>NC_138116.1:23445000-24645000 GCF_964146895.1 Miniopterus schreibersii
ATCTCCCCAGCCCCCCAGGGGCATAAGCTTGCATTTGTGAGATTTCACCAGTGAGCAGAAGGGGCCCAGAGGAAGGTGGGAACCTGAGGGTAAAGAGGGTTGGGGGGGCAGTGTGCGAGGCAGGAGCTGCCTAGGGGGAGCAACAAAGCAGTGGCCTCCTTCAGAGAGGTTGTGCCTCCCCCAAACCTGGAATCAGCAGGTCTCTTACCCTCTTTAGCTCCTGTGCCAGGGTGTGAGGTGGATCAGTAAGCTACCACTTAGCAGCTGGGTGCTCTAGTGCAAGTTACCCAACCTCTCTGAGCCTCCTTGTCTCTAAGAATACCTACCTACCTTGCAAAATTGTAAGAAAATGAGTGTCATGTGTCTTAGTGCTTGGTTTATAACAGGTCACAACACATATTTGTCTTCTCCCCACCTATCCCCCTAAACACACCAACACAGTTTCAAAATTGCTGCCTCTCCTGCCAGACCCACCCTTGTTAGGGCAGGGGTTAATTAGAAGTTTACTAATTATCCTGGCTGCCTGGAAACTGAGAGGAAATGATAGAGAGGGGCAGGAACGGAGAAAGAGGCGATTAGATGGCCACAGGAGAGAAAACTGAGGGAAACCAAGGTCTGGAATAGAAGGAAAGAAACCAGAGATAAAGAACGCTGAGCCAGCTGGAAATGGAGTAGGTATTGCAGGCAAGTGGAGTGAACCCTGGGATGAGTCTAGAATCTAGACTGTAGATTCTAGAAGCCCCAGTTCTGCCATGAACTCACTGTTAACCTTAGCAAGTCTCACCCCCCCTTAGCATCTCAGTCTCCTTATCTGTAAAAGGATGAGATTGGTGCACTCTGTAAGGCCCCTTCTCATTGTGTGAGAGTCCCAGTGGCCTGGGGGAGCACCAGGGAGGGAAGGTGGGCTTGCCACCTCCCCACTATGGCCCATCAGTCACTCTTGCTCTGTCTCTTCTTCCCCTTGGTAAATGGATCTGCTGCGCCAGCAAACAACTGTCCATTGTGTCCTAATGAGAGACGAGCCGGGAAAACCAATCACTTATGATGCAAATGAGCGGCGGCTGCAGCCTCTCGCTTTCACTGAGTGCCTCTCTTCTGTCCAGACCCCATCGCTGCCCCAGTTGGGCCTTTCTGCCTAGCCCCAGTTCCCATCTGGTCCTGGAGGAAGAGGGGGGAGGCCCTTCCCATTGTCACTCATTGCCACTCCCTGCAAGGAGCCTCAACCCTCACAGCCTTGAGAGGCCCAGCTTCTCTCTCAGGGCAGCTCAGTTTTTGTTTTCAATTGAGGTGAAATTCGCATAATATACAATTAGCCATTTTAAGGTGTACAGTTCTGTGACATTTCACGCATCCACAGGGTGGTGCAACCACCCCCTCTCTGGGCTCAGGTGTTCTCTGCCCACCTCCACACCCCACAGCCTCCAGTCAGTGGTGCAGGGAAGCTGCTGAGGCCTCAGCCAAAAGTCAAGGAATAATAGAGGCTGGTGTTGGGTAACAGCTGAGAAAAATCCAGAGCTGGCCTGGGGTGAAGGGGACAAGCCCTGCACTTTAGGATGGAGCCAGGGGAGAAGGCTTGGGCTTTGCTGGGAAGGGAAAGATCATTAGATTATCACTGCCTTCCCCATCACAGCCCTGGGGCCATATCTTTAGGAAATGGCCTTTTGAATTCCTATGTAGATTTTTTTTTTTTAAGTTTCTCTGGCATTTGGTTAGAAACCAGATCTTGGTTTCCATGACTTTCAGAGCATCTATGGGCTTGGGGATGATCCCACCTTGGCAGCTGTGGAGGGACCTAGAACAGCCCTCACAGGCCACATGCCTCCAGGAGAGACTTTTCCTCACCAGGCCCCCAGGAACAGTCTTCACCAAGGGAAGATTTTCTACCTACTTGGCACTAGTCTATTCCAGAGTCCCAGAGCCTGACAGCTGGGAAGACCCACATAAGTTGTAGTCTGAGTTTTCTCTTGCTACTATACAATACCATTTGTTTTTGTGTCATTTTGAAAAGAAGATGGCAAACATCTGCTTACCTGTGTGTCTATTACCTTCAGATTCACCTTTTCCCCCCTTCTCTAATCTAGGACAGCTGGTAATGTTTAAAAAAACCAAAAAGCTCTTCTGGAATGAACCAGTGCCAACTGCTGCAGCATTGCAGAGAAGAAACTTTACAGGGTCACAAACTTTCTTTTCTTTTCTGCAGCCCCTGCTCCTACTCAAGTGGAGTCCACACTCCCACTCTGCGAGACAAAACAGTCTAGACAATGTAATGAGGGAATTTCCATCTGTGGCCTAATGAATAGGGTTACCTGGGCTGGTTAGCTCCAGGTCTGCTACCAAAATTCACTGGGTGACCTTTGGCAAGGCCCTGGCTTTAGTTTTATCACCTATAAAGTGGGATAACAATCTTTACCCTGCCATTTCCCAGGGAACAAGTCAGGGGAGAGAAATAATGGTTGCGCCAGGGCTTTGAACTTGCACAGAGATTATCATGAACATCATAATCATTTCTGCAGTGATGGCGGCAGCAGTTTATCTGCTTTGAGTAACCAGCTTGGAGGTGGCCTTGCTGGAGGTCACATGGATAGGGGACGCTCATGTTCTCAGTCTGGGTGGGTGTTCTGTTTGTTTTTCTAAATTTTATTTATTGAATTAAAAGAGAGATTTGTTGTTCCACTTATTCATGCATTCATTGGTTGATTCTTTTATGTGCCCTGCAACCCTGGTGTAGGGTGAATGTTGTTGTTTTTTAAAAATATGTTTTTATTAATTTTTTTTTAGAGAGGCAGAGGGAGAGATAGAAACATTGATGAGAGAGAAACATCGATTGGCTGCCTCCTGCACGCCCCCTATGGGGATCGAGCCTGCAACCCAGGCATGTGCCCTAGACCTGGAATTGAACCTCTTGGTGCATGGGTGGATGCTCAATCCACCCAGCCACATTGGCCTGGCAGGTGGGTGTTGTTTTGATTAACAAAGGAGTAGGCTTCATGATAGGCAAGAGAGAATTGAGGAGGAAATCTGTAGATGTGGGCTGAGAGAGGAAGAGGGATTCTTGGGCATTTAGATCTCATATTGTTTTTGGAGTAAATTGGGGTCCTAGAAAAATGAGTGGGGGAGATTGAAGGGAATTAGCACTCCCAGTGGCAGAATGTGGATAGCTTATCAGGGACCAAAGTTCTTGAGGGTGGGGCCAGCAGTTGGATAAACCCTTCACTCAGTGACACCATTCATTCATCCTTAACCAAAAAAAAAATTATATATATATGTATTAGATTTCAGAGAGAGAACAGGAGAGGGAGAAATAGAAATATCAATTATGAGAGTCATTGATTGGCTGCTTCTTGCACGCCCCCTACTGGGGATCGAGCCCACAACCTGGGCATGTGCCCTGACCAGGAATCAAACCTCCATCTCCTAGATCATAGGTCAATGCTCAACTGCTGAGCCACGCCGGCCAGGCGCGTTTGTTCATCCTTGAACTTATTCACTTGGCAATTACTCGTTGAGTACCTAACAAGGAATGTGCCAGGCACACAGCTGGATTACAACAAAGATAAAATGATAATAATCTTGTCCATTAAGACCTTCTAGTCACAGAAATAACTTATTGAAGGGAGAAAGTATCCTAAATAAAGCAAAAATTCTGGGGTGTTCTGAGTGGGGAGATTCTGGCCTGGAAGACCTGGGAAGGCTCTATGGAGGAGGTTGGGCAGGGGCTGGGGGTGGGGTGTCAGGATTTGGGCCTGCAGAGATGGCAGAGCAGAATTGGCTCAGCACAAGAGAGTGTGAGCAAAGTCTGTGGGTCCCCATATTTGTTGGTCAGGGTGCCTGAAAGGGAGCAGCAGGTGAAGCATGAAGAGGTTGGGTTTCGGCTTGGGATAGAAAGTCTGGGGAGACTGGGTGAGTGGCTCAGAGAAATGTATCCTTAGAAGACTGTTCTATATTTTCTCTTTCTGGATCAGGCGCTCCTTCCCCCAATTCTGCCAGGTGGGGTTCTTACCTGGGCTTTCTGGAATCTTCCTGGCTTCCTTTTTACCTGGCCAAATCCTTCCCAAGTTCCACCCAGAAGTTCCCCCATAGCAGGCAGAGTCTGACCCCACCACACAGCCCCCAAAGGGCTTCTGAACCAGAAGGCACAATTCTGCAAAGGTTTTCTGTAGCTCTTCTTGCCTAACTCATTGAATGGCAAGCACTTTAAAGGCCAGGAATGGATCTTTTCTCCCTTCCACAACCCTAGTATGCACACATACACACACACAGGCTACCCCAGAACTGGGCACGGATCCTCCCCTCAATCATTTTTTTAAAAATATATCTTTATTGATTTCAGAGAGAGGAAGGGAGAGGGAGAGAGAGAAACATCAGTGATGAGAGGGTCACCATTGATCGGCTGCCTCCTACACACCTCTGACTGGGGATGGAGCCTGAAACCCAGGCATGTGTCCTCACCGGGAATTGAACCGTGATCTCCTGGATCCTAGGTTGATGCTCAACTGCTGAGCCACACCGGCTGGGTGGCTGCCCTCAATCATTGACCTTATTGTTATTCACCTGCACCACCTCCTAGGGCTGGTTCTCAGCACAATTTAGCTTCATACAAATCTTTGAATCAAGGCTTTGCAACTCCTTTTATTGTGTGACCTCAGGCAAGCTGCTTAACCTCTTAAGGCATAATTTTCCTCCTTTATATGTTGGGAATAGTGCATGGCACTTAGTAGGAGTGTGGCAAGTGATAGTCATTAATGATGATTATTATTATTCTTGTTTTCCTGAAAGACAGCAAGATCAGATGGCTCTCAGAACACTGGGCTGGGTTTCCATTTTCCTTTCAATTGAGTCGTCCTCTCCCATCTGCCTCCTGTTCTGTCCAATTTGGGTCTTTCCTGTCACCAGTCCACAGGTCTGCCTACCTTTCTCCCTCTAGGCTGCCTTTCTCTTCTCTCAGAAAGCCCACTGGTAGCTGACTCTCACTGGGCAGGTTGTCTGTGCCTTGCCCTTCATCAGGCAATAAAAATAAATCACAAAATCATTTTTTATTTGTTCTTGGTACCTTGAGGGCTGCCTGCAATTCCTCTCTTTAGAAAGCTGTATTTGCATATCTCTGTGCTGGGGTCAAAGGCTGCAGCTGTGGTTTCACTGCAATTTAAATATTAATAAAACCTCCTAAACCTCTAGCTGTGTGTTTTTTGTTTTGTTTTTTCCAAGCAGTCTGGCCCTTCTGCTCCTAGGTTGCTAATATAATTTAATCTTTGTTCTTTGTATTTGTTTAAAGGGCCATTTTAGAGTCAACTGAAGCCAGCTGCTGCAACCTTGTAGATAACTAATCAGCTAATAAACCTTAGTCTTTTTCTTTCTTTCTTTCTTTTCTTTCTTTCTTTCTTTCTTTCTTTCTTTCTTTCTTTCTTTCTTTCTTTCTTTCTTTCTTTCTTTTTCTTTCTTTCTTCCTTCTTTCTCTCTCTCTCTCTCTCTCTCTCTCTCTCCTTCCTTCCTTCCTTCCTTCCTTCCTTCCTTCCTTCCTTCCTTCCTTCCTTCCTTCCTTCCTTCCTTCCTTCCTTCCTTCCTTCCTTCCTTCCTTCCCTCTTTTTCATTTCTTTCTTCTTTCTCTCTCTCTTTCTTTCGATTGATTTTATTTTATTTTTAAATTTTATTTTTGTTTAAAATATTACAGATGTCCCTTTTTCTCCCCAATGACCTGTTCCACCCCTCGACTGATTTTAAAGAGGGAAAGTGAGAGAACTTTGCTGTCCCACTTACTGACGCATTCATTGGTTGATTCTTGTATGAGACCTGACCAGGGATGGACACGCTACCATGGCGTATCAGGACACGCTAACAAACTGAGCTACCTGGCCAGGGCAACCTTAGTTTTGTTTTTTCTGTTTTTTTTTTTTAACAACCCTAAGAGTCACCTCTTCCGGCGGTAAAAGATTAGACCGTAGGTAACACTTTATACCAATTAGCAGCCCCTTTCACTGCGCCAGTGGTCTTCAAACTTGAGCTTGCTTCAGAATCAGGTTGCTGGGGCCCACCCCGGTTCTAATTCAGCGGGTCTAGAGTGAGGCAACAGGATTTGCATATTTAACAAATTCCTAGATGATATTGTTACCTACCCCTCTTCCCCATCAGGGGACCACAGTTTGAGAATCACTTCATTAACGGGCATATTAAGCTGGTTTATCATTCCAGGCCCCTGAAGCTAGGAATCCAAAGTTCTTGTTCCCCGGGCCCTATAAAATGGGGGGAGTCTCTCCAGTTCTCCGTCCCCTCAAACCATGACTTAGATTTTCCTGATCATTCAGACTCATTTCAGGATTAGTTCCCTCTGCACCTCCCTAGTCCCTGCTCTCCACAGGACCTGGCTGTCTCCAGTTCTCCTTAATTATCTATTTGCCCAGATTCATTTCTTTAATTTTCTCCTTATTAGGGGCAGATTTACAGGCTGTTTGAGGGAGCTAAACATCACTGAAGAACGGTAAAGGGGCCTCTGGCTCAGCCATTTTACAGCCTTTGATAAGCAAGCTCCCAAGGTGCCTGGCTAGCGAGCCCCACTCTCCCTTGGGTTTCTGCAAGTAGATCTGCAGTTCCCTCCCTCACCCTGCCTTCTCTCTGCGCTGCCTGCCGCTGGGGCTGCCCTTATCTGCTCCTCGCAGCCTTCACAGGATACATTCTGGGCAGCTTGGCTCCTTCCGCTCCAACCACCCCAACACTGATTCCTTTCTTTTTCTCCTGCACGTTTTTGAGCCCATACTTTGTTGGTGATTCTGGTTGCATTTTTCAGGAGAGAGATAATCTACCAGGCTCTTCTCTAGACCTCTCCCTGCGCCTGCAGGATAATCCCTCCTCTTCTTCCTTTCCGGTTCCTTTGAAGAAGTTCATTTTGTGAAATGAGATAAAGACAGTACAGGAACCAGTTCCCCCAAATGCTGCTTTGCCCAGAGAGGGCTAAAATTGTGGGATGGAAAACAGGGAGGGCATCTTTTTTTTTTTTTTTAAATATGTCTTTATTGATTTCAGAGAGAGGAAGGGAGAGGGAGGGAGAGAGAGAATTATCAATGACCCCCACTGGGGACTGAGCCCACACCCCAGCATATGCCCTGACCAGGGACTCGAACCGAGATTTCCTGGATCATAGGTCGAAGCTCAACCGCTGAGCCACGCTGGCAGGGCTGGGAGGGCATCTTAAAGCCAGAGGTGAAAGGAACAAGTAGATTTACTCTGTCATCAGAAGACTCAAATCCAGCCAAAGATCATGAGGCTGGGCCAGAAGTTGACTTCCAGGAAAAGGTTAGAGTTCAAAAAACAGATAGGGTGGACAATTGTTGGGAGACTTTGAGAAACAATCACAGGAAATGTCTTAATGTCTTTAGTAATCTCTGCTTTCACCTAGGATTCCTGGGAAGGCAAGCTGTTCTAGGTAGATGTTGCTTTTTCTACTAACCTATCAGTGATGGGGGCAGCAGGCTCAGAGCCCTGGCTCATCCCCAGGGTCCAGTAAGCTATGGTTTGTCATTGGAAATAAAACACTTTTGACTAAAGACTGGGTGTGCATCACTTGCTTCCTGCTTGCCTTTACTGAGACCCACGGACTCCCTGGCAGGTAGACAAGGAGCTGGCATGGGCCCTTGAGAGGTGGTGCTGTAGGTGAGGCTGAACTGCAAGGCTCTGACAACTGAAAGATAAGCAGTCATAAGCTGGGAGGCTGGGTGGGCGCAGAAATAGTAGTAGCCATGATCCAATCCTGTAAGTCCCTTTGCCTAGGGCTGCTTTCTCAGGCAGAGCTGCCATTCGGAGGCAGGAACCTTCTACTGCCTCCCACCATGACCCATAAAGGAAGCTAGAGTGCTAGATCCCCTCCCAACCCACTCCTCTCCCCAAATTTCCTTGAGGCTTGAAGCGGTGCCTTCTGACCTGGGGTCAGTGGCTGATGTAGATGGGAAGCTGAATGATGGGATAGAAAGGGCATGGGTTCAGATTTCTGAGTTGTCATTTACTAGCTGTACAAACTTTTGAGCAAAATTTTTTTTTTCAGTTCCCATTCTTCAGATGAGGTGACAAATAACCCACTTCATAGACCTGTGATGAAGACGGAATGAGATAAAAATATAATAATGGCAGTCAGTTCCATTTTCTCTACTCTTCCCTCAACTTCTTACAAATATGGCAGCACTGAATTGTGTGGATTTCATTTTTTGCCTCAAAGAGGATTCCAACCTATGACAGTATAAAGACCAAGAAATGATAGACTATTATCCGTGGATTAAGTATGTTAAACAGGAGTGGCTGTCAGAATTCTAAAGATGTCCTCCCTATATTTCTGTCCCCTGGTTGTTCAAATAGGAACCTAGGTACCATTGTGAGGGGTTTCACATTAAGGCTCTGTCTGGGCCATAAGACAGGGAGATCACGCTGGACTGCCTGGTGGGCACATTCTAATCACTTGAGCCCTTAAAAACAAGAATTCTTTGGCAGGGTTTAAGAGACATGAGGCAGAAGAGGAGGTCAGAGAGAGTCCAAATGTGAGACTTGACCAGCCATTGCTGGTTTCAAAGATGGAAGTAGGGGGTCAGAAGCCTAGGAGTGTGGGTGGCCTCTGGAACCTAAGGATGACCTCTGGCCAACAGCCAGCAAGGATTCTACAACTGCAAGGAACAATTTGGCCAACAACATGAAATGAGCTTGGAAGTGGATTCATCCCCCTACTAGAACCTCTAGTATAGCGAAAAGGCTCTGAGAAGTCTGCAGGTGTGAGCATAAAGAACAGTCATATGGCCCGGCCAGGTGTGGCTCAGTGGTTGAGCATCGACCTAGGATCCAAGAGATGGCAGTTGGATTCCCAGTCAGGGCACATGCCTGGGTTGCAGGTTCGATCCCCAGTTGGATGGTGTGTAGGAGGCAGCTGATCAATGACAATTCTCTCATTATTGATGTTTCTATCTCTCTCTCTCCCTCTCCCTTCCTTTCTCTGAAATCAATAAAAGATATATTAAAAAAAAAAAAAAGAACAGTCATACATGTGGAAGTGTTTGCTACCAAGTTTATTTGCAGGTGAATAGTGCATTTACAAGACATATTTTGTACAATCAAGTCTGTACTGCCCTCACACACTAGGGGCTAAGGAAGACATAGTCTTTCCAGCAGCTATAAACAGTCCCAGGTAATGAGTTTATGAAAAACACTTTCTCTTCCTCCAGCAAACAAAATTATTTATGAAGCTGTACAGTTCAACAATAGAGAGCAAAAGGAAAAAAATTACCTCAAGGAAAGCAACAGCTCCTTTCCTGGTGGGATCCGTCATTTTATAGACATGAAATATTCATATCAGAGATATTATATTTCAAGAGGAATGGGTTACATATCAGATCTACAACAATAAACATTTTATTTATTACCAACGGAATCAGAAGACTCTCTTTGGATACCAATTCTTGCCCAGACTTTTGGAGATCAGGGATAGCATGACACTCCTCTAATTAACCCTCAATTTTCAGATTTATATCTATTACCTGCCTCTGAATTCCCTTCCCAATGCTCCACTCCAACATTTGAGAGCTCTCCAAGGACTGTTCTGATTTTAAGTTGCATCACAGATCCCTAAGTACTCACCTTCCATTTAAGGGTTTGACTCTTGGCCTTTATGAACACAGGGTTTTAGAGAAACAAATTCAGGGAAACCATCTATTCTCCTGAGCCCAGCTACTCTGTGCCACCAGCTCTAAGCCGACAGCCCCAGTATAATAAATAGGGCTGATAAATAATGAATCAGTATCTTGCTCAACTGGTGGCATTTAAAATTCTTTTCAGGTGAAAAATTACCACAATTTTGTGCTCATGGCAGATTTCAAAGGGAGACTTGAAGCAAAAAATCTTTGAGGGACCCTTACACAACCAGAAGTAGTTTTCAGGCTGATGTACATAAAATATTTAGTAACCGGGATAGTGGAAGGACTAAAGAGGAGCTACCAGGACATGGAAAAAGGCCATTTTTTAAGCTTATTCTTGGGGTCCTGTGGAGACAGGCTCTACACATGGTTGGCAGGAATCAGCAGCAGCTCCGGGGATCTGGAGTACCAGGTAGGTGTCCAGCTCCTGGCACTGGTAGAGGGCTACGCTGTCCAATACCCACTCTCGGGTCACCACAGGCACCTCACACATCTGCCCAATCACTGAGGACAGAGAACACAAGTAGAGATTAGTGTCAATTCGCATTTTCCCAGTCCAGACGCCAGTCAGTCTATTCCAGGGACGTGGTTGTACGAGTTCTTAGGGTTACTCAGGAAGGAGCAAAAGTGTTGATTGTAAGCAACGCTTTAGGACATAGGACCTTACTCAGACTTTATTAATAAACTTTATTAACATGAGCCCCAGTCTGTTAAAGGAAAAGTCATCAGAGAGCAAAGCAGCACTGCAATGTAATGATGGGAAAACATATTTGCAGTATCTTAAGTGAAAAAGCAAAACAGTATGAGCATGATCACACTGTGTAAAATACATGTACACACACACAACACACGCCTGGAAGAATTCCATGGTGATCATCTCCAAGTGGCAGGATTACTTCAGTTCTTTTATTGTTTGTGTTCCTTTTTATTTTATGTGATTAACATTCATATTTAACCCTCCCCCCCCAATGGAAATAGCTCATGCATGACTTTTATAATACAAAATAAACAATCAACAAAAAAGTTTTAAAAGGACATTTTAACCATTCATTCAACAAATATTTATTGAGCACCTTGAATGTGCTGAGAACTGTGTTAATTAAGCACTGAGTAACCTGTGGTGAACCAAACTCATCCAGGACTCTATATGACACAGGCACATGCTGTGGCCTTAAGTCCCACACAGGTTCACCATCCATTCCAGTTGATCTAAACAGGACATTTAGACCTAAAATCACCACAGTAATTTGCACACTGAACCGGGCCCTCTATCCCACACTTCTCTGGATGAAGGCTTATAGCAAGACTTACCATGGAAGCCACTGTCATCTGTCCAGGCATCCGGCTGCATGACCACAATAGGGTGAGTACCCTGCATCCCCAGGAAGGAAACAACATTGAAGGTATCAGAATAGAACTTCGGGAACAGTCACATAACCATTTCTTAGAGGGGTATTGAAGCAGACTACTCTGGGGCAACCACACAAAGGGGGGGGGGCGCACAGCATAAAGGAAGGATTAGAGGTAAAGAGCCTTTCCTCAGTATATTAAATACCTATAGCTCTTAGGTCTTCACTCCTCCCTTACAGATGGAGTCTTCTGGCACAGATGCATGGTTGGAGAAGGCTTGGGGAGAAGAGGCTTCTCAAGCTACACTGGGGTGCAGAGGGGCGGTTCACAGGGACTGATAAGTGCCACCTTGCTCAATCACCAGATAGAATATTGTGTCCTTCCCCTCTGGAAGGGCACTAAATGCTTACCTTGCCGAGGGTGAATGATGAAGGTTCCTTTACCACAGAAGCCCCACAAAGCTGCACCATCCATTCTAGTTGATCTAAATAGGCATTCAGACAGAAAATCACCACAGTAATTCACACATTTAATCTGGGCCCCCTACTGCATACACCTTTGAATAAAGGCTTACAGCAAGATTCTCAGTGGGAGTCCCTGTCTCCTTACCTGAAAGGGACAGAAAGGCCTTAAGCTAGAGTGGTATGGATTCTATTAACTTGCCACTGATATGCTACCTACTCTGGTTATCTATCAGTCCCAAGAAGGCCACTTGGTAGATAAGGTTTAATAGTCTCTCAAATAAAACACAAGAAAAAAAAAAGATCTAATTTCCATTAATTTGCTAAACTGCTGGCTAAGATACTGTTAAAAAACACCAACCTGTCTTCCCTCCCTCCTTGCCTAATTCTGTGTTGGTAATTGATAATCACAGCCACTGAGCATACTCAGTGGTAATTACTATAAATGTCAAGAGATAGGAAGATAATTAATTAAAAAACAAAAAAAACACACCCCAAAACACTTGTCATCCTGGACAGAGATTCAGCACATCAGCTGGGAAGGGCAACACGCTGAGCTGGTATCACACTCAGGGGAACAGAAATCAGAAGAGACTGTATGTGGACTGTACTTGTACCTGGAAAACTAGTGGAACTGACCAATGGGTGGCTTCTGGGCCCCTTTGGGCACTCTTTTCTATCAATCCATTTCTGGGGATTGCTAAGGTGTTCCTGTTTGAGTATATATTGAGGTCAACTGACTCACCTCCAAAATGATACCTGCTACAGCCCTGGTTTTCATTATATCAAAGTACAAAACCACTGAGAAATACACATGTGGCACGTTGAAATTTCATAAAAATTCAATCAATAACCAATAAAAAAAGACGTAAGCAAAATTACTTTGCCAGGCTCTCTTGCTGCCACTCATCTATCCCTGACCACATGCTAAGGCCACTGTCTGAGAAGTAAGAGGACCTGATCCCTGGGGCAGAAGTGGACATAGAGGTAACAGTAGGGAGCCTTCATTTAGAAAAGAATGAGCCAAATCCATACATACGCCAGGACCTCAGTACTGCACAAACCCAGAGTTGAGCCCCATAGCACTCTTAAACAGCACATCATATTCAGCATCAACTTTAATTAGAAAACGCTCAAGTCTTCCCCTGCTCTGGGCTTGTATGGGGGGTCCAAGTTCACAGGGCTTATGCAGCTGCTGTGCTTTCTTCACTATCAAATGAAGATGGTTTGGTAAGAACAGAGTTCTCTCCCTAACTTATTTCTCCCCTTTTCTTAAACCAAAGGGCAGTAAGGGCAGCTCTGCCCCATCTCAACACAGAACATACTGTGTCCTAGATGTTAATTCTTCACTGCCTTCTAGCTCTTGAGAAGGGGCACAGGGCTAGTTTTTTTGTCATAGGGTAACAATTAAGTACAGTTTTGTCTGACAGGTGGTAGAGAAACAGACTAACTTCTCATCAGTCTGAGGAACCTCCATAAGATGACCCCTCCTATAACACTCCACTATGTAAGGGAAAGGCTGGTGCTGGACTTTGCAGTTCCACCAGTCTCTTACCTGTGGCCATATTGGTAAAGGGCCCATAGCAACAGATTTCTAGGCCCTTGAAGATCTGGGAGAAAAGAGGAACAGAGGGACAGAGAAAAAAGCAAAACCCTAGTTAAAGAGTATGAATTTTATTTAAAAAACAACATAAAGAGACTCTCACAAATTAAGAACTTTCTTTTTTCTTTACCACCTGATGATTTCTGCTGCTACTTCCCAGAGACAATCAGTCCAATGTCCAGAACACTGGTGGATTTTAGAAGACACTTCTGAAGCGTGTATGCAGTTGATCTACTCTACAGTCATGCTTTGTCATCCCACCTTGCCCCACCAATCACGCCCAGGCTCCTCCCTGGATGACCTTTTCCAGGTGACTTCACTTCTATTTTTTTTTTTTAATCCTCACCTGAGGATATTTTTTCCATTGCTTTTCAGAGAGAGTGGAAGGGGAGAGAGAGAGAAACATCGATGTGAGAGAGACACATTGATTGGTTGCCTCCCACATGCAGCCCCGCTTGGGTCCGGAGGTCCAGTCTGCAAACGAGGTACGTGCAGAATCAAACCTGGGACCCTTCAGTCCACAGGCCAACGTTTAACCACTGAGCCAAACTGGCCAGGGCTCAGTCCTTGTTAGAGATGAGGGGGGAAAATCCTTCTTTTGTTTAATGGCAAGAAATTCAGCTATTTAGTTGATTTTTGATGTTTATCCAAACTTGGTACATCAGTACTAACCAAGACCCTAGTTGGCAGAGAGGTCTACGTTTATTTTATATGTACATGCTCCTTTCCTCCTTTCTTCTGGTCTCCAAGCATCTGCTCCTGCCCTCGCACTGCTCTGGGAATGCCCACTGTTCCTGCAGGAAATGAAGTGAAGCATGGTGCTGCCTCTCCTCACTGAGCCAAGCTGACCGCCCCGTTTCCAGGAGACACAGATCACACTGCCCCTCCTCAGGGCCTCTTTCACTTAGTGTTCGATAGCACTATACAGAAGAACTTTCTGTGATGATGGGAAATGTTCTATATTTGTATTAATAAGGAGCTACTGAGCCCCTAAAATGTGGTTGGGCTGAGGAAGAAACTAAACTTAGTATTTTATTTAATTTTAGTTATTTACAATTTAAGCAGCCCCATGTGGCTGGTGCTGTGCCAGAAAGGCAAATTCTTACACATGCACTGGCACTGGTTCTTAGGGAAGGACTTGGGTATCATTTAAAAGAAGGAATTTAAGCTGTGCCATCCTGTCTTCTTCTCCCCTTTCCACTAAAAAGAAAACTGCCTAGGCCTAGAACTCACCTCATTTAAAATATAAGACTAGGGTAGAGAAAAATCAGGAAGCTAAAAGCACATGACTACCTTTTAGGAAATGCCCCTCCCCCGTTTTAACTACAACCAGAGAAATGAGAAAAGACAACAAGACAAATCTGTTTCTGTTTTAAGTGGCAATCTACATCTGTGCCATTCTCACTGTGTGCATAAACTGAATCCCCAACCTGTTGACAGGACCTAGATGCTTATAATGTTAAAAGTTTTCCCAGGGCAGCCAGCTGGAGCCAAATGTTGCTGTAAAAAGTACAAAAGATTAGAACTTTTTCCATCCAGGCTGGTACTCACGGAGGAGGATGTCTAGTTATGAGATAAGAAATCTGAAGTTTCACCTCTACAAATACATTTCTCTTCCACAGGAAATACTATGGTGATATTTTGTATCTTCAGAATGTCATTACTTTGACCATCATTGCCACCCCAAATGCAGGGGAAAAAACCCAAAACACTGAAATTTCCTTTGAAAGAGGGAAAAATCTGGTGCTAGTTCTGCCTTGTATACAGTGGAATAAAAAAAAAAAGGCTGGGGCCCTCCCTCTTGGGAGCATGCCCTCGCCTTTCCCTTACCCCTCTTCTTCCCTCCAGGCGAGTTACCTTTGCCTTTCTCTCTCCTAAGCTACAAGGGCCCTTGTTTTGCTTCAGTAACTTGTTTTCTTAGTCTACACAGCCCAGCTGGCTCACTTCTGCTACCTCTGTAACTTTCTAAATAAACTTTCTCTTTTAATTTGGAAAAAAAAGAAGAAAAAAGGGCTGGCTCACAGAGCTCCCCTGGGGTGAAGACAGAAACAGAAACAGGGTCAGAAGCTTTTCTTGGCATCTGGAAGTTACTTGATAGGTTAAGGTGAGGGTGGGCTGACCCCAGGAATTCAGAGCTCCAGGGCTTGATTTGTGATCATCTCCCAAAGCAGTTTTCCTTGGAAAATCACCTCTACTGGTTCTCCCTCCAGTTCTGTAAAGGGACAGAAGGTGCTCCTTGTGGGGATGTTCCAAAATGCCTGGTGGTGCACACTTGAAAGAGGAAGAGATGAAGACTGGGAACATAAGCACTCAGTCAGGGACCTGAGAAAGCTGCTGGCTCAGGCCTGACAGGCAGGTATGGACTCCTTCCCGAGAGGACATGGTTTTTGGCTACATCATTTGCTACAGGATGATCTGGGGAATGTCACTGAGTGTTCCTGGGCGTCTAGTCCTTCATTTTCAAAGATGATAGAGTAATCGATTTTTCTCCTCGGTGAAACCTGTAATTTTTTAAGAAACTAGAATATTGTCATTAAGAGCTCAGATTCCAGGCTCTGGCCAAGTAGCTCAGTTGGTTAGAGCACTGTCCCAGTATGCTAAGGTTGATGGTTCGATCCCCGGTCAGGGCACATACAAGAATCAATCAATGAATGCATAAATGAATGGAACAACAAATCGATGTTTCTCTCTCTCTCTTCATCTCTCTATAAAATCAATCAATCAATAAAAAAAAAGAGTTCAGATTCTAGAGCTAGACTACCTGGGTTCAACTTCTAGTTGTGGGTTCACCACTAGCTGTGTGAGTTTGAACAACTTACTTCACCTCATTGAGACTCAATTTTCTCATCTATAAAATAGACACAATTATTGTACATGTCTCATAGGGTTACTATAAAATTGTTAATCAGTTAAAACATGGTTGCATATTTATTTATTTATTTAAAATATATCTTTATTGATTTCAGAGAGAGAGGAAAGGAGAGGGAGAGAGAGAGATAGAAACATCAATGATGAGAGAGTCATTGATCGGCTGCCTCCCACAGGCCCCCTGCTGAGGATCGAGCCCGAAACCTGGGCATGTGCCCTGACTGGGAATCGAACCCCGATCGCCTGGATCCTAGGTTGACGCTCAACCGCTGAGCCATGCCCGGCCGGGCGCATATTTAGAACTGGCATATAGTGAACATTGTATAGACGTTAGCTATTGATTATCAATCACTTTCTCTTCTATGCATCCACAGACAGCACTGCACACATCCCCTTTACAGCACTCAACACACTGGTTTAGAGCAACACACTATGGTTAAGCGGAAAGAGCAAAGGCTTAGATTCATATGTTTCAAATCCCAGCTCTGCCACTTAGCAGCTGAGATTTGAATCCCAGGCTGTACCAAATAACACTGCTTCTCTAACCTCTAAGTCCCCTCATTCTTTAAATGGATATAATACTTATTTACCTTGTTGGACTAGAACTGAAAAAAGAACCATATATGGAAGCACCTTAAAAGTTGAACTAAGGGGGCTGGAGTGCAGAGGGTGGTGGGGTTTTCATGGAGGAGGAGGGCTTTACCTTTCTGTCCTGGGATTCTCTTGCTCGCTTTGGACCTTGGTGGTTCCTTCCATTGATAACATCTCCTCTGACTTCAAAATCATGCTGAAAGAAACCAAAGGCAAACCACAGGGATCAGAGAAAAAGAAGAAGCCTCCCTCAATGGAAGCAGAGTAGATGCGTCATATTTGAGGAACTGAGTATTGCCAGTCAATGTTTTGACCGCTCCCCTCAAATCATTCTTTTTGGTGGACTGGATGAAACAACCAGTATCTCAGCTGCTGAAATCAATTCCTTGAAGCAAATCTTTGTGGGCAGGAATTAACAACTGGCTTTTCACCTCACTGGGACTTAATGTATTTTAATTTTCAACATCTATCTCCTCTCAAAACATTCACTTAGCATTTAGATTAAACTGCTAATACTGTGCTGTTATAAAGATAACAGGAGAATTCCTGATCTCTTAAATCAATTGCGTATTACCATCTAAGGGCTTTTTAGATTTTCACTGAGAGATTTAGTTAATAAAACCAAATGATAAAATAGACACTTCATACACTGAAGAAAACAGTTTTTCATATCACTATTTTCAGTGGTTAAGGATGAGAGCAATGGGATTGGGGAGGTTAGGACTTTGGGGAGAAATTAGAGGAAGAATGCTTAGAAACAATTCTGACTAAAACTCAGATTATAGGGGAAGATCCTATCTATTCCCAAGAGTATTACAAAATAAAACAAAGTCATGATAGTATAACCACAGGCTAATATTAGGGGAAAGACCACTTAATACTTCCTTGTCGCTTGAATGAGAAGAGTCTAAGGATAAATGTCATCTATTTGGAAATGACTCTTAAATTTATAGGCCTGATTGTACCCCTGCTCCTACTTAACTTCTCTACCTGGATGTCTAGTATAAATCTCCAAATTTACACATCTAATCCCTTGTCTAACCTCTGCTCCCTACATATTACTCACCAGTTACTACCCTTCAGCTACACTAGTCTATTTTTCTTTAAAAAACAAGCTCATTCCTATTTCATGACCCTCATGCTTGCTGTTCTTCTGCCTATAAAACTTGTTACCTACATTTTCTAAGGCCAACTCTTTCTTGTGTTTTAGGTTTCAGTTCAAGCATTTCAGAAGCCATCCCTGGTCCCCTTAACTAAAGTAGTCAATCTCTGTCTCTGGTCAATTACTAACCTGCTGTTCATAGTATTTATTGGTATTTTAAATGATCTTTATTACTGTGTATTTTCCCTTAACAGAACAAGAATCTGACCAGAGCATGGACCTGTCAGTCTTGTTTACTGCTGTATTCCTGGTACCTAGCACATAGTAGGCTCCCAATAATATAAGCCACTGAATGAAAGTTAAAACCAACAAAAATATCACTTAATTATGAATATACTGAATAGTATATAATAGTTTAAAACGATTTTTGCTAGTTTTATTTTCCCTAATCTGTTTGTTGTCACCAGGAGCTCTTAGATGGCTCTGTTCTAAAATTATTTCTCCTCCTACACCCATCTTATTTACCTCTCACTGTTCTCAGTATCATAAAGAGTAACATCTCTTTGAAGGAATCTGATTTCTAAACAAATACATTTGCATATTAATATGAAGGATTTTTCTTCAACAGCAGTGAACAAACAGTTCTCTATCGAGCAAGGTCTATGTATATAGATTTAGGTGGGCTTATTTCTTTTGCTTATGAATCTTTTTTCTGCTTTACAAATTCCTTTTCCTTCTTCCAAGGAAAGGATTGTTTCTATTGAAATTTAGAACAAGTGAGTGAGGACACAGAATTTCTGGGTTTGCTCTGCATAACTCTTGATGATCCCCATCATCAAAGAAAAGTGATGCAAGGAAGTGAAAAGTGGTGCGAGGAAGGAAGCAGCTAAATTTGCAGTGATTATGTGACTAAATGGAATCAAGTCTTTCTGATTAATTTGTAACATCGAGTACCTACCTCATCTAGAATTTTTCTTTCTTTAATAGACTGGGTCACCCCTAAAGAGATTACAGAAAAGACAGGTCACAATGCAGAAGAACACGCTCTTTTCATGGACGTGGATAGTGAAGCAATTCATGTAAGAACCTGGGAGGAACAGCACTGAGCTGAAGTCCCCTCTCAATAAAGCCACAGTTCCTTAATAAGACTTGTAGTAGTGATTTCTTTCTGGAGACACAGTTGATGCATAAACCAAACATTATAACAGTGTTTGCTGCACATGAACTTCTGCCTACTATTAAAGAAATCCCTAGTTCATATGCTAACATTGCTAGAAGCAAATTAGGTCCTATTAGTTATAAAAAGTAATCCATTTTCCCAACATCACCAGCTTATCTGAACAAAGACATATGCGTTAAAGATAAAGCTAGTTTAGCATTATCATTAAAGACCTTTTGGTAATCCAGATTCACCATCAGCAAAAAACCTTAGGTGCTAAGATGTTAGGTGTAAAAATGTAATTCTGAAGTGTTAAAGGGAGAGAGGGATAAATGCACTTACAGAAATAGCTAACTACCCATTTTCCTCCTGCAATTCCCAGAAAATATTTCAGTGTCCGTTCACATACAAACTCAGCATCTGCAGAATGAAAAATATCCGAAGGATTAGTAGAGGTTGAAAACAAAGTCAGGAAGTGCTGCTCTAACAAGCTAAAGAGCTCCAGCTCCATATGCTATTTGAACTCAATCTGGATCGATTATTCCAATACCCTGGTGATAGAATCAGAGGCTGGAAGCACCCCTAATTATAACCAGCATGGGTGGATCTTTGGAAGTTGGAAAAGGCTGACATGAAGTTAAAACCACAGGAGATGCCTGCCCTTTCTTCTAGAAGCCAAGACTAGCTACAGACCTCCATCAGTATGTTCAGGGAATTATCTACACCAGTAGTACTGAAACATGTGGATGGGTAAGATCTGTTTTACTGAATGGCAATATGTGGAAGGAAAAGAAAACAGAATTGTTGAAATCCTATATCTGAAATGTCAATGTAAGTGACAAATTTTCACCCCCCGACTTCTACCTGGGGAATCCTAACCTCCTAATTCCTAATTCCCCTGAGAAGGACAGAAAAATACAGAGTATTTTCAATGCTTTTCTCCCCTCTACATAAGTATTTCAGAAAGCAGTAGCTGAAGAATCGCTTCTGTTTATTTCCTAGTGTTTCAAAAACCTTTCTGAAGAACTAAGCAAACTGAGGAAATAAATGTATTTAACTAAATCGTAAACACAGCAGTCCATTTGCCAATAGTAGCAACAGCCATTCTCTCTCACAGAATTCTTCACAAATTATTACAATCTTTTTTCTTTCATCACAGTTTTATAGCTTTTTGTTTAACTGCTATGAAAGCTGATTTAATAATATGCTTTAAACGCAGAAATGTTAGCTCATTTTTAGTTCAAAAGTTTTATTGCCTTTAAGTTTAAAGACTAATTACTTTAGATTTAATTTACATTTTAAAGTTTTATTTTCACCTTCCAGCAGCTTTGATCCAAACCTACAGTTTAAGATATATTAAACTTTAATGACCTCCAACTCTAAAATAGCACGTTTCGAGGTAACTTGTTCTGGCACCTGGTTCCTGTGAGTATTATCCTCTGACCCTGTGGTATGACATGTATACAGTATAAGTTAACATCTTAGAAATTCTAAGGCAATGTGCTTCTGCCAAGGAGTCTGGACCCTGTACTCAAGGACCTGCAGTGATATGAACAGAGTGGATCATTGTATTTCCTCAGAGTCAATTTTGTTAGAAAGGTTTTAAGAACTGCATGCACTGGTCTCTGCTTCCTAGAGCCAATGAGAACATCTAACTTCTCTTCCAGATAATAACTCTTCAAATATTTAAAGAGAGTGGTCTTGTTCTCTTAAGTCTTCTCATTCCTTTATCTGTTCTTCAGATGACGTTGTTCTGAATTCCTTTTTCTTCATCATCTACCTCGGGATAAACACTCTCTAACATGTTAGTGACCAGCTCAAAAAGCATAGTGCCCAAAACAGAGCCCATATCTTCCAGGCATTCCAGCAGAGAATGCTGTGGTGGTGGTGTTTGGGGGGTGTCAGGATTTTTTTTTTAAATCCTCATCTGAGGATATTTTTTCCCCATTGCTTTTTCAGAGAGAGTAGAAGGGAGGGAGAGAGAGAAACATTGACTGGTTGCCTCTTGCTCACAACCAGACTGGGGCGGAGTTACATGCCCTTGGCCAGAATCAAACCGGGACCCTTGGCTGTAAGCACGGAACCAAACCGGCCAGGGCAGGATTTTTACTTTACTTGTACCAGACATTAGGTTTGCATTACTGAGGTCCAACTTCAAATGAGTCTGAAATGTCTACTCAGATTTAGCTTACAGTCAACTAAAAGCCTCTGAAGTCTCTGTTATCTTGAGAGTCATAATTAAGATTTAAAAAGGGCAAGGTGTAGGACAAATGAATTTTCCCCTTCTGTTTTTCCTTTTTCATATGCTAGGCTATCTCAGAGCTGACATCAGACTTAAATCCTGAAAAACGCTCAACACTACACTCAAACTAGTGTTTGTGTGGAGCAAGGACATGGAATGGAGTTAGGGTTTCCAACCACACAGATTT
Organism: Miniopterus schreibersii; assembly: GCF_964146895.1. Classification (NCBI taxonomy): domain Eukaryota; kingdom Metazoa; phylum Chordata; class Mammalia; order Chiroptera; family Miniopteridae; genus Miniopterus; species Miniopterus schreibersii. The sequence goes on from NC_138116.1 coordinate 23,466,223, forward strand.
TGAATAAAGACTCACTTCCGTCCCATTCTCTTCTTTGCCCTACTTGCTCCTCCAGGATCTGAGCTCTGTCTTACCAGAAAGCCCTTCACACAGAGCAGTCAGGGCAGGGTGGACTAGTACAAGTGGCGCATCACTCTCCAAATCTTAACCCAAAACAAAACGGGGTTAGGAAGTAGCAAAGCTGTTAATTTTCTTTCACAAAACAATAGTTGATCACCTACTGGAAGACTTTCACCCATGCAATGCTTAACAAATACTCCCATTTCTTCATGTAGTTCTCTGCAACAGATGCAACACATTCTATAAAGGTTCTTGGTATACCTGTTTTCATAATGACATGAGTAGTCTCTTCAGTAATTAGATCAGTTAAAGTGATGTGGTATTTTCTGGCAAACTTGTGCACATGCATCTGAAATCAAATCATATATTATTATAAATTACCTCTAGTGCACAGCTTAGAGCATTAGTTATCCTAGCTCTGAATCTCCATCTTTCTCTTCACAGAAAAGGTACATTCTTTTTATTCTGACATGTCTGAAGTCTCAATTTAATACAAAATATGTATGAATCAGAGGAAGAAATTCTAAAGTAGTTCATGTTAGGAAACATGAACTATCATGAAACATGAACTATAACCAAGGATTCAAAATAATTATTTATTTTCCCTTTAATAGCAGATATCATTGAATTCCCTAAGACATCTAGTTCTTTGCAGAGTGCTACTCTACTGTACTATAATACAGATTTATCAGCCTACACTATATAAGCTGAGAGGTAATTAGCCTACACAGAAAGTTATGTTACAGATATGTGGCTTAAAAACAAGATGCACCTGGCTGGAGAGGCTCAGTTGGTTGAGTGACCTGTGCACCAAAAGATTGCTGGTTTGATTCCTGGTCAGGGCACATACCTGGGTTGTGGGTTCAATCCCCGGTTGGGGCATATACGGAAGGCAACCAATTGATGTTTCTCTCTCTCTCTCTCTAAGCATAATTTCAGGTGCAAACAAAAGTCAAACAAACAAGATGCAACATTCTGATAACTATAAAACATTCAAGAGTGCAAAAACCATCAATTCCTCTTAAGGAGAAGGACTGGAAGAGACTCATATTATTCCCAAAAGAAATCTAGAGCCTTCTAGCTATTATCTAAAAATCAAATAAAAATCAATAGGCAGTAAAAGAAATTAACCAGATCCATTATGGACAGAGTTGACATAATTAGTAGCTGCTTGGTAAATAACTCTGTTTACAAAGAGCCATCATTTATTAATCATCACTGCCCATGCCAATATTTATGTGCTGCACAATACTGCAATGGAGATCAGGCCATCCTTCTTTCACGCTGCCTCATTCCATACTGCCACAGTGCACTAAAAAGGCAGGCTAGAGAAGCTAATGACATCCTCCCCCCCTTTGCCACTGCCCTCTGCCAGGATCATTAGCAATTCTGAACTGATTAATTGCTGAAATCCCAACCTTGAACACTGTTCAGTTAGAAGAGCAACTGCTGAAAAGATCATCTTAATATGGGCTTCAAAATTAATCATGTGTAATACAGTCAGCAGCTTTTATAATAAATTTACCACACTTCAAATCTGAATAGAGCTGAAAAGTTTTCCTCTTTGCTTATTTAAAGACAATATGTACCCAAGCCACTTATAGTCTAATCTGTAGGTCAGAATTGCCCATGGCAAGAAAGATTAGATCACTTTAGCCTTCTCTGAAAAGCTGAACTTCAAAACATGAAATGCTAATTTTCTTTCTTTTAATCTTCACCTAAGAATATTTTTTCAGTTGCTTTTCAGAGAGTGGAAGGGAAAGGGAGAGAGAGAAACATCGACGTGAGAGAGGCATATCAATTGGTTGCCTCCTGCACGCACCCCAACTGGGGGTGGGGATCGAGCCTGCAACTGAGGTACATGTCCTTGGCCAGGATCAGACCTGGGAACCTTCAGTCCTCAGGCCGATGCTCTAACCACTGAGCCAAACCAGCCAGAGCAAGAAATGCTAATTTTCAATGAATGGATTTATTCATTGCATCTTCTAGGGCAGACATAGCTTACTTTGCCCTTTTAGTAGTGGGACACATCTGGCCACAGAGAATGTTATGCTGAGCTGCTACCCAGAGAGAACTTAGATGAGAAATGGTTCTTAATCTAGGAAGGGTATATTAAAAAAGACACTTAAGAAAGACTGGGTCATCTCTCAGTGTGTAATAAATTACACCCACTATTGAATCCATTTGATACTCTGGTGTGTTATCTTATCACGGTCTTTTAAGATATATTCACTCAATTATTATCTTATTATGAAATGATACCAATGGTGATTAATTACACATGAGGTAAATTTCCTAAGATGTCTGAAATCTACACTCAGCCTAAGCAGAAATGATGTTTCAGGGGTCTTAATATTTTAATGGGTATTTTTCCATAGTGTGAAACAATTCCTGTCTCTGGCATGAGGAGCCCAAGGAGATGTCAAAATCCTAATAGGGAGGAGGGCTGTTGTAGAGCAGAAATGATAGGGCAGGTTATTGAATAACTGTCACAAGCCAGGATAAAGGCAAATAAACACTGGATAAATGCCATTATCTGGCAGTGTGCTTGGAACCAATTTGAATTTAGTTAATTATGCTGGTGCATTCTCTGACGTGAACCAAGGTAGGGGAAAGATGCCTTCTGGGGAGTAGAGCTACACTTACTTGCTTAAATAAAATTAAAGTAAAATAAGCTCTATATCATACCCAAAACCATAATCTCTCTAATAAAATTTTCTTTTTTTGAAAAAATTTTAAATTGATTTGAGAGAGAAAAACATTGATTTCATTGGTTGCTTCTTGCGTGTGCCATGACCAGGGATCGAACCGACAACCTTGGCCTATCAGGACAACACTCTAACCAGCTGAGCTACCCAACCAGGCTAAAAATTATTCTTAAGTAAATTTATACAAAATAATCCATGCTTTAGTTTTACCTAGGTCCAAAATTTCAGAAATTAGTAATGAAAATTAAATTACATAGAATTGTGCCGTTTCCTAGATTTCTTCCTATAAGTTATTTATCACTAGTACCTATTTAAAACTATTGTAGTATGTAAATGAAGTCTCAGTCTTTAGGGAGATACATATGGATACACTTACAAATTCTTTTGTGGTCAAGCCTGAGGCCACCATAGATATTCTTCTGTTGACTGTTTTTGTTGAAGATATCACTTCTGGCTTCATTCCGCTCACACTTTCTTCCCTCACATTATACCCAGCAGTAGTAGTCTGAGCAGCAGCTAGACTCTTGGCAGATTCTCCCACTTGAAATTGGGGTAATTTCAATGCAGAGGTTGAAGTTGGCATGCTGCAAACATGAGCTGGCTCTGGGGCTCTGTCTTCAGAGGGATCAGACTCTGGGTCGTCAGAGAAGAGGCTGACTCCAGATTCTAGGTAAGGCGTTCCCTCTGAAAAGAATGGGGGGAAAATTTAATCTACATGACAATGAACCTTGAATTACAATGTCTAGGCTCTGATAAGAATTAAAAGGACAGACCAAGTTAGGTTAAAAGAAAAATGGGTGCGCTAATACAATGTTGGTTGGGGTGCAAAGTGGCTTAACTTTTCTAAAGGACAATTTGGCATTATATTCCAAAAACCATGTGTGTTTACACTTTCAGTCAATAATTCAAGTTTTAGAAATGTATCTTAAGGAAATAAAAAGCTGAATAGCTTTAAAAAAAGAAAATCCTGTCACACACCACAAACATGAATGAACTGAGGACATTATGCTAAGTCAGTGATTTTCAACTGGTGTGCCACAGTAATTTTTTTAAAGAATAGTTTATTGATTTTTAGACAGAGAGGAAGGGAGAAGGGGAGAGAAACATTGATATCAGAACACAACATCGAGTGGCTGCCTCCTGCACGTCCCCTACTGGGGACTGAGTCCAAAACCCAGGCATGTGCCCTTGACTGGCAATCAAACCGGCAACCTCCTGGTGCACAGGTCAATGCTCCACCAACTGAGCCACACCAGCCAGGGCAACTGGCTGTCTGTGGGAGGCAAGTGATTTGGTGTGTCTCTCTAACATCGGTGTTTCTCTCTCTCTCTCCCTCCCTCCCTCCCTCCCTCCCTACCCTCCCTTCCACTCTCTCTGAAAAGCAATGGAAAAAATAGCCTCGGGTGAGGATTAAAAAAGAATAATTTAAAAAATTAAAAGATTCCATTGATTTTAAGATGGTATCCTATTTCAGAGTCCTAACATGAAAAAAATTTGCACCTTAGAATCCATGAAATGAAATATTATAAGGTCTGCTTTCTATAATTTCGATCATTTTATCTAGTTTAAATAACCTTTTTTAGTCACCATTTGGGAATGAACATATAATACTTTAATAAGGAAGGAAAAAAAATTGAAATATGAAAAATACTCAAACTTAAAATCATCAGATATCATTACCATATTAAAACTAGGAGAGAAAAAAACAAACAGGAGAATATCCCTGAAACACTTCAGAAAATGTCACTCCATCAGGAAGTAAGCATAACTAAGTAGAATGTTTGAGATTCCTAAAATGATCCTAATTAAAATGGCCAAATACCTCATTTAGATGCCAAAGAGCACTTTTTATGATAACGTGTTTCTGAGGCTTAATTCATAATTTTCTTTACTAAATCAAACTTTGATTCACAAGTCAAAAAACACACTGGTCATTTAAAGTGATTTATAAAGTCTAAAATATAGTCATTTATATTCATTAATTCAGAAAATAAGAGCTTACTTTGGAGATTTGACTCATCTTTCAATCAAGGACAGGCCTAAACCTTTATTCTAGGGCCCTAGAACTTTTATCTAGCAGTTGAAATAAAACATGATTTAGAGCACACCAAGATTCTCTCATCTTCAAAAAGTGTTAAACCAATATAGACAGATTAACAACTGCAATAATTTTCAAGTAAACTTGGATTAACATTCAAGCTATTTTTAAAAAATGAATTTAAGTATAACAGATGCATTCATGATATAATACTACATCTGAAAGATGATTAACCAGAATACCTTTAGGTAAGATTCAGAGTAAAATAAAAGTGTTTTGTCCAACAGAGCAGATGAAATATTACCTAGATCTTGTCTTGGCAAATAAGACTGCTCCATTAAATCTTGGGTCTCAGACTTGGTCGGTTGTTGCTCCAATACATCAACACTCTCAATGAGCTCCTTTTGAGGTGGGCGGTTTCTGTTCTGAAGGCTCTGTGAGTGGCTCGGCACATACCACCTATCATCTAACAACTGGGATGTAGAAGGAGAAGATCTGGCAAAGATGAAAAGAGAAAGTTATCACCACAGCTCATGAAAGGATTTATCATACTTCCCAGGCAGCCAAAGCATAAGTGAAACAGCTCATTCTTGGAGAGACACCCAAGTGATGGACTAGAAGTCTGGATTCATGATGTCTGCCAACATGTCAGGGTTGACACAGAACATCTCCCCTTACGGTCTGGTCTGAGGCAGTAAGTGTGTCTCCTACCTGTTTAAAAGCATGCCAGCAAATTGCAGCAAATTATCTACTACCACTTACTCAAATTCTATAAAATAGAAAGTCTATTCCACTTGGGTCCCCATGGATGTGTTAGAATCACATCTTCTCATGAAAGTAAAAAGTTAATGATTAATTTTGACATCGCTACACTCATTCTTTCTATATCCAATTTCAGTAAAATTCACAGATTCATCCTTATCTCCTGCCTTTTCAATGTCGAATCATTCTGAAAACAAAAGCCAGCTATAAAACAGTTAGAAGAGTCTATGCACACAGTAATTCCTTTACTCTTTCAGGTTTTAGGACTTTGCTGGTTAAGATACTTAAAAGATTTAAAGGACGTCAGAGATCAGCTCAATTCAATTAATTCAAACAAATATTAGGTATTTACTAAGAGTCAGGCACTAAAACTAGGCGTTGTGGATTAAAGATGAGGGAGACCTAAACTGCTGCTCTCAAGTTGTCTAGCAGGAGGAAGTTCAATCAAATGTGTAGGTTCTTTGACAGAAGTCTCTTAGGGGGAGGGGGAGGAAGAGCAGAAATATTTGGTATAAATATTAAATGGGTGCTTAGCTCAACTAGTTAAAGCGTGGCAATGAAGTCATTACCTTTAAACATAGGTTTAGTGCCTTTGGAGGCCAGATCTTTTAATTTTGTCACAGCCTTAGTGCCAGTACCCCAGACTCAAAATATCCTTAGTCCAGTCCAAGAGGTTTGGAAAATATGGTGTGATTAGATTTTGAAAGGAGAAACTTGTCACTATTCCCAGAAAAAGAAGTAAAAATGTACATATACTCATCAGTAGGAGCTCAATAAATATAAATTCCTTTTCCTTCCTAGAGAAGTGAGATGTGTGACTCTAATGTCTCTGAGATTCTCCTGAATCATCAAATAGGAACAACAGTCCAGAACTTGTCCTTTTATCTTCACAGTGTTGTTGTAAAGATCAAATGAGCAAGTAGGTAAAGTATTTTTGAAAATATAAAGTACTATACAGTCTAATCTCAATAGTGATTTGAATAGACACCCCAAAGATACTGTGAATATTTCCTGGGGTAAATCAGTACACTTTTTCCAGAAAGGCAAAACCTTCCCTTTAATTAGGGTAAGGGCTGCCTTGGAGAACTCTACCATTAGCCTCCATGTTTGTTAAGGTTTTAGTTCTAAGCTTTGTTCTGCCCTTCAGAAGGACAGATATACTGTGCATTTCTCATGTTGTAGCTCATGCCTTGTGTAGGTCCAAAAAGCCTATATATAATTACACAAAAGAAGTATCCTAGAGCAATGGGGTTGGAAATGTCTGCATACAAAAAACAAGTTTGGTGAAAAATATTTAAGAGTTCAATGTAAAGAAAGGTTTTACTTAGATACCACAATTTGACATTTATTACTTACCTTTCCACTCCTGGCTCTTTATTTTTGTATCTGCTAGAAGTATCTAGAGGCTCTTGAAACTTGTCTGCAGAAAGGCTTTCTGGATTCAGGCTTATAGGATATTCATTACTTTTCTCTGAAGTTAATACTGTTTTAAATGGAATGGGAAAACAAAGAAATTTACTGCTTTGTCCTGATGGTAATAATTCAGGTAAGTATATCAATTTTTTTCTTAATTTTTATTTATTGATTTTAGAGAGAGGAAGAGAGAGAGAGAGAGAGAGAGAAAGAAACATTGATTTGTCATTCCACTTATTTATGCATTCATTGGTTCATTCTTGTATGTGCCCTGACTGGGAATCAAACCCATAACCTTGGCATATCAGGACAAAGCGCTAACCAACTGGGCTATCCGGCCAGGGTGAGTATATTGATTTTCAAAAGCAGCAATCTGTGACAATCAAGTTGCTTTTTAAGCAAGTATATCAGACAGAATTTTATAAACACAAATGATCCTGCACCAAATGGAACTAAAAAATAAATAAAAGGAACACTTTAAGACTGGGTAACTAAAGATACTCAACTGAGAAAGGGTTATAAAAAAAAAAAAGTATAGGGAGGAAGCCTCAGACATACAGATATTAAAAAGTCATTCCATCACATTTGAACATTTAGCATACGAGTTCCTCTTTGCACTACAATGGGGTCAAGCTAGGAAGAAAATAAGCTAATCTCAGTTAGAATTCAATTATTCAATAGTACCTAAAAACATAGGGCAAAATTTTTCTGTTCTTCTTTTCCCTTAATCCATATTTCATAAATGCAGGGATCCAGAGCCCAAGTACTGGGAGAGTACCATAGTACCCCTTAAATAATTTCCTCATCTGGGGATCTTAACATGTTATATATTATATTTTTCATGGGTAGGGAATATGGGCCAGAGCTAATCTTTAATAAATTTACTGACTGCCTATTATGTGCAAAGTATTGGGAGAATCAAAGGAAAACACACTGGGAAGAAGGAAAGAGATATTAAGAAATGATCAACTATAAAGAACCCATAAGGAAATACAGCTTTAAAAAGCATATAACTCATCCACCCAGTTGATTCAGAATTTCTAGGAGAGGAGCATAGGAATTTTTAACAAGTGCTTCCAGGAATGAATATACTACAAGACAAAAAAAGCCCTGATGTATCTAAAAATCACTTCCACTGTAACAGACTATAGTCTTATAAATGCTAATATTTGCTTTCTGAATGACAGGTAATCCAGGAGAAAAAAATGACAAAGTGCCTGATATGAAATAACTTTACCAGCAGAGGGAGGTACACATAATTTATAATGGGTAGATACATGTGCACAAAAATATTACGCAGGCTTGGAACTGACACTTAGATAAACAGTAGGGCAGAACTATGCTGAGGGCAGGACATTTGATGCAAAGACCCTAGAACAATGAGTAAGTTTATTACAAAAGATAAAGTAAAACCTCCTAATAAAAATGCAAAAATGTTTTATATAGAGATTCATAAGAAATTTTCAAAAAGGTTTTCAAATCCATGCTAAAAATGTATACAAATATAACATTTATAAAATTAAAAAAAAAAAAAAAGGCCACAAAGAAACATTTTGTCTACAGATCTTCAGGAAAAAATAAACACCCCTCCCCTAAAAATGAGATAAGATTTACACATATGATCAAAGCCAGACAATAACATTTTATAAGCTGTGCATAAAAATGAAAAGTCTAGTCTGTTTTTTAGACCGAAGATGGGGAAAGCACCTCAAAGAAGAGAATTGTGCTGGGGACTAGACTTTGGGCTTTATTGTCTGGGAGATGAAACAAATGAAGATACAGCTACAAAGAAAGCATTTAAGGAAATACATTCGAACCACTGCCATAGCAACAGAGTTCCTAACTTCTTATGTATAAGCTACTATTTCTCCTTGAACATAAAAATATAGCAAGGCACACTCCCTGACCAAGGCCACAATTCTGAATAATTAAGACCTGGTGCCTAACCTCTCATCTACTTGGCTACATATTTGCCCCTATTTAAAAACCTGCCCAATGTACTGTCTTTCATAATGCTTTTTTCAACTAAATACTCAAAATTTCATCTTACTATCCTTCATTTATGCCATGTTATCCCTCAGCTCAGAGCTGACTTCTTACAGGAAGTCAGCTCTGATCAACTCCATCTACCTGGTCATTCCAAATGCCTTCTTAGAGATACATCTAGTCTTGTTGGGATAAAGCACCTGATTCTACCACATAATTGGGTTTTCTGTGGCTCAAGATGCAGTTCTTCAAGTAAAGTGCATCTCTACATATAAACCAGAAAGCACATTGGATAGGGCTTTGTGATCTGACACCTGGGGTATAAAGAATATGAGTGTTTTACAAGCTTTCTAAAATCATGGGGTTACCTATTTCCAGTCTCTCCCATTGCACTCAACTTCCTATGGGCTCCTCATAGCATCTCCTCATTGTAGGTATTCAGTCAGACAATGACACTTAATGGCTGTCTCGATCTCTCTGAATGGTAAATTAGTTGTAAGCAGGGACTAGAACCAAGGCTCTAAAATTATCCATGGAGTGACTCAGAAAATATATGCTGAGCAAAGATCATAAAATGTTCACATTAGATCCACATTTTTCTGGAGATAAAGGCTTAGGGAGGGGAATAATTTTGCTTAAGAGGAATTTGGCCGGTATTACAAACCTTTTTCTGATGTGTTTTGTTCCAGATTTAGTAGATCCTCAGAAGCACAAGAATCAGCTATGAGGGAAGGGGACTTGTCATAAGGCTGGCTCTCCTGCTGCTCTAACACAGCTTTCAGTTGGTCCATTTCCTGCTTGATCTTTATCAGGTTATCTTGCATGGTATCCCTCTGCTACAGACACAAAAGATGACACCAAGAAAGTTACACTTTCAGAAATTTGCCAGAATGCAAGAATATGTCATACCAATTAATTTTAACATGGGAATTAAAATCACCTACTATGGAATTATAAGTTCTGGCTGAACACCTTTTAATCCAACCATATTAATGCAATTAATACCCATGAAATTATTTCAGACTGCTGTTAAAGGAGGAAAAAAATTCCTCACTCTCCCAAGTGGACTTGCTTTATTGTGATGTCCTTTTGAAGTTGATTACTTTCTTTTAAAAGCTCAGGAATGAAAAAATAATTAAGGTGTTTAAACACTTTTTAAAAAAAAAAAATCTTTATTGATTTCAGAGAGACAAGGGGAGAGAGAAAGAGAGAGAGAGAGAGAGAGAGAGAGAGAAACGTCAACGATGAGGGTTGTCACTGATTGGCTGCTTCCTGCACTCCCCCGATTGGGGATTGAGCCTGCAAGCCTAGCATGTGCCCTGACCGGGAATCGAACCGTGATCTCCTGGATCCTAGGTCGATGCTCAGCCTCTGAGCCATGCTCAGTCGGGCAAGGTGCTTAAACACTTTTGGTATTTAAAATTAGCATGACTCAGTTAACATTTTACATAGCCTGTGTTTCAAAGGTTTAGTATTGTGGGACTCATAAGAGATTTGGGTTAGTCCATATAAAAATGTGATTTCTGGCTTGTGAGGACGCTTCTTTTTCTAAGATTCTTTGAACATTTAGTTTCTAACAGAAAGAAGAGCTAATTCATTAATTTATCTATTTGTTCATCCCATAACTATTTGTTGACCATCTATTATATGTCAGACACTGTCCTAGTGCTGGGGATATGGCCTGCATGGTGCTGCCATTCTAGATGGGGAGAGAACTTCAGAGAGAAGGATCTGTTAGAGAGAAGGAGCCAACAGAAACAGCCCTAGGAAAGCCTATAAGGACAGTTAATGTTTCCAACTTAAGACAAGAGGCTCTTCTTTGCTTATGGGGCTCATGTTTATTTCTCCATTTCAAAAAGAAATCTGTGCCCTGGCCGGGTAGCTCAGTTGGTTACAGCATCGTCCTGATACACCAAGGTTGTGGGTTCAATCCTGTGTCAGGGCACATATAAGAATCAACCAATGGATGCATAGAATAAGTGGAACAACAAACCGATGTTTCTCTCTCTCCCCCCTCCTCTCTCTAAAATCAATAAATTAAAAAAAACAAAACCTGAGGCTAAAATAAAAAAAATTAAAAGAAAAAGAAACCTGCTAAGTATAAAGGTTTTCTTTCTTTTTTGTTGTTCTCACGTTTTCTTCTTTCTTGAGTCTAAGATTTTTGATAAGCAAAGTATTTCATAATTAAGGAGATTTACAAAATATACCCTTCTTCATTACTTTTAGAAGGAACATCAATGGCTGCCAGCAAACCCTAGGGAAACAGATTGTTTCACCCTCTGTTTCTTCTTCTGATCCTTGAAAATGACTGCCCTCCACTAAAAACTAGCCATCTACTTTCTCCTGCTACACTGAGTTCTTAGTTTTCAGGTTTTTATGGCCATAAAATGTATTCCCAGCTTCACAAAGGCTTTCAATGCTATGCTGAGATTGTTTTGCTGCCAATGGCCACAATAGCGCCATTGCCACCACGTGGTGCTTCTGAGTAGTTCCATTACTGATCAAGAAGGGCTTGCCTAAGTATATCTGGAAAGAAATCACAGATATCCGTAAGCTTCAGAAGCTGTTCTAGACACTGCTGTCACAACCATCACATTTCACCTCTATGTGGTAATTAAATCGGTTAGAAAATCAGGAAAAAACAGTAATGGAAGAATTAGATAACTTTCCTTTGTGTTTTCCCAAAGGAATGACTTTATAATTTGGACAATTCCCCCGTAGGCAATTGGCCAGATATATTTGGGAGACCAAAACCAAATTGGTTACCAAGTTTCCTTAATTGTAATTCTTAAGTGTTTCTTAAATTAGCTCTATTTCTTTTATTTTCCACTATGCTGCTCTGATCTTTACTTTTATTATTTTTTTGAATTGTCATAAGATTGTATTTGAGCCAAACTGACAACAGTTGCCAGGAAGCAAGATCTCAAATGCTTCCTGCTCTCTACATTTTTTTTTTAATCCTAACTGGAGAATATTTTTTTCCATTGATTTTTTAGAGAGTATGGAAGGGAAGGAGGAGGAGGGGGAAGAGAGAGAAAAAAACATCAATGTGAGAGAGACACATCGATTGGTTGCCTCCCACACACACTTGGACCAAAGCCAGGGATTGAACCTGCAACCAAGGTATGTGCCCTTGACCAGGAACTGAACCTGCGATTCTTTGGTCCATGGGATGACGCTCTAACTACTGAGCAAAACTGGCCAGGGCCTGATCTCTACTTTTAATACAGACAGCTAGATTACTGTGGAAGTTCCTTAAATGCATGTTTATCATGTCTTTTTCTTCCATAAGGACCTTGGTGGTATACCACTGCTCAGATAAGGTAATGCATTCTGAAAACTAAATAATTATTACTCATTATAGCCCTCAGGATAAAGTCCAAATTCCTAAGCAGAGCATTCAAAAGGCCCTTCATACCTTCTTATCTTTTATTTCCCCCCCAAACCACCATATGCCATTTTCTAGTCACACAGAACAACTTTGTGCTTCCTGGGCATTTTATGCCTTTGTGCCTTTGCCTGGATTGCTGCCTCCCTTCTCTTTCCACCTGGAAAAATTCTTCTCATCTTTCAAGGCCCAGTTTGAATGTATCCTTCGAAAATCCCCACCAACTGACGATCCCTCACTATTTCATTTATACTGCTAATGCATTAGTATACCAAAATGGAATGCATGACCCTCCTTTGATACAGTAGTGCTTTCACATATGTTTTTGCTATAGGGCAAGTGGGTTTCAAAGGTTTAGCTTATTCATTAACTTCGGTATCTAGTGTTCTGCAGTGAGCTCAGTGGTATGTATGTGAGTACATATGAAATAAAAGGTAGCATGACTTCAATCCAGGTGATTACAATCTAATTTGAGGAGACAAGATACCACACATGACTGTTATATCATTAACTCTAAGGGATGATAAAAGCAAATGTAAGAATGCGGGATGCATACTACTGAATGCACAAGACATCACACACACATCCACACATGCTTTTTACCTGAGTTGTTAAAATATCACTCTGAGAGGACAGCTCCGAACAGTCTTCAGAGAGGTTTGTTTCACTCTCATACTCAGATGCTGCTTCATCTTAAATGATAATAAAAATAGAGATTCAGATGTAAAAACAGACAGCAAATTCTGCAATTTGCTATCTGTTTCTTCCCATTGGCAGGACAAGTATCACTTTCATGTCACAGAAAATGATTACACGCCTTGTTTTGGGACACCTTGATTTCCTCTAGAAATCCTAACAATGAAAACCAGAAGCAAGTCCACTGACAATTAGTGCAATAAATCTCATTCAAATAGAGATGTTCTAGCTACGCGAAGGACTTTTAAGGAAAAGCACCTTAGGAGGAACATGCTTAAAGTTTAAGAAGCACTTACTTTAATTGTATTTGGAAACTCGTAAAATGTGCTCCCCCAAAGCCAAAAACATTTAGCTCATTTCTACAAAATACCTAAGTTTGAATCGGCACTCTGCTCTTCTTGACTATTCTCTTCGAGGCCAGTTTCCCTTTCATCATCTGAAATCAATTCCTTGTCACTCAGAACTTCCTGGTTTTCAGGCTGACACTTCACTTGCTGGGAAGGAGGCTCAAACATCAAGAAAGGATCCTGGGTGTTTGTATTAGTGGTCAAGTCTTCTGATGCACTGTACTGTGAGGAAAATAAGCTCCTAGAACATCTCGCTTCCTCACTAAGGTGATGTTTCTGGGATGCCTTTGCAGACATCACCTGGTTACTGCAGTTATTTAAGCTACTCTTTAATGATATTAGGTTCTCCTCTGTTTCCTTAGACAGACGTGTGGCAACAGCATTATGTCTGGTAGATGGAGAAGGTATATTGGTTACTTTACCAAATAGTAAGTGTTGGAAACAAGGAAGCTCTTCATCCTCACTAGACATGTCCTCTTCTGAGGACTCTAATTTTCTGGCCCTCCTTTGGCGACGTTGAGTCAAATGTGTATTGGCTAAGGGGCTAGGGCTCCTTCTGAATTCTTCTTTCTGGACACTTTTGCTAAAAACAGCAGATCTTTCCTTAACGTCACTTTCATCAAAGCTGCTCTTCTCCTTTATTTCATCATCATTTAACAAGTCATCTGGTGTCTCAGAACAAACCTGAGAAACAGAATTACTTCCCATAGGTTGTTCTAGGTTATCTGAAATTTGACATGGAGAGAAATATGCACTAACAGCCTGAACTACTTCTTCATTTTCTCCTTGCGATTTTATTTCAGGATGTTTACAATTACTTATAGGAAGGCTTGGCTTATAGACTTCAGGCTGCATGAGACCTAGTCTGAGCATAGCATTTAATTTTGATCCTCTATTTCTATCTAGTTCTGCTTGAATATTTTCATCACTGGAACCTACTTCATTGATACTAGAGCCTACTTCATTAGTACTACTTGAGCTGCCATCTTTAAAAGCACTCTCTCTAATGTTATTTAGGCTAATTGGGCTCACTGTACTTTGAATGTCCTCATTTCCCATTGCTCTTTCAGGTGGGGACACTGAATGTTCCTCAAACTTTTCTTCTGACAGGTTTTTCTTACTTACAGTTTTAACAAATGACCTGATGGAAGAAATGGATGGTACATGATATGGGTTTTGTGAAATCCCGTGTTTATCTGCAAGAGTGAGTTCAGTTTCATTGCCTCTGAACTGAGATAACTGACAAAGCCTAGAGGTTCCTTTTATGCTATATTTGGCATACTCTCCTGGCTTTTTGTCTTTCTCACAAACCACAGGAAAGCCTGCAGTTGTGTGAACTGCCTGCACATGCTTGATTTTAGATTCTTCCTCTTCCTGATTTTCTTCTTTTTGTCCACAATCAAGAGTGACTTCTGGACTTTGTTTCCTTAAGGACCTGGAGTGGGCATAGTCTGCTGCACATTCCTTTTCCAGATTTGAAAACAGAGCAAATGACTGACGCTTTGAAACCTTGAATGTATTCTGTAAATATTGTGTATCAAGTTCACTCTCTTCCATTTCTATGCTTGTCTCCTGAGAGTGGTTAACTTCACATTTCAACAGATCCTTAAAGCCCTCTCTGTTATTTTTTGTATCTTTAGAACCATAGATAAGCTCATTGGGGTTTTTAATTGCTGTACACAGACCCGCACATTGATTTGGAGCTGCTTCTGCCTCCCCTGCAGTGTCAGGTTCCAGTAATGAGACACTATCCTGTGTGCCATAATCAGTTTCAGGTACCAATACAACATTGGTACTCTCCATAGATCCATCAGTTTGCAAACTTCTTCCCCCACTTAGCACCGAGTCTTTGGCACCATTAGGCATCTGAATTGTTCCCACATCCCCTTCTAGTTCTTCTCTTTGAGGGTCAGGATTGACTGACTCTTGAAGTTTACTAGTACTCGAACCATTAGTGAAAAAACCAGGTATGTTTGTTAAATTCAGTTCTGGAAAAGCATCATTAGCAAGTTTTTTATTTATTTGTTCATTTGACTTGTTACTCTTCCTGGCTCCAGTTGCAGATTCTTTACCTTCCATGAGTTGGCACTTTTGGCTGTGTCTGACTGGTACTTGGTCAGAATTTTTTTCCTTCATCTCTTCACTGCTAGAACAACTATCAATTTGTAGTTCAGTATGACCAGGTGGGCTTAGATTTCTATTGACTACTAGTTCAAGTGCATAGATATGCCTGGTAGAGGACTTCCTCTTCAGCCTGTTCTTCCTAGGTGCTTTTGAGCTGTGGGTATTTAATTCTAGTTCCATACTGCTTACGCTGCTGCTTATAGGTTTGGCTTTAGTTGTGAAAGCAGATTCTTTTTCCACTGATTCTGTTGGGTTAGCATTTTTCTCTTTCTGAACATAATCACCTTTTGTTTCATTGTCAGGACGATTATTAGTAATATTCACCACATGACCACTCTGCTCTACTTGGTCTGTTCCCTCAATTATCTTTTCAGGAGTCTCTTCAACAACTGCTAAATCTACTTTCTTGATAAAATCCTCAGGATGAAGGCCTGATGTACTTCTCCTTTTACGCTTTAGTTTATTTGTGAGGGGACACTCTTGTGTTATCTGAGGCTCTATAGCAGATGCTCCAATAATTAGATTTTCAGTTATGTGGCTCAAGTTAGGGAGGCTTGCCTTCCTCCGATAGGTTTTCCCAAATATTTTATCTTCAATATTACTTTCTACTGGTTTGGAGTGGACTCTTTCACTTTCACAGATTAAAGCACCATGAGGATCACGGGCCATTAAGGTTATTTTCTCTGGAGAACCAAAATATCCATCTCCTTCATTTGGAACTTCTACTGCACCAGCTACTTCAACATTTGACTCAGATGTCCCATTATGTGAGCCATCAGAAGTTAATATTTCATCACGTCTGGAAAACCACTCATTAACTTTCTGTATGCTACTATTCCGTGTTATCCAAGGAAAATCTTGGGAATCTCTAGGATGGTCAGAGCATGGAGGTTCTTTTCTCTCATTCAGAGGATCAGCATTCAGAACTACCCTTTTCTCTGTGCTGGGATTCTGCCTATCATTACATGTTTCTTTACTTTCAGCCCATCTGCTCTGCTGGCTCCTTGCTAAGCCAAGCTGCTTGCTTTTATTACAGAATTCAGCCTTTTCTACATTCATTCTGTCTTTAGTGAGTAGTAAACTGCTGTTCTCATGCTGTAACAACGATCTGGCATGAGTATCTGTGCCGCATGGCTCCACATGCAAGTTTGAAACAGAAATACCCTGATACTTTTCTATATGCTTCTCAGTTGCATGCTTCTCCATGGTGGTCAAATCTTTATTACTAGATTGATGATGTTCAATATTTATTATGTCCTCAGAAAACTCACAAGCAGCTGAAAGTATACAAAAACAACAGGTAATTAACAACTGAAATTATCATGAAAAAATACTTAATACAACTTGGGGGTAGAAATGAAACAACTGGCTATTTTCAGAGAAACTATCCTTTAAACAGCCAAGTATACTGAAGATGTAGCCCATACCCTCTCATGTAATTCCTTTTACTGTATTCTCATTAGTTCTACTCAAGATAATTAAAATTTTAATTTCAGAATTCTCCTTCCTCATAAACTACACTTCCTATTTCCCTAACCTGTAATAGTGAATTAAAAGCAGACTTTGGGTATCAGACATACTCTGTTCCATCTTCAGACTCATACTCCCTATATTTAAATACCAATATGAAAAAGATGAAATATAAACACATAAATTTAAAGTAAAAGGGTACTGTTACAATCACATCAGTCTAGTGCCACTGAAATAGATCAGGCTGTACCATAACATCTGAGAAAGAATGATATTATAACTGTGCTAAGAGATGTTGTGAATTATAAATGTCCCAAATGGTCTTCAGAATAATTTAATTACAGTACTGTATCTACCCATTCTCTCTTCAGTGCCTGTTATGTTGGGAAGACTTGACATTACCCCTTTTTGCAGGATTCAAAGTGGCTTCAGTCCTGGCTTCTGGAGGGGTGATTTCTAACAATTCATGATCCCTCACACTATAGGGAAAAGACAGAAGCCTAATGAGAAACACTAGTTACATGTTCAAAGAGTTGTCAAATGAGCAAGATCAAGTATTTTAGTCCCTTTAGGTAAGGTGGCAGTAAGCTGATCAATTTGATTCACTTTTTGAAATCTGCTCTCTCCTTTAATAACTTCTAGTCAAAACTGACGGGTCAAAGACTGACATACAGTCACAAAAATCAGAGCAGGAGTGCAGGACATTGTTTTATGGACATGTAAATGAGAACCAAAATTTAAATGATAGCCTGTTTAAATACAAATAATAACCAAAAGACAGTAAAGCAAAAAAACCCCACATAACTTAAAAATATATTTTAATGCGCCCTGGCTGGTGTGGCTCAGTGGTGGAGTGTCGGGTGTGCACCAAAGGGTTGCAGGTTGAATTCCTGGTCAAGGGCACATACCTGGGTTGCAATTTGTTCTGGTCCCGGTCAGGGAACCTGTGGGAGACAATCAATGTGTCTCTCTCACATCAATGTTTCTCTCTCTCCCTCTCTGTCTGTCTCTCCTCTTTCCCTCCCTCCCTTCCACTCTCTCTAAAATAAAAATTAAAAAAAAAAAAAAGGAAAAAATATCCTCAGGTGAAGATTAACAATAACAACAAAAGTATATCTTAATGAGAATGCAAGAACAAAGATATCTAAACAAAGGGAACACTGGGATGAAGCAGACATCCCAAAAGAACGCAGCATTCTGCCATTTAGCCTTCTTTGCTTTTTTAAAAATATATCTTTATTGATTTCAGAGAGAGGAAAGGAGAGGGAGAGAGATAGAAACATCAATGATGAGAGAGTCATTGATCGGCTGCCTCCTGCTCGCCCTCAACTGGGGATCGAGCCCACAACCAGGGCATGTGCCCTGACCGGGAATTGAACCCCAATCACCTGGATCCTAGGTCGATACTCAACCGCTGAGCCACGCCCAGCCGGGCTCTATGCTTCTTTTAAACTTAAAACCACTTCCTCTCAATTGAGAGATTACGAAAAAGTCATTTACAAACAAAATTTGATTTCCAATGACACCATTATAGTTCAGACCAGACATCACAGATCTTAAGGTGAAGCAATTAATTCCTAAGGAAAGCAATTTGCCAGGTAACACAGTTGGGGGCTGCTTGTAGATTATTGTATAATTTACATAAAGTTTGTGGAGTAGATGAAATTAAGAAACAGAGGAAGGAAAGAAAAATGTAGTCCTCTAATATTTTCATCAGCCACAATTACCGCTGTGCCAATACTACTGTACACGAGGAACTAAGCTCTAGCAGAGCAGAACCATCCACTGGACACAA
Organism: Miniopterus schreibersii; assembly: GCF_964146895.1. NCBI lineage: Eukaryota > Metazoa > Chordata > Mammalia > Chiroptera > Miniopteridae > Miniopterus > Miniopterus schreibersii. The sequence goes on from NC_138116.1 coordinate 23,485,010, forward strand.
TTCTGTGCAGAACTGTTACCTTAAATTCTTTCGGACTCCTTACTAAAAAATCAAACAAATAAGGGGCCTGGCGAAGTAGCTCAGTTGGTTAGAACATTGTCTTGATGTGCCAAAGTTGCAGGTTTGATCTCCGGTCAGGGCACATACAAGAAGCAACCAATGAATAAATAAGTGGAACAACAAATGGATGTTCCCCTCCCTCCAATCAATCGATAAATTTTTTTTTAAACAAGAAGCTCTTAAAAAAAAAACAAACACACACACACACATATATATATATATATCTTTATTGATTTCAGAAAGAGGAAGAGAGAAAGAGATAGAAACATCAATGATGAGAGAGTCATTGATAGGCTGCCTCCTGCACGTCCCCCATTGGGGATCGAGCCCAAAACCCTGGCATTCCTGACCAGGAATCAAACCCTGATCTCCTGGATCCTAGGTCGATGCTCAACCGCTGAGCCACGCGCAGCCGGGCAAAAAAAGTAATATTTTTAAAAAAGGAGGGTGAGGAAGGACTGGGGCGGGATGGGAGCCAGGCAGAGGGGGGCAATGGGAGAAAAAATAGGGGGGAACATCTGTAATACTCTCAACAATAAAGATAATATAGATAAACAAAATTTTAAAAAATATCTTACTTATTAAAAAAATAAAAATAAAAAGGGTATTTTCTCAGCTATAAAACGAGATTAAAGTAGACAGTCTATTCCAATGTCATAATTCTAACCTAAAAAAATACCAGTTCTTGCTTGGCTGGCATCGCTCAGCAGTTGCGCATCGACCTATGATCCAGGAGATCGTGGTTCGATTCCTGGTCAAGGCACATGCCCGGGTTGCGGGCTCAATCCCTAGTGGGAGATGTGCAGAAGGCAACAGATCAATGACTCTCTCATCATTGATGTTTCTCTCTCTCTCCCTCTCTCTCTCTCTTCTCCTTTCCCTTCCTCTCTCTGAAATCAATAAAGGTATATATTTTTTATAATCCCAAAACAATTCTTAATATTAACTAAATATAAAAATGCCACCTTAATAGACGAAGGCTCCCTTGAACTTACCTGTAATAACTTGCCTTGTTAACTGCATCTTCAGAAGAATCAGATCCTAAAAAAATTCCCCAAATACCCCCAAATAACAAATCAATAAAAGAATTTTTATTGAAAGGGTTAAACTCAAAAAATGTACTTTTTGCAAAACAGATGCTCATTCAATAAATATTTACTAATGCCAGGCACGTGATACACATGTCAGGAAATACAGAGAAGCAGTTATAAGCACAGGCTCTGAAGCCTGAATTCCTAGGTTTGAATCACGGCTCTGCCACTTACTAGTGTCACTACTTTGGAAAAATTTAACCTCTCTGTGCCTTAACCTCCTCATCTGTAAAAGAAATATAATCCTAGGAACAACCTCAGGGCTTTGTCAGGCCTCTTAGATGAGTTTTACAAGTAAAGTACAACAGTGCCTGGACTACACTAAGTGCTCTTAAATATTTACTACTATAATTACTTTATCTTTGTGATACAACACTGCTGTGTCACCAAATTAATCAAAATTTAAAAATCGTAAGTCTAGGAACTTATGATTTTAAAAGGAGAAAAGACATACAAGTAACTTCCAAGAGAATCTGGTAAACATATGGTGCTGCTTGAAAGCCCAAAGAAGGGCCCCTCTTTCCAATTATAAACATATTCTAAAGGACAAAACAATTAGAGAAAACTGAACTGAGCTCAGCTCTTCTTACGTCTGTCTAGTCTAGTACAGTTTATCTTGGATCCTTCCAAATGCTGTAGCCAGCCCATCATGTTCTTTCTTATTCCTACTTTCCAAAGTATAGTAAGCCCACACTTAACGTCATCAATTGGTTCTACGACTTCAAGCAAAACGACATATAACAAAACCAATTTTACCACAGACTACTTGATATAAGAGTTACATTCCTTTGGCATCTCATCCACATTATAACAAAACAACGTTGAAAGAAACAACATTATTCAAGGACCTGCTACAAGTTTACCCATACTTATAACCAGACATCTTTCTTTTGCTCTCTTTGTAAAGTAAGCTTCTTCAAGGTAAGAGCTGCATCTTTTACATTATTTCTAAACACATCATAAGGCTAATAGTATTATTTTATTTCTGCTTCCCAAAGCTCCCTGCCATTGTGTGAATTATGACCAAGGTTTCTGGTAAAGCTGTAAGATAAAAAATCTAGCAACTGTTCTAAACTTTAAAAATGTAAGACTCTTACCCAATTCAATGTAGACAGACTTTTTCTTAGATTGTACCTGCTGCTTTGTCTTCAGTGATCTCACAATTCCAAGGTTAGAGAGTTGGACACTAAGACTGGTTTCCTGCTAAGCAGTAAAGAATGATCAACTAATTATTGGCCAGTTCTTTGCTTTTTTCCTTGAAGAGAAACTCGAGGCCACAGACAAAAGAAACAGGCCATAATAAATAAGCTAAAATCTATGACACCTAGAAAAAACACTTGGCAAACCACACACCAAAATGTATGAGCTATGCTCTAATGGTTTGAATATTTTTTCTTCTGTTGTTTTAAATTTTTCTAAACAGAATATGTATTATCTGTGTAATTTTTTGAAGTATAGGAAAAGCATATTTTGAAGCTAATACTTTATATTATAGTGTAGTATAGAAAGGGAATAAGATTCATCTAGTACACATTTCCAAACACATCTCATAACAGAGTTGGCAACTAAGATAAAATAAATTTTAAAAAAAGATAAGTGAAAATAATAACAAACCTGCAAAATCTTTTTATCCCTAGCTGATTTTGCTCAGTGGTTACAGCGTCAGCCCTCAGACTGAAGGGTCCTGGGTCTGATCCCAGCCCTGGTCAGGGTGCACGAGGGAGGCAACCAATCGATGTCTCTCTCTCTCACACTGATGTTTCTCTCTCTCGCTCTCCCACTCTCTTGGAATAGCAATGGGAAAAATATCCTTGGGTGAGGATTTAAGAAAAATAATAATAATATTGAAAAACCCAACAGTATTCCAGTGAAGTTCTCCTTTTTGAGCCCTTCGACATCTACTGAAAAATGAATGCTGGTATCACAAGAACTATTATTTTTGAGACTTCCATTAGTCATTCACAAATGAGTAACAACAGAGCAAATCATGCTTTTTTTTTTTTTTTTACAATTACATCTTTTAAGTTGAAGCAATTTTCAAATGTAAAAACTGATTTTTTTTTTCAGGCAACTTTTCAGAGCAAATAAAATAAATACACTTCCTCATGCCTGGAGAACTGCCATAAGATGGTTATTGTAAAAAGTAGTAGCTTAAAACCTTCCGTGACCTTGTGGCTATTTTAGACAAGCATCAGGATAGATAAAACGCTAATGTAGGGGAAGGGCCTGTAAGATCTCTCCTGACCACAATAGGTACACGGATCTTCTCTCAATTCCTCTAACTCTTGTTCATTAGAACATCTGTCCAACCACTTAATTTAGCATCTTACCTTGTTTACTGACTTTTTATATAAATCCATGAGCATCTAGCACATTCACTATTTCATAATACTCAGTAAAGAGATTTTACCAGAATAAATGAAAATGGCTTTACCAAGGTAGGATTTTCAGGTTCACTCTGTCGAAGTCTTAAGGCACGGTTTCGGAAGCCCAAACTCTGGATCATAGAAACTTCCTCCTTCATATGCTCAGGACTGTTATTTCCTTTTTTTGAAAAGTTATAACTGTTTGCAACTGTGAATTACAAAGGAAACATTATTTTTATAATTGTAATCAAAGAACCAAGAGAAATCCTGTGTATGCTCTTTGTTATATTAGGACAATGCATTAAAGGTTACCTATAATTTTTTTAAACCAAATTTGGAAATTCTACTCTTAGGAAACAAACACACAGACTGTCAAAGTTATTTCTACTCCTTTTTTTTCCACCACAATACTAACAAATTTGCCTATTAATACTATAGTTCACTGAATCTAAGATACCAATGATGTAAGAAGCACCATTATTCTCTATACCACACAATTAAACAATGACACACCATTGATGGTAAATTGTCCCCGATTTATGTGAAAAACTTGCAACTTAGGATGGATAAAATAAGGTGTGAGAGGAGTGGGAATTATTTAACAAATAGATTAGTTAAAGAGCTACAATTAACCTAGACCAAAAGGTCTTATCACCTATTCACAGAAAATAATTGCGTAAAACTCCTCCTGAGTTTTAACTACAGCCACTTGAGCACTGGCCCCTGGGGCTATACAACACTTACACTGCAATCCTGTGTCAAGCTCAAAAGCATGAATAATTTTCAATAGCTCTTCAACAAGTTGACTAAATCTTGTACTTTCTTGTAGGCTTCTGAAATTAAATTATTTGAGAGACACACTTAGCAAGTACTTAGCAATTTTTTAAGGACACTAAAATAAGGAAAGACATATATACTAATAAAAAAAAGAGGCAGCAACAGTAGAAAAATGATATTCAAAGAACGGAAGTATTTAGTGATGTCACATAATCAAAACACCATTCCCTGGCCGGTGTTGCTCAGTGGTTAGAGTGTCAGCCCTCAAACCAAAGGGTCGGGGGTTCAATTCCCGGACAAGGGCTCAATTCTGGTCTAGGGTACGATCCCTGCCCCAGTTAGGCTGCATGCAGGAGGCAACCAATGGATGCTCTCCCCAAAATAATGGAAAAAATATTCTCAGGTGAGGATGAACAAAAAACAAACAAAACATCATTGATATCAGTACTGATTATTCTTATAATATCTTTTTTGCCATTTAAACCTACCAAAAGAGCCCCGGCCAGATGTGGCTTAGCGGTTGAGCGTTGACCTAGGATCCAGGTGGTCGGGGTTCGATTCCAGGTCAGGGCACATGCCCGGGGTTGCGGGCTCGATCCCCAGTTGCGGGTGGGCAGGAGGCAGCGGATCAATGGCCCTCTCATGATTGATGTTTCTATCTCTCTCTCTCCCTCTCCTTTCCTCTCTCTGAAATCAATAAAGATATATTATAAAAATAAATAAATAAGCCTACCAAAAGATATAACCATCTAAAATAGTATTCTGAATCAATAGTAGATGTAAATCCACTGCACAGAGAACTTACTATTCTTTTTCTTTTTTTTAAATATATCTTTATTGATTCCAGAGAGAGGAAGGGAGAGGGGGAGAGAGAGATAGAAACTTCAGTGATGAGAGGGTCATTGATCTGCTGCCTCCTGCACGACCCCGACTGGGGATCGAGTCCACAACCTGGGCATGTGCCCTGACTGGGAATCGAACCAAAATCTCCTGGATCATAGGTCAGTGCTCAATTGCTGAGCCATGCTGGCCAGGTGAGAACTTACTATTCTTAACATCTGAACCCCATCCATCCAACCTCCCACTTTTAGCTCTCAGGAATTTCTGTCAAATGATGATTATATTATTTGGAAAGCACAAATAGATGAAAATGTCCAAAGAAAGATTCTGATACAGTAAAGTTTTAGGACAATATAATTTATTTGTTCCTTTAAATATCTGAGGGACTACTATGTACCAAGCACTGGAAAAACAGTGTAGACTGAAACAGACAAAGCCAGTGCCCTAATAGAACTTCAATCCTGGCCAGAGGGATGCACAATATATAAATACATTGTATGTGTGTGTAAATAATTAAGTAGAAATTAACTGTGCAAGGAAGCAAAATAAAAGGATCAGGAGACAATGGGGGCAGGTGGTACACTCCTACTTTAGATAAGACTACAAGTTCTGGCACCATTCAGAAGCATTAGAAAAAGGCAACCAATTGCTAATACCTGTATAAGGTACCATAAAACTTCCAGGAAAATAATATAAGAAATAATTTATTCTGTCAGCTTAAAACCCTTTTATACATTTTTCTCCTGAGGAATGGTTTGACAGGAACAGCGATAGTAGTACAAATTTCTACTTTTTCCTGTTGTTGCTTCCAACTTCCCATCACTACCCAATTATATACCTTTTGGTTATATCATTCTTACACAAAGGACACTGTGAAGGCCCTTTCTTCTGGTTGAGAAGTTTCAGCATGCAAAATCTACAAATTATAAAGAATGAAAAGAACAATTCAAGTTACTCTTTTTTGTAGAGAGAATATTCAAAAGGCAAATAGCCATGAAAAAAATAATCTCACAACATTAAGAGCCATTTTAAAGGTAATAGCAGGTGAATTACAACCAATGGCTTTCTTTAATTGTTTTAAATGCTGCATAAGCAGAAAACCAAACTACATAAGCAATGATCTATGAAAACCGAACTTACATGCATATGGTTTACTGTTATGATCAAATAAAACTTATTAAAGAGTTAATATGGTATATTTAATGATAATTATTTCATGCTGCATAATCAGATATAAATGGAAATAGTTCAAGTAAAATGATTATAATTAGTTTAAAAACTCAGCAGCACCTCACTACAAAGCTACAGTAATCAAGACAGTGTGGTACTGGCATAGGGACAGACATACACATCAATGGAACAAGATTAAGAGTACAGAAATAAATCTATTCATATATGGTTAACTGATTTTCAACAATGGCACCAAGATAAGGAAATGGAGAAAGAAACAACAAACAGCGCTGGGACAACTAAATATCCACATACAAAAAGTGAAGATACACTTCTACCTCATACAATACAAAAAAATTAACTCAAAATGGATCACAGAACTAAATGTAAGAGCTAAAACTAAACCTTTGTGACCTTGGGTTAAACAATGATTTCTTAAACAAACAAACACCAAAAGCACAAGCAACCAAAGGAAAAACTAGATACACTGGACTACATTAAACTTAAAAACTTCTGTGCTACAATATCATGAAGAAAGTTAAAGGACAATCCACAGAATGGGAGAAAATTTTTGAAAATCATATGTATTCGATAAGGAACTTGTATCCAGAATATACGAAGAACTCTTACAACTCAATAATAAACAGAGAAATAAGTTAAAATATGGGTAAAGGATTTGAATAGACATTTTCTCCACAGGAGATATACAAGTAGTCAACAAGCACATGAAAAGATATTCAATACAGTCATTATGAAAATGCAAATTAAAGCCACAATGAGATACCACTTTACACCCTCTAGAATGGCCTGTACAAATAAAAAGAACAGATAAGAAGTATTAGAGAAGATGTGGAGAAACTGAAATCCTCATTCATTGCTAGTGAAAATATAAACCAATGTAACCACTTTGGAATACAGTCTGGCAGTTCCTCAAAATGTTAAACATAGAGTTGCCACATTACTCTGCAATTCTACTCTTAGATTTGCAGATTCTTCCCTGGAGAAATGAAAACATTAGTCCATATAAAACTTGTACACAAATGTTCATAGAAGCATTACTCATAATAGCCAAAAAGCAGAAACAATCCCGATGTCCATCAATCAATGAACAGAAAGACAAAATGTGTACAACCACACAACAAAATATAATTCAGCCATAGAAAATAAAGTACTGATAAAAGCTACAATGCTGAATGAACCTTGAAAACATTACTTTAGTGAAAAAAGCCAGACACAAAAGCCCATATACAGTATGATCCCATTTATATGAAGTGTCCAGAATAGACAAATCTGGAGACAGAAAGTAGATTTGTGGTTGCCTAAAAGGAGGTGGGAGGTGGGAGGTGGGAGGTGGGAGGTGGGAGGTGGGAGGTGGGAGGTGGGAGGTGGGAGGTGGGAGGTGGGAGGTACGAATAGGGAGTAGCTGCAAATAGGGTTTCTTTTAGGGATGATGAAAATGTTCTAAACTTAGATTGTAGTGATGGTTGTACAACTCTAAATATACTAAAAAAACGGAATTGTACAATTTTTAGTGAATTTTATAGCATGTAAATTATATCTCAATAAAAATGTTTTTAAAAAACATTTTAAAAAGTCGAGGGAGAAAATATACTTGTTTTTATATTCACAATGCCTGACATAGTGTCTTATAAACCAAACTGCTCACTAGAAGCCTAAGGAATGAAGAAGGTTCCATCCTTCTGAGACACTGGGCTTTTAGAATGGCTCTGGATGTAGAATAGGTCTAAGACTTGAAGAACAAAGGCAACACATTCTAATGATTTAGCTTCTTAAACAAAGGAAAACACTGCTTCCATTGGCTGGAGGTATCTATAAAGATCAATGTTCCCTTAGGAAGAAGACAAAATAAGATTCGAGAAGAGAGGTAGGAAGGAAAAAAGAAACGAGAACAGTAGAGGTAGCCATGGTTATCATTAAAAGCAGTGATTCAGTCACCAATGTTTATTACATGTCCAATACTGTTATAGATGAAAGAGATTCAGCAGAAAAGCAAAATAAAATCCCTGCCATTATAAAGGACATATTTGGCTAGGGAGGTGACTAGGGAATGGAGTAGAGAGCAGATGCTGACACTGAAAAGAGCCAGAAGCCCGGCCGGGCGTGGCTCAGCGGCTGAGCGTCAACCTAGGATCCAGGCGATTGGGGTTCGATTCCCGGTCAGGGCACATGCCCGAGTTGCGGGCTAGGCAGCCGATCAATGACTCTCTCATCATTGATGTTTCTCTCTCTCTCTCCCTCTCTCTGAAATCAATAAAGATATATTTAAAATTTTAAAAAAAGAAAGAAAAAAAAAAAAAGAGCCAGGAAAGACAAGATTAAGGGCACTGAAAAGGCAGTGGGACTGGTGAGCCAGCCAGCAGACACTTAGTGCTTTTTTACTAGCCAGGTCCTTTAACATGCATTGCCCTCTCTTCATTCACACAACAACCCTGGAGAATTATCTTCATGTTATAGTACAGACTTGTCCCAGGTCACACAGTAATCAAGCGGTGAAGGTGGTACTGGATCTAAAATTGAAGTGTAGCCCAGCCCATGTCTTTTTACCAGAGAAAGTGAATGTAGTTAGGTATGGTCAAGGAGACTCAGAGGACCTTCTTCACTTATACAGATGCTTTACCCGGCAACAACTCAATAGTTTAAGGAAAAGGGATATAAAAAACTACCTGTATTATATGTAAATTCCCTTTCAAGAGCCACAGAATAGAGGCTACCACTCCTTGAGAAGATGCAAATTACTACGTGTAATCTACCATAATGGCTCTAGGAGGCATCAATGCATTACACTGGCAAATGGTACAATTCAACAATTCTGAGTGGAGTAGGGAGGGAATTCCCTGAACAGAGTACTGCAGAATACAGTAGCTCAGCTATAGAGTGTGGAAGCCTGTACAAGAATTACATAAATAATACAGGGGAACCAGGTATATGTAGAAATCAACCAACATATGGGTTCCAAGCTTTCTTTATGCTAGCAAAAGAACACAGACATAAAGGTTGTTAACCCAAAAGAGAAAATAACCTTGAATGTGACTTGGAAAGACTGAACTAAGGAAAATATTGACAGGTCAAGAGAACATTGGCATATCTTTCAGGGCTCAGAATTTATTAGATTCTGTTTATAGAGTCCTGGGGAATCTGTGACACACCAATAAAATAAAGACACATATGTAAGTTGACACGAGGTCCTTGTGAAGAGGTCAGAGACAAGTTTTGAGCTTCTTGGATTTCTTTTTTTTCTTTTTAAATATATCTTTATTGATTTCAGAGAGAGGAAGGGAGAGGGAGAGAGAGATAGAAACATCAATGATGAGAGAGTCATTGGTTGAGCCCGCAACCCGGGCATGTGCCCTGACCGGGAATCGAACCCCGATCACCTGGATCCCAGGTCGATGCTCAACCGCTGAGCCACGCCTGACCGGGCGAGCTTCTTGGATTTCTAATGCTTAAGGAAAGGCAATACTTTTTTAAAAAATATTTTTTTATTGATTTTTAGGTACAGAGGAAGAGGGAGAGACAGAAACATCTGATCAGCTGCCTCCTGCACGCCTCCTACTGGGGAACAAGCCCGCAACCCAGGTACGTGGCCTGACTGGGAATTGAACCTCGATCTCCTAGATCATAGGTCTATGCTAAACCCGAGCCACACCAGCCAGACCACACTTTTAATTCTAATACAGCACTTAAAATATGGCTGTTTCTTCTGTTTATCATATTCTCCATATAAGGAGCTGCAAGCCTTTCTCACTCTCCTCCAGTTGCCAACTTTAACTCTTTCAATCTCAACTGATGTCTTCACCTCCAACTTCAGAGTTCAAGCTACCTCAACTCTCCCTGCTCTACTTCAAAATCTTTCTACCTCGAAAGTAGAATTTCTCTACTTTTCCTTCATTACTTCTTATGAATAATAACTATTTCTTTTTCTTGCATTCATTTTCTATTTCCAACCCATCTACCTTCTCTTGCAAATGTCATCTCCTCTCTGAAGGAGTCCTTCCTCTTCTCACACAAATCCTATATACATGTGCAAAGTTAGTTTCTTTTTTCGGGACATAGTCTTTCTTCTCTTCTTACCTTTGCTCATATTATTTCCTCTGCCTTAAATTTCCTTCCACAAGCTCTCAAAGTAATGAATGTTTATACTATCTGTAACCTTTTAAATACTGGGACTTTTAAATTTTGTTTTACAAAAGTATCAATCTGTGAAGAAACTGGTCCTATACTACAGATAGTTTGAGAAGCTTCCCTCTAGAGGCCACAAAGAGATAAAGTTGTGCTGCCCTGGCACCTGAATGAGAAGGACCTAAGGAATCAGAAGGAAACTGTTGGGAACAGATCTAGGCCAGTGGGGTGACATGAGAAAAGGGTAAGAGACAATGGAAATGGGCTCTGGATCCTTGTTAGGACAGATGAATGGGAAGAATAATACAGAATGCAGGAGAAGGAAGGAGGCAGCCAGCTGGCAGACTAGTGCTTGGAGGATATCCCTCCAACATGAACAGGTTTCCCTCAGCTCTAGCCAGCTCTCATTATCCTTAATGGAGGTGTTCTTCACATTTTTTAGGTTATGAAAACATGCTAAGAATCTGATGAAAATTACTGATTGTCTTCTGGGAAAATTGCACATGCCTGGCGTTTCTAATATAGTTGAACTTAAACTTGAATATAATTATAGGACATTCATGAAACCAACGAATCCCAGAATTAAAAACTCTTGAAATTTAAAAATTCCTCAGAAGATACATAAGAAAGTGATCACTGTCATTTCTGGGGAGGGCAGAGGAAGGCAGGAATTTGGGGTTAGAAGGGAAACATACTTTGCGTCATATAACCTTTTGTGCTAATAAACTCATTACCATGGACATGCCTTGCTTTTTCAATTGAAAAAGAAAAAATACTTAAAAGAAGTTAGTTGGCCCTGGCGGGGTTGCTCAGTGGTTAGAGCATCAGCCTGCGGACTGGAGGACCCTGGGTTCCACTCTGGCCAAGGGCACGTACCTTGGCTGCAGGCTCAATCCCTGGCCCCAGTGGGGCGGTTGGGACACATGCTGGAGGAAACCAATCCATGTGTCTTTCACATTGATGTTCTCTCTCTCTCTCTCTCTCTCTCTCTCTCTCTCTCTCTCTCTCTCTCTCTCTCTCTCCCCCTCTCCCCTCCTCTCTCTGAAATCAATAAAGATATATTAAAAAACAAAACAAAAACTCAAAACATTAAAATACATGTATATATAACTGGAATCATTAGTATGAATGAATTTAAGCCTAAATAATAACCAACATCAGATCCTTTCCTAGCTTTACAAGGATTATGAAGCAGACAAACGCTGACCCTCAGAAGCGGGAAAAGTGGGACATGCAAAATGTACAGAAAAGAGAAATTGGCAAGGCTAAGACACAATTTGTTTATTGCATAATTGCTTACAATCTGCTTTCACCCATGGACACAAAAAACAAACAGCTGTTCAAAGTGAGTCGATACCCCACCAGATAAATATGCCAATATTTTACCAGAAACTTTGGTTACAACCAACTTATGGTGATGAAGGATAAGCACAAAAGCCAATAATGGAGCCACATAAAACACTCAAACTTACTTGCAAAATATGTGGTCACATTTTGTGGAAACAGGCTCTTTGATTAACTCCAGGCTAGAAGGGTGGGGGGAAAAAGAAAAAGAAATTCAGATCAATCATTCATTTAAAAATAAATAATTCTTAGTAAAGAAATTCAACTTTAAGTGACTATAACTAAGCCAAGGTAAGGTTTTAAGTTCATTCAATAAATATTTATTAAATGTCTGCTGTGTCAGGAGCCAAAAATACAGCAGAGAATATGATCCTTAGCCTCACTGAGCTTTCAGATATCAAAACAGAATGAATACATATCACTCTTTTCAATATTCTACATAATCTATAGCATTTAAAAGGTTAGCTGATATTCATATCAATTAGGTTTCACTGATATTCTTTTTTGAGCTATCAGTGGGTGCACATCCTATATCTAAACTAGACTTTAAGCTCCACAAAAACAAAAACTTCTTGTATTTCTTTTGGATTCCCTGACAGCACTTTTTTTTTAAAAATTTTTGTGTGTGTGATTGCTTTTAATTTCTTCATATGGAAAATTTCAAGCATTTATACAAATAAAATAGTAAAACGAACTCCATGTATCACCCAGTTTCAACAGTTATCTACTCACAGCCAATGTTATATCGTCCATGGCTGACACTCACCCAAAGCCTAGATTATTTTAAAATAAATCCCAGCTATCATATCATTTCATCTTTAAATATTTCGGAACATATCTTCAAAAGAGAAAGACTTTTTTAGCATAACCATGAAACCATTATTAATCCTAAAAAATAATTTCCTTAATATCATCTAATATATAATTAATGTTCTAATTTTCCTCACTTTCTCATAAAAATTTAATAATTAAATCTACATAAAACAGTATACACACAAGATCCACACATTGCCTTCGGTTGATATGTCTTAAGTCTCTCTCTTTTTTAAAGTCTATTTTAAAGTCTTTAGCTTTCATTCTGAGAGCTTTAGAAACTGATTTTTGGTAAAGTTTAGGCAGGATATCAGACAACAGGTAACCTGTGTATGACAGGAATGTGGTTCTTTTCATTAAAAGTTTAACTTTTTAGAAAAGTATCGCAAGAAAAGTTGGGAGGGTGCTTGTGCCTTTCCCACTCCCCTCATCTTCCCCTGCAGGTGCCTTATCTTTGCCTTTCCCTCTCCTAAGCTCCAATGGCCCTTCTTTTGCTTCTGTAACTTGCTTCCTGAGTCTAGCAGCCCAGCTGGCTCACTCCTACTACCTCTGGAACTTTCTAAAGAAACTTCCTCAAAATTTGAGTTCTTGGGTCTGAAATCTTCCTTGAGGAATTCAAGAACCAAGGTCAAATTTCGCTGCCAACTCCTCAGTAACAGATCAGGACAAGCAAACAGAAGAAAGAAACTTATAGGAAGCAGCGATAATGCAGGAGACGGCAATCAATAAACATGAAACAAGAGCAGGACCCTTCTGGGGGGAAAAAAAGAAAATAGCCTTCAGAGAATGGTCCTGGATATTAAAAGTAAAAACAAAAAATGAGTAGAAGTTTTAAAAAATGAAGTAGAACGTGTCAAAACTGTCATTTGTACTCAAATTAGCCTGACTCCAAAGCCCATAAAAATAAAAGATTAAAAAGATAAAAAGCTGGGGGACAATAGCCCTGTTGTGAAGAGTTTGGTAACACAACTCTTATAATCATGGGGTTTCTGACGCAGCACAGGGAAAGAAAAAGAAAAATACCACAGTAAGTCAGAAGGCTAGGTTTCTACTACCAGGTCTCCTTTTCATTAGCAGAGTGACCTTAGTGCAAACACTCTACCTGACTGAACCTCAGTTTCCGGTAAGGAAACTGTCACCCACTCCACCGGTCTCTTCAGGCTACTGTGAGAATAAAATTTTTTTTTCCTTTTTTTCCCCCCGTTGAGAATAAAATTAAATGCTATTTGGGAAAATGTTCATAACCTGAGGTGACTTGTACTGTTAGTGGTATTATTGGAACTGAATGTAATTAAAAAAACACAAAACAAACAAACAAAAACTGACAAAGAGAACTCTAATCTGTTACCAAATCACTACTCCTCGGATAAGCTAGATATCAAAGACATTCTCAGTAAAAGAGAAAGTGGATTTAGTTATACCAGATGGCTTTCATTCTCACCACTAACTCAATTCTGAAATAATTATATTTCAGTCTAGTAATTATAAGCCAAACTATACAAACATACTCTAAACAAACTGAACAGATGAAAACTCCATGTAAAAAGGTAATAAATGTTGAAGGAAAAGCTTGAAGAGGAAATGGGAATGAAAAGACAAAAGTTAAAATGTTCCTCTTCTAGGACCTGATGAGAGTAAATGTTTCCTATGAAAGTGACTCAAGCCCGGCCGGGTAGCCCAGTTGGTTGAGTGTCATCCTGTACACCAAAAAGGCTGTGGGTTCCATTACGGGTCAGGGCACATACCTAGATTTCAGGTTTGATCCCCAGTAGGGGGCGAGTACAGGAGGCAACCCAACTGATGATTTTCTCTCTCTCTCTCTCTCCCCCTCTCCCTCCCCTCCCCTCCCTCTCTCCCCCCTCCCCCTCCCCCTCCCCCTCCCTCTCTCCCTCTCTCCCTCTCTCCCTCTCTCCCTCTCCCTCTCTCTCTCTCCTTCCTCCTAAAATCAATGAAAAAATATCTTCGGGTGAGGATTAAAAAAAAAAGTGACTTAAATATTTTAAACACTTTTTAAACCAGTCAATACTTTAGGCCTAACGACATGTCTACATTCTGAGCTCCCAAAATGGATGTGATTAGAAAAAGAAGCTAGATTAGGTCAAAAAATAACCATCCACCAGGATATACATTTAAAAAACTCTTTTGGAAGTAAAAAGTTTTATATAGTCATATGTAAAATGTTAGAAAGAACTACCAGTTATCAGAAATAAATGCCAGTAATGACTTAGAGGCCAACAGAAGGAATTTTAGCTCTCGAGACCTCAAAAAAGCTAGAAACCACCTGGCCAGGCATGGCTCAGCAGCTGAGCATCGACCTATGATCCAGGAGATGGTGGTTTGATTCCTGGTCAGGGAACATGCCCAGGTTGCAGGCTCGATCCCCAATGTGGGGCATGCAGGAGGCAGTCGATCAATGACTCTCTCATTGATGTCTCTATCTCTCCCTCTCCCTTACTCTCTCTGAAATCAATAAAGATATATTAAAAAAAGAAAGAAAAGCTAGAAACCTACTCTACAGCTACCAGAAGTAACACTGTTTCCAGTTACAATCAGAAACTATTTATTAAGACATAACAGCAAATTGTACTGTTCTGGGCTCTGTTAAAAAAAAAAAAAAGTGAAGTAGATATGATTCCCATCCTAGAACTTTCCATTTAAATGAGTTTAACAATGACTAGGATGCACAGTTTTAGTTTAAAAAACCTAAGTGTATTTCTAATAGAAAACAGATAGAAAATATAAGCTGTAAAATATACAGTATTTGACCAAAATGAAAATTTAGCATTAACTTTCACCTTGCATCTTTAATTTTTATGTATCTGAGTTTTTTAATTGCTGGTTTAATTTTCTGTGGAAATGTAAAATAAATGGACCCAAATGCCACACTATTGAGGACTTTTTAATCACTCTTTATAATTATTAGTTTTATGACTTTTCAAAAGCAATTTTTTCCTCAATTGCCATTTCCTGCTCCTCTGGCTTTGATGTTTCATAAATTAAGCTGCAAATCTCATTTAGCTCATTTTTGTTTGGCTGAAATGTTAAGGGCCGAGGGAGAGGTTTACTTATAAATCTTATATTTCTCTGAAAACACAACGTGTATTTTCTTTAGTTTTATTTTTTTTTACTCCAAATATATTAAACTTTCATGAAGCACAAAGGAAAATCTACTTAAATTTATTCTCCTTTGTTCAAGGTAAGGAGCAACAGGTGCAGCTTTCCAATTTATTTTTTGACTGTTATCCACCACTAACCATCACCATGTTAAAAACCAATGAACTATCAAAAAGCCAATTTAGTTTATTGTTTAGTATCTTCAACAAATGTTTACCGAGTGGCTACTATGTCCAAGGCACTGCTTTAACTCCTGAGGACACCAAAGTAAACAAATAAAAACCTCTGCCCTCATGGAGTTTATATTCTGTGGGGATGGAGAGAAAAATTAAATTATATATAATGTTGGACAGTAATAAGAGTTATAGAGAAAAATAAAACAGGAAAAGGGTATAAGGAGTGTATTGGGGGTAGAGGTGTTACAATTTTAAGTAGGGTTGTCTGAAAATTCCTCTTTGAAAAGCTGGTATTTCAGTCAAGATTTGCAAGTCATGCAGTTATCACAGGAAGAACATTTCAGAGGAAACATCCGGCATAAAAGCTCAGAAGCAGGAGAATATGTAGCAGGTCTGAAGAACAGTTGTGACCAGAGTAAAGAGATTAAAAGGGGAAAGGGTAGGCAATAATTTTTCTAAATTTCTTTTCTGGCTTTTTACCAAGAGACTGAGGTATGGTTTTTCATTTATTTTGTAGATTTAAGAGCTACCATAGAGATCATCTAGTGACTGCTTGATGAGGTTATCATTTGCTGTGCCATGAACCCCCGTTGGCAGCTGGTAAAGCTCATGAACTCCCTTCTTTTCTTTTAAATATTTTTATTGATTTTTTTAGAGAGAAAGAAAGGGAGAGAGAGAGAAATAAAAACATCGATAGCCTGCCTCCTGCACGCCCCCTAAGGGGGATCCAGCCTTCAACGCAACCAGGACATGTGCTCTGACCAGAAATTGAACCATCAACCTTTTGGTGCGTAGGACAAGGCCCAACCAACTGAGCCACATAGGCCAGGGTATGAACCCCCTTCTTAAAGTAATGCTTTTAAATGCATAAAATAAAATATATAAAATTATATAAGAAACTAATTATATTGAAATAGTCTTATTCACAGAGCTCCAAAGGTTGTGGAGGGTGGCCAAGTTAAGAGCTACTGACTACACACAAGAAAACTTTTCAAGGTGATGGAATATTCTATATCTTGACTGGATTACACAGATATGTGTGTGTGTGTATATATATATATATATATACACATATGTGTATATATATACATACACACACATATATATGTATGCGTGTCAAAACTCATTCATTTACACACTTAAGATCTCTGCATTTCACATTATTATACTTCAATTTTTAAAAAACTTGAGTATTCTAGTCTCCTCTTTATTTTGCAGATGAAGACAAAGATCACTCAGTCAGAGACATGTGGCTTTGAGGACTTGCACTAATCTCATTTAAATATACAGGGCTGCCCTGGCCGGTGTGGCTCAGTTGGTTGGTGCATCATCCCTTACACAGAAAGGTCGAGGGTTCAATTCCCAGTCAGGACAAGTGTGGGAGGCAACCAATGGATGTTCCGCTCTCACACCGATGTTTCTCTTCCCCCACCTCCCTTCCTCTCTCTAAAATCAATGGAAGCATGTCCTTGGGTGAGAATTAAAAAAAAAAAAAAAAAATATATATATATATATATATATAAACCAATGAACTATCAAAAAGCCAATTTAGTTTATTGTTTAGTATCTTCAACAAATGTTTACCAAGTGGCTACTATGTCCAAGGCACTGCTTTAACTCCTGAGGACACCAAAGTAAACAAAATAAAAACCTCTGCCCTCATGGAGTTTATATTCTGTGGGGATATATATATGGCTAGTTTCATCCAAAGATTCTCCCAAAGATCTACCCACTCACAGATATCAATCATTCCTAATTTTAATTTGCCATTATTAAGTATGTCCATTCCAAGTGATCAAACTGGCTTTAAAGCTGGATGGAAAGCCCAAGTGCCACTCAATCCAAACCACATCTCTGCCCCAATGTGGAACGAGTCAAGACAGTGTGTGGCCCCGCCAGGAGTGGCTCAGCAGTTGAGCATCGACCTAGGGTCCAGGAGATCGGGGTTCGATTCCCGGTCAGGGCATATGCCCAGGTGGCGGGCTAGGCAGCCGATAATGACTCTCATCATTGATGTTTCTATCTCTCTCTCTTTCTCTCCCCCTTCCTTTCCTCTCTCTGAAATCAATAAAGATATGTGTTTTTTTAAAAAAAAGACAGTGTGTGGACTAGGAAAAACAGGAGGCTATGTGTGTTGAGGAGGTATAAAGGGAGGGGAGAGGAAGAGTGGAGAAAAAGGAGTAATTTTCTATATTCTTAAAGCTCTTCAGTTAAGAAAATCAGTAGCTTTAATAGCCTAATTTTAACAGACATTATAGTTTTTTCTCCTTACTATGTAAGGTCAATTCTGTTCATCTGCATAGAATGTAATCATCAAGGAAAAATCTCAAATTAATAAATTCTTCTGTTGACTTACCAGATTGGGCACTCTAAGATTTTCTGCATAGCATTAAGGACATTTTGTACTTCTTCAACGCGATCCACACATAAATTCATCTCTTCCTATTACAATGAACTGTAAAGGATAAATAAATCACCTTAAAAGGCTTAAAAAACAACAGCTTAGTTTCATTAAGTGTCATTTTTAAGTAAGAGAAATTTAAGATTGGAGTGCTTTAGAATTATACCAACCATAAAATAGCAAAAGCCTTATTTTTTTAAATTGTAAGTTTTTCATTGTAATTAAGACCACTTTAAATTCTCTATTTTTTCATATATAGCCTCCAATCACTTCCTTTTGGTCTTTTCCTTTCTGCAAGCAAGGGAAAGCCACAGTGGGGTGAATTGGTGGTAGCCTAAGCTTTCTCCAATCATCCTGGCTGTTTTATTTTTCTTGCATAAAACTATAATCAACAAAAACAAAACCAACACCAACGAAGGCTCCCCACCCCTGTCCTTCCCCAGTGTTTTCCACCGGCTTGCACTCATCGCGGGAGCCTCAGGCACATTCATGGCAGCGGCATCTGTGACTAGTAATGCCCCTTCCTCTACTTTCCTCTTGTCTCTCTCGGAAACCCATAAGAATCCAGTTCTTAAGGGCTCTCCCTCCCACAAAACCCTGTCTCCTCCTCTTCCCAGACACATTCCTGCTCCTATTCTTCCTCAGGGTTCCCTTCTCACGTATACCACCCCGTCTTTTTACATTATGGTGTCCCCTCAAAACACATTCCAGCTCCAACCATCAGGATTCCCCTTCAGACACACCCAGCCACCGTCCTTATCCTTGGTGCCTCCCCCTACACCGCAACCCACAAAATGCACACCTCCCCACGATTATCCCATACTCGATATCAGGTTCCACCCTCCCGCCTGCCCTAGCCATACGACACCCATCTTGCTATCCTTCAGACGTCCCTTCCCCCACTCCCTCCACACCCGTTTCTTGCCTGTCCGCCAGAGTACCTCTTGGGCCCCCTGAGCCCTTCCCCAAAGCTCTCTCACCTTTACTCAGATCAGAGTCTGGGCTTTCCCGGCCTAGGGACTCAGTTATCTGAAAGGCCTCCCGGACAGTCCTGGGTCCGGAGAGCTCCGCCAGCTTACGCTGCGCAGTCGCAGTTTCAATTTATCTGAAATTCCCGCGCTTTTCCGTTGCCACGGAAACCGGCCGCTGAGGGTGAGCGAGAGCCTCTCAGAACGCGAGCTCGAAACACGTTACGGAAGGGCGGAGCAGAAAGAGCCAAAAGTCTTTCGGGGTTCGCAATTGGTCAGCCATTCTTTCCCTGTGTTACGTAATTAGTAAGAGACGGAAGAGAAGGAATTCTCTTGGAGTTTTCAATCAGGCGCCCACCATCTCACCTCTACGCTTCCAGTGGCGGCTTATTATTACGTCACAGTGATTGCCTTACTAGGGTCGGAATCGCTGAGACCCGAATTGAACGCAAGGTAGTGCCTACACACTCCTAAGAAGAGGTCTCGTTACCTTACGTTTCCGCCGCAATGGAAGTCTCCAGTTTAGGTAAATAAAAGGATTGTAGGCAAAACCCCCTACGATTTCCAGCATGCATTGCGGATCAGAAGACCTTCGCCACAGAGTTCCTTGGAAACTGTAGTCTTATGGAGAGGAGCTTCCGACACTGGAAGCGGGCACGATCCTCAGGGCAGCCCAGTTGATAGAGTGAAGACCTCCACACACTTAGGCACATCAACAGATATGGATTGGAATGTTGTGTTTTCGTATCTTAAGAGCGGAGAATAAGCTAAGGAACCTACAAGTCCTAGGAAAACTACAATTCCCATCCAGCCCCGCGAGTCTCGAGTAAGTAGTCATCTAAGGTCAGTGACCTAAGGGAACGCAGATGGGTGCCGAATTTACCTGGGAAGGGGACCTCGGTTCCAGCCCACGGCTGCGCACTCGTAGTTCCGCCCCTCAGCCCCAGTGTTTGTTATTGTTGTGCGGTTCAGGCAGCTCTTGCCCAGCCCCCGCAAACGCATCCTCGACCAATCAATAGGGTAGGAGTTTTGAGGGACAAGTAGTAAGAGCCAATCATCTTGTTGGAAACTCAGAAACTGGGGACTAGCCCCTGTGTCTATCCGCCATGTTAGATTCACCCCGCAGGGGTAGCAGCAACGCTGGCAGCGAACGGTCCCTGCACTGGCCTCTGGCAGGCGCCCCCCGGGGGCGGGAAGCTGGTAAGGAAGCCGCTGCGATTACCTAGGGATGGGGTCACGTCGCACTGAGAGGGCTTGGGGAAGTTCAGGGGAGGAGTCCTGCAAAGAAGAGGGGCGACTTTTTCCATATCTGGGGGCAGCCGTTCTTTTCACTGACCGGATGGGAGAGCTGTTCGTGTTCTGAGGGGCCGAGGGGGCGGATACCGCCGGTGGGAGGGAGATTCGGTGGCTGAGAACTGCCGGCTTCTGCTGATGGAAGGCCGAGACTCACCGGCACAAAGAGGGCCTAGGTAAAGAAAATGAGATCTTTAGGGGGTGATGACACGGTCTTGGGGACATGGAGTGCTAGGAGAGGATAACTGGAAGACTTAAGATGAAGTCTGCAAGAAAAAAAAAAGATGACACCGTATAGCCTCCTCACCCCCGTCCCCCTTCATTTCAAGAACCTCATAAAGTAGTTTCCTTGCTCAGGGACCTCTGGTATTAGAAAGGTACCGTTTTTCTGTTTTGTCAAACACTCAGCTTTCCAGGTCACACATTTTAACGTCCGGGATATCTTGTACAGGCCTTTGGTGGAGACAGTAGTCAAAGCTCAGGTTCCCAGGCCTGTTTTATTAAAGAGATTTTTGGTATCCTGAAAAAAATCGATGTAGAGGAAAAGCTGACTGTGCTAAGCCAAGGTGAGTCAGTGGCATGAAGTTATAATAATGCCAGTTAATTAAAGTTGAAGGCCTAGGCCCCAGCTTCATGACTTTACTGACTTTAAACCCACAAGGACAGAAGGGTCGACCCATAGCTTTAGTGTTTCCACAAGTTCAAGACTAATGCTCTTGCTAAAAGAATTTTCAACATATAAGCCAAACGGAAACAGGCAGCAGGCAGCTCTTTAGGAAGACCTGGACATGATCCAACTCAGCTAGCCTCCCCCACTTCCTGTTTTCTCTCCAGCAGCAGCCCAGCTGGATGAGCTCCAAAGTATCTAAACTAATTTCCAATTGTGAAATTTGAGAAAAAAGGGGCAAGATTAGTTTCCTCTGGACTCTGAGAAGTGTTGAAGTGTGTTTCTTGGAAGTTGAAAAATGAGACTCTTTCAGAGTCCCCCACTTTTGGCAGACTGAATCAGTCACTTCATTTCCCTGATTTTTCTTTCCCCCCCCTCAAGATTCTGGGGCACTGACAAGAATTCTTTGCAAGTTTTAAGGACCCCCCAAATTGCATTCCATATGACTAGATGTCAGCAGGATTGCCAGAAACCGGTGTTATTTTGGTGGTGAACTTAACTCTAGGTGGAGACAAAGAATAAAAAGAAGGGGGTGGGGACGGACGGACGGTAATTGTTTTTGTATTTAAAAAAAAATCCTTGATCCTTAAACCTTCAAGGTCCTTTTTAATGACCTTGTATTGTTTCACAGGATAGTACATTATACTGTGGAAAACAGGACTATTTTAGGTTCTAAAGACTGATTTATCATCATTTTACATTTGAGTAACATTTTCAAAGAATTTGCGCACACATTTTTATTTGATCCTTATGATGACATTGTGAGGTGTCAAAGCAGAGATATTAGAACTATTTTACAGATTCAGGAATTGAAGCTCAGAGGTTAAATGACTTGTTCAGTTGTATGGCCAGTAGTGTGCCAGAGTAATGTGTCTAGAACTCAATTCTTTTAACCCTTGTGCTCCCTCCCCTATTATGCTATAAACTTCTGGGACTTAATCTTGTTCATCTATCTCCTGTGCCTGGATCAGAATCTGGCTCTTTGTAGATGCTTATTAAAGATTTGCCAATGAATATGTTTAAAAGCTGACATTTTTCATTACAGCTTATGTTTAGATTTAAACAAACTTTTTTGTTTTTATAAAGTCATAAAAACAAATCTACCTAACAACTCATCAGTAAACAAAATCCTTAAGTAAAAACAGTCCCTGGCCCAATAGATAGCTCAGCAGGTTAGAGCGTCATCCAGATACACCAAGGTTGCTGCTTTGATCGAGTCAGGGCACATACGAGAATCGACCAATGAATGCATAAATAAGTAGAAAAACAAATCTCTATTTCTCTATCTCTCTCTCCCTCCCACTCTCTCCCTCCTCCTTCCTCTCCCCCTTTCCTCTCCTGAGTTGATGTTAATTATGGAAGATAGCAGTTGGGCTCATAGGGGTTCAGTATATATTAATCTCTTTTTGTATGGATTTAAATTTTCCCATAATAATTTTTTTTAATTAGATTGCTATCGCTCCTTGGCCTTTATGCCAAAATCAAGTGTAAAAATTAAATTGCTGTAGTTTGGTTAAAACATTAGTTGACCACAGTCAATCCACATTGGGGGGATTGAGGATATGCAGGGATATAGTTGAAGTAAGGATAACCTTGAGTTGATCGTTGTTAGAAGTGTTCATTACTTTCCACTTTTATGTAGGTGTGAAATTCTCCATAAAAGAAAAAAGACTACAAATACAAATTCCCTTATGGTAGAGACCTAATCCAATTTATTTATCTTAATATCTTGCTATTAGCAGATAATAGGTATGTGTTTAGTTAACCAATCATTATGTTTTTATTGATTTTTTTTAGAGAGGAGGGGGGAGGGAAAGAGAAACATTGATCAGTTGCTTCCCGCAGCACCCCAGCTGGGGACCGGACCTGAAACCTGGGCTTGTGCCCTGACTGGGAATTGAACCGTGACCTCTGGGTCCACAGATGACGCTCAACCAAATGAGCCACAGCGGCCAGGGATTAACCAATCATTATGAAGTTCCAGAAAATCCTAAAGGATTTTACAAATATTAGATTATTTTTGTGGGCGTGGCCAACATTTACATTCAGCAAACATTTAACCTTGAGATTTGTTTTAAACTGCCCACTAGATTTTTAGTAGCAGAAGAGCAGACATTGTCTTTTCATTCACTACTGTGTCCTCCTCGCCTAGCCCAGCCTATATTAAATCCTCGTATTTGTTGAGTATATGTTTATGCAGTTTACACTCTTTCTAATGTTTTTTCTCTCACTCGTCCTCTCAATTCTAGCCCCACAGCATGGAACCACAGGTTACTCTAAATGTGACTTTTAAAAATGAAACTCAAAGCTTTCTGGTTTCCGATCCAGAAAATACAACTTGGGCTGATGTCGAAGCTATGGTGAGCATTAACTTTTGTTTCTCCATCCTTTAAGCATAGATTTTTTCCCCCCAGAGGTAGCTATTTTTAGCAGTGTTGTTTCATAGCTGCAAAAAGTCTGTCATATTTACTATTTCTGAGCCTTTTGGAAAATTATTTTTGACAAGGACTCAGTATTCATATAGGAGATGTGTCCCAATAAGGGAACAAATAAATTTCTTTTGAAGAATTTAGAAAGGAAAGGTAAGGTTATGTTTTTAAGTGAGATAGGACTGAGAAAATCTATTAATTTTAGAAACAGCCTGAGGAATGAATTGGTGTGGGCCCCACCCTAATCAGGCTCCAGAGGAATGTTCTCTTGCCTGAGAGCAAATATATTACTGTGGCTTGTGAACCATTAAGGATATAACTTAACACTTTGCAAGAGCTGATTGATTGCTTTTATTGCTAAGTCAGAGATTATCTCAAAGTTGAGCAGAAAAAATGTATACAGGTGCTTAGACAGCAGCTCATGTATTCCTTTTTTATTCCTTTTTCTCTTTGTTTTTTTGTTAATGCTTTTCCTCCTCTTGGTTTGCCCTTTGTACTCTTGTTTGGTTTGCAGTAGTGAATGTTTTACTTCCTGTATAACTTTATCTAATAAACCCTTTGGTAAAAACCTACTTTTACCTGGTTAGTAAAAACCTCTTAACTGGTTATGTGTTATGGCAACTAAAAAGGAAATGAAATGGTGGAGAAACCACAAATTATGGTCTGCTCTAGTCCTCTCTCTTCCATCAGGTAACTTCTTTATACTGTTTAGACATTAGACAGATGGTTATCTGGAAAGTTGGATCTTGTTTGTCAAATTATCTGAAAATCAAGCACAGTTCATCTTTTATTCCTAGTAGTTTAATGGGCTGACAGCTTGCCTTTTTTCTTTATTGTAAATGTTAAGTCGTAAAAGTGCAATATGTGCCCATTATAAATAGAAGTAAAGCAAGCCAAACATATATAAAGAAAAAGTTAATATCTCTCCACCCACTGTTCCCATCTCTCTGGGGTAATTATAATTTAACCATCCCTTACTGAAAGATTGTGTATAGTTTTTTTAATTGAGATATGATTGGCATATTTTATTGGTTTCAGGTGTACAATATGCTTCTGTATACATACCACAACAAGTCTAGTTAACATCCATCACCACACATAGTTACAACTTTTTTAACTGGAAGTTTGTACCTTCACCCATTTCACCCACCTTCCACCCTGCCTCCGGCAACCACAGTGTGTTCTCTGTGTGTCTGAGTTCGTTTGTCTATTTTTAAGATTCCACTTGTAAGTGAAATCATAGTTATTTGTCTTTCTCTGTCTGGCTTATTTCACTTAGCATAATGCCCTCAAGGTCAAAGGGTTTTTTGGGGGTTTTTTAACCACTATAAAATAAACTATAGGGAATAGCTCTTTGTATATAATTTATGTACTGTTCTTTAGGATAAAGTTTCCCAAAATGAAATTAATGGGTCATAAGACGTGTGATTTTAATTTTAATGAATACTGCGAGATGCTTTGCAAAACAATTATAGTACCTCAGAGAAATATATTACAGTGCACTAAATTTTTGAAAACATTGGATGCTATGGCTTTAATTTTTTTTTTTTGCCATTCTGTTGAGATTATATCTCATTGCTTTAATTTACTTTGTTCTGACTACCATTAAAGTTTAACATCTCTTCATATATTTGTTAGGCATATCTGATTTCTTTTCCTGTGAAATTTCTGTACATTTTTGCCCACTTTTATCTGGGTTGTTAATCTTGTGGTTAGCAGTTTTGCAGATGCTCTTTGTGTATTGCAAATATTAACCCTTTGTTATGAGTTGCAAATATTTTTCCCAGTCTGTTGTTTGTCTTTTGACTTTGTTTATGGTGTGTTTTTTAACCATAGGAAATGTTCAGTTTTTATGTTGTGAAATATGCCCATCCTTTCGTTTATGAGGTCCAGGTTTCTGTTACAAACTACGTTTCTGATATCTTGATCATTTAGTGTGTACATTTCATTTGCAGGTAAAAGTTTCGTTTGATCTGAACACTATTCAGATAAAATACCTGGATGAGGAAAATGAAGAGGTAAAGTATAGTATGGTACCCATTGCCAAGTATCCAAAATAGAGATCTTATTACTCAAAACTGATGTGGGGCTCAAATTGTTCAGAACGCTACTTATCACATTTGTGTAGGGGTTTAAATGTATTTGATAATTGCATGTTCTAAGCTGACTTGTGGCATTTGAGATGAAGTTGAGAAATGGGGAAGCAACACTGAAGAAAATTTGAGAGAGAACTTTTAAAACTATGTAGTGATCTTAAGTTTAAATAAGTCACAAATTACCATTTAGTTTATAATAATAAAAATGACACTGGCCAACCTTTATTGAGTGGTTACTGTGTGTCAGTCTAAAAGCAATACTATGTATTAGGTACTTCATTCACTCTTTACCCATGAGGAAACAGACTGAGAGGTTAAGTAGCTTGCCCAAAGGCACAGAAGCTGGGGAGTAGTAAAGGATCATTTCTTTATCCTCCGGCTCTGGAGCCCAGGCTCCTAGCCACTGTTGTGCTGCTGCTTAATGTACCTGAAGTAAAGGGGAACAAAGTAATTAAGCAATAATATTCCTTAATTAGTTACAACTAGTTCGTAGTGCTGGGGAAGCTGACCCCCAACCTGAGATTTAGCATCTGTCCTGTGAGGCTGGTCCTCGTAACCTTAGGTAATGAGAGGTTTATAATTCACGGTTGCATTTTTTTCTTTTACAGGTATCCATCAACAGTCAAGGTGAGTCAGAAGCCTTTATCTGTTCATGGGTGTATGTATTTCCATGTCCATGTAATCTTACTGCAATATTCATCTTCGAGTAGAATTTGGTATACAGTAAATTGACATTGCACTCACTTATCCATGGGCATTAGTTACATAGCAGATTTTTATTTTATAGCACTTTTTGTATATAGGTTGGTACCTTTGGAGCCTAAGGACAGTAGTTGTTTTTTAAATCCTCACCTGAGGATATGTTGTTTTTTTTATTGATTTTTGAGGGGGAGAGAAAAACATCATTTGGTTGCCTCCTATATGAGCCCCAACTGGGGATTGAACCCTCAACATAGGTATGTGCCGTGACCAGAAATTGAACCCACAACCTGTCAGTATACAGAATGACACTCCAATCAACTGAGCCACCCAGCCAAGGCAGCTTTAATGGGAGATTCTCTTATGTTTAAGATGCTCATCTTCTGATAATATGCCTCCCAGCTTAACACATACAGTTTGTTCTCCTGGTGTAGCATTTGTCTTTTACTTGGTATATATATGTTAATGTCAATTTATAAACAGGTGGTATTCTAGAAGCTATGTAAGATGGTAGTTCAGAGGTTAGAGTGCATTTTCCCACAGGAACAATGTTATATTTTAAGGCTAGGTTCCCAGGCTAGCCCCCAAAAGCTTATTTTAACCAGCTGAAATGATAGTATTAACACTATTCATGAACTCCTTCGAGTCTTGAGCATCACTAAGCCTCGTGTAAGGGAACTGAGTGGAGGTTTCGTAACTAGAAGACTTCAGTAGCAAAGAGAGAGACTTAAAGGGAAGAACTAACCTGCAAGTAGTTACTGTTTGCAATGTGATAAGAAGGGAGTTTGTCAGCAAAAAGATAGTAGCTCCTCATGTGTAAGGATTTTGAGCTAAAAATTCTTAACAGTAAGGATTGGCTGTTCTTAATAGAATGTTTTGGGCTGGTGAAGAAATATCACACTGTATTTTTTGTCCTTTTAGGAGAATATGAAGAAGCACTTAAGGTAATGGTTATTGCATCTTATTTTCAAGTAATTTTTAAAATGTTTACTGACTAAAAGTTGAACCTGAATTCCATTAGCCATGGGGAGAAATTAATGAATATACACAGAGCAAAACCTGTTTTTAGGGAAACTGATGAGTGGGACATACCACTCAGCAAAAGGCAGTTCCTAATATAAAGGTTTTTTTCAGTTACCATTCCATCTCTCTGCTGATCTCAGTACCACCGTGCTAGCATTTAAAAATACAAAGAACTCTCCGGAATGGTGCTTTCTTGTTGACACTTTTTATCTTCTTCCTTCACCTTGATCCCCCTATAGAATGTTGCAGTATAATGTGGGAGAATTTAAGGTACAAAGCATCTGGTTACAAACAATCCCTTGGTTGTCGATGAATTAGAGCATTCCTCAAGGTCTCTTCTTTAAAGTTTGACTATCTTTTATGAACTCTAGTCCAAGACTAGCCTATTTTCCATAATCACTTTTGGTCTAGAGAGAGAGAGGCAAGATTTTTTCATTGGAAGCTGAATTTGCCCTTTTTGGTTTCTGGTCAGAATTGCTATTCTGGCCACTTGTTTCAGTAGTTCAGCCAATGTCTTCTTGGTTTTTACTCAGAAATCTTTTACCAGATAGTCTCTTGGTTTTGGATATTTAGGCCCTTCCCTGGATTCTCTTAGTTAAAATAACCCATCTCTGTTAATAATATTTCATGCTTCATAATTTCCCTCTGCCCCAATTTCATGTGGTCTTCCTATTTCCTCTCTGCTTTTAAGCTATTCCAGCATGCTGTCCCCCCATACCCTTCAGTCTTATCCAACTTTTCCTGGCTCTTTTCTTTCCCTATTCTCAGAAGCTATAGTAGTTTCTTCACTAAAAAAGTCTTCTAAGATCTTCAAAACTAATACCTTTCCCACAGTAACTATTATTTTACCTACTGAGTCAGAAATCTTGGACCTCAGTAGCCTAGAGTTTATATAAGCCTATCTTGCTTCAGGAAGCAAGACTTTATATATATATGTATGTGTATATTATGTGTGTGTGTGTGCATATAAGTATATATATCTATATGTGTGTATATATATATGACAGTACTATTTAATACTTAAGATTCCATGTTTATATTTAGACACATTTCTTTGAGCAATTTTTTCTTCAGGCTCTACCCACATTTTACTAAAAGCTTCTTGATTTATGATCTAAAATAGGGATTGGCAAACTATACCTAGTAGGCTACATTTTTTTTAATAAAGTTTTATTGGAACACAGTCATGCCCATTCATTATATATTGTTGTGACTGTTTTTGTGCTACAATAGCAGAGTTGAGTTGTGATAGGAACTTTATGTCCTGTAAGCCTAAAATGTTTATTATGTGGCCCTTTAAAAAGCTTGCTGATCCCTGATTTAAATAATATCTTTCAGACTTATTGGCCATGGAATGATGTTTTAAAATGAAATCTTAGCAAGTCTAATGTATAAAATAAATAGAATAGTTTTTGTCACTGAGTGACAAGTTAGGGAAACTAAAACCCCATGGACTTAACTTCTAATCTCTTGGACACTGGAGTACCTTCATGGAACCTCAAATGGCCCTTGCAGTAGAATTGTCAAAATAGGAATTGTAAGAAGATGTTCTTCAGAAAGAGGTTGACCACTTAAACATACTTTCCAAAATACTATTCTTAGTGGGAAAGTAAACAATTATGGGACATAGCTTTAAGTTTCTCAAGTTTTGGTAGTCATGGGTGGACTTTTTTGAAAAGTTGAGATTAAAATCCATAAATGAAGACCAGCATAAAAACCAACTAGACAGAAAAGTAGTAACCCAGTTAATGAAAACATCTCATCTAATAAAGTGCTGCATTAAAAACCTACTTTTGTGTTTTTAATAACAAAACCATTCTTAGTTAACATTCTTTGGCAAAGAAACAGCAGGCTGGCGTAGTATATGCCATTTGACTTAATTAAGCAAACATATTTTCCAGCGTAATTCACCACAGCTCTTCTGAATGTCTTTGAGTTTTCCTTTGGGAAAGGAGAATCTCACAGTATGTTTTTATTTCATAACATGTGCGTTCAGATGGCTGTTAAGCAGGGAAACCAACTGCAGATGCAAGTCCATGAAGGCTACCGTGTGGTTGATGAAGCCCCACCCCCAGTCGTAGCAGAAAGACAGCCAGTTTCCAGGGCAGGGAGGAAGCCACTTGCACATTATTCTTCGCTGATGAGAGTCTTGGGAACCGACATGAGGACCCCAGAGGAACCCGCAGCACAGGTAGGAAGGGAATGGACTCCCTCCCTATACAGTTTTCTTACCTTACGCTTCATTCTCTCTGGTGTGTAGGATTTTCTCTTCAGAAAAACTGGGAGTTGTGGTGGCCATGTCTGCCTGACCTTGAAACTGGTTAAGTGGTTCTTCTGGAGAGGGGGCAAGTAGGATGACACAGAGGCTTTTTCCTCTTATACTCCTTCATACTCTTGTCTCTGTTTTTAACCATGTATTTTGTTTGACAAAAAAAAAAAAGCCCTTCAAAATAATACATTTCAGGAAAATTATTTTAAATAGAAATGAAAAGTAACCTCCAAAATCTTGGATTGTCTTTTCTTGCTGCAGTTTCCACTTGCTCCATCTGATGCAGACCAGCCTCTAGACAAGCCCCCAGACTGGTTTACAAGCTACCTGGAGACAGTGAGTGTCCTCTGTGACTTGGGTTGTAGCAGCAGTATGTGGAATTTGGGAGAAATAGAAAGCCGAACCCAGATGGCTGCTGCCTCTGGTCGCTAATAATTTTCAAACTAGAGTAGTTCCAGTAAAGAAAGCTCTCAACTTTTGCAATAATGTACCAGAAAAAGAGGGCATTTAATTCTAAGGATGTAAGAAAAAGGGACAAATCTCTCTGCTTGAGAAGGAAGAAGTTGGAAATTTACTCACCAAAAGGATTTCTTGGTATTTTTTTTTTTTTTAATATATCTTTATTGATTTCAGAGAGAGGAAGGGAGAGAGATAGAAACATCAATGATGAGAGAGTCGTCATTGATCAGCTGCCTCCTGCACGCCCCACACTGGGGATGGAGCCTGCAACCCGGGCACATGCCCTGACCGGGAATCGAATCCTGACCGCCTGGATCCTAGGTTGATGCTCAACCGCTGAGCCACGCCTGGCCAGGCACTCTTGGTGTTTTGTTTTTTTTTTAACTGTTTTAGCTGTAAGAGAAATAGACCTCCTTTTGCTATGTTTCTGTCCATTTGTTCAGTAGATATTAGCTATTTATTATGTTCTTCTATTATACTGTAGATGGTGAGCTCTATTTGATATCTTCTTGCCTTTTCTCAATATTGGAACTGAGGGGTTCCCCCCCCCATCTTCTGCTCTGTGTTACAGTTCAGAGAGCAAGTGGTTAAAGAAACTGTTGAGAAGCTTGAACAGAAATTACATGAGAAGCTTGTCCTCCAGAACCCATCCTTGGGTTCCTGTCCCTCAGAAGTCTCAATGCCTATTTCAGAGGAAACACTGTTTTTGCCAGAAAACCAGTTCAACTGGCATATTTCTTGCAGCAGCTGCCAAAGGAGGATCTTTGGTGTGCGCTACCAGTGCAGGTAAGCAGTAACTTGGGAATAAAAAGCTATTAGTAGACCTTAGAGCAGGCCTTTCTGGCATTCTGGATAGGTAACAGGACATTGGATGTACTCTATCTCTGAGTATCAGATATAGCAGCTCTGAATTGGAAACAAGCTACTCTTCACCCGCAAGAAAAAAATAACTATTTGAATAACTATTCAGATTGTTGTATTCAGATAGACATTTATTTGAATTAATGGAACCAGACAAAATTATGTTCCCTAAAACAAAATTAGATCACCAGAAATTTTCTCCCTGTTGTTCTAAATACTTTCATATCTTGCTTTTTCCCATAGATTGTTCTTTGAAATAGATGTAGGTTAAATGTTATTTTCCTCATTTTATTAATGAGGAAAATTGAGACATGGCTTGATTGGGAGGCATGCTCAGGTTACCACTTAGCTGATAATAGAACAAATATGGAAGTTTGGTCCCATATCTCCCTACCCCAGGTACTTCCCACTGTGCCTTTTCCCCCCATAGCCTATGCCCATCCTATAATATCTGTGAAGATTGTGAATCAGGGCCATATGTCCATGACTCCAACCATGTCCTGCTAAAGTTGCGGAGACCTGTCGTGGGTTCCTCTGAACCGTTCTCTCACTCAAGGTTCTCTACTCCTCGACTTCCTGCTGCTCTGGAACAAGCCAGGTAAACCGTTTATACATGGGACATGTTGTTCTCTGTTTGGCTTCTTGGTTCTGGTGATAGGCTGTGAATCACAAAACTACAAATAGTCTACTAATTTCCTGTTCATTTCTAGTTGATGTGCAGTTTATCCAATTTCTATAAAATGGAAATGAGAACTATAGAAAGAGGTTAAGAAACTAAACTATATACTTGAAGCCTATATACTTTCATTAACCAGTGTCACCCCAATAAATTCAGTTTTAAAAAAAGGAAACTAAACTAAAAGCTGACACTGATGGAAACTACAAGTGGCTCAAAATAGCTTCAAGATTTGTAAGGTTTTTAAGATTATCATTTGTTATCTCACAGGCTTCAGAAACAGGTTGACAAGAACTTTCTTAAAGCAGAAAAGCAAAGGTTGAGAGCTGAGAAGAAACAGCGTAAGGCAGAGGTCAAGGAACTTAAAAAGCAGCTTAAACTCCGCAGGAAGATTCATCTGTGGAATTCCATCCATGGACTCCAGAGCCCCAAGTCTCCTTTGGGCCGACCTGAGAGCCTACTGCAGTCTAACACCCTAATGTAAGCCCAGGGCCAGGGTGGGAGGCAAGACTTGAGGTCCAGCCAACTTCTGTCATAATTATTGGCAGCTCCTAACATATATATATATAATATGTTTTTTATTTATTTCAGGGAGAGGGAGAGAGAGAGAAACATCAGTGATGAGATGGAGTCATTTATCGGCTGCCTCCTGCACGCCCCCCACCAGTAATTGAGCCGTGATCTCCTGGTTCATAGGTCGGTGCTCAGCCACTGAGTCATGCCAGCCCGGCTGGTCCTAGCATTTTTAAAGAGGGACTGAGTGATTGTCGCTTTCTTCAGAAAGCTAGAAACCAGTCCGGCCGGGCTTGGCTCAGCGGTTGAGCGTCAACCTAGGATCCAGGCGATTGGGGTTTGATTCCCGGTCAGGGCACATGCCCGGTTGCGGGCTCGATCAATGACTCTCTCATCATTGATGTGTCTCTCTCTCTCTCTCCCTCTCCTTTCCTCTCTCTGAAATCAATAAAGATATGTTTTAAAAAAAAAGAAAGCTAGAAACCAGTAAGGCTCAGAACTGGTGGTGTGAACTTTGCTGGAGGCAGTCTGGATTTGAAGCAAATATTTTGAGCCTGACTAGTAGTTTTGTTTGTAGACCATTTTAGTTACCCTTCTCGTAGCTTTTTAATTCAGGGGTCAGACCTGTCTTCTGTTTGTTAAAAAATGTTATTAGTATTACAAGGCAAATGCATTAATACATCCTCAAGAGCCAGAGTGTAAGCCTGCAGTGTTGGATATTCAGAAGCTATCGCACTCAGCAGCAGTGACTGAGGATCTGAATTTCTGTTCAGGCTCCCTTTGCAGCCCTGTGCCCCAGTTATGCCAACCCTCAGCGCAGCATTCGTGGATGAGAATTTGCCTGATGGGACTCACCTTCAGCCAGGAACCAAGTTTATCAAACACTGGAGGATGAAAAATACAGGAAACGTGAAGTGGAGTGCAGACACAAAGGTATCTCCCTCGGAAGTGTGGGGGTGACACAACTTGAAGCGATAGAGTGCCCAGCTGACAAGCTCGCTTTCTCTTGTCACTGTTATTTCAGCTCAAGTTCATGTGGGGAAACCTAACTATGGCTTCAACAGAAAAGAAGGATGTTTTGGTTCCCTGCCTGAAGGCCGGCCATGTGGGAATTGTGTCTGTGGAGTTCATTGCCCCAGCCTTGGAGGGAACATACACTTCCCACTGGCGTCTTTCTCACAAAGGCCAACAGTTTGGACCTCGGGTCTGGTGCAGTATCATAGTGGATCCTTTCTGCTCCACAGAGAGCTCTGATAACATTGAAAATGGCATGATCAACTCAAGCACAGCTGGTGGTCTCACCTGCCAGCAAGAGGTGAGCATTGGAAGGGGTGACCGAAACTAAAAGAGCCCACTCACAGCTGGTCATTCTTTCAGAAATCTGGAAAGGCTAGCTTCTCTCCTTGCCTGCAAAACATGGATATGCTTATATTGGGCCTAGTACTTGGGGGCTTTGTTTGTATAGTCTTAGGCTCTGGTGCAGGCACCCCTCACTGCTTTTGTATCTCTTCGAAATGATGCGTTGCCGGCCTCTTTGCTGCACTAGGGAAAGTAGGGCTGTCTGGCTGGCCTGTGGAACTGCTGGACTGATAGCTTTCCTCCTTAACATTCATCCCTCCTTAGTGAGTGTCCCTTGTGTGTGTTCCCTAAATGTTAATGAAGTCTTGCCCTAGTTGTAACTTGGTGCAGTTATTTTAGGCAACTTCTCTGTATTAGTTAGGCACTTTTTTAGAGTGTTTACTGTTTAAATTCAGTTACCCAGTATTAATGTCCTGGTTTTGACTGTTGTTACTATGGTTAACCTATGTTGTCATTATGGGTAGCTAGATGAAGGGGGTAATAAGTGAACTCTGTACTATTTTTGCAACTTTCTGTAAGTTAAAATGTGAGGTGCAGTGGTGTTTGCAGTAGTTTTTGAGTTCTGTTGAAGGGCCTAAAATGGTTTTTCTCTATAGGAAGCTTTTCTTCTGGCTAAAGAAGAAATTCAGCTCAGTGAAGCAGCTGAGCAAACAGAAGGAACAGGAACCTGCAGCCCACAGAAGACAAAAAATGTTGCCAGTGAGAGGGAGCTCTACATCCCATCTGTGGACCTTTTAACTGCCCAGGTGGGAGATTGAGCACTTTGAGGGGCAAGGGAGAGAAAGCACTAGGGAAAGAGTTCTTAACTTTTTGAAGAGAAGGTGGTATAGCCATAGATGGTGCCCAGAAAGTTAGAGATATGCCCAGTGATTCAGTCAAATGCATTGGCAAGGTCTATGGAAGCAAGCTTCTAAACTAAATGTTTGCTCTTTAAATTGAGAACTCAGTCTTGTGCTTCACCACAACTTCCCTTTAGTTGCCTCTTCATTTCTGCCTGTTGGTTCTTCTTCACCCCCACTGCATTTTCTCTCCTTCCTGCCATTTGGTTATTTGAACATCTAGTTCCCACTTAACTCTTCTTCCTTGTTTTCATTTGTTGGAGGTGAGGCATGAATTTGAACAGAGTTCAACCTGGGTAATGTGACAGTCAATAGCCTTGCAGGTCCCATGAAGACAAAACGTGGCCCCAATGTGCACTGCCTAACACTGCCTATTTTTTCCCCAGGATCTGCTGTCCTTTGAGCTGTTGGATATAAACATTGTCCAAGAGTTGGAGAGAGTGCCCCACAACACCCCTGTGGGTAAGAATGTCACTCAGTCCATCTTGTTTATTTTATTAACAGGCACAAGGGAACCACAGCCCAGACTCTGGCAGTATTTTATTCTGAGTAAATAGATGGCAAGTATTTCTCCCACAGTGTGATATTAAAACTACACCTATGGGTCACTTTTCCTTGTACGTCAGGCAACAATACAAGTTTGTGTAAGGCCTCCCCACCATAAAGGGACCCACATCTCCATTTTTCCCTAGATGTGTGCCCCTTTGTTCCTTTACATCATGGTTCTGTCTTGGACATGGCCTTCTGGACCAGACAACTATTTATGTTCCATCCTGCGTTGATTCATCTGTGAGAGATACTTACATACCTAATAGTCTGGAGAGCTTCTTTCCAATAGGTCTTGAAGCATATGTGGGTTTATTTTAGCCCTGTAGGAAGCAAGAAGCTTGTGAGCTGCTGCTTCTGGACACTGACTGTTGATGATGTTATGCTTTTTCTTGGTTGATGGTTCTCCTCTCTTCATTCTCCAGATATGACTCCCTGCATGTCTCCTCTGCCACATGACAGTCCTTTAATAGAGAAGCCAGGCTTGGGGCAGATACAGGAAGAGAGTGAAGGGGCGGGATTTAAAGCACTCTCTGGTAAGGGGTTAAATATTTGTAAAGTATTTGCATCCTCCCCTTTCATACCACACCCTGTTTTTACACATACCAACCCCCCTCCTAGCCCCTACTAACCCTACCTTAGCATGTAAATGGCTTTTCTGTAGCATCTCACATTTTTAAGTCTCTTCACCTTGACATGGCACAGATAGCAGCTATTCCTTGGCATAGTATCAGCATGGGTACATGATGACTGGAGAAAGGTTCTCAACACTTCAAAAACCAAGTATAGAAAAGGCTCATGTCTTTCAGATTCCACAGTGTCAGTAAAGAGGAGGGCTGAGAATATTACTTCATTGGAGGAGGCAGAAGATGACCTGAGTGGGACCCAGTTCGTGTGTGAGACTGTAATCCGATCTCTTACCTTGGATGCCGCCCCAGATCACAACCCACCTTGCAGACAGAAGTCCCTGCACAGTGAGTGTCCTGATTCCCCCCCACAGCAGGGTGGTACCTGAATTGTGATTGTCGAACCTGAATAGGTAGGAGTGCTCTTCACAGAGAGTGGAAGCAGGGTGATCTTTGTTAGAATTTGTTTCTTTAAACTCTGCATACTGTACCTGGCCATTTTAATTAGCTTCAGGAACAAAACAGCCACTATAACTCATTTCTGTACTTTCTCTGGGGCAGAATTACAGCTGCAGGCCACAGAGGAACAGCATTTAGTAGTGCTGCCTAGATTCTGCAGTAAGGAGTGTTCCTGTAAATTGACAGAGCTCCTTAGCAGAGACTCCCATTGGCAGCGGAATTTTCTCCTTTTTCCAAGGAGAGGAGTCAAGGAAATAGTGGGCAGGAGTCAAGGAAATAGTGGGCAGAAGCAGAGGTAGTCAACTAAGTTTCTCAAGGTTAAATTCTGCTATAGTAAATTTCTTTGTAACAGAAATTTCTAAATACCAAATACCATGTAGAACCAATACCATGTATTTCAAGGACTATACAAACATTCAAATTCTAGTGCATCAAAATTATATGGAAAAATCTCATTTTTATTATAGTGAATTTTGACCTATAACTTCAAATATTAGTAGTTTTACTTTTGTATAAAATATATGCACACACACATATATTTTCCCACACACACTTGTGTATAAATGCATAACAAAAAAGTCTGGAAGGACTTAACATCAAAATGTTCATAGTAGTACCTAGTGTGGTTCAGTTGGTTGGGCATCATTCTGTGCACTAAGAGGTTGCCAGTTTCATTCCTGGTCAGGGCACATGCCTGGGTTGCAGGCTCGAGCCCCAGTATGGGGTGTGCAGGAGGCAGCTGATCAATGTTTTGCTCATATATGGATGTTTCTTTCTCTCTCCCTTCTTCTCTAAAATAAGTTTTTTTTATAATTTTAAAAAAATACATCTTTATTGATTTCAGAGAGAGGAAGAAACATCAATGATGAGAGAGTCATCAATCGGCTGCCTCCTGCACACCCCCAACTGTGGATGGAGCCCTCAGCCCTGCATGTGCCCTGACCAGGAATCGAACCGCGATCTCCTGGGTCCTAGGTTGATGCTCAACCGCTGAGCCACAACCAGCCGGGCAAAACTTTTTTTTAAATGTTCACAGTAGTTATCTCTAGAATTGTAGGTACTTTCCCCCCCCATCAATGTTTTATCAATTCCTGCCATGACTACTTACTGCTTTCTAAAGAAGAGGAGGAAAGTAGGCATATAGTCCTGCAATACTCGCTACCTCACATTTTCTTCTCCTGTGGCTGGCCTGCCCGTTTTGCTTTGATCCCTATCTCAGTATATTAAACATTCTATGAAGAGGACAAGGGATGGGTCTTAGAGCTGCTCAGAGAAGCCTGGATGTTTCTGCTTATCTAGTTTTTATGAGTTTCAGTTCTGTACAGCTTTGCATAGGCTTCATACTTAGAATATGGCCGTGATATGGTTCCAGCAACAACCGTTCCCTCTGGGTCACCCCTCTCCTCTGGCTTTCATAATTGTAGCTCATGACCCACAAGGCTTTACCTGGTAAAGGTAGGTCCAGAGGCTGCTTTTAGCTTATGCCTTAAAATTGGTTGCTTTCATCCTTCAGTGAAATTTGCTTTGCCTGAAGAGGGACCACTTGGAGACGAGAGAGAGGAGATGGTCCATATCTCTGAGGAAGAAGCTGTCCTGGAGGAGGAGGAGGAGGAGGAGGATGAGCTTAAAGATGAAGTTCAGAGTCAGTCCTCTGCTTCTTCAGAGGACTACATCATCATCCTGCCTGAGTGCTTCGACACCAGCCGCCCCCTGGGGGACTCCATGTATAGCTCTGCCCTCTCACAGCCAGGCCTGGAGCGAGGGGCTGAAAGCGAGCCTGGAATTGAGGCTGGGCAGGAACCAGCCGAGGCTGGGGAAAGACCCCCTGGAGGGGAGAACCAGCCGCAGGGGTACAGCATCAATGACATCCTCATGACCTCACAAACTCTGGACACAGTGCCCCTAACCCCAGAGGTGGTGGGGCCTCCACCACGGCTGCCCAGGTACCATCCACACCCCCCTCAGCTGGGCTGTTCTTCAGAGGTGGAATAAAGAGAGAGGAACCAACTTCATCTCAAAACCTGTGTTTGTTTGTTTGTTTGTCAACAGGGGAAGAGACTATTTCCCATACATAGTAAAATCTGAATTTAGATGAATAAAAGTTGTACTTCCCAGTATTTGTGGATTCTGGATTCAAAGAAATATTTGTTTTAGTTTACCTTAACTATCTGGGTATCAGCTGTCTACTTATGTTTTGATCATTGAGAGTCAGTTTTTAAACACAAACATCCCTAGACCTTCCCTCCCTGTTCTATTGACTTGGGCAGACAGCAGAAACCCATTCTCATATTAACCCAACAAAGTATAATTAGGAAGTTTAATCTGTTACGGAAAGAGTATACTATGAAACCAGAGAGAAGTTATTTTAATTCTCTACTGGATTCTATCTGTGTCATTGCTCTCTCATAGGATGGAAAATGGAGCC
The DNA here is from genome assembly GCF_964146895.1 of Miniopterus schreibersii. Lineage (NCBI taxonomy): Eukaryota > Metazoa > Chordata > Mammalia > Chiroptera > Miniopteridae > Miniopterus > Miniopterus schreibersii. Next base: position 23,523,509 of record NC_138116.1, read on the forward strand.
TGGACTATAATTTAAACCATTTTCCCAGGAAACTAGACATTTCCCTTTATCACCACCAGTTGATATAGGGGAAGTGACAAGACTGAAGCCAGTCTTTCTAGCTTGACTATGGCTGAAGAGGAAAACCAGAAGGAGAATGAGCCCTTCTCACCTGACCCCTAATTTCAGACATGTGACCTGGATCAGAAATGTGAAGCTTCTGTAGAGAATTTGGACTGCTGTGCTTTGTGTACTGTTTCCCACCATTACCACAGGTGCCTTTCAACTTACTTTCAATATTGTGTCTTTCTGAAGGAGCCCTCCTTGTGCACAGCATCATGGCTCCCCAGGAGTGGATTTACCAGTTACCATACCAGAAGTTTCTTCAGTCCCTGATCAGATCAGAGGAGGTAATGACCAGCCTGAGCTTTATCTCTTTTTCTATGCTCCTTTCTAATGGAAACCAGGTATAAAGAGACACACTGTGATTCTTGGCAGTTTTTAGAAACTTGCCCTTTCACTCTTTCTGTGCTCCTCCCTCATACTCTTTTCTATTCTCTAGCTTAATATTTATTAAATAAACCTCGTAGAGGTTGGCATTGTGCTGTAGTAGAAACAACACAGGCTTTGGAGCCCGACCAGTTTAGGTTCCAGCCTCAGCTCCACGTTTCCTCTGTGTGTGACCTTGCAGTGGTTTGGCAGGTTTTTAACACCTGCAGGTCTGTTTCTGTACCTACGAAATAAGGGAAATGGCACCTTGAAGTTGGGAGTAGATCCTCAAAAGTCACTTCTTGCCCGGCCGGGCGTGGCTCAGCGGTTGAGCATCGACCCAGGATCCAGGCGATCAGGGTTCGATTCCCGGTCAGGGCACATGCCCGGGTTGCAGGCTCGATCCCCAGTCGGGGGCATGCAGGAGGCAGCCGATCAATGACTCTCTTATCATTGATGTTTCTCTCTCTATCCCTCTCCTTTCCTCTCTATGAAATCAATAAAGATATATTTTTAAAAAACAACAGAAGTCACTTCTCCCTCTTCCTCAAAGTATGAAACCTAAAAGTACTTAAGAACTAATAAGCCAGTATGATAGGATTATAGAATTAATTTTTCTGCTTCAGTAAATAGTTACCTTGCATTGCATTCTGGACCGCTTCTCCTTATCCCCTAAACCACCTGGAAAGTTTCCCAAATATTGAAGAGAGAGGTTGCCACCTGCGTCTATAATAGCCTCGCTGTGCGGTAGGAGACACTAGGTGCTTATGGATGCTGCATCTAACCAACAGCTCTTTTGCTTTTAGAGCCCAGAGGCTCATCAGGACTTGTAAACAGCAGACAGAAGAGCTATGACCACTCAAGGTAACGGGACCTTGTGCAGCCTCTTCTTCAGAAGCAGGTGGATATCCTAGTGTTGCTTCTGCTTAAACAAGCCTGTCGGAGCATGTGCCAGTCCAGAGAGCAGAGAAAGAGAGCCATCATTCCTTCTTGTTCTTATTTCTAGAACTTGTGAGCAACACTGAACAGACACCTAAGTTGATGTTCAAGAGTTTTCACATTCCACACTAGAAAGGAATGCCCTCAGATGCAACTCACCTTAGTACCAGAGGAGAAGGCAGGAAGGTCAAGCCCACTGTGCATTTTAGTAACTTTTTCTTAGACACACCTGCCTCTCTGCTCCCAATCTCAGAGCATTGTCAAGGTGGGCTCCTCCCTACAGTGTCCATAAAAATCACATTTCCTTTGGGAGGTGTCTCCTCTGTGGTGTTAATTGAGCAGACAGACTTCTAATACCCCAAGGTGCCCTTGACCACATTAATTTTAAGCTGGAACTCAACGCTGGCATGCTCACCAGAGTGGTGTTTTCTGCAGTTCCCATGTCTTGCAGCAGTAGAGCTGGGCCCTACAGCAAACCAAGATTTGTAGCTATAAAATTCATATGAAAACAGTTATATTCTTTTTTACAACTGATTTTTTTTCCTCAAGGAAATCTCATTTGCTTTTAAGGATTCGAGCTTAGATTATCTTGTAGAAAGATAATGGTTTGTGTTTTTTAGGGAGATAATTTAGTTTTCTTCCACAGGCACCACCACCATGGGAGCAGCATTGCTGGGGGACTGGTGAAGGGGGCTTTGTCAGTTGCTGCCTCTGCATACAAGGCCTTGTTTGCTGGACCACCAGTCACTGCACAGGTCAGTGTATGTTTTATTTTCCTGAGTCAAATCCAAGTCATCAATGAAAACTGGCATCTGTCTGGGTTGGAGAGTAGCATGACATTGTAGGAAGCATAAGCTTTAGGTTTAGTCTTTGATTAACACACAGTTGCACCACTTTCTAGCTGTATAACTTTGGCCAAGTTTCTTAAGGGAAGAAGGGGAAAACACCTAATGTTTGTTGAGGAACTACTATGTGTGGGGAGCTCTTCCAAGTGCCAGTGCCACCAGGTGAATAAGACCCCAGTCCTGCCCATAGTGGGAAACAAGTGAGGTAAACAGAAATTTATAGTAGACTGTAAGCTACTTTGTCAGTGTTCTTGACAGATGGAGCACCTCAGCCCAGTGTGGGCCCCTGGGTAGGGCACGGGAAGACTTCCTGGTCGGTGATGCCTGAACTAAGATCTAAAGGGCAGAATAAGTGCCAGGAAAGAAATAGGGAGGGCACTGTAGACAGAGTAGCCAGTAAAAAGATTTGGAAGTATGAGTCTGGAAGGCTGAGAAAAATAAAAGACCTTTGCTATGCAAGCAGGATGCTGTGTTAAGTGGTTTGGAGTTTAACACTAGTGGGAGGAGCTATTGGAGGGTTTTAGGGAAGTAATTAACATGATCAGATTTGTTCATAGTAAGATCACTCTAGTGTGGAAGCTGGTGGAGCTGGGAAATCCATTTGAGAATCCATGTGTCAGTGGTAAAGAAAGGTAGAAGAGAAATAGATAGAAATGGCAGAACTTGGCAACTGATTAAACAACTAGACGTCAAGGATAAATCCCAAGTTTCTGGCTTAAACAATCAATAGTACCATTCATTAAGAGACGATATGCAGGAAGAATATATTTGGGCAGGAGGAGAAGAAAATTGGGTCAGTTAGGGTAGTGCTGAACTCGAGGCACATCCAGGTAAAGTTATCCAGAGTGCAGTTGGGTATGGACATCCGGGTTACGGGAAAGATTTGGCCTGGAGGTAAAGTCATTTGTATACAGGTTATAGAAGGAGATATGATTGGATCAGATTTTTCGGGAAGAATGGGGAAAGCAAGAAGGAGCCTTTAAGGATCATGGAAAGGAGGGCCCCTTCAAAGAAGACTGGGAAGTCAGAGGCAAATGCAAGAGTTCTGTACTGGAACTTAACAAGGGAGTTTTAATGAAGAGGACATGGCCAGCAGCATCAGATGCTGCAGAGAAATGTAAACAGGTGGAAAGGACTTCTACAGTACAAAAATGCCTCACTTTAAAAAGCTGTACTACAAAGGGGAAAAGAGACTGAAAGCTAGAATACATAAATCAGAGGGAAACATTTTTAAAGGCGGGCTAGCCAGTAGCAAAAGAGATTAACAGTCAAGATGAGAGAGGATAGTTCATAGAAAAAAGATTTCTGAGGTAATGTTAATGAGATACAAAGAAAAGTACACGTGAAAAGATTAACTTGGCCAGGAGGATGGATAATTTATCCTGAAATAAGAGGGAGGAAGGGAACAGTGGAGTTAGGTGTAGAGGGACATGGCAGAGACTGCGCTCAACATATTTACACACCTTCTCATCTTAATCTTCTCATCCCTACAAAATAGGAAGTATTCTTTAACTCCATTTTCATAAATGAGGGAATTGATACTCCACACAGTAAATAAATGGTAAGAGTCAGGGTATTCTAAGTGTTAGGAGGATTTAAGAAGGTTATGTCCACCACAGAATTTGGCTCAAAGAAGGAGTAAATGAATGTTAGCCCCCTCTTACCTGGATCACTTCTATTCTTTAAAAAAAAGAAAAAAGGAACCCAGAAGGTCATCTAGGATGTAATTTTCCAAGCAATTTTTTTATCCAGCTCTTTTGCATATATCTGACTAAATTTCCCATACTAGTCATCTCTTGCTTATACTTGTCCCATCCTCAAGATTACCTTTATTTTCATAGAGCTTTCAGAGTTTGCATCTTTTCCTTCATCTGGCCAAAGAATACTTCCTTCTGAAAGTCCCCTCTGAAGCATTCTCCTCCTAGTTCTAAGGACAATTCATTAGTTGCCAGATTTGGGGTACAAGCCATACCTAATCCCAAAAAGGGCCTTCCCCATTCTTCCGCCTCAGATGCCCTATTAGGATCAGGTGGATAGGAGTGCCATGCCCTTGCATCTACCTAATATTTTTAATAAATAGTATGACAAGATAAACCTGTAAATTATACAGGAAATGGTCTGCTTTTCCTAAACATTTTCTTTCTTTTTAATTTATCTTTATTGTTGAAAGTATTACAGATGTTGTTCTGATTTTTTGACTCTGCACAGCCAATAGTTTCTGAAGATCAGACAGCAGCCCTGATGGCCCATCTCTTTGAAATGGGATTCTGTGACAGGCAGCTGAACCTGAGGCTGCTGAAGAAACACAATTACAACATCCTGCAGGTTGTGACAGAACTTCTTCAGGTCAACAACAACGACTGGTACAGCCACCGCTATTGAGGAGTCACCATGTATTAAATAACTTTGCCTGCTGCTCAGAGATGATTTTTATTGTCATTGGGGTGTGGGGCAGAAGCCCTTGCTTATTTTTTAATCTAATGAATATGTATAGAGCCCATCATTGAATTGTCAAGACAATACCAGTATTACAGTATTTTTTTGGAGCAAATCAAAGACCAAAACGTAAATTTTTGCTTTAGACATTGACTGAATAGTAGTAAGAGAGCTTTTCAGTTGATTTGGATAAAACTCCTTTCTCCATTTTAGTGCGTTGAAGAGTATAACTTGAACTTCCTATACCATTTTTCTTTTTGCTTGTATTGAAGTTGAGTATTTTTCTTGGTTAATGTGGATGTTTTTATGGGGTTATATGTTAATTGTCAGTTCTTAAAAGAAACCCTGAAAGTTGTTTTCAAGAAGTACTCATAATTTCTCTACCCTACCCCAAGCCTCATAGCAATGTGGTATTAAAATAATACCCAGAGCATGACAGGAATGTTAGTTACTCTTCCTTTCTCAAGGAGAAAGTCATTTCCTGCGAGACTTAACAATTGGCACTGTTTAGCCCACTGATGAATTTAAGAATATCTACTTTCTGGGTCTCTGCACTTCAGTGAAAGGAGAGGGGAGCGTGCTAATTAAACCACCAGCACCTTTTGAGCAGTGTTTATAATAGTAATTTTGCATAGTTTTCTTTTATTTAAGGGGGAAAAAATTAGGTAGTGTAAAATATTTTGCTAATCCTATAGAGGAAGGAAAAAAATTCTTCTGTTAAAGGGAAGGTAAATTTAACAGTTACTTTTTTTCTTATGTCAGGGCAAATCTTATTTGCAGTAGAGTTGGGGTAGGGGATAGAACTGTAAAAAGTGAAAGGCAGGCTCCTGTGTTAATCTCGGCCAGGTTCAGTGGTGGGTAATGAGTGTGCATGAGGCATAGGAAATCCTGATGACTTCTTGGATGTTTGAAATCTATTCAAGGGTACCTAGCCCTAGAGAGTCTAGAACAGAAAGAAGAGTCTGGTTTGCAAAACTTGGATGGGGGCAAACACTGAAAAAGTTTTGGTTTAACTCCAGGATGAGTGGAGAAGAGCTTGCTTCCAGGGGTGCAGGTCCTCACTTTGTTTACAGAAATGGGTCTTGGATACAATTGTTACCAAAAAAACACTAAAAGATATATTCATGAAAATGACTTCAAGAAGAATCTCACCCCAGCGCCAAGCTGGGGAAGGATAGTAAAATAGTATTATTTAACCTGGTTGGTGGTGTTTACAGAAGAGTCTTGGATACGATTGATGAAGAAAGACGTTACCAAAAACACTAAAAGATATATTCATGAAAATGATTTCAAGAAGAATCTCACCCCAGCCCAAAGGAAGGAAGGATAATAAAATAGTATTATTTAACCTGGTTGGTGTTTATAATAAATTACTTTAACATAATGATGATGTTTATTTACAGTATAACACTCGGATGCTAATTAATAAGCCAGGAGTCAGATTGCAGGCCAACCAGGCTGTTCATTATTTAAAACGTTTTTGTCGGGGCTTCTGGGTAGAGGCTGAGCGGCAGGGTGTGTGTAACTAATTGGGTTGATGTGCGGGCGGCACCTGTCTTGATCATCTGAGTCGTATTTTAGGGGTCCAGGAGGGCTTTGGGGTCCGGTCGTCCGCCCATTGTACTTGTACATAACTGCTGAAGAAATGGTGAAATAAAGGTTCTTTGAAAGTCCTACCTGGATTTGCTGGTCCTTGTAGAAGCCGCGTCGTGGCCCCGAGTGACCCTTGACGAGCGGAGAGCGTCTCTGGCCGCCTTGGCGAGAGGGGCGGGCCCTGCTGGGGGCGGGGGCGGGCGGGGGCGGAGCTCCCCAAGGCCCCCAGTCAAAGCTTGAGGCAAGCCCCTAGCTCCCGCACTTTCGATTCCGCTTGCAGCCGTTTCTGTCGCTGTGTAGCCCGGGGGTAAGGCGCTCATGGGACCCTTTCTCTGGGAGGTAAGGGCCACGGCACCTTCCGTGCCTCCTAGCCCAACACAGGCACACGCGGCTACCAGACTCGACTAACGGCCTCTCCGGGTGTCTGGTGGGACGTGAAATCCCCCTCAATGGAATTCCAGCCTCTCCGTCTGCTCCTACCCGCCACCCTCCCCCTTACCCCAACCCAGGCCTACGGCCCGCCCCAGAGTAGTGCGGGAAGCAGCTTGCCCTCCGGGGAGGCCAGGGCCGTCGCTTCCCACTCCCTCCAACGCGGTGCACTGGGTCCCCCAGGTCTGTTGAGGGGGCCCGGTTACCCTAGCGGGGCCCCAGCCGTGGCTCCTCGGACGGCCCCGCCCTGCAGGCCCTGTTCCTCACAGACGCAATCCCAAATCTGTTTTTGCAGCTCAGAGGAGCCCTGGATCCCAGACGTGAGCCAGGTGAGGCTCCCTTTACTTTAGCCCAGGAAGGCCTGAGTGCGGCTCACTTTACCCGCTCGCTCTGCCACCACTCTTGAGGCTGGGGGGAAGACCCTGGGTTTAGCCTTGGCCTTTCCTAGTGAAGGACAGATGGTGACTTTGCTGCTGCCCGCCCCCAGGGATTCTTTCCTACCCCACCTCAGTAGTGCGGAGGAGGTTTATTCTTCCTTCCAGGATTGTTGTAGGTTCTTAGCCTCACCTGGGACCAGTCTAGCATCCTTTCTCTTGTTTCAGAGAATCCTTGCCTTCCTATTAAAGCCTGCGCCTGCCCAGGCTCAGGAATGGAAGTTTCCCTCCCACACCCAGGCTGGGTGACCTCAGGCATTTCTGCCAGGGTGCTCTGGAGACCTCTTCAGAGTCATCTTGCTGCATAGGAAGAAGGGACTCTACTGACTGCTGTCCCCTGCCCTATCCAACTTACTTCCCCTGAAGTGAATGACTGCTCAGCAACTTTCACAGGAAAAAATAAGTGCTCTGCTATTCACTTATGGAAGTCCCTTAAAGTGAAATAACTTCTGCTTTTCTTTTCCCTCCTGTAGGCAGATTGAGCTCATCTACAATAATGAAAGGAATTGAAATGCATTGAGATTTCTGACCCAAGTCCAGTGTAACTGCTCGATTTTCCATACCCTAGCTCGTTTAGGCTTGAACTGGCTGAAATTGTGGTGGGACTCCTTGCCAATCTTGAGAACCTAAAACCTGAAAACAAGCTAGCACTGAACCTGGTTATTTTCTCATTAGTGAAAACGCCCCGTGGACGATGGGTGAGACGTTCTCCCAGCTGGACTCTCAGAAGGGTGAAAACCAGCCCATCCTTCCCCATGACCCAGCCGTTGGCAGCAAGGCTGCCAGATACGCCAGCAACGGTAGCAGCACGTTTTTTTCTTCCCGTGCGCCTTGTGAAAGGGCTGCTGGTGCCAGCTTTGTAACTTGTCCCACCTGCCAGGGCAGTGGGGAGATCCCTCGAGGTGAGTGGACCAAAGCTCTGGAAATAGCCTGAATTCAGGAAAAGCTCTTAGCGGTCAGCTGGCCCCCGGCCAGGCGCCTCTGAGACTCCTTGAATGGGATTGGGTCTCCCAGCTCTTGGTCCCCCAGTTTAAGGCTGGCCAGGGAGATGCTAACCCCTCCTGTCCCGGTTGTACTCCCCAGCCTTGGGCATTTCCAGCCTCTCTGCTCCCTTAGCAACAGTGTGCCTTAGGATTCAGGAAGTTACAAATGATTTCTCCGAAGAAGCTAGGCTCTGATGAAGAAATGCCAGAGATTCTTCACATCTATTTATGAAAATCTCACTTTCATTCTAGAGATGGCAAAACTGAGCTGCCAACTTTGGCAGTGTAGCCCAGTGCTCCCAGTCCTGCTCTGGGACAGAGGCAGCATTCTCTTGACATTGCTCTGTCGGGTGGAGGGGTATTTCTGGCAGGCTGGCACAGGAAACATTTGTCATGGACACTTCTTGTCCCTCCCTCTCACTTCTTTCTCTACAGAGCTAGAGAAGCAGCTGGTGGCCCTCATCCCCTATGGGGACCAGAGGCTGAAGCCCAGGCACACGTAAGCTCCTCTTCCTACTCCTCAGCTCCACAGGCCATTTCCCCTGGGGGCTATTCCTCTTTGTCTCCCCCATTCTGCCTCCCCCCGATTTTTCTTCATTGAGTCTCCCCCAAAATGCCCAAGCCCCACTGGGCTTAGATGTACTAGCCCCATTTCTGAGGACTTTCCTGATCTAAGAAACCCAGGGCATAGCTACCTGAAGCCACTTGGTGCCCTCCTCAGCATCACTGCCCCCAAGAAGCATGGTTCCCTTGTGAAGACAGAGGGGACCTCTTGACTCTGAGAGTCCTTCCAGGAGGGAGGGAGGGGCCCTGGCTGCAACTGGTTTGGGGAAGTTATTTTTCCTAAGAGCTTCCCTTGCTATAGCAGTTCAGACCTGCTTGTGCTCTTCCCAGGAGAGGTAGAAAACCAGTTGCTCCCTGGTCTGAGACACTTCAGAACCTTAGAGGCAGCCCTGAGTTTCTCTGGGCTGGGGTTGGGGGTCATGACCCTATCACCTGGGTCCATTTGACATGGATCCCTGCAACTTCCTCCCAAGGTCCTCAGCTTCAGTCTGGGAGCCAGCACCCAGCCTTCACCACCACTACACCAGAATCTAAATCTAGCATTGCCCATCATGAGATACTTACAAGGTGCTGTCTCTTTAATGCACGTCTCAATTTTGAATTAGATGCACAGATGATGCCCTGTTCTGAATATTCAGAACTCTCAAAATTCGTGTGGACTGACTTTTTCCAGTGGTAATAGCTTTTTTTTTTTTTTTTTAATAGCATTTGTTGAGCTTTAGCTATGTGCCAGGACCTTGGATTAGTGATTTTTTTTATGCATTAGCCTATATCAAATTCTATGAGATAGATACAATTATCTCCCATTTTATAGGCAAGAAAACTGAGGCTTAGGGTTGCTCCAGAGTTACTGGACCAGTGGGTACAGAAAGCTGGGAATGGAAGCCAAGTCTGCCACCCAGTCCTGTGCTCCTACCTGCTCTGGGCCACATCTAGGTGTATGTAGGCTGGTCCTTCACATGGGGGGGGGGGGCTGAATACATTTGGTGGGGCAGGGTGGAGAGGAGAGCCCTGTATACAGAGAGGAGTGTCTGAGTGCCCCCTGCCTGAGTTTCCGTGGTGTTCACACTTCACTCCTCTACCTTGGGCCCTGCTTTCCCACAGGAAGCTCTCTGTGTTCCTGGCAGTGTTCATCTGCCTGGTGACCTCCTCCCTCCTCATGTTTTTCCTGTTTCCGCGGTCCATCTCCGTGCAGCCTGCAGGCCTCAACTCCTCCACTGTGGCCTTCGATGAGGCTGATATCCACCTCAACATAACGGTGGGTGGGCGCCTGGGCCTCTGGACTCTGACCCCTACCTTCCCAGCAATACTTCTCCATAGCCCTCGTCCAGTGTTGTGACCCTGAGCACGCAGAGGGTGTTAGAAACCTGGGGAGAAGTAGGGGCAGCCCTGAGTCCCATAACAGGTGGTGTAGGATTGGAACTCCCCACAGTGAGGGGTCAGAATCCGGGCCCAAGAAATAAATCACAGGGTGTAATGGGGGTGGGGAGCTGTGCCTGAGACTCCCTGGGTGGGCAGGGTGAGGCTGGATCCTGAGCCAGCTTAATGGTTTTGTTAAAGTGACTCCTCACTATTAAGAGCCCCTGCAAGGGGCTCCTGGCCCTGATCCTCAGCAGCTGAGGCCCGTATTGGGGGTGGGGCTCAGGCAGGCTGGGGGTTTTAAAACTGTTTCACTTCTTTCCAAGGATGGCCACGCTCACCCCTCCCTTTCCTTGCCTTCATCCCCAGAACATCTTGAACATCTCCAATAGCAACTACTACCCCATCACTGTGACCCAGCTAACCATTGAGGTTCTGCACCTGTCCCTCGTGGTGGGGCAGGTCTCCAGCAGCCTCCTCCTACACATCGGCCCTTTGGCCAGCGAACAGGTGACTCCCACTCCCTGGCCAGCCCTGCCCACAAGTGTGTGGATGTCTGTGGTGGCGGGAAGAGGGCAGTGGCTGGAGTTGGGGCTCAATCCTGTGCCCATTTGGTCGACAGATGTTTTATGAAGTAGCCAACAGGATCTGGGATGAAAACACATAGTGAGTATCCCTTGATTTCTTCTCTCTCGGCCTCTTTTCCGGTTGGAAACCCGGTTTTAATTCCCACCAGGTTTCCTGATTGCTTAGCAAACCCTGCAGCTAGCATTTGGCCCGCTCTCATGGCTGAGGCTGCAGCTGTGCGAGGGTTCAGGGTCCCCAGCCTCTGCCTGTTTGGATCTAGGTTGGAATGAGAAACAGGCTAGAATGTGGTTAATCCTTACAATATGTGACCTTGGGCTCTTCAGCCTGAATTGCTGAGAAGGCTAAATGTAGTTTTCTGCTGAGGGAGGGGCCAGCATGTGCCTGGGCCAAGCCGGTGAGGATTGGAGAAGTGATATTGCAGCAACGGTGATATACTCACCTTAGACAGAGGGGGGTGAGGGGTAGAGTGGCATTTGGAGCCCCTGATGGAAAGGGGCCCAGGAGGTGACAAGGCTGGGATCTGCAGATCTTTAAGCCTTCTGATAGGCCCCTCAGTGTGAAACGTGGTCCAATGTGTTTCTCTCTCTCAATCTCTCAGCAAAATCTGTAGCTGGCTGAAAATCAAAGTCCACCATGTGCTTTTACATATCCAGTAAGTAGGGCTTGGAGCCCTGGTATCCCCTCTCCCTTCTGAATCCAGCCTCTCCTCAGCCCCGCCATGTGGGAGGAGAGCCATCCCAGCTGAGCCCATGAATGTTAGTTCTTGGGAAGGGCCGGCCCAGCCCCTCCTCTAGGTCCCACCTTGCTCCTAAGCTATTAGTGTGACAGCCACAGAGCTGTCTGCAACACAGGTGGGGCAGCAATCCCAGACACCTTAGCAAAGTGGGGAACAAAAAAGGGGGGGCAGTATCTGAGGGAGCCAGTCACCATCCTCAGACAGCGGGGCAGGGCCAGAGCCTTCCTCTACCTCGCAGACCTAGCAACAAAGCCTGTTTCCTCTCCAGGGGCACCTTGACCTGCACCTACCTAAGCCATTCAGAGCAGCTGGTCTTCCAGAGCTATGAATATGTGGACTGCCGGGGAAACAAATCAGTGCCCCACTTGCTGGTCCCTCACCCGACGTGACCTGTCTGCTGTCCCCAAACTCCAGGCACCTGCCAGCCTGGTCTGTATGTCTCACAACTCCGTGGTGCCCAAGGAAGGACTATGGTGACTTTGCCAAAGGAAAAACACTGCTTTATCATACGTGTCCCCCCCCCCCCATACCCTAAGCGCAGGAAGCTCTCTGATTTGCACAGGTGCACAAGCCTGGTTCTTCTAGGGGCTGCCACCAGGGTTTCCCCTTGATCTGTCCTGAGGAAAGTCTGGCCTGATGTTTCCTTGGACTCTAACCTTAGAGTCTGGAGGACTGCCCTTTCTGTCCTGAGCACCTTAGTTGCCCAGCTCCTCAGGTCTGGCCTTCCTCCTGCCTGAAAGTGGAGAAAGCTTTAATGTTATCTGGCTTTAAAAATATGAATTCTTTTCCGGCTCTCCACCTAGTGATGGGTGGGGAAGTGACTTGGGGAACATTCAGTGCTGTCCCCAGGGTCTTTTATGGCACATAGTTGCTCTCCTGTGCCTCCCTGCTTTGGTCATGTGACAAAAGTGATGGTCAGCTTGTCTCCTGGTAACTTGTCCCCGGCCAATCTGACAGTTGGATTGGCCAAGGCCCTTCGGCTCTGCATCCTTCCTGGTTAAAGACTGTCCTGGTTCCTAGGAAGACAGCAGTTCTCCAGCTCAAGCTTCTTCTCTCCATTAAAGTTACTATCTTCTTCACAGCAGGCGCAAACTAGTAGGGGAGGGGAGAGAGGCACCTGGCACCCCTTGGGTCTACACAGGAAAAACAGACAAAGCCAGAGTCGTTTTAAAAGGTATTTATTTATTGAAGGAGAGTTGGCCGCTGGTGAGCCCACAACCCTGAGCCCATGCAAGTCGACACAGGCAGGCCAAGCAGTGGGCCCAGCTGCTATCCCCTGAAAGCCTGCAGAGGTGAAGCTGTCAGTATCCAGCCAAGCTGCTGGGCTCTGCTGCATCAGGACCCACCCCCTGCTCCCAGAGGCCCTTGCTTTCCTTTGGGCATTGACAGTATGGAGCAGCGCATCAGTAGGGACTGGTCTAGCCCTCTTTGCTGTCGTTTAGATGAAGCTAAGCCCCAGGTCGTCCAGGTCAACTGGGCTCCAAGTGGAGGAGGTTTCTGTTCTTTAGCTGAGCAGAAATGGTATTTGCTCACTAAAGGTGGCTAAGGTTTTTATCAGATGGGTGGAGAGCTTAGGTGGTAGGAAAAACTGAACTTGAAGAGGTTGGGCGGAGAGGGGCAACTGGTGACAGAACCTGGTGACTGGCTGGCTGGGGGAACGAGAGGAAGGAGGTTGTGCTGTCTCCACATCATGGGTAAGAAGGGTCGAAGTGGTGCTGGCAACAGCACAGAAGGCCAGGAAGGCCAGGCTAGAGTTTCTGCTGTGTGTAGATCACCAAATGTAAAGACTTTATATTGTAGCCAATAAACTATACTTAACAATGTTTAAAAAAATGTCTTCTGTGAGTGGGAAGGGAGCTGGTTTCTCAGCCTGTTTCTTTTTTAAAACATTTTTTAAAAATATATGGTGTGTTTTGTTTTTTTAACATTGATTTCAGAGAGAGGAAGGGAGAGGGAGAGAGAGAAACATCAATGATGAGAATCATCGGGCTGCCTCCTGCATGCCCCCTACTGGGGATCAAGCCTGCAACCCGGGCATGTACCCTGACCTCCTGGTTCATGAATCGACGCTCAACCACTGAGCCACACCGTTTCAGCCTATTTCTTGGGGTCCGAGTGGGTGTGTCAAGGTCTTTTCCCCAGGCCCTGAGCCCCTTGATAACATGTCCTACCTTTCTGGCTTCTGAGAGATGGTTTCTAAGGAGCTTGCTCTCTCCCTTTCTCACTGAATATCTCTAAGATCCCTTCCAGCTTTAGTCCTGTTCTGTGTTCCCCCATGTGGCCCTCAGCCGCTCCCATCAGGAAACACTGCACTGAGGGACTCCTTTAGTCTGACTGAAGGAGTGTGACAAAGGTGATGCTGTGTGGGCCACAATAACAGGACCCAGGCATCCTCCTCTCTGATCCCAGGTGGAAGAGGGGTCCAGGCTGCAGGACCCTGATGTCAGCTTCAGGAAGTGGTGAGGGGGACTCCTGGGCCTTTGGAGCCTCTTGGCTGTTTCTGTTCCTTGGGAGGGCTGAGACTCAGGAAGGAAGAGGCCTGTGGATTTTTGTGGACCAGTCCCCCTCCCCTTCCCAGAGTCAGGTGTCCAGGGCCTGAGGCTATAGCTTCCCTTTACTCTGAGCTCGCTCTCTCCACTCCTGCCTCCCATCATCCACTCAATAGCTGAGTGCCCACTGTGGGCCGGGCATTACACTGGACTGGGGGGGCCCTCCCTCCCTGTCTGCCACCTCTTCCTACTGCTGCCCAGGCCTGCTCTGGTGGGAGGCAACCCCTCCTTCCCCAGCTGTGGCTCAGTAAGCATCGGCTAGGAGGAAGGGGTGACGGCGCCTGTGAGACAGAACTGTCATTGCTAAAGAAAAGGGCCAGCAGCTGGAGACTTGGGAGTCTAAGGCCAGTTCTCCCACTGGCTTTGCCTGGAGACGCATGCAGTTGCCTTCCACTTTCTTCTCTTGCCCTCTCCACCCCCTTCATGGGTCTTCCTGCCCCCTTCCCTTCATCCCAGGGTCACAGAGCCGACTAGTCTCAGTTCTTTCCAGGAAGAAGTAACTTTATTCCCGGCTAGCCTGTTCCAGAGTGGCTCAGGAGGGAGTGGCTCTCGGAGCGGAGATGTTGCTGCCTGGTGAGAGGTGGGCTTGCTCATGTGTTTCTTACTGATGCCCAGGCGGGTCTTGGGCTCTTTCTCTGGATCACCACTGCTGTACGTAATTCGTTGACTGAGAAGAGGGAGAGACAGGAGGCAAAACAGGTTAATTAGCAGTTTCTTGGCCTGCTGGTTTCAGGACATTAAGCCTTTTGAGGCCAGAGGAATCAAAGTGAAATGTAACAGCCCAGTCCTCACCCTAAAAGGGCTAGGAATGAGCCAGGCTCCAGGCTAAGTGCTTTTGGTGCCTTCTTGTCATTGCCACATGCGGTCTTCATGAAACCTCTGTGAAGGAGGTACTATTATCGTTATTAATTTATGGAGGGGGCAGCTGAGGCCTGGAGATTAAGCCATGCTACTAGGGAGTGGTGATCCTGACTGAGACCAACAAACTGACTGCAGGTCTTGACTTCCCCCCTCTCCAGCTGCCTCCACCCCAGTCGGCGCTTAAACAGCCCCCTTATTTTGCTTCTCTGGCACCTGTCCTATCTCTCCAAATAGACTGTCACCCTTCCACTTATGCTTAGTGCTGAGCAACAGCCCCTATTTAGACATTTTTAGGGGGTAAGCAGCAGGGTAACGATCCATCCAGAAGTGACTGAGGTAACTGCAGCCCTTCCCCGCTCCTGCCAGGGAAGCTCTCTGGACTCTACACCCACTCCTCCACTAGCACACTCAGACCGCAGCCAGTCTGCCTGCCTTTCACACTCTCACCGTGAATCGTGGGTACCCGGGTTGGTCTGATTTCCTGACACCTGATGATGAAACAAAGCATGTGTTACTCATCTGGCAATTTCCAAGACTAGAACATGGCAGAGCTGGACTCTTTACTATGTGACTGGGGACAGGTGGTGGACCCTACCTGGGGCAGGGCACAGACTGAGCTCACCCTAAAAGTTCTCAACTAGGAACTGGGACTCCCTCTTCCAGGCCTCACAGGGCTCTGTATATCTGTTGCTAAGCCTACAACTCATATTCTACCCTCTGACCACCCTCACCCCCGTCAGCCTCCCCTGGAGGAAGGTCTGACAACTTCTCAGCCACCCTCTGCAGAAGTTGGAAGCCTTCTTTGCACGCTAGGTTGGCACAAACAACACTCAGAAGGAGTGGCCCCCCAAAAAAGCCCAGGGTGCAGGGGAGAGTCACAGAGAGTGGGGTAACAGATGTGGAGTCTGGACCATAAGGCGGGGGGGGGAGGCTTCCCACTTACCAGGGTCTTGAGGCATTTTCTGCCCTCCTTGGAATTTGTCCTTAAAGTAGTTGGGTTGCCCTCTAGTTTGAGGGGTCCCTCCTGAGCCAAGCTGGGGACCAGGCTTTTGGGGATCCTGGAGATCATGCTTGGAGGTGTAGTGAGTAAGAGGGTCTTGGGCATTCTGTTGCCTTGGCTGAGGCGGTGCCTGCGCCTGGGACGGCTGTGGTGCAGATGGTGACTGCGATTGCGCTGCTGCTGATGGCCTTGGCTGCTGCTGTGACTCCGGAGGTGGCTGGGCTTTTTTCTCAGATTGGTATTTCTTCTCTTGGAGTTTCTCCAGTCCCTGGCAAGAAGCCCCCAGCAAGTGACAGCCTCCTTCCTCCCACCCAGTCACCCATCCGCCAGACACCATGGGGGACAAGACAAGCAAATCCAGAGGGAGAGGTACCCCGGGGATCTCTGTTCCCTGGAGTGGGAGGCTGAGGCTAAGTCCCTTCACCTACCACAGCACCCAAAAGCTGCTTCTCTGGTGACAGTACCCCCTGGCACAGCCCCTCCGCAGGATAATGGGTCTCTGAGCATCTACCTCCTAGCTTGGGAGCTGTGCACTGAAGAACAGTTTGCAGTACAGGAGGAGAGAGAATAATTTCATGCAGACACTTTGAAACACCGCTGTCCCATAGAAACCTAACATGTGCCCGTGGAATTTTAAATTTTCTACTAGCCACATAAAGAGTAAAAAGAAACACATTAAGCTAATTTTAATAATATACTTTATTTAACCCAATCCATCAAACTGGTAATCAATATGAAAATATTACATGATTTACATTTTCTGTTTTTGTATTAAGTCTTCAAAACCTAGCATGCATTTTACACTTAATAGCACATCTTATTTGGGACATGACATTTCAGCCAAAAGAATTTCGATTTAGATTTCATCAAATTTCCAGTTGAAAAAGTAGATTCACATATCTAAGTTATTCCAAACATAAAGTTTTCTAATATGTAAACTGAGTATTTGTTTTAAATTTTATATTTAAATGAATTAAGCATGTATAAAATTATAAATTCAGTTCCTCAGTCTCACTGGCCACATCTCAAGGGCTCGATAGCACACAGGTTGGTGGCCACCTTATTGGGCAACACAGCTTTAAAACCTCCCAGGCCACCTGGCCGGGCATGGCTCAGCGGTTGAGCGTCGACCTAGGATCCAGGAGATCAGGGTTCGGTACCTGGTCAGGGCACATGCCCGGGTTGCGGGCTCCATCAATGACTCTCTCATCATTGATGTTTTTATCTCTCTCCCTCTCCTTTCCTCTCTCTGAAATCAATAAAGATATATTTTTTAAAAAGCAGCAAAAAAACCCTCCCAGGCTGCCTGGCCAGGCGTGGCTCAGCAGTTGAGCATCACCCTAGGATCCAGGAGATCGCGGTTCAATTCCCGGTCAGGGCACATGCCCGGGTTGTGGGCTCGATCCCTAGTCGGGGGCGTGCAGGAGGCAGCCGATCAATGACTCTCTCATCATTGATGTTTCTATATCTCTCTCCCTCCCCCTTCCTCTCTCTGAAATCAATAAAGATATATTTACAAAACAAAACAAAACCTCCCAGGCTTGAGCTCCCTCAGTCCCCCAATACACACACACACACACACACACACACACACACACCCCCCCAAGAGAACACCAAAGGACCTTGCTTTCTTCCTATCCTCAGCTAAACAACGTTCACAGGACAATAGACAGCTCCCGAGGGTCTGTTTCCCCTCCCTATCGCTGTCCTAACCCTGGAAGGACCCTGATGAACTGACCCCTCTCATGCACCTTCTCTTGCTGTTGCTGTTCTTGCTGGGTCATCAGCCACTTCCTCCGGTCCAAAGCCATCTGCAGACGGCGGGCCTCCCAGTGGTAAGCACTGCCCATGATGGTAGGGGCGCCAGGAGGCCCAGGCAGGGGATGGGGCAGGCAGAGCCCAAGGTGTTGCCACTGCCCCCACCACCTCTGTTGCCTCTCTCACCCCAACCCCACTGCCTGTCACCAGAACCACCTCACAATGTGGCCATTACCAGGACAATTGGGCAGGACCCCCTGCCTTGGGGAGGAGGGAGGTGTTTTTCCCAAGCCTCCTAGGGAACATCTGTAATGTACCTGTCTTTCCAGGGCCCTGACCAGGTACAAGACACCTTCCTCCATTAGCTGTGAGTCTCCAGCGGTCCCTGGGACAATCCTGAAGTCAGCTGGCTTTTCTCTCTGGTTTCTTTCTCCCACCCTTGCTAAGATTCCAGCACCTTCATCTGGCCCTCTGCTGCCCGCCTTCCCCCAAGTGTTTCTGGAGTTATCTTTCCCTCAGTCTTCCTTCTCTTCCCCTGTGCTGAGTCAGGAGGAAAGAAAATACAAAATCCAGGTAACTCTCATGGACCTGAGCCCCATGAAGTGAAAGGTGGCTGACTGGAAAGTGCCCTCGTCCTGGGATGTGTAATGCAGGGCGCCAGCCTGGAGTCTAGCTCTTCCCCTCACCCTGCAGACCCTCCCTACCCTCTCTGGGCTTGTTTCCTTGCCTGCAGAACCAGAAGGATATTACTTGTTACCTTCTTGGTAACAAACGGATTAACGGATGAGAAATGTCCAAGAGGAAGTACAGAGGTGAGCTACAGGTTGGTATTATTTATCATCCTACCTGACTTGTGTCCCCAGTAGGTGGAGTGGCCAGGGGAGGGGATCATTTCCTACTGCCCAGGAAGCTTCTGGGGGCGGGGTCTGGGTAGACTATTGACCTACCTCCTGCCCGTACATGCCTTTACCTACAGACATAAATCTTTCTGGAAGCAGCAGAGCCTGAGTCTAACTTCAGGGCTGAGGGCAGGGTAAGGGTATAGGTTTAAAAAAAGGGACTTCACACCCAGCCCCAGCCTCACTGTGGTGGTAGAGGGGGGGTGCAGGGAGCAGCCACTGAACCAGAGAAGAGGTGCCCAGAGAGCCTGTCAATTCAGGCACCCGGCGTAGTGGGTCAGCTTGGGCTTTGACGTCAAAGACTCAGATTCAGGTTCAATCCTAGTCGTGTCACCTCCTAGCTGTGGGAATTTAGGTGGGTCACTCTGTGTTTGAGCCTTTCCTGTGCAGGTTGTTAGAAGGCCCCACGGTGGACACCAGGCTGTGGCCTGCTGGCAGCTCCCGGGCCTTGCTGGGTCTCTTTCCTCCTTTGCGTGTTCCTTCCCCTCCTCCTAGCACCCCGGGGTGTCATCTGTGACAGTAGATGACAAGGATTTCCAGATGCAGATGATATTGAGGCTTCTCACTCGACATTTATCGCCATATAAACTAATTCTAAAAACGTTTAGGTGGAAAAACGGTAGTAAGAGGAAGAGACTGGCACTCAGCTTCCCTGTCATTAAATATGCAGAGGAAGTGGGCTCCTTTCCGTCTCTGCCTCTCCCTTTCCCTCTAATTTTCCTCCTACCCTAGAGGGACCAGGGACCAGGGGCCAGTGGGGAAGCGCAGGGTGGGGGAGGTGGGCTGCGCTGAATTTAGGGAAATGTTCCCAGCCCTCTGAGCCGGTCCTCATGCCAGAGGAGGGGTTTTGTGAACATGCCAAGATTGTGCTCTCCCCTTCCTCGATCCTCACTGGAGGATGTTTAGCTCATGTGTTATAGGAGCCTTCCTTTTCTCTGTCTCTCACCACCAGAAGATTCTAGAAACTGCTTTGCAGACTCTGCAGGGATTTAGAAGGTAGGGGTGAGAAAAGAGTGGTGAGAAATTGGGTTTCATCTATTGGTAGTGGGAGTTGAGATCCTGAAAAATATATTTGCTGCTTCTCCCTCAGGCTCACTCCTTCCGTCATCAAGTCCTGTAGCAGAACACTTCTCAAACTTTAATGTGCATGTACACTCTAGGGGAGTTTTGTTAAAAATCAGATTCTGGATGAGTAGGTCTGAGACCCATGGTTCTGTGTTTGTAAAATGCTCCTAGGTGATGCCAGTGCTGCTTGTCAATACCACCCTTTAAGCAGCTGGGCTGTGGCAGAATGTCCCACCTTGAATCCTTTTAAAAACAGGGCACATGTAACCCTAACTTTGCTGGCTGTTGCTAGAAAAAAGTCTCCTCCCTACTGCAGTCACACAGACTGACCTAATTCTGTTGCTGGCCATAGAAGTGTAGACTTTTGAAGTGAATGCTTTTGTTTTGTAACCAGGGAAAAGGAGAGGGTGAGAGAGAGAACAACTGAGGAGGAAAGGGTCAGAGAGAAGGGAGAGAATTTCTAGAAAACAAAATGGTATCTCTCTCCACCAAGGTCTCTTCAATTAGTTGTGAAAACAGATGTGATGAAAAGAACCTGATGGAGCTGTCCAAGAGGACAGGGTGAAAACTGAGAAGGCAGGACTGCTGCAGGGTGAGGGAAACAGAGTGGGCCTAGACTTGAAGAGGCTGCCCTCCCCTGCTGGCAAAGCACCCAGCAGCCCTCTGATGCCCAAGAATGGAACACTTAGGAGCGCCTGGAGTTGGCAGCCTTGGCCAGGGCAGGCAGGCAGTCTCTGGTTGTGCACAGGCTTCCCCAGCAGCGTTGTGCGTAGTGGGTGTGGTTGAGTGGCAGTCGGAAGAGGAATGGAGAAGCATGGCAGATGTCCCTTGCTGACCACAGGGACAAGGTCATGTTCAGCTGTGTGATCCCAGGACCCACACAGTGGCGGGCACAGTGTATGTGTGAAGAACAGGTTGAATCAAAAAATTTTTTAAAAGCCAGGCTGCCCAGCCGGGCATGGCTCAGTGGTTGAGTATCAACCTAGGATCCAGGAGATCGCGGTTCGATTCTGGGTCGGGGCACATGGCTGGGTTGCGGGCTCAATCCTCAGTTGGGGACATGCAGGAGGCAGCTGATCAATGACTCTCATCATTGATGTTTCTATCTCTCTCTCTCCCTCCCCCTTCATCGTTCTGAAATCAATAAAGATATAAAAAAAGATAAAAGGCAGGCTATCAGATTTTTATATATATATATAAAAAAGCCCAGAAATAGGTCTAAATATACATATACATATTTAGATATAGAATTTTTACATGATAGAGGTAGCATCTGAAACTGATGGGCTATTCTATATATGATGCTGGGACAACTGGGCAGCCATCCAGAAAAAAAGCTCTATCCCTGAACTCATATACCAGGACACACAAAGTGGGACAGAGATAGAATGCAAAATGATCCACGATTCAAAGGACATCGGGCAAAAGACAGGAACACGCAATTCACAGCAAGAAAAGAGTAGTGGATCTTCAGCCTGTGAGAAGATGCACAAGCTTGCTCACACTAAGAGATACCATGGGATACCATCAAGTTTGACAGCACAACGGCTGGGTGAGACTGGGCAACAGACACTGGCTGAGAAGGCTAGTTGTGCTCAAGTCACAGCCCTTGGTAGATCATTCCCAACTCCCTGGCATTGACGGTAACCGGGTCCATAGTGAGACCATAGGACGCCTGGACAGGAGCTCACCAGGCAGCCAGGCTCTGGTGTTGCCCTAATGTTTGCAAGCACTTTGGTCTGTGCACGTTGATGTGAGCTGGCTGAAGGGGCCTGACTCACATTCACCAAAGTCACAAAAAGCTGGTGCGAGAATCTGAACGTTCAATCATGACTTATAAAATGCACGTTCTAATTCAGTGGGTGTTATGGACTGAATGAGTGAGTGGGGGAAGGGAGGAAGGGATGGGAAATATTGTATCTGTGTAGTTATTACTTAATTTCATATGTCAGCTGAAGATGGATTCGAGGCACCATTAGGTCTCCCATCTTCTCAGTTGGCGCCTTCTGGCTCAATTAACCTTTCCTTTCTCCCAACTCCGACGTTTTGAGTTTTGGCCTTTGGAAGTGTTAAGACTCTGGCTGGGGTGAGCGGGCCGAGGGGGTCTGGCTCGCTCACCAAAGTCACGAGAAGCCGGTGCACGAATCAGAACGTTCAATCACGACTTTAGAGCAGGAGCTGCTCCTTTGCAACGACGGAGCCCGCATGTCTGCAACCGAAGGAAGGCACCTCCTCCCTCCAAGGATCAAAATACCTGAGAAACTGAATCAGCGAGCACGACAAGATGGCCCGATAAACGTGGCAGCGAGCAGAAAGGGAACCAACGAAACGCCGAGAAACGCAGAGGGTCGTCATCATTACCACCAGCCGGGAGGTGTGCTACTCGCTTTCCACACGCACAAATCGCATTACTTAATACTTATTTATTCATTAACCCAACAACACCCCCCCGAAAACAGTAAGCGTCTAGTAATATGCCAGGCCCTGATCTGAGCCCTGGAGGTATAAACGTGGACAAGAGAGAAAAAGATCCCTGCTCCGGAGCTTACCGGCTATTAGGCTAAAAGGCAGCAGACAAGTAAGTGTACGCGATATTGGGTGCCATGGAGTACAATGTGCCAGGCAGCGGAGAACAGGGGCCCTGGGTGGGTGAGGGAAGGCTGAGCACAGGGCTGCACGCCAGCCGCTAAGGTTCCCGTTTTCCGGATGGAGACGAAGAGGCTAAGCTGCGGAGAGAGAAGTGACCTGCCTGAGCCCTTTTCCCTCGCGCTTGGTTCCTGCAGGCACAGGGTATGCCGGCCGTGTCTCGTTATTCCTAATAATGACGTCTATTAATTTCTCAAGTCATTCTCTCCGATTTACAGATGACCTGTCGCAGGCAGAGGGTGAAGCGAGGAGGCCGAGTCCAGTACCAGGCCACGGGGTTCCTGAGGTTCACGGGGGTCAGGGCCCAGGTCTTCCAAGTCTGCGCTCCTAGCGGCCCCCCCAGACGGCGGCTTGGTTCCTGTCTCCGCAGGCACAGGGCTTGTGCGGCAGGCTCAGCAACACTTGTTCCTCCTAGTGAGCTGGACACACAAACAAGAACATTTTCTTTCTTTTGGTGCCTTTTTCTAGGCCCCGCGCTCTCGGCTTCATGGGCGGATTTGGCCTCTTCCCCTAACCATGTGTGTGGTTTGGGGCAAGTTGCTTGACCTCTCGGTCTCAGCTACCCCACCTGTTAGGTCACCTTTGCAAGTGTGACGCGAGGCAAGCACTTAGCACAAAGCCTGGCCCGACCGATAATTCTTTCCTATTTGCAACGCAATGCAATGCAATACGGGCTCATCCGTTTCAGTGCCACAGCCAAATTCCTTTCAGTGCCACAGCCGACACTGAAACTTCCCCGGAACCTGGTCGGCACACTAGGATGCACACTGTAGACGACTAAGCCAAGGTGGCCTCATGAGCTCCGTGTAGGCTCCCTCAATCCCCCAAGGTGGGCATTAAGGTTCCCGCTTCTCCTATGGGGACACTAAGGCTGGGGAGGCGAAGGAGTTTGCTCAAGCCCCCCGCCGACAGGGTGGAGCGGGCTCCTGAGGCCCAGGGAGGGAGTCGGCCCTGGCGGGGCCGGACCTCCGCTACCAGCTTTTTTCTCTGCAGCCCCCGCCAGGCGACCCCGGACGGGCGCTTCCCGGCCGAGTCCTGGGCCTGGACCGAGCGAGTCCCGGGGCACCCCCTGTGTCTTCACAGCGACGACCCGAGGGCTTCCTTGGGAACTAGGACCCCCCTGTTCCAACTCCGGTCTACCGACCGCTCGGTTGGGAGGCGCCCAGATTCCCTCGGTTCCGTCATTTCGCGAGAACCGGCAGCGACGAGGAGCTCGTCCGCAGCCCAGTTTCCGCTCATGCGCGCAGAGGTCGTTCCAAGGGGGGGGGGGGGGGGGACGGACCCGCGCCGGTAGGCCTGCCCGCGTGGGAAAGGCGGGGCATGCAAATTAGGGTCGGCCCGTTAGCCACCGTGCCAAGCGGATATAAAAATTCACTGAAAAACGTAGGGAATTGAAAAGAAATCCTCACGGGGTCTAATGTATTCTACACATGTGTCAAGATGCTGTGGCGATGAGGCTTCGCTTGATGGTGCCACTGCTCACCGTGACTGAAATATGGGTGGCAGGAGCAGGGTGCCGGGTAGGCGCAAGCAACGGGCATCGCTTCTCGGCCTTTTGGCTAAGATCAAGTGTAGTATCTGTTCTTATCAGTTTAATATCTGATACGTCCTCTATCCGAGGACAATATATTAAATGGATTTTTGGAGCTGGGAGATGGAATAGGAGCTTGCTCCGTCCACTCCGCGCATCGACCCGGTATTGCAGTACCTCCGGGAACGGTGCACCCCCTCGGGGGACTACGACTGCTGGTTTGCAAGAGTAGAATTGCCTGGTCGTGGTGCTTTTTCGTGTCTCGCGCGCAGAGTGGCCTCGTCCTCTCCGGCGTGGAAACTGATGACCCTACGCGGGTGTCAAGGGGGGCGCGTGGGCAGGCCCCAGTGCCCAGCTTTGCGACGGAAAGGTGTTCCGTTCCGGTTCACGCAGCCCGGGCGATCCCCTTCCCAGAACGCATGGCGCCCGGGACCAAGGCGGCCGGCCCAAACAACGCGGACTCGGACGCGAGCAGAGACGTCCTGATCCGCGAGGCGCGGGGCTAGGGATGCGGGTGGCTGACGGAGCCGTGGTCATCGCGACCTGTGGGGCGCTGGCTGAGCGGGTAGGAGGCACGGTCTCCTTCACTGAACGGTTGTCGAGCGTGTGCAGTACGAGCGGGACGGTGAGGGGACCGGAGCAGTGAGCAAAACCAAGTTCTTGCTTTCAGGGCCTCCAACCGTGAGAGCTGCCACCGCGTCAGCTCTTCCTTCGCAGTCAAGTCCCGGGCGGCGCCCCTCCTCTACCATCTGGGCGCTGCCGGACCCCGCACGCCGGAACGTGGGGCCCCCCAGCCGGGTTTGGGACCAGCGCGCGCGGAGGCGGCGGGGAGCCTGGAGTCCGCGCGAGAGGCCGCGGCTCCTGGGGTGAGGGTGGGGACAAAAGGCGGGGCATGCAGATCAGAAATGGCTGTTCTGCGCGGGAACAACCAGGGGTACAGGATTTCTGGGTTAAAATGTAGAGCACAAAAATCTGCACGAGAGTCTGTTGATACCCACAGTACTGTGGGCGACGCAAAGAAATCAGATACGGAGTGAGGGTTAGGGTTCTCGCCGTGCCTTGAATGTGCGTGACACCAGGAGGGGGACGGCGAGGGGGGAGGGCACCGGCATCGCTTCTCGGCCTTTTGGCTAAGATCAAGTGTAGTATCTGTTCTTATCAGTTTAATATCTGATACGTCCTCTATCCGAGGACAACATATTAAGCGGATTTTTGGAGCTGGGAGATGGAATAGGGGCTTGCTCCGTCCACTCCGCGCATCGGCCCGGTATTGCAGTGTCTCCGGGAACGGTGCACCCCGTCGGGGGTAACCAGTCGTTGTTCAATGTCAGCTGCTACTCGGGAAGCTGCTCCTCTCTTTCTCCTCTGAACCGGCCAGGCGGGGCTTTATCTGTGCGGCCGGGAGGGTTTCTCTGGGCCAGAAAACACATGTTCGCCTTCCGGGGAAGGGGCTTTGGCTCTGGGGGCCTGTGCGCTTAGGCCTCACAGCTACTACTGGGGGGCTGGGACAAACACACACGGGCGCTCGTCAGTTTTATTGGGGTGACAACAGTTACTATGTACACATAGGTTTCAGGTGTGACTTTCTATGTTACAAGACCTACGTATTGCTCTGTGCTCCCACCAGCCCATACACGGGCGTCCTGAAAAGGGGCAGTTAGTTCATCACACGCAGCTGCAGCTCAGTTTGGACCTTATTTCATAGGGAAAGCAGGCAAATGAACTGATCAGACCCGTGTGTCAGGAAAAAAGTTGTTCTAGAAGCATACAAATATGGGGCTCTTGGCCTTCCAGTTTACAAAACAAGTAGTATGAAGTCAAAAGTAAAACGGTACAAAAAAAACCAAGCAAGGAATACCAAAAAGGAAGAAAGGACACTGAAAGTTGTGCAGTCTTTAAAAACGGAGTAATTAGCCCGGCCGGGCGTGGCTCAGCGGTTGAGCATCGACCTAGGATCCAAGTGATCAGGGTTCGATTCCCAGTCAGGGCACATGCCCTGGTGGCGGGCTCAGTCCCCAGTCGGGGGCGTGCAGGAGGCCGCTGATCAATGACTCTCTCTTATCATTGATGTTTCTCTCTCTCTCTCTCTCCCTTCCTCTCTCTGAAGTCAATAAAGGTATATTTTAAAAATAATAATAATAAAATAAAATAAAACGGAGTAATTAAAACAAGTTACAAAAAAGGCAAAAATAATACAAAATGCAGTGAGTATTCAGAAACTAGAGAAATCTTACATCACTGAGGGGAATTAGGAAAAATATTCCCTGAGATTGTCACTCTGGAACTGGACCTTTAATTATAAAGAGGTTTCAAGTATATAGAGTACTTTAAGGTGTAAGAACCCACAGGAGCAACGGGTATGAAGATGCATGGACTTGAAGGCTCAGAAGAGACGACAAGGAAATCCCATGTTCCAGGTAGTCTGAGCTTCATTTGATAGAGGCATTTCAGCCCTGGCCGGTGTGGTTCAGTTGGTTGAGCATAGTCTGGTGCACCAAAAGGTCACGGGATTCCTGGTCAGGGCGCATGCCCAGATTTCCGGTTTGGTCCCCTTTTGGGATACGTATGGGAGGCAGCTGATCAATGTTTCCTCCCTTCCTCTCTCAAATCAATAAAAACATAGAGATATTTCAGGATGGTGTCAATAGAGATGTGATTCAAGATGGATAATATGTAAATAATGTCTAGCATGTATTGATACGGAATAAAATTAAAACCTTTTGCTTTGTTTATGAGAAGCACCTGGTTGCTGGCTTCTCTGTTCAAAGAGTGGAATGAGTTAAGACTGCATTCTTAAGAGGAGAAAAAAAAAAGGGGAAAAAATACTGCATTCTTCCTTCCCCCTCCTTCCTCCTGTTCTCTTTCCGCTGGTTTCAAGGTGATTTAAGCTATGAATCCCTTTTGCCTCCTGTTGCTCCCTCTGCACCAACCCCCAATCCTGTGTGCTCAGGCATGTTCAGCTGAGAGTATCCGAGTAGAGATAAGACTAGCCTGTTATGACTGAGTTTAGAAAGCCTCTTTGTTCTATTTTAAACTCTGAACCTTTATAAACTGTAAACTAAACTTCCCTGCAGAAGGGGCTCAGACTTTGGAGTTGGACTCCTCTGGGCCCGCCCACATAAAGTAAACCTCCTGAACCCTCAGCCTCCGAGTGCCCCTTGGTCTTTCTGTAAGGTGAACGTCTCCGTTCCCCAACAGTATGATTGGGGAGAGAGCCAACACCAGTACTTCAGGCAAGAGATGAATTCCTGAGCCAGGACTGTGACAGTGTCACAGTAGAAAATAAATACATGAAATAGCATAGAGGAAGAATCAACAGAGCCTGGTCTCTCTGGGCGCTAGGAGACACTCTGAGGGAGTCAAAGATGAAGTGGAGATTTCCAACTCCTGACTCAAAGAATGGCAGTTTCTACAATAGAAATTGAGGAGGCATCCCCCCCTATGTGGTTCAGCGGTTGAGCATCGACCTATGGTCCAGGAGATCATGGTTCAATTCTGGGTCAGGGCACATGCCCCGGTTGGGCGCTGGATCCCCAGGAGGCTGCAGGAGGCAGCCGATCAATGACTCTCACCATTGATGTTTCTGTCTCTCCCTTCCTCTCTCTGAAATCAATGACATATTTTAAAATAAATAAATAAATAAATAGGGGAGGCATGAGGAAGAGCTCTTTGGAGAGAAAAGAATTTCTTAGAGCTTGGATATGATGATGACTTTACGATTCAGATAAAACACCTAGTTAGAAAGGATGAGAAGACAGCTGGCAATGCTTGGACTAGAATTTTTGGAAACAGTATGGAGGGGAGTTTCTCACATAAATAACAAAGGTAGAATCAGAGGAGATTATCTTACCACAGGTGAAAGTATCTAGGGATCTACAAAATAAGGAAAATCTTTAGGAATAATTGTATTTGAAGAATACAATTAGAAAATAAAAAAGCCACTAGTGATGGAACCAGAGGAGCCATAGTATCTATGAAAAATACATGGTATAAAGTTCAATGATAAAATACTATACAAAATTATATATACAGTATTAATCTAATTGTAGATGCACATAGGAGATTTTAAAATATATATCTTTATTGATTTCCAAGAGAGAAAGGGAGAGGGAGAGATAGAAACACCAATGATGAGGGAGAGTCATTGGCTGCCTCCTGCAGGCCCCTGACTGGGGACCAAGCCTGCAACTGGGGCATGTGCCCTCACCAGGAATCGAACCACAATCTCATGGACCATAGGTCGATGCTCAACTGCTGAGCCATGCTGGTCAGGCAGTAGTAGATTATTTTTGAGAAAATATACCAAAAATGATTTGGTACATATATACAGTCACAAAAAGGATTAAATATTTCCATTTGCAACATGTATGGGTCTTGAGAGTATCGTGCCAAGTAAAATAAGCCAGGTGGAAAAGAACAAGACCCATAGGATTTTACTCATATGTAGGATATAAAACAGAAAGGAACAAACAAAACAAACTCGTAGAAACAGACACTAGTATGGTGGTTACCAGAAGAGGGGAGGGTGAGGGTGAAAGGGTAAAAGGGGTCATATATAAGGTGACAGGAGACTAGTCTTTGGGTGGTAATCACACAATGCAATATACAAATGATGTATTATAAAATTGTACACCTGAAATTTATATAATGCTGTTAACCAATGTTACTTGAACAAACTGAATTTTAAAAAATGATTTGGAAATAGGAATGATGACTAATCCCAGCCTTGGAACTATGGGTTTTTTAAAAATTATGTACCACTCAGCTGGCTGTGGTTCAGCAGTTGAGTATGGACCTGGGATGCAGGAGATTGTGGTTCGATTCCCGGTCAGGGCACATGCCCGGGTTGCGGGCTCGATCCCCAGTCGGGGGCGTGCAGGAGGCAGCTGCTCAATGACTCTCGTCATTGATGTTTCTATCTCTCCCTCTTCCTTAGGACTCTCTGAAATCAATAAGGATATATATATATTTTTTTAATTATGTAGGGACTTTTCATACTACAATTTTTTTCAGAATCTCATGTAAACATTTCTTTTTGGTACAGGTGTTTAAATTTTTAAAGAGGTATATGGATCCTTTGAGTATGTGGAATTTAACTCAAAATGTATTTATTTAGACAAGTAGCATGATGGATTCTGGTTTGCAAAATGGGACAAACAAGCAAGTATTTATAGTAATGCTGTTTTTAAAAACACACACACAAATGTTTTATTTTAAAATAATGTTAGTTTTGCCCTGGCTCAGTTGGTTGGGCATCCTTCCTGGCACCAAAAGGTTGCTGGTTGGATTTCCAGTCAGGGCATATGCCCAAGTTGCGTGCTCAATCACATTGATGTCTCTCTCCTTTCCGCTCTTTCTAAAAATCAATTTAAAAATATTTTTAAAAGTAAAAAAAATGATAGTTTTACAGAAAAAATAAAAGGAAAAGTATCTTAATTTTACAGAAAATATGCAAAAGTAGTAAAGTTTATAAATTCTTCCATACACTCCATACCAGTTTCTCCTATTGTTAACATTTTAAATTACTACAGTACATTTATCACAACTATGTACATTTAACCAACAATGATACATTATTATAAACTAAACACCATACTTTAATCATATTTAACTTTCCTAATGTCTTTTTCCTATCCTAGGGTCCCATTCAAGATACCACATTTAAAAAAAAATTCATTGAGAGAGAGAGAGAGAGAGAGAGAGAGAGAGAGAAACATCAGTGTAAGAAAGAAACATAATAATCATCAATCAGTTGCTTCCTGTATGTGCCCTGACCCTGGATGGACACCTTTAATTTTAGATCTGATATTTTTCTCATAGGTAGACTGGAATTATGAGTATTTAGGAGAAAGACCACAGAGGTGAAATACCATTCTCAACACAAAAGGATTTTAACACAAAAGTATTAAAAGCAGATCAGCCCTGGCTGGGTAGCTCAGTTGGTTAGAGCATCCTCCCGACATGCCAAGGTTTCGGTTAGATTCCCTGGTCAGGGTACGTACAAGAAGCAACCAACCAATGCATAAACAAGTGAAACTGTTATGGGTGGAAATAGGGTTCGTAGGGTGCCACTGGAATACGAATTCTGTGCTGCTCCAGCACAGCTTCTCCAGGTGTTTCTGTGAATGAACCATATATCCTGGGCTCCCTTCGCCAGAGAGCCACAGGAGCATCAAGAACAAGAGAGAATTCCCTTGTCTAGGGGATTATGTAACCCCAAATTTCCCTGGGCTTGCCAAAGATTTCTGTTCCCAGGTTTGATAGGCATCTTCCCTAGTCACCCCGACTCACTGCGCAGGTGCCCATCTTCCACTTTGCCCAGTCCCTTCCCCCAGTAATCTGCGGGGAATGGGCCGGTGGTTCCCTGCTGAGTGCAAAGTTGCAGCTTCCTGGTGAAGCTGTCCAGACGGCCATGTCTATGTTTGCCTTCGCCCATAGTTCCTTTTCTATTAATAACTAGCTAATTACAAAACAACAAATCTGTTTCTCCCTCTCTAAAATAAATTACAAAAGGAAACAAGCAGATTAAAACAAACATACAGATCATACAGTTTTTCTCTGTCTGGAGCATTTCACTTAGCATAAGACCCTTTAGCTCATTCATGCCCAAAATGGCAAAATTTCTTTTTAATATAGCTGAATATTCTGCTGTTTAAATAACGTGGCTATTGTAAATGCCAATAATCATTTTTATCCTTATAACTTTCAGTCTCGTGTTACTGGAAGGCCAAGAGCCCCATATTTGTATGCTTCTAGAACAACTTTTTTCCTGACACACGGGTCTGATCAGTTCATTTGCCTGCTTTCCCTATGAAATAAGGTCCAAACTGAGCTGCAGCTGCGTGTGATGAACTAACTGCCCCTTTTCAGGACGCCCGTGTATGGGCTGGTGGGAGCACAGAGCAATACGTAGGTCTTGTAACATAGAAAGTCACACCTGAAACCTATGTGTACATAGTAACTGTTGTCACCCCAATAAAACTGACGAGCGCCCGTGTGTGTTTGTCCCAGCCCCCCAGTAGTAGCTGTGAGGCCTAAGCGCACAGGCCCCCAGAGCCAAAGCCCCTTCCCCGGAAGGCGAACATGTGTTTTCTGGCCCAGAGAAACCCTCCCGGCCGCACAGATAAAGCCCCGCCTGGCCGGTTCAGAGGAGAAAGAGAGGAGCAGCTTCCCGAGTAGCAGCTGACATTGAACAACGACTGGTTACCCCCGACGGGGTGCACCGTTCCCGGAGACACTGCAATACCGGGCCGATGCGCGGAGTGGACGGAGCAAGCCCCTATTCCATCTCCCAGCTCCAAAAATCCGCTTAATATGTTGTCCTCGGATAGAGGACGTATCAGATATTAAACTGATAAGAACAGATACTACACTTGATCTTAGCCAAAAGGCCGAGAAGCGATGCCGGTGCCCTCCCCCCTCGCCGTCCCCCTCCTGGTGTCACGCACATTCAAGGCACGGCGAGAACCCTAACCCTCACTCCGTATCTGATTTCTTTGCGTCGCCCACAGTACTGTGGGTATCAACAGACTCTCGTGCAGATTTTTGTGCTCTACATTTTAACCCAGAAATCCTGTACCCCTGGTTGTTCCCGCGCAGAACAGCCATTTCTGATCTGCATGCCCCGCCTTTTGTCCCCACCCTCACCCCAGGAGCCGCGGCCTCTCGCGCGGACTCCAGGCTCCCCGCCGCCTCCGCGCGCGCTGGTCCCAAACCCGGCTGGGGGGCCCCACGTTCCGGCGTGCGGGGTCCGGCAGCGCCCAGATGGTAGAGGAGGGGCGCCGCCCGGGACTTGACTGCGAAGGAAGAGCTGACGCGGTGGCAGCTCTCACGGTTGGAGGCCCTGAAAGCAAGAACTTGGTTTTGCTCACTGCTCCGGTCCCCTCACCGTCCCGCTCGTACTGCACACGCTCGACAACCGTTCAGTGAAGGAGACCGTGCCTCCTACCCGCTCAGCCAGCGCCCCACAGGTCGCGATGACCACGGCTCCGTCAGCCACCCGCATCCCTAGCCCCGCGCCTCGCGGATCAGGACGTCTCTGCTCGCGTCCGAGTCCGCGTTGTTTGGGCCGGCCGCCTTGGTCCCGGGCGCCATGCGTTCTGGGAAGGGGATCGCCCGGGCTGCGTGAACCGGAACGGAACACCTTTCCGTCGCAAAGCTGGGCACTGGGGCCTGCCCACGCGCCCCCCTTGACACCCGCGTAGGGTCATCAGTTTCCACGCCGGAGAGGACGAGGCCACTCTGCGCGCGAGACACGAAAAAGCACCACGACCAGGCAATTCTACTCTTGCAAACCAGCAGTCGTAGTCCCCCGAGGGGGTGCACCGTTCCCGGAGGTACTGCAATACCGGGTCGATGCGCGGAGTGGACGGAGCAAGCTCCTATTCCATCTCCCAGCTCCAAAAATCCATTTAATATATTGTCCTCGGATAGAGGACGTATCAGATATTAAACTGATAAGAACAGATACTACACTTGATCTTAGCCAAAAGGCCGAGAAGCGATGCCACCGGCCCGCCCCCTCGCCGCCGCCCTCCCCCGGCCACCCACATTACACTCATGGTGAGCGAGGTCTTCGGCAGTCGAGCTCTCGCTCCCTTTGCTTCCTTGGCAGAACCGTACCAGCCACCAGATGATAAGGCTCTCGTGCCGACTTTTAAAATTCTCTATATTTTAAAAGAGAAATTGTACGTCTCTCGTTGCACCATCCTTCGCGGGGGAAACGCCATTTCTAATTTGTATGCCCGCCCTTCCGCGCCCGGGAGGCGTGGCTCCGGCGGGCTGCCTCTTCCCTCGCGCAGCCTCTGAACCGCGGCCGGGCGGTCCAGCTCCTCGTTCGTACAACCGGAGAGAAAGGACGGGACCTGCGGGGGTCAGGGCTGGGCGGCAAGAGAGGCCTGTAGAAAGGGGCTGCTGGCAGAGCGTCTTCCTGAAGAAAGACCAGTCGCTAGAAACGCCCGGACTGTCTGTGTTGTGTGCAACTCGGTCGTCCGCCCCGCGGAAAGACGAGCTCCGAACCTGTCCCGTCGCGTGAGGGGCTCGTCCTGAGTCGCGGGAGCGCAAGGTCTGGAGGGGGGCTTTCCCGGAAGGCTGGGGGCAGACAGTGGGAAGGGGGGAGGCGCGTGCCGGACGGGAAGCCCCGGGCAGGGCAGGGCAGGGCAGGGCAGGGCAGGGCAGGGCAGCTGGAGGGGTCGTCTCCAGCTCCAGCGCCCGCGTCTCGCGGTGCTTCTGTGAATGAAGCAAATCCCGGGCCCCGCACATCAAGCTCCCTCCGCCGGCGACGTCGTTGCCCTTCCCCGCTTCCTCACCTATGTATTTCATCCGGCCCCGCAATTCACTTCAGGTACACCACTCACCACCCTTTGGGGCAATCCTTTACCTCCCCCACTGAAATCGAAGATCATTGAGGGCGGTGACCTCATCAGTGCTTATCTCTGGATCCCAGCGCTAGCCCAGTGCCGGGCATACAGTAGGTGCTCAGTAAACGTTTGAGTGACTAACCTGTGCCCGGGTCAGACTGATTCAGAGCAGCAGCAATTAGGAGGCTACTGGCCCCAACCAGGGAGGAAGGTGGGGGATCTGGCCAGGAGTGGCAGGACACCAGGGAGGAGAGAGGTGACTGCCGGGGATGCTCTGGGCATCAAGGCCAGTCAATACGTTAAGTAAGTGCCCGCCCCGGACCCCCGGACCGCCGGACCCCTCAGCCCCCGCCCCACCCAGTTCCTCCAGTTTTCCCTCTGTGGCAGAGACGGCCGGCTGCCCAGTCAGCATTTACCTTTCCCATCCTCCTCTCTAACAGAACTTCTGTGTAGTTGGGGAGTTTCTAGTTCTTTCGTTGGACCTCAGAAAAGCTAGAAGGTATCACGGATTTGAGACTGAAACCCAATCGGTCATTTCACCCTGAGCGGCCTGATCGCAGCTGTTGTCTGAGCCCTTCCCAGTGCCAGCCCCCTGGGCCGAGCGCTGTACCTGTATTACCTTATTTAATTCACTCTACACCCCTAAGAGGGAGTCATCGTCGTGGTCTCCTTCTTCTAATCACCACCACCATCATCATCATCATCATCAATATCAATCATTATTGTAGGGCCAGGACTAGGGTGAGGCCAGTGAAGCACTCGCCTTGAGGGGAGGGGGAGCGGGGGGGGGGGGGGGGGGGGGAGCCGCGGCTTTAGTGGAGTGTCCACACAAAAAATCCTTCCGTAATCAAGATAAGTACTATTTTAATACAATTCACCTTACCTTGATGATACTATATTTATCTTGATGACCAGGGTTTTTTGGTGTTCCCTTTTTTTAAATCCCACCCCCCCACCTCCACCCCCCCGTCAATTGAGGCAAGTGCCTCATGCCCACCTTGTTACCACCATCCCCATTCTATTGGCCTGCGCTGTCGCGGCCGACAGCCACATGGGGCCACCGAGCACTGGAAATGTGATTAGTCCGTGTCGAGATGTGCCGTAAGTGTAAAGTACACGTGGGATTTTGAAGACTTGGTAAAAGATATGTAAAATATCTCAAATTTTATATTGATTACATATTTAAGCAATATTTTAGATACGAGTTAAATAAAATGGCTTAATTTCACCGATTTATCTTTATCTTATATTTTAATGTGGCTACTAGAAAATCACGAATTACATATGCGACTCACATTTCTAGTGGACAGCACTGTTACAGACCGAAGCTCACAGAAGCTAAGCAATTTGCCTAAGGTCACACAGCTAATGTGAAGCAAAGTCCGGATTTAGGCAGTTTGTTCACCGCGCGGGGCCTCGGGCTTTTTAAACTGTAGAATGGGGATAATGATAACACCTCTCTAATTAGCGTCCTCGGGAAGCTACATTTCCTCGTGGAAGCGCCAAGCATATGCAGGCATCTCTTTACAAGCGCCCTCTATGGAAAGGCACTTCCACCTCACCTGTAAAAGAGAGAGAACACCCGTTTTATAGTGTCGGGAAGGCACTCTCCCTCCCATGCTGGGCACTGCTGCTTCCCATCCCACTTTACCTGGCTTCATTTTTCTGCCAGCTGCCAAGTCATTTAGGGACACCCATAATCATCACGTAGCCTGCACCTGACATGACCTTTCAGGCCTTCCCGTCCCATGCTCTCTGTTCAGGCCTGTGTGTATGAAACGGTCTTCTGCTCACCGCTTTGGTTCCCCCATCTCCTGGTTGTCAGGCGCCCCGGGTTGGACGCGGCGTGGGAGCAGGAAGGGTGCCCAGCCGTCTCTAGTCCCCAGCAGAGGACGAGGGGCGTCCAGTCCAGTTTCAGGCAGCCAAGGGCAAGGCAAACAAGTTAAGCGAAGAGCAAGTTAGGCTTGTAACGTGAAAGTAGTCCTTGGAGATAGTTACGAAAAGCCGCTCCTCGGAAACACTCGGGCGTAAAAGTTAAGGAAGGCCGTTTTACTACCACAACCTAGTAGCTGAGATCTAGTGGTGGCTCGGTCCCAAAGCAGACCATGAAGGACACAGCCGAAGTAACCCACGATTATCTTTCCTTTCAAACCACAGTTATTTCCCCCGAGGGGGTGCACCGTTCCCGGAGGTACTGCAATACCGGGTCGATGCGCGGAGTGGACGGAGCAAGCTCCTATTCCATCTCCCTGCTCCAAAAATACATTTAATATAATGTCCTCGGATAGAGGACGTATCAGATATTAAACTGATAAGAACAGATACTACACTTGATCTTAGCCAAAAGGCCGAGAAGCGATGCCCGTTGCTTGCGCCTACCCGGCACCCTGCTCCTGCCACCCATATTTCAGTCACGGTGAGCAGTGGCACCATCAAGCGAAGCCTCATCGCCACAGCATCTTGACACATGTGTAGAATACATTAGACCCCGTGAGGATTTCTTTTCAATTCCCTACGTTTTTCAGTGAATTTTTATATCCGCTTGGCACGGTGGCTAACGGGCCGACCCTAATTTGCATGCCCCGCCTTTCCCACGCGGGCAGGCCTACCGGCGCGGGTCCGTCCCCCCCCCCCCCCCCTTGGAACGACCTCTGCGCGCATGAGCGGAAACTGGGCTGCGGACGAGCTCCTCGTCGCTGCCGGTTCTCGCGAAATGACGGAACCGAGGGAATCTGGGCGCCTCCCAACCGAGCGGTCGGTAGACCGGAGTTGGAACAGGGGGGTCCTAGTTCCCAAGGAAGCCCTCGGGTCGTCGCTGTGAAGACACAGGGGGTGCCCCGGGACTCGCTCGGTCCAGGCCCAGGACTCGGCCGGGAAGCGCCCGTCCGGGGTCGCCTGGCGGGGGCTGCAGAGAAAAAAGCTGGTAGCGGAGGTCCGGCCCCGCCAGGGCCGACTCCCTCCCTGGGCCTCAGGAGCCCGCTCCACCCTGTCGGCGGGGGGCTTGAGCAAACTCCTTCGCCTCCCCAGCCTTAGTGTCCCCATAGGAGAAGCGGGAACCTTAATGCCCACCTTGGGGGATTGAGGGAGCCTACACGGAGCTCATGAGGCCACCTTGGCTTAGTCGTCTACAGTGTGCATCCTAGTGTGCCGACCAGGTTCCGGGGAAGTTTCAGTGTCGGCTGTGGCACTGAAAGGAATTTGGCTGTGGCACTGAAACGGATGAGCCCGTATTGCATTGCATTGCGTTGCAAATAGGAAAGAATTATCGGTCGGGCCAGGCTTTGTGCTAAGTGCTTGCCTCGCGTCACACTTGCAAAGGTGACCTAACAGGTGGGGTAGCTGAGACCGAGAGGTCAAGCAACTTGCCCCAAACCACACACATGGTTAGGGGAAGAGGCCAGATCCGCCCATGAAGCCGAGAGCGCGGGGCCTAGAAAAAGGCACCAAAAGAAAGAAAATGTTCTTGTTTGTGTGTCCAGCTCACTAGGAGGAACAAGTGTTGCTGAGCCTGCCGCACAAGCCCTGTGCCTGCGGAGACAGGAACCAAGCCGCCGTCTGGGGGGGCCGCTAGGAGCGCAGACTTGGAAGACCTGGGCCCTGACCCCCGTGAACCTCAGGAACCCCGTGGCCTGGTACTGGACTCGGCCTCCTCGCTTCACCCTCTGCCTGCGACAGGTCATCTGTAAATCGGAGAGAATGACTTGAGAAATTAATAGACGTCATTATTAGGAATAACGAGACACGGCCGGCATACCCTGTGCCTGCAGGAACCAAGCGCGAGGGAAAAGGGCTCAGGCAGGTCACTTCTCTCTCCGCAGCTTAGCCTCTTCGTCTCCATCCGGAAAACGGGAACCTTAGCGGCTGGCGTGCAGCCCTGTGCTCAGCCTTCCCTCACCCACCCAGGGCCCCTGTTCTCCGCTGCCTGGCACATTGTACTCCATGGCACCCAATATCGCGTACACTTACTTGTCTGCTGCCTTTTAGCCTAATAGCCGGTAAGCTCCGGAGCAGGGATCTTTTTCTCTCTTGTCCACGTTTATACCTCCAGGGCTCAGATCAGGGCCTGGCATATTACTAGACGCTTACTGTTTTCGGGGGGGTGTTGTTGGGTTAATGAATAAATAAGTATTAAGTAATGCGATTTGTGCGTGTGGAAAGCGAGTAGCACACCTCCCGGCTGGTGGTAATGATGACGACCCTCTGCGTTTCTCGGCGTTTCGTTGGTTCCCTTTCTGCTCGCTGCCACGTTTATCGGGCCATCTTGTCGTGCTCGCTGATTCAGTTTCTCAGGTATTTTGATCCTTGGAGGGAGGAGGTGCCTTCCTTCGGTTGCAGACATGCGGGCTCCGTCGTTGCAAAGGAGCAGCTCCTGCTCTAAAGTCGTGATTGAACGTTCTGATTCGTGCACCGGCTTCTCGTGACTTTGGTGAGCGAGCCAGACCCCCTCGGCCCGCTCACCCCAGCCAGAGTCTTAACACTTCCAAAGGCCAAAACTCAAAACGTCGGAGTTGGGAGAAAGGAAAGGTTAATTGAGCCAGAAGGCGCCAACTGAGAAGATGGGAGACCTAATGGTGCCTCGAATCCATCTTCAGCTGACATACGAAATTAAGTAATAACTACACAGATATAATATTTCCCATCCCCCCCCCTCACTCATTCTTGTCCTCTCAGCTGGGCTGGCTGCAGAACTTTGGTGGGACCCATTCAGTCCATAACACCCACTAAATTAGAATCTGCATTTTATAAGGTCCACAGGGGGTTTATGAGCACATTAAAGATTGAGTAGCAATGCTTTGAGTCACATACATTGGAAAAGAAATGGCAGTGGATGGTCAACCTGTACTAGTCATTTTGTATGTTATCTGATGAAGATATTCCACAACTGGCTTCCTCAGCCAGTGTTTTTTGTTTTGGTTGAAATACACTAATTTACTATCATCATAATAGCTACCAGGTGTAGAGGACTTGTATATGGCAAGCCCTTTGCTGAATACCTCACTTATTTTATTCTCATAATAACCCTGTGAGATAAGTATGATCATCCGACTTTACAGATGAAGATATTGAGGCTGGGAAAGATAAGTAATTTGCACAAGTGCTCAATGGAAAATGTCAAAGTCACGGCTGGAACTCCTCTTCCCAGCCAGTAGTCCTCATAATGTGGTCTCGGGGCCAGCAGCATCAGTATCACCTGAGAACTTGTTAGAAATGCACATTCTCCACCTGTGACTGATTGGTTGACAGGTATTCTGGAAATGGGGCCCAGCAATCTGTGTTTTATCAAGCCCTCCAGATGATTCTGATGTACTCACAAATTTGGGAACCACTATTTGAAGCTACACACTCTCTCAATGCATGCAAGACAACGTTGGTGAGTTGGTAGAGAAATCTCAAATAATAAAGACTAAATCAGACTGTTAAGGTCACTGGGGATTAGCTCCTGTTGTGAATGCTCCAAGGAGCCCATCAGCTTCCATAACTGGCCAGTCATCATGTTCCGTTCAGAGTGTGGTCATGGCTCTCCCCCACCTCATGCCTCTGCTTCTCTCTAATTTGGTTGTCCCTTCTCCCCCATCATTGCTCCCCAGGTGTTACCATCCTTTTGGGACTCCTTGTTGTGGTTCCTTGCTGATCACCCAAGTCCCCTTCTCCAGCCAGGGCCAACCCTGAGCACCAGGCTCCTATGCAAATGGATACTGGACACCATTCCCCACCTGGATCTTTCCCCACAAACACTGCAACATGGCAGCAACTGAGTTCTTCATAACCTTCCTTCCCTGCAGCCTCCTCCTGCCTCAGCCTCCCCTGCCCCTGTTTTTAGGCTCTCAGTAAAAGTAGGAGATGGGGGGTCAGGTGGGGTGGAGGGGATCAAGGGGGAAAAGGGAGCATGTAATACTTTGAACAATAAAGATAAGTTTTTAAAAAAGTATGAGAAATATAATTGAAATTAGATTTTATGCTCAAATAATGTTCATTCAAATATGATCTCACGTCCACAAAAAACTTGAAGAGGGTGGAATTGCCATTTCCAACCCTAAACTGTACGAAAGGTCCTGTCTGAAAGGACTCCAGAAGAGGCAAAGGAACCTGTACAACTTAACCTACTGCTCCACTTTTCTTCAGGAATCAAGCAGTGGCAAGCATATCCAGCAGGGGGCAGCATCTGCTGCTTTCCAGCCCTTGGCTGGGCTCTGGGACTTGGTTTTGGAAGGACTGCCTTTGAAAGGGCCGTTGGTAGGGGAGAAGGGTACCTATGGGGCCCTTCCACATTCCCCGCCCACCCCCTCCCCTCCCCGCGCGCGCGCGCGCACACACACACACACTCATTCCAGAGGTATGTTATGATTTTCCCCATTTTATTATTGAGGAAACAAAGCTGGGATTTGAAAAATGGGTCTTTGTGATTCCCAGGCTAACAGCTGCTCCTTGGAATCCACTACCCTACCCCACTGTCTCCTCCTTTCATTTGTGCACTCAGACAAGTACTTGGTTAGGATACTATGTTTCAGAGAAAATGATGTCCTCAGTGCCCTGGCCGGTGTGGCTCAGCTGGTTCAGCGTCATCCCGTGCTCCGAAAGGTCACCAGTTCAATTCCTGGTCAGGGCACATGCCCAGGTTTGATTGGTTTCTTTCTTGCATTGACGTTTCTCTCAAAAATAAATAAATAAAAAATATTAAAGGATGTCCTTAGCCACTTCTTAGCGGGGCTCCATCCACTCACTTCCCTCCCCTACTCTAGAGCATGGACTGTCATGGGGAAGGCACCTGGAATCATGAAGCCCCTCATCACATGCTGAGGAAACTGAGGCTCCCAGGGGGAAAGTGGCTTTTCCAAGCCACTCTACTAGTGAGGGACAGAACTCATGATGACTCTCAGCCCAGGGTTTCAGCCTGCCAGGCTTTGAGGCTGGCCGCTCCGGTGTCATCCCTCCCCCTAGCCTGTTTTTCTCCTCCAAGAAGCCACTCCTCCCCAGTAAAGGCCTGTGAGTTCAATGCTACTCAGTCCTTGTCAAGAATGCTCAACTCAGTATCAACAGGATCCCCAAGGGCTCAAGGACCCCAGACGAAGAAAGTCCCAGGCTGGGGGTGGATGTTTGGTTCCCATACTCGGGGAACCCCCTAGTACATTTAATCATTCCCTCATGCATACATGAATTCCTGCAAGATTTCCTGACTGCCTAGTGTGCCAGGCACGGTGCTAGGTACTACAGAGCTCTAGATGAAAAAACCCAGCTCTAGGGCTCAGGGCTTAGTCTTGGGGGGGAGACAGCTCTGAGGAAAAGCAGTGACACAGCAGCTGGAATCTGATCCAGGTGGGGGAGCCACTAGGGGGAAGCAGAAGGTCCCAGCTAGTCTGTCCTGTCTAGAATGCTCACTTGACTCATCACTTAAACCTTGGTTCTAATGCTACCAATTGGAGAGGGCTTCCTCAGTACCCCCTCAATCTAAAGTAGTTTCCTTCCCCCATCACTCTCCAGCACGTGTTTGCTTAATTTTCCTTGACTGCATGTATCACTATGTGAAATTAGCTTCTTTATCCACTGCCTGTCTCTCCCATTCCCCACCGTAATACACACTCCGCGGGCACAGATCCTTGTCCATCTCACTCGGGGCTGCATGCTCAGAACCTAGAGTGGAGCCTTGCATGCAGCAGACACTCCAAATATGAATGTTCAATGTACAAATGTTTGAATGTTTCCCACAGAGCAGCCCCTGACTCAGGCCAAAAAAAAAAAATGAATGTTTTCTGTAGCGAATCCCCCAGTACACTAGGTCCTGGGCTGTGATCTTGTGGAGAGAAATGGCTGTAGAGGTAAGAAGGCCAGGAAAGCAAATGATCGTTAATGGAGGAGGTTTCCTGAGGCCAGAGCTAGGGGTGCGGACTGGAGTTCCCATCTAAAGGAGACATGATCGGGGTAGACCCACAACCTGGTGCTGCCCCGACAAGCTGGGTCCCTTCCTTCCTCCCTCCCTTGCCCCACCTTCTCCTTCCTATTTGTTCATCAACACCTTCTGTGGCAAACACGAAAGGTGAAGGGTGGGGTGGGATTGCCAGTTTCACATCCTTTATCAGATAATCAAGTGACAATTTTCTTCTTGGGTGTGAGGCCCAGGAGATATAGGAGAAATGTTAAAGAAGTTTCAAAGATTGTTGAAGAAACACAAGACAATCTGTATGTTTTCAGTTCTCTGTTTCTGTGTGTTTTTTGGTTTCATAGCCACTGAAACATTTGTTCAAAGCCACGCTTGGACAATTTCTTGCTGGATAACCTTGGGTAAATTACCTAACCTTTCTGTGCTTTGGTTTCTTCCTTTTATTTTATTTATTTATTTTATTTTTTGTTACTCCTCACTGGAGGATATTTTTTTCCATTGATTTTTAGAGAGAGTGGGAGGGGGAGGAAGAGAGAGAGAGAGAAACATTCATGTGTCACATCAATTGGTTGCTTCCTGCACTCACCCTGACTGGGGTCTGGGATAGAACCTGTGATGACCCAAGTATACGTCATGCCCTTGACCAGGAATCAAACCTGCTTAGACAGATGCTCTAACCACCGAACGACACTGGCCAGCACTGATTTCTTCTTTTTAGAATAACCATACTTCTTGGGTTGTGTATTAAAAAAGGAAAAGTATTCCAAGCTCCTAGACCAGAGCCTGGCACGCAGTGGTCATTCACTGGGGTAGCAGTCACCTACCTCTTGGCTTGCTCTGTCTTCCCCCCTCCTAACTCACTGTGCTCAGCTCCACCTCTGTTCCTTTGCTCCTGCAACCATCTGCCACCCCCCAAAATGGGGGTGTAATAAACTCATTTCCTAAGGTCTTAATCTCATCAGGGATTCAAGGAGCTTCCAGCATCTTGGAGGTAACCAAGTGGCTGACTTTGTGGCAGGGAGGGGTAGAAGGAGGTGTCAGGGCAGGCTGGTGCTAAACAGATGGGGAACTAGTGGCAGGAAGGGCTAGGCCTTCCTGTCTGACAAAAACTGACCCTCCCCTTTTTCCAATCCCCCTCAGATATAGCCTTGAAAAGGTTGATGTTGAAGTACATAATAAACCAAGAACCCAGCCACCTTGTAAAAATGGAGATAGTAGATTTAAAATTTTATTCTCTTTTGCTCCTCTCCTCCTTGTCATCACGGTCCTCCTTTTGCTGTGATCCTTTTGGTCACACTGCCCCTTTGTGACACGCCCTCTTTAGGGATGCCCAGATTGTATCAGCCTGCAATGGCTGGGGAGGTGCTGCCCAGTTCTGAGCCCCTCTTAATAATCCTACACAGGGCTAATGAACTCCTAGAAACCTTTCCAGAAGCTTTCATTTGACACTCTGCCTCCCTTCTCTGAAGTTCTACTAGTCACGGTTTACAAAGGCCCAATACATACACTGTCCTGTACTGTCACTGTGTTCCCTGTGATTGATGAAACATTCAAACCTGTAGAGAATTTTTATGAGTTTATTTGAGTCCTGGCCAGTGTGACTCGGTTGGGTGTCGTCCAGTGCACCAAATGGCTGCCAGTTCCATTCCTGGTCAGAGCACATGCCTGGTTTCCAGCTCAGTTCCCGGTGGGGGGTGTGAAGGAGCGTCAATGCTGTTGTTTTTTCTCTCTCTCCCTCTCCCTTTCTCTCTTTTTAAAAATCAATAGAAAATATTTTTTAAAAATCAGTAGA
This sequence comes from Miniopterus schreibersii, assembly GCF_964146895.1. Classification (NCBI taxonomy): domain Eukaryota; kingdom Metazoa; phylum Chordata; class Mammalia; order Chiroptera; family Miniopteridae; genus Miniopterus; species Miniopterus schreibersii. Next base: position 23,566,219 of record NC_138116.1, read on the forward strand.
AATGTTTTTAAAAAAAGTTTGTAAGCCAAAACTGATGACAATTGCTGGGAAGCAAGATCTCAAATGCTCCAGAGAATGACAATTTCGAAGTTTCTTTTATGCATTTAAAATTAAGCAGGGCCCGGCTGGTGTGCTCAGTGGTGGAGCATTGACCCATGAACCAGGAGGCCATGGTTCGATTCCTGGTCAGGGCACATGCCTGGGTTTCAGGCTTGATCCCCAGTGGGGGGCATGCAGGAGGCAGCCCATCGATGATTCTCTCTCATCATTGATGTTTCTAACTCTCTCTCCCTCTCCCTTCCTCTCTCTGAAATCAATAAAAACATATTTTTAAAAAATAGAATAAAATTAAGCAGGGAAACCTTGGCTGGTGTTGCTTCGTGGTTAGAGTTGCAAGCGAACTGAAGGGCCTCGGGTTTGACTCCTCATCAAGGGCACGTACCTGGGTTGCAGGTTCCATCCTGCCTTTGATGTTTCTCTCTCCCCCTCCCTTCCACTCTCTCTAAAAAAAATTCAATGGAAAAAATATCCTCAGTGAGAATTAACAACTACAATAAATAAGTAAGTAAGTAAATACAGTGGTACCTCGGTTTTCGAATGTGATCCATTCCGGAAGACCATTCAAGTTAGGAAACGTTCGAAAACCGAGGGATCCACAGCCGACAGCCAGGCCTCAGGATCTTGTCCTCAGCAGAAGCCGTGTGCCATGATCCACTTTCCAGGGGTGTTTGAAAACCAAAGCATTTCCTTCTGGGTTTACAGCGTGAAATGTTTGTCAAGGGAGACGTTTGAAAACCGAGGTACCACTGTAAATAAATAAAATTAAGCAGGAAAGTAAGAAAGAGTACATGAGGGCAGGAGAAAGCAAGATGGGGATTGGATTATAGCAGCGATTTTCAACCAGTGTGCTGCAGCAGGCACTCTGGTGTGCCACAAGAATTTAAAAAATATATATATCTTTATTGATTTCAGAGATAGGAAGGAGGGGAGAGAGAGAGAGAAACATCAATGATGAAAGAGCCATCATTGATTGGCTGCCTCCTGCACACCCTCAACTGGGGATCAAGCCCACAACCTGGGCATGTGCCCTGACCGGGAATTGAAGCACGATCTCCTGGATCCTAGGCCGATGCTCAACCGCTGGGCCACGCCTGGCCAGGCACCTTTTTTTTTAGAATGACAAAAAATATATTTTTTGATGTGCTGCAGAATTTTAGTAATTAATTTATGTGTGCCATGAGATGAAGAAAGTTTAAAATAGCTGGGTTACAGGATAGCTAACAAGATTCTGTGCTTCCCTGAGGGTAGTTAAGCTTTTGTCAAAGGTGTATTAATCTAGATGCACAAACATTGGACAAGGCTTGCTTAAGGGAAAGACAAACATTTTACTAAAAAGTTATATACCTGGGGTGTGACTGCTCACCATGACCTGCCCAGTTAGGAACTGGACTTTATGGTCAGATCACCCTGTGAGGTTACTTTTGGTAGAACCCCCTTTCGTCCCCACCTGTCTGTCAGTGGTCAGTCTTGTCTCTCTCAGTAGTGTAAGCCCACTGAGGCCAGACCCTGTGGCCTGAACATCCTCTATATCCCCATGGTCTCTCTGGCTCATGCAGAGCACACAGTGTGAATGAGGTCAACAAATGTCCACCCTGTGAAAAAGAATCCTGTCTTTATCTATTTGAACAAGGGAGGCCCTTGAGGGGTCTGTGGCTGGCCAGCACTCTGACCAGCGATTTAGGTTTTGTTTGCTGGGGATGTTTGACCCTACAGCCTCCTTGATGAGAGAAGATGGATAGTTCAGGGGTCAGGAGCCCAGACAATGGATTCAGGCAGGTTCTTGCTCAGCCTCTTACTAGCTGTGTGTGACCTCGGACCAGTCATTGAACCCTTTTGAGCTTCGCCTGCAAAATGCAGCAGCAGCACCAGTTTCTACCTCTAGGACTATTGCGAGAATCAGTAAGGGCGATGGATTTAGACTGTTTTATGGGGTTCCAGGTGACACAGTTCGAATATTGCATTAGCAAAGATAGAGGAGGAAGACTGGTCAGCAGCCCTGGAAAAGAGGCTGGTGGTGGGATTTTATACGTGGGTGGAAAACTCTGGGGGAGGGGGTGCAGCGGAATATTAAGTTCTTTACTTTTCACACGAGTTCAGCGCTGCCCCTCACACCATCTACCCTGCTCACTCCCGAGTTTAATACCGAATATTAGAAAAAAATCAATTAAAACGGTCACGGATCGAACAGATGCAGAGCGGTCCGGGCTGCGGGGCGCTTTTTCCACGCCCCCGCTCCGCCGCCGCGAGGCTGCTGATTGGCACGCGCGCCGTGACGTCACCCGCGGGTTTTAAGGCGAGTCCCGGCGCCGCAGCGCAGCGGCCGCTCGCGGGAGGCAGGCGCGGAGGTGGCGCGGCGTCGGGTGCCGGCCCGGAGCGTGGCCGGGAGAGGTAAAGGCGCTGTGCGGGCCCGGCCGCGGCCGCCCCGCTGCGGGGCCTGGGGAGCGGGAGTCGGCGATCAGAGGAAGGCTGGCTGGGGAGCGTCGCGAGGCGGCGGGGAAGGGGTCTCGGTGTGAGGAGGGGGTCGCGGCGTAAGGAGGGCGTGTCAGCCGCCTGGGGACGGGGAGGGTGCGAGCGGGCCTCAGTCTCGCGTCTCAGCGCCCGCACCCTAACTCTTAATTTGGGGGCGCTGTTCGACCTGCCCCTTCCCGGGAGGATTATCGCCTGGGGAATAGGGGTCTCGGCGTCCGTTACTGCATCACAATCGGAAGAAGAGGCGCTGGATCCAGCCCCCCCCCCCCCCCAGGCGTCCCGGGACCTCGGGGTTTCTCTAGATCTCATCCCCCTTGTGAGGGCTCCAGGGAGAGGGGAACGCCTTTATTACACCTGCAGCTTCTTTAAAAATAAAGGGAAGGGGGTGACAAGGAGGCTGGTTTAGGAAAGGATCAAGAAGTTGCACATTTCACGTTTGTTAAACCTCTTGTCCGATTTTCTCTCATGACCTTTCCCTGTTCAGATAACCCAGCTGTGGTCCCCAGAGCCTGCAATTTCAAGGCCACCTTCGTGCCTCTACTGTGAGCCCCAAGACCAGCACCTTAGCTGGAGCTCACCATGGGGAACCACTTGACAGAGATGGCGCCCAGCACCCCCTTCTTGCCCCATTTCCAGGCCCTGCATGTCGTGGTCATAGGGCTGGACTCAGCTGGAAAGACCTCTCTCCTTTACCGACTCAAGTTCAAGGAGTTTGTCCAGAGCGTCCCCACCAAAGGCTTCAACACGGAGAAGATCCGGGTGCCCCTGGGAGGGTCTCGTGGCACCACTTTCCAAGTGTGGGATGTCGGTGGGCAGGAGAAGTTGCGACCCCTGTGGCGCTCCTACACCCGCCGGACAGACGGGCTGGTGTTTGTGGTGGATGCTGCCGAGGCTGAGCGGCTGGAGGAGGCTAAGGTGGAGCTGCACCGAATCAGCCGGGCCTCAGACAACCAGGGTGTGCCCGTGTTGGTGCTGGCCAACAAGCAGGACCAGCCTGGGGCCCTGAGCGCTGGTGAGGTGGAGAAGAGGCTGGCAGTGCGAGAGCTGGCCGCTGCAACTCTCACCCACGTGCAGGGCTGCAGCGCCGTGGACGGGGCGGGTCTGCAGCCAGGCCTTGAGCGCCTGTATGAGATGATCCTCAAGAGGAAGAAAGCTGCCCGGGGAAGCAAGAAGCGACGATGACTCCAGGCCACCCCCTCCTCACTAGTAGGGGTCTGTATACTTGGACAGCCAGGCGGAGCCTGTGGCCCCTCACTTGGCCCCAGGGTGCAGGACTTGCCCACCTAAATGAAGGACTGAGGAGCGCACTGGGTGTCCTGCTTTGGTGTGGCATTGGGGAGGGGGATGTGAGATGGGCTGTCTACTCATATCTCTCCCTCATCCTCACCTCTGGAGATGTGGGGGCTACAGAACTGAGGAGCCTTCAATATAAACTGCAAATCTACCTCGACCTTGTTTCTTGTTTTTCTTTGGCTTTTTGATTAGATGTATTTTGGGACAAAGGAAAGTTGCTTGGAGAATGCATTTGGTATGGAGAACTGTCTCTGCCCTCCCCCCCCCCCCCCCCGCAATCCCCCAGACTGCTTTTCTAGGGATGTCAGTCATAATAGTCTTTATTTTTGTGTCTATGTGAAAGTGCCAAGAATCTCTCCCAACATTTGTAGATCCACTGCCATTTTATAAGCTATGTGTGTCCTCTGTATTAACTATTTTTTAGCATTTATCTATAAGTTATTAAAGATTGATGACACTATATCTAACCTTGGTCTGGCATTTTCTTTTCTCCTTACCTAGCCCTAGGGACAGTGCAACATTTCTATATGGGTAGGGGTGGGGTTTAGGGGTGGGTGGTGAGAGCACCTTATCTTGAAGTTGAATTTGCCAAGCAAGCGCTCTTCTAAAAATTAGAGTTGAACTGCTCCCCCAAGCTATTGCCTAATCTCTGCAGGGGTTTTTTGTTTTTTTTTGCTGGGGGTGGGGTGGAGTGGGTGAGTGTTTCTCCTTTCTCTTACTTTCCTCCTCTCCCCTTATCCTGTGGCTCTTACTTGTCCCTGATACCATCTGGTCTTGAAGATTTAACTTCAAGATTTGGTGGTCTGAGCTGTTCCCAGGTTTTTACCCTTGGGGACACAGCCTTAGGTCTATATAGGTAAGTCCTCAAAGAGCTGTTCTGTCCTATGGTTGGTCTGTTTTTTTGTTTGTTTGTTTCCCCTTGGGGGGATCCTGTGAGAACAGAAAGTAATTCCTTTCTGGCCTAAAGCCACCTCAGGGTGCTCAGCCTGCTGACTGTGCTTACTGGCAGCAATGGCAGTGGCTGGTGCTGGGGACGCCTGGGCTAGATCGAGCCAGCCTGGCTCTGACTAAGCCATTAGTCTCCTGGCTCTGGGGATGATAGCTATTCCCAGGAGAGGGGCAGTAGTAGCAGCTGTTAGTGCCTGGTGGGAGTGAGGACTGCCGGACATCCACCCCCAACCCTCCGGGAGAGGAAGGGGAGGGCCACTAACGTTAGCAGTGACAGTAAGACTAAAATGCTAACACTGAGAGCGCCTGAGTGCCCTTGCCCCTCCTCACCAGCATCAGCGCCGGCTGTGTCTGAGATAACAGAACAGAGCCTCCTAATAGGTGAGAGTAGTGAGTAAACACCCAGAACAATTCTTTCCAGCCTCCAGCCCTCCAGTCACACTCCCAGCCTTTGTGCAAACATGGGATCTTCCTTGCCAGATAAAAGGACCTGGGAAGGGAGAGAAGGTGCTGGCAACACTATTGGGGGGGGTGGGGGGGAGCCTTCCTAAGGCATTGCTTCTTCCTAGCTGGGCTGGCAGGAGCCAAGTTTTGCTGCTGAGTCTGGGCCAGTTTAGATTTGCTACCCCCCAGCCCCCACCCCGGTTGCTGGCAGGACAGGGGTGAGTGTGTATTGATCCGGAAGGGTGGCCAGCGTGCATCAGCGCTGGGGCCTACTTGACAGAGCTGCTGGGCTGGTTCTGCTGGGGACTTGTGCTGCCTGGCTACCCTCTACACATGCTGTGACTCATGGCTCCCAGTCCTCACAACAGAGTCCTCTTCTGCAGTCCAGGAATAGGCTGGAGAGAACCTGGCTAGAAGATCTGTTCTGCTGGCAGATCTTTCTTCTCCACTCCACCCAAATTCTGCTCTTTTGCCTTGAAATCTCCAAGGCAAATGTTTTCTCCATTTCTGGTCACCTGGAGGACTGAGGTCTCTGGGTTTGGGAGAAGGATGTGGGCACAGAGGCCTCCAATGTGCCGGCTTTTGGTTCTGGCTCTGCCTCCCTCCCTATCTGGTTAGGACCGTCTTCTGCCCCAGGGCAGGCTCCAGACCTGGGGGCCATGGTCCACAGAAGACCAGTGAATGTCCCAGCTCTTCCCTCTCTGGCCTGACCAGCTTGGGGTGGTGGTGGTGGAGGACTGCATGTAGGGGTGGGGGGTGCAAGTGAGAATGAGAAGCCAGCTACTTTGAAGGGGTTGTGGGGAGAGGGGAGCACTGAGGAATTCTAATTAGAAAGCTACATTCTGGCTGGGTGTAGGTGGGGAGCTTTGGAATAATCTTGCCGTGGTCCATCCTGCCTAGGCATTCTGCATGTTGAGCTTTTAGGCCAATGTTTTGGAGTGGGGGGTGGGATCAGGATTGGGGGTGGGTTGTAGGTCCCTTGTTCCAGCTTTTTTATTAAATAGACTTCCTTTGAGACCCTGAGATGCTGAGGGAGAGGATCTCTGGTGGCCAGGAGTGACGGGCAGGGGTCGGCTGCCTGTGAGGTGAAGCTGAAGGAAACCAGTGGGCCCAGAGTTGGGGCCCCCTTCTGACCTGCCCCCCCTCCTCACACAAGTTGGACTGTAAAATCCAGATGGAAGGCACTTTCTTTGGGGGCCCTGCCCTTCCCCAAGCCCCTCCTCATGAGGGCCAAGAAAACAGTGGTCCCCTTCCCATGCCCTCTCTAGTCCTATGCTGCACTTGCTTAAGGAAGAGAAAAATCAGAGGAAGGAAAGAAGTCCTTAAGGCCCAGAGGGGGCAGTGACTTGCCCAAGGACACACAACTCCTTAGTGGTATATCCAGATCCTTCCTCCCAGGCTGGCTTTTGTACTCCTGGTGCAGACAACAGAAGCCAAGCGGCATCTCAGAGCTCTGACCTCCCCTTCCCTTCCTCCCTCCTCGCCTTAATTAGACTAAGGGCCAGCTTTCCGCTCCCCCACTCCCCTTCCTGAGGAGTGGGAGTTTTATCTCTGAAGCCCATTACAGCCCTGGCCTCAAATCTGTGCAGAAGTCCCCACCCTTCTTTCACACTGACCATGTGTCATTCCTTGAGATGGGCGCCTGCACTGGGGCCTGGGAAGCACTGAATTCCACTGAAGCAGCGAGGACGCACAGGACAGCCTGTTCTCCAGCACAGGCGGTTTTGGAGGGAGGCCAGTGGGAGGGCGGGCTGAGCGCAGGCAGTGGGGGGGCCCGGCCAGCACCAGCACCGGGGTAAGGGGTGAGCAGTCTGTGACCACACATCATTTCCAAGGCCGTCTGCTGGACCACGGCTGGGGAGTCTGCGGGTGGGTGTGTGATATAGCCAGAGGAGGGTGTTTTCCTTCCTTCCTTTTTCAAATTTTTTTTTTACTTTTCTCTGCCTCCCCCACTTGCTTACAAAAATAATTGATCTTTGTTGTGGAAGCAGTTTAGAAACTTTGAAAATGGAGAACCCCAGAATGTAAACTTCAGAGCTAGCTACACATTTGAACAGGTTTTTATGTATCACTTTCCAGATATTTTTTCTTTGCATATACATAAAAGTTATGATACATAACACACATGGGATTATATAAGACATATTGTCATACAGTTTTGCATTTCTCTTCTTAAAAAATTTCCTTTAATTCTCACTCCAGGACATATTTGTTTATTTATTTATTATTGATTTTAGAGAGAGGAAGGAAGGTAGAGAGAGAGAGAAGAGAGAGAGAGAAACATCGGTGTGAGAGAAACATTGCCTCCCAAACGTATGTGCCCCGACTGGGGTCGAGCCTGCAAGCTGGGTATGTGCCCTGGCTGGAATGGAACCCGCAACCCTTCTGGTATAAAGCACGGTGCGCCAACCAACCAAGCTATCTGGCCAGGGCTTTTTTTTTTCCCCTTCAAACTATAAGAGAGAGTTTATTTAGAAAGTCACAGAGGTAGAAGAAGTGAGCTGGAGAAGAAATGGGCTCAGGAAACAAGTTACAGAGGCAGGAGAAGGGCCCTTGGAGCTTAGGAGAGAGAAAGGCGAAGGTAATGAGCCTGGGGGAAGGGGAGGGGCGGAAAGGCGGGTGTGCTCCCGAGAGCAGGGCCTGCTTTTCTCATTTATATCTTGGGCATTATTAAATGTCAGGGCAAATGGATTTTCCTCATTCTTTTTGATGACTACATGAGATTCCATTGTGTGAGTGCATCATCGTTTATTAATTAAGTCCACAGTGTCCACAGTAATGAACTTCCTTGCACATATTTCTTTGTACACTTGGGGGAAGATACCCTTTAAGAGAAATTCCTGGAAGTGTAATGGTTGTCGAAGGGTGTGTGTGTATATATATATATATATAATTTCAAGTTTTCATAGATGGTGCAAAGTGTGTGTGTAGAGGGGATTTGGGTGTGGGGAGAAGTTTAACCCTCTGCATCCCCAGATTTTAAGGCCTCTTGGAACTGAGGGGCATGTTAGTGTTATGTGGGGTAGACACTGTAGCACTCTTGCTTTTGTGGAGGTAAGAAATAAAACCAGCAGCAGCTTGGCAGAAGTCTTGCAGGCATGGGGAGCGAGCCTGGGCTGATTTACTGGGCTTGGGGATTGAGCCCCATGGGGCTTGCCCGGCTGATGGCGGAGGCGGGCAGGTGACGAGGACTCCCTCAGCACCACTTCTCACAGACGGCAGGCAGAGTGGGCGAAACAACTCCTAAAATAGATCCCCAGGACTTGGCTCAGGGAGGGAGTTGGGCTGAGACAGGAGTGCATGCTGTGAAGGGAACATGGGGAACAGACCTGGAACCTGAAGGGGGGAGGTAGGCAGCTCTGGACCTCCCCCAGGGAGGTCCCTGACTCCTCTAGTGGGGACCCCCACCAACTGCTATAGCTCATGGACTTCTGGAACAGGAAGCAGAAGCCTGAAGTGTCAGATATCTTAGCCACTCGGGGTGTTTGTGGCTCCACCTCTGATTAGTTCATTCAAGCTCCTGGCCTAATCTGGGGTCTAAGCCCCTTCAGATGGGGTGGTGGGAGGTGGGGAGGCAGGAGGGTTTCTCTCTTTCGCCCCTCCCACCCCTCCCAGTAGATTTGGTGAAGAGATTGGTGGGGGAGGGTAGGAATGACAGCTGGGTTTTAAAGATTGTTGAAAGTGAGGTTTTGTGCTTTTGATTGTATTTGCTTTTACAAGATTATCCATCGCTTTTCACTCCAGATGCTGACTCCTGTCCTTAGGGAGAGGGCGGGCAGAACTGCCTACTCACTCTCTGGATCTCTTCCAGTCTGATGGGGGAGGAACAGAAGAGCCACCAGCCTGACCAGGCAGCACCTCAGAAAGTCAGCCACAAAGCCATTCCTAGTCTCCTGGCCTCAGTTTACCCTTCTGTAAAGTGAGGGGGTTGAGTAAACAGTATCCGGTCTCTTCTGCTTCACTTTTATTTATTTATTTGTTTATTCTGTTTTTGTTGTTTCTTTGTTTTCCCCTCTTCTTTCCTTTTTCTGTTTCACTTTCTATGATTCTCAGCACCAGGTGAGCGTGGGGAACTCCTTAATGATCTTTCTCCCTTCATCTTATCATTCTCTGAAATTATCTGGTTTGTTTTGTTTTTAAGTTTGTTTACTGTCTGCTTTCATCTCTAGGCTATGCTTTTTAAGAGATCAGCCCTCATCCATTTTGTTTGCCACTGCATCACCAATGTGTGTGGCGGGGACATAGTAGGTGCTCAACTCATATCTGTGGAATGTGGGATGTCCACTCAAGAGTTGAAGGGTTGGGGTGTCATTTCAATAAAGAAGTGGTTTTAGTCTATAAATGCTGACAGCACTAGGGAAAGAAGCTATCAAGTAAGGTTGGAGAGTTTATCTGGGAAGGCTTCCTGGAGGAGGTGAGGAAAAGAAGCAGATTTAGAATGCTAATTAAGTATTCTGATTAACAAGGGACTCAAGGACCGTGAATTTAGGAGTACTTTATTCCCCTTACCTGCTACTCAGGAGGAAAGACCTGAGTCTAAGGTTTAATAGACACAGTTTCATTCCTCCCTCCTTAGTAATTAATTACCTGACCTGGGACGCTCCCTAGATTCTATTTACCACTACCCTCCCCCAGCTCCTCCCAAGGTTACCCCAGGATAGTCAAGCTGCATCTAGATTCCCATTCTCTGCCTCCCACCCCAGAGGAGCCCAGTGTGGGTCAGGTATTGGAAAGGGACTCCCAAGATTTAGACCTGTTCGGCCCTGTATGGCAGCCATCAGCCACATGTGGTGACTGAGCAGGGAATATGTGGCTGAACTGAACTGAGACACACTGTAAAATACACAACAGAGTTTGAAGACTTAGTACAAAAAAAAAAAAGTAAAACATCTCATTTATACTTTTTTCAAGTGTTGAAATGAAAAAAGTTTAATATATTGAGTTAAGTGAAAATACTTAAAAATGTGGCTACCAGAAATTCTGAAATGACATATGTGGTTCGCATCCTATTTCTATTGACAATGCAGTCCCAGATATCTGGAGGAAGGAGCATTATGGCTAAAAGAACGGGAGGGCCACCATTCTTCTTTTCTTCTGAAATCAGAAGAGAAACAGATCAAACTGCAGCAGCCTGGAAGGAGGGTAGGTGACTGGAAGGACTGAAAAACCTGACAGATCTTCGTACTCTCCTTCCTAAAGTTTTCTGAATAGCTGAAGACTTTGCATATCTTGAATTGTCTAAAAAGATCTTATCAAACTATGATTCTCAATGGTCCAATAGCAGACTATTTTCCTAGCTTCATTCAGGGTGTTTTCATTTTATAAACAGCAATTTAACTGTCTATTTGATGATCAGCCCAGATACCTGAATCCACAGAAAATTCCTAATGTGATATTACCCAATAGTTTCTGATCTTTCCCGACACTGCTGCGATTGTAGCAATAGTGTCAATAGACTGAGATTTCACCATCTGCCCTGCCCTGCTGCGTTCCTCTGCCCAAGCCACCCTGCACCCCACTGAAAGGTGCTGGAACAGAGAGAGGGCTCAGGCAGGTAATACTGAGCGGAAGGAGGCCAGCAGAGGGTCTGGATAATCCACAAACTGGATTATCTGCTCATGAGTTTGCACCTACTTAACTAGGTGGCCTATATGCAGACAGGAAGTACTGGGATGAACCACTGGAAATCAGGTTAACTGAGGGGGGTTGGAGTTCCTGCAATAAAATCTTCCACCTACTTATCTCCCATTCAGTGCATTAATTCAATCAGTCTCTCATCTTTTTCCAATCAACCACATATAATATAATATTTAGCATTACTGTGCACTAACACACTGTCCTAGGCACTGGAGTTCAGGTGCAATCTGTACACAAAGGCCTAGATCTGGTTTCCTGAGCCAGGGATTCAGGGGCACATGATTTATTGAGGGCAAAGTCTCCGAGAAGGGGAGCAGGATGGGGCAGGGGAGGAACAAGGGTGAGCTTTCACAGCTAGAGTCTAATTTTGGTGTGATCCTGTGGGGCAGCTCTGGATAGAGAAGGGAACCCAGAAAGGATCCCTCCGGAGAGGGGGAAGCTGGTCTTTTATATCCTCAGCAGCCAGCTAATTGGCTGCTGCTTATTCAAATCTCCAGAGAAGGGGCAGCCAAGAGCCCTTGGAAATACACTCACGGCTAGTCTAGGGGACCTGGGTGGGGCATCGAGGGCATCCTCTCAGGGTGCAGCCCTAGAAGACAAGAGCCAGCTGACCTGGGCAAGCCAGAGCCCTGATTGCTGCCTTTGGCAACCCGGCCCTCTCGCTACTCTCACTTTTGGCCTCAGCCTCAGCCCTTATCTGGCCTTGTCTCGCCTTGTTTCTCCTGCCACCCGTGTCTTTGTCCTTGGTTCCTGCATTTGATCTATCCCTCTCTTTTCTGCAGGTTTATCTGAAATTCAGGATGAAGTGCTGAGTTTCTTCCAGAGCCTCCAGGAAGCTGGGGCTACTGAGTCACCCCAGTTGACCTCTTTCCTTGCAATGGTGTTAACTGCCCCACTGCTCCCCCAGGCAGAAAGTTTTGGTGTCCCAGGGGACATTCGACTCAAACCCCTTCTCTTGTGCTCTCCCTTTACTGGGTGTATCCATCCCCACCTCCTCTGCCGGAGAAAGGACAGTTTAGGAGAAATTCACTCTCAAGGCATGACTTAAGCATCACAGGATACATTCCCTGGAAGGGAAGGGTGGGATCTGGGCTGGTTTCCTTAAAAACGTCAGCATAGAAAAGATGCCTCCTTTCCCTGCCCCCTCCCAAATTCAAACACGGACTGGGGGAGAGGAAGAGATGACTGTTTCCACCCAAAGGCTGGGGGATGGATGAACTGCATCTAACCTTCCTTTTCTCTGGCATAGCTCTGTTGGTAGAGGTGCCAGAATTCTGAAGCAAAAAACAAGAGAGAGAGAAAAAGAGCATTCTCCGAGGGCACTGGCTGCTCTTTCACACCCTAAATCACACCGAGGGCCCGGTGTCATGCCCTCCACATCTCCCTGTCTTTCATGTGTGGAGTTCTCATGGTATATCACACCACACCACACACACACACACACACACACACACACCCTCAAATTATTGAAACCAAGGCTGCTGGTGGCTCCAGGGAGGGGAGTGAGGTAGCAACTGTGGACAGGTGTGGGTGGCTACATACCTTTCCTTCTGGGAGGTGACACTTCCACTACACCTCCACAGGTTTCATCTGAACCTCACCCTCACCTTGGCCCGGTGGCCCCATGTGGTCAGGGTGGGCAGGAGGAGTTGAGAAGGCTCACTGCCAATGAAGAAAGCATTCTTTTTTTTAATTGATTTTTAGAGAGGAAGAGAGAGAGAGAAACACTGATGTGAAACAGAAACAGATTGTTGCTTCCAGTATGCTCCTGACCAGGGATCAGACCTCAACCTAGGTATGTGTCCTGACCAGGAATATGGGAATTGAACCCGCCACCTTTTGGTATAGGGGAAGACGCTCCAATCAAATGAGCTGCCAGGCCAGGGCAAGGAAAACATTCTTAACAGGCCCTTGAACTGTCAGCAAATCAATTCTCTCAAGGACCAAATCTGGGGGAAACTCATCTTAGGGAACAGTGGCAGGAACTGGTCTAGATTGCTGGGTGAACTTGAGTGATGGTTGAGAGGCACCCTGGAGAAGGTCGGGAAGCACGCATCCTCCCTGGTGTATTGGCTGAAGGCAGGGTGTGGGGCCAGGGTAAAGTTTGGGGTCTGGACCAGGGAAAGTGACCCTGGAGGCCCAAAGCACTTGGCACCTCTGAATCAGAGGAAGAGATTGCCTGACTGGACGTGTCACCCCCATTAGGCTGGGGCTGGGGCTGTAATTGCAGTAATTCGTTGATGAATGCAATTTGCAGCTGGCTTCTCTCCCTGTGACAGGCCTCAATTAGAGCTGCCAGAGGATCTAAAATGGGAGGGGGAGCTGAGCTGTTGTTTCCAACTGCCTCTCTCCGTCCCCTCTTGGCTCTCTGCCCCACCCCAAACGAGGGAGTTTTTTAGACTAATTAATTGTCCATCCTTCCCCTGAACTTATCCCCAGAGATATAATTTCAGAACAAGTGGCACTGGAGTGGGGAGGGAGAAAGGTATAAAATGAAGGATGCCTTCCTGCGGACTGGTCTGGGATGCTATAGATTTTAAAACTCAACCACGTTTAATTTAATTTAGTATTTTTTCATTTATTAATTTTTTTTTTAATCCTCACCTGAGGGTATTTTTCCCATTGATTTTTAGAGAGAGTGGAAGGGAGGGAGGCAGGAGGAAAGAGACAGAGAAACATCGATATGAGAGAGACAGATCAACTGGTTGCCTCCCGCACACGCCTCAAATGGGCTGGGGATTGAACCTGCAACCCAGGTACGTGCCCTTGACCAGGAATCAAACCGGAGACCCTTTTGTGTGTGGGCTGATACTCTAACCATTGAGCAACACCAGCCATGGCTTTCTTAATTATTTTAGAACTTCTAGAAGTCCTATAGGAAGGAAGGCTTTTGAGCCCAACTACTTATTTATAACTTATAGTCCCCTCTTTATCTCATCAAAGGAAAAAATACGAGGCAGAATAATGGAAAAGAGAGAGAAAAAAATCTGCTTTTCATAGATATACACTAATTTTAATTTCAAAAGACTGTAGGGACACTACAAATCACTTAGTCCAATGGTTTTCAAACTCTTTATAAAAAAGCAATGGCTGGTGTGGCTCAGTTGGTCAGGGCACACGCCCAGGTTGCGGGGCTGGATCCCTGGTTAGGATGCGTGCAGGAGGCAGCTGATCAATGTTTCTCTCTCTCTCCCTCTCCCTTCCTCTTTCTCTAAAAGCAATTAAAAAATACATATTAAAAAAAGCAATGGAGCCCAGCCAGCGTGGCTCACTGGTTGAGCATCGACATAGAAGTTAAATGTGTAAAACAAGTCACGACTGATTCAGTTAAAATGGAAGTAGGGGCTTTGAGGCTCCTGGACTGTCTCCCCGCTACCTCCTGCCTCTGTGGTCTCCCTATGATATCTGTAAGGTTCAGTTAGAGTGATCAACTCCTTCTAGTTTGTGTTATTTCAGCACTGCAACTCCTGAATCTCAAGAAATTACGAAAACTGGGCAAACCAGGACAGCTGAGTTGTTGCCCTACATCCAATGGAACGTAGAAAACCACTGATACAACCTCTTTGATCTACTAATGAAGATACTGAGGTCCAGAGAGGTGATGTGGTTTAAAGTCCCATAGATAGAGTCCCCATGCCCAGGAGTAGCCTATACACTGGAGGTAAACTGTATCTCTCTGACCTGTATCCCTGTCTACTTCCAAATCTCTCTCCTGCTTCAAGGACCTTTCTTATGAACCTCCCCTTATTCCTCTAGAAAAAGTTATGCCCTCTCTCCAAATTCTTCTCTTAGAGCGTTTATAAGGTAGAATCATTTTTATCTTGACTTCTTCCAATTTGGACTGGAAGGTTCTTAGTTCGATGTCTAATTTACTTTCCTATTCCTCAGCACCCAGTGCAGTGTCTGACATAGAACAGAAATTAAAAAGATATTTTTAGATAGATATATGGATGGTGAATGGATGGACAGATGGATGAAGTTGGAGGATGGATGGATGGATGGATGGATGGATGGATGGATGGATGGATGGACTGAAAGACAGATAGATGGAATGAATGTGTGGATAGAAAGATAGATAGAAGGCTGAGTGCCATGTTGAAGGCCTTTGGGTGGAACAACTGGGCACTTTGTAGGCAAGTTCCTCTATCAGTTTTCCCTAATATGGCCATTTTGCTTGAACTTGATTTTTGGAATATCTAACACACCTATATTTAGAGGCAAGGACCAAAGCAGCTTCCCAGTCCAATTAGAAGTCATTTGAATTGAGCATTTTTGGATTATTTGTGGCATTGCTTTCCTGTATGCAATTACACAGATACAATATTTGATGAAAATACCTCAAATAGGCAGCTGATGGCAGTGACGAATACTGCCTGAAAATAAAACAGTTTAAAAATATCAGACAAGGGAGAGTGTAGGAGGCAAAGAGAGAGGGTGAGCAGTTGGTGAA
The DNA here is from genome assembly GCF_964146895.1 of Miniopterus schreibersii. Classification (NCBI taxonomy): domain Eukaryota; kingdom Metazoa; phylum Chordata; class Mammalia; order Chiroptera; family Miniopteridae; genus Miniopterus; species Miniopterus schreibersii. The sequence continues at coordinate 23,581,520 of NC_138116.1, forward strand.
CGTAGTCAGCAAGGCGATCAGGACTCCGGGACTGGGAAGGCTGGAATCCTGATAGGATTCCAATGATCAGGATCAAGAGACAATAGGATAGAAAATTTTGAAAGAAAGGGGGATATGGCGTTGATCATGTGGGAAAGTAAAACATTATCCTAAGTGACTAGTGATTCTTTCTTGGCTTACTATTTACTCAACTACAATTTATTGAGAGTCCATTCTGACCCACGTGTCCCAACAAGCACTTTCACTTACAGTGTCTCAACCCTTCGTGCCTGGGGGCGAGAAGACAGAGTCTACACCTCTCTGATTTGCATGTTCTTCTTGGGTGATCTCATCCACACCCATGGCTTTAGCCACAGCAGCTATGCTGACTCCCAAGCCCAGACCTCTTGTTGAGTCCCACACCTTACCTCTACCCCACTGCTGAATACCTCCCCCTGGATGTCTGCAGACCGCACATTGAACTCATTTGTTTCCTGTCAAACTTTCTCCACCACCCAGATTCCTCATCTCTATTCATGGTACCTTTATCTGACCCACTCAACACCCAAGTCAAAGCCTGGGCATCATGCTCTTCCCCCCCCCCCCCCCATGCTGGTCACATCTCCATATCCAGTGATCCTACTCCCTAAATACCTCACAGATCATGTGCCCTCCTTTTCCTCCCCATGGCAACCACCTTAAGTTCAGGCCCTCCCCGTTTGTCCCTGGGTTGCCTTCCTCAGTGGCCTCCTACTTTGTGTACCCATCTTGCATCCTGGGAATCTGTTCCTCAGGTAGTTGCCAGGCTCATTTTTCCAAAATGCAAATCTGTTACCTCTTCCTCCTCTTAAAGCCTTTGATGAAAGCTCAAATGTCCTTAAAATAACATTCAAATTCCTTATCGTCTGCTACAAAGACTTTCATAGTCTAATTGCCCCTCTGCTTCACCCCTCACTCAGCTGCACTGAATTCTGGCCCCTACTGGCCCTGCTCTCTCTTTGTCAGCCCCGTGCCTTTGCACAGGCTACTCCTGCTGCCTCGGAATGTCTCTCCTCCCCTTTTCATCCATGCAATTCCTCCTTGTTCTTCACAACTCAGCGTTTTGGGTGTCACCTCCTCCAGGCGGACTTTCTGACTACACCTTCCCTTCTGAATCTGGGTGATGTGCACCCCCTTCTGACCTCTTATTGTTTCCAGTGTTCGTCTCTTCCTCACCTCTGATCACATTGCAGTACAGGTGCTTGTTTACTTGCCTGTTTCTCCACTCCAATGTGAGATTTCTCAGGACAGATATCCTGTCTTTCACGCCTGCTTTCCTTGTGCTGAGTGCTGAGTGTGTTGCTTGGCGGGTAGTGTGCCCAGTAAGTGTTTGTCGAATAAATGTATGACCTCCTGTAGTTCTCTATCATCTATGGGCCTTTGATCTTATTCTCTGTCTCGAGGAGGCCAATTCAGTTCAATTTAAGATAGTGCTCAGGCTGTGCTGTGGAAACCAGTACATTTTCCTCTCTCCCCCTCCTCTGCAGCTCTCAGATTTTGCTGGCAGCCGCGCCCTTGGCACAGATAGAGGCAGCTCCGTCTGCAGAACGTCAGCTGGCAGCGAACAGCCCTTCCCTTCCTCCCTGGCTCTGTCTCCTCTCAGCACGAATAGTTTTTCCTTTTTGGGTGTTCAGAGCTCTGATAGCAGAGGGCTAGGTGGGAGGGTGGGAGCATCAAGCCGTCTGTAGGGAGGCAGAAAAGGGGGGTGCGGGGAGCCAGGACATGGATGAAAGCATCGCTGTATAGGCCCTTTTGAGGGAGAAAGAAAATTTAGCTCTTTGCAGCTGCCTGGGGTGAAGCAGCTGGGGTACACTTGTCCCCCTTTGCTCTCTGGGAGCTGAGATTGCGCTGTTGATATTTCACTCTTAACTATTGATGGGTTTTCTAAGGGAGGGGGAGAGAGATAGAGATGTGGGATGGGGAGAGAAAGAGAGATTATGGGTTTTCAGAATTGGCCTTGTATAGTCCCTTGCTACCAAACCACTGGGCAGAACCTTGGGGATCAGGCTACTATTGTTATGTTTGTTTGTTTGATTTGTTTTGGAGAGAATCTGTCACATACTTGATTGATTGATTGATCGATCGATTGATTCATTCATTCATTCATGGGCGATGCCAGATGAAAAAGGCCTAGTGCTCTTGGAGCTCTCCGTCTAAGAGGGGATGAGACGTTTAAGTAGATAAGTTACAACGAAGCAACCCGGTGTGGTCTGGGATGGCCGTGAGAGCAAGGGCTCCGGGGGCTTGGAGAGCATGTCACTCTGTCCCTGGCAAGGCATCATCTGAGAAGGTGACACTGGCCCTCTAGGATAGATTTTGGCATAGTCTTGGTCTCACAACTGCCTCCAACTTCAGTTCCTCAGAGGAGACTCCCTTTAACTCTTTCTTTTTTTACTTATGTTTTAAAATTTTTACTTATTAATTGATCTTAGAGATAGAGAAAGGGAGAGAGAGAGAGAGACATCGATTTGTTGTTCCACTTTGTACCCTGACCGGGGATTGAACCCAAAACCTTGGCGTATCAGGACGATACTCTAACCTCTTTAACTCTTTTTTAAAAATCGATTTTAGAGAGAGAAGAAGGGAAAGAGAAACACTGATGTGAGAGAAAAACATCGATCGGTTGCCTCGTAATGCACCCCAAGTAGGGACTGAACCTGCAACCTGAGTATGTGCCCTGACTAGGAATAGAACCTGTAATGTTTGGTGTATGGGAGGATGTTCCAACCAACTAAGCCCCCCAGCCAGGGCTCTTTAACTCTATGAGGAGAGTAGCAGCATATATGGTAGAGAGAGTACTGCCCTGGCTGGCAGCTCAGCTGGTTAGAGCATCGTCCCCATACACCAAGGTTGCAGGTTCGATCTCTGGCCAGGGCACATACAAGAAGCACCCAATGAAAGCATAAATAAGTAGGACAGCAAATCAACGTTTCTCTCTTTTTTCCTCTCTCTCTCTCTCAAATCAATAAATAAAAATTTAAAAAGAAAAAAAGAAAAGAAAGAGCACTGAATTTGGAGAAGACCACATGGTTATAGATCCTGGCTCACCAACTCCATTCATTCATTCATTCATTCATTCATACAATAAATGCCTCTGGATCAGATGTGAGACCTTGAAAAATTGACATCATTTCTCTGATCTTCAGTTTTCTCATTTATATAATTGAGATGCTGGTGACACCCACCTTCTCGTTTTTTCCCAGAGGATTATATAAACTAATATACGTGACAATGCTTTGTAAACTGCACAGTACTTTGCAAATGTGATCTGTTATTTGTCCTTCCACCGAAGCACTCATTCAGCCAGCCAGTGACTCTCTAGTGCCCTTTTCTAAGGCCTGACAAACCCCTCTTCGAGGCGGGAGCCTGCTTCGTGCACGTGGGTGTATACGTGTGTGTGAGTTACTGTAGCGCCTTCATCACGCAGCAACCGTCTGCTCTGTCTGAAGGGAAGTCCCAGCTTCCCCAGCACCCACGCAGGGAAGGGACATGCTCTCTTCCCTCTCCTGTCTTCCTCGGTTGGTGGACGCTGGTACATGGAGGAGGCCGGGGGTGCATGACTCACCAGCCTTAGTCACCCTGCCACAGGACTTCTGTTCCTCCAAGACAGAGACCCAAAATAAAAACATGGCTGGAGAGAAAGTTAGTGTTCTAGGCTGCGTCTCTGCTGGACATGGCGTCTGAGCCACCAGGAAGGGAGCTGAATTTATTATTTTGTGCTTCCCCCGGCCCCCCAATACTCACGTCAGAAGCAATCTGGAGAACCCCAGAGCTGAAGGGGCCCTGGCGTAGGGGTGAGTGGGAGACTAGAGGTGACTTTTCCACCATAGTCATTCTCAGCAGATCCTGGTCAGCCACATCATCAGCTCCAATGCGTGTAAGGTCCTTTACAGTTTATAAAGTGGTTTTTCTCTCATTTGAGTCTCACAGGAACCTGTGAAGCCATTACTGGGAGGCAGAATAGCATTGAAATGGAGTGCGTGGCCTCTGGAGCTAAATAGCTTCTATTTGAATCCATGTCTATTGCTTACCTGCTGTGGGACTGAGCAAACCCCTTAACTTCTCTCTGTCTCAGTTTCCTCATTTAAAAAATAGGAATAATAATAGCAAGTGCTCTCTATAGTTTTTGTAAGGATTAATAGCTTACTCCTTACTGTTCATCTTCCCAAATTAGGCTGTAAACTGTACAAAGAAGCCATCTTTGTTTTGTTTACTGCGTGTCTGGAGTATTTGGGAAAGTGCCCAACAGAGAGAGGTTTGCAAACAATATTTGTGCATATTGCATGAGATATCAGATGTGAAAATGCTTTGTAATCTAAAAAGGACCAGGAGAGGGGCCCAGCCAGTTACCTTCCTATTAGAAGGCACAATCCCAGCGACATAGTGTCTTCCTGTGGACACATGGTGGTTCCTGAAGAAATGCCTTTTGAGGAGTGTTTTATGGTCAGAACATACTCTCTGCACCCTCTCAGTCTTTCATCCATTTGATTGTTTGTTCATGTGGCCCACACCCTTGAGTACTGCTCCATGCCAGCCCCTGTTCTGGGCAAGGGCACAGAGTTCACTGGTGTGAACAAAGCAAATAGGGTCCTTGTCTAGCAAACAGTCTGTGGGACAGAGAGAGTCCCAGAGGGTTCCCGTGCTGTGTGGTTGCTGCCGGATTATAAGGACACACGGGGGCTTTATGATCACATAATCCTCATATTGCTCTTTTCCAGCTTATGGGGGGGGGCCTGTCTGCCCAGAGTGGATTCCTTCAGCTCAACCTGAGATATCCCCTTTCTCTAGCTCATGGGTCCAGAGTGGAAGCTCTAGGAAGACCCCACAGGAGGAACCCAGGCTGGTCACAGTGCTGCTGAAACCCTGCTGCCCGGGCCCCTGTGTCTCCCTGTACGATGTCTGTAGAGCCAGCCATGCCATTTTACCCTTCCCCAATTAAGCATTAATTGGGGAGACTTGGAGTGCAGCCTGGCCAACTGGTTATTTATTCTATCACTTGAATCACAATACATCTCCAAATTTCTCTTGATTTGGTTAACTCAAGAGATTAAGGCCCAGATGTGATGGAGGCAGGGTTGCCACTCAGTGTCACAAACTTCATTTTGTACCAGCTGATGGGAGATGGTAATTGCCCAGATGGTGAGAAAGCATGATTAGTGCCTCTTTTATGCCAAGCCCCGAGAGACTGGAATTAATCATGGAGCCCGGGTGGGAGGGCGCTCCTGTCCCATCGCTCTCTCAAGTTGGCAGGAAGGCCCCTGATGAATGTGCAGGAGAGGAAGCTGGTCAGTGTTCCCGCTTAGCTCCAGTCAGGCCCGGCTGTCGCTTAGGGTCCTGGCTGACTCTGTGCTCAGTACAGCTTTCCTTCCAAGTCTTCTCCCTCTGCTGCATGTTTTGTTTCCCCTTTTTTCCTGCACACTTCATCTCTTCACCTCCCACTCACTCCTTTCGACATGTTTTTATGTTCTTGGCAACACTGTTACCAAGGTCAAGAGTGACCTCCTACTCACCGAGATTGATGACCTCCAGACTTGTCTTCATCTATTTGACCTCCCTATAATGTTTGAAGCTGTTGGTCACTTCTTCCTTCTGGAAACTCTCTTTTCTTGTCTTCTGGAACTCTCTCCTCCTGCTTTCCTGACTTCTTTTTCTCCATCCCCACGCCCCTCACCCCCTTCCCAAGCTGAAAATGTTGACAAGTTCCCAGTTCTCCGTCTCAGGCCTTTGTCTGTTCTCTTGGCTCCCTCAGAGAGTGGCAGATACTGTTGGTCACCCACTCAGTAATCATTCTCTCTTTTTCCCTTGTTCAGGGAAGGTGACCCTCCAAGGGATGAATCATAATTGGTCCAAGAAATCACAGTAAATAATTTATTTTTTGCCTGTGATTTGTTTAAGGGTAGGCAGGTGACATTGTTCTGGCCAGTGGGGCATGAGTAGGAGTTTGAGGGGAGGGATTTCAGGGAACAAATGTGTGAGGAGAAGCAGCCCTTCTTGCCTTTAAACCAGATGTGAGGGTATAGTATCTGAAGCTGCAGCATCCATCTTGTGAGCCTGGGGAGACCAACAGGCTCAATCCCAGCGATGCTGCCCTGGAACTTTGATGTAGTTAAGCCTGATGTAGTTGATGTATCGGTCCTGGCCTGGTCCTGCTGATTTTTAAGCTGCTGAAAGCATCCCAGATATACTGGGAGATACTAACATCTCTCATGATTTCAACTACGAGCTCTCCGCTGATGCCACCCAAGTTGATATGTTTAATTCAGACCTCTTGCTTGCAGCATCACAGACATCTTCACCTGGATATCCCTCAAACCTAATGTCTAGAACAAAACCCTGTCTATATATCCTCTTATTCTCAGACCAAGTAAATTTGCCTCCTGTCATCCTGCAGTACTTTATTCAGACCTCAGTTATTTGTTTTAACTGTTTGTCTTCTCCTCTAGAATTTAAACTCCCAGAGGGTTGGAAACATCCACCCCTGAATCCCTAGTATCAAGTAGGAGCTCATTAGGTTCTTGTTGAACAGATTAATTTACAAATGTCAGATGTGTTCATCTGCAAGTAATACAAAACCTAAAGAACAGTAACTTAAAATGTAAAGGCATTTAATTGTCTCACAAAACATGAAGTCTGAAGGTGCTTCCAGGATTAGTTAAGCAGCTCAGCAAGGTCAGGGCACTGATCAGAATCTCTGGGATTCTCTTGGCTCAGGATCTCTGAGAATCTCTGAGATTCTTCATGGTTGCAAGGTAGCTGCCACAGCTCCAGCATTCTAACACCACATCCTCACACAACAGCCTTCCAGACAGGAAACAAGAATGAGGGAGGGTGGGGAGAGGTGGTTCTTGGTCCCAGCAAAAGGGCTTCACACATCACGTACTTCTCTTTTGGGAGACGCAAATCTCATTGGTAGGTAGAACTGTTAAATGCTCCCTTGGGCCAATCTCTAACAAAGGGAACAGTGATTACTACCAGAAAAAGCTTAGACCAATCCCAAGTCATCCTTGGTGCTGGGCACATTGCTGTGGCACAAAAGCAGGGTTCCGAATATGGGCAGAAGAGGGAAGTATCTACTGTATCAATGATGCTTGCCACGGATGTGCTCTCTTTGTCCAAGTTCTTGCAGAGCCTTCGCTGCTTTCTTAGGCACTCACTTCCAAGATACCTGTGGCTCTATGGTGAGTGAACCTCCGCAGGAAGAAGCCCTAAATGCTCTGCAGCTGAGACGGATTATGTGCAGTCCTACAACCTTGTGAACTTGCCCTCTAGAAGGGCTGCTGCAGACAATTGTGAGGGTTGTTTTTTTATACATGGGGCCAGTGTCAAGGGGGACAAGATGGGGCTGAAAATCAAATCTGTTTGTGGCATGGGGTTGTGTCTGTTTGGAGGTAAAGGAGTCTTGTTTCCATTCTCACAAAGGCACCCAAAGGGCTGGGGCTGCCCTGACTTTCAGAAAGGCTGCACCAAGTTACACATCCACCAGCAGTATGTGAGAATGCTCATCTATGTATCCTCTCCTTTACTAGGTATTATCACTTTAGAAACTCTTTAAAATCTCTTATCTGGTGCCTCTGGCTCCAGCCTTTCTCTATGTACTTGCTATCTACTCCCAGATTTATCTTCCCCAAGAGCTTCTCAGGACCTATGACCGTTTCTTACAAATGAGTTAACTCCCTTACGTGGCATTCTGGCCCCTCAGGATCTGGCCCCACCCTATGCTCCCAGTCTTATTTTCTCATTACATTATGAATCTTTTGCCTAAACCAAATGTGCTTATGCTGTTCTCCACCCTCAAATTCCTTTCTTCTTTCCTGCTCATTCTTGGAGCCATGGCTCATATCCCACCACCTGCAGAAACATTCCTTGGCTATCCTAGCCTACCCTCTTATCACCTCTGCATTCCTTCAATTCAGTGGTTCTCAAGCTTGGCTGCATGCTGGGATCACCCGGGAAGCTTTAGAAAATACCAATGCCTGGGTCTACCCACAGACATTCTGATTTAATCTGGGTGCCAGACCGGGCACTGGGACTTTAGACTCTCCAGGTGATTCTAATGTGCAGCTAAGTTCCAGAACCACCTATTGGAATCATTTGGGCATCGCCTTGTATATATGAGAGCTGGCTGGGGGAGCTTTAAAAACCAGATTCCCTGGCTGCACCCCTGGAGGTTCTGACATCTGAATATTTTTTAAAGCTTCCCAGGTGATTCTAACGTTCAACTTGATTGTGGATCACTGTGTTACGCATATATATACAAATTTTTTTTTAATTTTTATTTATTGATTTTAGAGAGAGAAAGAGAGAGGACCGTTGATTTGTTGTCCCACTTATTTATGCATTAATTGGTTGATTCTTGTAGGTGCCCTGACAAGGGATCAAAACCTAAATCTTGGTGTATTGGGATGACACTCTAATCATTTATGCTTATATTTTTTAGATTTCCCATGGGGCCATGTACACAGCAAGTACTTAATAATGTCTAATTTTTAAAAATACATTGGCTGATTAAGGAGAAATAGAATGACATATGTGTAAAAGAGATTTAACAACTGTAATGTGCTGGACAAGCATAAAAGTTTTATTCTTGAGCTCATTATTACTATTTTAAAGTTCAAGTTTATCTTTGCAGTTTTTGAGGTGGGGGTGGCTCTGTTTGGTGCTAGTTTGTTGAATGTGCACATGAAAGGGAGCCCTTTATAATACTGTGATGCTGCACAGTACTCAGGTTACAGTCTTGACATAGGGCTTACCAATGTCCTAGACTGTGGCGACCCAGTTCGGTTTGGAGAATGGGTTAGGGCCTTGAATACCTAAGTTACTAAGGCTTGTCTTTTTAGTTCAGAGCCAAAACCCATAAAAAACCCCACTTCCACCCTAGCTGGTTTGGCTCAGTGGTTAAAGTGTTGGCCCATGGACTGAAGGGTGCTGGGTTCAATTCCGGCCAAGGACAATTTAACTCAGTTGCAGGTTCCATCTCTGGCCCCAATTGGGGAGTGTGCGGGAGGAGACCAGTCGATGTGTCTCTCTCACATCGATGTTTCTCTCTCTCTCTCCCCTCCACTCTGTCTAAGAAAATCAATGGAAAAAATATCCTAGAGTGAGGATTAAAAAAAAAAGTTAAAAAGATGGTCAACTGCACTCAAGTTAAATGTGACTTAAAACCATACTGGAAATACTACTTCTTATTGATCGATTTGTTAACACACACACACAAACCACTTCCACCTAACTGGTGTGGCTTAGTGGTTGAGCGTCAACCCATGAACCAGGAGGTCATTGGTTCGATTCCTGGTCAGGACAAAAGCCGGGGTTTCAGGCTCCATCCCCCGTGAGGAGCGTGAAGGAGGCAGCCAATCAATGTTTTCTCTCATAAACAAACAAACAAACAAACAAAGACAGTAAATATTTTAGGCTTTGCAGGTCATAAGGTCTGTTGGAACTACTTAACTCCTGTACTGTAGCACGAGAACAGTCACAGACAACACAAACAAATGAGCGTGGCTATGTTCAAATAAAACTTTGTTTACAAAGCAGGAGACAGGTCCATTTGAGGCAGGATAGTGAGAAGCTAGGAAATTCCTTAGCAAGTAGGATGGGAAACTGAGACAGCTAACAAACTGGCCGAGAAATTTACAGCCAAATACAGGAGGTCACCTCCCTGGAGATAACATCTAGACCTCAGCTGTAGTTCAACTGCAGGCCCAGTGGCAATGACTAACAACCCCCTGGCACTGACCAATCAGTGGAGGCCACAGCCCTGAAAGAGCACACCTGGAAAGCTGAGGAAACTTCTATTGAATATTCTATTGAGACATTCCCCTGGGACCTCCCCTAAGATTTCCACCTGCAAGAAAGAGAGAATATGCTCAGGACAAAGGACCCGGGGAGCAGGCCAGTGCCATCTCCATCCCCCTTCTTCCCTCTGAGGGAGCCCCACAAAACATGCAACCAGGGGAACAATGGGCAGCGGCAGCTTGTCCTGAGCTTACCCCTGAACCTGTCTCCAAGGCCCCTTCTCTCTCTGACTCCTCAGGGAGCAGAGCAGCCCGGCATAGGCGCTCCTGTTACTTCTATGATCTTCCTTGTTTCACTGTCCCAAGTTTACTTTTGGTGCCATCATGGACCCAATACCCTTTGACTCAGTGCTCTTCCCTTTGGATGTCCCCATCCCCTACCCCTCTTTCCTTAAGTAAATTCAATTTTTCTTTATCAACCATCTAACACGGCTATTTAGCCTGCCTGCACACCGCTGACCTTAACCTTTCACTCTCAATACCAACTGGAATCCTGCTGTGAAATCTTCCCTGCCCCGAGTTAAGAACTCACACGCTGTCTGCTGGCCCTAGACAGACCCACTCAGGGGCCAGGTCCCCTGTCTGGTAACACATTTGGCCATTGGGTGTGGTTTGCCAACTCCTGTTCTATAGCATTATTATTATTTTTTAAAATTTATCTTTATTGTTGAAAGTATTAAAGATCTCCCCCTCCCCCTCCATTGACCACCTTCACCCCACTCCCTCCCCCCTCTTCAGGCCTTCCCTGAACTACTTACTGTCTGTCCATGGGCTATGCATATATCCATAAAAATTCATTGGTTAATCTCTTCCTTTTCCCCTCCTCTGCCCCCTTCTTTCTGAAATACATCAGTCTGTTGCATGCTTCAATTTCTCTGGATTTTTTTGTTCATCAGTTTATTTTGTTCATTAGATTCCACATATAAATGAGATCTTGTGATACTTGTCTTTCTCTGACTGGCTTATTTCACTTAGCATAATACTCTCCAGGTCCCTCCATGCTGTCTGAAAGGGTAAAAGATCCTTCTTTTTTATAGCTGCATAGTATTCCATTGTGTATAGCATTGTTTTTGAAGAGCTTACTAGGTTCCCATTGTATGCCTTTTTTTGGTTTTCTTCCCTTGAACATTATTAAGTCATTTCCACTTAAAAACATTACACATATTACTGCAAGTAATATCTGTGTACCTTTTTTCTCCCCCTTAGGATAAATTTGGGATAAATTCCTAGAAGTGTGAATGCTGAGGCATGGGGCATGGGATTTCCTTAATTTTTAGGGCTTGTGACAAACTGCGCAGTTGCCATCTTTCTCGAATTCTTGCCAACACTGGCAACACTGTTTGTCAATTTGATAGGTTTAAGAAAATTTTTTTAAATCCTCACCAGAGGATATTTTTTCCCATTCTTTTTCAGAGAGAGTGGAAAGAAGAGAAAGAGAGACATCAGTGTGAGAGAGACACATCGATTGGTTGCCTTCCGTACGAGCCCGGACAGGGGGCCAGGGATCAAGCCTGCAAATGAGTTACGTGCCCTTGACCAGAATCGAACCCATGATCCTCTGGTGCGCAGGCTGATGCTCTAATCTCTTGGCCTAGCTGGTCAAGGCAATTTGCTAGGTTTAAAAAAAAAAAAAATTATATATATATATATATATATATATATATATATATATATATATATATAAATAAATTTATTTTATTTTATTTTTTTACTACTGTGATTGTAACCCCATGGTGTCTTCATTTAATTGTTTCTGTTTGCAGGTCATGACCTTGAGACACTGGTTTTACTAGTCCTTTGTCTCCAAGGCTGTGGGCTTTTGACATACTATGAGTCTGCAATAAGGACAGTTAAACAAATGTCTTGCTCTGGGCTGCCACTCCAGATTCCTGCTCACAGAGAAGTATGCAGTGGAGAGTAAGGTAGGGAGATGGCCATAATTCTAAAACTAGGTATCCTTTTTCCCCACTTCCAATAAAAGGAGAAATCTCTTGGAACTTATGTAAAAAACATCTTTGTGATTTTGCCTGTGTAAACAAACCCTGGTTTTAAGCCCCGGGACTGGTGGTCCACCCCCAGGGCGATGTCCTGTCCAGTCACACAGGAAGTGGGGCCTTGGTGTGGCTTCCAGGCTCTGCTGGCTCTTTAGGAGTTTGCTTTGTGCAAGAGAGGGTAAAAGGCAATTTAAGTTGCTGCCATCGTTTCTCATGATGAATGGCTAAGTGAAGATGCTGATGAGCAATTTGCATGTAAGAGGCGGTTTGGGAATTCGGTGAATAGCCCGTGATTGCAGATAAACACCACCTGCCATGCTGCCCAGCAGCCCCCTTCTGCTTGGGAGGGAGCGTTTTCTCCCGGGCAGAAGAGCTGCTCCCCTTTTCCTTCACGCTCCAATTTTTTACGTTAATGTTTGGGAGCTAGACTGAGAAAACTGGAGTTACAGGAAGTTTAGTTGGTTCCTTTGGGAAGAAGGAAGAGCCATTTTCAATTGAGGCTCCTCTACTTTTGATTAAATTGGAAAAGCGGTAGCTGCAGAGATCCTTTCCCAGTCCCCAAAGGTCCCCTTAGTGTGTTCTGTGGGCGTCGTGCTGGTTGGAATGCAAATTCCATGGCCCTGACACCAGACCCAAGGTAGGCTGGAATCTTGAACAAGCACCCCTGGGTGAACTTATGAACCCTGAGGTGGTGGGTTCTAGGTTAAAAACTGTACATTTGCAGGCCCCAGTCCCTGGATATTCTGATTCCTTAGGTCAGGAATCCTTGAGTGGGAAGTGGGAAGTGGGAAGTGGGAAGTGGGAAGTGGGAAGGGTTCTTTCAAGGGATTTTGGGAAGCAGCCAGGTCTGGGAATCACTACCCTCAGGAATTGATCAGATGTGAAACACTGGGAACCCCCCTATTCATTCTACAGGCCTCAGAACAGAAGAGGCAGGGAAGGAGGCTGAGGGCTGGGATCTGGGGCCATGACTTGGAGCCAGATGGGTATTAACTACAGAGCTCAGAGGCCCTTTGAATCAGCCCCTCACAGGCTCCTTGGTGGAAATGGCATCCTGCAAGCTGATTTCTGCACTGAGCCTTCCTGACCAGGGGAGGCTGAGGTGGGGTGGGAAGAGCACTGGGTTACACTAAGCAAGTCAGAAATTTCCTTCTAAGTTTGATCAACTCTGTGAACTTGGGCAACTTTTCCTAACCTCTCTGGGCAGGGTTTTGATGTGCAAGATGAAGATAATAATTACCACTCTAGACATTATCTACAATTAATTTTTTTGTTTTAATTATTTTATTTTATTTCATTCTTTTTAATGTACCATTTATTAATGTAAGGAGGACTACAAATAATAAACAGCACCAGGAAAATGTACAAAATCACAGAAATGCAAATTTAATCCAAATACCGCCATTTCACATAAGTGAAAGAGAGTCTTTAATGCTGGGGAATTGCAGTTAAGTTGATGCACTCATGGACTGTTGGGAAACATTGCAAATTGGTACATACCTCTTAGAAAGTGATATGGAACTTCTTGCCAAAGCCCATAAGGATAACCACACCCTTTGACTCAGTAATCACATTTCTGGAAATTTTCTGAATAATTAAAACAGAAGCAGCCCTGGCCAGGTGGCTCGGTTGGAGCGTCCTTCCAACGTGCCAGGGTTGTGGTTCCATCTGGGTCGGGGCACAAGCAGAAGCAGCCAGTGAGTGAATGGATGGGTCTAACGGCAGATGGATGTTTCTCTCTCTATCTCTCGCTCCCCCTTCCTCTCTCTCTGGAATCAGTGAGTGGAAAAACACACATACACACAAAACAGAAGCAGAGTTATGTGCATAAAAATGCAGGGTGGGGCAAAAGTAGGTTTACAATTGTTCATATGGAAAATAATGCAATAATTAATAAGTAATAATGCAAGAATAAACTGTTTCACATACTCACAACTGTAAACTCACTTTCGCCCCACCCTGTATGTGTTGTAGCATTACTGATAAAGCAAAAAACCCCCCAAAAAACCTCCAAAACAATAAACCTGGAAATTAACTAAACATTTCAAAAAATTGTTTTATTTATTGATTTTAGAGAGAGAGAGGAAGGGAGAGAGAGGAAGAGAAACACTGATTTGTTGTCCCACTTATTTATGCATCATTGGTTGCTTCTTGTATGTGCCCTGACTGGAGATTGAACCCACAACCTTGGCGTATCAGGACGATACTCTACCCAACTGAACTACCCGGCCAGAACCTAAATTAGCTGAACATTTAACACTTGGGAATTAAAGTAGATCTATGCAATAGAACACTGTGCAGACATTCAAAAGATCATTTATTATGAAGTCTCTGTAGCAACATGGAAAACATTTATAAACATTAAGTGAAAATAGCAGAACCCCAGGTGGTGTGCTTTTTGACTATAACCCTGTGCACTGTGAGAGGGAGTGTAGACAGGGAGTGGAGGTAACAGGCAAAATAGTAGTTATGCAGAGGGAAGGATTATATGTGCTTTTCTCTTTTTCAGAATGAAAAAGAATTTTACTCTTTCATCTTTTTCATAATAGAAATTACTAATTTCTAAACTGAAAACTGTCGTATGTTCGTGAAAGCTTGTTGGAGGTGAATCTACCAAGTGTGGCTCATAATTTCATCCCCGTCACCCCAGGGTGGTAAGTAAGAGTGGACACCCTCTTCATTCAGTGCCCACCCAAATCCTGGCGAGGGCACATGAAGCGAGCCTGCTGGGCACCTTCAGGCCCTAGGGACAGCGCGTGTCCTGCACTTGCAGAGAGAATGTGTGCAGGGTTCCCTGGGCCATTGCTGGGGGAGGGGGAAAAGAAGACCCATGGCTATTAGGTTTCAAGGGGCTCACAGCATAGAGAGGTAGAAACCTTTTGGGGTGTCTATCCCTGTGGTTCTCAGCTGAGGCTGGTATTCTCCCCCAGGGGACATTCTGACAGTCACAATGATTGGAGGGTGTACTGCTACTGGTATTTACTAAATGTGGTTGACATACATAGTCCTATTGACAAACGATCTGACCCAAATGCTCACAGTGCTCGTTGAGAAACACTGATCTAGCCCACATCCCATAGTCAGGGCCGCTGTGTGCGGGGGCACAGGTTGCCCGCTGCACAACTCTTGAGGCATCTCTCACACGGTGGTTAAATGTTTCTGAAACTAAACAGCCTGAGTTCAAATGCCAGTTGGAAGGCCTTGGACACTCTGCTTATCTTCAGTGTACCTTAGTTTCCCCATTTATAAAATGGGAATAGTAATGGTAATGCCCTTCATAATAATAACAGTAAGGTAAGAACAACCTCATAGGGTTATTCTGAGGATTAAATAAGGTAACATATGTAGAATTTAGACCAGTGCCTGGCCCCTGGTAAATGTTCAATTCATGTTAGGCGATTATTCTTCTTTGCGATCTAATGTCCCCATCCGCTAGGGTGGGGCCCGGTCTTGACCATGTATGCTTGGATCCCCGCTCTCCCTGAGGCTTAACTTTTCCTGGTCCTACCCGTACCTTATAAACTCCCTTGCTTAAGCTTGCTTGCGTCAGTTTTTGTAATCTGTAACCAAGTCTTGATAACTAAGACAGGGAGAAAAGACACAGCTGCATGGAACAACAATGGCTAATACAAAAGAGCTTTCCATTAAGGGTGAGATTGCTTGGCCTAGAAAGCCCATAAATGCCACAGACAATACCTAATCATAATTGAATGAAAGTTTGATTCAAAACACAAGCCATTAAGCAGATGGAATGCTCGGCTCTCATTCTGTGTTCTAAGAAAACAGGCAGGCCAGACAATCAGGACCAGTCCAGACAGGGACTGAGCAGTCAACGGAAAGTGACCCTCTCTCTCCAAAGCACCCCTACTACACCTGAGGGCCTGTCCTTAGCCATTCATGCCTTTGTTTAGCAGGGGGTCTTCTCTGAATATGTGAATGACCCTGGAAAGGGTCACCCAGAAAGCCTGCAGCACCCTCCTGTGAATGTGTTTATTAAGTGGCTTCCTCCTGCCTCCTCCACTTTCCTTCCCGTTACCAATGGGGCAGCGGCAGAGCCTGAGGGGGGCGGGGGAGGCCGAGTGTGGCAGAAGGAACCTTCCAGCAATTGTTGATGGTCTCTTACAGAGAGAGCAGTGAGCCGCAAGGAACTGGAAAGAATGTTCTGATTTGCTTCTGTCCAGCATAGCCAGCGGTGGGAATGACTACAGCGTTCTCTTTGCCAGGGACCAATCTGATCTGAAGGGGGAGCAGGGCTGGGTTTTGGCTTCAGAATGGTCATCACCCATTTACTAAGCCAGTGGCTCTCAAATTTGGCTGCAATTAGAATCATCTTGGAAGCTTTAAAAACTCTAGGTACTCAGTTTGCACCCAGATCAGTTAAGTCATAACATCTGGGGGTGGTTGTCAGGCATCAGAAGATGTTTAAGACGCCCCCCCCCCCCGGGTGGTTCTGAGTCGCTGTCCTAAGCATTTAGTGTGTGAGGCGCCTTAGGTGACAAAACAGGTGAGAACCTGGTTCCTGCCCTCCAGACACAATGCTCAATTAAATTTTTTAAAAAACTGATTTATTTTATTTTATTTTATTTTATTTTATTTTATTTTATTTATTTTTTTACCCTTACCTGAGGATATTTTTTCCATTGCTTTTCAGAGAGAGTGGAAGAGAGAGAGAGAGAAACATCGATGTGAGAGAGACACATTAATTGGTCGCCTCTCACAAGTGCCAGGGACCCAGCCTGCAACCGAGGTATGTGCCCTTGGCCGGAATTGAACCTGGGACCCTTCAGTCCGAGGGCCAATGCTCTAACCACTAAGCCAAACCAGCTAGGGCAATTTTTAAAAAATTTTTTTTTAGAGAAAGAAAGGGAGAGGGAGAGAGGGAGAGAGAGAGAAAGATCAATGTGAGAGCAGAACATGGATCAGCTGCCTCCTGCATGCCCCCTGCTGGGGATCAAGTCAGCAACCCTGGCATGTGCTCAGATAGGGAATCGAATCCGGGCACGGGAAGACATCCAACCAACTGAGCTATTCCTGCCAGGACAGCACTTTATTCCTTTTTATTGCCAAGTAATATTTCATTGTATGGACATACCACATTTTGCTTACCAGTTCATCAGCTGATGGACACTTGGGTTTCCACTTTTTAGTTTTGTGAATAATGCTGCTATGAACATTTGTGTACAAGTTTTTTATGTGTGTGCGTGGATCAACGTTTTATTCTCTTAGCATATATCTAAGACTGAAATTACGACACCATATGGGAACTCTATGTTTAACCTTTTGAGGGACTGCCGGACTGTTTTTCAAAGTGGCTGCAGAATTTTACATTCCTACCAGCAATGTATGAGGGCTCTGCTTTCTTCACATCCTTGCCAATGCTTGTTATTATGTCTTTTGATTATAGCCATCCCCGTGGGTAGTTCTATAAATTTTGACACATATATAGATTTATATAACCACCACCATAATCAGGATCCGGGGTTGCTCCATCACTCTCCACCACCGTTAGCTATTATTATTTCTTTTTATAGCAACACTGTTCTGTGGCAATCAGTGAGAGCTCCCTGGAGGAAGTGTCCTTTGAGCCGAGCCTCAGGGACTGGAAGGACTTCTAGAAGTTGACATGGGGGCAGTGACGAGGTGGAAGCTGCTCTGTGGAACGATACACTTTGTCCCAAAGCTTGCATTTCTTCTCTCTTCCTCGGTCTGTCCCCTCCCCTCTTCAGCTTGTGCTCTCATTTCACGGTCTCTTCCTTTCCTCTCCCGTCCTCTCCCCTTTTCCTATTCACCCAGCGGAGGCCTCCGTGGGCCCCTCTGGTGTCCTTGGCCTTATGAGGTCACTGAGGGCTGGGCTATGAACTGCTGCGTTAAGGAGGCTGCAGGGCCGCCTTTGGTGCCTCAGTGGGGACTCTGCACCCCCCTCCAAAAGGAAGTAGGACGCGTAAGGAGGACTCTTGCCCTGCAGCTGGGCGCTGCTGCTCAGGGAGAGATGGGTCCTGGCTTCCAGTGCAGGTTATTGAGCAAGGTTTCTGTGCAGACATAAGGCCTATGTTGGAACAACAGCTGTACCAGCTCGAGCTTGTTCAGTTAATAATTCACTGCTGGGGAAATGGGAGGTAAATGAGTCAGGAGGCATATTTTGTGAGAACTTTGGGATACCTCTGACAGCAATTTGTGTAATCTGTCCAGGAAGATCCTAAAGCTGTCTGAATTCTAATGTCCCACCTGCCACACCACACTGACCCTTTGGACCCATTTTATTAACATGGTTGCCTTTGATTTATGTTTATTTTACTGCTTTGGTTTCTCTTTTGAGCTCACGACAGAGCAGTGGTGTGTGGGGGAAATGGCTCCGTGAGGAATTATGTTCTGTGTGTCCTTATGCAAGGAAAGCTACCAGCTGCCGTGGGTTTTCTCTACTTTGCAGGGCTGGGAGGCCTTGCAGCAAAATTGCCCCTTTCCCCCCACTGGCCACCATGTGCGTGCGTGCGTGCGTGTGTGTGTGTGTGTGTGCGCGTGTGTGTGTGCAGGGCTGCCTCCATGGGTGTGGGGCTTGTGCAGTCAAGCAGGGCCACATATTTAGAAGGACTTCCACTCTTGATTTAATGCTCTGCTGTTACCGTTTCAAAATTCTTAATTAATGAACAAGGGGTCAACATCTTGTACTGGGCCCTGAAAATTATGTATCTGATCCTGTGGGTATGCCATGGTTCTTGATGTTGAATTCAAGTGACCCTCCAAGGTCATTCAGTCCTTTCTCCTGCCTCCAGGACCATTGAAATCCGAACTATTGAAGACCCTCACCCCCAGGGAGGCTATGGCGACTCTGTCCAAGAATCATAGCCCTACCAGCCAAGATATCTTAAAAGATAAAGAATTTGCTTAAAAATAAGTAATGTGTGGATATATTTTAAAATTTAAAAATGTACGGTGTGGCACCCTTGCTATTCCCTAGTTTCCTTGTTCCCCTCCTGCAGGAGCAAGCACTGTCACCCATCTCTGGGTACCCTCCGGAGAGTCTGTGCTTTGATGAAAATATATGTACTTATCTCCATATTTTTTTTTCTTTACCAGATGGTGGGATAACTTTTACAGTGTTTTGAACTTTCTTTTTTTTTTGGCTAACTGTGCATCTTGGAACATTCCAAATCATCATATAGATCTACCTTATTATTTTGGCAACAATTTCCCATTGTTTGGATTTATTATAATTTACTTAATAAGTCCCCTATTAATGGACACTCAGGTTGTTTCTGAACTTTTGCTCCTACAAACAATGTTCTTAGAATTGGGTTGTCAAGAGCTATCGAATTAAAATTCAGGTTTCCCAGTTAAGTTTGAATTTCAGGTAAACAAGGAATACTTTTTAAATATAAGTATGCTTTATACTTATGTCCCAAGAGGGCAGGACCTTTGGGACATAGTTGTACTAAAAAATATTGTGTTTATCTGAAGTTTAAATGTAGTAGGACACCTGTATTTTATTGGGCAACTCTGTCCTAGAAGAGTGTCTGGCACATAGTAGGTGCTCAGTAAAGATTTACTGAATGAATGAATAAATGTTTCCTCTCTAGAATGAAAACTCATGAGGGCAGCTGCTTGGGCATATTTCCTGCTCTACCTTCAGTGCTTAATTGATATTTGTTCAATACAGGCATACCTCCTCTTATTCTCTCCCTTTATCATAATTCACAGATATTACATATTTTACAAATTGAAGGTAAGACCCTCCACCAGCAAAAAGATTAGGACTCACTGAAGGCTCAGATGATGGTTCACATTTTTTAGCAATACTTTTAAATTAAGGTATGTATAGCATTTTTGGCATAATGCTATATTGCATGCTTAATAGACTACAGTGCAGTATAAACATAAATTTTATATGCACTGGGAAACCAAAAAATTTGTGTGACTTCCTTTATTGCGATGGTCTAGAACCAAACCTAAGCTACCTCAGAGGTGTGCCTGTATGTGGGCAAATGCTACAATGAATGTCTTTGTGAATGCTTTCTGTGGCCCATGAAAGCATATATTTGTAGGATACATTCATTCGTTTAAAGTTTGATAGATTCTGCGAGATCGTCCTCCACAGGCCTCTGATGCTTCTTGGCTGAGTTGTCTAATTATTTCCTGTTCATCATCTTAAGTCAGTTAACCTTTGGGGAACTTTTCCCTCGAGGCTGCTCTAAATTGGGGTCAAAAAGGAATCAAAAGTGCCAACCCCATTATCCCTCCCCTTTATGCCTCCCCCATCAATTCATGCCAAGAGATGAGGAACTTTAGATGCAAATGGCTGTAGCTAACATCTGGCTCAGCAGGGCACCCCCACTGTCTTGTCCCCAGTGGTGCTAGAGGAGCCCATCGGGTCCTGCCAGCTCCTGGTGATGGATGACTTACATTGGTTGGGCTGTCCCAGAGGTGCTCTTGGGTTCATAGTCCACCTGCCTCCCAATCTTTCAATCTGTCACTGACACAGCACGATTTAATCACTGTAACGAGGCTGTCACTGAGAGCACGTTCTGCCACCCCCGGTGGGAAAGCCTGTTCCACGTCTCCCCTGGCCAACCTAAGCACATGCGAGGCCTGTTTACCAACCATTATGATCTGGTGGTTGCATGGAGCTGTGTGCTTATTTCAGCACTTCCTGGATTAGCTGGCTGACCTTGGACAAGTTACTTAACCTCTCTGAGCATTAATTTCCTCTGCAGGAAAAAGAAGCTAATAGCTCAGCCAGTGTGCTCAGTGGGTGAGTGTCGACCCATGAACCAGAGGTCACTGGTTTGATTCCCAATCAGGGCACATGCCCAGGTGCAGGGGGCGTGCAGGAAGCAGCAGATCTATGTTTCTATCTATCCCTCTCCCTTCCTCTCTCTCTCAAAATCAATAGGAACATATTAAAAAGGGGGGCCCAATAACCCCTACCTGTTACCTCAAGGGTTTGTGATGAAACTCAAAACAATAAGTTATGGGGGAAAGTCTGTGGAAACTGTGAAGTGTTCTACAAATATAAAATATTTTGAGGTTGAGAGTATGGATGGCAGAGGGTCTTGAGTGATTTTTGAGTTATTATTATTATTGTTATTATTATTATTATTACCTGTGTGGCTTCAAAATTTTTATCTTAAAGGGCAGCTGCGTGGAAGGTGGCAGTGGGAGCTTGCCCTTTACGAAAGACTGGGAGGCGGTCAATACCAATCAAAAGTCCTCATCAGAGCCAGGGGGCAGGCCTGGCTGATTCCAGGGATGGGTGAAGCTTCTCTGAGCCATCCTTTGCTGACCCCACATCTCTTCCCAGGACTAGGAACTGGGGTTTCTGCTCCCCTGGGTTCTCTTTTTCTCTGTGTACAACACCCTCTCATGGCTGTTCATCAGAATGGACAATATTGACTCCACTGGCCTCTAGAAACCTGCCATTTCCAGAGACAGCTGTCCAACCTAATTTAAAACTGGGCTTCTTCCAAGTTCTCACCTTGGCACCTCTCCATCCCGGTGAGTGAGAGCTCTTGCAATTTAAGACATGAAGCCAGTTTCTCAGCACTCCCTGGTAGGAGAGCCTTCCCAGAAGCCGCTGGAGAGCGGAGGAAGTGCTGAGGCCTGGGGCGAGGGAGGGTGGCTCATTCTTACCCCATCAGGAGTGTCTGATGACTGAGGTGAAGGTCCTGACCCATCCTGTACCTGCCTGCCAGCTCTGGGCTTGTGGCTATGAACTCTTCTCTTTCCTCTGAACTAAAAGGAAAGATGGTGGCAAATCACTGTGTGTGTGTGTGTGTGTGTGTGTGTGTGTGTGTGTGTGTGAGAGAGAGAGAGAGAGAGAGAGAGAGAGAGAGAGGGAGGGAGGGAGGGAGGGAGGGAGGGAGGGAGGACCCGTGAGTTTTATCATGTGTGAAATCCCAGTGAGCTGCAAATCAAGAATAACTTCCACCATCTACTTCCAGTGCAAATTACCCCAAACAGCCTCCTGTTACACCTTCGCAGAGAGGCTGCCCTTGTGGAGATGCCTTTTTTGCCAGTTGTTGGACCTGACAGCCTCACACCCAGCGGTGGGAAATACACAAGAATGAAAGTGGGGTTGTCGAGGTTGCTTGGGGGCGAGGGAATTCTCTACTTGGAGAAAACAAACAGAAGCAATCAAATCAGATCAAAGCACAGCTTATCTCAGTGGTTCTGCACCTGGGGGCAGAAATCATTTCTGAGCTCTAACAAAGCAGAAAAGTGGGGAGGGGGAGAGAAACGAGGCAAAGAAGTGAGAGGTGGCGGAACCTGGCTGCTGGACAATCTAACATAACAATTAGAGCAGGTTGCCTGGGTGTCTCAGCTCCCTCCAGCGAGAGAGGTGATGCATCTGGCAGAGGAAGCCTCCAGCGTTTGAAGGATGACTGGCCCCTTGCTTGGTGGGTGGTGTCGCACTAGTTTTTCCGCATCTAAACTCTCACTTTCCTTGGCGTTCTGGATTAGGTTAGCTGAACCCTTTCAAGGCTCTGTTCCAGGCACAGGAAAAGTGGGCGAGTGGAAGAAGAAAGTGAAAATCTTCCCATGATCTTTCTCCATTCCCGTGCCCAGTGTCCCAGGACGCCCCTGCCCAACTACAGTTTGGAAGTTTGGGAGCTTGTGGATTTTACAGAAAGTGTCAGTTCCCCACTGCGTGGCTTCAGCTCCGCTGGCCTCCTTTCTGCTCCTGGAAGCCCCTTCCTGACTCAGGGCCTTTGCTTCTGCTGTTCTCCGCCAGGTTCTTGGAGAGAGACTTCCCCTGCAGCTCAAAAGTCTCAGCCTCAAAGGGGCTCCCCCTGACGACTGGTTCTTAGGTTCAGTGGGCGGGGGTCTCCGTCAGGTTTTGCTCACTGACATATCTCCAGCACCTAGCACAGTGCCTGGCCCATCGCACATGCTTGTACATCTTGTTTGAATCCACATCGAATGAAATAATCACCCTGCTTTATACTCCCACAGCCCTTATTGCTATCAAACATCACCCTGTTTGCTTACCTGCTTGTGTGTTGCCTAGAGTAGAACCTCCATGAGGGCAGGGACATTTCTGTCTTGTTTTCCAATGTCTACCATCAGTGCCTGCAAGAGTGCCTTACATTTAAAGATGCTCAATATAAAGAAACAAATATACAAAAAACACAAAAAAAATTTTAAAAAGAAAATCAATAAATAAGAGAAAGAAACAGCAAAAAAACCCCACATAAAATAAAGATGCTCAATAAGCATTTGTTCAATGAAAGAACAGGAGACAGACAGATGTATCCAGTGGTGTGGGGGAAAATGCCCACACGTTGCAATTGGGTGCAGAGTCCTTGCAGAACCCTAACTGCAGGATCTTTTGGAGGAACACAGTTCAACCCATAAGAACTGTCTTACCTTTGTGATGGAAATGCCTCACGAGGCCTGGCTCTTCTAGTACAGGAATTCCTTGATAAACTACAGTGTTGGTGAGTAGAAGAGGTTCTGAAGAATGGTGTTTTCTGGTTAAAGGAGGGCTACATTGTCCTGGTCCACGATGCTAGAATAGTACAGTATAGTAAGGGTGATTGGCTGTTCTTGACTCAGGAGCAAGGGCTTGCTTGGGAATGGCTATGATCAAATTAGCCACGACGGCTCCCGGCCAGTGATGATAGACTCGTACGGCAAAAGTGTGTAGGTGATTTGAGCTAAAGCCAACACTGCACAGAAGATTAAGCCTGGACTTTACATATGGGAGGAACAAAATGTTGGCTTGTTCTGCGTTTGTACTTCCAGTTAAAAGGGAAGTATTGAAACAAACAAAATTCATTTGAAGATCCAGGTTGGATTGTGTCTGGTTAATAGAGATTTTATTGTACATTTGGATTATGCTTTGATGTTATACAACTTAGAATCAGTAATAGGTGATATATATCATGCACAGGCGATACGCCAGGCACTATCCCGAGCTGTTTACATTAATCAACTCATTTATTTTCACAACAACCCTATGTAGGTACTTTAATTATCTCCATTCTACAGATGAGAAAACTGAGGCTCAGAGAGTTTAAGTGACTTGTCCAAGGTTACACAGCTAGAAAGTAGCAGGATCAGAATTTGAATCCAGACCCCAGAGCCTACTTTATGCTCTTCTGTCCAGGTGACCAACTTGTCTAGGTTTGCCCAAGATTTTCCTGATTTGGCACCAAAAGTCCCACATCCTAGGAACCCCCTCAGCGCCAGGCAACCTGGGATGCTTGGTCACCTTACTTTTGCCTCTCAAATACAGCTTTCAAAGTCGGCTTCTAGCCTGTGTGGCATCCAGTTCACTGATCCCTAACAACAGAGGGATTGTGAAAATGACCTTGTAAGGCTCTTGCTGTTAAAGTTAACGGGGTAAATATGGAGAAAGATCTCTGGAGAGGAGCAAAACAGGAGCCAAGGAAAATATTTCCAAGTCAACAATAAGTATCGACTGAGAGAGAATGGGGTTGGCAAAGAGCTGGCTGTGACTGAGGCGAGGACACAATTGGAAATACCTGCAATAGTGAAGGTGATGATGGTGACAGCGGTGTTACCTCTAGCACTGGTCAAGAGCCATGGCCAGGTTCTGTGCTAATTACTTTTCCCGTGTTAACTCATTTAATCCTAACCACAATCATGTGAGGTAGGCACTATTCCCCCACTTTACAGATGACAAAATTGAGGCTCAAGGAAGTTAAGTGAGGAGAACCCTTATAGCAAAGGAAGCAGCTGGCCTCTGGGTGGGAAAGGGAATGCGGCCTCTGCCTGTTCTTGGCTCAACATTTTTTTCAAAAATGTTTCCTCCTTATAACTTTTCCAGAATTTCTGAGGACAGAATCATTTTTCCAGACCTGTAGTCCACTCAGATTCAAACTGGAAATCAGGATAAGGGCCGGAGTGCCAGTCCCATGTCCCTTTCTCTCACCGAAAAGATTGCTTTCCTGCAATCAGTAAACTCCTTTAACATGCAGGACGTGCCGCATGTCCCTGTTTTTTCTGAGTTGGCAAGAGTCAGGCATCTGCTCTGTGACTTGGCCAGACAATTGGATGTTAATTAGTGACTGATGAGATAACATGGAAACAATTACCCTCAGATGTAGGATGCTGCAGGAGAAGCTGTTAGGACGTCTGCGCTCAGGCCCTTCTGGAAGGGCCGCTGTTCCATTTTATTCCCCTTGGTGCGTCATATTTCTGTCACGCTCAAGGGCTCGCAGTTAATTTTTATTTGTCCTGGTCCTTTACAAATGGGTCCTCCCTTCCTACAGAAATCTTTCCTTTTAAAATAGTACTATGGCCTGGCCGGGCGTGGCTCAGAGGTTGAGCATCGACCCAGGATCCAGGGGATTGGGGTTCAATTCCCGGTCAGGGCACATGCCCGGGTTGCGGGCTCGATCCCCAGCAGGGGGAATGCAAGAGGCAGCCGATCAATGACTCTCATCATTGATGTTTCTCTCTCTCTCCCCCTCCCTTCTTCTCTCTGAAATCAATAAAGATATATTAAATAAAATTTAGAAAATAAAAATATAAATAGTACTATGTAATAAGAAGAAAAAATCTCTTTAGAGCTGGGTAATATAGGAAGAAAATTTTATTTTGTTCTGCGGAGAGAGTGGGCCTACTCTGTCAAAATCCCAGTGACTGTCCTTGATTCTGGTGTCAGAATGCATTAAAAAAGGGGGGGGGATAGGGCCTTGGCGGGGTTAGAGTGTTGTCCTGATATGCCAAGGTTGTGGGTTTGATTCCTAGTCAGGGCACATGCAGGAATCAACTAATGATGCATAAATAAGTGGAACAACAAATCGATATTTCCCTCTCTCCCTCTCTTCCTTTCTCTAAAATCAATAATAAAAAAGGGGTAGGCTTTTGTTTTATTTTCTTACCATTTGTTTAAAAAAAACACACAACACTCTGATTTCATGGATTTGTAAAGTGTGATTTAGTAAACGCAGTTGAATGGAAGGGTAGCTAGCTTCATGCATTTAAAAAAATTGTGGTGCCCGGCCAGGCATGGCTCAGCGGTTAAGCATTGACCTAGGATCCAGGCGATCAGGGTTCGATTCCCGGTCAGGGCACATGCCCGGGTTGCGGGCTGCAGCCGATCAATGACTCTCTCATCATTCTATCTCTCTCTCTCTCCCTCTCCTTTCCTCTCTCTGAAATCAGTAAAGATATATTTAAAATAAATAAATAAAAAATAAAAAAATAAAAAAAATTGTGGTAAAATACATAAAATTACCTTCTTGACCATTTTTAAGTGTACAGATATAACCATAATGTAATTTAACTCTCCCGTGGATTATAAACACCCTCAGGGCATACTTCCAGGGCTGAATGCCACAGCTTAAGTCCCCCCAACCCCCAGCATTTGGCCCTGAACCCTCAGTTGCTCACTGCTCACTGGATTGCTGGCTTGAATATCCAAATGCCCAGGGCCACCCCGAGGCCTGGGGTAAATCTGAGTTCTCATTTCCCCAGAGCCCAGGGCCGCCTCATGTTGATACTGGCTGAACCTGAGAGTTAGCCCTAAGAGGTAAAGCATCTCACCCTGGGGATTATCCGGTTCATCGCTCCAGGGTTGGGCCTGGTGGGAATCTAGCCAGGAATCTGATTGTCCAGGACAGATTTGGGGAAGAGGCTGGAGCCCTGCCGGTTCTGCCCGCCCAGGGAACAGAGTGTCTGCCAGGTGCTGGGGGCGGGTCAGTGACTACAGGAAGAGCTTCTGCAACTTCAGCCCGGGGAGAGTCCCCAAGTGACAGCTATGCCTCTGCCCCTATTTAAATTTTGATCTATTTTCTGCATGTGATTTCTGAACTGATATTCTTCTGATGACAAGGGCATAAAGCATCAGACCTCAATCATCTTCATGGGCTCAGTGGGAGAAGTCGTTTTTGTGTGTATGTGTGTGTGTTTTACTGATGGCATGGCCTACTAACAGAAGAGCAGGGTTTTTACCACCACAGGACAGACAATGTCCTCCTGTCTCCTTGAATTAGCTTCATGTCATTGAGAGCAGCAAAAAAGAGATTGGAGCTCTGTGTCTTAGCCATAAATCATTCACTAGTTCCTAAGGTAATCACCCTGTTTTTCTTGAGCGTTTTTGTGCTCAAGCCATAGATTTCTGAAACAGCTTGCTTGAGTAGCAAGACATTTCAATGCTAGAACATCTAAATTGTTTCTAGGGACAACAAACAAGCATTTATTTGAGGAACTTTCTACAGGACTGGGAGGTATTGGAAGTGCCTCTCTCTTGCAGGGGGGAATTAAGGCCGCTGGACGTGCAATGCATGAATTCATGGAGGGGTTGGAATCGCTCAGTTTCAGATGCAGCTTGTAAAGTGAAGTGCAGGGCAAGACAACTCAAGTTTAAGCGCCTCCTCTGCCCCTTATTAGCTGTGTCACATTGGGTGAGTCACTTAATGCCCCTGAGCCACGAATGCTCATTCATCAAATGGTCACTGAGCACTGGTAGCACATGGAATGAATGAATGAATGGGTTTATTGAGCACCTGCTATGCTCCTGGCACTGTGGTAGGTGCCTTTTCAGTTTTCTTCTCTGTAAAATGTAGGTAATACTGTACCTGTTCTCTATCCTTCCAGGGATTCCATGGGATTCAAAACAAGGTACTGTGTGGGAAAGTACTTTGGAAGCTGCAAATAATATGACCATGTGGAGGCCTGTTACCTTTGGCTTTAATTCAGATCTTCTACTTCCTCTTTTTTCCTTTCCTATCCTTCCAAATCTGTATGAGTTTGCCTGGGTGTGGCTTCATGGAGCTGATTATTCGCCATGTCACCCAAATCCAGTGTAGACACATAGCTGGGAGTGTAGCATTTCCTTCCAAACCCATGCCCTTAGGTGCACGTGTCATTTCTAAATGTACAACATCAGTGGGAACACCAGTTTCCCACATGCCATGATTAGATTGAGGCTGAATATGTGTGTGAATCATGTGAAGTTGAAGGGCAGGGCTCGGTACCTTCGTGCTGTTCATTCCCACATTGTCAGAGACAAGACCTGAGCAATCAGACGCACTTGGTCCCTGCAGCAAAAAGAAAGGGGCTCGGGAGTTAGACCCTCCAATCCAGACCTCTTTGCTCTTTGTATAAAGATCCTCCAGCCAGCTTAGGCAAAAAGGGGAATCTAATGGAAGGATCCTAGGGCATCTAGAATCAGGGATAACTGAACTCAGGGACTTAAACGCCCCCCCAACACTCTCTCCAATCTGTTCCCCCCATTGCCCCCACTCATGTGTTGGCTTTGTTCATTCACTAGTTCAGCTTTCTTCCCAGAGGGGATCATAGCTTCTGGCAGCTCTTGTGTCTCATGGATCATAACTTTACCATTAGAGAAGTCCTGGTCACTCCCTTCAATTCCAATTTCAAAAATCCTTGGAGAAGAAGTCTGATTGTCTTGGTTTGGGTCAGATGTCCGGTCCTGGACCAAACAACTGTGGCAAGGGGTTGGCGGGGGGAGGGTCACATCACAGAGACAAAAGCATTCCTAGAGATTGGGGAATTCACTGCGAGTCTGGAAGCTAACCCACTTAGTTCACCTTTCTGAGCCTCAGTTTTCTCGTATGCAAAATGGGACTAATAATATGGTCCAATACCACAATAAGGTATACAGCTCTCATATTTTGACATTTTAATCTTAGATTTAGCTAGTTCTAGGGGCTGAGAAATAATGAGACAAACCAGAAAAACTTTTAATTTATTAATACAAAGAAGTTCTGTGGCACACCATATCTATTTCACACACCAAAAGTGTGTAAAGCAGTTACTTTTAAACCTAAATTATTTCCTAGGAAAGACCTAAATTCTGAAATTCAGTGTCTAATTAAATAATACCTTTAAAAATGGTAAATGACCCTGGCTAGTGTGGCTCAGTTGGCTGGGTGTCATCCTGTACACTGAAATGTTGCTGGTTCGATTCCGGTCAGGGCACATGCCCAGGTCGTGGGCTCGATCCCAAGTAGGGGGCAAGCAGGAGGCAGCTGATCAATGTGCTCTCACATCGCTATTTCTCTTTCTCTCTCTCCCTTCTTCCCTCTCTAAAAAATCAATAAAAACATTTTCTTAAAAAAGGTAAATGACACTGTGACTATTTAAAAATGTAGGCTAATCTGAAGAGTATTATTATAGAACTGACAAAAAGACATAAAACACTAGTGTAGGCATAAAAGAAAATAATTGAATGTGAAATCTTTCTGTTTTATACAAACCAGATTTAAAACTAACAAAGGATACTTCCATGGCAGGGGAGATACCACGATCACAAAGGTGGTTTTCCCAGGGCGAGGCTCACCCATTGTACTCCGGGTGTCTGACTCCTGCAATTTCCCCAAGTGTGGGCAACCCTGCATAATGTGTGGCAGTGGGGGACTGTGTTCCTGCTCTCCCCTATACTTAAAAAAGAAACTAATAAAGGGAAAGGTAAAATGTAGAAAATGATAAGAAATAGTTTTTTTAATAAATTAGAAGTTTACAACTATAATAAATAAATACCTTAATAAGATATATTATACATGCAATTATAGCTCAGCATTTGAGCATTGACCTAGGATCCAGGAGATGGAGGTTTGATTGCCAGTCAGGGCACATGCCCAGGTCGTGGGCTCGAGCCCCAGTAGGGGGCGTGCAGGAGGCAGCGGATCAACGACTCTCATTGATGTTTTTGTCTCTCTCTCCCTCTCCCTTCCTCTCTCTGAAACCAATAAAGACATATTTTAAAAATCAATCAATCAATCAATCAATCAATCAATCAATCAATCAGAAGTTTACAACTATAATAAATAAATGCATTAATAAGACATACTATACACGCAATTTTAACATATAAGACTATGTGCAATTAATCCATTTTTCTTTTATATTTACAGAAATAGCTGGGTAACATCCAAAGAGCATGTTTCCTGTGCTCTGGAGGAAGAAAGGCCTCTTTGTGAGGAGTGATAATAACCTGAGCACTGTCTCTCGGTGGCCAAGGGGACAGTTTCTTGATCACAAACCCAGCTGGAATTTACAGGTAGCTGTGAATGACTAGTTCAAGCCAAGGCAATTGGGGGCAATATGGTTCTTAGAAAGAGCTGAAAAATTCAGTTCAAGGTGTAAACCAACCCTGCTCAAATCTGCTTCTGAAACGCACCAGAAATCAGAGGCCTCAAATGAGGAGGCCTGGCCAGATGGCCCTGCTGCCTCCCTCCCCACTTCCCTGTACCTTGTAGTAGTTCCTACCTACCTCCTAGTGTTGCAATGCTAATGACTAAAGTATCTGGCCATATGCCTAAGCAGGTACTCAAAAAACACTGATTCTCTTTCTTTTTTCTATGGCTTAAAACTATTTTTAAAAAATCATGGGCACAATGCTGGGGAACCCCAATATCTAAGGAAGCCCTTTTCCTTGTGCCTTGTCAAAAAGACAAGTATGTTATATTTTATTGTTTTTAGTTTCCTTTTATGTCATGAAAATCCATTTACTGTTTTATTACATATGGTTATAACATTAAAAAAAATCATGGGCACATAAACAAAGTTAGCTATAGACATTTAGTTGCAAGAGTAGGCTATGTGGCTCAGATATTGACCATGGTATCCACCGATTTGTTTAAAATTAACCCTAAGGGTCCCACAGTGATTCTCAATTTAAAAAATATCTCAGTATTCTAAATGCTTCCTGGCCCATGAGCAATCAGGCAGGCTAGAGCATGTTTGGGTGAAGAGTCACATCTAGACCATGAAAATATATAAAATGTTTATATTTTATCTTGCATTACACAGTTGCACAGATGTAATTATAGTGTAGGGTATGCCAAAGGCTCCAAATAGCAGAACACTGATTTAAATTGTAGTTTAGAATTTCTCAAATCACTACCTTTTCCTAAGAAGTCCATGTCCTCATGGCATTGTTGGCCCAATAAAAAAATCAGGACATATATAGTTTATCATCTGTTTGTGCTGTCTTCATCATTTCTAACTGCCCATGTGGCTTTGGGCAAGCTGCTTGATTTCTTCAACTTGAAAAATATTTTCGTACCTACCACATGCTAGGCTTTGGGATGGACTTCTGTGGGATGAGTCAGATAGGCCTTTAGGGAAAAGGGCATGCTGGGTAGGGACTTTCAGTAAAAGTTAAGTACAGAATCTGCAATAGTTCTGGAAGCTTAGGGCATATTTAGGAGGGTGGACTAGCAAGTGGTTTGGTTTAAGTGTATGGGACATGTAGGGGAGCGGGGGGAGCTAAGGTTTTTGGGGAGCTATTAATTGGATACAGTGGTCATAAGGGAGGCAGGTGTCACAGATTTGGAACCTGGGTGACTTGGAGATGTCTTTTAAACAGCATTAGGGAACATAGCAGGAAGAGTTAGTGTGAGGAAAAGAATGATGATTTTGGTTTTAAATATACTAAGTTTAATATCCTAGTTGGATATCCAGCTGGAGCTTCTAATAGGTAACTGAAATGTGGGATTAGAGCTTGGAAAGGCTTCAGGGGCTGGAGCTATAGATATGAGAGTTGCTGGAAGTGATAGTTGAACTTGATTGGCTCTGTATTGATTAGGTGTAGATTCTGCTGATAGCATACTGGTGCCCAAATAATGGTAGCTTAAATGAGACAGAAGTGTATTTCTTTCTCTCACACATAATAATTCAGGAGTAAGCAGTCTAGGGCTGGTATGGTGGCTCTGAAAGATCAGAGACTTAGGCTCCTTCTTTCTTTTTGCTCTACCAACCCCAGGGCCATGACCTTGTTCATATGGTCCAGGGTGACTCAATGTTACCACATGTGTACCTCCAGCTGGTGGGAAGTGGGGAAAATGGGAAAAAGACATGACCTGAAAGTATTATAGGACCAGAACCCTATTCTTTAACTAGACACATGGCTGCCCAAAATAAAGGTTACATTTCATGTCTCCCTTGCAGATAAGTGGCCAATGGGAAGTGAGCAAAAGACATGTGAGCAGCTTCCAGGTCCACTTTATAAACATGTTTTGAATATCAATATGTCCTTGCATGCAGAGTCAGAGTGCAGTACTGTGAAAGCCAAATAAGGGGGCAGGGTCTTCTGAAGGAGGGGTTTCACAGTGCTACTGACTGGTCAAGGACGGTGAGAGCTAAAGACCTTAAAACAGTGGCACTCAGCTAGAATTTTGTTTCCCAGGGGATATTTGGCAATTTCTGGAGACATTTTTGACACTTGTGACAACTGGGGGGAATGGATGCTATTGGCATCTAGCAGGTAGAGGCCAGGGATGCTGGTAAACAACCTACAGTGCATTAGAAAAAACCTTCCAAGAACAAAGAATGATCTCCAAATGTCAATTTGCTGAAGTTGAGCAACCTTGCTTTAGGTCAGCGATTTTCAACCACTGTGCCGCAAGAATTTTAAAAACATGCAATACGTGACTATTTAGTCAGGGGCACTGACCTCTTTTCCCATAGATTGTCAAATAAAAAAATGACCAAAAAAAAAAAAAGACAACAGCCAACACAATCGCGATTCTGTGTGAATGCCTTGTCTTGAGTCATAAATATATAGGTCATGTAATAGAGTTGCATTTTATTGGTCATGGTGCCACATAATAAGATTACGTCTGATTGGTTAATTCTTGGTACCAGAAATTCTTATATAAAGTATAGGCACCTGGACCAATGGGGGATGGGAAGGGGACATTTGTAATACTTTCAACAATAAAGGTTAAAAAAATAGA
Source organism: Miniopterus schreibersii (assembly GCF_964146895.1). Classification (NCBI taxonomy): domain Eukaryota; kingdom Metazoa; phylum Chordata; class Mammalia; order Chiroptera; family Miniopteridae; genus Miniopterus; species Miniopterus schreibersii. Next base: position 23,613,998 of record NC_138116.1, read on the forward strand.
TCTTAAAAATTATATTCATTATCTAAAATTGAAAAAAGTCACTTTGGAGCAAAAAGGGTAGGTAATTACTATTATTATTTTTTTGTAAATCAATAAAAATTATACCTTTTTTTTGGTCAGATCAACAAAAAATATATTTTCTGTGTGCATAGAATTTTAGTAATGAGTTTATGTGTGCCTTGAGATGAAAACGGTTGAAAATTGCAGCATTAGGAGATTAGTACCAAACTTTGCTATACATTAGAATCACCTGGGGAGCTTTAAAAAATCCTGATGCCCAGGTCACACTCAGACCAACTAACGCAGGATCTATCAGAGCAAGTTCGTTTACATTATCCATCAACCTGTTACATGTGAAGTCCCATTAGGTCCAAGTCCACGGGGATAATACAAATGGGGATTTCTGCCTGTGGTTAGTGGTGAGGGTGATCGATCAATATTGGATCTCTAAGTCTTTCAAAATTTTGTGTACAGACCTGGCCTGTGTTGCTTGGTGGTTAGAGTGTCAGCCCGTGGGCACTACCTGGGTTGGGGGGTTCCATCCCCTGCCAGGGTCGGGGTGCTTTCAGGAGGCAACCAATCAATGTGTCTCTCTCACATTGATGTTTCTCTCTTTCTCCCCCCCTTCCTACTCTCTCTAAAAGTCAATGAAAAAAAAATCTGGTGAGGATTAACAAAAAAAAATTTTTCGGTACAAATTCTATCCACTCTAATATTTGAGAGTGTGCATGGGAGTCAGGGAAGGTCAGAGTCCTTCTGGGTCATGTAAAAGCAAATATATGACTAAGAAGAAAAAATATCTTTGTCTCACACATACCCATGTGACACAGGTTTATTCTCACTTCCCCCTTTCTCTTCCCTCGGCCAGTTTGCAATAAAAGAGGGTAAGATGGTGATGTCGTGGAACAAATGATCTTGTTTGAAAGGCAAACCCACTGTCTGGTGTTTATGGGAGGGTGCAGACTGGGGCACTATTGAGAATCAAAGGAGATTTACGGGATGCCTTTGATCATTACTGAATGAGGCAGGGGAACTGGGGCTCCTGAACCCTGTCTCTTTCTGCTGGGCTCTGAAAGCAAGAGCTCAGCTCTCTAATAGTCCCATATGCTGGTTTTATTTAGTGGCTCAGCTGGGTAGAGTGAACTCTCGGACGAGATGCATTCATTTTTAGTTACCTCACCAGATTGCTAATTTTCACTCTGGAAGCATAAATCGCCATAATTGCTGTAATCCCAAGATGGAGAGGCAGCTATCCCGGCACCGGGCAGCAGCTCCGGCCTCCACCCCAGCTCTTCCCCCTGAGGCCCAGGGCCCGCAGAGCCAGGAGGACTCCCGCAGGGCTGCTCTGCCCGGCACCCTCAGGTTGGGATGGAGGGCATCCTGGGAACTAGCCTTTCTTCAGTTGGGGGTAGAAATGGAGTTACTGGAGGGGCAGTTTCTTTAAAAATATTTTTATTGATTTTTAGAGAGAGAGGAAGGGAGAGGGAGAGAAACATCTATACACCCCCTACTGGGGATCGAGCCTGTAACCCAGACATGTGCCCTGATGGGGAAAGGAACCAGCAACCTTTGCGTGCACGGGACGACGCCTAACCAACTAAGCCACACCAGCCAGGGCATGGAGGAACAGTTTCTTTTGCGTTAGTGGCAAGAGCATGCAGATTAACACAGACCTTTGGCCCTGGGCTAACTGCACAGCTGTTTACATGCTTGGCTTGCAAACAGAATGCCAGTCCCTCTTTTCTGTGGTCTCTTCCCATCCACACACTTCTTGGTTTGGCTTGTGTTTTGCATCTTTCCTGAGGAAAGCCTTAAAAGTTCCTAAAGAGCTGCACTGTCTGTGGAGTAGCCACTCTCTGTCTCACTGCTTCACTATAAACTCTCTTTCACTATACACTCGTTTTAAAAAATTCCTAAAGAATGACCTTAAACAGAAAGCAGAGGCTACAAAAATACCCTCCCCCCGGGGCGGGGGCTAAGAATCACTGCAGGAAACTGGAGCCCAATGTAACTTGTTATTTGTCACCTATACTTGTAATATTGATTAAAAAAATTTTTTTTAAAGGAAAACCAACCTAAGGTAAGTCTAAGAAATACCAACTAGATGCTAAAGCATGATTAACTCATAAATAAATATGTGAAAATTCCCAGGGAAGGTGAGGCGGTGCGATGGGAGAATAAATTTTCTTACATCATAGGGTGTCTGATTTTTTTGTTTTTTCCTGGCATTTTAAAGACAGCTCTTAAAATGAGAGAGAAAGGAAGAACTTGACTGTGAACCCTCGCAAAAAAAACACACCAAAAAGCTAGTTGAGGCAGAACATATTTTGCCTAATACTGAAAAGCTTTAGAGAATTTAGAACCCAAAGCATCCATTACTGATGGCAGGTTGATGGCTTAAGAAAGAGAATCTCAGGTCTGGGGCATTTTGCACAAATTTGAGGCTGTGCTTGGGCATTAGAAGATAAGGCAGACAAATAATGGATTGCAACAGGAGGAACTGCCCTGTGAGATGACCCTGACCCCTCCCCTCCTCCCAGCTGCCCTCAGGGAGCACACCTAATATGTTTTTTGTCTTCCAATTACCTGCCCTCCTGTTAAGGCAGCAAGAGTGGCCAGAGTTATAAACACAGCTCTGCCACCTGCCAGGAATTTGGCATTCAGAATATTCTAGTTCTTCCTTGATGGTTTTCCATCACCTATCAGACCCCTAATGATCCTTTCCAAAACCGACCACAGTGCCTGGGCACAAAGTAGATGTTCAATATGTGTTTGATTAATTTAATTTGGAGAAGAATTTAGGGGGAAAAGTCAAAGAGTGAAAAGTGAGGGGTGTTTCACTACTCTATTTTCTCTGGAGTCCTGTCCCTATCAGTGAGGGCCTCAGATGAAAGGGCTCAGGCCTCTCATCAATGTCTTTAGATTGGTTCCCAGACTCTCCAGTTGGGTCAGGGCTCCAGTGGAGCAGTGAAAAGGGGGCCATTTCCCCCTTGAAGTCTCTCTTCATTAATAACAAGCACAGTTGAGCAGCAGTTACATACTTAGAAGCAAACCATTTCTGATTTTGCCTTCCAGAGCAGAGGTGTTTCCCCTCAGGTCTCAGTTTTATCCTCGCAGAAGAAGCCAGGGCTGTTTTGTTTGCAGCAACACCATTTTGAATGGTGACAGGAAGTCCTGTGATTTTTCTCACCAACCTCCCTGAGGATGCCACCTTTCAGCTACACACACTTAGGTTACTTCTGCCCTCCCCCATCCAATCTAGGGTTGCTAAGAGGTTAGTACTTTCTTCTCTGCTTCCTGCCTCCCAAGTTCTTACCCAACTGCCCACAGCTGGAAGCATTCTCTGGGACAGAGCAGAAGTAATGTAAGAATTGTGGTTAGGGTTGAACACATAGATCAGTCTGGGAATAAGCAGAAAAACAAAGCCCTTGTTACTCTGAGGAGGGTGGTGGGAAATAATTTCTTATCCACCACGGGTAGTGCTGTGGGTAGTGACTAAGCATAGACTATTTGTTTCAATGTGTTTTTTTGTGTGTGAAGGTAAATTATTTACTGGGAACTATCAATGGCTGTGTTAAAAGGGCCACATGGAGGTGGCCAAGGAAGGCAATATAATAATAATGGGCAATTAATTATATCTGGTATAATTTTTAAAAATATAATATCCAAAGGACAATTAGAATACATTTGACCTGCATTTGGTTCAGCATCTTTTATGGGAAGAGAGAGTAGTATTGATATAAAAAATGTCCAAACCTGTCGAGAATTTTTATGAGTTTATTTGAGCCAAAACTGACAGTTGCCAGGAAGCAAGATCTGAAATGCTCTGGAGAATGAGTTTCACAGTTTCTTTGATACATTTGAAATTAAGGAGGGAACATGTAAGGAAGATTACATGAAGGTGGGAGAAATCAAGGCAGGGATTGAATTAAAAGATTATGTGCTCTCTTGAGGGGGTTTACACATTCGAGGGGTTTTAATCCTGGCATTTCAAAGGTGTATTAACCTAGATGCACAAGAACAATGGAGAGGGCTGGCTTAAAAACCTTTCCTTAGAGAAATTATAGGCCTGGGTCATGACTACCCCATGACCTGTCCAGTCAGGAATTTATAATTTATTACAGCACCCCTTTTCCATCCACAGTAGGAATCCGTGTGCATCTGTGTTTGGGCTGTCAAGTCACCAGTACCTATGTATTTACTTGCTTTCCTTTAGCTTCAAAAAAATTCTGTGGTGTTACAGGAACCACGTTGCACAAAAACCTTTCATTTTGGAAAATGTGCAGTTAGTGGAATATGTAATTAAAATTTAATAAGTTTTGCTGTTAATATTTACTATTGAGAGAAATGCTGAATAATTTTCAAACAATTAGAATAATTTTATAGTCTTATACTGTTACTCCTGCTACATGTTATGGTTCTGTAGCCTTTTTTTCTAGAGCTTTTAAAACAAAACAAACTCCAGGTTTTTCCCCCCCCCTTCCAGTTAAATAGTGGAGGAAAGCAGAATATAAATATAATTTTTTTAAAGGCAAAGAAGCACAAAGAAAGGAAGCAAAATGGAATAAGCCCTTGCTATCCTAATTCCAATCTGGCAAGGTGAGCGCGTGGAATTGAGAGCAGGACTTTCCATTTGTATTCATGGGGGAAAGGAGGAAGAGAAAGGTGAGGAGCTGGAAGAGCTCAGAGGGTACAGTACTGACTCCTTAGGAACCTGGGAACAGGGAGCTCTTGGAGGCAGTGAGAACTTCTGGTCCAGGGTTTTCTCCCTCTGCCATTCTTTAGTGCATGGTGAGATGTTGGATGACCAGAGTCCAAAAGTGCAGCAGTGTAATGCAGCCTCACCGTAGTTACCTAAGGAAAAGGGGACCCGAAGTAGACGTTGGGAAACCTGAGCTTATGACATTGGGTTCACAGCATAGCAGATATTTTGGGGGACAAGTTCTGAGAGGACTGAAGGCATTAGCATCATTAGCATGAGGAAAATCAGGGGTTGAGGAGTGGTTTTCACAAGAGAGGAGCCAGGTGGCATTCTGGGGACTCACACAGGGGACCTGTGGTTGACAAACTTTACGGTGACCACTGTCTCGGCCTTGGGATGGTAGCAACCACCACTTGTAGTGTGTTTACTACGTGTCAGGCTCCTGGCATAACTATCTCACTTAGTCATCACCTAAACTCAGAGCAACATTATCCCAGTTTACAGAAGAGAAAACTAAGGCCCCCGAGATTAATTTGCCCAAGGTCACTCAGCTGCAGAGCGGCAGTGGCAGTTTCCTCACCTGTAAAATGAGTTAATAACAGAACTAGACTCCACTGCCTGCTGGTTTGTTCCGGAGTCGCTTGAGATAGTCATCGGCCACGAAGAGGCAAAGCCTTGGGAATACAGGGATCTGTTGTAAAGCAAGTTGCGCCTTTACCCCTTGAATTTGGGTTCCTTTGTCAAGGCTTCTAACGCGCAGGCGCGGGTGGGTCGCGACCTCCTCCGGCGCCCCTTGCGCAGGCCACGGTCGCCCTCTGCCGACGAAAGGAGGGAGCGTGCTGAGAGTGAATGTTTCCAGGCCCGAGAACCCGCCAAGAAGCTCACTGGCCTGTAGAGGGCGCCGGCCGGCGTGCAGAGTAACCACTCGGCTGTCTTTTCCTTAAACACTTCCTGTCTGATCTCTATGATCCACCCGGTTACGTCACGAGAAGTTCCTGGAGCTTTCAATTTACTGTAAACAAAGGGCAGCGCGCCGACCCGGAAGTGAAGGTTGGAGCGGGGCCGGCGTAGCTCCGAAGCCGCGGCCATGGCGGTGGCTGTGGCCCTGGGGGGAGCAGTCAATGGGACAGAGCTAGGCCCCGCGGAAGAACTCGCCAAACTCGAGTATCTGTCTTTAGTGTCCAAGGTTTGCACCGAGCTGGATAATCACTTGGGTATCAACGACAAGGATCTAGGTGAGCTCGGAGAAGTTCTTGCGGCCTCTGGGTTTGGGGTTGAGGGAAGCGGAAGGAGAAATGGGGTTGAGGCTGAGTGTGTGCGTTTGAATCTCTCTCTCTCTGTCACAGAGACTTGGGCACAGGGAACCTGTGGCCGTGGCCTCCGCATGAGAACCCTCTCGGCGGAGTTGTTAGAAACCATTTTCCAGGGCTGTCAGTGAAACCCAGAGCAGCCATTGCTGCTTGTTTTCCTTTTTGTTTTTCCAGCCCCAGATAATTAAACAGCGTTAACAACAGCAGCAGCCGCATGATGATGATGTTGATGATGATGATAATGGTAGACACTAGTCTTCTCGCTCCGGCTGTTTGTTGAGTAGCTTTAATGCAAAGTAATCAGTATGCCATTGTGGAATGTCTTGGGGCGACCTGTCCTCGCCCCGACAGTGCCTACCTGTGAGGGTTGTTGTGCGGCTCATGGGATAATCCATGTGAAGCACTTGGCATAGTGCCTGGCGTGTAGTAGATGGTCAAAAGTCTTAGCCATTGGCCCTGTTATTAACTTATATCCATTGTAGTCTGATGGCATTTGGCTTTCACTTATTGTCATCAGAAAGGTAAAGGCAAATTCCAGCATGGAAATGGTATGGTAGGACTAGTTTATGTTCCTTATTCAGATCTTCCATGTTATTATTTGTTAGGATTAAAATCCAAATGAAATCATTCAGATTTTCTTGTAAGACTCACAGTTTGAGGCATATTATCTCAGCCTGTCGTAAAATGCACTTCTCTCCTGAAAGTCTCTTAATTAATAAATAGCTTTAATATTAGAAATTTCAAGGACTAGGCTGAGTCGCAGAGAAAAATCTGGGGGGCTAGTGAGTCATCAAGTTGGAGATTGTACCATCCGGCAACTGCCTCGCCTTCATATGTAGAGTCTGCCTTTCCAGAAACTGTAGAAAGCATCCTATGCATGCGTCCTTTGTGAGTCTGTGTGTGTGTGTGTGTGTGTGCGCATGCACACACATGGGCTCATGCTTTCAGACATTGTCACCTCTTGATAGTAGTTTCATGAGATTATGATAACAGAGGACAATGAGTTCTTCCTTAAATTCACTCAAAGGCCTGGTGAGCCATTTTATAGTTATATATTTTCATTTATAAAAATTAACTAGAGCCCCGGCCAGGTGGCTCAGTTGGTTGGAGCGGTTGTCTGTACACCAGAAAGGTTGCAGGTTTGATCCCTGGTACCAGAGGCAAACAATCGATGTTTCTCTCTGTCTCTCTCTCACCCCTTCCTCTCTGTCTAAAATTAATAAACATATTCTCAGGTGAGGATTTTAAAAAGTTTTTAGAACAAGAATACCTTTCTGTTTACTAGAGGGGATGGATGCTGCCTGATTTATGAATCATTCAGTAAAGCCAATTATATCTTTAAAAAAAGTAACTGGAACATGTATAATCTCAGTAGTCTAAATTCTCTTTCTTTACCCTTATTAAGTGGTGGTCTTTGGTTTTTATGAGTTTGGATAGCCTAATTAGTTTTGTTTATAACATTTTTGAAACTGATTTTTTTGCTCAGGTCTCCATTCTTCTTGTTTTAACTCCTTTTCTCATTTGCAGCTGAATTTGTGATCAGTCTTGCTGAGAAAAATACCACCTTTGATACTTTTAAGACTTCTCTGGTAAAAAATGGTGCAGAATTCACGGTATGTGTGTCTGGAGACCCCTGTTTTATTTTAGTGTTACTATTGATTTTAGTTTTATGAGGTGGGATTTTATGAGGGTTTTGATAGAGAAAGGAGATGATTTGTACGTACCAATCAAATACAACGTTAAGTGTGTAATGTTTTTTTATTTTTCAATTACAGTTTATATTCAATGTTATTCTTTGTCAGTTTCAGATATACAGCCGTAGTGGTTAGACAACCAAAGTGTAATGTTTTAAAGTTTTCGTGCCACTAAGTAGTGGTGATGTAACTGGATTTCCTGTGACACCTTTCTAGGAAAATGGGACAGGCAGGAATAACCACCCTTCTCTAAAGGACATCCCTTTTCTTAGTGTCTTTAAGCTCTGATCCAGGAGCTGACAATTTTTGTTCTGTTTCTTTTCAAAGGATTCTCTTATTAGTAACTTGTTGCGTCTCATACAAACCATGCGGCCTCCAGCAAAGCCTTCTACTAGCAAAGGTGAGCAGAGCTTCTAGCTGAGCTTAGCCTCTAGAATGGTTTAGATTGTAAGCATTCTGTTTTTAGTTTGATTCAAATCTAGTATTGAAGTTCTTTAACTAACCATTTAGAATATTGTGTGTGTTTCTCTTGTAGCAGCTGCTAAACAAGTAAATGTTTTAGTAAAATTTTTCAAATGACTTAAGACAAGATTAAAATTGTGAGAATTATAAGACAGCCAACTAAATGAATACTGATGCACCTCCCTGTGCACAGATAGTTTGAGGGTTTCGTAATCATTGTTTTTTCAGAAAATTAAGTTATGTTTATAATAATTTATATGAGTAATATGTAGAAAAGTTCCATGTTCTGTTTTTAGCTTGATGCATATCTAATGTTGAAGTTCTTTTGTTAACCATTAAGAATATTAAATATATCTCTTTTGTGTTTTAAAATTCTTTCATGTTCTTTAATGAAACAAGATCCAGTTGTTAAACCCAAAACTGAAAAAGAAAAACTGAAGGAACTCTTCCCAGTCCTTTGCCAACCAGACAACCCTTCTGTTCGGGTACTGACTTATACCGTTTTGACAGTGTCTACTATAACTGCATGTTCCCCCCACCCTGTCCCTTTTCTTTGTCTCATTAGTTATTAAATTTTTTCTTTCTTTTTTTATCACTTATTAATTTTAAGTTTACCTTTATTGTGACGTATTTTTCAAAGTGAGATTGTTTGATCACTCCTTGAGCACATACTATGTATAGAATAGTGTTAAAGGGTTCAGAGAATGATATTTGAGGGAAATGAGATTAGGAATTGTGGAAAGCAGTGATTAGGGATGTGAAATGGGTATGAAATAACTTAAGGTTCTGGAACAGATGCCTGATGTGTGAAATTAGGTTTTTTGCTCCACTACTTGTTAGAATGTCTAATTTTTGAAATGTTTTGGTTTTTAACTTTTATTTTAGCAAGTATTTATTGAGTATTTACTATATGCCAAGCACTGTTCTAAGCACCAGGGATACAGCAGTGAACAAAACAGATTAGAGTTCCTGCCCTCTTGGAGATGATTTCATCCTAATATTGGGGCAGGAAATAAACATGTAAACTCCTCTAGCAGAGAGGAGACAAGGAATAGATAAGTAAGTGTATATGGCTGATAGGGATAAGAACTCTGGAGAAAATCAAGCAGCTGAAAGGGAAGAAGCAAGTGCAGAGGGAGAGTTGTATTTTAAAAATTTTAGCACCTATTTCCTATTTATAATCATCACTCGCATGCTTTCACAGAAGGAGTGATATCTTATTTCCTTCCATAGCCTTGCACTAAGGACAAAGGGATTTGCCAAGTGTAGAAATGACTTCTAAGAGCCTTTGCTCATGCCTCTGCCTCCGTCTCCCATTGTGCTGGAAATCTCCGTCCCCTTTCCACTTCCATCACATAAGTGGTCAGCCATGTAGGGGCTGTCAGATTTGTAGTACCTGAAGTACAGATTGTTTTTTTATTTTACTTTTACAAGTGTTTATTTGAGCCAAACTGAGGACAGTGTTGGGAAGCAAGATCTGAAATGCTCCTGGAGTACAGACTCTTGAGTGCTTTTCTTTCCCCCTTCCCCTGACTGCTGGCTCCGCCTCCGCAGACCATGCTGGATGAGGACGATGTGAAGGTTGCCGTGGATGTCCTGAAAGAACTCGAGGCTTTAATGCCCAGCGCAGCAGGCCAGGAGAAACAGAGAAATGCTGAGCACCGGTTTGTCCTTGCTGTCCTATCCTTTGGAGGTTTAGCATACTGTGACGGTTGAATTTTGCGGACCAGCCAAGCAAAATTTGGGGCTAGTTTACAGAATCTAGACTGTCCGTTACTGTATTGTTGGATCTGTATTTATTGCTCCCTGTCAAGAATATTTATGCAGCAAATGCTCAGATATTCAGAAGATAGAAGCCTGGGCTTAGAGGCTGAATATGTTTATGGCTTCATTCTTTACTGACCTGCAGGGATGTCATAGTTAGTGAAACTCTTAAGTTAGTTTCACTTTCAGAAGGCGCTCAACCATGCATGTGGCACTGTGCTGAGTGGTTGGGGATGCAAAGGTGAAATTAGGCTGGTTTGTTTTCTAAACAGGTGTTTGTTGATTTGTTAGGGACAAGACAAAGAAGAAGAAGCGGAGCCGGAGCCGGGACCGAGAACGAGAGCGTGACCGTGATCGTGATAGAGAACGAGACCGTGATAGAGACCACAAGCGGAGACACCGGTCCCGCTCTCGATCACGTTCCAGGACCCGGGAGAAGAATAAAGGGAAGTCTAGATATCGGTCCAGGAGCAGAAGTCAGAGTCCCCTCAAAGACCGGAAGGACCGAGACAAGTATGGGGAGAGGAATCTGGACAGATGGCGGGATAAGCATGTGGACCGCCCTCCCCCGGAAGAGCCTGCCATTGGGGACATTTACAATGGCAAAGTTACGAGCATCATGCAGTTTGGATGCTTTGTGCAGCTGGAGGGACTAAGGTAATGGCTGGTGTTCTTCTTTCACACCAGTAATGGGCAAAATTTCTTTTATCACTGGGGGTTTTCACATTCTAAAAAGTTATGATTAATGACACTTACACATCAAGTTAGCCATATCAGGTTATTAGAAATTGACTTTATATTCGAAGTGTCATAGGGCCATTCTTTCCTCTACCTTCAGGAGATCTGCCCTTTTGCTGGTTGAGACAGATGAGAATTTGTTGTGATACCTCCCCTCACCCCATGTCTTTGGGAGGGAGGGTGGTAATACTATAATGCTATTCTATTGTTTGACCATCTTCTTGGTGCTTTCCCCTTGAGATTAAGACCATTTCCTTTTGTTCAGTTCCAACAAGGGTGGAAATCTGTTGGGAAAAGGTATTTTAGACATGCTCCAAATGTGTCTGACTCTCCCTCAGGAAGCGGTGGGAAGGCCTGGTGCACATCTCTGAGCTCCGGCGGGAAGGGCGTGTGGCTAATGTGGCTGATGTGGTGAGCAAAGGCCAGAGAGTCAAGGTCAAAGTGTTGTCCTTCACTGGGACCAAGACCAGTTTGAGCATGAAGGTAGGTGAGATATCCAGCCTGTTACCACATCCGGTGGCCCAAGACACATAAGAGGACAGCAAGTGAGCTAGCTTCATTGTTTTTGTGCCTTAGGATGTGGATCAAGAGACTGGCGAAGATCTAAACCCAAATAGACGGCGAAATCTTGTCGGGGAGACCAATGAGGAGACCTCTATGAGGAATCCAGACAGACCCACTCACCTCTCCCTTGTCAGTGCCCCTGAAGTAGAGGATGACTCGCTGGAGCGCAAACGCCTTACCCGCATCTCAGACCCAGAGAAATGGGAGATCAAACAGGTTGGGGCTGTTTGCTTTTATGGCCGGATAGCCATTCAGCATAGTGGTTAAGAGTGTGGGCCCTGGAGCGTGATGGCCTGGGTGACTTCTGGCCACTTACTAGCTGTGTGATTCTGAGCCAAGTTACTCTCCTCCTTTGTGCCAAAGTGTGCTTTTCTTAAAAATAGCTGGTGGTGGCCTCATGGGGATTAAATGAGTTACTAGAAGCAAAGCTCTTAGGTTAGTGCCTGCCTATGGTAATGCTATGTGAATTTTTGTTCCTTTTTATCATTTGTTAGTAAACCTCAGAACCATGGTGTCCCAAGTACTGTGTAGATGCAGGGCTACAAAGACATGGTTCCTGCCTTTGAGGAACTCCAAGTCCAGTGGAGGAGACAAATTGAAACAAAAAAATGTGAAGGTTTACATATTATGTAATAAAGAATGTGCAGAATGCTTACGGAACCAAGGGAAGAAGCAGAGTTAGCAGATAACTCTTCCTGGGGAAGAGACACTTGAGCCAGGCTTTTGGGCACCATATTTCTTGCTCCCCAGGCATGGGATTTATGATGTTTGAGGCTCTGCAGTCCTGGGTCAGAGGAGAAAAACACCTTGTTTTCTACATGAAACCTCTGTATTGATTCTTCTACATAGAAGAGTTTTGAGCCTAGCAACTTACAAATGCTGCCTTTTGTCCTTTGGCTAGATGATTGCTGCCAATGTTCTTTCCAAAGAAGAGTTTCCAGATTTTGATGAAGAGACTGGCATTCTCCCTAAAGTGGATGATGAAGAAGGTAACTAGCCACTGGTATTGAGCAGAATAATGAATCGGGAGGATAGTTGGCAAGTTGAGCCATTGGACAAGGTGGTTTATTTGTAGTTCGATCCAGTGGTTCTGAATCATTTGTTCCTTGGGTCTCACCACTCATTTCAAGGAACAAGGGTCCCTCCATGATGGAAGCAAAAAAATTCATGTTTCTGGCACATATTTGTATATTGTTATGCTTGTTGCTTATAATAAGTTTTCAGTATATAAAATGTTATAATTGTACTTTGGGGATTAAATTTGATTTCACATATTCTTAGTAATTATTCTGAAAACCCTGGGTCCGCTTAGGTTAACTCTGAGTTGCCCTGGGAACAAATTTTAACTCAGTCCATTTACAATTTTAAAAGTTGTGAGATAAATCCTATAGTGGAACATATGTAATTTATATTACAATAATAAGTCAGTACCTACTAAATGAACATTTGCACACCGACCAGTAAAGTAGGGCTTTACTTAAGTAGAGCTTTAGCAGCACCTTTGAAGCCCCTACATGCCCTCTCTGATTAGATCTTTTTCCTTCCTCCTCCATGTAACCACCATCCTAAATTTTGTGTTAATCATTTCCTCAGTTTTCTTCAGCGTTTTACCATTTATATATCTGTCCCTAAACATTAGTCTGTTTTTTGTTTTTTAAATATATCTTTATTGATTCAGAGAGAAGAAGGGAGAGGGAGAGAAAGAAACATCAATGATGAGAGAGTCATTGATCGGCTGCCTCCTGCACTCCCCGATTGGGGATTGGGCCCACAACCCGGGCATGTGCTCTGCCTGGGAATTGAACCGCCATCTCCTGGATCCCAGGTCGATGCTCAACCACTGAGCCACACTGGCCTGGCTAGTCTGTTTTCGAACTTAATTTTTTTGATTCATTATCATTCTTTTGCTATTTATGTTGATTTTTATAATTGTATTTCATTCATTTTCATTGCTATAGAGTGTTGCTCTATATAAATTTACCATAATTTATCTGTTTTACTTTTGATGGGCATGTGGGCTATTTTGGGTTTTTTATTTACCTTTATGAATAATACTATTATAAAATTCCTATATTTGTCTCTTACTGCACATATACAAGAACTTCTCCTTTTTCCTAAATACGTAGGAGAAGAATTACTGGGTGGTAGGAAATATGCGTGTTCAACTTTACCAGGCAGTCCAAATTGTTTTATAAAGTTTTTATACCAATTTACATTTCTACCATAAGTGTGAGTGAGTTCCTGTTGCTCCACATTCTTGCCAACATTTGGTATTGTTCCACTGTCCAACTTATTTTTTTCTTTTCTTCTTTTTTTTTGCAACTCTGTTGTGGGTTGAGTAAATTCTATAATGAAGTTGGATGGCACATGCCTTAGTACCATCTAGAAGAATATCAGAGCAGCATTTTTCCACAGCTTAACTTCTTTTGAAAGTAGCTCTGATTAATTATTGGGTTGGAGCACAAATGCCCTAGAAATGCCTGGAAAGCTGAGGGAACAGACACCTGGGTTATGGTTTTACTTGCATTGCTGTCCTTTTGACCTTGGGAACCAGCTGTGATAAAGATTGCTGGTGTCTATGGAAATTAATTATTTTGATGAAAATGATTGGTCACTTCTCTTGTTTTTGACTAATAATTCTTTTTGGGGGGACTTTCAGATGAGGACCTTGAGATCGAACTGGTTGAGGAAGAGCCTCCATTCCTGAGAGGGCACACCAAGCAAAGCATGGACATGAGCCCTATTAAAATCGTTAAGGTGAGAAATGCTGGGACTCTAATCTGGACTTGTCAAATGAACTTCTTTTCTTAATGTACCAATTCAGTTTTTCAGAGCAGGTTATTAGATCTGTGTAAGCAGAGCTCAGGCCACAGGAGGTAATATTGGCTGTTGATTAGGGTCTAGAATATTTTTCTTTTAAAGGGGTATTGACCCTGTTTTGTTGCTTTTGCCTTTTTAATTCTTTTGGCTCATTTTAGTGTTTTTTGGGAGGAAGCAGAGATAAAGATATGTGCTTGATCTACCATCAATGCTTTTGCCCAGGCCTTAGGGCTTGACTCATTACCTTGCATATTCTAAGGCGATTTGGGAGGGTTCACTTGACCAATTGCTGCTGGCCCCTAACAGACAGCGATAGCACAGGGTGTTGTGGAGGGCCGAGCTGTGAGAGGAATTCATGGAACAGTTAAGGTAAAATTTTAGGTTTGGAAAAGGGTTATCTTAAAGGTCTCTCAGCTCAGCCACCCATTCAGTGTTTGTAATCCACCCATGTATCCTTCTACAGTGTTCCTCCATGTGGTCATCTCTCATCTGCTTGATATTGTTGGTGATAGGAAATTCACCAGTCCTTAAGGAGACTGATTCTGTCTTCAGGTGGATCTGATCATTAGTTCTTTAGGTGGAACTGAAATCTCTCTCACTGAGTGCCCACATTGGTCTTCATTTTAGTTTTTGGGTCCATCCAGAAGAATTTTTATCCCTTTTTTATATGTCCTAGCTCTCTTGGGGTTCTCATCTTTAAGCCAACATCCCTAATTCCTTCAGTGATTTGTCACTGTCCTTGTTCATTTTCTCTGAATTTGCTAGTTTCTTTCTTTCTTTCATGTAGCCTGGTATGTTGGTATGAACTTCCTTCTTGTGGGTCTCATTCTTTAGATTCAAGTGGTTTAACAAATCTGCATTTTATTTCCTGGACATTTAAGGCATGCTGAGATCCCATTCAATGTTGCTTTGTCCTCTGTTGCGTTAGAACCCAGATGGCTCCCTCTCCCAAGCAGCTATGATGCAGAGTGCCTTGGCCAAAGAAAGACGGGAACTCAAGCAGGCCCAGCGGGAAGCTGAGATGGATTCTATTCCCATGGGACTCAACAAACATTGGGTTGATCCTCTGCCTGATGGTAGGACCCTATGAGGGAGGTGTGGACTTTAAAAAAAAATCTGACCCTTCAGGTACACAGGGAGGGGGCACTGCCAGCACATACCAAAGATTTAGCCTTGGCTTTGGTGATTTGCTTTTTCCCTTCAGTTAAAGCATGTTTTCTGTTTTGTTTTTTAAACAAACGTTTAAAATCAAAAATGTTTTAGTAACCCTGGTCAAATTATTAGACTGGCTGGGTTTTTCTTCTGAATAACTAAAAAATAATACAGCTTTGAAACTTCTCTTTTCGTATAATTCTTTGTGCAGTAAATATTAACTACTGTTGGATATAGTCATAACAAGTATTTTGTTAATTTATGTTAGGCAGCTGGGGATACAGCTGTGAATTAGACGGCATCGCTGCTTTGATGAGGCTTACAATGTAGTGGGGAAGATTATATTTGTCAAATAATTACCAAATAACTAAATCATGACCGGTACTATATGAAGAAGTACAGATAGTATAGTTGGCTGCGGTGGGTCACTTCCCTGGGAAAGTTGAGAAATGAAGGTTAAATAGGATTAAGTCTGTTAAGGGGGATGGGGCGGGGGTTAGGGAGTGTGTTCTAGGCTGAGGAATAGCCTCTGCTGGGGCTGTGAGGTGGGAAAGAAGACTTGTGTGGCTGGAATACAGAGAGTATGGATGAGTGGTGGGGGATGAAGGGTGGGAGGCCAGGACTCTGTAGATGGTATTGGGAATTAGGGCTCAATTTTGAAGGTCACTGGGAAATGTAAAGTTCTAAGCAGGGGTGTGGCATGGTCAGAGTTGCATTTCCAAAGGGTTTTGAGGGTACCCTGCAGCACGGATTGGAGTGGCAGGAGTAGATACATGAGATGAATTGGGAGGCTTTTATAATAATAGTTCAAAGGGGAGAGGATGGTGGCTTGAACACAGAGCTAACAGAGAGGAGGGATGTACTAGAGAAATCTGATTTGTTGAATGTGGAGGAGGGGGCAACGGGCTAGCTTGAGGACAATGCTAAGTTACTTGTTTCCTTTGCAGCGGAAGGCAGGCAGATTGCTGCCAACATGAGGGGTATTGGGATGATGCCCAATGACATTCCCGAGTGGAAGAAACATGCCTTTGGGGGCAACAAAGCTTCTTATGGAAAAAAGACCCAGATGTCAATCCTTGAGCAGAGAGAGAGCCTGCCCATTTACAAACTGAAGGAGCAGCTGGTCCAGGTGAGAAGCCTCTTTATAATGTATTTATTGGTTGGGGAATAGGGGTGTTTTCTAAGAGAAGGGTGACATGTTTTAATTGAAATTAGCTGGACAGGTATGTATACATTCAAAGTCGCTTTTCCAAAGGGGATAGGAAGAAATCCAGAACATTTCCAAGTACTTTAAAATACATATATATTAGTCTATACTTTTTTTTTTTTTCTTACTTGGAAATAAATCTGTTTCAACTGGGGGATCCTAGAGCAGTTCCAAGTGGTTAGAGTATTGTGTTGCATAGACCATAGAGGCAACACTTTGCTTCAGGTACTTATTTCCATTTTCTGGAGATCTGATTTTCAGACCACCAAATTTCCCGAGGCAACTGAGTTTACTAGTTTCCAGTGAATCCTTTCAACAATATCTTATATGTATATGTGCAAGTACAAAAAAAAAAAGTATGTGTACACACATACAGACATATGTTTTATGTGTTACTGTGTTATATACACTGTTCCGCATCTTGCTTTTCTTTTAATGTTATAGCTCAGAAGTTGTTCCTTATTTTTTTTTTTTTAGTGCTTTGTTATGTGGATGTACTCGGCTTATTTAACTAGTCCTGTATTACTAGATGTATAGGTTGATGGCAATCTTTTGCTGTTACAAACAGTGTAGAAATAAGATGACTATTGGGGGTAGGGCACTGGAGATTTGGGAGTGACATTAGAAAGGCATATTATATATACCTTTTTATTTAGTGTTGAACTCTTTAACCATGTGCATGTAATACTTACACAAATTGTATGTATAAGGGAGATCTGGGTGATAGTTTATGCTTTTAGCATCTTCTTTATGTTTTTATGAATTTGAGAAAACCAGTAAATTAAAAAAAATAAATTTGAGTCAGTTAAAAAAAGAATACCCATAAAGTTTAACATTTTTAATTTAGATTATACATGCAATTAAAATAAGGAAGAGCATTGCTCGTAGGCAAATCATTAGTAATTTTTTCTGTGCATATTTAAAAACAATTTAAACCTTGGTTGTAATCTTACTATATGTATACTAGCTATTGTGTATCCTTTTTTGTGTTAGAATGTAAGCATTAATTATTTTACTCCAGAGTAATGCGTGGCAAATTTTAATAACCGTGTTCGTATTCTGTTGCTTTCAGGCTGTCCATGACAACCAGATCCTGATTGTTATTGGAGAGACAGGATCTGGGAAGACAACACAGATCACCCAGTACCTGGCAGAGGCAGGCTACACTTCCAGGGGCAAGATTGGATGTACCCAGCCCAGAAGAGTGGCAGCCATGTCGGTGGCCAAAAGAGTGTCAGAGGAATTTGGCTGTTGCTTAGGCCAAGAGGTAAGTGGGTAGTGAAGCTGTTCTGTAAATGCCTGAAGAATGGGTAAAGGCCCAGATCTCTGTCTATAAAATGGGAAAATGCAACCTTTTTTCAGGTTTCTCCTGAGGGAGAGAGGGTTCTCATTGTCATTACTGATCTGTTCAGGATCAAGTCCAAGGTTGATTTTACTATGAGGAAAACATTGTACATATTGACTAAATTCTTGTCTATTAAGATTATGGGTAACAGTCTGACTGGGCTGAAATCTTGCCTGGTGATTGCACAAAGGAGAGGTTTGTTTTTAAGGTTTTGATTTCTGTTCTGCTTTAGGTGGGCTATACCATTCGATTTGAGGATTGTACCAGCCCCGAAACAGTCATCAAATACATGACAGATGGGATGTTGCTCCGAGAGTGCCTGATTGACCCCGACCTCACTCAGTACGCGATCATCATGTTGGATGAGGCACACGAGAGAACAATTCACACTGATGTGCTCTTTGGATTGTTGAAGAAGGTAACTGGGTGCTCTTTGGTGACTCTTTTGGCTGTTGGGAACCGAATTCTGGGAATTGGATTTGAGTAGTCCTTTTTTGTAAGTAGTCCTTTTTTGGGTAGTCCTTTTTAGTAAGCCACATCTCACTTCCCTTTAGACAGTTCAGAAACGGCAGGACATGAAGCTGATTGTCACCTCTGCTACCTTGGATGCAGTGAAGTTTTCTCAGTACTTCTATGAAGCTCCCATCTTCACCATCCCCGGTCGAACATATCCAGTGGAAATACTGTACACAAAGGAACCTGAGACAGATTATCTGGATGCCAGCTTGATCACTGTCATGCAGATCCATTTAACAGAACCACCAGGTAGGGGGAAAGAGTATGTTTTCCTTAGTCCAAAAGTCCTAATGAGGGTATCTTTTCAGTCAGCTTTCTAAAAATGCCTTTTAAATAGTGTCTCAGGCTTGCATGTTTGAAATGGTGTTGAAAATGTAAATAATGGTGTGCAGGGTTTGATGCACCTATGTAAACACAGACGCAAATTATAAATGAATAAACAGAATAAACACGGACAGGCGAAAGCCTCTTGAGTTATTAGAGGCCAGAATTTGAGTGTGTTTTCTGTCAGTGGAGTTCTGTTAATGTCACTATGGTCTTTGGATAGAACACACACAGAACGTAAATTAATGCTCCTGTTGGCTTCTTAGGTGACATCCTAGTCTTCCTGACTGGTCAGGAAGAGATCGACACTGCCTGTGAGATCCTGTATGAAAGAATGAAATCCCTGGGGCCTGACGTCCCGGAGTTGATTATCCTCCCTGTGTACTCTGCTCTTCCCAGTGAGATGCAGACCCGAATCTTCGACCCCGCTCCACCCGGCAGCAGGAAGGTAACCCTGGGCAGAAAGGATGCTCCCTTGTGCTCTGGAGCCGTGTGGTGCATTCAGCTGGCCCTAATGGGGATTGCTTAGATGTATGTAAGTCTTGTTTGTTATGTTTTAGAGACTGGTCCAGCCAGTTTGTTAAGGAATGTGAGTTTTGTATGTGACCCCTGCTTGTCTTCCTCTTCTTTCCTTAATCATTGGACAGATATTTTTGAGCACCTCCCAGGCTTCGGGGTAGAACCAGGGTGGCAGTCTGAGGGCAGGCCTCTCTCTACTGTGAGGCATCCACCAGTGGACAGGCCTTTAATGTATAGTGTGAGAGTGCTACTGGTCCTCTAGATACCCAAAGAGGGAGCACCCAACCCAGTATTCTTACAGGAAGTAAGGATCTAAGCTAGTCTTGAAGAACACGTGGGTGTTCATCTAAGCAAGGAGGGGAGGGGGGCACGTGTTCTAAGTAGACAGAATAGCCTGTGATAGCCCAGAGGTGAGAGAGAGTGGCCATTTCAGGGAGTTGTATAGTTCCAGTAGCTGGAACTGATTATGTGAGTGTGTGTATGGCAGTAGGAAAGGAAACAGGTGGATTTTAAAAAAATAACAGCTTTCTTGAGATACAATTTACGTACCATACAGTTTATCCCATTAAAGTATGCAATTCAGTGGTTTTTAGTGTATTCACAGAATTGTGCAATCATTAGTTACCATTATTAATGGTAATTGTTAACTGTTAATCACTATAATTTTAGAAGAATTTCATCAACTCACCCGCCAAAAAAACCCTTATATCCTTTAGCAGTCACCCTCCATTCACCCCTCTGCTCAGCCTCTGGAAACCACTAATCAACTTTCTGTCTATGGATTTGCTTATTCTGAACATTTCATATAAATGGGATCATATAATATGTGGTATTTGGTAACTAGCTTCTTTGATGTAGCATGTTTTCGAGGTTCGTCCATGTTCTAATATGTATAAGTACTTCATTTCTTTTTATTGCCAAATAATATCCTATTGTAGAATATTATTCTATATCCAAAATATAGATGTACCACATTTTGTTTATCCATTCATCAGTTGATGGACATTTGGGTTATTTCCACATTTTAACTATTATGAATAATGCTGCTATGAACATTTGTTTACAAGTTTTTGTATAGACATATGTTTTCATTTCTTTCAGAATGGAAGGCAGATGGGTATGAATAACATTAAAGAGTTAGACTAGATAAGACGTAGTGGGTGCCTGGAAGTGTAGGGGAGAAGGGCAGGGGAGAAGTAAGGAATGACTCCCAGGTTTCTGGCTTGGGCAGCTGGATTAGATGGATGATGGTGCTGAGGAGGGAAACATGGAGGAGGAGCAGGTTTGGGGGGAAAGATGGTGATTCCCTCTCTGTTCTGTTCCTGATGATTAAACTTCTTTTTGAGAAGGCTTCTGCAGCTTGTGGCAGGTAGAAGCCTCCCAGGGCCGGTAAGGTACTGGCATGATGTGAGATGTTCTGGTGTCTCCTAGCAATGATTTTTCCAAGCAATTGTGTTTTATTAGCTGAACCTCTGGGTGGAAGAGCAGTGGCAGTGCCAAGCTGAGACTAATAATCTTCTAGATCACAGATACTGCTGCATGCACACAAACCGTGAAACTCCTCTGCTGCCTTGTGGTTCATTTTATGATTAGAAAAAAAAATAACTCCCTCTTGTTCCACATACACAAACAGCCCATTTTGTAGTCCAGATGTCCCCGTGGGGGAAGAAAAATCTCATTTTGCACTGGCACATGTGATGCCAGGAAGTGTCTGCTTTCCCAGGGTACTAGAAAATTAAAATTGTAGTAATGAACATTGGATCTAGAAAATGAGATATGTAGCCATTTTCACCAAATGAAATTGGCTTTGAGTGGCCTTTGCTTTTTCCTGTTCCACTTTTCCTCTCAGGTAGGACCCTACCCTCCATCCCAAGCTAACCCTTAAGAGGAAGGCACCTCCCCTTCCTCTCATTTGAAGCCAAACTGAGATTAAGTGCTCTCTAATCCTCTAGAGAGGAAGATTACCGCACACTCCTTTGGGAAGATGTTTGAGTTCAGAGGTCCTATTTCATACCTCATGGTGAATCTAGTTAGCTCAATCCAGCTGTGTCCCTCTCATCTGCAGGTTGTGATTGCTACCAACATTGCAGAGACTTCGCTGACTATCGACGGCATCTACTATGTGGTGGACCCTGGATTTGTGAAGCAGAAAGTTTACAATTCCAAGACAGGGATTGACCAGCTTGTGGTGACTCCTATTTCTCAGGTATGGCAGCTTCTACCAACAGCTTTCTTGAAAATCCTGCTGAGGGCCTTTCAGAAATTTTGTATGGTTTTATATTTTGAACTTTATTGGTTTCAAAGATGAACTTTTAAGATACTGGGTGCTTTCGTGAGATAAGGAAGATTTTGTGTTGTTTGTTTTTAATCTTTAGTGTTTCAACATTAAAAAGCACCATAAAATTTAAACTTAAAAAAAAGTTTGAATCCTAAATGTGTGAATCCACCACAGATTATCTAATGTAGGTAGTAAGAACATATTTTATGAGTATTATACTTAGCCAGAGATATCTGACATAGTAACAGTTCTTGAGATGATAATGTGTGGGGTTTTTTTGGTAACTATGGAGTAATTTCCTGCCTAAATTATATTTTAAAATGAATAACCTGATTATCGTTTTTGAGGGCAGTTTGGCCACAACGTATCCAAAATTTAAACGATCATCTCTTTAACCTAACAGTTCTGATATATCTGAAAGGTAGAAATGGTTGAATACATATCTAAAGTTGATGCAAAAGGATGTTCACTGAAGGACCGTTTATATTAGAAGAAACCTGGAAAAATTCCCTCAAAAGGGAAGTAGTTTAATAAAATATGATGTATCCATGCCATAGAATGTTATGTGGCATTAACGTGGTGGTGTGTATCTATATTTAATGACTTAAACGTATAACTGATATATTATTTGAAAATAGTGAGCTACAAAATAGCAGGAGTAGTATAATCCAATTTTTGTTTAAAAATAGATGGGGTGCACTTGTGCATCGTGTGTGTGAACCCGCCTGAGACCTGAAAGCATGTAGTCGAAATGTTAGTTGAGGTTATTAGTTGCTGGTGCTGCTGGTTACTGGGCTGATGCAGTGAAGTATGTTTTTTTTCTTTATGCTATTATATTGTTTTAGTATTATAAAAGGCATGGATTACTTTCATAATTTATAAAAGCCATGAGGCTATTTTCATTTGGAAACTTAAGTAATAGTAGCTAACACTTGTAGGGCACTTTCACTTACAGGAACTCTTTACATTCTTGTGTTGATACTTTATGGTAGATACCATGATTACCCTCATTTCACAGATGAGACTGCGGCACAGAGGGGTTAAGGCCACACAGCTGGTGGAGCCAGGATTTGAACCTGGGCAGTCTGGCCCCAGAGTGTGTACCACTTCTTGGGGTGGTGCAGGCAACTCACAGTGATCGAGGAATTAGTTACACTTGCCTTCTCTGATTTAGAGAGGTACCTTTTTTTGTTTGTTTATCCTTACTGGAGGATATTTTTCCATTGATTTTGAGAAAGTGAGAAAGTGTCTATTCGAGAGAGACACATCGATTGGTTGCCTCCTCCACCCCCCGACCAGGGCTGGGAATCGACCTGAAACCCAGGTATCTGCCCTTGGCTGGGAATCCAACCCAAGACACTAGTGCGCGGGCCAACGCTCTGACCACTGAACAACACTGGCCAGGGCTGGAGAGATATCTTAGAATGCTGTGGAGTCTGCCACCTTGTGTGATTGCTGCCTGCCTTTGTGTGGTTAGTGACCTTTCATACTACATGCTTTGTTTGGAGCTGGCATAGGAATTTGTAAATCCTGATACTATCTGTAAGACAGATGGTTTTGTCAAAAAATGGCCCTCTTCAGATTGCTATTCAATGTTTCCTGGCAACCTATGGCTAAACTACATATAAATTTTTTTAATTTCAAAAATTAGCACCACTCTCCCCTAAGAACAGAATTAATATTACATTATTTCTGAGAAATAGAAAAAATTTAAATTACCCATAATCCTACCACCACCAGTCATTATTTTAATGTTTTTCTTGCCCTTTTTTTTCATGTTTGTTTCTTTCATGATTATAATTCTAGTAGCCTAGTAAGTATGTTTTGTATATCTTTTTGTTTAAGTATTTAATTTTCCTGATTATTAAGGTAATACGTGTTCAATATTGGACCTTGAAAATAGAACCCATCTGCAAGCCAATTGTCAGAGTTAGCCACAGTTAACATTTTAGGGTATTTTCCCCAGCTTTTTCCTTCTGGTAGTTTATACTATATCATAAAGATTTTTTTACAAAATCAGCATTATATTGTTTTGTAGCTTGCTTTTTCACCTATGTGAATGAACATTTCCTTCTGGCATTGAGCATCTCAAACCTGAAATTTTTAAAAAAATTTTTGTTTAAAATATTACAGATGTCCCTTTTTCTCCCCAACGCCCCATTCCACCCTGTCCCATCCCCCTCCCAGTCCCTCTCCCCACCATTGTCCATGTCCTTGGGTTGTGCACATGTGCATATAAATTCTTTGGTTACTCTCTCCCCCTCCACCCATCTGCCCTCCTCCATCCCTCTGACATTCGTCAGTCTGATCCATGCTTCTATGTCATTGAATCTATTTTGTTCATCAGTTTATTAAGTTCTTTAGATTCCACATATAAGTGAGATCATGTGATGTTTGTCTTTCTCTGCCTGGCTTATTTCACTTAGCATAATTTTATCCAGGTCCATCCATACTTTCCCAAAGGGTACAAGATCCTTCTCTACAGCTGCATAGTATTCCATGGTGTAAATGTCCCACAACTTTTTTATCCACTCATCTACCGATGGGCACTTGGGCTGTTTCCAGATCTTAGGTATTGTAAATTGTGCTGCTATGAACATAGGGGTACATATATTCTTTCTGATTAGTGTTTCAGGATTCTTAGGATATACTCCTAGAAGTGGGATCACTGGGTCAAAAGGCAGCTCCATTTTTAATTTTTTGAGGAACCTCTATACTGTTTTCCATAGTTCAAACCTGATTTTTAAAATGGCTACAGTCATTGTTGGTATAGTAACAGTTTTATAGTTCACTTACATTTTTGGCTGTAACTGGGGATAGCATTTTGTCATCGTGTTTTATGCTTTGTCTTTTATGTTGTGTCATACTATTTTGAAGGTGTATTTCTGTGATCTTTACAATATTTTTTACATTCTCCTTTTTCTATATTTGCCTCACTTGAACAGACTTTCCCGAAATGTTGAGTGTTGGAGAGGGGATGATAATAACATTGGTAGTCTTGGAAATGGTCCTAAGGGAAGTGAAATAAACCCCACTTTGGATTTTGCCAGTAGTTAAGTGCCCCTCTTTTAACAGATTTCCTGGGTAAGGCTGTTAGACGATGTTTAACAGATATGTTACTTTTATGTGCTCACCCCTCTAGGCTCAGGCAAAGCAGCGAGCTGGCAGAGCTGGGAGAACAGGCCCAGGGAAGTGCTACAGGCTGTACACAGAACGTGCCTACCGAGATGAAATGCTGACCACCAATGTGCCAGAAATCCAGAGAACCAACTTAGCAAGCACAGTGCTCTCGCTCAAGGTAGAAATCACTGTCTTACTAGAATGGGTTGGTGGAACAGCCCAATCCTATGGCCTTAGTAAATGAATCTCAGTTTTATGAACCTTGTTAAATACTTTAGTAACCTCATAGAACCAGTCCGTTTCAGTGAAATGCAGATGGCTGTGATAACAGCCTTTCCACTGTGGGTCTGGGGCTAAGCTGGCATGTCTGCTGTGAACACACATTTTTTTCTTACCATAATTACCAGCATAATGTTTGGTTATAAAATATTTTAGTTAAGAGCATTTTTTAAAAAGACATTAGAAAAAATCTCATCATTGCCAAACTGTGAACAAACACACTTCATTCATCCCTTTAGCTTTCAGATCCAATTCTGTTCTTTTAAAACAGAAGCAAAACTCCCAGTCCAAAAACTTTGCAGAGGGAGCTATCAGTAGAGGTTTCAGACTGGCCCTCTGGGGGCTTGGTTTTCATTCTGAATCATTGCTCTTCCTCTCTCAGTCCCCAGTGAGGACCTTCATTCTCCTTTGGCAGGGGGAGCCGCAAGAGTAATTTTCCAGATGATGGCACCCCTCCTCCCCCGACACTGATGCTACCCTGGAGCCCTGGCACTTTACTGGTGCAGACTGCTCTGTTGTAATTTATTATTCATTCCCTGTAAGAGAGGCTAAAGCAGAGCTTCAGAAAATAACTTGCTCCAGTCTGTAGAGTGAGAACAGAGAGGCATCTGTGGCTCAAACTTCTGCTCTAGGCTGTGTGTTCTTGACAAATTTACCTGCTCAGCCCTCTGTTCTGTATTCTCTCAAAAGGGGGTCCTGTTAATAGTATTTGTTGTGAAGATAAGTGAGATAATGCAGGTAAAGGTACTTGGCACACTTAGCTTACTGATTGCTAACATAATTTCTTATAGTTATTATTCATACAATAAACATTTATTGAACACCTGCTGTGTTTATGGTCACAATCAGTTTATGGGAAAGACACAGAAAGCTTAGGTTCTACCACATCACCCTGTGTACACACTTGGTTAATGCATCATTCATTTGTTTCTTTTATTCATAAAATTAGCTAACAAATGTATTGATTGCTGCTCTGTGCCAGGCACTGAGATTCTGTTGCGTTGTTGAGGTTCTGTGTCCATGTGTCTCACCATTATGAACTCTTTGAGAGCAGGGGCAGCCTCCTAGTCATCTTCATATCCCTGCCACCGAATATGGTACATGGATGGCACTTCCTAGATACACGGTAGAAATAATGTATGCAAGAGACAGGACAAGCTGGTGTATTGTCTTATTTTTTTTAATTATGGTGAAATACAAAACACATTACCATTGTTACCTTTTTAAAATGTAAAATTTACATTCACAGTGTTGTACAGCCATCACCACTATCCATTTCCAAAACTTTTTCATCATCCCAAACAGAAACTCTGTACCGTTCAACTAAACTATCCCTTTTCCCCTCCCTGCAGCCTCTAGTAATCATTATTCTACTTTCTGTCTCTATGAATTTACCTCATGTAAGTGAAATCAAACAATATTTGTCCTTTTGTATCTGGCTTATTTTACTTGGCATAAGGTTTTCAGGGTTCATCACGTTGTAGCTTGTGTTAGAATTTCATTCCTTTTTAAGGGCAAATAATATTCCATTGTATGTATAAACCATGTTTTGTTTATCCATTCATCCATTAATGGATATCTGGGTGGTTTTTACATTTTGGCTATTGTGAATAATGCCCCTGTGAACATTAGTGTACAAGTATCTGTTTGAGACCCTGCTTGCAATTCATTTGAGTATATATCTGGAAGTGGAAGTGCTAGATAATATGGTGATTCTATGGTTAACTATGGAAGAATCACCAAATTGTTTTCCATTCCCACGAGTAATGTATGAGGGTTCCGATTTCTCCATATCCTTGCCAACACTTATTCTTTTCTTTTTTTTTATCCTCACCCGAGGATATTTTTTCCATTGCTTTTCAGAGAGAGTGGAAGGGAGAGGGAGGGAGAGAGAGAAACATCAATGTGAGAGAGACACATCTATTGGTTGCCTCCTGCACACGCCCCAGCCACCAGGGCCAGGGATCAGGCCTACAGCCTAGGTACGTGCCTTGGCCAGAATTGAACCTGGGACACTTCAGTTCGCAGGCCAACACTCTAACCACTGAGCCAAACTGGATAGAGCTTATTATTATTTTAAAGTATTTTTATTGATTTCAGAGAGAGAGGAAGGGAGAAGGAAAGAGAGATAGAAACATCAGTGATGAGAGGGAGTCATTGATCGGCTGCCTCCTGTATCCCCCTGCCAGGGATCGAGCCTGCAACCCAGGCATGTGCCCTGACCAGGAATCTAACCACAATCTCCTGGATCATAGGTCGATGCTCAGCCACTGAGCCACACCAGCCGGGCTGCTATTATTTTTTAAATAGACATACTAGTGGTATGAAGTAGTATCTCATTGTGGTTTTCATTTGCATTTCCCTAATTACTAGTGTTGAGTATCTTTTCATGTGCTTCTTGGCCATTTTTATGTCTTCTTTGGAGAAATGTCTATTCAAGTCCTTTGCCCATTTTTTAATTGTCTTTTTGTTGAGTTGTATGTACTGTCATTTTGAGTGAGTGTTCTTAAAGTTTTCTGAGAAACTATATACTTTCTACTAGTCTGAGTTATGTGTGGCTCAGCCCTGGAGGTTGCTGCTAATCTTGCTGATGGCTTCCTAATTGCAGTTGAAGAAATAGGAAAGAAAGCAATAAGTAGTCTCTCTCCATGTTAACACTGGCAAGATTGACCCTCCCATCACACACTTTCTTCCCTTCTCTTTTAGGCCATGGGCATTAATGACCTGCTGTCCTTTGACTTCATGGATGCCCCACCAATGGAAACCTTGATCACAGCCATGGAGCAGCTGTACACACTGGGGGCCCTGGATGATGAGGGCCTGCTTACTCGCCTGGGCCGCAGGGTAGGGGACACACTTAACTTCCATTGCTTTTGGGAAGATTTCCGGCCAATCTTCTATACTCTTTGTGCAAAATCAAGCTCCGACACCCTGGATAAGTTTTGAGTACAATTCTAGATGCCCGTTTTTTAACCTGGATTTTTTACTATCACTTAAAACTACTTATTTTTATTGACTTTAGAGAGAGGAAGGGAGAATGAGGAAGAGGGAGAAACATTGATTGGCTGCCTCACTAACTGGGATCAAACTTGCAACCTGGTTATGTGCCCTGACTGGGAATTGAACCCATCACCCTTTGGTGCACGGGATGATGCTCCAACCAATGAGCCACACTGGCCAGGGCTTAAAACTGTTTCTTTACAGAAAAATAAATTTTATCCACAGTCAATTTTACCTTGGGATATATTATTGAGTGTAGCCTTAATTTGATGTCTGCAAATTTCTACCTACCTCAACAGTCGTTATGTTCTTGGTCACATATATTTCGTTGGAGTTTCTTTGGGAAATAAAAAACCAACATCTTCTGGTAGAGACAAGCATCCCACATCATCATGCTTTGGTAAACCTCCTATGGTCTGTTGACCACTCTGACCAGAGTCTCATGTTGGCAAGTCCAGATGGGTCTTCCATGGGGAAGCAAGTGTAATTTCTTCTTCTCCCTCTAGATGGCAGAATTCCCTCTGGAACCAATGCTGTGCAAAATGCTGATCATGTCTGTGCATCTGGGCTGCAGTGAGGAAATGCTGACCATCGTATCCATGCTGTCTGTGCAGAACGTCTTTTACAGGCCCAAGGTAGGGAATTCAGACCCACGTTCATATGAGGATGTGGTGAAGCTGCATGAAATCAGCCATTGCCATTCCAGTGTTTAATGTGGATGCTTGACAGAACCATGTAGGGCTCCTTGGAACTGCTCGGTGTTCAATTAGTAGCTGCTAAAAGGAAGATGATCTTTCACACTGTTTGGCAGGATAAACAAGCCCTCGCTGATCAGAAGAAGGCCAAATTCCACCAGACTGAAGGAGACCACCTTACGCTGCTGGCCGTGTACAATTCTTGGAAGAACAACAAGTTCTCCAACCCATGGTGCTATGAGAACTTCATCCAGGCTCGTTCTCTGCGCCGGGCCCAGGACATTCGCAAGCAGATGTTGGGCATAATGGACAGGTAACATCTGGGGTCTTTTCCCCATGTTTGAGTTGAACTTCCTTGAATGTCATGTCTGTTCATCTCTGTATATACTTGTGGAGCTCTCGACCCCTCGCATAACCCTTTCCTCCAGCTTTTCCACCTTTGTTATACTCCTCCCCACACAGCTGAGAATCACTTCAGAGAGTTCCTGAGAGCCCTGGCAGGTGTCGCTCAGTTGGTTGGAGTGTCATCCGTGCACCCTAGGGTCATGGGTTCGATTCTCAATCGGCACATACCCAGGTTGTAGGTTCGATCATCAGTTAGGACGCATATAGGAGGTAGCCAGTCAGTGTTTCTCTCTCACATCAGTGACTCTCTCTCTTGAATCAATTAAAAAGAAAAGAAAGTTCCTGAGACAAAGATGATTTATTAATTGTTTTAAAAAACTCTTTGTTTACAAGTATCTGGAACATTATTAGTCAAATTAAATTAAGTCTTTGGCTCTAATTGTGTCCATCTTGCCCACTGGGCAGAGCTACCCCCGTAATACACTTAGGGCTGGAAGAAGGGCCCTGGGGACCCAAGATAGGGGTGTTAGGTGCCATCATTCTGGAAGATAGAACCTCTGAAAGCAGAGTTGTCTCACATTTTTGTTCTCTCCTGATTTATTTTCCTGATAGACACAAGCTGGATGTGGTTTCCTGCGGTAAGTCCACAGTCCGAGTACAGAAGGCCATCTGCAGTGGATTCTTCCGAAATGCTGCCAAGAAAGACCCTCAGGAGGGTTACCGGACACTGATCGACCAGCAAGTGGTCTACATCCATCCTTCCAGTGCTCTCTTCAACAGACAGCCAGAATGGTAGGTGGGCAGGCCTCAGGTCTGGGAGCTGTTCTGGGCAGAGGGAACCTGTAAATCTATTGGTACTTTGTGTTTGTGTCTTCACCCACCCCCAGCACTTCTTATTCTAACATTGCTTATATTTCTAGAGCAGCAGGAGCCTGAATTAGGCTAGTCAGACCCTTTTGAGAGAAAAAAATCATGGGAGTAAGAGCTAGGAAGGTTCTTAGAGATCATTTAGTGAGGTGGTTTAAAAAAAAAACTTTTTTTTAAGTGGCATTTAAAAATTTAATCTTACCTACCCTAATATAATACTGATTTAAAACTGCTGTGCCACCATGGTAGAAAAGTTGGAGATGTAGAGCCTTGCCTGCTTGGCTTTCCCCCATCTCCTTGTGGCAGCCCCTGAGGCTCCTCTTCAGGGCCCTAGAGTTCTGTGGAAACAGCCTGAAAAACCACCATCCCATTTCACAGAGCAGGAAACAGGTCCAGAGAAGTGGTATGATTGACTCTGTGTTAATTAACTAGTTGGAGCCAGAGCCAAGTCTAGAACACATTATTCTGACAGTTTTCTTATGGTTAGAAGTGTGCAGCCTCCTCAGTATTGGAGTGTGGTTGTTGTAAAGAGAGACTGTAGTCTCCTGAGGGCTCAAGCAGGAGAGGTAAGAGGGTAAAATGCAAACTCAGCTGTGGGCCACCAGGGAGCAGGGTGACTGGAGTGGAGCCTGTATCAGAGGCTTGATCCTGTCTCTGTCCCCTCTCAGGGTGGTGTACCATGAGCTGGTGCTGACCACGAAGGAGTACATGCGTGAGGTCACCACCATCGACCCCCGGTGGCTTGTGGAGTTTGCCCCTGCCTTCTTCAAGGTCTCCGACCCAACTAAGTTAAGCAAGCAGAAGAAGCAGCAGCGTCTTGAGCCCTTGTACAACCGCTATGAGGAGCCCAATGCCTGGAGAATATCCCGGGCTTTCCGGAGGCGCTGAAAGGCAAGACTTGTTTGCCTCTCTTGCAGCATTGGCCCAGGGCTTGGACTCCCTTTTATTGGTGAAAAGCTGACCCTGAGGATACAGCTGTCCAGTGACTGAGTATCTTAACTGGACATTTTCCGAACTTGATTTGCATTTCTTCTCTCGTGGTAAAATAGAAACAGGGATTTTTACGCCTGGTTTGACCAGAGCCTACAGTCCCCAGTATCCCAAGTCACTGGAGTCACCTGGGGCTCACAGCTAGCACGGGGGTCCACTGTATCGTCTCCAAGAATGGGGCAACTCATGCAGCACTGGGATGGGAAATGGGCCACAAGTATCTTACACCTGGACATGCAGACAGATGGACGTGGTGAGGACCCTGATGCCTGGGCTGGTACTCTGTGGAGGAGGAAGCCATGATACTCACTGAAAGTGTTGGCCCCACTTCCTGTTCCTGTCCATTCCCTGTACTTTCCCTTGACCTGAAAATATTTATTTTTCTTAAGGAAACAAAAATGGTTTTCTGTGAAGGTTTCTTTTAGCTGAAAGGTTAGGATATTGCTCTGGACCAGTGGGGAGATTTATTATCTGTGTCTTTGGTGCATGTGATAGAGAGTCTCCTGAAACCAGAGCCTAGGGCCTCTTTAGGCTGAAAGGTGATGCACAGTGCAGACCTCCAGTCTTAGCACCCACGCTAGGCCAGCCCTGCTGCGAATCGCCCCATGATTAACCACATCCACTGCACAGGCTCTCAGTTCTGGGTGCCTGAGTGGTTACAGATGCCACATATTGAATACAGAGGCTGTCCCTGGCTCCCTCCCTCCCACCACACTCACCATGTGCAGCGTGTCCTATTTCCTTTTGAAACATTCGACAAAGCTTTTATTTTGTTTCCCCTGAGGTCCTCGATGAACTTTAACAAAGGTTTTTTATGGTCAAAGCCTCCCCTCCCCTGCCCCAAACAGAAAACCAGCATAATACCCCTTAGAGCCGGTTTGTGCTGCCCAGCATCTGTGCTCTGGGTCTCACACTAGGTGGTTTTCTCCTAGCCATAACCACCTCCTAGTGCCCAAAGTTTTTTATTTTTAAAAAATTTTACTTATTGATCTTTTAGAGAGAAACATAGATTTTTGTTCCACTTATTTATGCATTCATTGGTTGCTTCTTATATGTGCCCTCACTGGAGCTTGAACCTGAAACCTTGGTGTATCAAGACAGTGCTCTAACCAACTGAGCTACCTGGCCAGGGCCTCTCACGGTTTTTGAGGAGGCTCTTAACTAGGAAGAACATCAGACAGATGCTGCCAGGCCAGGTTGTGGGATGTCTAGAAAGCTCCTCTGGACATGGAGTTTGTTTAGAAGCTCCTGAGCAATTGGGCGCGTTGTATGTTGCCTGCACTGTCTCCCCAACCCCATTCTGGTAAGTTCTGAAGTGATGTAAGTACTAGAACTACCATAGAATTGTACACCAGACACCAGAAGAGACTATACGGCATTCTAGGAAATGAAGGAATGTAGACTGTCATTGGGCAGCAGACAAATCACCCTAAAGACAATTCAGAGAATCCAGAGGAGAGGAATACAGGCCTGGGAGTCAGCCGACTGAGGTCCCTGCCCCTTTTTCCTAGCTGAGCGTGTGCCTCTGATTCTGTTTGAGTGTGCTCCTCAGGAAGCCAGGGCCTGTAATTAAGGGCAGGGAGGTGTTTGTGTGCTGACAGTTAAAGCCTATGGGTAGAAGAGTGTAGGGGCTGGCAGAGGAAACAAAAAGGGCAGCAGGGGCTGGGCGCCCAGCTCGCCAATCTCTTTTTCTTGTTAGTTCTCACCCGAGGATATTTTTTTCATTGCTCTTCAGAGAGTAGGAGATGAGGGGAGAGAGATACATCACTGTGAGGGAGACATATCCACTAGTTGCCTCCTGCACGGGGAGCGAACCCACAACCTAGGTACGTGCCCTTGACTGGGAATCGAACCCGTGACCCTTCAGTGCTAAGGTTGACGCTCTAACCACTTAGCAACACTGGCCAGGGCCCAACTCCCCAATTTTAATTCCAGCCCAGGTCTCCCCAGTTCAGGAACAAAATGTGGGCTTTGCAGCCCACCTGTCCCAGCTGAGTGACAAGCTCTGATGTGTTGGCACCTCTGAGATCATAGTCCCTGAAGATGGAGTTTTGGGATTTAAGCTCAGGTTGAGAAGGGGATGTTTAACAGGCCAAGGTGAGAGACAGGACTGGCTGTCTTTCTGGGTTTGGTATGCAAATAAAAGGATCCTAGCTCTGTGGGTGTTCTTGAACATCTCCCCTGGGAGCTGGGGTTACTTCTGTCACATGGTGGGGTCTGACCTGACTGTCCATTGGGAACCAGCATACAGGCCGCATTGCCCAGCCTGCACAGAAGGGGGCTTCCTGCCAGATTCGGAAGCACTCTCCCCTGCTGCTCCCACACAATGGGGCCCTTGTTTCTCTTCCTTGAACCAATATTACCCGAGGTTGAGTGACAGCCCAGGAAAGGATGTGGGTCTCATGCAGGGAGCTGGAATCTTCTTGGCCATTAAAGTCTTCTGTTCACTGCACTCCTGCGGGAGCCTAGCTCAGGAGTTTCCTGCCCCTGCACATGTGCTGAGTCTGTAGTTGTTTGTGTATGTGAGGGGACCGTCCCCATGGGGCATGTGTAAGCTCTACTGCTAGGTCAGGCTTCTCGGCCCGGGTTCACCTTCATCCAATCTGGAGCATGGTTTGGTTTTGGCTCCCTCTCTGTCAGCCCAAAGAATTCCCTCCCGAGGCTGTTGTAGCTGTCTCCTCTGACCGGTGCTCTTCCAAGTTTAAGGCTTTGAACAAAGAGTCGTGATGAGTGGCTTGTTAATGAACATTTTAGAGGGCAGAGGTCACATGTCAGCCTATGAGACGGTTTCCGGTTTTGTTTCCGTGATGCTGTTTCTCCTAAATCCCTGTCTCTTATATGTGGTACTCAGGATCTGTTTCTGCTCAAAATTTACACCTTCTCACCCTAATAACCTGGCTTTAATATGGAAATTAAATCATATATATTTTTAAAAAGTTGTATTTAAAAATTTTTTCCTTGCTCTAAATTGTAAAAACAGCACTATATCGATGTTGTTTCTAGGGGAAAAAAATGTTGCTTTTTATTTGTGGGTAGTGGTTGAGAGGCATCCCTTCCTGTGCTGTTGGGTCTTAGCATTAGTACTGGGCAGGGACTATCTGTGGAAGTAGGGCAGGCATTTATGAGGGTAGGGCAGTCCAGTCTCAGCATGGCTGTGGTTCTGATTTAACTGGAGAGTGCCTGGCTCCTGGGAAGCTGTTTGCAAAGGGGCTTGGTCTACAATGGCCCTCTTACCTCCACAGCTATCCCTGTCATACTCTGTCACACTCCCTAGGTGTCACCACTTTTCCAGCCTTGCCTTTCCCACCCCCCCAGAAAACTTGGCCCCAGGGTTCTGGTCTTCCCCAGGTTTGGGCAAGGAGAATCTGAGCCATTCCCCACTCCCCTTCCCCCAAAGATCTAGTGTCCTTTTCCTAAACTGGCCACAACTCAGGGCTTGTTCCAGCCTCTCCCTTCACCTTCTTGTCTGGGTACCTTTTCCCATTCTCCAAATCCTCTCCAAATTCGTCTCCAACTTCAGTAGAAACAGCAACCTGGAGCCACGGCAGGAGGGGGTGGATGGGACACACTGTTAGGGTACATGTGAGTAGCAGCTCACGGGAGCAACAGTAATTGCAGAAACCACAGGCCAAACCCTGCCTGAGCAAGCCCCAGGAGGCCTCAAGGCTCCATAGCTCTACCTGCCCTACCCCCGCCCCTCACCCCCACAGGGAGATGGCTGTAGGAACCATGCTGCAGGTGCCCAAGAAGCAGTGGTCTAGATTATGAAGTACCCCATGTACATTATTTCGGGACCCTCACACAATAATCCTGGGAGGGGAGAAGAACAGGCATCATTGAGCCCATGAGCCCATTTTTCAGAGGTAAAAGAGGTGACCTCTTTTCCCAAGAACCCATTTGGTAACTTAAGTGTCAGGGTCAGGCCCCAAACTGGTCATCTGCTTCAAGGTGGAGCTCTTTCCAACCCCAGGTCCTTCTCTCATGGCAGCAAAGAGGACACAGAACAGGAGAAGCAGGGGCCTTTATTAGGGTCTGGCAGATGTGGTGGAGGTGGAGATGAGATCCCAGGCCTGGGCCTAGGAATGGGCAAAGGGCCCCCAGAGCAGGAAGCCAGCCCTCCCTGTCTCCTCCAGCAACCCCACCCCCATCCCAGGTTCCTTCCTCCAGCCTCCCCCTGCCTCTGGGAACACAGAGCACCAAGAACTGACAAGCAGGACCCTCCAGGGCCACAGCTTGGAGTGGAGTGCAAGATCTAGGCTTCTGCCTCCCCACAGTGGGAGATATGGGGAGCTCAATGCATCCTCCCACCAGGATAAAGTGGGGATGCTCCTTCTTTGTCCCCCAGAACAGAACAAACTCTTGTTCTGTGTGATGGGGGAGAGGGAGAAGGGCTTGGGCCTCTAAGGTAGACCTAGGAAGAGGCCAGAGGAAGACCCCCAAGATTTTCTAAGACTCCACCTTTGCACTTGCAGTGTCTCCACTTTTCCTTCCCATGGACTCTGGTGAGCAGCTCAGAGTCTGGGCCAGGGCGACTGACAGGCCAGTGGAAATCTGCTCCAAAGACATCTGTGGGTCTCAGAATGAGGGTTTCCCCAACACCAGATTCATCTATATGTACACAGGGCAGTACCTGGGTGGCAAGGGAGCAGCTGCTAGGGGCTAGTAGGAGTAGCCACCCTTGGGGCCAAAGGGCTGGGCAGGGCCAGCCAGCTCTGGGAGGTAGGCAGGGCTCTCATCCAAGTGGGACAAAGGGACTGTGTCTTCCTCACTGACCGGCCTGTCAAACTCGGCCTTGAGAGCTGGACGCTGATTGTCCGGGAAGGCCAGAGAGAAGAGGGCCTCAGGCTCACACACAAACTTGTACACATAACGCTCGCCAGCCACCTGTGGGAAGAGAGGGGCTGGGTGAGTCTCTCTCTCCAGGTCAGTGTAGGGGTGGGGAATGGGTCCAGGCAGATGTGTGGGGTATGTTTCTCTCCCATCCTTGTCCCTCTAAGCAGCAAGTCTATTCTGGGGTTCACCTCTGATCTCAATCTCACCATGCTTTGGGCTTCTCAGTTACTATTTAGCACTTTTTTGGGAGAATGTAATCTTGGGATTGTCCACAATTTCTTGTCCCTTCTGATTGGTTCATTTTCTGCTCCTACAAACTCCTGAGAATGCTCTTCTGTCCCCTGCCCCCACCCTCTTGTCCCTGGACCCTTAGCCCTTGACCTTCTGCATGATGCCTTTCTCATAATAGTATCGGAGTGAGCGGCTCAGCTTGTCATAATTCATGGCCGGCCGGTTCTTCTGGATGCCCCAGAGCCTGGCGACCTGGGGGAACAGGAGAGTTTTGGGACAGTGATGCTAACTCAGCAGAGGAAAAATGGGGCACAGGTCAGAAAGAGCACTTGAGATTCTTCATGCAAAATGCTAAGCTGGTCAGGCAAATAAGCACCAGCTCACAGACCCAGATTTGGTAAGAATTCAGGTTAGGTAAAGCAATGATGTTGGTGAAGGCACACGCCACCCGTTCCCAGGTTCTCTCATCTCCAGGCCCCAAAGATTTTGGAAGGAGAAATGGGGACATCTGAGAGGCCCACCTCCTCAGGCTCAATTAGTTTGAACTCCATCCCTCGGCCCGTCCAGGCAATGAAGTGAGCATTCGTTGGGTCATCTAGCAGGGCCACCAGAAACTGCCACAGCTGCAAGGCACCCCGGCGCTGGTAGGGCGGTCCCTCTCGGAATGCTCCAACCCCTTCCTGCTTGATGTCTCCTGGGGAACACAGGAAACAGGAGTGGAGGGTTTGTGCCTTCTGGTCCCCCAGGTAACCTTCTCTCCCAGGGGTCTTTCCAGGCCCTTCCTCATGAAATGTCATGTGATTCCCGGGTGACACAGTCAGAGGGCATGGACAAAACCCTGACCCTCTCATGGACAGTCACGTCTCTGACCTTCAAATTTCTCAGGGACGACACAGACATCATCTGGGAATGGTCGCACAGGTTTCTCATAGCCATAGCCTTGAGGAGGAAGTTGGGGGTCACTCAGATCTGGGGGTTCACTGATGAGACCCCAGGGTGTCCAGAGGGACTCCTGGCCAGGAGACCCTCCCCCATGGCAGGACCCTCTTCCAACTTGGAGGACTTGGCAGGGAGGAGGGGGCTGCCTTACCCATAGTCCCGTCACCTGGAGAGGGTCCAGGGAAACCCTCTGTGTGAAGGTACATTGACGCACACCCAGGGACATCTGGGGGTAGAGAAAGAAGGATGATGTTATAGGTGGCTGGGGGCAGCAGGCCTACACACATTTAAGAACTTCCTGCCAGCCTGCTTTCCGGCTCTGTTCCCAGCTGCCTGCCTACCACCAGTCCCAGGGGAAGTTCACCCAGAGGGGATGTGAGGCTGGAACCCCTCAGCTTGAGGGCTGAGCCAGAGGGCAGGGATGGTAGCAGCTGGGGCTGGGTAAAGCTGTTCCACAAGGCCCAGGATTCCAGGGAGCAGCTGTTTCCTGAGTTTAGGGGGAGGAGGGAGGGATAGAGATGAACCTCCGGGGAAAGTGTACAGTGTCCATGTCTAAGACTCCCTTGGAATGGGCTAACCTCCGGTCAGCAGGTCAGATTCCCTGCCTAGTGTGTTATATGAGGGAGGGAGGAATGAATGGAGGAAAAGGAGGGCGGGGGGAAGAGACCGCATGTATCTGTATCTGTGGAAGAGGCAGTGAGCACTGGGCCGTTTTTTCTCAGGTCTGCCAGCAGAGCACATTCCACTCCGTTTCATTTCATTCCCTAGGATTGAAACCTCCCCACTCCACCTGGAGGCAGTTGGTTGTGTGAAGTCACCCGTTCAAGTTCCAGCCCCTTCTGCCCTACCCCCTTCCCCTCCCACCTAAAAATGAGATGGTGAAACCTGACACCTCCAGGAGGAGGAGGAGGCGGGAGAGTGGGCTCATTCATGCATCCATTTTGTGAATGGAATTCCTGACTCCATTCAGAGGAAGCTGAAGGGGGGAGGGGCAGGAGTTCAAGGGCATGTAACACGATCTCCTCCGGTCTACATCCTTTGAAGGTCAGCGGCAAGAGCGGCTCCCTCCTCTTTCCTGCATCTCTCGGCCAGGCAAGGCTCAGGCTTATGCCCTGGGGTTGAGGAGAGGTGCACCCTTCTGGTTCTCACTCGGGCAGCCTGGGGGTTTGTGGTTCATTCCCCTGCCCCTGAAAGACTGGGCATCAGAAAAAGGGAAATTCCAAAGCTCTGGCCAGCTCTGAGCCTACTCTAATTGCTGAATTTTACTTTTCTCATGCAAGGTTGCATAGAAACTCAAATGTGGGGATGGTAACAGTGTAACAAGCCAAGGTTTTCTGGGCCCTTCCTAACTGAGAAGGGCCCTCCCTCTGACTTGGGGCTTTGAACTACAGCTATTTACCAATACGGCTGAGCACAACTCACTCAGGTGGGACACCGGTGGAACTAGAATTCACAGCAGTCCCTACTTCCGGTGCCCAGCTCTGGCCAGGATGGTGGGTCATCCATCAACCTTTTAAGCTTGAACAGGTTGTGGAAACCACACATTAACCCCGAGTCCCAACTGGGAACTATGAGCTTGGCTAGTTTCAAATTCATGTTTCTCTCCATTCAAATCCCTTCGTATTTTTAAGTGTCTGTGGGGACAGAGAGCAACCGATTCATCTTTGTATCCTCCAACCCCACACGCTCATGCTCCTTGAACAGTACTTTGGTCTCCACAGGTAATTAAAACCCCAAACACCTGCTAAATAGACGTAGAAAGAAATGCCTTAACTTCCCTATTTTGTCGCATGCTGCCTGAGGGCAAGGACCTACATCCCATTTATCTTTGATCTGAATGTAAGTTTGCTGATGGAAAAAATGACAATTCTTTTGAATCTATTAAAAAAATGAATGGGTTGGATTTATGAACTAGTAAAAGGATAGAAAGGTCAAAAACTTGTGGAAAGACATTCTGGGGGTTATCACATGCCACCCCACCCAGCAATCTCACCCCAACGCCTCCCACCTGAAAAGTCTCTTACCCGAGTCATAGGCGAAGTCCGTCTGCTCTTGTTTGATCACCACCCCCGCCCCTGGGTACCTGTGCCCATTGACCCCACCCTGGCCCATGGCCAGCTGTTCGTACAGGGGGTCAAGGTATTCCTGCTTGAAGCTCTGCTGGGGGTAGGGTGGGCAGGGCTCCGACAGCTGGTGTTGGTAGGGGGCTGGGAGGGGTTCCCGGCCCCCTCCCTGAGAGGATGTGAAGGAGTGGCAAATATCCAAGGGCTGCTGGAAGACGGAGCTGCGTAAGGGTAGGTGGGGAAAGAAGAGAGTATTAGATTAAGTTCTCCTGCCTGCCCGTCCCAGAGCTGCAGAGTGGGCTCCAGTGTGGGTGTGAGTGTCAATATCCCTTCCTCCCTGCCTCCCCCTACACCAGGTCTCCTAAGGGCAGGTGGAGGAAACTCAGGGACTGAGGAAAAGGTGCTGAGATCTGGGACCACTTCTGGGGATCTCCTTACCTATGCTCGCCGAGGTACCCATGGCCAGGGTGGGGCTGGGAGGTGCCAGAGGATCTCACGAAACTCCGTTGTTCTGCCCGGGGAAAGGGCTGCAGGGGCGACTGTCCAGGGGCACCAGGGGCTGGGGACTTGATGGCGATTTGTCTAGGGGGGTCATAGGCACTGGAGTTGAGGGGGAGACAGGGGTGAGGGGGGCAAAGAAGCTGGGCGAACATCTTTGAACCCTTTATCCATCCCCAGAGAAGCGAGAGCACAGGGATTATGACAAGGAAGAGGAGAGGATGCTGGGAAAGGAATGGCCTAAGCCAGACTCGGCCCCAGATGAACTGTTTTTCTTTCATAAATGCTGGAACTGGGTGTAGTCTTGCGAACACCTCTCCCCAGCCCAGAGCCACTGGGTAGGGTGGGACAGTGGCTTCTTCAGTAGAAACAAACTCGCTGCTACCCATCCCGGGCCTTAACACACATCCCTTGAATCCCCTGCTGCATTTTTCATCTTGACTACTCAGGAAATCCTGAGCTGTACTGCTCCCTTACAGGAGCTCGGAAATCCTTTCTGTTGTTTCACTTGCATCCCAACTGCGGCCTCTGCTCGTGAGTGCCTGCCTCCCTCCCTCCTCCATCCTACCTGGAATAAAGGCACTGCTCGCCATGGTGGTAGGGGAGTGGCGGCTTCCTGCTGCAGGACAGGGCCGGGTCTGTGCGGGGACTCTGGGGCTCCTTCTTGATCCTGGTGGTGGGGCTGTGGAAAGCTACTGCGGGGGTTGGGGGAGGCAGAGCAGGACCAGAGAGTGTCACAGAAGAGGCAGTAAGAGCTTCCAACACCTTCTGCTCTCCTCTGAGGACCAGCTGGGTGACTGGTACAGACTCATCCCCTCTCTGGGTGACAGTTTTCAGAGATTCATAGTCAGGCAATTTTAAGAAGTTTGACTGTTTACATTATGTCTAGTTTTATACATCAGGCGAATGTCTAATATTAACCAAAGAAACTGTCTAAAGTTCAACGTTTAATGTTACACCCCCCCCCCCCCCCCCCGCAAAACGCCTTTGTGGGGGTGAGCACCTTCAACCTAGGGCCTGTGGTTTTCCTGAGTGCCCTGGAAAATTCCAAGGGAGAGAAATATTTTCTTATTTGGGGGTATAAAGAATCTTTCTTTCTCTGGTTAAGGTTGGATATTAGCCACTTGCATGTCAGCTGACGAACATTATACACATGCTCCTAATTATGAAGAACACTGGCCTTTCCTGTGGCCCCTAGTGGGTCCACAAACTCCAGCCACCAGGCAGAGCAGCAAGGAGTTGGGTCCAAGTCAGCAGAGAATGAGGTTCTGTCTTACTGCAGTTGGGTCAAATGCCTGTGATCAACTATTCTGTTATCTGCTGTTTTCGATTTTGGGTGCCCTGTTTCATTTCATTGGGGAAGACAGTTGAGAGAAAAGTATCTGACATTAAAGCAAGGTTTCTCAACAGCAGCATAGTGACATTTGGGCCAGATAATTTTATGTTGGGGGGGGTGGCTATCCTGAGTATTGTAGGGCGTTAGGTAGCATCCCTGGCCTCTACCCACTAGATGCCAGTAGCATCACCTTGTGTGGCAACCAAAAATGTCTACAAACACTGCCACATGTGGGGGGAATAGCCCCCAAGATGCATGAAAATAACTTAGAATGGTAGAACTGGATCCTGCTGAACTGGTCCAAGCTCCCCATTTCAGAAACAAGGAAATGGGAGGATCAGAGAGAGCTGCAGTGTCTGCTCCAAGGTCACACAGCTAGGATGGAGAAAACCCGTACTTGAACCAAGGCCTTCATCTGCCAGTTACCGCCTTGGTCTTTGAGTCCAAACCCAAGAATGGGGAGCCCTGCCCTTCACCCCGTTCTTTAGGAGAGAACAAGTTGATCTTTTGTGATTCTCTGTCCCTATGACTCATTTCCTGCCCTCCCTCAGTCCCCATTCCCTCTACCCAGGGCCCTCTACTCACAGTTTTCTGAATGGAAATCAGGAACAAACTGTTCATCACTATCTGGTACCTGAGCTGCGGAGAGAGGTCAAAGGTGAGTCTGGGGTGGGGGTGGGGCCCTGGATGGCAGTTGCAGGGAGATACCATTAAGGCAGCCCAGCAGATTAGCACCTGCCCCCAAAATAAAACAGCCTTCCTAGGAATAAAGACAACTCCATACCAGGTCCTAGTGCCCTCCATCTCCGGGCTCCATTAAGACCCTGGAGAGGAGAGGCTGCAAATTCCCAGAACCTGTCTGAGCAGATTCCAGTCTTTTATTCCCTCCATTTTTCTGAAGTGAAGACAGCCCTGCCCCTCAGAGTTTACAAAGCTCTCTCAAAGCCGACAGCAGTCACATCTGGGATGGGCAAGCATTACAAGGAGTGGGATCCTGGGGACTTTGAATCACGTGGGAGATTCTGAATCTGGGCTGGACCCAGGAATCTGCACTTCATACAACCTCCAAGGTGAAATCTAGAGATTTACATCCTGGGGAAGAAGACAGAATGGAGAAAAGAGGGTGGTTCTAGAGAAGTAAAAAACAAACAAACAAACAAAAAAACGGATGGCAATGGGACAGGAAGAGGCTGGGGACACTAGGGGGTCAGGTGCCTCATCTCTTTGATGTGCAGTTAGAAGAGAGGAGGACTCCCCAAGCTTGGAAGTCTGAGCAGCATTTCCAGGGTGCCAGCGTGGGTGGAGCTGGGTTTAGGGATTAGGTAGCAAAACTGAAATAGAACAGAAGCTCACCCATGGCCTCCACCTGGACATCTGGGTTCATTTCGAGTTCTTATCTTGGCCTCGCCAACTCCTTCAGGGTCTACAGCTGAGTACCTCCCCTGATCCCAGAGTCTTTGCCCACTTTTGCCCCTCTCTCAAGAATAGATTACAGCAGGAAGGGGAAGGGTAGACACCAAGAAGAACTTCCCGATAGTCCAGGAAGAGAGTGGCTCAAAGGTGAGGTGATAAAACCCAAAGAGACTACTCTCAGATTAGACAATGGGGAAGGTGATGGATAAGATGACCAGAACTAGGAATGGCTGGTACTGGTGAGGGTCCCAGGAGACAGCTGCAGAACATCCCCACTCATCCTAGCCTGTACAAATACACACCCCGAGCTTTACTGCTTTGCTCCTGGGCAAAGGCTCCAGAGTTTCTTCCTTGGATTTCAGCCACAGCCTCTGATCCGAACTCCCTACTTCTACTCTCACCTCCTATAGTCAGTTTTTCTTCACATGGCTGTCAGAGCAACATGTCAAATCACTTCTCTCCCTTGTTTAAAGCATGAATCCCAAACTCTTCCCCTCGGCCTCCAAGATCCCGAGTGATCCTCCGAGATCCTCCAAGGCTCATGCTGCTTACCTCTTTGACCTGCCTCTCCTGGCCCTTCACTCTCTGGAGCTCTGGTCTCCTTTCAGGTCCTCAAAGCTGATCAGCTTGATCTCTCTTCCCCAGCTCTCTGCCTGCCTGTTTTTTCAGGTCATCGAAGTCTTAACTCACTTTGTCACCTCAGAGGCCTTCTCTGACCACCCAGACCAAAGTGGTCCCTCCCAGCCTTTTCTCACATCCGTTTTATTTCTTCCCCAGCATGTATGGATCGGCTACCTGAATTTACTGTGTTTACATGTTTATTGTCCATCTCCTCTACCAGAAAGTTAAGCTTGCTAAGGGAGGGGCTTATCTGTCTTGTTCATCTGATTCCCCAGCACCCCAGGAACAGGGTCTGGCTCAGAAGAGACACTCAGTGCATTATTTGCTGACTCTGAATAACATACAATGGCCTCTGTCCTCAGGCTGGTGGGAGCCAGCCTGGTGGGCCTGGGAGCCAGAACTGAAGAGATCCCAACCAACCAGCCCTTCCTGCCCACTGAGGGCTCCCGTCTCCACCACCAGATAACAAAAGAGGCAGATCTTCTGGGGAAAGCCCATCTTACATGAGATACTTTTTAGGCTGTGGTAGGAAAATTCTTCACCAACTTGCTTTAAATATTAGAGGTACCAAGTGTTTTAAAATATACATTTATAGATAGCTGACTTCTTGACAGAGGGATTGGGCTGAGGGGGTTTAAGAATCAGGAGTCACCAGCAGCTAAAGAACTTATGAAACATCAGCATAAAACAAAGTGATCAAATAAAGCAGTGGGCATGAAATCCCTTTGCAAAAACAAACAAAAACACACAGGCAGCACTCATCTCCTCAGAAGCGCCTCTAAGGCACAAAGACAACCATTCCCAAACTGGCTCAGATC
Source organism: Miniopterus schreibersii (assembly GCF_964146895.1). Lineage (NCBI taxonomy): Eukaryota > Metazoa > Chordata > Mammalia > Chiroptera > Miniopteridae > Miniopterus > Miniopterus schreibersii. The sequence continues at coordinate 23,657,441 of NC_138116.1, forward strand.
AAGAATCTGTGGACACTGTTAAAACATGGATTCCCAGCCACCCCCAAGTCTCATTCCATAGGCCCGGGGTGGGGTGCAGGAGTCTTTATTTTTAGCAAGTGCCCTTAAGAATAGGCAGGTTTGGGAAAACACTCCCAGGGGTGCAAGGCCTGCGTTCATCCATGCTGTGTCCTCTGGCCCAGCCACACAGGTGGCTGGAAGGGGGTGATGGGAGCAGGATGCACAACATTTCCCTCCCTGCTACTTAGGCAAGGAAGGTCCCGAGGGCTGGGGGTGTGGACCGTGGGGAGGCTGACGCACTTGAGCCCCTTCTGGGGCTTCATTAACTGCTGCTTTCCACTGAGGTAATAGGCTGGGGGCATCTCCTGCTGGCGTCACAGGCCAGTTCAAGTGACACTAGAGAACTCTAGGGGTCACCTTGCCTTCCTTTCTGCCTCAGGTCTGAAGGTTTGACCAGGACCTCCTCTCCACCGCAGTCCCAGTGGAGGCCATCCCCAGCACACAGACCAAGCCCCAGAAGAGGTGGTGCCATCCTCCCAGGGACAGGGGAAATCAGTGGAGGCAAAAATGGGCTGTGTTGTAAAACCCAGTCCCTGATTAACCCTTCCCCAGAACACTGGCTTCTCCCAAAAGGGCAGGACAGGGCCTCAGTCGCTCAGAAACTGTTAACAAAGATAGAAATAGGAACAGTAACATTGTGCCTCATGTTCCTGGAGAGCAGAATTTCTAATGACCATGTTTGGTCTTGAGTGTACGCTACTCTCTTTATTTGTTAACTTGGCTGAGTTTTGGCTGCCGAGCCAGGGTGCCAGTCTTCCCCCAACTCCATCCTGGCACTAAGGTGGAGCTTCCCTGCCTGAGGACATGGCAGGTGATGAAGGATGGGAAAAGTGGCAAGCCAGCAAAATGCCTAAAGAGAGAGAATTTTAGGGAATGTTCCTCTAAGGAGAGGAGAGTGGGGGTTAATAGAAGAGGAGGGGCTTGGGGACTTCCCAAGCAGGGCTACAGGATTGGGAGGTTAAGCCAGCCAAGTAGCTAAGCCCACCCCAGATCAGCCACCCACCGACACCATCTCCGTCTCCCCTTCCTAGGGTCCAACCAAAGGGTGATGGGCCTCTTAAGGAGTCCTAGTGGTGAGGCAGGGACCCATTCTCCAGAGCCTCTGCTCCATTGTGTCACCAATGGCCTCAGCTCTTACCCTTACCCCACCCCCACCCTGGCAGCCTCTGCACTGGAAGGAACCAGTTCTCTATCTATGGAGGAGACAGTGTCCCCAAGAGCTTTCTAGAAGGGGAGGAAACAAAAATATGGAGGAGGTATTGTAGCTAAAAGACTGGGGGACGGAATTAATCTCATCTCTCCCCGCAGACATGCCGAGGCACTGGCGGGCATACACACGGATTCACACCCCCCTAATTCCTTTTACTTCACAGCAGCACACGAGTGAAACACAGCCCCCATGCACACCCTTCACACAAAGGGTCTCCTTTGGATTTACAAAGACAACGGGGAAAACCAAAGGGCAAGGGGACTGGAGACCTGGGAGGAGGACTGGGAAGCCGCGATTCTTATGAAAAGGGGAGCAGAGTCCTGTCTCTTTGAGAATCTCATAAAAGGTATGGATCATTCTCTTTCTAGAAAATCCACATTCCTTTGTGTGTGGTGCACCCCAACATTTTGCAATGTTAGAGGGCTCAAGGACCCCTGCAACCTATCTGCAGAGCTTCTGGGTGTCCACAGACCCCAGCCTCACACAAAGGACAAACATGGCCCAGAGTCAATGTTCCTTACTACCAAATAGACCAAAGTCATTGTCCCTGAGGGTTCCCCACAAGCCAGGAAAGGAACCCTGGACCAGAAGCAGCACACCTTTTACCGTAGCTAGGCACAGCTTGGGTTCAGCCTTCCTGAGTCTGCTTTTCTCTACAGCACTCATATCCTTTCTCCGGCAACTCAACAGATCCCAGGCACCCCAAAACCAGACATGTCCTCTTAGACTCACCTTGTCCCCTTCCACTGTCTAGAAAAGCCCCAACCCCAAGGATATCTGAACTACCTGCCCTTACAGAGCTCCGCTCACACTCACCTGCAATGATGCTCAGACATCGGACTTGAACCCACAATCACAACAGTCTGGATCCAACCTGGGCATCCATTGCATTTTTCACAATCTCCCACCCCACCTCCACATACTCACACTACAAGGACCTGCTGCTTCTTTCCAAATTGGGGCTTTAGGAAAAAATCAAGCTGAAGAAGGGCAGTTGGACTCCAGCCCCCATTCCTACTGGCGTGTCCCATTACTGGCAAATTTCCAAAGGAGCCAGCCCCTCCCTGCCACCCCAAAGCTCCCCCTGGGCTGCAGGGGTCACTGACCTGGTGGGAAGAGGCAGGAGAGGAGGATGGGGTGGTGCTGGGATGGTGCAGGGGGACAGGGCCCCGGCAGCTGCATCTGTCTCCGCAGAGAGAGTGAGAAGGAGCGAGCGGCCTCAGCATCCCCCCCTCAGGCCTGGCCATCCATCGCCAGCTGGGAACCTGAGCTGCTCCCTCAGAAGGAAGGAGAGGGAACCAAGAAGATCCTAGCTGCCCCCCCTCCGTCTTGCGATCCCCACCCCCACCTCCCCACCCACTGGATTTAAATCTACAGAGACTTAGCAGCAGCATGAAACACACACACTCGCTGTCACACTGACACATGCAGATAGACACACGTACAGTCTCTAGACCCCCACCGCCAAGGGGTGGGGCTTCCAAGGTTGAGAGGAGATGAGAACATTTTCCTCTCCTTCCCATTCCAAACCCAGGCACAAATGGACCAGCTGCTGCCAAAATGCCAACCTCTGTGCCTACTCCTAGATCCCAGCCCTGGGAGCTGCCCACTGTGGGGAGTGCAGGGACCCTCAGCTGACAGACAAGGAGCCTGGCGAGCCAGACAGAAATCAGGCCTTGGGAAAGGAAGTCTTTGAGAGACGTGGAAACTGACACCTCTGCGTTCCTCAGCTCCAGCCCAGCTCCGGAACCTCGGGAGGATGGGCAGACTGGGCACAGTTCTGCTTGTGACTCGGAGCTGGGCACCCAGGGCTTACAGAGTCCGGAAGATGTGCACAATATCCCCAGAACCCCCAGATCCCTCCAGCACCCAAGTAGCCGGTGAGCCATGAATTCCACAAAATGTTTCGAGCACTTGCTCTATGCTAAATAGTCATTCTGTTAACATATATATTTGGGGGGATACCACAGTGGTCAAGACAGATCTAGTCTCACTCCAAGGATCTAATCAGGGGTCTTCCCCTTCTACCCCATGCTGTTATAGAGGGTTCCAGAGGAGCTGGGTTTGAGCTTAAAATTTAAAAATCACCAAGGATACCCAGGTGGAGGGTTGGGGAGATTCTAAGGTACAGAAATGCCTTCGAAAAGGTATTTCTTGTGGTTTCTTGGCTTTCCGAGTGTTAAAATAAAGGGACCCTAGGATGGGGGTGTTAACCCTTCCCTCTCATAGACTATCTAAACACCATTCGCCTCCTACCTGCAGCCCCACCAGCGACACCCTCAGGCCCCACCGATGAATCCAACCAAGAGACCTCCCAGAACACGCTTCCCCAGTGAGCCAAGGCCCAGCGACTGACCCCACCTCAGCCAGCTTGCAGCTAACAGCTAACTGCCTGGCAAACAAGTGGGGGAATTTGCCTGGGGTGGAGGAATTCAGGAGGAAAGGAGGAGGGTCAGTTGCCATCAGAATTACAATCAAGGCTATTCGGGGGAGGGGGAAGCTCTAAGCTCTCTTTGACAAAGTGCTGCAAAAAAGAATTATTTAAACTTTTGTTGTTCTTTTGGCTCAGACAGGAAATTGTTTGGCACTGGGAGTTGGGAAGTAGAGAAACCAAAGGTTTAGGTAAAAATCAATGTTTTGGCAGCTCCTGAAGATAGGTAACAAAGTAATTGCTCTTTCAACTCATCTTCCTGTTCCTCACACCCCTCCCCCCAAACACCCCAACACACACCTCAGCCTGGTGGCTGCTGCCAAACAAACTTTGCAAATGAAAATTTCAACCAGGAAAACGGGCCTGGGGCCAAGTTCCATTCAAATAAGCAAATACCGCACACAATGGTCTGATTCATCCCCAGGCCTAGTTACACAAGCCCGGCTCAGGGTAGAGAAAATAAATATCAATATAAGTGTCCATACCAGGCGCTGGGGAGAGCAGTGAGGCAGGGGACTTGGGGAGGGGGCCTTGGAGAGCTTCTTGAGGCCAGGGAGAGAGGAAGTGGGCTAGGCTGGAAGGCAGAGGTAGAGAGCACCCCCCACTCCAGTAATAGGAAAGGTCACAAAACTACTCACCTTCAGCGAGCCACGTCTCCTGGAAGTGACTTAGATCCTGGAAGAGATCTGAGGGGTAAATAATGGAATTGCAGAAGGTGAGGTGGAAGTGATGGTGGAGAGAGAGGGAGCCCCAGCGAGCCCGGTGACCCCCCTTGGGGTGACAGGGGCCGAGAATGATCAGAGTCCCTTGGAGGGCGAGTCTTTTTGGCAAAAGGGTGGGGGCTCTAGTATCCGTCCTTCGGGTGAGTGTGGTGGGGAGGATCACGGTTTCTCTCTGCGGCTCTTTACCTTCGGAGTCGGGGGGCGGCAGGGAGCCCGGGTCCATGAGCTTCCCCTGCGGGACCATCAGCGCTTCGCGCAAGCTCCCATTTCCGGGCGATTTCTACCGGGAAGGAGAAGAATGCCCGAAGTCACCCTGAGGCCAGCTGGTCTAGGGGGTGGGACTGGGTTCTCGGGGTGACTTAGGGGCCGGGCAACCCTGGACTCCACTGGGGCCGCGGGGAAGGGGCTGTGGGGCGGGGTGCAGGGCGGGGGCGGGCGTGGAGGCAAGCGCGGCGCTCACGCTGCAGAAGGTGTAGGGCACTTGCTGGTCCAAGTATCCGCCTTTCATCCTGCGCTCCATCCGGCCGCTCCCTCCGGCCGCAAGGCCCGGGCCCCGCGCGGGGGCAGAGACCTGGGGGGTGGGGGGTGGGGCTGCGTTCGCACACCGTCCAGGGAAAGCGGCGGGGTGGGGATGGGTAAGGGCGACGGGGAGGGGACGGTCCCCAGGCTTTGGGTCCGACGGCAAAACTTCTCCGACTCACTCAGGCGATGGTGGGGTTTCGCTTTCTGAGCTGAGCGCCGTCACCACTCCCCTCCCGCCAAAGGAGGTCCCACCTGCTCCTGGGAGCCGGGCTCGCCGTTTCGGCTGCTTTCTGCAGCCCTGCTCTACCCAAGCTCGGTTACATAAGACGTGTGTGTGTGTGTGTGTGTGTGTGTGTGTGTGTGCGCTCGCGCGCAGAGGAGCGGGAGAGGCGCGCACCATTCGCACGCCCACAACTCCCGCGCCCCCTCCAACCCTGAATTTCAGCGCCTCCCACCCCCGCCCTGGAATCTGCGGAGGTGGCAGTGAGAGTGTGGGGCGTGCTGAAGGCGAGGCGGGGAATCGCGGGCACTCTCCCTCCCTCTTCCTCCCGCAGCCTCACCTGAGGCCGGGGCTTCTGGGCTGGAGACGCAGGGGGTCCTGAGCATGCCCTGGGGCCGCAGCGAGGGCCGCGGGGCTAGGCCGGAGCCGGGCGGCCGTGGCCTCGGGTCCCCAGCGCACGAGCTAGTTTTCCGGGCGCCGTGGACAGTTGTGAGCCCGGGGGAGCCGCTGATTGGTGCATTTCCCTTGCCTCAGCCCAGGCTCTCTTACCCCCCCACCCCCCCAACCCCATTCCCTTTGTTTCATTGACTTTTGTGAATGAAACCCCAGGGCCGGGCACGCCCGCCAATCCGGAGACTCGCTTGGCCAAGCCGGGGGGCGGAGTTTCCCAGCGGCGGGGGCCAATCAGAACGCAGGGTCTGCTTCCTGGCTTCATTCACTGCTTGGGCTCTCATTCATAAAAAAATAAACTCGCGGCCGGAGTTCATTCAGAAAGAGCTGAGAGAAAAGGAGGGACGCCGAGGACTCGATGGCTTCTCTGTGGGCTCGGCGGTGGCCCCGGGTTTGAGGCTCGACGAGCTCCTCCGGCCGGCGTCTGCACGCTTCTTTGTGCCTCTGCATGTAGGTGGGAGTGTGAACATGTCTGTGTGCGCGCCCTGGGGGGAGGTGAGCGGACTTGTGCGCCCAGAGGAACAATAATAACTAGCGCTCCTCTTCCGCGTGCTCATTTAATTCCCACAACCTGGCGAAGTGGCTCTATTGTCTCCATTTTCTCAGAGATTGAAAATGAACACTCAGAGAGGGGCGGTGACTTGGTTGAAGTCACTCAGTCAGCTGCTGGGGTTTACAGTTCCTGATCACCCACGTTCTCCTGCACGGCTCTTTGAGGCCACAATTAAATGAATTAAAGCTATGTGACAACAACTAATACACAGTAGACACTCAACAAATGTAAGCTGGCACAGAATCCAGGCTTTTTCTCAAGGGTCTGTGCTCTGCAGAGCAGCTGTGTGACCCACTTTCTATTGACTGCAGCAGAGGCCCCAGCTTGGACCTCTGAAAGGACAGTTCCTCTCAGCCATCTTTCCTCTTATCCTGAGAGCAAATATGGGTATTAAGGGGCAAAAGCTCCTTGTCTCTGTAATTCTGAAGATCTGAGGGCAGGACTTGTTTCAGTTCTAGCCAAAAAGCTGGTCATCATCTCTGTCACCTCATTTATTCACTTTATTCAATAAACATTTATTGTGCCAGACACAGTGCTGGGTGCCAGGCAAGCAGCTGTGACCAAGACAAGCACTTGGGAGTTGGGTTGCTTAAGTGGCAGCCATGGGGACACACAGGACATGAAATTCCCCCGGCTTTTTTTCTGAGACAATTCTCTGGGTCTAACGTTTATGCCCTTCCCTGAGGATAGCCTGATTTTGCTTGCTGCCTGCTTGTGATAAACACAAGAGACTGGCCAAACCCCACGTCAGCAGTGGGTGCTTTCAGATCCATCTGATCTAACACCCCAGTTTACAGATGAGGCAGTGGAGGTTCAGAGAAGGAAATGATACATATGAGCTCTTTCCACTGGTCAGGGTCAGAGCTGGGACTAAAACACCAAACCTCCATCCTGTTTAGGGCTCATTCCATGAGATCATCTTGGGCAAATGAAAATAAATTTCCCTCTCTTCTCTGCTGAAATGTTCTTTAAGGCCCATGTCTACTGCCCCTCTCCTCCAGGAAGCCTTCCAGATAGTCTGAATCAGTTCCTTAAGGACCCACAAAATTCTTGCCTATATCTGTGGTGTGGATGTCTTTTATTCTGCCTCATCCCTAGATATGAAGAATTCTCCAGGACCTGGAAGAGATCTCATTTGTCTCTGTAATTCTTCCCCCGGCCTGCTTCATGTTTATGAGGGTCCCATGGAATACTTGTTTGATGAATAGGTACAGGAAAGATGAAACTAATGTAACTTAGCAGGAGCCCTGCCCAAGGGAGGAGAGACAAGTTCAAGCAAATCCCAGCTTTGGGCTGGATGGAACTAGTTTAGTTTGTGTCTCTGGGCCAAGAGAAATGGGGGAGGAGGACAGGATTCTTCCTGAAGGCAGCTCTGATATCTTTTCCATGACAATGAAGAAAATTCTGGTGGGTCCCAGAGCAGGCTGTCCAGTTGGGGGCTCTTTAGGGTTCCCCAGCTGGTTCTGAGTTCTTACTTTTTAGAGAGGGCCCCTGGCTCCCTAGAGAGTAACTGCTCCTCCCCACTTCCCATCCAGGAACTCCTCCTCTGGCTCTGGCTCAGCATGCTGGCCACTGCTGTCACCTGGCCTCCAATTCAGCAACACCCAGGCTCAGAACAGTGACATCTCCAGGGAGAACATCTGAGCTTCTTCCAGGACTCGAGGTAGTTGGGGAGAAGAAGGAATAGAGAGGCTGGAGATTCCTGTTGAAAGTCACATTACAATGACCAACACCTACCTGCCATGCTCTGCTACAAGGGCTGGCCCTGCATTAACTTATGCAGCCTTCACAGCAGTCCTGTGAGGTGTCACCCCCATTTTATAAATGAGGAAACGAAGGCCTCAAAAACACACATTCACCTCAAGGGTCCACTCAACAGACTGAGGACACCCCAAATCGGTTCACAGGCACAAAGACTACACTTTGAGGGAACCCACAACAAGTCAGATGGAAGACAAGCCTGAGCCAGGGAGTAAACAAGGACACACCTGGATTAAGGATGCTCACGGTACCCTCCTGGACACACACAACAGCCTACCTGACACCTCCCATCACACCTTTGTTGGGAGTTGCATAGGTAAATGTTTCCTTCCCTCTAGTATGTTGGAGCTGTACTCTGACCAGTTTCCCAGGAGTCTAAGTTATAAAATGTAAATGTGGGTTTCAGATATGCAGATGTTCATGCCAAAGCAGCCTGAGGCTTAGCTCTGGGATGTGAAGGAAGGGGAAGCTATTTGAGGCTCTCAGATCAGACTCAGAGGCCCAGGAGTCATTAGAGTAGCAGGCTCTCCCCCGGGGGCCTTCAGATAGGGTAGTGGCAAGGGGCTGGGTGATCTGCACAACCTGACTGTGTAGGAAGGACAGAAATGTCTTCCAAGGCCTGGCTTCCTTGATGTCTGGAAGAGCTGAGTCGCAAGGCTTAAAGGGTGGAGCTCAGAGGGTAACCCTGGGACAGCTGGTAAGGCCAGATGGATGAGATAAACAGGGTTAAGTGATATCCTATAAATCCTTTAGTATCTCCCAGACTGAAAATATCACCAGGTGGAATGAACCAGAGGACAGGATCAGGCGGTGGGGATGGAGGAACAGGGGGTCTTCACATGGGCAGGTGAATCAGGACCACCAAGAAAAGAGAAGTGCCACGGTTTTGGACCCAGCGACAATGGATGTGTAGCCCCCTGAAACCAACTGCCTGCATCAGTGTGTGTGTGTGTGTGTGTGTGTGTGTGTGTGTGTGAGTGTGTGTGTGAGTGCATTTGCTGAGGAGAGGGTCTGTCATGGGTCATCACAGAGCAGGACTGTGAAGAACCACTGCTCTATGTCTTTTATCACAGATGGCTTTGCAAGATCATAGATCTTATCAATATTATTAGAAATGGTTGGCCCTGGCCAGTGTGCCTCAGTTGGTTGAGCAACATCTCATGCACTGAAGGGTCTCATTTTGATTCCCGGTCAGGGCACATACCCAGGTCTCCGGTTTGATCCCCAGTCTGGGAGTGTATGGGAGGCAACCGATTGATGTTTCTCTCTCACACCGATGTTTCTCTCTCTTCCTCTCCCTTTCTCTCTCTAGAATTAATGGAAAACATCCTCAGGTGAGGATTAATTAAAAAAAAAAGGTTGGCAAGGCAATCCTTGGAGAATGTGCTTGTGAGGAGGGTAGAACAATGGTTTCCCTTGTTCCTCTCCACCTTCTACTTAACCTGAGCTCTCTCTTGGGATCCCACGGAAAAGGGGGCCCTCCCTCCAGGCAGCTGGCCAGGAGCATGTCGGGCTAGAGAGGGAAGGTACAGGGGAAGCCGGGGCCCTGCTCAACCAGAGGGCACCCTGGTGGAGGAGACCTGTCTCAGGAGAAAAGACCGAAAGATGAGGCTGTGGATGGAGACTGGGCTTCTCTTTCCCTTGTGTTGTAGGGGTGGGACGTCCTCAAGGACCTTGGCAGAACCAGGAGGAGACGATCTCCCAGCCTGACTCCCAAGGGATCTACTGCAGATGGAGCGGGCAGTCAGGAATCTGAGGCAGGAGCTTCTGGTCCCTCATCTGGATTGACAGCTACGATATTCCCAGGAGGAGAGTGATGGACACAATGACACCAACGTGGGGCCGAGCCAACCCCTGGGCTGACTGTAGGATTTCTCTTTGGGGAGTCACCTTTTGGAGGGCTGTGTGGGAACTTGCCAGAAATCCAATGAGGAGCAATAAAATATTTTAAAACAAGGCTGAATAGATAGATTTGTCCCCCTTCCATCTTGAATATTGTCCCAGGAGGAAAGGTTGAGCCTGATGCTGGGAAAAGAGTCTATGAGGCCAGAGAGAGATCAAGGGCGCCCCTCAGAAAGCAATTGTTATTTTTTGAGGATGCCGGTGACCTCAGCTTTTCATATTTGCTGCCTGCAGCAGCTCAGGACACCACCAAGTGCAAAGCCTCCCTTGTCCTGTTGTTTCTTCCCTTATTGGTTTGGCTTTCAAACCTCTTTTTAGACGGAGCACCCCAGCTCAAGGACAGGCCCTCTCTGAAAGCTGCAGGATATAGGATTTTCTTTTTCTTTTTGGGGTTTTCCCCTTTCTGTCAAAGAGAGACAAACAGACAAATGTCAGCCGACTGAAGGACTGGAATGGAGTCGGAGCCAGTTGGGCAGAGTCCAGGATGCTCCCCTTTCTAATTAAGTGCGGACTTGAATTATGAGGACCACAGCTCCCCCTGGGCGGGGCTCTGCCAAAGGAAGGCGATTTTCCCCTTCGAAGATTAAATGCCGTTGACTCCATTTCTTCCCTCCTCAGTTCCCTGAGAGTGTCTATATTTGCTCTTGTCATCACGAATAATGGCAATAGAGTGGGTGCCCCAGCTCACTGAGGCACCTGCAGGGAACCCCATAGCTGGCAGAAGCCTGGGAACGTCACTCATCCTGGACTCTTTTACCAGAGAATGACGGGGGGGGGGGGGGGGATGGGGATCCCTGGTTTTATTTCTGAGTATTTTGTTTCCCCCCAAACAGAGACTCTTTTCCCTCCTTTGTCCGTCTGCTCCCTCCCCCATCCAGCCCCTGACTGCTCCTGAGGCTCCAGGGCTTCCCCTGGGGAGCTGCTGTGTAGATTTACTTCTCCTGTTGATTCTCACCTGTCTTGCTGGCGACCCCAGCCCAGATTTATCTGGTAATTTACAGCCACAGGTGTTAATTTACGAGCCAGGGCCATGGAGCCCTGGCCCCAGGAAATGGTGCTCCTCCTGGGTGAGGGCGAGGCTTTCTTTCCACTCCGTGGGGACCAAGCACCTAGGTGGGAAAGAACGGGGCAGAAAGGAAGGACTTTGGGGGGATGCATGCTGAGAGGACACAATACCTGAGCAGAGGAGGGTCAGGCATCCTGTATCCCGATTGTAGTTTCCAAAATAAGGTGTCTGCACGCATGCTTTACACTTGATTGTTTCCCTAAGCCTCTGCAGATAATGTTATCTTATTATATTTCCCCAGCATCCCTCCAAGTAGGTATTTTTAGTTCCATTTTATAGGCAAGCGCTCTAAAGTTCAGAGAGCAATTTGCCTGATGTCACCCAGGGGTGGGGGAGTAGGAGATGGGACCAAACTACCTCCAGATCCCCTTTCCAGGGCTCATCAGCTCCAGGGGCAGCCACTTCTGAGAGCCAAGTAGAGATGAAAGCGCATGTTCTTACCAGCCTGACCCCCAGTCCTCTGATAGCCTCACCCCACCTGACCCTCCCTTTTTATGTTCTTTTTTCCCCATCTACAAGTCCCACTTTCCTGTTAAGAAATACCTGTTAGGGTCTTGTTAATTGTGTGTCTTCTTAGGGGGTGGTTCGGCATTTTCTTAAATTGCACATCAGAAGTGAATGTCTCCCACAAAGGGAGAACTGATGGGAGGGTGGCGGTAGTGGAGCATTTTGCTCCCTAGAAATTGAGAATGTAAAGTATATTTAATTAAAATGATAAATCTGATTTTCAGTTTTGTTTTTACTACTGCTAAAACTAATCTATTTTATGCACGTTTGCAGAAGGCTGCAGCCATCAAATCAGAGAATATTAGAGCCGTGAGGCACCTGGAGATCTTTCTGGGCCAAACCCTTCATTTTATAGACAAAGAAACTGAGTCTCAGATTGGGGGAGGGACCCCGGAAGTTCCAGTGATGTGCGAGGGACTGGTTCTTCCCCACTTCAACTTACTGCTGTCTCTCAAGGGAGGAATAACTTGGCTCTTCTCCTCTCTCTTTAAATATCTCCCCCTTCCCCCAACCCCCAGTGCAAACTCATATTGGGAGGGGCTTGGTCTCTGGAGCCCCTTCCGCCACCTCCCCAGTCGGTACCCAGATATTCCCTACCCAGTTCCCTCCCTCTGACCCTGTGTGGCTTCCCAGGCTGGTTCTTATTCTGCGTGGCTCTCATTTGGTGAGATTTTAAATTGTATTTGGTTCTCTCTTTTTCTTTCTGCCTTACTACAAGGTAGTAACCAGACATTTGTTTTTCTCCTCCCAGCTATGTCTGCAGTTGAAAACAGGAGCTATTGAATTCACATTTTGTGCTGCTTTTGTTAAAAGCAAGGCTGTAAATGTTGTGAAATTTTCTTTATTTGAGAAAGGTGAACATCTTGAGCAGCAGTGACAGCCACATGGTATAAAATGTCATATAATGATCTCCGGTATAATTTTATTTGAACTTCCCAGAGGGAGCCAAGATATGCAAAGTCTTGTGCATTCTTGGTGACGTAGACCATATATACATACACAACAATTACAGACCTCACACACACATCAGTCCTTTTTTCTCCTTTGTTTACACGAATGGTGTGGAACTGTGAGCACTGTGGCATGAACGTATCAAGAGCCAAAGGAACCTCATCCTGACTGAGCCTGGTGTAACCAGAGAACATATAGGTCAAGAAGCCATGTATGCAGCTGGACTAGAACTTCTGGAAGTTGTTCTATGTACTGTTAGGATAGTTGTGCCCACTCCCTCATCTCCCATACAAACTAAAAACAAAGACAATATAAGCCATCGACTAAATTAGAGGAAGTTCAGACAGGATTTTCATCCTGATGCCAATACTGAAGTTTTAATAAAAAAATTGGTGCCTCTACTTTCATGGAGGCCTGAGCACAATCTTGGTCTGACTGGGGTTACCTGGCATGGGTTTGGAGATAAGCCCAGGTCCAAATCCTGCTTGTGCCTCTGAATAACTGTGATCTGGATGAGTCAGTTAATCACTCTAAGCCCCAGCTTACTCATCTGTGCAATGGGGACAATAAGATCTACCTTGGTTCTTTTTAAAAATTTTAATTTTAGAGAGAGGGAGAGAGAGAGAGAGAAACATTGGCTGTTGTTCCACTTATTTATGCATTAATTGCTTGATTCTCGTATGTACCCTGACCGGACATCAAACCCGCAACCTTGGTTTATCAGGTCGAAGCTCTAACCAACCACCCGGCCAGGGCCAAGATCTACCTTGGTTCTCGATTTCAGTCGCCTCGTAGGAGTGAGGGGACTAGGGATAATGTGTTGTCAATGCCGAGTTAACAGGAACGAGCCTCTTCTGAATCTCTCTGTGTGCACTTGTGTGTGCACACGTGCAGGTCTCTGCGCCCATCCCCTCCCCCTCGCACATCCTCACTTCACTGCCTCCTCCACTTTAGGTGTCTCTGCTCTCTGAGTGTGGGGCTGATGTTCGGATGGGGTGTCAGGTCTTGTTGGCAGTGCTGGGCTAGCTACAGGATCAAAGGCACCCATGGGGGCAGAGGCTGAGGCCCAGTAACCTGAGAGCTCCTCTCAGGAGATCAGTCAGGCAAGGTTGCCAGGGTGAGGAGAGAGCAGGGCCCCCGTGGGTGGGGGAGCTCAGCCCTGACTTTCTCACTCCCTTCTTCTGCCTGTTGCTCCCTTGGGGAAGCCTCGGCACCTGCTTAGTCATGGTTCTGGTGTGCCAGCTTAGAGGCAGTGGCCTCTCTCAATACTGGGTGTTGGTGAATTCTGTGGGAGGTGGCTTCAAGGCCCCCAGGGCCTAGTCTGCAATGGCTGGTGGTGTGTCTAAGCTTCTAGTGACAAGGGGCCCCACCTTATTCTGCAGAGAAGTGGGACTCTAATTAAAAGGCAGGCCCGGCCAGATGTGGCTCAGAGGTTGAGCATTGACCTAGGATCCAGGAGATCGAGGTTTGATTCCCAATCAGGGCACATGCCCGGGCTGCAGGCTCGATCCCCGATGACTCTCTCATCATTGATGTTTCTGCCTGTCTCTCTCTCCTCTCCTTTCCTCTCTCTGAAATCAATAAAAATATATTTAAAAAAATAAAAAAATAAAAATAAAAGGCAGGAGGTGTCTGTCAAGGGAAGGAGGATTGTGGGTCCTTGTGTGTGTGTCTACACAGGTTATAATGGTCACTGCTTTACTTCTCATTTCCAAGAAGTCAGAAGGCTGCAGTAATTTTTTCCGATGAGGAGTCCCCTTTAACAGACTCTAAGGTTGTGCTCAAGACAGTTGGCACATTCCGTGGGAAATGTCTTTCGGAGACTTGGGGAGCCCGATAAAATAGAGGAAAACCCAATCTATTTTATTGTTTCCATCAGAAATCTTTGTCAACTTCTGCCATAACCCCAACTTCAACTCAGCCTCAGCAAGCCTTTTCCAAAATATACTTTGCGCAAAAACTTGTTCTTGGGGTCCAGAGGCTCAGAAATGAGTCAGGCCCCTACCCCTGCCTGGAGGAGCCCACCATCTGGTCATGGGATTGTGGGGGTAGGGGTGGGGAGAACCTATACATCCTCAATGATTTGTGCAAAAGCCAGCGGCTCCCTCTCACTGGAGGAAGAGACGCTGGGGTGGCAGCTTCAGTCCTGGAGTTCCTATTCCTTCAAGTCTGTCTCTAATACCATTCCTGCCCTGAAATCTTCCTTGGTACATTTATTGCCCTAGGGACAAGGTAAGGTCTCTCTCATGATGTCGATCATCTTTGACCTTGTATTAGAATCCTCTTCAGATTTGTCTTGGATCCCTTCACTGGATTAGAAGTTCCTTGGGGGCAAGCTGGGTGGCTCACTCCTTTTCTGTACCCCACATTGGTGCCTAGCCTCCCCCCCAACAGTCAAGGCTTTGCAGTCTGCCTGCTGAGGCTTTGTGTGGCCCCTGGAACTGAGTTTATGACCAGGGGATGCTCTCTGGATGGACAAGCACTGGAGCATCTAAAGCAAAATTCCTAACCACAGCCTGAACTTGGGTGTTCAAAGGGGAGAGAGATCTTCCTCCCTGGGATGATCAGAGAAGACTTCTCAGAGGAGGCGGCAATGGAGCCGGCACAGAGGTGGTGGGATTTGGGTATGGGGCTGTGGGGAGGGTATTCTAGGCTCAGGGGATATCAGGACCAAAGGCAGGAGTCAGGGAAGCACAGGTTAGATAGGTGAAGGAAGACTCCAGGTGTCATGAAAGGGGGTTGTGGGGAGACTAAAAAACCTGAGCTATTTGCCTTGGAATTTTCTTTTTGGAATCTTGGCTCTGTGGCCTCAGGCCTGATGTCTATGCTAACTGTCCACAAAGCTGAGTGAGAAATTCCAGGCCGGTGTGAGAGAAAGAGAGGCTCTGGTGGGCCCTGACCTTGCCCAGGCTTGCACAAACCCGGAGCCTTGAACGCATTCCCCAGGGCTCAGGCCTGGTCTGAGTGCTGGGATTTCCCCCCTGGAGCCGGGGCTTGCTCCCCTGCTGAGATTCCAGATCCTGCCTGTGAATTTCCCATGGGGCTGTCATACCATAGGAAAGAAGAAAGAGGGAACTTTGTAAGCATGCAGCTTGTGGCTTCTAATCACTCTGGACCCACTGCCTCCCTCTAGGGTAGAGTGGGGGAACCTGGAAGACCAAAGTTGGGGGACCCAATGGGAGATTTAGCAGCAGACACCCCCCAAAATGAGCCTCAGGCATCCAACCAGGTCCTTGGCACCTACATCAGTGCTCAATAAATACTTGTGGATGAAGGAAGAAGTTGAGTGGGTGCTGGGGGAAGGGGTTTGTCCACGCAGGTGGGAAACAGGCCTCTGCCTGCCAGAGGCTTCCTGTCTAGTCAGAGAGGTGGGTGGGGAGTGGCATGTAATAGTATACTAATAACAACAGATTTCATAACTCAAAGGCACGAAAGGCAACCTGGGCGAGGTACATGTCAACATAAGGGTGGGGGAGCCAGTCCTGGAGGGGGTGTCCCCAGTTCTAGCTTAAAGAGACTCTGAGCTCCCTGCCCTGCTCAACAGTGGCTATTCCTGGAGGTCCTTCTGTGTGTGCCCCTGATACCCACAGTTCAGGGTGTGGGGCCCTATTTGGCCTCTACTGTTCTCTGCTCAGGATGGAGACTCCAGAAACACACTGATAGGGCAGGTGGAGGGAGGGGGGACTTGGTGACTTTGGGTCCACCCCTGGGCCCCCTCCAGGAGATAGTAAACCTTGTTTTCTCTGCTCAGACAGTGCTGGGGAATGAGTCGTGCTTTTTGCTCAAATCCAGTTCCAGCAACTGCATTAGAAGGGGGAGACATGGCAGCCTTGAGCCTTGGGTCTCCCTGGTGGCAGGTTGTCTGCTTATGCCCTCCAAATTATTCACCTTTCTGTGGCCAGGGTAATGGTGGTGGCTCTGTTTCCCACCCCTCTTCCCCAGTCTCCTCAGGATCTCAAACCCTGGAGGTCTGCAAGGCATTCAGCCCTGAGCTCACCCCATTTCCTTTCCCCTGTCCCAGGGCAGGCAGCTGTCGCAGGGCAGCAGGCCAGTCAGTATGTTCTCTTTGAGGTGGTCAGTGGGAAATAAAAGGGAACATCTGTAATACTTTCAACAATAAAGACACATTTTCAAAAAAGAATAATCTCTTTGAGGCTTTACATTGCTGAGTCTTACCCGTCTCTCTACATTATCATATTATAGCCTGCGGGCTCAGAGAGGTTAAGTGACTTGCCCAAGGTCACATAGCCAGGAATGGCAGTTGGAGCATGAACTGCTCTGATTGTCTGTTCAGTGTTTTTTCCGTTGTGTCAGTGGACTGAGAATAGGAGACATGAGGCCTGTCTTTCCGGGGCACCCCCATCCCGAGGAGCAGGGCAAAGAGGTAGAGAGTCCCAACTGAGGACTCCTGGCTTCAGATGAAGGAGATGGAAATGAGAGCCAGAGCAAGGAAAGTGAAAAGGAAGTTCTGGTGACAAAGTTCTGTGATCTCCCCATCTGGAGGCAGGACATCCTGGCCGAGGCTCTGTGCCTGGGGGCTGCTGGTTCAGGATGCCCTCTGCTGCCTGCTACCTGGGGTGGAGTACAGGTGGGACAAGGGGCTAATTTACCTGGAACCCTTGGAGCCCTGTTTTCCAGAGAAAATACCGGGCTTAATGGAAACAGAAAGTAGGTGCTCCATCTGGGGTCTCAAACTTGGACAAACAGCAGCATTTCTGTAGGGGGCTGGGGTGGGGGTAGGAGGTGGAAGGTAATTCATTAATTAGTTATTTTATCCATTTTACTCATTTATTGAGCTATATACTAAGCACTGTGTTAGGAGATGGGAATATATAGTCAGTGACAGCCAAAAATAACAGCAAATCTTTCTTTCGGCATTCCCCACGTGCCAGGCTAAGTGTTTTACATGTGTTACTTTTTCCATATCATACACATGTGGGACTCAGAGAAGTTGAGTAACTTTCCCATAGTCACAGAGCTAGTAAGTGGTGAGGGGAGGCAGATGAGTCAGCTCAGCAGAGCAGGTCTCTCTCTCTGAAAGGGGCACTCTGAGTGTCCTGGGGGATCTGAGAGAGGGGGCTCCACTTGGGGAAGTGGGGAGGAAGCATTTGATAGGGGGCCTTGTTAGGATGAGTGAGATTTCATTTGTGGGGGAGGAAAAAAGTTTCCAGGTTGAAGAAACAGCATTTGCAAAGGCTTAGAAGCCCCAAAGGAAATACGTGTCCCAGGGTGGTGATGAGTTTGGGTGTTGAGGGTGGGGCTGAGGAGTGTGGACATTTGGAGACCATATTTAGGAGCTTGGATTGTGTCCTACAGACAGCAGGAGTCACGGGGTGGGGTGGGTGTTGGGGGTGTTAAAGCAGACTTGGGCAGAGGGAGGCAAGGAGGGAGGGCACTGGCTTGGAATCTTCCAGAGTAGCTCATCCCTGACCGTGTCTCGAGGCCTTTACTTCCCCACCTCTTGCCATATAAGACACGAAGCCATCATTTAACACAGACAGACGGCAGAGGCACTGCCGAGTGGCCGATAAAGAACGCGGTCTCGGGCTGACTCTTCTTGCTCTGCCACCAACAAGCCGCGGGGACTTGAGCAAGTTAACCTCTCCTTGCCTCAGTTTCCTCATCTGTAAAAAAAGCAGCGATAATAGTACCTACCTCAGAGAGTTGGGGGGGAAGATCAAATGAGATGCTATAGGGGGCATCGTGCCAGGCTGTCAGTAAAGGCTCAACAAATGCTAGTTCTTGTTATTAGATGTCGCCGCCCCGCCCCGGGCCCAGGCAGCAGCTCAGAGCACTGGCCGAGCTGACCTGAGCGCCTCCTGCTGCGGGGGGATCGCAGCTCCCGCCAGCCTTTCAGGGCCAGGGCCCGCTCTGCGCTGACGCTCCCTAACCTCATCCTGCCCCTC
Source organism: Miniopterus schreibersii (assembly GCF_964146895.1). Classification (NCBI taxonomy): domain Eukaryota; kingdom Metazoa; phylum Chordata; class Mammalia; order Chiroptera; family Miniopteridae; genus Miniopterus; species Miniopterus schreibersii. Next base: position 23,675,702 of record NC_138116.1, read on the forward strand.
TAATCTCAGGCCCTTCCCTGCTCCCTCCCCTGTGATTATCACCCCCCCCTGCAGTGGGCAGGCTTGGCTGGGCCCCACGGCCCTTTGAAGTCCCCAGCCAGGTTCCCAGCCCCACACACTGACTTCTGAGAAAGCTGCTTCCCATCAAATCCTGCCGCCAAAAGACTCCCCTCTTAGGTATTCCTGCCAACTCCGTTTTATAATCTCTGCGCCAGGGAGGGAGGACGGCACAGGCACTTTGTGCGCAGGAAGGAAGCAATTAAATTATTAGCACTTTGAGAAATTAAATGACATAACTTATGGTGGAATAAGTTTAGCAAAAAAAAAAAAAAAAGAAAGAAAGAAAGAGAAAAGAAACCCTTGTAATGTGAGAAAACAATTAAAAAGAATTATATAAGGTTGGGCTCGCTCCTTTATTGCAATAGAGTTAGCAGTTCATTGATTATAGTCTTGTTATAATGTAGCAGGATGGAGCTGGCTGCTACGGAGGTAGTGACACTCAGGAAGCGAATGAGGTGCTTAGCTGGGTCCTGGAAGAGGACAGGGAGGAGGAGCTGAAAGGTTTTCCTGGAGGGGAAGGGGGGAGGGGAGAGTGGGATCAGTCAAGGATCAACAGAGCAGCTCTTCTCCAGGTTCCTTCTGCTTTGGTAGAATTGTCAGTGTCAGTTTGCCCAGCCCCTGTGCCCCAGCAATTCCACTCCTAGGTATTCATCCCAAAGAAGTGTCCTCACAACTGTGTAAGGGGACATGGATGAGGGCGATTGCCAAGGCATCTTAAGTGTCCCTCGCAGGGAGAGTGGAAAGGTAAAATGGGGTGGATATGCCACTGAGCAGCAGCGAGGAGCAGAGGACTGAATGTACGCAGAGCCACGTGGCTAGGTAGCTTTTCCATATTATTATTATTTTTTTTAAGTTAAAAATGTTTTCGGTTACAGTTTACATTCAATATGATTTTGTATTATTTCAGGTGTAATGTGGCTAGATCTTAAAAACTGAGTGCTCCACAGCAGTAAAAAAAGCAAACTGCTGCTGCCCACACCACATGGGGGAATCTCTCAGACAAGTTGAATGAGAGAAGCAAGACTTGAAAGAGAATCCACTGTAAGATTTCATTTAGATGAAGTTCAAGAACAAGCTGGACTAATAATGGATGGTGACAGAAGCTGGAATAGTGCCTCTGACAGCGGAAGGGGGAAGGGATAGTTTATTGACTGGGAAGAGGCCCAAGGGGACTTTTCTGGGGTGCTGGAAATGTGTTCTATTTTGATCTCGGTGGTGATTACACAGGTGTCATACAGAGAAAAAGCACAGAGTTTATACTTAAGACCACTGCAATTCCACACTTTATGTGTATTATACCTCAATAGGAGAGTACAGGGTGAAAAATGTTGCGGGGGGGGGGGGGGGGAGTAGAGAACAAGGAGATATGACACCATTTACCATTTATGTAAATAAAAGACCACATGCGTATGAAACAACACCACCCATTCTGCAAGAGCTCAGCCAACAAAAGGACGCTGTCATATGGACACAGGCTATGGGGATAAAAGAGAATGAATGAATGAATGAATGAATGAATGAATGAATGAACGAATGAAAACCGAGAGCAGGGCCCTGCAAAGACTGATTATGATAACAGGCCATAAACGGAGAGTATTGGTTAACTGAACCCTCTGCCTCTGAGTTAGAAGTTTGCAGAAATTCACTAGTTAATTAATCAGGAGGTCTTTGGGCTGGATGTGCTTTGTGTGAGGTGATGGGATATTTTGATCTGAGGGGTGAGTGTAGACTCAATCACTGACGCCTGCCAGGAGGCAGAGGAGGCACCTGTCTCGCCTTTCTCTTTTTCTGCAGCTTGCCAAGCAATGCCACCATGCCCACTTCCTTAGGGGGCCTCTTGTACGGTGGGCAGCTCCCTGGGGTGGGTAGACTGGACCTGCCACCTGCACTTAGCCCAGACCTCCCACTCCCTGCAGGGTCCCCCTGGCAGCTTTCTTAACCTCTCTGGATCTCAGCTTCCTTGTCTGCCACAGGGGGATGATAAAAGGAGTTGCCAGGGTGAGGGTGGTTTGGAGTGGGAGTCAGCAAACTTTTAACATAAAGAGCCAGATAACAGAGATTTTCAGCTTGCGGCCCATAAGGTCTTTGTCACAGCTACTCTGGAAGCAGTCATGATGTAAATGAATGTGCATGGCTGTGTTCCAATAAAACTTTATTTATAAACATTGAAATTTGAATATCATAATTTCCATGTGTCACAAAGTATTATTTCCCCCCAAAACCATTTAAAAACATGAGAATGACTCTTCACTTGCAGGATATACAGAAACTGGGGGAGTAGGGGCTGGATTAGCCCGAGGGCCATAGATTGCTGACCCCTGGCTAGAGGATTAACTGAGTTGGAGCAGTGCTCGTCACATAGTAACTGCTCAAGAAAGCTTAACAATATTATCACTCTGACCCCCACTGTACAGGTGAGAAAGCAGAGGTTCAGAGAGGCAAAATGTCTTACCCAGGGCCACCAGGGAGTAGGTGGCAGAGCTGGGACTCTAACCCAGATCTCCTGAGTCTGTGTTCAGTGTGGTGATTTCAACCCACTTTGAAAAATGCCCCAAATGAGAAGAGTCAGGTTGTATCTCACGTCCCCTTTTCCAGGGCTCCAGGACTCCCATCTTGCAGCAAGAAGTCTGGCTTGGCTCCGGGCGGCTAGTTTCGCCTGAGGGATCAGAGAGCCCCTTGCATCTGCAGAGTGCATTTTTGTTCTTCAAGGCCCTCCCTCCTGCTACTCTACACTGTTTCCTAGTCTTCTTTTGTCTCAATGTCAGTGGTATGAAGTTCTTGATGTGGGTGTTACGGGGCGTCAGAGTGAAATTCTGATTGCATTTCTATAAAGTTCAAAACCAGGCAGAGCTAATCTGTGCAGTTAGAAGCCAGGGGAGTGGTTACCCCAGGAAGGAGGCACGTGGGGGCCTCCGGGTTCAGGAAATGTTCTACCTCTTGATCTGAGAATGATCTTTGTGAAAAGGCATTGGATCTACACTTACAATCCGGGCACGTTTCTGTGTAGATGTTCTACTCCAATACACTGTACATAAAATAGCTGCAAAGGCGCTTCAGCAAAACAATGAACTTTTGGTGAGTCTCGTTTTGGGCACAGGCGGGCAGTGCTGGCGTCACCCGAGCCCTGTCGCTCTGCTGGCAGCGAAAAACCAGGCTGCAAAAGCCTGCGGACGAGCCCAGACGTTCACTGACCCCTATACATCTTTCCCTTAACACAGGAGGCACTAGTCTTGCTTCTCGGGCACAGGAAATGTGTGAGTGTATGCGTGTGTGGCCATGTGAACATGTGTGAGTGGACGTGACTGTGCTCGTGAGTGTGTGTGTATCTGTGTGGCATGAGATGTTTGTGGTGTGTAAGTGGCTGTGATTGTGTTTGTGAGTGCATGAGTGGGGGTGTGTGAGTGAGTGTGTGAGATGTTGGTGTATGTGTGAGTGGGAATATTTGTGAATGTATGTGTGAGTATATGTGTTGTGAGATGTGTGTGTATGATTGTGTAAATGTGTATACCTGTGGGTGGGTATGATTGTGTTTGTAAGTGTGTGTGTGTGAGAGAGATGTGGTGTGTATGTACCTATGCATGGGTGTGATTGTGAGTGTGTATGTGTATATGACATAGGTGTGATATGTGAGACGTGGGTGTATGAACAAATGAGTCTGACTGTGTTGTGTCAGTGTGAGATGTTGGTGTGTGTGTGAGTGTGCAAGCACCACTTTACACATGGCCCAGAAGCTCTTCTCTCCCTTTGGAGTTGAGATTTGGGACATAACAGGGGCCCGTGTGTACACATGCGTGTAGTGTGTGTCACACATGAAGGTGCTGGACTCATCTCTCTGGTGGAGTGTCTGGAGCACGCTGCTGCTCCTCCGGCAAACGGCCGTTATGTGTTTTCGTAATGCACGGCCCTGGATTGCTGCAGATTTATGCAGAGAAAATGGGTTCTGGTAACTGACCGACCCTTTTAGCCGTAGCTCATTTGGGTGGATCTCAGGCCATCTATTTGTTTCTGGAGGGTTTGCAGGAAATCTCTGAAATGTGCCAAGCTTCCTGCCTGAGAGAAGAAATTTATTTAATTTATTTAAATCAGATGATTTAATTTTCTCGTTCACAGGCAGCAAAACACAGATTTTGCATTATAGGAGCCTGAAGGAGAGAGAGGGAGCGAGGAAGAAGGCTGAACGAGGGAGAGTTCAGCTGGAGCTCGAAGGGAACTTCTCTCCACGGGAAGGAGTTTCACACTTGGACCAAAAGGGTAAGGGCCTGGCTTCCCAGCCTTTCTGTGAAAAAGAGCTGATCTCGTTGGCCAGATCTGAGAAAGGACATTCTTGTTTTTCCACCCACTGTCACCCTCTTGGACCCACTTGCCCACTGAGCTCCCCTAGTGCCCTGATCCATCCCTGCCTACCTCTCTCTCCCTCCCTTGAACTTGACTTTTCTAGTTCCAAGAGCACACCATGCCCCAGTTTGTTTCTCTCTATTACCTGCAAATCCTCCCTCACCCTTGGCCTACCTGGGGAACCCTTGTTTGCCCTTGACTCCGCTCAGACATTGTGTTTTACGAGATGCTTTCCCGACCCCTCTCCCTTGCTACTATCTTGACTGGATGCTCACCACACGCAGCCAAAATTCTTTGCACATGGATTTTTCTCCCACATTCGGCCACAAGTTCCTCCTGGGTAGAGACTGTGCCTTGTTCATCTCTGAATCACCAGATCCCAGTGCAGGCTCGCCACAGAGGAGATGCTGGGCGTATAAAAGCTTCCTGAATGAACGGATGAGCCCACAAGCAGGGAAACGGACAGGACAAACTCCACAGGCCTCAGTCACAGACACACAGACATGTACACAGCCCCTCACCACGCCAGCCCTCATGTGCAGAAGTCACCACGAAAATATTTGCCCATGAAAACACACGCTCCACATCCCTAACTCTCTGCTGCTGTGTTAAATTCAATTCTTGTTTTGCACAATTGGCACTTTGCTTTCAGAAGGGCCCCTGGTAGCAGTGCCGTCCTTTCAGACAAGGCCTATCTGAGTCTAAAACAGCACAAGATGAGAGTGAAAGATGGAACTGGAAGGACATTCTGATAAGAGACCAAGACCAAGTCGGGGGACTTGGTGCTTTGGGGCTCTGGCGGAGATGGGCTGCTCTGCCTGTGATCATGGGCTGGGGTGGGAAGGCCTGTGGGGAAAAGAGTTAGATCAGTGAACCAGAATACAGAAGGATCACAGGCGGCCTGGACAGATGCTATCTCTGCATGGATGAGTGTTCCCACAGGCAACCGGCTTGCTTTCCTCTACACTCAGATGTACTGCTTTAGTGAGAACACATCCAAGCACCTGGCACACAAAAAAGGAATGAATGAATGAATGGATGAATTTATTGCATGAATAGGGCGTGCTATTTGATGTCCCCGGGACTCACATTTTCTCACCTGTAAGTTGAGGGGCGGGGTATTGAATTAAATGGTTCCTGAAGCCTTTCCGGTTCTGCTCTTACTCCGCTCCCCTCTTTGTCTATTAGTGGCACATGCACTGCACACACATAAATAACCATATACTTACATTAAATATTAACTTTGCCTGATACCTCTTGGAATCCCCTTGGGCTCTCCATATGAGAGGATGGAGACTCTGGAGTCAGAGAATGGAAGGTTAAAATTTTGAGTTTGCCACCAGCTAACCGTATGATTTAGGGCAGGTCCTGTTGGCTCCAGTCCTTTATCCTTGAAGCAGGGTAAAGGACAGGATAACCATCCTGTTTATGGCTCAGAGTTGTGAACATCAGGTGAGATAATAAATTCAAAAGAGTTTTGCAAGCTGTAAATGTTACTAAGACGTTATTTTTGATTGTCCCCCATAGTAGGTACTCACTAAATGCTCACTAAATGAGTGGGTGACTTTCTGGATTAGTTTCCACCTTTACCCAAGTTCTGCTGGCATGAATCCTCTGCGGGCGTGTGTTCTAGCGGCCTTTACCCTAAGGCTGGAGGCAGTGCAGCCAGAAGTTCCCCATCACTCCATAAAGCTCACCACCTAAGTGCTCCAACTTTGTCCCTCCCATAAGTCAACAGAATGGGTGGGGGCTGGGAGGGGGGAACAAAGGAGCTGTTAGCAGGTAGGAGCAAGTCGGCTCATCTCTGTGCAAGTCACCACCAATAAAACCTAATCAATGCAACCCCTTTTAAGTTGGTTGGATCAGTGACCCAGAAAATAGCTCCCCTGTAGAAAAGGAAATGATAGTCAATAAACTGAGACGTCAATGGGAAAAATCTATTAAAGTGAGTGAGATATCGGGAGACCTCTGGTGTTAACGGAGACCCTTTGGAACAGAGCCATGGAGTGAGAGAGGGCTTTTAACCCTCTCAAGGCCGGAGTTGCCTCAGCCCCAACTCAGACAGCAGCAGGGGCTGCAGCTACTGTGGCTTCGCTTGGCCCAGGTCTCCCCAGGCGGTAGAATCCAGGAGCCCGAGCTATGCTGAGCTCTGTGCTGCTTGCCCGGTCAAGCCTGATCCTTTGGGGGGGGGGGGGGTTCCCTGTTAGATGGTCAGCAGGTCCGAGGTTCTGTCTGGGGTGCTGCCCTTAGAGATGACACCTTCCTGGACCATAGAGAAAGGAGCTGGGGGGTCCCTGCTCCCTCATTTACAACAGCTGCTCTGGGCTGGGTGTGGGAGCCAGAGGGCAATGCCTCAAACTGGGCCAGGCCTGCTGACACCACCTTGCCAATTAGCAGGGCTTCACTCCTCTGGAGCTTACAAAGAAACAAAAGCTATCCCCAAGAAACTGGCCTGGTCTGCACAGGCCTCCAGGGACTCTTCAGGCTCCCTGTGATCAAGCAGTGTGGGGGATGGGGGCCATTGTGGTGGGCTGCTGGGGTTTCAGGGTAAAGCTGTGTTGAATCCAGAAAAATGCGGGAATGCTTGGGCAGGAGGGAAGCTCTCAGGATGGTGTGTGCTGGGTCCCGGAATGTCGCACAGCTCACCCCAGGCCCTTGTCCCACACCCATGTTGCCACCAGTGCCGATCTGCTGGCATCCTCTCTGTGTGCATGCAGCTGCTGGGCACGTTTCACGGAGTGAGGGCTGCTGTTAAGGAACACCACCATCGTATCATGCTCAATAGATAAAGGATATTTGGATGTGCTGAAATATCATGAAGAAATGTGAAAGTGCTAAAGTTTAAAGGGGACATGTTTATGTAGAATTGGGGTGAGCTAGATATGGACTGGCCTGTGGCGGCGGATTGCAGGGAGCAAGACCTTGGCTGTGAGGAGGGTGTGGGAGGGGAAAAAAAAAGACCTTGGCTGTGTTCTGCCTCCTCTCATTTGCCTTTAGACAGAGCCTTTTGCTGGTTAACTCCTTGTCCAGTGATTATACGCATCTCTTACATGTTATTATTATTGTTTAATCTTTGAGTTTTGCAGTCTTGTTTTGGAAGGAGTAGAGTCAGAGAGTCATATTATTCATGCCACCCAGAATCAGAGGAGATATTGGCATGTCTTGGTCTATTTGGGACATTTCCAGGGTCCATGGGTGGGTGTTTATTTGAGTCAAAAGCCTACAAAAATAAAATGAGATTACTGGATGAGACAATTATAGACAATATCTTTAGACTAGGGGTAAGGTCATCCTTGCAGCCTCTCCTTATGTCTCTCCTGATGATGCCCACATTGCTGTGGGGTGTCAGTCATTATGGAGTGGAGGTGATTACATTTGCTGGGGATTGTTAAAAATGTTCTACTGTGTTTGAGGAGGTAACTGATCAGCAACTCTATGAAATTATAATTTTTGGAGCTGGGCTTGTCCTGTTCCCAAGGCACAGGAATGCATCAAGAAGAGAATCACTTTTCCTGAGCATATGAGGACCGGATGGGTCTTTGTCTTCATTTGCCACCTCAGGTTGGCCATGGCCTCTGGGAGGTAGGGGGTTTCCATTAGTGGTGACAGAATAAATAGACAAACATGCACAGATACATGAGTGGAGTTTCTGGTTTCTCTGAATTATGGGTTCATGCCCTCTTTAGGATCTGGAAGTTTCTCTTTGGCATTTCAGGGAACATTCTGAAAACTTCTGATGTGCCCCAAGTCTGCCTAGTGAGCCCCATGCCTTGGGTAAGGGTTCATCCACTCCCACCCCAGGAGAAGGGCAGAACTATTCCTTACAGACCTCGTTCCTTTCTCCTTCAGCTTAAGGGGCCTGTGAAAATGGGGCCTGAAATAGCTGAGAAAAATCAACTACTTATTCCTGAAGAGGTAGCCTGAGCTTTGGAGCCCACTGAACTTTCTCTGAGTTTTGGGGTCATCTCTTTCTAGCTGTGCGACTTTGGGCAAGTCACTTCACCTTTCTGAGCCCCAGATTCTTCTCCTGTGAAATGAAGGACAATTATATCCTCCCCACAGCACTGTTTTCAGGATCACACAGGACAATGTGTGTGCAACATATTTACCATGGTAACTGGCACATAGTAGGAGCTTGGAAATTGTAGTTACTTTCCTTTTCCTAAACAGGATCATATTTGCAACATGTCCAATGATAGATACAAAGTGAGGAGAAATACTTTTTTGAAACAGAATCATTGTTGGTAAGAATGCTAAGAATGGTCTCCGCTGTGGGATAAGGGTAGGATGGGTGGGTTGCAAGGACCCTTCCCACCTTGGTGGCTTTGACCACAAGGGCACCAAGTCGAGGCCTCAGACAGGAGGTATGTATTTCTGCCACAAGGTGGCAGTGTTGGCAAACACACCACCTCCCGTGCGCAGCAGAGAGGCCCAAAGTCAGAAGAACTTGACTTCCCATTTAAATTATTTTTAGAATGGGGACGCTCTTAGAGATCACCTAATGCCATGATTCTACACCTTGGGAAGTGGAGGCCCAGAGAGGGGAAGAGCTTCCCCCAACGTCACACAGCAAGTCAGTGGCAGAGCTGGGTTCATGGTCCATTGAGGACTCCTGATCAGATTCATTCATTCAATACACCTCTGTCATCCTGCTGTTTCCCATTATTCTTCTACTCAGGTGGGGGGCGGGGAAATTAGGTGGGCTTGAGAGCCTTTGGTTGTTTTCAGGAGCCCCCCAAAAGGTTTACATGATGACCTGAAATACATTTAGGGAGCCCAGATTTTTCCAAGATCTTAATTACATATTCCGCACCTCCCTTAGCGTTAATTAGTACCCTAGTGACAGAGGCAATGAGAAAGCCATTTCTCCCCTCCTCCCCCTGCAGCAGTCTGGCATTTTCTTAAATCCAGGGGGAATGGGTGCCCCAACTCTGGCTTAGGAGGACCAGGTCCCGCTGTATTTGTTTAAGGCTCCACCTGTTGTTGTTTTGGCCTCTGCTTCATGTCAGGAGCTAGGTAATGGCCCAACCCTTACTGGGTGACACTGGGAGAGGATAGTTACACCCAACTCACAGCTTAGGAAGCTGAGGCTCAGAGAGCGAAGTAACGCACTCATGGTCGCGTGGGACGTCCAGATTCTGAGCTTCTGCTCTTTTCTGGGCTGGCCCAGTAGGATGGGGGAGGATTGAGACAGCCCACCTTTAGGACCTGTGTCCTCAGACCAGGGCCTTCGTCCTGCCACTGGAAGTACCTAAGCAGAATGTTCTTTGCATACTCTTTCTCTCCTCCCTCTCTCCCCCTCCCACTGCAGCTTCCCACAAGCTCCTTTCCAGAGCAGTCACTTGCTGAATAGGTTGCTAGTGGAAATGTGGTTTTCAAATTTGGGAAATCTCCATTAAGTCCTTGTATTTAAGGAGGATGTCATTATCACGCCTCCCCGAGGACTATTACGGTTCTATTAGGCAAGGCCGCAGACTTCCTAGGTACTGTCTGGGGTCTAGATTCCTGGGCAGGAAAATGTGAGACAGGAAGAAGGGGAGGGGGCGGGGGGGAGAGAAAACAGGGGGTGGGGAGAGGGGAGAGAGGAGAGGGAAGAAAAGAGGGGAAAGAATGAAAAATTGCGTGAGGGAAAGAGAAAGAAGTGAGCGAGAGGCCGAGGCAGAGGGTACACACGCTTTGGCTCCCCAAGGTGGCGGGAAGAGAGGGCTGAGGCCCTGGCCCACTTGGCCACCTGCTAGTCTAGAGGGTTTCAGATTAAACTGGAGGGGAGGTGCCCGAAACTGCCTTCCCGATTTCCCCTGCCGGGCAGGTGGCGCAGGTTAAGGGGAGCCCAATAACTCAGGTCTCATGTCCTCCAGCCTCAGGCCTCCAGGCTCAGGCTGGGGAGGGGCCTCTGTGAGGGCCCGGAGAGGGGAAGGGGGTGCCCAGGGAGAGTCATTCTGGACACCAGGTCTGAGCTCAGGGTGTTGGCCTCCCTGACCACTCCAGTGAGCACACTGCTTTCTGCTCTCTGCCCTTCTCTTTAGAAGATAAGCTGCAGAAAAGCACAACCTCATCTCTCTGCTCTTTGCTGTCTCCTGGACACCCAAAATGGGGCCAGGCACATAGTAGGTGCTCCACAAGTGTTTGTGGAATGACTAATGAACAATGGATGAAGAAACAGTTCTGCCGGTTCCCCATCTTCTCCCTTGTCGCGTTCAGAGCGGCCCTCTGGTTCAAATAGATCTTCTCTCTATTCTCAGCAAAGGCTGGTGATCCTTGATGCCTTCGACTCTTCCTCTCTCTCTCTCTCTCTCTCTCTCTCTCTCTCTCTCTTTCTCTCTCTCTGTCTCTGTCTCTTTCACACACACACACACACACACACACACACACACACACACACACACACCCTGGGCAGGGTTTAGGAAGGGTCAGGAACTGCATGGCAAGCAGCTGACATTGGTTTGGCCAAATAAGAGGGGAAAAAATGCCTCTCCTGGGACCTGCCTGTTAGGGGGTTACCAGCCGCAGGCTGGAAGTGGTTTTAACCTCCGGGCAGGAAGGTTGCTGCTCTTTGGACAAACATCCTGGCTGGGAAATCCCCTGGCTTGGGGGTCCCTGGGGCCTGGCAGCCTCTCTCCATGCCATCCTGGCCCCATCAAACCTTCCTCTGGCTCTGGGCTTGAGGCCAGGCCCCCTCCCACCACCCCCAGGAGCCCCTGTGAGAACTAGCCCAGTGCCCCTGGGGCGCCCCTCCCTCAGAGCTCCTGTGCAGAAGTGATTAATGAGGCAGAGGAAGACTTTCTTCCCAGCTGTGTCAACATGCCCCTGCTGTCCCAAAGTGGCCCTGCTAGCTGTAGGAATGGCCTCCTCCTTGCCTGTGCTCTCCTCACCCGGGGCCCTTTTCAGGGCCTGGACCTCCCGCTGGGCCGTCAGAGTCTGATGGTGGTGGTGATGATGATGATGATTTTATGATGCCTGCAGCACTTGATATTTGCAGAGAGCAACACCCTACTTCTTGGCTCCTCTTTCCAGTTGCCCAAGCCAGAGGATCAGGTGTGGTTATCTTTGGGTCACAGGGAACAACTAGGCTACAGTTGCTGGAGCTTATATCACCTCCTCTGTGAAGCCTTCCCTGATCACCCCAGAAGGCTCTGCGCATATCCCGGCCCTCCAGTCACTGCCGGGTATTGTCACTGTGTGGGGAGCACATCTGTTTCCCTCACTGCTTCCTTAAGGGAGGAGACTGCGTGTTTCTCTGGGTCTTACTCATCTTTGCACCGGGGACCCTCTTCCCCCTCGTTCCTGTTCTCACAGCAGCCCAGCACGGTGCTTGGCACATGCTGTGATAAACACTTATGAAATGAACGAATGACCTGGAGATCTGGAATGGTCTGGAGTTCCAGGGCTCTGGTCTGTCTGTGGTTCTGCAGACTGATTCCCTAGTGTTGGAGCTGGCTCAGACCTGCCCATGACCACACATCCTGCCACTGGTCCCAGCCCATCCTTGCCCGGTTCTCAGCGGTCACCACTCAAGGAAATCTGCTGGAGCAATGTGAACTCATGCTGCCTGGTGGTGGTGGCGGTGGGAGGGTGGGGGGTGGGGGGCAGGAAGCCAGAAGCAGCCACATGATTTTTTTTTAAAAGTAAACATTTTATTTTGGAATAATTTTATATTTTTAGAAAAGTTGCAACGATAGTAAAAGTTCCTGTACACCATTTACCCACTTTCCCCTCGTGTTAACATCTTGTATAACCAACATATTTTTGTCAAAATGGAAAAATTAACATTGTGCCTTACTAGTAATTAACCTCTAGTCTATTTGTACGCTGCCAGTTTTTCTATTAATGTCCTTTTCCTGTCCCAGGATCTAATCCTGGATACCACATCGTAGTCGGCCCACATGATTTTGAGAATGGTGTTTTATTTTAAAGTGTGTGCAAGTGTCGCTTTCTTCCTCATAATTTATCTGGGTTGATTTTATGTGAGAACAAAGGTTCTTCCTGCCAAATATTCCAGTAAATGAATGTCATCACATTTGTTTCTTGTGGCTTCTCAGGCTCTTCTGCGCCCTACTGCATACCTGTGGGGAGTGAAGGACAGTCTTGGGTCATCTCCTGGATTCGCAACATTAAAATCTACTGGCTGGGGAGGTGGGGACAGGCGCCGGTGGGGGGGGATTTGCCAGGTGCTGCTGCGGGGCCCGAGCGGTCCCCGAGCGGTCCCCTCCAGCGAGCCAGAGCGGTGGCAGGAGGTGAAGCGGGGGCTGCCCGGCAGCCGCTACGCTCCCTCTCGTTGGAATCGGTCCCCCGGTGACTCCGTGGGGTCCCCACGCACAATGAATCCCAGTATGAAGCAGAAACAAGAAGAGACCCAAAGGCACGTGAAGAATAGTCCTGTCCCGAGAAGGACTCTGCGACCGATCAGCCTCCCGCAGCTGATCTCTTGTGGGAAAAGCAAATGCGTCGATTAAAGGCTTGTCCAAGAGGAAACGCTGGAACGACCAGTTCACATCTGAGACTTCCAGCTCCGGAGTTATCGCGCCAGCACACAGCGAAAATAAAGATCTTGGCGGAGTTACCCAAGAAGCATTTGATCTTATGGTTACGGAAAATCCATTCTCTCAATGTTGGAAAGAAGAGGCGGAAAAACGGAGGAAGGCTCCCTGTGAAGCACTTCAGAAAAATGGGAGACCGCGAGAAGAATGTGACTGTGACAGTGCCCGCCTGGAAAAGCAGACCGAGGTTTGGCAGGAGCAGCAGCGCGCACAGTAGGTGGCGGAGGCCAGAGAGACGGAGGAGAGCCTCTGGGTAACTTTAAGTCACCCGATCCCAGGAGTTTGATTCTGAAGAGGGAACTGGTGAGGATCCTGAAGTGCAAGGTTCAGAAACTGGAGCACATGCTGAAGAAATTGTATCTTCCTCCACAGACGCATACGAGATTCATGAGTATTTGACTCGAGAAATACACCAGCAAAGTTTCCCTCCACTGTAGTTCTTTGTAGCGGAGCGAGGAACTATGTACTGCAGACCTGAAGTCCGACTTCCTTATTTGAATCCTGGGGCCCTATTATTGCATTAAAACGCAAATACTATGTATTTTTAATCTATGGTGTTTTGTGCAGATAGCATTTTCTCAAATGTCAGACATGACTTGTGTATATGATAAATAAACTTCAATCTTCTATTGAAACAACAACAACAACCCTTATGACAGCAGGTCTGATCTGAACAAGAAACAGTGATCGTTGGGCCCGCATAGGGCTGGGGACAGTAGAGGGGCAGGTGGGAAAGGATGTACGTGAGTGTGTTTGGGGGTCTCAGGTGGTAGCCTGGGGTCTCTTGAGAGGCAGAAACACAATATTTGAGCTGAGAGTAGGAGGATTGTCCTGGGTTCCCTGGTTATTGGTCCTCAGTCTTTGTCTCTCTCCCTCACCCCATCTGTCCACGTGTGTATCTATTTGCAGCGTCACAGTTGGTCTTGGTTTTGCTTATATTCCTGGTCAGCTGGTGGAATAATTAGAGTTAATTTTCAATTAAAATGTTACCGGATGTTCTGTTAATAGCAGAGGTGAACATTCTGCCTGCTTTAGGAAGACACGATCTTCCTGTGCAGCTAAGGCTTTGGAGGCTCCAAGGGCCAGGGGAGAAAGAAGCTGGAATGCAGGCGGGACCACGGGTCAGTTAAGGTCCCTGCTCTTTGGCCCCTCCACCGAACAGCTCCGCTTCTGGTGTGCAGGTTTCTGACCAATGTCTGCTGATGTCATTTTCTGCACTTTGGGTTTCTAACTCCTTTTGCTCCAAGAGGTGGACAAGCTGGTGGGGCTGTGGGAGAATGTGGGAGGTAAGGTATTTGGAATTTGGCTTTGGAGTTCTTCCCATTTTTGAAAGGATAGCCAGTGACTTCGGGGAGAGCTCTCTGCATGCTGTCTGTTTTGGTCAGGGGCTGGGTGGAGGTAGGAGGAGAGGGAGGAAGAGAAGGCTAGGATGGACAGAAAAGCCTAAGTGACCTTCACACCCGGTTGGGGACAGTACACCCTGCTGAGTGGGCCTGCAGTCAGAGGTTCATGACACACCCTCAGACTTCCACCCCAGGTCTCCCAAGGCCTCTCACTGTTGGAAGGGAAAGGCCTGCAGAAGGTCAGCACCAAGTCAGCAGGCAGGAGAGCACTGGGCACAGGGGTCCCCTGACCCCACAGACACCAGTGCATTAAGGGAGCAACTCCTCTCATCTCTGGGTGTGTAGGGAGCATGGGCATTCACCACCATCCCCATTCATAATTATCTGCTGCAGATCCACTTCCTGGTCTGTATGTGATAACCTCAGAGGTACCTAGTAGGTGGTCGCTGCCTTAAAAACCTTTGAATGGTGGTTTGAAACCTCTCCCCCCCCCCCCCCCCGCCAGTCATTCCTCCAATTCAGGCCATATCAGCAGGTTTAGAGAGGAGCACAGATTTATTGTGCTAGATGGGTTTTGGGGTGCTTGTCTGCCCATCCCTCATGCCAGTCTCTGTAGGAAGTGCCAGTTTAAATAGTGGAGCTGTTCTGGGTCCCTAGGTCCCAGACCACTGCTCCCAGTGACTGGCAATATAACTGCTCCCAAAGACAGGCAATTATAGACTAACTAGGGATCCAAGGCCTTGCCCGAACCAGGATCTGTGCCAATCAGATCCCTGTTTTGAAGCTCAGCTGGGAAACAGAAGCTAGATATGGTAGCGGCTGGGATAACAGCTGGTAGGGATTCCATGAGGTTGGGGGTAAAAAGCCAAAGCCTCATGCAAACCAAAGTTGGAAGGGAGCTTAAAAACCAGAGTGGAGGAAGCTGGCTGGGAGAGAAAAGACAATGGAACAGATGCCCAGGGAGAAATAGAGCCACCACAAGACAGGGGCTAAATGCTGCCACCTTCTCTCTGGTTTTTCCATTTGCATTCTGACTACATGTAGCTTTGCCACAAACTCCACTTTTCTTACAGTGACTTAAGTGAGCCTCTGTTCGTTGCAGATAAACGAGCCACACCAGAAGATAGGTCCATCTTATCCACTCCTGGGAGCCCAGTTGCCTCCTTCTAGCATCCTTAAGATGGTGAGATATTCTGTAGAGCTCTGAGCTGGGACAAGCAATGCGTTTCTCATGCATAACTTGTATTGGTGGATTGTGGGTGAAATAAGTTTTGGGGGTCTGGTTGGGAAACCTAAGCACCACATGGGAAAATGAGTATTGAATTTGAAACAACCAGTTGAACAAAGGCCTCTAAGGTTGGGGCCTGAGCATGGGACTCCTGTGTAGCCCAGTTGGGATATCACTTCTCTCTCTCTCTCTTTTTAAAAAAAAAATATCTTTATTGATTTCAGAGAGAGGAAGGGAGAGGGAGAGAGAGAGAGAGATAGAGATAGAAACATCAATGTTGAGAGAGTCATCTCTGATCAGCTGCCTCCTGCATGCCCCCGACTGGGGATCGAGCCCCCAACCTGGGTATGTGCCTTGACCAGGAATTGAACCTCGATCTCCTGGATCCTAGGTCGATGCTCAACTGCTGAGCCACGCCCGGCCGGGCTCACTTCTCTCTCTGTTGCCTTTCCTCTTAATCCTAAATCCTTACTCAAATCTATCTCTATTAGATCTACTCACTTTCTCACTGACTCAGACTCTGCCTGTCCCACACACACCACCTTCTCTCTCCATCCCCAGACTTTCTTGAAGGATCTGACCACTTCCTCCCCTCCCATGAACTCCTCAACGTCCTTCCCACCATTCCGTGGAAGCAGATGTGGTAGCCCACGGGTTTAAAGGAGACAGAGATTTGGGTTGATTTTGAAGGTGCTCTTACTGAAGTCACCACTGACCTTGCCTTTAGACTACGGTTTGGTTCCCTCTTAATGCCCTTACTGCTCTGCTGTGTGGGACCCTTACTCCTCCTTTAGTTTATTCCTGGTCCCCTGGATGTCACTCCTGCCCTTCCTCCTCCCAGATCTTCTTCATGGCCCCTGGTCTTCCTCAGTCCCTTCTACCCTTCCTCTGCCGGCCTCTCATCTTCAGCTCTCTTTTCTCTCTAAAGCCTCTCTCTGGCTCAGCTCTGAGCCCATATTGCTTACACAGCAATATCTCCAGCCTAAACTTTTTCTCATCCCCAATCCCATTGTATCTCATCTGGTCATTTCATCTGAACATTTCCCATTCACTCAGAGTCAAGTCCAAAGTTGAGCACATGCTCTGCTCCCCAACTTGCCCCTGCTCCTGTACTTTCCTATTTTGTTTGCTGTTGCTGATGCACAATTGTCCAAATCAGAAACCTGGAAATCAACTTAGATTCCTCCCTCTCTCTCACCTTGTACATCTACCTAGCCACCAACTTATATACCTTCTTATGAGAAATCTCTTTAACTCCAGTCCTTGCTTTGCATCCCTACCACACAGTCTTGGTTTAGGCCTTTGTCATTTCTCCCTTGGATTATTGCAAAATACCCCAACTGACTTTTCGGTTTCCAGATACTTCCAGCTTTAATCCCTGCTCTCCATGGCTGCCAGCATTCTCTTTCTAAAAACAGACTGAAAATGCCATTTTCTGCCTGAAAGCTTCCAGTGGCTTCCCATTGCCAACAAAATAAAATCTAAATTTTTATCTTAGCATACAGGGCTTTTCTTGGCCTGTGCCAAGTTTATCTTACTACTTCCTTCTCCGGACGCTCCCTCTCTTGCACGCTTTGCCCAGCCATCCATGCCTCTTCTGGTTTCTAATCACACTCTCTTCTTTCATGCTCTGCCTTGGCACATACAAGTCTGCTATGGGCTAAATATTTGTGTCCCTGAAAATTCATGTTGAAATCCCAGTCCCCAGTTTCATAGTGTTTAGAAGTGGAGCCTTTGGGAGGTGATAAGGTCATGAGGGCAATGCCCTCATGATGAGATTAGTGTCCTTTTAAATGAGCCCCCAGAGAGCTCCCTTGCTCCTTTGGCCACAACCGGACATAGTAAAAGACAGCCATTTATGAACCAGGGAGTGGGTCCTCTCCAGACACCAAGTCTGGTGACACCTTGATCTTGTACTTCTCAGCCTCCAGAACTGTGAGATATAAATTTCTGTTGTGCATAAGCCACCTGCCTAGCCTATGGTATTTTTGTTATAGCAGTCTGAACAAACTAAGATGAGAACTTGCCGGAAAAGTTCTAGTCCGTCTGCATGGCACAATTTTATTTGTAAGGAATTCAAGACCATGCTCTGCAAAACCTTCCCCTACCGTCACTTAAATAGTTGTCCTCTCTAAATTCCCATATTTATTTGTCTCTAAAGAGCACACATCACTCCAGATGGCAGTTACTTTTCTATGTCTATCTGACTCTGCTAGGTTATAAGGGTCTTGAGGCCAAGGAGCACATCTGATTCACCCAATGCCTGGCAGCGCCTGGCATATATAGGTATCCAGTGGGTGTCTATTATTGAAGAAATGAATGAGTGAACAAACAATGGATGAATGATTTTGGTCTGTTTGGACCTAGCTCTTTCTAATCTGTGGGTATAAACTGCAGTGATGACTAGGGGCTGGGAATACATTTCTTACGTGTTATTTATCTCCATCTCCCCGAGACAGTGCCCAGCACATGCTGTGGGCTCGGAGGGTTGGAGGGTTAGGTGTAGAAAAGGTTCAGGGTTAGGCCGACTGAGATGTCTTTGAAATGAAAAACAACACATGAATATCCTTCTTCCCATTTTGCAGATGAGGCAACTGAGTTTAAGAGCTTGCACAACTGTTCTCAGGTGCATGGCATCATCAGGTTTTCCAAGTGCCAGGGTGCCAGGGTCTGCAGGGCCCCTTGGTTAGGAGTTGCTGACCACATGGAGCCCTCAATACACGTAGGTTCAGAGCTCTCTCAAGCCAAATTCACACAGGCATGTTCTCTGCAGGCAAGAGGTCTTTTCAATGAGGCTTGTATTCCAGGAAGGGGCCCTCTGGGGCAGGCCCAAGTCTAGGGTGAGAGGAGTGAGGTACTTGCCACAGGCCCAAAATGTAATGGGGCATCAACAAAACTCAGTAATCAAGAGAAATAAAATTTAACACAGTGTTAAAAAAATCAGTAAGCTATAGCCCATGCACTGGCTGTCTGCTTTTTAAAATAAAGTTTTATTGGAACCAGGGCTGGGATTAAGGTGAGGTGGATGAGGCAGGGCATTGAGTAATGAAGGTTCAATCTTGTTTCTTTTGAAATTTGTGTATTTTGTTCATTGTGAGTTTTTGCATTAATTTTGACTTAAAATACTGCATTAAAATATTATCTTCTGGGTGGAGGGGGGTAAGGGGAGGAAATGGGGGCATCTAATACTGTCAACAATAAAAATATTATCTATCTTGATTTCTGAGTTTTAGGGACTCCCCTTAAATTTTGTTCCCCAGGAAAGTGCCTCACTGGCCTCTCAGGGCTTTCTCCAGTGTCCTGGAAAACTTGGCTTCTGAGATGGGCAAGCTGCAGGTCAGTGCCTGGCCCCTGGGGCTCATTTCTGCTGGGTCCCTGGCTGAGCAGAGTCTCAAGCAGCCTGCATGAAGTAGCTGCAGGCCTGGACACTTCCTTCCCTTCAGAGATTGTGGGTTCCCTCAATCTGGGTTCTTTCAGAAGCTAAGTCTCCCCTCACCCATTGGTATTTCATTGTTGAACAGCTACCATCGACCCACCACTGAGGGTAACGGAATTGGGATTCTAAATGTCTTCTAAACCCTGCCCTCCCTTCCATCCCCACTGCCCTGCAGTATCAGCCCCTGTCTTCTCTTTTGACTGGTCCTCCTGCCTCCAGCCTCACCCCTTTGCATCCCAGATTCCACAGTGCCAACACAGTCACCTGCACGAAATGCACATCTGACCCCAGTGTTCCCTAAATAAACTCTCCAGGGCTCTGGACGTGAGTCCCAACACTCTAAACAAACCCTTTTCCTGAGCCAGCCCAGCCCTTGGATCCTATCTATGCTCCAGGCATACCAGCCTCTTCGGGATATGAGTGTGTATGTACCCTTTCTTTCCCTTTCCCTCTACCCTTTGCACACGTCTTTGGATGCCTTGTCCCCTCTTGTCTACCTTCTGGACCAATCCAAGGGACTTCTCTCTGCTTCATGACTCTCCTCTGCTAACCTTGGTTATACTGTGTGTTCCTCTGCACTGTAGTTATTTACAGGGCAGTGTCCCAACCAAACTGTGAGCTCCAGGGAGGGTCATGCCTGTTTTATGTCCATCCCTCTCCGCCCCATCCCCACACCCCCAGTATGGGGACTGGCACAGAATAGGTTCTGAGCGAATAAATGCATGAATAGGAAATACATAATCTTGTTTGCCCCTTTAGACTTTGTCACACAGCAAGATTCTGAACAGAGCCCTAACCCCTGGCTTCATTGCAGAGCTCATAGCATCAGGCTTGGAAGTTAGGGGTTCGTGGCGCTCCAGCACCAGGGAGAACAAATGAGAAGGCCACTTTGGGAGAGCTCGGCCACTCCAGGGGAGGAAATTAAAACTAAATTGAATTAATTAGTGTTCATATTGAACCCTGCTTTTTGAGTGTGCTAAAATCTGATTAAACAAACAACAAAAAAGATAGAATCACTTTGCTTTTTTTTTTTTTTTTAAGTAAGAGAAAGAAGAAAAAGACAAAGATGTTGATTTAAGATAGAGCCCAGGACTGGGGGCCAAGGGAAACCTGGTGAAGGCTCCTGTTGTTTGGGGTCAGGGGTCGCAAGAGCAGCCGCTGCCTGGGGATCAAGCTCAAGGTTCTGCAGTGATGGAAAAACCTGGCCTGATGCTTTTCCTCAGCGGACCCTTAACTCGCTAACAGGAGCCAGCTGAGTGAACACAAACAGAGGCGCTGTAACCGGCACAGATCCCGGCTTCCTCTGAAATTTCCAGGCCTCTTTTTTCCTGTCGGATTCCAGACAGATGAAATTTTCCTGGCCCCAGCCCTGTTCCTGGCAGCATCTCCCCTCTGAATCACCATAAATCAGGGCTGGGGGTGAGCCCTGGGATTTTCCTGATTGACAAGTGGCTGCCCTGGTAAAATGGGGGCTCCCTTTCCTGGGCTAAAAATAGCTCTGGGGGTGCTTACCGGAGCCCTCCCCATCCCAAGTGTCTGGTAGATATCTGCTTTGAATTTAAAATATTCATATCTGTCTGTGATTATTATTTCATCAGGAAGGGCTGTGGACGTGCAGATGTGAGTCGCTGGGGGCCCTCGGTGGTCGTAAGCGACACCATTGTGCGCGGGATCGCATCGGGAGCCTGTGCATTCCTCAGAGCCTTCATCATCCACGAAGCCCCCAATTAATTTCAATACAAACACCGGATTTGGCCTCCCCCGTGCCTTTGCAGCCATAACACATGAGGTCATGCCGTTTTGGTTAACCAAAGGGTTTCCGAGGCGAGGGGGGGCTGGAAGCCCTTGGAGTTATCTGTCCCGCATGGCTGCTCTGGATGGGTTGTTTACTGCATGGGGGCCACCGCGCACCTCAACTCTCTTCCTTGCTTTCCTTCTATCAGAAATTCTGAGATCTTTTATTTTTTCCTATCTCTTTTCCAGCTTCTCTTGCTGACTGGTCTGCCAACTCTCCACCCCTGTAGTTCTTTGAAAATACCCAGAGGCCCCCTCCCTTGTGCTCTTGCAAACACAGTTTCATCCACCTAGAGGACTCTTTACCCCTTCATCTGGCTCCTTGTTCTTGAGATTCGCTGCAGGAGTTTCTTCCTCCAGGAAACCTTCTCCATCACTCCATTCAGGGTTAAGTACTACCCTCTCTTTTTTATTCCTGCAGCTCATTGATTCTCAAACATGAGCCTGCATCAGAATTACCTGGAGGATTTGTTATAACACAGATTGCTAGGCCCTCCCTCAGTTTCCCAATCAGTGGGTCTGGAGCAGGACCTGCAAATTTGTATTTCTAAGGGGTCCCCGGAAATACTGATGCTACTATACCCCCTTGTGACCATCTCCATCGATAGAACTTACCCTGCTGGGTTGCAATCACCTGTTTATTTGTCCTTTCAGACAGTCCCAGCCCTCTCAGTAGAAGTTTTCATCTCTATATCCCAGTGCTTAGCACAGTGCATGCATGGCACATGGTACCGTGAAGTGGTGCACCGGAGGTTTGTTGATTGAATGAACTGTGGATGTAGAACCAACTTGCTGGTTGCAGAGCTCAACTGAGGGGAGGAGGGAGCAGACAGAGCCTGCCCTTGGCCTGGCTGCTATCTTCACAGGGCGGGGCTGCTGGGCAGGAGGGCGGGTTATTGGGGCTCTCAGGGTCATGTGCGGGGATCACTCCGATCAAGGTGAATGTGCATAAACCCTTCTCCCTGGAGGTCTCCCAGAAAGCCTGAAACAGGAGGCCCATGATTCAGCGGCCAGCCAGAGACGCCAGAAGTAGAAATGAGGAGCCGGGATTTTAGCTTGATTTTCTCCTTCTGAGACCTGTGAATGTCAGATGATGAAAGGATACTGGGGACCCTGTTCCTTCCCTTGAGCTAGGTCAAAATCCCAGCCCCCTCTCCCGTTACCTTACGCTCCAGCCGCACAGTCAGGCCAGACCTCGCCCCCTGCCCTAAACCGTGAGGACACCTCCTGTGTCTTAATCACCTCTGAGGCTGCCCCCTCCCGTCCTCACTTAGAACTGTATTTTCTATAGTTTCTTAAACGCACCGTCTCTTTCACGCCTCACCTTTGCTCACGCTGTTGCCTCTGCTCAGCGCTTGCCTGTTCCTTCTCTGCTCATGAATATGCAACGAACCCATTCAAGGCTAAGTCCAAATGTGGCCACCTCTGTGCAGGTCAGAGTCTCACTGGCTCCCCTGGGCTCCCATATGGTAGCAACATCATGGTTTGTCGTTATGTTATGTTATGTTATGTTATGTTATGTTATGTTATGTTATGGCTTGCTATGGCTTGCTATGGCTTGCTATGGCTTGCTATGGGCTTGGTTCCTGCCCCAGGTGGGAAGCCTCATTGGTTCCTCTGCCTCTGTTCTCTGGCTTGGTTTGCAGTGGGCACTCAGTCAGGGTGCTTTCAGCTGGGTTGCACCCGCTCATCTTGGAGTGTGTGTTGGTGAGGGGGATCGGCTTGGGGCACCACTCACACTTTAATTACCAGGGCTGTTTGGGTGAATGAGGGGTTTCCTCCCCCAGCCCCCATTCTAGGGGTGTCCCTGACTAGCCACAGCTGGAAGAGATAACAGGTTGGGGTGGAGGGGAACAGTGCTCAGGGGCTGGTGTGGCTCAGAGAGCAGGGACTCCTGAGTCTACTGGGAGAGCTGGAAGCCTGGTCTGCCTCTTAACACCTGGGTCAACTTAAGTTATTTGTTGTCATCGAGTCTCAGTTTCTTATTCTGTAAAATGGGGAAAATAACCCTCCTTCCAAGGCCATCGTAAGGAGTAAAGAGGATATTGTATGCTGGGCTTCTGGCACAGGCCCTGGCATGGCTGCCTCCCCCTCTCCATTAGAGCTTCAGAACAGGGCCCTGAAACTTTCTCTTTGTAAGTCCCAGAAGCAGTCAGCTTTCTGCAGAACCCCTGCCTTAATTTTCTTACAATAACAGTGGACAGCAGTTAGAGAGGGGCGTCCATCAAGTCTGGAAGCAAGCTGTTCCGCCCAGGCTGATTTCAGCTGGAAAACCAGGCCTCAGACAGGAGGGAGGAAAAATTATTAAAGGATTAAATCCAGAATAATCCTATAAGCCCCAGGAGGCTCAGAAAGCAATAAGCCACAGACTTAAAATCTGATCTGTGAAGTCATGGGGGCGGAATCAGCATCTGAAGGCTGGGAGTGGGTTTCACGTGTACAATGCGGTCAGATAGTTTCTAAAAAGTGGCTTCATTTTCCCCGCTTGGACAGCTTTTTTTTTCTTTCTCATTTGGTCATGGTTTTTAATAACAATGAGTAAGCTGCAGGACTGGGGGACTTTAGCTAAAATTCCATAAAAATAAAAATTTAATTAAAATACACAAGTTGTGAAATTCCATCCTTGTAAAGTGAGATGTCTTGGGACTCTGCCCCGAGCCCCAGGTTGACACTGGCTTCTCCTTGGACCCTGATAGATGACATGCAGCCGGGACACGTGTTGCCAGCTGAGTGAGGCAGTGTTTTCCAGCTCCTCCTCCACAATACTCTCCTGGACGGAGGAGATCCCCAGTGTCCTGCCCGGAAAGGCCAGAAGAGCCACCGGGCTAGCATGGGGGGCGTTTTACAGGACTAGAGCCAGGCCCCTGTGTGTGGGCTGTGGAAGGGACTGAGTACTCTGAGGTTTGGGGGCAGAGTGTATGGTTTTCACATTTTCCCAGGCAGAGAGAAGCGTACGGACCTGGCCACAGGAGCCTGAGAGTCTTACATTCTAGTCCTGATGATGTCACAACTAGTTGGACGACTTGAGCAACTCACTTCTTTGTGGGCCTCATTTCCCCCATCTGTGAAGTTAGTTGTTTAGGCTAGATCAGGGATTTTGCAAAGTGTACACTTTGGAGTCTTAAGGTCTTCACCGTCCTCAGGGCCTCTCTGGGGTCTTCGAGGTCAAAGCTCCCCCTCCTCCTCCCTGCCGCCTTCCTTGCCTCCTTTTGTCTGTTTTCCTGTAAGATTTTGTTTGAACATAGGGTGCTGAGGCTGAAAGGGTTTGAAAACCTCTGAGGACACTTCTTGTTGGAACAGTGTGTGATCTGCCTTGTAGGGTCTGACTCCGGCTTCCCTCTGGATTATACATGCAAGCTATTGCATATAATTCTGGGGAATTCAGGGTCCCCTGAAACCCATGCAGTGGAGAGGCCCCATCTTGGACCCTGCCTGCCTCTTTCTCCAGTCTTTCTCCACACTCATTTGTGCACTTTTCGTACAGCAGAGTCCAAGGCTGAGGCCCTAACCCTAATGCTCGGCTCCCTCTAACTCCTCTGAGATGTAATATGTGTGCCCCCATGGAACTTTTCTGGACTGTTCTCAAAGGACCACTTGGCAAGCTTGCCTTCTGCATTTGTATCTATTTTCCTCCCCCTCAGGATGAGGTAGCAATCCCAAGAGACAAGAAGTCCTGCTACTCCCACCACTCCTGTCCCTGCTGCTGAGAACCCATCCTTCCTGATGATGTCACCTCTGGCACACAGGCCTCAGCTAGAATGTGCAGCTGTGGGTCACCCACTGCAGGCAGCTCCTGGGCCTCAGCCGCTGTGGGATTTACAGCTACCTATTTTTTGGAATCTGACAACTGCAGAAAGGGTTGGAGAAAGGGTTTTGAATTTGTCCAAAAGGAAATAATTCAAAAGAAAAAAAAGTCAACAGGCAAGGTGTCCACCCGGCCAGCGTGGCTCAGTGGTTGAGCATCAACCTACGATCCAGATGGAGGTTTGATTCCCAGTCAGGGCATGTGTCCAGGTTTCGGGCTTGAGCCCCAGTAGGGGGCGTGCAGGAGGCAGCCAATCAATGATTCTCATCATTGATGTTTCTATCTCTCCCTTTCTCCCTTCCTCTCTGAAATCAATAAAAACATATTAAAAAATAAAAGGTGTCCATTGGTATGGTAGGGACACTAATTAGCAAAACCTAAAAGTCCAGTAATGCAAATCATCAGCATCTGCCCTGTCCCTGTCCCATTGCTCCTCCTGGTGGGCACTTGGCCCAGGTTTACACAATGGGCAGGGGGCAGAGCTGGGCTTTAAGCCTGAGCTCTTTCAACTACCCACTACAACCCTGCACCCTCCATCTGGTTTTACCACTTGCCTCACGCAAGTTAGGTGAGCTAAGGACGCCTCCTATTGATTGCTGCTTACTTTGTGCCAGGCACTGTACCAGACTTGCTACATATCTGCTCCAGTCAAATCTTCCCCAAGCCCTGTGAGATGGATGTTATTTGAAAGATGAGGACATTGAGGCTCAGTGTGGGTACCCGATTTGTCCAGAGTCACAGATGTACTTTTAGGTTGGGTCTTATTGTTATTACCCCTTGTCTGCTGAGTGTCGTCTCCAGGAGACTGTGCCTTTCCTCTGGTGCTGGAGCACCTACTAAGTGCTCAGTAAGTATTGGTGGTTGTTATGAAAGTGCAGTAACTGTGATTCACAGCTGCTTCTGTAGCATGTCCTGGGGCCTAACACTCGCCCTGGACCAGGCCTCCGGTTTCTGGATGGCTAGGCGGGCTGGGGGTGGGGGCTGGGAGCAAAGGGGAGCAGAGGAGAGCTGACCTGGCCGTCCCATTCTGCACAGCCCTGTGCTCAGCTTCCCCCTCTCCTGCACCTTACACAGCTGGATGTGGCCCTGTGCCTAAGCCGAGGCCAAACTGGTGAAGCAGAGAAGCTACAGTACTTTTTAAAATTATTTTTATTGATTGATTTTAGAGAGAGAGGGGAAAGAAGAGAGATCAATTTGTTGTTCCACTTATTTATGCATTCATTGGTTGATTCTTTTTTTTTTTTAATTTTCGCTTGAGGACATGTTTTTTTATTGGTTTTAGAGAGAGAGAAACGGAGAGAGAGAGAAGCACTGATGTGAGAGAGAAACATCGATTAGTTGCCTCCCATACGCGCCCCAACTGGAGATTGAACCCGCAACCTAGGTATGTGCCTTGACGGGGAATCGAACCTGCCAGGGCCGAGCTACAGGACTTTCTGATGACGACTGTATGAGGAAGCTGCCTGTCCTCCCTTCTCTGTCCTCCGTGTCTTGGGCTGGAGTGTGGGGTCACCTGGATGACAAGACCCTGAGGAATGACAGGACCACACAGTGGAAGGAATCTCGGTACCCAGACAAGCTGTTGGAGTTTCCCCTGGCTTCTTGTCTGGCCCTTGTCCATAGCATTAGAGAAAAGTGAAACTCTCTCCTCTGCTGTACTTTTGTTTGTTGCAGCATCTTAGCTTGTACCTAAACCCATACAAGGTCATTTGCTTACGGTCCCTTTGTCACCCCCCACTCCAGCCCCTAAAGACTTCTGGTCCACCCTTTGTCCCTCATTCACCAAAGTTTGGGTCCAAATCTCTTTTCTTAATTTTCCTTAACAAAACTGAGACAGCATGGATTTAAAAAAAAGAAAGAAAACAAAAAAGATTTCATGAACTACAAAGAGAAGTCAAAGGAGAAGTAAAATCCAGGAAGCTAAGCATAAACCTGTTCAGTTTCTATCACAGGGATACCTCACCCCACCACAGCCATGACCAGGGCAGGCCCACTGGGGTTTTTGCCCATGGGACTAGAAATTTAGAGGATGAGAAATTTAAAAAGATAATTCCAGAAAGTGATAAAATTATAAATGTTGCAAAACTTACATACTGATCGCACAAGTACTCCTTTAGCCACAGAGAAACAAAGGGATCTGGCTCTTCCATAGGAAGCTTCCAGAGGCCCCTTGTTAATAACACCCTCTTCGTGATTCACAGATGGAAAATCAGAGTCGGCTTGAGGGTGTGTTCCAGGCCCTTGCCTGAGGCAGCCAAAATGCCATTTAGAGCTCTGGGTCCTACCATAGGTGACTCATTACTCACCTCACCTTTCAGAATTTCCAACTGGTACAACTTTGTGGCCACTTTATGGAGTTTCTTGCTCCCCAGCTCTCTGACTGCTTCTGTCCAACTAGCATCAACTTGTTTCCTGCCCTCTCTGGCCTGGGCTCCTGGCCACACCATTTCTTTTTTGGACAAGACCAGGGAAGTTTCCTCTAGTTCCTTGGAACCCCTCTTCTTAATTCTGGGTTCAGTTCAGAGTGGCTTGTGTCAACCCTAGGCCATGCCAGGACTCTGGTGATAAGCACAAAAAATTACCTGTGACCCCATATTTCCCAGAGTCCTGTGGAATTTGACATTTGTAAATCCCAAAGACTTACAACTGCTTCATTATACAACATCTTTTGCTTCCACAGGAAGGAAGGGAGGAAGGAAATACTAAATGAGCATCTACTGTGCCCTAGGTATTTCCCCATCTGCTTTCTCATCTAGCAGCAAGATAATATGATAAAGACGAGACCGCAGAGCCCAGAGAGGTGAAGGCCCTTGTCCAACACCACACAGCCAGTAAGTGGTGGGGCTGGGATTTGAACTGAGGCCTCTCAGACTCCAAAGCCTGGGCTCTTCCCTTCACGAAGTCTCTAAGCAAGAACACACACAGACACTCAAGGGTGCTGAAGAGGAGTATTTGGTCAGAGATGCAAGAAGGTAGAAAGAACAAATGGGAGTGGGCTCAGATAACGTTGGAGTGGAATGATGGAGAACGAAGGTGACGGGTGGACTAGCTGATAGAGGGGGGAGGCGATGGGAAGGTCAAAGGGTTTTGCTTTGACTAGGGGTTTGGGATTCCGAGCCTGAGCTTTTTTTCCACACAGCCTTGCTGGAAACACCTCGCATCCCCACATGTGATGAGCTCACTCTTTTGTTGGCACTGACTCGCCTCTCATCTTGGCCCTGGCTGGGACACACCAACATTTCTGCAGGAGGAATAAGCAATAACAAGAATCTCATTTTTCTCCCTAAAATAATACCTCTCTGTTCTGCCAGCAAGCAGAGAGCTATTCCTGCCAGCAGTCCTGTGGGAAGCCTGCTCCCAATCCGGCAGGATTTGTCGGATCCCGGCTTCCTAGGAGCTCCCAGCAGGCAAGGCAGCCCTCAGGTGACCTTGATCTTCTTGTGGTCCCCGAAGTCTTTCTCAGCCCTGGAGGGTCACTCACCTCCATGTCCCTATCCCCAGCTCTCCAAAGCAAAGGGACACTGCTTTGATCAGTGTGGGCCACAGACTCCTGTAGCTTCTGGCTTCCTTGGCATCTCTCTAGGACCTAAGCAATTTCCTACAAGGAAATGATCATTGGAAAAACCATTTTGAACAGGAAGAATTTAATTTTTCTGCAACAGGCTTTTCCCCCTTAAAAAAAAAAAGTCCTAATTTACCTAAAGGTCTGAACGCCTGGAAATTTCTTCCCTGTGCGCACATTACCCACTTCCTGGCTGCAGAGATGGAAGGACTCGGAGAATTCAGAGGATATTAAACAGATTCATAATGGACCCAGCAGTATAAACATGTCTCAAGTGCAGACAGAAATGCCACAAGTTCCTATTTGGTTTAATGTAAAACATACAGCCGTTGTGTCTGTGTTCCCATTTTACAAATAAACAAGGTGAGGAGACGGACTCTGAAAGTGTCCTCGGGGAGCCAGGTGCCTTCGTTCCTTGCAGTTTCCAGGCTTCTCCTGCCCACAAACAACTCAGAAAGGAACACTTAATGTACCCCGCAGACCACTGCCAAAAGGCAGAGCAAATGGCAGAGGCCCGGCCAAATGGTCTGCAGCCGTTCCCACCCTTTGCAGTGATTCCCACCCTTAGGGGCTCCGGGCCGCTGAGGATGTTACCAGCAGAATGGCCTGGGCATCAAGAACCCTGGGTTCAAATCTTGCCTCTGCCCTCACCGCCAGCAGGCTGTGTAATCCCAGGCAACTGGTGGCAACTCTCTGCCCCTAGCTAGGTTCCTTCATCTATGAAATGGGGTGACAGTCTCAGACCTGTGTATCTCTCTGTGTGATGGCAACGACCCCATGAGACAAGGTGGGCCAACGTCTTTGGTTAAGATGATGTCAGTGATCTCAGGAATGGTCGTTTTCTCATTTTAATTCAAAATCAGTATTTCCTACCATTGATTCAGGCCCAGAGGCTGAGGGACATGTCACTGTCAGAAAATCTAAACATGTTGAGGCAGGATCATTGACTCAAGTGCCAAAAGGACCAATTTGGCCTCATAACTAGTTCGGTGTGGGGAAAGTCGGTGGACTGACCAGTGGGTTCAGTGAGAACGCACCTCCTGGTGGCTCCAGGAGAGGTAAGGCCCCCTGGACAGAGGGATAACGGGTGCGAAGTTGAAGGATGGGCCTTGCTGTGTGACATGGGCAAATCCCCCACGCCTTCTATATCCAGGGCTCCTCACCTGCCAAATGGAGACTAAGAGAAGGCGCCTCGAAGGTGCCTGGGAGGATGACGTGATGTCATATGTGTGAAGTGTAAGGACAGCCCCCCCCCACATGCTCTGCAATGTTAGCTATTATTTGTGTCAGGGGAACTCTGGGCATTGACAGTGAAATGTTTCTAGAGAATAAAAGAAACTCTTCAGATGAAAAAACGGAGACCCTTAAATGGGACATTATGCCCTGAAGGTCATGCAAGTTCAACTAGCATTTGACTGACGTTTTCCAGGCACCATGATCATAGTAACAATTGCATGGTTAACATTTATTCATCATTTGCTCCATGGTGGGCGCAGTGCGAAGCATATCTCGAACTTTATCTAATTAAAGCATCACCACCGCTCTGTGAGGAAAACATCATTATCCCCATTTTAAGGATGAGTAAATTGAGGCTCAGAGAGGAAGGGGGCTTTGCCTGAGCTCAGACAGGTGGTAGCTGGGATTAGTAGAGCTGGTCATAGGTCTGGGATCTTGGAATCCATGTTCTTTGCCCCTAAATCTCACCATCCCTTCAGCCAGGCCCAGGATCCTGATTCTTGACCCTCAGTCCAGACTCCAGTCCTCTCTGCCTTGCTCTCTGTGGCCTCTTTCTCTCTACTCCAGGCTCACCAGGGCCGGGGTGTGCTACCTCGTCGGGTGTGGGAAGTGGGACAGACGACTTTGAGCCCAGCCTTGGACCTGCATCTCCTGCCCAGGTGGGCATCACCATGTCTCTCCAAATGTCCTCGCCCATTTTTCATTGTGTTTCGTGCACTCTCCCCCCACACCCAGGTTCTTGTCCATGCTCTTGTCTAAGGTTCTAAGGATTCTCTGTTTTCAGACAATAAATTACAAGCTTCTGAATCTTCCAGAGACGTGAGAAAGGAGATGCTTAGCAGCACTGAGGCCAGAAGAGGCTTTGGGCCATTCCCAAGAGCTCCTGGCATCCTGGTTCATCTGTTCCCAAAGGCATCCCACTTCTCTGACTGGCTGGTGTGTAAATGAGCCCTAAGTTCTTCCCAAGGAAAATTGAAAAGAGAGTAGAATCAGAGAGACAAGGTGTGTGTGGGGGAGAAATAACCAAAGTAATCCCTCTACTCACCATCACTTTAGAGTTTAGAGCAAAAGGGGGCCCCTGAACTGAGTGCTCAGCTTCCTCCAACCATATTCCTTTCCATGGGGCAAGCAACGTGTGGGGATGAGCTCACCTGGAGCCAAAGCCTTACCTTCTAACTATGCCACGTGGGATCCAGAAATTTCCAAGTCTTCTTCCAGGACCTGCATGGTCTCTTTTCTGAATCCATCCTACCCAGATGAAACACATTTAAGAGTTAAACTTGGTTTTTAGCTCTTTAAGTGTTCAGACACATGCAGGTGGACCTCCATTCTTGCCACAGGCCCTGCAACTGTTAGGAGTGGACCTGGTTTCCAAAGCTCCCCTTATCTCCCCACTGACATGATCTTGTCTAGTCATCACCGTGATCCTATGAGCTGGGTCTGATCACTGTCACTTACAAATGAAGGCTCCGAGCCTCAGAGAGATTAAGACGCTTGCCTGAGTCAGCATAGCTGGGAAGCGGTAGGACTTGGACATGAAATCAAACCCTCCAACCCCTTGTTTGGCTTGTCCTACTCCCTGGACCCCCGTCCTGCTGTGGGGAGGCCCTCTCTTTTAAGCGATGGTGACTTGCTTTTCTGTGGGTGCCAGGCCCAATGGTCAGCCAAGCGGAAGGGGGCACATGTAGGCTGAGAATACAATAGGACAGACTCACCCCAGCAGAGGAGGCTCTAAAGGGGTCAACCAAGAAGAGCTTCTACTTAGAAGAAAGAAATATGAGAACCCTGTCAGATTGGTGGTTCCAGACAGCTCCTATTTCAAAACCATAACCTCATCAAGCTCCCCAACCCCCCTAAAGTCTCCCCTCTCCCAACAAACTTGGAGTTTTCCATTGTAGCAAAGGGAAGAAATTCGGCTCTAATCCCCTTTGTTCCATGATTTCATCTCCTTCTCTCTCCCCCAGGGACTCCAGGAAAACAGTTGGAAGGTGGGGCAGGAGGGGAGCCAGAACTCTTTTCATGGTCTGGGGGGTGTCTTTGGGCAGGAGGGAGGGGAGCTGGTAGGGATAACCAGTCCCTTCCCCTGGAGGCCAACAAGAGCTGGAAACCTGGGAAACTTCCAGGAGGCCGTCCTTCTCATCTCTTCGCCCCACTGATTTCACCTGTGTCCCCAAAGATCTGTCGTGACACCCTTGCTGCCTGAGTGCAGGCCTCATCATTTGTCATGGGTTTTGCAACAGCTGCTTAAGTGGTCTCCCAGACTCCAGCGCCGTCTGCCTTGGGCCCATCCTTCACTCAGCTGCCCAAGTGAGCTCCCAGGTCGTCCCTCGGTGGCTTTGCATCACCCACAGGATAAAGCCAAAGCCCCCGTGTGGTGCTCAAGGCCCTCTGTCCTCTCCTTGCCTTCTCTCGACCTCAGTAGTCTCAGTGCCTGCTGACACCGCCCGGGTCAGCCACCCCCACCCCTTAGGCTGCCGTCCTCTCGCCCCTCCCAGAAGCCCTCACATTCTCGCTCTGCCTCTGTGGCTGCACCAACCACTTCTCTTAGGGGCTCCTATAGCCCTCTGTGCTTATCTCTATCACGTACTTACCACTTAAAAAAAAAATCCATTTATTTCTCACACACTAAGGCCCTTGAGGGAGGGAGCTTTTCCATGTTTTTACCTTTGCCTTCCTCGGCTCTAGCCTAAAGTCCTTGGCCAATCAGCCCTACCCCCCCCCCCCATCCCGTGTGCTTTAGGGAAGCCAGGCAAGCCGTCTACTCCCAACCCCTTGGTCTCTCATTTACTGTCTCCCAGTCCTCCCCGCTGCCTGACACGACCCCACCACAGAGCCCTTCTTCCATATGTAGGTAGCAGATGAATGCAGGCACACCAGCTTTTGTTTCCTCCCAACCCCAAAATCCCACTGAAACAACAGATTTAAAAACACACACCATAAACCCACAAGGACAAGGAGACCAGGAGAGGAAACAATACACAACAGAAAACCCCCTCAGTCTTACATCAGCCATGGGGAAAGCTGAGAACCAATCAGATTTTCACTGCTTAAATTTTGCGAATGGTGGCATTTGGGACCTCGGGGACCTCTGGGGAAACGGGTGAGTGCTCAGCTAAAGCAGATTGGTTGGAAATCGGAAAAACAACCCCAGTTTCCTCCCACACTCTGAATAGCTAGTGGCATAGGACTTCTGAGGGCCTTTAATAAGCTGATGTGCAGTGTGTATTGAATCCAGGAAAGGGATTAGCTAGGCAGCATTTTATAAACATATTTGTCCTCAAAACATTTTCTCCCCATATTTTAACATCTTGAGGGTGTAGCTTGGGCAAATGCTTTTAAAACTTGCCAGTGGCTGGGAAAGGGAGTGGGAGCACACATAAGAGGTTATTCTAGCCCTGGCCAGAGTGGCTCAGTGCGGACTGAAGGGTTGCAGGTTCGATTCTGATCAAGGGCATGTACCTGGGTCAAGGGTTCTTTCCCTGGCCCTAGTTGGGGTACATGTGAAAGGCAACTAATTGATGTTTCTCTCTCTCCCCCTCCTTCCTTCTCTAAAAAATCAATGGGAAAAAAATCCTCTGGTGAGAATTAACAACAACAACAACAAAAAGAGGTTTGAGCAGAGCTCTTCACTCAGCACCGTATAAGTTTAAGGTGTACAGCACAGTGACTGGACTTCCATATACTGTGAAATGACTTCCACAGTAAGTTTAGTTAATGTCCATCATTTCATATAGATGCAAAAAAGGAATGAAAGAAATATGTTTTTCCTTGTGATGAGAACTTTTAGGATCTACTCTCGTGTGTGCGTGTGTGTGTGCGTGTGTGCGTGTGTGTGTGTGTGTGTGTGTGAGCGACCTGCTGTTAAGTTGGCTCCAATTCCAGGCGACCCTGTGAAGAGTGATGTCCACAGCATCCCGTCCTCAGCTCAGCTCCTGTGGACTCGTGCCTGTGGCTTCTGTTACAGAGTCCATCCATCTCATATCTGGTCTTCCTCTTTTCCTGATGCCTTCTCTCTTTCCCAGCATTATTGTTGTTTTCCCAAAGAGCCCTGCCTTCTCTTGATGTGCCCGAAGTAGGACAGCTTCAGTTTTATCATTTTTGCCTCCAGCCACGTTTCAGGTTTAATTTGCTCTAGGACCCACTTGTTTGTCTTTCTGGTGGTCCAGGGTATCCTCAGAGCTCTCCTCCAGCACCCACTTTGAAATATACCATGCAGCAGTGTTAGCTATAGTTATCATATTGTACATTTAAACGTTCGTATTATTAGATTTAACACTATTTTCTGAAACAGAGCTCTGAATTGGAGTTTGTGGGGGATAACCCCCAGTCATGGTCTATACTATCTCTGACCAATAAAAGTAGTCACATGTAATTCTAAATTTTTTAGAAGCTACATTAAAAAAAGAAAACTAAACTGGTGAAATTAATTTTAATAATATATTTTATTAAACACAATATATCTAAAATATTATTTCAATGTGTAATCAATAAAACAAATTATTGATGCAATATTAGGCATTTTTTTGTACTTGGTCTTTGGATTGGTGTGTATTTCACAAGCACATGTTGATTGGACTAGTCACATTTCAAACACTAGTGGTCTCATGTGGCCAGTGGTACCACATTGGACGGAGCAATCCATACAGTGCCCCAGGGTCCCTTGTGCGATTGGCGGGGGGGCAGGGAATGGGCTCTCTCAAAGGGCACGATGGAAGAATACCCCTGGGTCCCCCTCATATATCCAGCAAGAGGAGCAAACCAGATCTCTTGGAAGGAGGGGGGAAAGGCAAAAATATCTCCCATCTGTTGAGTATTAACCTCTGAACCATTTAGCCAAACATTGGCTTCTCTTGTCATTTGATAAGGTGTATCCAGCAAAGGGAGATGAGAAAATGGGAGGTTATTCTTTTAAATTACATCAGCAGGGGGTTTGTTTCTGCCGCAGAGCTCGGAGGGTCCCGTCTGGGCCATCACATCACCAGCAGCACACTCAAGGACAGATTTGAGTGCTTTCCTCTGCCTGGGAGTTCAGCATTCACAGGGATATAAAAAAAGCAAGAGGGATTTGAAAATAAAGCCCATGCACGGCAGGCTGTCTGCCCTGAGCCAGGGCTGCAGCAAGGGTGATTACGGGGGAAGGAATGGTTTGTGTCACCGTCACACGGAAATGTCCGACGGCTTTTCTGCAGAGACAACACCTCTCAGTCTTCCAGAGACTCTGCGTGCAGACTTCCGGAGCTGTCGGGACCTCCAAGGCCATCCTGACTGCCCCATACCCCCTTGAGTCGTTTCTTGGCGAGATGGGCCAGCCAGCAGTCTAGACAGATAGGGACCTGTACAGTGGGCCAGCCAGCTTCCGCTGGCAGATCTGACCTGTTGAGAGGACATCAGGCCCTGGGCAGAAGGGTGGGAACCCAGTATTTGGCTGCTGTCTCTGGTCCAGCCCTCCCTCCTGTCCTCCTCCTGACCTCCCACAGATGGGAGCAGGTTATCTCCCCAGTCTCCAGTCTTTCCCTGGCCCCACCCAGGCCTCCCGGGAAGTGAACTGAGCACTGGGGGGACTCAGCTGTCTGTCATGAATGAATGCTTTGTATGGTCCTGAACTAGTCCCTTCTCTCTGGGCCTCAGTTTCTTCATGGGTCAATGGAGCTGGATGAGACGGTCTTGAAGATCCTGTCAACTCTGCCTATGGTGGTGTTTGTTCCTAGGATTCCCCCAGTGGGGAGGAAACACGCATTCTCTGCTTTTCCCAGTGACTCACTGCCTTGCATCAGGAGCCTTCTCCACCATCTTGACCAGACTTGTCTCACCAAAGCTTCAGTCCTTTGCTCCAATCCTCTCTCCTTAGTTCCAGAGCCAATGAGGTCTCCCCTGCCTCCTCCCCTGGACTCACTAGTCTTGTATCTCATATGCCACTTCTTCCCTGGGGAAAGAGCAAGGCAATGCACTCTCCCTGAGCACTGACTAAGCCCAAGCCTTGGGCTGGGCTCTTTCATACATGTTAGCTTATTTAATCTTTGTAGCAGCTCAGAATCATGGACAAGTCCCATTGCAGATGAGTAACTGAGGCTCAGAAACTATGGCTTGGCCAAGTTCCCACACTAAGAAGAGGTAGAGCCGAGCTTCAGACCAGGCCGGTTTGACTCTAAAGGCCAGACTCTTTCCACTGCATCTACTAACACCTTCCTGTGTCACTGGGCCACGTGGGTTCTTCCTGGGTGAGGCTCCAGGTTCCTTGAGGACAGGGGAGAGAGACTGGCAGGGCAGACAGTGCATGGATTCTTGCTCCAAAGACCTAACCCTTTGGCAGACAGAGGAAGAGGAAGGGAAGTGATCAAGGCTCAGAAACTGGTCAGGACGTGACAATAATTAACTTGAGCCCAAGGCTGTCTGCGTGTGACTTCACACTGATTTCATGCCCCATCTCAGGTCATGCCCAGCTTGGTTGACAGCCTGGCTTGTCAGACAGAGCCCTATAAGAAGTCTTACACAACAGCCCAAATGACACAATGCAAGGTGCCATGGTTTCCAACACAGAGTTAGATGTGTGACCTTGGGCAAGTTTCTTTTACTCTCAGAACTTCGGTTTCCTCATCTGCATAATGGGCATAAGATCCCCATCTAGCTCAACAGGCAGCCGCAGCGAAACACTTCACTGACTTTGATGTAAAAAATACATTTTTTCATACTCTGTCATCGAGCCCATCCCAGTGTCACCTGTAACACACACCTGACAGATATTCGTTGGATGTTTGCTAGTCACCAACCTTTGGGCAGCCCTTTAGCGTTCACCGAGTATTCCCACACTTTATATTATTCTTTAATTCTCCCAACAGACCTTTCAGAAGGCAGGACTGCCCTTGATCTTGGCTCCGGCTTACAGATGGGGAAACCAAGTCTCATCTTTTATGGCCCCCAGCTGGCTGAGGAGTTGGGGTGCTTTTTGCTGACAACTCTCTGTCTTCTTGTCATTTAGAGAGAACGGGCCTGTCAGGGCAGCTCTGCGGCCAGCTGTGGCCCAGATGTGCAGGCCTAGATGGCCACAAAGGAGGTGGGTGGGTGGGAACATTCTCCCATTTCCTCCCTGGAAGACAAATGGCTCCGGGGCCACTGGAGGCCCTGAGGCTGTGGCTGGATTAGGAACCTCCCCGGAGCCTCTGTGAGGCGGGAGCTGTGCTCATCTTGAAAACAGTTCCTCCATGTGAGGTGGCTTCTTGGAAGATGAAATCAGAGGGCAGGGGCTCAGTCAGCTGCCTCCCCTTCCTCTCACATCGCAACTCTAAATAAATTTGTTTAGGCCCTGGGGCCTTGGGCCCTCACCCTGGTCTGAGCCCAGGCAGGCACCAGCGCTGGAAGAGGGGGCGAGCATTTTGTTTTGTTTTTGGGAGGCAGCATTTTGAATGTTCTCCTCTAGCCATGGAGGGAATACACACGCACACACAGAATACACACAAAGCTCACACTCATGCAACCATACACATGTGGACACGCATGTACATGCATGCACATATGAGTACAAACATGCAGGTACATCCGCACCTCCCAGGAGCAACCGTGAGCTCCCTCAAGCCCTCAGAGCCCCCTTAAGCCCCTCGGGGAGGAAGGAAGGAAGCTGGGTGTCATATATCACTTCTCTCTAAACAGGCAGTGTCCTCTCTGCCCAAAGAGGGGGTGGGGGGTCGGCAGCCGTGAACTGGTCTCGGGAAGGAGCCCCTCCGGCCCATATTTCACAGACACCCCAGACAGAGCCTGCTGTCAGGAGCGCTGTCTAATTTCCTCCCCTGACTGCCGGCCCGGATCCCCCCACAAAGAGGGGCATTGTGTCCTCCCCACCCCGGCATCTGCTCCGCGGAGATCCGTCCAGACGCTCTGAGGGGATTTGGGGGCTGAAGGTGCATCCTGCACCACAACCCCCAGAAGGGCCACAAATTCTTGAGCTTAAAGAGCCTGGGCCTGGCTGAGGGGTCCCCCAGTGTCAAAGACCTCAGCTGCCCCAGCGACCCCCATGCTCCCAGTCCCCTCAGGCCCCCCAAAACTCTGGAATAGCTTCTCCTCAGGTCTTTTGGGGAAGAGGTGGGCGAGGAAGACACTTAAAGGGCAGTGGCTGAAGGTGCAGAGGCATTTTAAGGGGACTGGGCCTCCCCGCCCTCTCCCAGAAGAAACACAGCCTCGGCCCTTGGGCTTACCTTCTGGAGGCGGCCTTCAGGGCAGCTGCTGGGAAGAGGCAGTCGTGCCTGGTTTTCCCTGTTCTAAGTTTTTACAGGTTGGACATTCTGGGAAGGGAAAGTGGGGCCCTGGGGGTAGTGCGGAAGGAAGAGAGAATGGAGGGAGAGTGGGCTGGTCAGAGAGGACTATGGGCTGAGAACCACTGCAGGGCTTCCTGGGAGAATGCCGTCTAGCCGTGCCCTGGGCAGCCACTTTCTGACTATGTCCCAGGGACACCTCAGAAGAGGCTGCTCCTCCCCAGGTGCCAGGGCACTGGGTCAAGATCCCGTGGAGGGTGTGTGCGTGTTGGGGTGGGGGGAGGATACTTTTAACAGCTGAATTGCTATTATGGGCTGTGCTTAAGGCTGTTGTGTGTGGCCGCAGTGTGGGAGTAGACGGGGGTTCTGCTCTGGGCCTACACATTAGAAGAAAATCCGGATCTAGCATCCCCCAAGCCCTTGATCTTCATCAGGACCCCTACTACTTCTCAGCAGTGCTTTTTATCTGGGCAGTTTGGTGCTTTGAAAATATTATCCCATAGTGTCTTTTGTACTCAAGGTAGAGTAAGGTGTTAGAATGCTTTGTTTTGGCAAACCAGGAAACTGGCCCAGAGAGGGTAAGTGGCTTGTTTAAAGTCACACAGCAAAAGAGTAACAGAGCAGATACTGGAACCCAGGCTTCTCCTCCTCCTTGTTCTGTGCTTTTGTTGTCATTGAGTTGCAGCCTCCCTGTAGAAGGAGAAGAAAACTCTGCCTAGAACATGGTGTGTTTGTGTGTGTGTGTGTGTGTGTGTGTGTGTGTGTGTGTGTGTGTGTGTGAATCTCACTCTATTGAGGGCCCACTCTGAACTAGGTGCTGTGCTAGGCACTCTGCACACCTGACCTCATTGTCCTGGGGACAGGCTGGCTCTGTCTCCACTCATCATGCCCAGAACTTAACACATAGTTGGCACTCAAGAAATATTTCTGTGAAATGAATGAATGACTAAATCTAATCCCCCCATCAGCCTATGAATAAAATACAATCTCTACTTTTAGAAGCATTTTTCAACAAATGTTTTCGAGCACCACAACTTCTGCAGGACACTGGGATGAGGTAACTAGGCTCACAGAAGTTAATTGACTTGACAAAAGCCACACAGCCAGTTTGTGGCAGAGCCTGTGTTGGAACCTCAGTCTGTCAGCCTCTGAAGTCTGTGTGTGTGTGTGTGTGTGTGTGTGTGTGTGTGTGTGTGTGTGTGTGTGTTGGGAGCTGGGGGAGGGAAGGTGATAAGAAATAAGGGATTTATCCTCCTGCAATGAAGAGTATATTAAAAGAAAACAACCTGGGGAGCTCACGGTCCCACCAGCCAGGCGTTCAGCTCAGATACAGGCCTGGAGCTCTCTAGCCAGGTGTGCTGGGTGCTTTAGACAGGATTTATCTTCCTGGAAAACTGGTTTTAAATCATTTTTAAAAACACAAATAAAACCATTCTTTGCAGGCACTGGGGAAGCCTGCTGGCTGATGAAAGGCTGCAGCAAGTTTCCTTCTGTACCATGAGGAATTCTTTAGGCTTTGAATTTACCCTACTGGATTTTCTCAAAGCACGGTGAATCAGCTGGGTGGTAGAGAAAGCCTACCAATGGGCTCTGGTCAGAATGAGCACAGTTTCGATGGTAGCCGCCCTTCATGGGGGCTCTCAGACCCAGCTGAGCCTGCTCCCTTCCCAAAAACGCTGGAGTGAAGCCCAGCCGTGGGCCCCAGCCCTGGGGACAGGCTGGAGTCCTGAGCCAGCAGCCCCGGTTAGAAAATTAATAAGGAATGAGAAGCCCTCGCAGCCAGGCCCATGGTGAGAGACGAGTTAGGTCATGTCTCTTTCTGTTCAATCGGATATTAGTCCCGACCCTGATGTCACCTTCAAGCTATTAAGCATCACCCTTAGAGACGTGCGTAAGCTGTTCACAAGCCTCTTATCAGGTCAGGCAGGTCCTGCACACTGTTTTTTTTGCAACTGTAGGTCAAAGGGAAGAGGCTCATTCAGACTTCAGATAGAGCTCAGGGCTCAGCGTGGAGAAGTGAATGGAAGAAAATCTTATTCCTGTGGCCAGAATTAGAGACAGTTCCCTTGGGTTATAGAATTGGGTTAAGTGTCTATTGGGCAAGAGCATGGCCTGCCAGACCTGATGGGCTCTAAAGCTTGCTTCAAGCCAGCCAATCTAAGCAGCTTCTGGGCCAGAGCTTCCCCTGTGTGGTCCATGTGGCCAGCAGTGAGCACTTGTGATCTGAGAAGACAGGCAATAGAATTAACTTAACAAGTCCCCTATCCATCCATCCATCCATCCATCCATCCATCCATCCACCCATCCACCCATCCACCCACCCATCCCTCCACGCACCCCTGCACCCTGTCATCCATCCATCCATCCATCCATCCATCCATCCATCCATCCATCCATCCATGCCATAACTACCTATTGAGCATTTACTATGTATGTGCCAGGCATCATGCTAGTAGCTGGGAATAAAATAGTTAGAGAAACACATCTCCTTTTCTTCCCTCCAGCTTGCAAAGCAGACTACAGATGAATAAATATGCAACAAACAGAAGAATTAGGAACTGTGGGAAGGGCCATAAAGGAACATGCCCAAGGTGGGAAGGCAGAAATAAAAGGATAGTAGTGGCCAAGGATGACCTTGCATTTGAGAAGGGCATGGATTTGAGATATTTCTGAAGGTGTCTATTCATGGTTTGCAGCAGATGGGACCGAGAAAGTAACCAGTGAGAGAAGGGACATGGTGAGTGCCCAGTGCTGTGGCCAAGAGAGGAGGCGAATGACAATTGCTGCATTGGTAGTTGTAAGGGATTAGTTGGCACAGGCCCCTCTGCCTAGCTGGAGATTATATAACTTTTTTTTTTTTTTTAAACTGTCTTATATTGATTTCAGAGAGAGGAAGGGAGAGGGAAGGAGAGAAGAAGATAGAAACATCAATGATGAGAGAATCATTGATCGGCTGCCTCCTGCAGGGCCCCTACTGGGGATTGAGCCTGCAACCTGGTCATGTGCCCTGACTGGGAATCAAATCGTAATCTCCTGGATCATAGGTTGATGCTCAACCGCTGAGCTATGCCGGCCAGGGTGGATTATATAACCCTTAATGTAAAACATTTCCACTCAGTGGAAGAAAGAAAGCCACCCACCATGGGCTCTCCTGGTTACTGAAACTGTGGCACTTTGGGGGTCCAGACAGGGATGAGTGGATCTCTCCCTGACACTGGTTCTCTTCTTTGAATACAAGAACTGTAGAAAAATACGCTACCATTGCAGGGCCTGGCCCAGGCAGGTGGGTAGATTTCTGAAGCCCGCCCCAGGCCCCTGCCAGGGCCTTTCACTTAGA
This sequence comes from Miniopterus schreibersii, assembly GCF_964146895.1. NCBI lineage: Eukaryota > Metazoa > Chordata > Mammalia > Chiroptera > Miniopteridae > Miniopterus > Miniopterus schreibersii. The sequence goes on from NC_138116.1 coordinate 23,716,618, forward strand.
AATGGATTCTCACCGGGCCGGGCGTGGCTCAGCGGTTGAGCGTCGACCTAGGATCCAGGAGATCGGGGTTCAATTCCCGGTCAGGGCACATGCCCGGGTTGTGGGCTGCAGCCGATCAATGACTCTCTCATCATTGGTGTTTCTATCTCTGTCTCTTCCTCTCACTCTCTCTCTCTGAAAATCAATAAAGATATATTTAAAAAAAGAAAAAAAAGAAATGGATTCTTTGTTTGCTTGTCTCTTTCTTTTTTCCACCTCCCTCCAAAGGGCAGCTGCACACTTGCTCGTCCCTGATGCTCTCTCAAGGATGGAGAAACCCATTACTGACAAATTACTGCCTGGGAATTCTTGGTTGTTTGGATTCCTGCCACTCCACCATCTCTGATCACAGTCACTGGTTCACGTCAGGGAGTCACCAGTGGGGCGGCCTTACTTCCCTGGTACAGATTTGCACCCCAGGAAAAGCAGAGGATTTTTACTGACTTGAGGAGCAGCTGGTCCCAGCTGCTCCAGTTCACCCGGTGCTGGTCTATCAGATGGCAACACGGATAAGTGGGAGGAGCGCAGGGAGTGTTCGAAAGAAACCGGAAAACACTTGAGTGATGTGCGCGGGCACCTTTAATTTCACGATCAGACTTCCCTCAATGGACTTATTAAATCTGTTTACTGGGGAAATCAAAATTCTCACATCAAGAGAGATTTTTTTCTATTGATTTTAGAAATTGGCTAATGTTGCTGCCTGATGTCAGGCATTGGCCTATTATTAAAAATTAGTTGGGCCTTATTGACACATTAAAACTTCCTCTGTGTTCCTTTTGAATTGTCCCTTTAAGTGCTCCTAAAATGCATAAGTCCTTGGTCTGGGAGAGCATTCCAAACAGAAGACAATGAGCACAATGCAGGAGAGAAATCACTTGCTGTGTGGATATGGAAAGGCAGGTGACTTGGTATCGCTGGAGCCTGGAGTTTGTGGTAGGGGTGGGGGGTCAAGGTTAGGTAGTGGGCAGAGCATGGGGACCCCAGAGGCCTGTGCAGGGTTTTGAACTTTATTTCGTCGGTGATGGGAAGACATTGATAGATTTTAATTTTATGTAATTTTTTAAAAAAACATTAAAAAAAAATTGGTTTAGAGAGAGAGGAAGGGAGAGGGAGAAAGAACTAGAAACGGTAATGAGATCAAGCCTGCATCCGGGGCATTTGCCCTGACTGGGAATTGAACCTATAACCTCTTGGTGCATGGGCTGATGCTCAACCACTGAACCACATCGGGTGGGCTGATAGGTTTTAAATCAGGGGTGACATGGATTTGTATGTGTGTATGTGTGTGTGTGTGTGTGTGTGATTGCTCTAGGGGATGGACTTTGAGCAGCCACAGATCAGAAGGAGGAAGAGCTACTGGAGGCTCTAATTCAAGTGAAAGATGTTAGTCTGAACAAAGGCTATGGTGGTGCAAAGACCGAGAATGCAGTGGGTATGAGAAATATCTGCACAGAAAGTGAAGCAAGCAGGACCAGGTGATCGACTGATTCTGCAACCAGAGGTGAGCATCCAGGATGCGCCCCAGGTTTCCAGGCCGAGGGAACGGGGAGGTTGTTGTGTTGCCGAGTTCAATACAGGATTCAGAACGCGGGCCAAGGAGCCAGGCGCATCGGGGGAATGGAGACTTCCCCTTCAGATATTTTAAGTTTGCGGTGCCTGTAGTCATCCAGCTAGCGAAGGGAAGCAGGCAGAAGAATCTGAAACCTTAAGCTCCCAGATCAGGCAGAGGGAAGTGCTGGCCAGATGCCAGAGCGCCGGGAATCAAATCCCAGTGTCATCACTGGAGCGGTTAGTTTTCATGAGGTGGTGCAGCAGTGACGAATGACCCCCAAATCCCAGTGGTTTACAACAGCAGACTTTTATATCTTCACCCACATATATGAAGGTTGTGGGTCCTGGAACCCAGGCTATCGGTGGAACCCGTCTCAGCCACGTTCAGAGGGCAAAGAGCAATGGCAGAGACACGGGATGAGTCTAAAACTTCTGCCCTGACCAGCACCGGGCACTTCTGCTCACATTCTGTTGGCCAAAGCCGGTCACACGGACAAGCCTGGAATCAGTGGGGGGGAAGTATCCCTCTCCTGGGGGGGGGGGGAGGTACAGCATATGGCAGCTGCATTCCCCTAGTGGAGAGGGAGGAAAATAATTGGGCCCCATCATGCGCTTTACCACCACCACTAACCAGCTCTAAAACCTTGGGGGTTCAGTCACCTTTGCTCTGCCTTAGTTATCTCATCTGAAGACAGGAATACTGCTATTACCTCTTAGAACAGTATCCACACAGAGTAAACACCATATAAGTGTAGGTGGATGGAACGGAGGAGGGAAGGGGAGTTGTTTTTTTAATGGGTACAGAGTTTCAGTTTGGGAAGATGAAAAAGTTCTAGAGAGGAGAGTGTCAATGTCTGCACAACAGTGCGGAAGGACTTAATGGCACAATGTACACGCACAATGGTTATTTTATGTGTGTATATTTTACCACAATAGAAAAATGTAGTTAGATGGAGTCATGTGGGGAGAGCTTGAAGGGGGGAAAGGCAGTGGCCAGAAGGAGAAGACCTTGGGAACCAGCAGTGGGGGCAACAGCATTGAGAAAGGGGTCTGCATGGGAGACAGAGAAGGAACATTCTGGACAGACAAGGAAAACCAAGAGAGGTCAATGTCCTCTGAAGCCACTGGATTCAAGTCAAGAGGGAGTGTTAGAGTCCCCAAAGGGATCTGTTTTGCTTAGCTTTGAATCTGAACCTTCCCTCTGGCACCTTGATTTCGGTGGGCCTGCTTTCCTCTGCCAGCCCCTGATGATGTCATTTCTGGTCACTGCCCACACCAGGCCCAGAGGGCCGCCTCAAAGCCAAATCCTGGCCAGGTCTCCTCTCCTGGGTTTCTTCCTCCCTCCCCTCTCTAACCAGTCCTACTATGTCTGCTGTTGACATCTCAGTGAGACAAATCTTTTTAAATTAAAAAGACATAGAATTGGGGACATTTTTTTCTTGTGTCATTTTTATTACTATTGATGTATATTGTTTTACCCCGAAAAACAAAACCTCCAAATTTTGATTTTAAAAATTAGGGATGGTTAGTTTATGGTCAAGATTCCTTTATTAACAAAAGAGTCCATCTTTTGTATACAGAACTTTGACTATTTGATAAGCCATAGGATAGGGAAGCCGAAAGCTACAATTTTATAATGGGAAATAAAGACAATGCAGTTGCATGGGAGAAAAGGATTTTTGTTTTGTTGTTTTGTTTTGGCAATAATTACATTTGCACCCCCACGTTCAGAAGAACCTAAAGGGGCTACCTTGCTCTAGATGACTTCTTCCCCTTTCTGTTGCTTCTACACATTGGCCCATCATCACCCAAGCATGGGAAGATTGCACACAGAGCTGTGATTCTTAGCTCTGCAAGGAAAAAGGCTTGGGAGCTTTGCTTTTTTATTGATTTTATTTTTCCAAGAGTTTTCTTACAAAGTGAATTGAACTTGCACAGTTAACTTGATGTAATCTTAAGAAAATATATGAAGTATGACTTAGAAAAAAAGTACGCATGCTCTAACCAGCCATCTCATTGGCAATCATTTTCCACAACAGTCGTCCTTTTGGGATAGGGAGGTGGGGTTCTTTTTACACGTGAATGATTAAGTATACATACAAGAGGTCCAAACTCTTGCTGACCTCCCTCTGCGACAGCAGCTGATATGGGAGACGGAGCACTGGGGCAGGCAGGGGTCTCTCTCCAAGGCTTGTTGCCCCAGGCTGTTTGACCAGCAGTCATGGAGTGTCACCCCAGAGGACGTGGGCAGTCCACACACATAAACTTAGCAGCTCCTCCCGTAATAACAGCATTTATGGAACACATCAGAGGGGCTTAAATGCATCCCGTGGAGAAAGAGGGACTATTTTTTTGGCCCCATTTGCAGTTGGAGTCTTTTGAAAGCACAGGACACTGCAGCTGGAGAACCTTGCTCTCCAGGGCTCAACATTTCTAGGCCCTCACCCAGCAGCCCTAGAACATAGGGGACACTTTCTAGCCCTCAACTCACTAATGTGAGCATCTGGACAGTTTTTCAATCCAGAAATTGTGGATTTAAAAGGAATACCTGCTCCATTGTTCTGGACGCTGCTCAACAGTCCCAGCTGTATTTCTGAATTAATTTTGAAAAAGCAAGTGGTGTCCTGGGTCCATTCTCATCCCACCCCTCCCCCTCAAGTTAAGACAGTGTGAGTGGGCCTGTGCAGGACCGCAGAGACCTATGCCAGGCTGATTTTCTGACTGTCTTCTTCCAGCCAGTGCTAATACACTTGCCCACCTAACAGCCAACAAATTGGGAGACAGGGATGGTTTCTGATTTGCAGCAGCTGCGTTTCTGTCCTCAACCCTCTTCACACTGATTTTCCCTGGGGTTTTGGGACAACTCAGAACCCCCAAAGCCTCAGATATAGAGCCCAGAAAGGAATGGTGGTCTGGGGGGAGGGGGGTGGGTGTCTCAGTCATTTCCTTTCCTGTGCAGCATTAGCTTCCATGAGTCACCAGCTGTTCCCAAGGCTCCTCTCCCAGCTGGCCCCCTGGTGTTCAGACCTGGAGGAGGCCCGGCCTATGCAGGAGGAGGGTGGTAGGGGAAAGTGTAGGCAGCAGCCAAGAGACCCTGAGAAGCAGTGTCCCTGGAGCTGTTCCCCGGATTCACTTGGGTCCCACCCGGCCGCTGTGTGATTCCACAAGAAATGCGGGAAGCAAAGGCCCTGGGGAAGGAGCTGCTAAGACAGAGCAATGCTGGAGGGAACTTCCTGGAAAACGTCAAGGTTCCCAGGAACATTGGGCAGCTTCATATCCAAGAGTCACTGCCAGATGTGTAGAGGCTGCCCTGGGGTGGGTGGGAGAGCTGAAAGTGGGACTAGGGCGGGGTAGCTGGGTCGGGGCTCAGTCATCAGTCTTTCGGATTCTCCAGTCCATGGAGAATCTCACTCTGAACTTGGAGAGGCTGCAGAGTCCCCATCCTCGGGGTCCTGCCCATGAGGTGAGATGGGCTGACCCCCCTTCACGCGCTTCCACTTCATCCTTCGGTTCTGGAACCACACTTTGACCTGACAAAGGAAGCAAAGGAGCCGGATCACTACAACCACCTCCCTAACTAATGCTCAAGCTTGCCAGGGTGAAGCTCCAGGGACCCCGGCTCTGAACACTGCCTGTCCCTCCTCACCCCTCCAGAGGTTCCAGGAACCAGACCGAAGGGAGGACCCACCAATCTGCCCAGAGGCCTGTCTTGTGTCTCCAGATTAAAAAACAACAACACCCTAGCCAGACATGGAACAGGTTCTACAGGTCACTCTTCACTGGCCCCACCCCCTTTCACATGCGCCCCCCCCCAAGCTTCTGTTACCCAAGGGTCAGGGAACAAAGGATTACCAGCCTCATCTTTAGGCACATTTATAAGGCACTGTCCAGCTTAGATAGCTCTGGTCTGCACATTTTCTCATCTGAGCTTCGGCATTATCTGAAGAGTGGGGTTATGACCTGTTTTACAGATGGAGGCCCAGAAAGGGTGGGAGACATGTCCCAAGGGTCACAGGGCTAGGACGTGGTAGAGGCAGGATTTGAATCTAAGTCTTCTGATTCTAAATCCAGTACTCTGGCAGAGTGCTATCAAATACTATTGTTATTATCATTATTAGTATTATTATATTTTACTCTACGTCAGAGCATGGATGTGGGTGGAATGCTCTAAGGGAAAGCCCAAAACAAAGGGCTAGGAAGTTCTCAGTGTGTGCCTAGGAACCAGCTGCATACCGGAATCACCTGGAGAACTTATTAGAAATGCAGATCCCAGCCCCACTCATTACTGCGAAGTAGCTCTCTGGAGCTCCAAAATCTACATTTTAAACACCTAGGTGATTCCAATCACACTCAAGTTTGAGGATAACCAGATCAGAGGTTCCAGTGCTGGCTGCATGTGAGAATCAGCTGGGGAACCTTTAAAAAACTCTGGTGCCTGAACTCCATCCCAGTCTCATAAACCCAGTCCCATCAGTGTTATTAAAATCCCCCCAGGGGATTCTCAGGTACAGCCATTGAGATCCATTGGACTGGGCAGAGGGAGAAGAAAAAGGAGAAGATTCAGGGAGGGCTGGTGGGAATGGAAAGAGGGGTGACCAGAAGAGGAGAGAAGCCGCGGGGCTCCTACCTGCCTCTCGGAGAGATCCAGGTTTACAGCGATCTCGTATCTCCGGAGCCGGGTCAGGTAGTTATGGTGAGCAAACTCTGCCTCGAGCTCCCGCAGCTGCTCCTTGGTGAATGCTGTCCTCTCCTTTCGGGCCTTGCTGCCACCTTCCAGTTTTCCTCGGTTCTCCTGGTTGTCTGGGGAGAGAGGGCCCCAAATAGGAAGACATGAGCCTCAGTGGCCCCTGTTCCCTTTCTTTTGACCTCCAGCAGTCAGGCAGCCTTTCCCTGTCTCTCTTTTTAAAGGATGCTGAGAAAGAACCCACACTGTCCCTTTTCTTTCCTTCTAGAGCCTTAACCCCCTGAGAACTGGGACATTTTTTGGCTCCAGACCTCAGGTGCCAGCCTCCCCACCCCCACCATTTTATGCCCACAGCACAAGAAGCTGCCTTTGGCTGGTTAATGATCTCTACCACCCCGCTCACCCCCCAGCTTGACATTAGTAGTGGGCAAGATGCTCTAAAACAGAGGTTCTCTGTCCTCAGTGACATCACCTATTAGAAATGCAAGTCCTGGGACCTCACTCACCCCAGATCTACTGAATGAGAGGCTCTGGGAGTGGAGCCCAGAGATCTGTTTTAACAAGCCCTCCAGGTGATTCTGACTCATGGGCAAGTTTACAAACCACTGCTCTAAGACCTCGCTCAAAGAGTGTTCTGGTGGCACCATCAGGAGGGAGCTGGTCAGACTTGCAGGATCTCAGACCCTGCCTCCCTCACCTGCTGAATTCGAATCTGCATTTTATCAAGATCTCTAGGGGGGTTGTGTGCACCTGTAAGTCAAGAGGTGCTGCTTTAAGCTTCTTTTCCCCTTTGACACCAGGAGGGGTCTGGAAAGTTCATCTGTGAAGGAGGGTGCCAGTTAGCCACAGCAGGGCCTCACTCGTAACAGCTAACAGGGTGCAGGGGCCAAGCACAGTACATGCATCAGTCACTTAATCCTCACAATAACCCAACTAGATGAGTTAGTATTAGCCCTATTTTATAGACCAGAAAACTAAGCAGAGAAGGTAAACCAGTCGTCCAAAGCTCATCAACGCGCAATGAACCGGTGAATGGCTGGGGTTAGGAATGAGACCTGGGCAGCTTGCCTGGCGCACTGCTCAGCGCTATAGGAACGCACGGGGCTGTGCGTTGTCTCCGGGCAGGTAAGAGGGGCCCCACCGGCATGTTCAGCGGCGGTGGTGGGTGCAGAGGCGCAGGGAGGCCCGCACGCGTGCACAGTGAACGAGCAGCGGGGGCCGCGTGTCTGGTGCGGGCTGCAGGAACTTTCCCGCAGGCTCTAAAACTTAGGAAGTCTTTCACTTCCATGACCTGGTTTTACAGACATGTAAAACCCAGCTGCGCCCGGCCCCCTGCCCGTCCAGGGCCCCATCCCCACCTGTGTCGTGGGGGAGACTGTCTGTTCCTGGAGGCCGAGTCTAAACTGACCAGCGGTGGCGGGTTAGCCCGGGGCCGCCCCCACTCCCGGCCAAGCAGCCACACTGCGGGCAGGGGTGGGGGCGTGCAGACCCCCCTTCGACCCCGCGCGCCGGTTCCCTCCTAGGTCCTTCCTTCTGCTTTCCATGCAGTCCCTTGTGTTCCAGGTCCCTTGTCCTGCGCCCCCGCGTCACTGGGCCGGGAGCCCGGGAGAAGGGCCGGCGCAGCGGCTCGGGGCGCGGGGAGGCGCCGGGTAAAGCGATTAGGGCGCCGCCGCCCCTCACCCGGCGCCCCGGGGCGGGAAGACGAGTGGGCGCTGCGGGCGTCCCGGGAACCCCGGAAGGCGGAGGAGGGGCCGCCCCGGGAGCCCCGGGATATCCCGCTGCCCAGGCGCTGCGGGGAGGGGGGGGGGGGTCCGCGTGGCCCCCTGCGGGGCGCGCGGGGAGCAGGCAGGGGCGCGCCCTCCGCCCGCGCGGGGCCCCTGGCTCCGGCCGGGAAGGCGGCCCAGGCCCCTCCGGAAGCGCGAGCGGCGGCCGGAGGGAAGGACCGGCCCCGCCGGGTCCCCCAGGAGGCCTCGGCCTTGGCCGCGGCAGGCCGGTCACCCGCCAAGGGACGGCCTCGGAGCGCATCCCGGCCCCTCCTGTCGCAGGGCTCAGAGCTTCCCAGCCCTCCCCTTTCACAACCCAGGGGCTGTGACACCCCGGACCTCCTCGCTGGAGCCTCTGCGGAAGTCACTTAACCTCTCTGGGCTTCAGTCACCTCACCAAGAAATTGGGGAAAATAAAGCACCTACCTGCCAGAGTTATTGGGAAGACTGGACGAGCTGATGTGTGGGAAATACTTTTAAAACTTTAAAGTACTGGAAAAATATAAAATTTCCTCCAATTTTTCAACTCCACGAGATGCCATCTGAGGGGCTGGGCTAGCAACAGCTGGCGTTTCCGAGGCCTGGCTGTGCCTAGATGCAGCTGCTGCTTTAATCCTACCCACGCGTCACCCTTAGGAGCAGGTCCTGTTATTACCCCCTGTAGCGCTGTCACATGGATGTGTGATAATTTGATTAATAGCTCTCTCTCGCTCCCCACAGATGTACTGTTGTTTCTCACTTGCTGCTGAACCTGGCACATAGGAGATACTTGCTAAATATTTGCTGAATCCTTCTCAGCACACAGGAGGAAGCAGCCTCAGAGAGGCCCAGGACCTTGCCCAGTGTGCTGGGCAGCTTTTAGGTGGCGGAACTGAGATTTGAACCCAGGCCCACCCGACTAGAACTGAGGCCATCAATCCTGGGGTCAGGTTCCCCTTTCCTCTCCCTGGCTGGGCTGGAGCTGTGCCGTGACAACTCTGCTTGTCTCCATCTCCAGGGCTCCCAGGGTCTCATCCTGGGTTGATGCCCATGCCCACTTACCCTTTCTCCCAGGAGTGCTTATGTGTACACAGGTGCCCTATGGGATCCCAGGAAACAAGCCCCTAACCTACCCACACAGTCCTATCCACAATCCTCCTGAGAGAGACAAGGGGAGGTAAGAAGAGGGTCCCTTGAGTTGGTCTTAGACTGGTAACGTGGGCCGCTGATCACTTCGGATCAAGCCAAGCCACTCCCTGTTCACTCTCCTCTGCCGTCTCTGCTGTCCAGAGGTTTAGGTGCTGGGGCCTCAGGATAGGAAAGAAGAGAAAATAGGAAAAAGAAGCCGGAGCTGGGAACCGAGTGAGCCCCTGTTAGAGGGGGTGGGATACTGGCACTGGGAGGACACTTGTCCCTCATCAGCTTCCCAGAGGGGGAAGAACTTTCATCACTGGTAGAAATGACAGAAGGGCCAGAAGTATGGGAAGCTAGCTAAGAAAACTGAGGTGGAAGTTAGGCTTCTTTTTGTTCCCCAACATTTTCAACAAGGTACGAAAAAAGACAAAGACAAACTATGAGCACTTTCATGCCATTTCCGCCAGGAGGTGTTCGGTCTGCCAGCTCACATGCACAGTTTGTGTGCACGCTAACCTCAGGATGGCTTGATCGCAAGAGTACACTGTTGTTGGGGAGCCTCCCTACGTCTCTGGGCCTCAGTTTCCCCATGTGTAGAAGTATGGAATTGGAGAGCTGGTGTCAGTGTCCTTTCCCAATATGTAGCCCAGACATCCACTTCTCCTCTCCCTAACTCTCTCTTCTGTTGAGAACCCCTGGCCTTGAACCTGAGGCCCCTTCCAGTTTCAAATATTCTTTTCTTGGCCCGTAGTACCTCCCTTTAGTCAGATCTGGGTCCTTGCCGTGTGCTCTGTCCCAGGTCCACCCCCACCCCCACTCGAGACTTCCTAAATTCTTCAGCCCAAAGATCAGAGCTACTTCTCTCTCCCTCTGACACGCAAAGCTCATCACCCCAAGCTGAGTGCAGGGGAGTTGTGTTTGCAGAGGTGCCTGAGGACCCCTTGGAGAGCCCGGGCCTTCTCTGACTCCAAGAAGAAGCTCTCTGACCTTGGGCAAGTTTCTTAAGTTCTCTGAGCTTCAGTTTCCTCATTTGCAAAATGAGAATAGCTACATGCACTGTGATCAGAAGGCTGCTGAGAAGGTCAAGATGGGCAAGGCATGTCTAATGCCTGGCACAGTGCCTAGCACATTGCTGAGACTCTGAAAGAACCATCAGCAGAGGTTCTTCTGGAGATGATGCTGGAGAGATGATTCACGGTGGAGGTTAGAGATGAAGCTCCTCAAGGTACCACACCTCCAGAGATGTGTGAAAGAGATGCCCTTTCAATGTCTGGCCTTTTAACTATTTTCCCTTCCCTACTACTTTTCTATGTCTCAGCCTTCCAGGGGGCCATGAGTGCAGGCAGTAACTAGCATTGATCAGAGTCACACATCGGTCCTCTTGGCCCTGCTTCTCCCTTGGGGACAGCAGGACCTCTTCCAGGAATGCAGAGGGAGGAGGCTGCCGCTCAGCTGGCTGCCCCACCGCCTGCACAGCCCTCTGAGCCAGCAGGGCCATGATGGAACAGTTGGCAGTGCCCAGAGAAATACAAACAGGATGTGTGTGTGACTGTGGTTTCCACCATGAGCTTTAACACTACCCAAACTAAGTTATTTCATAAATAGCTGTCACTTTTGGCAGACCTTCCTAAGGACAGCAGACAGCTTTATCGGAGCTACAAGGAAATTCAGACAGACTCCGGGGAAAATGCCTTTTTGGAGTTCTGTATCTCTACTCCCCAATTCTTGCAGCCATTTTACATAAATTTCTATCCAAGACCAGATAGAAAACCATGTGCCATGTATTCAAATAACACTTGCGATCAACAAGGTATTTCTTTCCCCCAGAGATAAACTTCTTTTGGGCTTTCATATATACTATGGAATCATAGAATAGTAGAGCTGGAAGGGGATTTAGTGATGGCCTAATGTTGCTTTTTCATTTTACAGGTAAGCCCAGAGTAGGTAAGAGGTTTGCCTAAAGACACACAGCAAGTTAGTGCCAGAATTGGACCTAGAACCCAGATTTTCTTGATAGGAAGCTATTTCCACATATTAGGCTGCTTCCAGTTGTATCCTCTTAATTATTCTGTGAGGTAGGCAAGGTACACATTATCCACTGAAGAGATGCCAAAATTAAGACCCAGAGCCTAAATGGCTTGTCAAAAGTCGCCTGGGATCAGTCCAGGGCTATAGCCACTGTGTCACACTGCCCTGGGGTGGACATGAGAATGGAGGCTGTACTCACTCCAGGGACAGAGTCTGGGTTTGGGTCCAGGTCTGTCTCCCCGGGGCTCCTCAGGGAGGGGATATTTGGGGCATGATGTCAGCAGGTGAGGCCTTGGCAAACCCTCTGAAAATGGTGTCTGGCTTCCTTCACAGAGCATGCCTTTGACATCTTGTTAGTGCTGAAATGTTCAGCTTCAGAAGGAGTCAAAGCCCATCAATATAGACAAGACCTGGATGGAGTCACCCCAAGGCCAGGAGAGCGGTGGCTTCTAGGACCTCTCTGGCTTCCTGGGCCTGGCCTGCCTTTCCTACTAGGCCCCCCCAAGCTTACTGTTGGGGCTCTTTCCCTCTCCCATAGGTGCCTGAAGGGACTGAGTAGTGCTCCCAGCCTCTTCGAGGAGCCCATCAGTGGGGCTGGGGAATTCAGGGTACATTTTCTAGGAGAAAAGCAGATTCTTCTGGAATGAAAATGCCTGGAGCTACAGTAGTCTTTGCTGAGAGTCCCAGGTGGGGTGGGCGGTGAGGGTGGACGGTGGTGAGGGAGAGTGAAGTGGGAGGGGTGATGATGGGGTGTGGGGAAGAGGGCAGCGGAGAAGGGAGGAGGAAGGGAGGCAGTGGGAATGAGAGGTGGGGGCAGCAGCAAGCCTCCAAGGTGGGTTGGGGGAGGCATGGGCAGCACTGGGCTTTGTTGGTGTTTATAAGTTCCAGATGTCGTCCTTAGCTGTCACCAAAGGAAGTGTGGGCTTCAGGACCCAGGCCCCACTGCTCACACTATTCTTCCACCGCTGTGTTTAAGGAAAACAGGGAAAAACATGAAATATAAAAGGCTAAGGTGGGGGCGGGGGGAGGAATGCTGGCCAGAGGCCAGGGAAGCCTGATTCAGTGAGTAGACAGGGCCTGGGGAAAGGGGCTGGCTCTGGGGGTCTGTGGGAGTCCTGCCCCCAGAAAGAAAGGGCTGTTCTGCCTCTGGGATTATCCCCACCTCCCTGGGTTCAGGTGCCCTGAATTATTCAAACCACAGAAATAGGTGAGTGGGTTGGGACTCCTGAGCCCCCAGCCTGGCAGGGTGGTAGGTAGGGCTGAGGTGGCCCCTCCACTGACCTTCTCATGGCCCATGGGCTCTTTGGACCCTTACATCTTAGAAGCTGGTCAGAATCCTGCTGCCTTGGTGGAAACTGACTTTCTCCAGAGCTTCCCGAAAGTATCTGGGTGGGGCACAGGCCAGGGGTTTGTGCTGATGCTTTTGAGTTCATACAGTGGCCAAGGCCTGGGGTCCTGCTTTGAGCCTGTCAGAGGAGAAGCCAGGGCTCTAACCAGGAGTCGGGGGACGCCCAGAAGGATGGAGTGTGGGGTTCCTGTCTCTCCTCCAAGCTGGCTACTCTGGAGCCTAAGACTCCTTCCTCGCTGGGGGTTCTAGGGTTGGCGTTGTGATGAGAGGGGCTGTAGCCGCTGTGCACCCCTGAAACCACACCCTGCCCAGCATGCAGTGACTCTGGACCAGTGAGCCCACAGAGGCAGGTAGGCCGGCTGGTGGCTGGCTGCGAAGGCTCCATCTGAGCCTGGGTCACTGCCTAGCCGGATTTTGAACATGGGCAACCTGGGATGCAGCCAGGATCAGGGATGACTTTGAAAAGAGAAGGGTGCTCACTTGTAGGTTTGAGAAAAATGGGTTGAGGGGTTACAAAGTGCTGCTGTGGTCTTGACATCTCTAACCTCACCTAGTCCCACAGCAACGCTGTGAGATGCCGTTATACTCATTTGTCAGAGAAGGAGACTGGGGCTCAGTGAAGGTCAGGACTTGCCTGAGTTCACACAGCCAGGTCACTGTGGGTCCTGGGCTTGAACCAGATCTGCCCCGTTAGCGCTGCGGTCAGTGTCGTGCTCAGCATCACTCTAGTGACCCAGGTGACACTCACTGAAGTCCATTTCTTTGTTGTCCCCTCCTTTCCTTCTTCCCAGACTGGGGCTGGGAACCCAGGTACCTGCAACCCAGGTACGTGCCCTTGCTTGGGAATTGAACTGGGTTCGGTCCATGGGCTGACACTCTAACCACTGAGCCAAACCAATTCATATTTTGAAGTCCTAACCCCCAGTACCTCAGAATGTGACTGTATATAGAGATACTGCCTTTAAAGAGGTGATTAAGTCACAATGAGGCCGTTAGGGTAGGCCCTAATCCAATCTGACCAGTGTCTTTTTAGAAGAATCGTTGATTAGAAAACATAGACAGACACCCGGGATGTCCACGGACAGAAGAAAGACCATGTGAGGATATGGCAAGAAGATGGCCATTTGCAAGCCAAGGTTGGAAGCTTCAGGAGAAATCAAAACTGCTGACATCTTGATCTTTAACTTCTAGCTTTCAGAACTGTGAGAAAATGTTTGTCGTTTAAGCCACCCAGTCTATGGTATTTTGTTATGACAGCCTGAGCAGACTAAGACACCCTTTAATTCCCCATAGCCAGTGCTTACCACTGAGGAGAGGGAGCAAAGCCTTGAGGGGTGCTTGGTAAGGCTGATGTTAGCCCATAGGGGACCTCTCTGTAAATTAGAAAAAGGTGCCCTTTCCTCTAGACTATCTGGGCCCTCTAACAGCCTGGCTGTGGCAGCCCCCCAACTGCTCTGCCATGGGGGGTTCACTTTATTGCTCAGCCACCGCAGCCCCACTTGTTTCCCATGGTGGCCCTGGTACTTGAGAGCTGACCCCAGTACCCTGTGGGGAATTCCTGCAGAGTCAGCCCAGCCTGCATGTGGTTGCTTATGTGTCTTTCTGACCCCAGCACTCGCCCTGACCCTGGGCTAGTTTTATGATTGAAATCTGGCTCTCTGCATACTTTTTCATGAGTGAAACTAAAATTTCTGAAGCATTTTATAGAAGTATATCACACGTGGTGGAAACCCTCAGGCCAGGTGGTGGAACCAAGCTCAGCGAGGTGAGAAAATGAATGAATGAATGCCAGGCTGCAGTAGAGACTATTGACCAGACGTTGAATGAGCTACTCCTGTGTGCAAATGTTTCAATAGATTCTAGGGAGATTGCACAGCTGAATCAGATATCATTCTGGCCCTCAGACACTTCAATTTTAGGGAGAAAGTTGCCCAAAGCATCTATAACTCTAGATGAGGCCAATTGTGGTTTGATGCTAAAATGGAGGTATAAACAAAGCTTGCTCTGTGTATGTGGGGAGGGAGGTCAAGAAAGAATTCTTGGACACTCAGCAAACTAGAAATAGAGGAAATCATCTCAGCATAATAAAGGCCTTATATGAAAACCCTATAGCTAACATGCTCAATGGTGAAAAACTGAAAGCTTTTCCTCTAAGATCAGGAACAAGACAAGTATGCCCAAGGTTACCATGTCTGTACAACATAATATTGGAAGTCCTAGCCAGAGCAATCAGACAAGAAAAAGAAATAAAAGGCATCCAAATAGGAAAGGAAGAAGTAAACTAATCCCTATTTGCAGACGACACAATCTTGTATGTAAAAAACCCTAAAGATTCTACAAAAAAATCTTAAAACTAATAAATCAATTCAACAAAGTTGCAGGATACCAAATCAGCACACAAAAATCAGTTGAATTTCTATACACTAGTAAAGAACAATCTGAAAAGAAAATTAAGAAAACAATTTACATTTACAATAGCATCAAATGCAATAAAATACTTAGTAGTATACTTAACTGAGGAGGCGAAAAACGTGTACACTTAAAACTATAAATCATTGCTGAAAGAAATTAAAGAAGACAAATAAATGGAAATGGTACAGTGGCTATGGAAAAGAGTATGGAGGTTCCTCAAAAAATTAAAAATAAAACCATATGATCCAGCAATCCCACTTCTGGGTAAATATCCAAAATATATCCTAAAGGTAGGATCTTAAAGAAATATCTGTACACCATGTTCATTGCAGAATTATTCATAATCCCCAAGAGGTGGAAGTGACTCAAGTGTCTGCCCATCAACAGGTAAATAGACGGGTAAAAAAAGGGTGGCACATACATACACTGAAGTATTACTGAGCCTTAAAGAATAAAGATATTCTGTTATAATGCTACAACATGAATGAACCTCAAGGACGGTGTGCTAAATAAAATAAGCCAGTCACCAAAGACAAATACTCCACTTAGATGAGGTATCTAAAGTAGTCAAACTATTAGAAAGTAGAATGCTGATCGCCAGGCCTGGGGCAAGGGAAAAGGAAGTTGTCATTCAATGGATTTAGAGTTTCAATTTTTTAAGATGAAAAAGTTCTAGACATTTGTTGCACAACACTGTGCATATAGTTAAAATGTGCATACACTTCAAAATGGTTATGATGGTAAGTTTTGTGTTATGTGTTTTTGACCATAAGAAAAAAGGAAAGGAGATTTCAAATACAAGTTATCTCATGATAATCTCAGGAGAGCTCCTCCGTGGTCAAAATTGTAGTGGATACTACAGTCTGAAACTTCTTAGCTATAGCTTTCACTGAAATGATGCTATGCACAAGTGGGGTCATCAATTTAAAAAAGGAAAGAATTCTTGAAGGGGATGGCTTTCAGGCTGGATGTTAAAATAAGCAGAGCAGCAATTGGTGACGGGCAGGAGAGTGGGGGAAGGGAAAGGTGTTCAGCAAACTGGGTGGGAGGAGAAAAAGCAGAATGTTTGCAAGGCAAGCAAACTGGTGCGGTTTGTGGCAAGGCGAGTGGAGGCGGAGGTGACCTGGGGAGGGCGAGCAGATGGGAGAAAGGGCAAAGGGGGCCAATTTGCGGAGGGCTTTAAACCTCAGGCGAAGTGAGAGTTCATGCGGTTGGGTAGGGTTGGGTAGGGGCAGGCAGCCATCGGGTCTTGCAGGGGAGAAATGGGGAAGGTCGAGCCCCGGGGAGGCGCACGTGTTGGGGCAGAGGGAGGATGGGACAAAGCGAGTCTGATGAGGCCGAGTGCGTACGTGAGAGCCCGGCCAGCAGAGCTGAGCCCAGGCACAGGGCTCTCCCCGGTGGCCCATCAGATTCACCTGCAGCCAGGCCCATCACGCGCGACCTTCCCTTGAACCCCGTCAGGAAATCACCGAGAAATCCCTCATCCCCATAAATTAAAGACAACCACGGTAGCAATGACAGATTGGGGGCAAACAACAGTGCCCTCACAGCTGTCCCTGCTAGCAGGGGTCTTTAACACCCACTGGCCCAGGGCTGGGAGTAGTTGGGGTGAGATAACATCACACTGGTCTCTTAAATCAGTTTTGTGCTGTGAACCAACTGAGGGTCTCAGGGTGGGGTCCAGGGACCCCCACTTTTGTGATCATTTACTTGAGTAAATCAGCCCCACTTCCAGTGGGAGTAGTTGCAGCTGGCAGAGGGAGGAGGGGGAGAGCAGAGAACGTTCCTTTTGAAACAGAATTTCGGTAACTTTCTGTTATGGGAGGTTTTTCAACAAGTGCGGGATGCATTCACCAGGCACAGCCCACTCACCCCCCACCCTGTTCAGTCCCTCAACTCCCTTGCACATCTCTGAGCTCCAAGCTCCTAATTGATGACAACTGGATTCTTAGGACCAACAATGATTATAAGAGGTTTCCACATCTCATACCTCAGACTCAGGAATTTCTGAGACAGTACATTTAAAATATTCATATTCCATTGGCCCCATGAGTAATAGAGAGATTTGACAGAAAGCTGATTCTGGAAATATGGGCCTAATACCATTCATAGCTGCTATGTATTGAACTCATGGACCAGGCACAATGTTAATCTAATGGATCATTTTATTTAATCTTCACAACCACTCTATGTGGCAGGTGCTATTGTTATAGTTTCATTTTACAGCTGGGGAAACTGAGGCTCCAAGAAGTTAAGAATTTCCCCTAAGTCATGCAGTCAAAAGTTCCGGTGCTGATGCTGCAGACAGGACTGTGAAGCGCTACTGAAAACACATTTATGATCAAGGGTGGTTAACCTTCCACAGATGGCTTAGCAGGGGCCAGGGTGAGGTGTGAAAAGCACTCACATTGAGCGCAAAATGCAAGGGGCGCCTAAAACCTCAGTAAATCAGGAGAAATAATATTTCAATGCAATGTTTTTTAAAATAAAAATTAGTGCAAAAAAAAAAAATCCATGCCGAATAAAATATCAAACTTTTAAATAAGAAAGAACCCAACCAGTGATTCAGGATTAGTGGGGTGGAGGGGGTCCTTTGTGGGTTTGCCTCTTGTGAGCAGATTCCTGGAGTGGGTTGTGGGCCTTGCCCACCGCTTTGCCCTTTCTTTAGGCTCTTACAAAGCTGATCTTTCTTGCCTCCTTTCCTTCCAGTTAAATTCCAAAGGAAAACTCAAAGCAACTAACTGGGTGATAAAGATTTCCATGCTGAATAGAGAGAGAGTGGGTCTGGAACCCCAGAGAATGAATGAAAGGCAGCTTGCTGTGCTCTGTAGATCTCATGTGACTGCTGCCATTGCTGCTGCCCCTAAGGGGACCTCGAGGGAGAGCCCAGGGCCCCTCCTGGATGGGAACCTCCCCTGACCCAGGGCTGACCCTATGAAGAGTGCAGGAAATTCAGTAGAGGGTGTCCATGTCCTCTTGGGGCGGTCAGCTGCTTGGCACTCGAGCTTACTCCCTAATGCAGTGCCATGGGCCCCTGGCCAAAAGGAAAGACACGCATTTGGGTCCTGCTGAAACACGGAATGATTTTTCCTAAGCCCAGCCCATGGCTCTGCCCATGCCTCCCCAATGTCTTGGCTCCCAGTTCCCTGGAAAGTGGCTGGATGCAGCCGAGGGAGGTGTGGGCAGAGATGGTGGCCGGCGCCGTGGAGGGGAGAGCTCCTCAACCAGGCTCAGAGCCAAGTCGTTGAGAGCTCCTTGGAGAGGAGAAGCACAAAGTGCCCCGTTCTCGGCAAATCTCCAACCAGGGCTAGGAATAGTTCAGGATTTAACTGGTTGGAAGTTTAAACGGTCCTTCTGTTGAGCAGCCAAGAAGGTCATTATCCATCGTGAGCACGTTGAGGGGCTTCTTCAAGCATGTTTCAAAATCCTCAGATTTCACAATGAGGATTATGCTTGAAACCCACTGAAGGGTGTGGGATCTGGGGTCTGAAATTCAGTTTAAGCTTACTTCTAGGGTGACCACCTGTCCCAGTTTGCCCAGGGCTGAGGGGTTTCTTGAACACTGGACTTTCAATGCTAAAATCAGAAAAGTCCTGGGCAAATTGAGATGAGTGGATCATTCTGTTTAGACTCCATTCTAGCAGTGATCCCCTTAAACTTTACATCTCTCCTTTTCCACACATATAAGACTGTTGGACTTACCTCTTAAACAGGTGGGACTCAAAAGAGCTAATGTGTGTCATCCGCTGCACCTTGAACCCCCCTGATCTCAGCACATTGCTGCCAGATCTGCATCTATAGGCCTCTCCTCCCTCTCAGTTTGAGCTTTTTGTGTATGGGGGGGACGGAGGGGTGAGACCACTTCACTCATCTCTGCATCCCCAGGGCCTTGGCCAGGGCTTGGCAGAAAGAAGATGCTCAGGAAACCTGTGCTATATTGAAAACGCTTTGTAGAGCAAAGGACAGAATGTTGTCGTTGGTTGGTTGGCACTCTCATTTTCTACCTGTCCCTGGTTAGCCCATGAGAAGGTCCTCTAGAGGTTCAGATAGACAGACATTGCCCCAAGGGTGGCTGTCAGAAGGACAGAGTGGGAAGTGGGGGCAGGAGACATGGGCTCTGCCTTGTCCTGGGCAAGGTGGGGCCAGGGAACCAGACAAAAGGTGAACAGGAAGTGAGAGAAGCCGAGGAGGGCCCCATGGGGAGCTGAGGGGAAAAAATGGGTCCCTACCCCAGGGAGGAGATGGAACTGAGCTGGGATCTTAATAAGAGGGCCAGTTCCATCCTCTGGCCTCTGGGACTTCAGCACAGAGCTGGGCTTTACCTGCATTCTGAGGTCCAGTGCTTGCCCTTGGCTGCCTGCCTCCCTGATTCTCCCCAAGGCCGGAGATCCTTCAGGAGGGCCTTCCCTGGGGGTCACCCAGACCTTAGCATGCTGAGCTGCCCCTGGGCCAGGGCATGGCCCGGCAAGGCAGGGTGATCCTCTGTGGGCTGTCTGCTCCTCAGCACTCCATCTCCCCCTCATTCCTTGCCTCTCCTATCCCAGCCCCTAGTCCTGCTTCTCTGCCTCCAGGCTCATGGAGACATAGGGTCCTGGCTCTGCTTGACCACCCAGGGTTCCAGCCTTGGTTCCTCCAACTTCCATCTCAGCTGATTCCCATGGTGAGCAAACCCTGTGGCTCTGGGACCATCTGGAGCCAGCAGGGGCATGGCAGGGAGAACCATGACCCAGAGAGGCCGCCGGGTTCAGGAAAACCCCTCTCTAGCCCTTGCCAGCCTACACCAAGGCTCCATCCCAAATGTCCTCCAAATCTTGTGGCTCCACTTTCATTCTATTGATGGCATATCCTTCTTGGGGCCCAGGAGTGCTAGGGACAGAGACAGTTCCCATCACCAAAGAATCCTACAAGTCTGAGCAGAAGAAACCCCAAAGGGAACTCCTGCCTTTGACTAGGTTAGATAGTATTGTTTGCAATTCACAATCAGGGCAGTTAGGCTCAGAAAAGGCAAGAAACCTCCCAAGGTCACACAGTAAAAGAATGGTCAGCTGCTGTTCAGCCACCTACCTGAACTCTCCTTTTTCCGCCTGGTCGACTTCTTGTCCGTCTCATTGGTAGTGCTCCCAAGGACCTCATAGTCCTCTCCTGGGCCTCCCGTGGCATCCACCAGGCCTGGGCTGCTGGCCCCCATCTCCCTGGAGCCCCCAGTTGGGCCAGGGTTAAGCCTGCGCCGGGCCTCCGAGACAGGGAAGTGCCAGTCGGGGGGCTGTGGGAAGGCGGGGTGCTGCTCAGTGAAGACCCGCTCCTCCTGGGGCAGGCTGTGCGGGGTGGCGGCCAGGCAGGAGGCCGAGAAGTCAGGGTACGCTGCTGTCGCTGTCGCCGGGAAGTCTGGTTTCTGGTGGAAGGAGAAGGGGGTTGGCGGGTAGTGGGGTAGCCCTGAGGCCCCACTGCCTTCCGAGTGGGGATTTCGAAGGCAGCCCCAGACAGGGGCCGGGGGGTGGGGGCTCCTCATGCAGCTGCTGGCCACGGGATCCATCTGCTGTCCGCAGCAAGCCTCAGTCTTTCAAAGGTTTGATTCTTACACTTTTTATATTCAAATTTTTTAAAATGCAAAAAAAAAAAAAAAAGAAGAAAATTAAATAGAAGGAAAAAATGTTCAACAGAAAGTTCACCGTAAGAACCAAAACAAAAACCAAAACTAAAGTCTCTTTTTAAAGTCCACACATGTGCTTGTGTGTGCGCACACACTTATATCCGACTTCACTCCTGGCTTCCTGCCCCCGGACACACCAGCCTGCCTATTGGGGTCCCCTGTGAGTGTATTTGTTGCCGATGACACTAAACATTTTCACTGTCCCAGCCCAGACGCACCAGCTGATGGAGTGCTCGCCCTGGAGCCCTCAGCAAATGCCTGCAGAGGGCTGGACCAGGGCGGCTGAGACAACTTTTAAATGCTGCGGTGGGGAGAGAGTGACAAATTTCTGAAGTGAAATGTGAGAGAGGAGAGGGAGGGGTTAACCCGCACCCACACGATCCCCTCCAACCAAAACCGGAGCAGGCAACTATTAATCATCAGAAACCTTATATGCACATCTAATGGGATTTGCAGATGGAGACTTTTAAAGAAACATTGTCTGTATTTTTTTTTTCAAGGAGAGAGAGCAGCTCACACACACAACTTCTTTAATGTGCCTCCTGTAACACTATGAAGTTATTTTATTACACTGTTAACAAAATTCCCCAAGTCTTGGATTTGGAAAAAGCCTTAGGTCAGATCCAGAATCCATCAAGTGCCGAATCCCAGGGAGCGAAGCCGGGAGTAAGTGCAGGAGACAAGTTTGCTGATTGCACTTGATTTAAAGGCCCTTCTACCGCCGCTCGCAAAGAGGAGGGTGGGTTAAAAGGAATCTTTTTTGGCAAGTCTCAGCGGCCCACTAGGGTCTGTGGTATAAAGAAAGATATAGTCCAGAAAAAAAATTATTTCTCTCTGCCCAAAGTGACATTCTCACTTTCTCAGTAACTTAAAAAAAACACACAATCAGATTCTTCTTCCGCTCTATAGCCTCCAACTTAATGCCAATTAGCCACACTCCTCTCTAGAGGGGTTGGAAGTCATTTTTCTCTACGGCAGAAAAAAAGGCTCTTAGATGAGGTCCTTGAAGTTTATCCAGGCCCCCCGCACCTGCTCCCTGGCCCCCTAACCTTCACCCACCTGCTTCCCCCCACCTCCACCCCCACCCCCAGAGGCCAAGTCTTCCATGAACTCTGGGGCATGGAAATAGTAACCGGGGGCAGTCTCATTCCCAAAGGAGTTCTCTTTGGCAAACCGTCACATGGTCTTCCTGGCCGGTGCCAGTTGCAGGAGGGCCAATTGCCATTTCAACCCGTCAACCCTTCTACTTCATCACCGTGGCCTGCCGGTCTCTGCGGAGGGTTAATGTAATTTCTCGGAGGATGGCATTCCAAGACCAAGGAACCAGAGCTCCTCTCCCACTGAATATTTCCACAGCCCAGAGCAGCAGGACCAGGGCTGAAATGGGTATGGACCTAACAGCAGTGTCTCTGCTGGCTGGTTCCAAAGGAGGAGGGGACTTAGTTCTGTAGCCTGGAGGCTGCACACAGCTCTGCAGGAAAGAGGCATTTGTCTTCTGGAATGGGCAGCCAGGGTGCTGCAGGCCAGCAGAGGAGATGGGGTCATAGCACAAAGCAGGCTCATTCCTTCGCTTTGTCCAGGACTTAGCTGTTGTGTACACATTTTTCCTCTGAACCTCACCATTCTCCTATTATGGGAAGGTAAGAATTATGTTCTACATTTTACAAATAAGGAAACTAAGGCTCAAACAGAGAACGTGGGCTGCTCAGAGTCACATAGCTAGGAAATGGCAGAGCCAGGAGTTGCCCTCAGGTGTGTAGAGCAGCTTGATGCATGGACTTTGAGTTTAAACAGGTGTGAGTTCAAATCCTGGATCTGCCACTTTCTGGCTGTGTGCCCTGGGACAAGTTGCCTTACCTCTCTGAGCTTCCGTTGCGTCATCTGGGATGACAGTCCACTCATCCACTGGTGACAGCTGACATTCATCCACTGATCTTAGTACCTCACACATAGTCCCGCGTTGGATCCCCACAAAAGCCCTCTGAGGCTTTTCTCAACAACCCCGTGTTTCAGAAGAGGACTCTGAAGCACACAGAGACTTTGTAACCTGCACAACGTCACACAGCTGGGAAGTGGAGGATCCAGAATTCAAACCCAGGCAGCCTGGCCCTGCTGCTTCAGAATGGTTACCCCACAGACATTTGAAATGCTTTAAATCAATCGTTTGTGTGAATTGCGAAGTAGGTGATAGATAAATGCGGCTCTCTTCCTAGCCCATCGCTTTTTCCTTAACTTGATGACCCGAGAGGAGACTGTGGGATTGGGGAGCACTGAGGAAATTCTACAGAAACAGCCTTGTAAGGTCCCTCGAGGGGCTCCAGGCTGTGGGGCTCTAGAAAGAATCCATAGGAGGCCAGGAGGAAGATCTAGCCTGTTACCTTCCCTAGGAAAACCTTCCTGGGGCCTGGCCGGCAGGCTGTAACTGGATTCCTGCTCTGGACTCCTCATCTGGCCCTGGGAGGCCCAGCAGCCTGGCCCTTTGCCCCTGGAAGGGGTGGGCCCTGGGTCACGGTGGGGTGGGCGGAGAGGTCAGCAGGGGCAGCGGGGAGGGGGCCCTGCAGGGGTGCTCTGTGCAGGGCCCTGGCACCCCAGAGCCCCCCCACCCAGCAGCTGCTGGTGTCTGTCAGCCACCCTGCGGGGCACAGCTGGAGGCCCGCTGGCCTCTACGTCTTCCTGACAGGCCCCCCTTCTGAGGCCAGGAAAAAACAACAACAGTCCCTCCCCTCCTGGCAACCCATTTGTTAGATGAAGGCCGGGCACCAGCACCTTTAACCTCCTCAAAGTCAGCGTTTCCCTGTCAAGGCCCCGCAGGCCCCGGGAGACAGAGATGGATAGAAGTGGCTGTTTGTAGAAAAAAAGCCCTGAGGCCAGGCGGCCAAGGGGAGCAGGGTTTTCAGGAAGGGAGGGGACCCCGTTTCTGGTTGTTGTTGGGGGTGGCAGGGGGAGGAAGAGGAAAAGCCTGTGTTAGGAGGAGGGTCCCCCAGGGGCCCTGAAGTGGGCAGTTGAGTTGACCACACCTGAACTATCCCAAAGAACTTCTGGAATTTCCCCCATTGTGCACGACAGGCAGGCGGGTCCCTGGCGCTACACCCACTTCCATGCGTGGCCACCCCGCCCACCTGGCCTGGATTGCAGGGAGGCTGAGCAGAACCTGGGGCGTGCACGCAGAAGACTTGGGTTGGAGGTATGGCCTTGCCTTTCATCAGCTGTGTGGTCTCAGGCAGATCACACCTATTTTCTGAGCCTCAGTTTTATCACTGGCAAAATGAAGACGACAGTACCAGCGTCGTGTGGCTATTCTGTGGATAAATGAACCGATGACGTCTGTGAAGAGTTGGCTGCTGTAAAGGAGGGTGCACGTGGGGAATTATTGTGCCTGATCTTTCCTTACTCTGCTGGACCACAGGGCATGTCACTGCTCAATGGGGATGAAGATGGCTCATCCTAGCTCTCAAATACCCTCTCCTATGGCAACATAGCAGAAGGTCAAGATCATGGCCTTGGGAACCAGGAGGGCATGGGTTCAAATTCCAGCTCAGTCGTTAATAAGCTTAATGGATTTCAGCAACTCATTTTATCACTTGAGTCTCAGTTTTCTCATCTATAAAATGGGGATAAGCTTTTCCTTCTTTCCCCACTAAGTGGCTGAGAGAAGTGAGTGAGGTGAGCCTTAGGAAAGCTCTTGCCATAGGCTGGTATACAGTTTTCAGTGGTGCTAGCTAGATGATGATGAAAATACCTGAGATTTTCATCTTAAGGGTGAAAATTAACTCCAGAAGGCCCTGGGAAATATTTATATTCCACCTAAGATGGACAAGATGAAACCATTAGCATTCACTCACACAAATGAACATGTGAGGCGGACAATACACCTGTTACTGAGCAAGACCTTAGGGGATGGGACAGGACACTGACAAGCGTTAAATATGGTGGAAATTGCACTGTACTGGGATATTTATCCCTGGGCCTGGAATTTATTTGGAACGTGTATGTCCCTTGCTTCTCAGAAGGCTTTGAGGAAGCAGGGTCACTATTGCCCTAAAGGACTTTGTGAGACTCAAGTAATAGGATAAACAGGACAGAGTTGAGTAAACCACGGAATACAGTCCTTACTGTCACAGATGCCCCTGTGAGGCCTGCAAGGTGGGGCCAGACATTCCACCCTAGGGAACCAATGATAGAATCTTTTGCTAAGTCCCAGAAATTGCTGAGTTAATAGAGACAGCTTCCCCAGATGAATGTTTTCTCTCATGTATATATATTTTAATTTTTCTTAATCCTCCCTGGAGGACACTTTTTCCATTGATTTTTAGAGAGAGTGGAAGGGAGGGAGGAGAGAGAGAAACACCGTTTCAAGAGAGACATGTTGATTGACTCGCTTTTGAATGCCCCCGACCGGGGCCAGGGATTGAACCTGCAACCCAGGTATGTGCCCCTGACTGGGAATCGAACCTGAGACCCTTCTCTGGCCAATCCTGTAACCACTGAGCCAAACCGGCCAAGGCCATGTATATATATTTTAAACTTTGGTGCTGACCATCAGTTGTCTGCTACCAAGATTGTGGGCAGATGACTTAAAAACACAGTACACAGAGGGGCCTGCGTTGGAACCTTGGCTTTTGGAAGTCTGTTTCCTCAACAGAGAAGTAGAGGCTTGCTGTATAGATGATGTACAGACACTCTGGAGGTGCTCCATAGACTTGCCCTCTCCAGGGCTTCTGTGCCTGGCAGAGTTAGAGGCATGTTGAGCTCAAGGAAAGGCTCTAAGTTAGGCAGCCAGATAGGATACAGGGAGCCCAGGGTATGTTCCATGCAATCTTTGGGACATACTTACACTAACAAGTTATTTGTTGTTTATCTGAAATTCAAGTTTAACTGGGTGTCCTTCCTGACACACACACACTAAATCTGGGAACCCTAATCTAAGGCAAAAGTCATCTTCGAGATGAGGAAGGCTCAGGTCTCACCTTCTGAGCCAGGATATTTGCACTTTGACCGAAGACCCTGGAAGGAAACTCCAAAGGAGGCATTCCAGGGGAGGTGAGGTGATCCAGGTTTGCCTTTGGCTGGTTGCTGGAGGAGCCCAGGGTCCCCCAGAAAGGTCTCCTGTGGAGGCCTTTGAGTGAGACAAAGCAAAAGGGAGGAGGAAGAAAGTAGGAAGGGCGTCCAGGTGGAAAAGTGAGGACAAAGGCGAGTGCCCCTGGGCAGGATGTGCTGAAAGAGAGCCGGAGGGAGGCCACCAGCGCGGGGCAGGGCGCCAGCCTGGGAGACTCCTGGCCGCCCACTTCCCGGGGCGCCCTTTTGCAGCCCTCGCTTGCAAGGCAGCAGTGCCATTATTTTGGGGAAACCAGCTAACCAGATAGGACAGCAAACTGGGGATTTATGTGGTGTGGGAACAGCTCGGGTTTCCCTCACTGTTTATCCAGCAGTATTTTTTAAAACAGAAATCAGCGCGCGAGTAACCACAGCTGTGAGTTACTGGCTCTGGCTGCAAGGTCGGGGGTAGGGGGGTAGGGGGGGTCTCCTCCCCAGTGCTTTGCTCTGCATCAGCTTGGAAACTGCTGAAGGAATGTGCCCGTTCCCAGCCAGGGTCCAGGTGAAAAGGGTGGCCCTGGGCAGGGCCTAGGTGGCTCTCTCTCCTTTAGGACGTGAAGGCCAGCATCCCTGGGGCAGCTGTGATGGCTCAAGGCCTGAAGCCTCAGAGATCACTCAGTTAGGGGTCACGACCCCACATGGGGTCAGGCCAGTACACACAAGCTAGGAAAGCCAGCTGGGAGGGTGACACAGGAGTACAATGAAAGAGAGAGGGGCCCCAACAGCTACTTGGCATTGGCCAATTTTGCCCTGCAAGAACATGGGCTTAGCTTTTTAAAATGTTTTTATTGATTTTAGAGAGAGGAAGGGAGAGGAATAGAGACAGAAATATCGATGAGAGAAATATTGATCGGCTGCCTCCTGCACACTTCCTACTGGGGATCGAACCCGCAACCCCAGCATGTGCCCAGACCAGGAATTGATCTTGTGACCTCTTGGTTCATGGGTCAACGCTCAACCACTAAGCAACACCAGCCAGGCTGGGCCTAGCTTTATCACATCTTTCTAGTTTCTAAAAAGAGCTATGATTCTAGATTTTTATGGGCGATCTCTCAATTTTTAAGTTGGTAATGAATTTAAAACACTGCCGCTCAATTAAAAGATGGCTACGGGCACAACTTGGCTCTCAAACTGGCAATTTGCAATCTCTGGTCTCCTCCAAGTCAGCATGCTCCCACTTTACAGATGACAAAGCTGAGGCCTAGTGACTTGCCCAAGGCTGCATAGGTTGCTATTGGGAAAACCATGGGTCCAGGACACCTGTCCTGTGCTCCTTGACGAAGTTAGCAGTTTAGCTGACTGAGCCAGGGGTCTCACCAAGTTGTCTTCAAGTGTTTCCCAAGAAGGTCTCATTTGCACAGACATGGTATCTGCAAACATACCCATAACCTACTTGCTATTGGCAATGTCCCTGAGGGAGTGAGGCTGGCATTACTCTATTTTTCACAGGTGAGGACATAGTGGCTGAGAGAGGCTAGGTGACTTGCAGAGCAACCGTCTTAGGAAGGGCTGGGGCCTGGTCCTCCAATGACAGATCTGTTTTTGACGCCTCCAAATTCTGTCATCTTCAGGGAGACAGCCTGAGATGGATAATAAACTCTTAAAAGGGAACAGAAAATGGATGGGATACTTGGGTAAACTGAATATTCTTCGTAACTTAAAGTTAATTGAAAATCCATAGGTTATCAATTTTCCAAGCAAGAGAATAAAATAGAAGGTATTTCAAAGAGCAATTATACAAGGCATGGTTTAATCTTTCTTTGATGATTCCGAAGGCATTTCAGGGGAATGTAATGCCTTGGGGCATCATTATGAACACCAATAATTACTGTGTAGAGCTGTGAGACAAGTTCTCATCAATTCCCTCCTGGCTGTTTGGGGTGTTCTAGAAGACGATCACAGCACGTGGTGGTGAGCACGTGTCCGTGTTCAGGGCTGCTCTCTCCGTCTTTGTCTATTTCAGGGCGGTGTTGCGGAGGGAGCAGCGTCCCAGGAGGAATCCTGCCAACCTTCACCTTCTCCTGTCAAATGGGGAGAATGCTGACCCCTTCTTTTTTTTTTTTTTTTTTTAAATAAGTCTTTATTGATTTCAGAGAGAGGAAGGGAGAGGGAGAGAGAGATAGAAACATCAGTGATGAGAGAGTCATTGATTGGCTGCCTCCTGCACACCCCCCACCAGGGATCGAGCCCCAAATCCAGGCTTGTGCCCTGACAGGGAATTGAACTGCAATCTCCTAGATCATAGGTCAATGCTCAACCACTGAGCCACACCGGCTGGGCTGCCGACCCCTTCTATACCCACTGTAGAAGGTTCTAATTAACAAAGGGCCTCAGATCACACAGTGTCAGAGCAGGAAGGCACTTCAGGTCATAGTGCACACCAGCTTCATTTTACCAGGGAGGAGTCTGAGGCCCAGAGAGGTTAGGGGCCTTGTCCAAGATCACACAGGCAGGGAGGAGGTGCTGGAATCTGGGTTTTCCACTTTCTAGACTTTTCTGTATACCACACTGAGGCAGAAAAGACCTGTGGGAAGTGAAAGCTTAACACAGGGTCACACATGCAAACAGAGATACACAGGGTCTCTCTAGCCACAGATCTCCTCAGCCTCAGGAGAGGGGAGAACCCCTTAGGTCAGGGCGGGGGGAACCTAGGGCCAGGGATAGCTGAGACACCACCCTGAGGTTTATGGTTTCATGAATGTCAGAGCATTTTACTACGTGATAATTTCAAGTGTTCAGGCTCCCAGGGCCTTTCTTCTTTTAATTGAAGAAATAAACAACCTCCCCTAAGGCATGCTAGGCCAGGGAGAAAGGCAGGTGCAATGTAAACTGAGGAGAGCAGCAGCCTGGAAGGACTCTATCATGGAGAAGTAAAATATCCAGGAAGTAGAGAGCAAGCTGGCCTTGCCTGAGCCCCAGGAGAGGGAGATCACAGGGGTACAGCACATACAAGCAGGCATACACCTATGCACGCCTCCTGCCTGGGCCCTGGGTGTCCCTATATAGAGCCCTGGTAACGGAGAACATTCACACTCGCAGAGGGAGAGGGATGTGGGGACACTTCTGTCCTGATGTGCCTCCTAGCGTGTCTAGTTTTGTGCACGCATGGTCGGGAGTACCTGGACTGAGCATTTGTGGCTGTGCTGTGTGTGCGCGCCTGCCCCCACTTTGGTCTTTCTGCCCAGATGACACTTGGGCCACATGTCACATAAAATCCAATAGAGAGGCTCAGCACAGCAGCACCACATGTGTGTCCACGACAGATGCTCTCTGAGTTGCTGCCGTGTGTACCTGCTCCCCTTATGGCAGAGCCCCTGTCATCTGGGCAGAAAGGCCAAAGTGGGGGCCGGCGCACACACACAGCACAGCCACAAATGCTCAGTCCAGGTACTCCCGACCACATGTGCACAGAACTAGACACGCTAGGAGGCACATCAGGACAGAAGTGTCCCCACATCCCTCTCCCTCTGCGGGTGTGAATGTTCTCCGTTACCAGGGGCTGTGAGGCACAGGGTCACCCGTCCAAACTCTCACACAGTGGGACAGACAGATGAGCTCTGAAACCCTGATGTACGTGCTCTCTGGTTACACACACACACACACACACACACACACACACACACACACTGGTGCACAGCCTCGGCCTCGGGTTAGCTTTGAGAGCTGATTGTGGGGTTGCGTTTTCAAACAGCAGCAGCATTCACCTCTGTCGCCTTTATCCACATCGCAACTCCCAGTTTTGGCACCCAAACAGTTAATGTCCCCGGTCTTGGACCTTCGAGCGTCTCACACCCTGGTCAGAGTCCAGCCTCACAGCGGCGGGGAGCTTTCACCTGCAGGGAGGGGAAGGTTAAGGAAAACTGGCGCAAGGGTTTAAAGCGGAAACATTTCTGCACTTGGAGGAGCGAGACGCGGGCGCTCGGGCGCCATCTGGTGGTTCGCGTCAGAACTGCAGCAACTCTGCACTGAGCCTACTCCTGAGCCCTGAGCGTCCACCTCTTCCAGGACGCGAGGACCTGCTTCTGACCCTACAAGGATGGGGGAGGGATGGGGTGTCACACCCCTAGGACTCCTGCGGCTCCCTCAGCTGTGTGCAGACATGGAGGGCCGAAAGAGACCTATCTTCAAGTTACTGAACCTCTCCCTTCCAACACAGCCCCAGGCTTATGTCTGCCTCAGCTTTTATTTTCTGGATTTTAAGTGGAAGATATGTGAAAGCCAGTAGACTGGGAGCTGTCCTCACCCTCTGCTGTTAACGATAGCCAACAAAAACTTACTGAGTCCCTACTGCCTTATGTGCTGGAGTGAACGAAGCAGACCAAGTTCCTGCCCTCATGGAGCTTACCTTCTAGGGTAGGGAGGTAGAGAGGCAGTGTGGATGGGGGCTTGTGTTCTTACATAGGGTGGGCAGGGATGGCCACTCTGATAAGGTGAAAGAGCAGAGACCTGATGGAAATGAAGGAAGGAGGGAGGGTGTTGAAATCCAGGAGAACAGTCCAGGGAAAGAGAACAACAGCATGTGCAAATGCCCAGAGGCAGAGAAACACTTGGAGAGCTCAAGGAATGGCAAGGAGAAATGTAGTCAGAAATGTAGCTGGGTGGGAGGAGGAGCACACAGGGTAGGCTACTGTACATTGTTACCCCATCTTGTTCCAAAATGGGCATTAAGGCAGCTCTTGGATTCTCCATGGAGAAACTGCCATGACTCAGCACTACCCTGAACACCTGGCAATACACAATGATAAACCCTGGTGTCTCTCTCTGCCTGTCACCCAGTCAGATTTCAGAGATGAGACATATTCATATAAAACAATAGCAAACCCTATAAGACAGCACAAGATGTTAGTGCTAAAGAGTGTGGCATCCACAGGCATTCACAGCCTGGAAGGTCATTCGGGGCTGGAGTGGTCACAGAAGTCATGTTGGAGGACTTGAAGGTGTGAGCCTGTCACGGCTGCCCGGAGGACAGGGGAGAGGCAATCAGAAGTGGGGACTGTCTGGACAAAGGATGGCAAGGGATGAGAAGTGTCACTCTGAGAATAAATGTGCCCCATTTCGGGAAGAATAGAAAATATTTTGATCATTTATTTTGAGTGTATTTATTTAGCCAGGCACTGTTCCCCAATTGAGCCACTGACTGACTGGATGACCTTGGGTGAGTCCCCAAAGCTCTCTGAGCCTTAAACAATTTGGTAACAACATCACCAGTGAAGCTGGTGCACACATGTGGGCCCACAGTGACATGCCGAGGGCTGTGGGGACAGTGGGATGATAGGGTCACGGTCCAGCCCCGAAGGAGTCCACAGCCCAGAGAAGGGAAGATGGCAGACCTGTTAACTTTAGATAGAGATTCCGACTCACTGCTGAGACTGGCGGAGGGGAGTGGAGTATGTGGAAGGCTAATTGCCCAGAAGGCCAGGGCTGAGGTCCATGCCCAGGATGAAGCAGCCTGGCCTGACTCTCCTGCAATAAACTTTTCCAAACAAACTTGTGCCTCCAAAAGGCACAAATGAAAACATCTCAGAACCAATCTCATTCTCCATGCACGGTGGGAGCTGGCTACTGAAAGTATTACAAATGTAAGAATCTCTTGTCAATCCACAAACAGGAGTTGAACACCCATCTAGGAGATTAGAAAATAGGACCCTGGCCTGGGACCTTCTGCAGGGGCTCCCTAGGGACGCCCAGCAAGCTCTCCAGGAAGAGAACGACTGAGCCAAGGGAGTGGAGATGGGTGCTGGACTGCTGTTCAGAGGAGAGAGGTCCCTGGGGCAGGCTGGCCTGGGAAGGCCCAGGTAGGGAGGGGCTGGAGCAGGGCTATCAGGGAGGGGTAGGACTCAGAAGGCCCAGGGGAGGGGGGGGATGTGTGAGGTGGTGGGGGTGTGTGTCAGGAGGGATGGGAAAGAGCAAAGCAAGATCCACACAGAGCATCCCAGTCGGGGTGATGGGGAACAGAAACAAAGCAGGTTGTCTGGAGGGAGGGCTCTGGTGGAAAGCAAGGAGAGAGGATGCTGGGAGGGTCCTAAGAGCCAGATGGCAGAGTGGAGAATGCCAGTGAGAGTCCAGAGGGCAACAGAAGGTGCTGAAGTTGTGGGGAATGTTTGGACAAGGGCACTGGGCTGCCCCAGGGTGGGCAGGGCCTAGGGGGGGAAGTGGAAAGGGGAAGGGGGATGGGGAGGGGGACGTTAGGGAACCTGGGAGAGCAGTTGTCTGAGGCGGGCTGCTGCAGGCTGGGGAGGGGGAGGCAGCTGGAGGCAAGAGGATTCTGCAGGAGCCCTGAGCAGCCTGTGTTCTATGTAATCCACCCCCACCCCCGCCACGGCCACTTCTCCAAGCAGCTAGCTGTGGGTTCCACAGGTCTCTAGGCCTTGCCACTGGGACGCCCCTCAGCTGGCAGAAGGCTCCTTGAGTTCCTGCCACAGGCCTCCTAGGCCCAGGGGGTCTCTTATATTCAGGCAGGGGGCGCACCTGTATTTGGACAGAGCAGTCCAGCATTGCCACTGAACAGGTTCCCAGGGCAGGGTCACCTCCAGTGGGTGCCCCTCGGGCCTCTAACACTTTTTTCACTATCTCCTTCCCTCCTTCTCTTTCTTGACTTGGGACCCAGAAAAGAAGGTTCTAGGCCTGGCTCTGCCCCTCGCTGGCTGAGTGACCAGGGTCAAGCCCTGGAGGGACATTTAACATTCTCTTCAGCACCCTCCCGCTTCTCTTGTTTAAAGACATGTTCACCTCTGACAGGGACACCCACCCCTGTGCTTCACTCCCACCCCAGAGAGGTCAGGCTGCAGTGAAAGGTCAAGGTGAAAGGTCATGGTAGCCATGCCGAAGCTGCTTCCCTGTGTTGAGCAAGATTCCCCGGCAGCTCCCAGGGGCGGCTTGAGGGGTGCCCTGGGCCGTCATCCTCTAGGAAGCTGTCCCAGGGTCTGGTGTTGGCCTTTGGAGGTGACAGGGGATTTGAACCTTTCCTCTGCCAAAGGAGGGCATTGTGGCGACTGCTCCTGGGTCCCAGGCCACAGCGAAGTCCCTCTAGCTCTCCACCACTGCCCTTGTGTTGATCAATTCCCGGCCTGGATCACCTGTCCCTGCGCTGGAGAAGAGTTTGGGCCATGAATCCCTCCTTGGAGGGGGAGGCTGCAAAGTCACTGCCATGAGGGCTCTTGCCACCGCATCCCAAGCACCCTGATTTTCCTCCAGAGGCCCAACCTCTGGGACCCCACCCTCCAGCTCTGTTCCGTTTCTCTTAGAACAAAGCTGTTTCTGGTAATCAGGTTTGCTGGCCTTGGCAGTGGGGAAGACACAGAACATGCCAGCCTTAGGAGACTCGTGACGTGATGGCTTCTCCTTAGGGAAGAAAAGAAAGAGAGGGAGAAAGCCAGGCAAGGTCGGGAGAACTGGAAGGAACCCCCACCTTTGCTGACCACCAACCCCAACCCCTAACTCCGACTTGATATTCTTACTTAGTGAAGAAGCTGTGTGTACTTGCGTTTAATTTCTTCTCTCATATTGATCATCAGGGACATTTCTTAGTTTTGGATCACAGAGATCACCAGTGTCTGCAGGGTGGTCAACCCTTGGCACCTTGGTTATTCTGGGCAGCTCCTTTCCATTGGGTTCTCTGAAATGACAGAGGACAATCCTCCTCTAGCCCCCCACTTCCTCCAGGGATTCAGGGGTCTGGACATACTAACCTTGCAATTTCACACATGGGGAAGGAAACAGAACTGTTCAGTGACCAGAACCCAAGGCGCAGGCACCGGGAAAAGCACCGCCGGTTATCTGCAACATCCTGGCAGTGTTTGGCCCCCACCTG
Organism: Miniopterus schreibersii; assembly: GCF_964146895.1. Lineage (NCBI taxonomy): Eukaryota > Metazoa > Chordata > Mammalia > Chiroptera > Miniopteridae > Miniopterus > Miniopterus schreibersii. The sequence goes on from NC_138116.1 coordinate 23,750,110, forward strand.
TCCATGGATTTTGGCTCCAGGGCAGCCTCTGAGAAAGGAGCGGGCTATGGGCCCTGAAAGCCCAGGCAAGACAGCCTTTCAGGGCCCCACGGCCTCGGAGCGCCCTCTGCTGGCAGAGCCCAGCACTACAGCCCCACCGTGCCTCTGCGCCAACACCCCAGAAATCAGAGGGAAGACCTACCCGTCCTGCCCCCGAGACTCCCCACCTGGACTCTAGCCCCACCTTGGTACTTTTTAGCCTCATGGCCTTGGGCAAGTCGACATCTAGAGCCCCGCTTGTGAAGTGGGGATTATACTGCTGACCTTTCAGGGTCGGTGTGAGGATTACATAGGAGAACACATGGAAAGCACCCAGCACAGTGGGTGCTTTGTAATGATAGCTATCATTCATAATGCCCATATCACGTGTTGGCTGTGAGAGATGAGGTCTGAGAAGGCTCCTTATAAAGATAAAAAGACAACCAAATGTTGGTGCAATAATATATCTGCGGCGGTGGGCCCTCTGGGGGCTGTCAGGAGCCACCTTCTGCTTGAGTATGTTCACTGGCCTTTTTCCTTTCTTTTTTCTATTTACTGCTCATCCTGGGGGTTGTGGCTGAGGGGAGGGCATAGCTAGCGGGACAGGATACAACTGCCTCTCAGCTCTGGGGGAGGGTTTGAAGACCAGCCTCCCAGCTCCTAGAGGAGGGCAGCTGCCTGTCGCTAATGATTTGGGTTTGGCTTCTAACAGACCATCAGGCTACACTGTGAAAGAAAAGTGAAGGAACTTTTTTTGTGGAGGGCCAAGAGAGTGTAGGTTGGGACCCAGGGGGGATGAGGGAAGGAAGAGTAAGGGAGGGGGAGGTGGTGGGGTCCTGGGTTTAAGGACAGATGGGGGAAGTGGTTCTCAAGGCCCCTCTGTGAGCCAGGAAGAGATGGTGAGTGGATGGTGAGAAGGACCAACGGGGACACAGCCAGAGTCACCAGCAGCCAATGCCCATGGCTGAGACTGTCCCACAGTCTATGCGTAAACCCTGTCATTGGATCACCCAGTCTGCACCCAGAATGGGATGTTCGCTCTGTCTCCACCCATTACCTGGATGCCTAGAGGCCTAAAGCAAGCCCCTGGACACCTAGGCAGGTGTGGAGAGGAGTTCCCACACTTGTATTAGGAGGGCTGAGGGGAGCACAGGGATCCCCCTTACACACAGGTCTTCGGGAAGGTCTTATTCAAGGACTGAGTCCCCTGGGAGGAAGGGGTCATGCCTTCATCTGAACGGCTCAGCAAGGCAGCCCCATCCCAGGAAGGTCCTGGAGGATGAGGGGGGACAGCTAGACAAGCCGAGAGAGTGGGGAGGGGGGAGAGGGAAGAAGACATGGAAGGAAGGGGGGCAGAGGGGGGGAAGGTATTTATGTTAATCCCTGGGGTGGGGGGCAAGCTAATTTGCTGCTCCTTGACAGTTTGCCTAGCTGCCTGGGTGGGCAGATGGGGCCACCTCAGAGTGGCCTTCTGCCCCTCCTCTGCGCCCCTCCGCATTGTAGAAGAGAGTGGCTGGCGATGGCGAAAGGCGCTGCGGAGGGAAGGAAGGAAGCACAGGCTGCTGCCCTGCGTATTAATATGATTTAGGAGATACACAGGTCACCCTCTCATGACTGAAAGCCATCCTGGAGTGAAGGTTTGCAGCTATTTCTAGACAAAACTGTATGATGAGATGAAATAGCTCAACTCCTGACCATTAAGTCATGAAGGCCATGGCCATCGTAAATCTCAGTCCCTGCAGCCCTCTCTGTCTTGCATGGAAGCAGAGTCCAGCCAGTGCCAGTTGCCTTGGTGGGACCCTCATCTGTCCTGGCAGTGCCTCTGAGGATGGGGCAGGCTTTGGTGCCAAGGACTACGAGAGCACTTGAAAGCTACCCTGCACTGTCATTGTTTTTCCTGGGTGATCTAGAGTTCCTCCTGATCTTCATCAGCTCAAATGCCCCACAACTCACATCAGACAAACCGGCCCTGTCACGTTGGGCAGATAAGTTTACTTTCCTGAACCAGAATTTCCTTATCGTAAAGGGTGAGCAATACTAGCTCCCTGGCAAGCTTGTTTGTGAAGGTCAAGTGAAATAAGACATACAGAGTGCAGCCTAGTACAAAACACGCCTCTGTCTTTTTCTTAAGAAGCCTGGTTAAATTCTTTCCCCTGTTATCTCCGTGGCCAATTTCTACCCATCCTCAAGGGCCTCCTCCCCGGGGAATCTTCTGACTCACCCAAACACAGCTTATCTCCCGCTTCCCACCGGGACTGCACTTAGGACCCTTTGGCAAGGTGGTTTCAAGATTTAGAGACAAGATATCTCTGAAGAGTGGAAAGGCCTGTGTGTGCAGAACTAGAAAAGGGAGATGGGGGTTGAAGAAGGTGGTGGCTGGGGGCAATTTCATACTGAGGGGTTTGGAATTAGGGGAGATGGGATTATTGGAGTTGGGAACACAGCTCCTCTCCAAGGTCAGCAGATAGGAAGAAGGCCCTGCCTCGTCACTGCCTGCAATTGCACTCCTGGCCACCAGGTGTCAGTGGTGTCCCTGGGGCAGCTGTATGAGGGAGGGAGCCCAGGAAACAGAAAGCATTGGTTTTTTAAAAATCCAGGACTCATCTACTCCCATATTAATAAAGTTAGGGCTGCAGTTCTTGCTTCTCCTGCCCCGCCATGCCTTGTGATGATATTCATTGGTGCCCCACTACCCTGAGAATCTACTTTGGGACCGTGCAGGGCTCTGGCACTGGCTCTTCCCGCAGCTCTTTCTCCTGCAGTCAGGAAAACCAGTCGCAAGGCAAATGAGTGGGAGTGACACTACTTAAATCGGCCCCAATTTTTTTTTTAAAGTTCAATTATTCACAGACTCTGCTACTTTAAAGCTAGTAATATGATAACTATGACATATTTTAAGATGATGTGTGTTGACATAGTAGTTGAAAAGCTCTGAGCTAGAAATGCTGAGAAGATTGCACTCCTGGGATGAAAAAAATTCCAGCCAGGGGCTGTAACTGTCGGGCTTTTCCTGGCTATCTCTTCAGATGCAGCAGAGTGCAGAGATTAAAAGTACAACTCCAGATCCAAACTGCCTGGGACCAAAGCCTGTCTCTACCACTTATCAGCTCTGAGAACTTAGGCAAGACTTACCCTGTCATTGCCTTAGTTTTCCCACCTGTGAAGTGGGAGTAATAATAGTCCTACCTCATAGAGTGTTGGGAGAATTAAATGAGTTAATGCAATGTCAAGTGCTGAATCAGTCCCCAGCACATGGCCAGGGCTACATGAGCATTAATTAACTCTTATTATTAGAAAAGACCCCAACCTACCCAATTATTTTTCACTTGTATCAGATGCTAGGTTCAGAGTATTGTGTGTTTTTTCAATCCTCACCTGAGGATTTTTTAAATTGATTTTTAGAGAGAGAGAGATCAATGTGAGAGAGAGACATCAATCAGTTGCCTTCTGTATGCACCCTGACCAGGAATCGAATCCACAACTTTTTAGTGTACAGGATGCCACTCCAACCAACTGGCCACTCGGCCAGAGCAGAGTATTGGTTTTTTATTTTTTTAAAGATCAGACATGGAGAGATGGGTGGGAAGGAGTTGGTTAAAACAGACCTCTCATCCAAGCAGACAGGGCTGGCTTCATGGGCGGGTGACCTGTGCAGGCACACAGGGCCCCATCTTGGAAGGCCCTGGCACTTAGCTTACTCCTCTGCTGTCTGCTGTTGCCATCATGATATTCTTAAGGATGTATGAAGAAGGGACCCTGCGTTTTCATTGTGCACTGAGCCCCCAAAGGGTATAGCAGTTCCCACAAGCAGACGCCTCTGGGTGATGAAGGCCCCTTGCCTTCCTCCTCTGCTGACGCCAGTTCCCTTCTCCATCACAGGCAGGCCCTCCACCTAGGAGATTTGCCACAGATGGAGATTTCTCCCTCCCTTTCAACATTTTAATGGAAAAGGTCAAGCATATAGCAAGGTTGAAAGAATTTTAGAGTGAACACTGTGCATCTGCCACCCAGATCCTACCAAGAACTTTTCCTGCATTTGCTTCATCGCGTATCTACGGGGAGGTTTTTGCCACCTTAGCTACACCCACCTTGGCCTCTGTCCTCAGCTCCTGGACTCTTGTCTCTTGCTGACAGCTCTGAAGCTTCGAGCCCTGCAGCCTAGACCAAGAAAGGCCTCCGGGCTTTGGGCTCAGATGGTGGCCTGTAGGAAGGGGCACAGTGAGTGAGCCGGCAAGGCTCCTGGAAGTTCTGGAAAACCTGCTGGGGAAGGGCTGGGGACAAAGTTCCACCAACCCCACAGCATGGAGGTGCAGGACGGGTGAGAATGCATTCTAGAAACACAAGGAAGGTGGCATTCTGGAGTTTGTGGTCTAAGATTCCTACTCGTAACCATAGTTCTTTAAGTTCCTCAAGTAGTTTCTTAAGATAGCCTCCCAAGCATTTCTCACAAATGGGGGCCTGTGGGCAGACCCCAGCAGCCTGTGAGGGGACCTGGAGGAGAGTCTTCTCCCCACTTTGCAGCTGGGGAAACTGAGCCTCAGAGGTTCCTTCACTTGCCTGCCCCAGGTCCCAGGGCTCAAAGAGGCAGACCCAGGAATCACACGCAGGTCCCCAAGAACAGTTCTCTTTCTTTTGATCCTGTGGGGGGAAGGGCAACAGTGTCACATTCCCCTGGGTAATTTGAGGGAAAACCCCAAACTTTCTCTCTAGGACAAAAGGGTGGTATCTGGGCTGTGATTTAGCTCTGAGAGTGTGGTTGGGCCCGGAGTGATCACATTTCAAAGGGTTAGAACTCTTTTCTCTACCTTCCCAGCCTGGGCCCAAGAGCTCAGAAAGGAACAGGCTTCTCCCTGCCCCTCCCAGCATCCCCGCCCCCTCCTGAGTGCCGCAGGCAGGTGACACCTGTATTATTGCTAAGGGTTAAAAAGCCCCCGAATCAATAAGAGCCAGTAATGAGTGTTGGTACCTTGAAGGCTACAGATAAACCCCTTCTACTCAGTGAGTTCAATCCCATAAAACAGCTCTCCCCTTTCGATCCTGGCATTCATTTGATAGAAAATGTGGAGAAATTTTTAAAAGGTGACTTACTAATTGCCTGTAAAATAAAAGGCAGATGGAAGCTTTATTACAGTTGAAGGAAGTCAGGAATATTAAGGTAAAGTGTCAAATAACAATTGATTTTCCTCAGACATAAAGGGGAGATTTATGGCTTCCTAGTTACTACAAATGAGAAATTATTTGAAGTTCTAAAAAGTATGAGGAGAAATAAAGATTAAATAGAAGATGAAATCATAGGGATTTCTCCAGGAGGTGACTTCAATGCCCCTGGGGGCTAGAATTCATGCGGCAGCTGGGGCCTGGCACGGCCGCTTCAAGATTTAGACATGAGCTGTCGCCAAGGAGTGTTCGCTTTGTTGGAGGAAGCAGGGAAAGGAGATGAGCCTGGAGATGATAGTGGGTAGGAGCGATTCCAGATTTGGGGGATCTGGGGTCAGGGGAGATGAGAGTATTGGAGTCGGGAATGCAGCTCTGCTCCCAGCTGGCAGATATTGGGGATCTGGGAAAGGAAAGGGTGAGCTGGCTTCCCTGGGACTACCATGGCCTCTTCCAGCCAGCGGGGCCATCTTCGCTGGTCCCCGGACAGCAGTGGTTGCACACACTCCCCTCCGGGCCAGCACCGCCCAAGGCCCTGTGGTGACTTGGCCTGGCCTGGGCTAACCTGGTCTCCCCACTGAGGGCAAAAGAGGACTCGCTTCCTGGCTGCCAGGCCTGGTGCCGGGGCTCATCCTCGCCTGGTCCTCCAGAAGCCGGCCTGAGACAGGGATTCCAGGGCGAGGTGTTTATTTGAGAGGTGCTCACTGTAAACTCCAGGAGGAGAGTGGGGCAGTGAGGCAGGAAGGTGGTTTGCAAAGGGCGTTGTCACCAGGCAAGTTGCCCTGTGGGTGACTAGGGCGTAATCTCGCTGGGGGACTTGGAGGTCCAGTGTGGGAGCCACACCTCAGAGGGATCCCGCCTAAAGAATGAGGGAGCTGGGGTGTTGACACACCAACTCCACTGTCATCGGTGAGCCTGCTGCTGGGATGGGGGCACTCATCCTCTGGGCCTCAGACAGCCAGAAGTTAGATCCTTTGGGTCCCAAGATGATGGGGCCCCAGGGGGTATGGTCAGGGCACCCACGGCCTCTGCCTCTGTGCTTTATATATTTATGTTAATCCTCATAATTCCCATCAAGTGCATATCAGAACCCCCACTTTATGGAAGAGACACTGGGGCTTGGGGAGGTTAAGTTACTCTCCCAGCTGATCTAGGAGGGTTCAGCCAGGGTTGCTGGCATCCCAGCCCTTTCTACTCCATAATTCCCGTGTGATAAGACACATCCCGGGAGCGTGTTAAACTGCAGGTTCCTGGGTCCACCCTCAAGACTGCCCTGGCAAGGGGGCATTTGTGGGGTGCCAGGAATAAGCACTTTAGTAAGCCACCAGCCAGGGTAGGCAGGCCACTGGCCAGGCTTCGAGAACAGCAGCCGCCTCTTTCACAACTCCCCACCTTCCTGCCTCTGATTAGGTCTGTCCCCAGGTGCTCCCCCTGGGAGCTCCTGAGCCACATCTCTGTCCCTGAGGGTCCGGGGATGGAGTAAGCCCCCAAAGTGGCATAGAGAAGGGATGACTCGCTCTTTGGCTCCCGAAGCTGGTGGGGATGGTGGCGGAGAACAGGAGAAGCTGCAGGGGAAATGCCTCAGACAAGGTCACTGTTTCCTTAGCTTCTCAGAGGTAAGAAAAGTCCTTGAGAGCAGCGGATGGGAGAGGGGAGGGTGTAGTGCTAACCCTTGCAGGGGAGTGACTGTCTCTCCCTGGACTGAGGTGGCCAGGCTGCAGCGGAGGGACCAAGAAAACAGGAGAAGGCCCCACTGCAGCCGGCACGCAAGGGTGAGAGTCACCAGCTAGGAAAGCGGGCAGAGGCGATGGCCCGGTGGCCTCTGGGCAGGAGGAGACCTTGACACCAGGGGTGACCTGGGGTGACCCTCGGGGGTTGGGGTCCTCTCTAGCACTGTTTGCAGACACTGCCAGTGCAGTTTGCTGTGACGAAGCTTCTCCCCAACACTATGTTAGCTGTGTCTTGCTGCTATAACAAGCTACAAGTCCAGTGTCTTCAAGCAACACAAATATCTTCCGTTTCTGACAGTAAGCGGTCCCCAAAGCAAGGCGTCAGCCAGGCTGCCTTCCTTCTGGAGGCTGAGGGACGCGATGTCTCCTTGTTTCTCCCGCTTCTGGGGGCCGCCACAGTCCTCGGCTCTGGCCCTACATCCTTTGGCCTCTGTTCTGTCCTCACTTCTCCTTCCCTGGCTCTTCCGCATCTCCCCCTCTTTCCTTCCTAAGGACCCTTTTGGTTACATCGGCCCCATCCAGGATACTCTCCCCATTTTAGTGTCCTTCACACGATTACACCTGGAAGCCCCTTTCGCCGTGTAGGGTAACTATTTCACATTCGAGCAATCCGGGGCCAAGGACAGAGACGTTTTGGGGGTGGGAAAAGGGCCTGTGCAGTCTGTTTTACATCAGCCATAGCAACCTGGGTGACTGTAAGGCCGTCTCCTTTCTGGGCATTGGTTTCCCCACCTGTGCGGTGAGGATGGGCTCCTCCAGTCCCTTCAATCTGAATTTCTGCCAGGGAGCATCTGGGGGTGGGGTGGGGTGTATAGCTGCCTTATTTCAGAGCCTGCCGAGTCCCACAGTGGGGAGTGTGTGTGTGTGTTTAATTTCCTACATTTGGATGTGGTCCTAATCCAATAAATGCTTAGGAGATTTCTATAGATTAGATTAATTTTTACTAGAAAAAAAATATAATTGGTTGATGTTAAGGCTACTGCCCTGACAAATCCGCCTTGGCCATATATCTGAGAAAGTAAAAGACCCGATCTACTTGCACATAAATATGCCATCCGCTCGGCGGGCCCCAGCGGAGCACTCCAGGGAGGTTCCCCTTGGTGATTTATTCTTCATTAATAAGCTCTATGCTATATTAGGATCAGATTTATGACTCTGTCTTTCCAATATTTCTGACATTTCATCTGCAAAGAATTACAAATGAAATCTTGAAACTTTGCCGCTTCTCCCTGCTGGTGCCTGGGCACCGTGTGGCCAGGGGGAGCTGGCAGAGTCGGGGAGCCCCAAGGAGTGGGGCACAGAGCCTGTTTCCACGGGGAGGAGCAATGAACTTGACTTTGGATGGCCTTAGGTTTGCAAGTAGCTCAGAATACGAGCAGTTCCCATTCAAAGGCTGTGGACACAACCACAGCAACAACAGCCATACCAGTAACACTTCTTAGAGGCCTGTTTATTCAAAGGAGTTCCTGCTGCCCATTCAGGATGATTAGGAAGGATCGATTAGAGCAGTGCCGGGCAGGTTCCTAACAGGTGAGGAAACCTAGGCACAGCGAGGTTAAGTAACTTGGCTAAGCTCACCCAATCAGTAAGTAGCAGATCTGCCTTTGAACCCAGGCAGCCTAACTCCAAAGCCTTCCTATTAAAGCAGATTGCCCAGATTTACTGGGGAGTTTATTACAATTGTACATTCCCAGGCCCCTCCCTCAGAGGCTCTGAGTCAGCGGGCCTAGGAGCCTCTGCCTCTGTCTGCTGCACCCGCCAGTTATGCTTCATTATTACTCACGTTCAGACACAATGTGGGTGATAGCTTGTCTCTGCCGGGGCAGGAGCCACACACAACCGGGCCCAGACACGAACAGTAGTGACACCAATAATAGCTAACATTTAACGAGTGCGTGCAGGACCAGGCTCTAGGCTAAGCGTTCTGTGCACACAATGTCATTTAACCCTCAACAACCGGTGAGGAGGTGTGTTAGCCTCACTTTGCAGAGGCAGAATAAGACCCCGAGAAGTTGTGTGACTTGCCCAGGGTTACACAGCTTGGAAGGCCTGAGATTTAATCTGTTTTGTCCTGAGTCTGACCTCTCCTTGTCACTCCGCTCTACCCCATTTCCCAGGTGGTATTTGACCTAGTTGGGCACTGTCCAGCTGGAGAATGGGATTTTTCAGCTGTGGCAGCCTGTGTCACATAGAAACGCACCCAGAACTGTGTGCAGGTTCAGCAGTTTTTCAAATGCATCCACATTAAATATTTTCCCTCAAAGTACCTCTCCCTGCACTCCTGTCATTCAGTGTGGACTGAGAAGTTGCCCCTTGCCAGGTCCTGGTGGGGAGCGTGAAGGAAGGAGCCAGAGTTCCTATCCTCAGGGGCCCTAAAGATAGGAGTCCTTGGTGCTCGTTCAAGCAGGGCTCTGAGCCTCAGCAATATTGACATTTTGAATGGGTCATTCTTTTCCTGGGGCCTGCCCTGTGCATTGTAGGATATTCAACAGTATCTCTGGCCTCTGCTCATTAAATGTCAGCACCACCCCTGTTGTGACAACCAAAAATATCTTGAGACATTGCCAAATGCCCCCAGAGGCAAAATTGCCCCAGTTGAAAACTACTACATTAAAGAGGAAATAAAGACTTCTGTATCCTCTACCCATGGACTAAATTTCATTGTCATTGATCTAAAATGACTGATTCCATTTCCATACATTTTTTTCTGCCATTTTACTTCCTAATAATGCACAAATAAAATTTAAGGTGCAGCTAGATTTCCTTTTGTAAATAATGCCTGATGGATTTAGTTTTGCCGGCTGCCCAGAAAGTTCCAGTAGCTCAGACAGAAGTGAAATACCAGTTAGAGGTGCTACAACTGAGTTATTCTGACCAGCACAGGGACCCCTTAAAAGCCATCTCTATTTTGGGTTCTCAGCTAGGCTGCAACAGAATTGCGTGGGCCTAAAAAACAGATTCTCTCCTTGAGTTCTGGTTTTCTAGATCTGGGGTGATGTCCTGGTGCCTTTGTGCTTTAAAAACTCTGCAAATAATTTAGATGGCCATCCAAGTCTATCATATTTATAATATTTTCCCCCATTCTTCATTGTCCTCTAGAGCTGCCCAGAAAAATGCAAGTTCTGCTGAGGTGCAGTTCTATAACTGGCCACGAGATGTCGCTTTTCAGCTACAATTCCCGGCCGGCAGACCCGCAGGGAGCTGGGTGCCTTCTGCAGAGAGAAACACGGCCACAGCTGAGGCCAAGACCAGGGCACCGAGGCTCCTTCTTGTTGTACAGCCTCTCCATGGATGTTAGCTGTCCCTGCTCCCTGCCTGCCCCTGCCTCGGACAACACCAGACAAGAGCTGGGAGCTACCAACAACTATTACTAGTCCCAGTTGTGCTTGGAGCCACCCAAAGCAGAATTAGTAGGGCTGAAAGGAACTTCAGAACACCCAGTGCAGTGGGTTTCAAGCTTTTTTAAAAAAACGGTGTGGTCTTGGACAACTTATCTACTCTCTCTGCCTCAATTTCTTCATCTGTAAAATGGGATAAAAATATATCTTGTCATGAGGACAAACAAGAATGGTTATGCTCTCCATAAATGGAAGCTTTTGTCATAACAGTTTTACATATGGGCAAACTGAGGCTCTTTGAAGGGGAGTGACTTGCTTAAGGTCATATAGTGGGATAGTGCTGCATCTGGGGTTCCATTTCGGCATTCCTGATCCCCAGTCTATCACAATTTTTAGCGCTCCAATTATTCCTTTAGAGAAAAACCAAACCCCTGAGGATACCACAAAGAATAGTAAGAGATGGCTTTTTAATCAGCAAGCTCTACCTGAAGTTGGGAAAAGCCCTGGTCCTGGCTTGGGGACAGAATAGTGAGTCACACTTCAGTCTTCCCCTGGGGCCAGGAGAACAAAGGCTGAGCCTCCCAGGAGTGCAGTGAGGGTCAGACCAGAGCATCAGAAAGACTCAGTGCCTTCTCCTATGTCAAGTCAGCAGAGCCACGGAGCCCTTCCCCCGTCCCTATGAGAGGTGACCGCTCACGGGAGGCTGTGAGTCCAAGGCCTGGTTGGCACTAAGCTGGGAGCCCAGGGGACTTGACTTAAATCTAGTTCCAAAGCAACTTTCTATTTGGCTTTTGTCAAATCACTTCCTCATTTGCAAACTGGAGGAGTCGGAGGAAATTATTTGAGGGGTTTCCTTCTGGCTCTCATAATCCTTATGTGCTCACCAAGTCCTCTTTGATGTAGCTGGCACAGCCCAAGAAAGGGTTAAGCAGTGGCAGCCCCCTCCCAGTGGTGGCAGCCCCTCTCCTTGGAACAGGAAGGTCAGGGGTGAGGCCAATACAGGAGGTGGCCTCTGTTGGTGGAAATGATAATATTTACTTCCTAGGCTCACATTTGTCCACTCTCTCTGAAACCTTGCCTGCAGTGTCCTCGTAAAGCCGTCGGCGAGGAGCAGGACAGTGGCTCAGGCCTGCTCTGAAATGGATATGCCGGTCGCACCCCCTCAAGGCTGGTCTCATCTGCCTTCTTCATTTTTAGACACATTCCAAACTTTTCAGCAAATTACAGTGTTTGCCAACTGGCCGTCTGGAGCCCAGGAGAGATGCTATTTATAGTGGAGCTGGGCGGCTGCCAGTGCCGAGCAGCCTGTAAGAAACTGGGCCAGAGCAGCCGGGAGCGGCGGCCTGGGCCCCGGGGAGAAGTTGGCGCTTCGGGAGCAGGGTGGCAAAGTTGGGCAGTCCGCGGCAAGGGCTGCCCGCACAGGCCCGCACGTGGGCCCTGGGGTCTGCCCTCCATCCTGCACCTCAGGGGGCTCCTTGAGAGCCAGCAGGACTGATATGGCCACTGGGCAGAGTCAAGGTTAAGACTCACCGTAGATCAGCTCTTGTTCACACGGACCACTGCCCCATTTCATTTCATTCATTCCCTCTCTCACTCACTCCTTGGGGTACGAGTGCTGGCTCCGTCACTACTTGGGGTGTCAAGTCACCTTTGCAAGCCTTGATTTTCCCATCTGTGTAGAGGGTGGATCTGAGCTCTGAGGTTCCTTCTAGCCATATGTGTGGGACTCCGGCAGGGTGTCTAATATACAGCAGGTGCGTAATAAATGTGTCGTGTTTCCACCTGCCCAGTGCTGAGCAACGGGCACACAGAGGAGAAATACGGGTAAATGTGGTCCTTGTCCTCAAGTGGCTCAGGACCCAGTGCGGGATGTGGCACGCAGACCAGGCCCTTGCCCAGGAAAGCGGCAGGCCTCACACGTGTGGCTATGTCAGTTGACAAAGGGTTTTTGTGGCCTTTGCTGCTCCCTACAAAGTGTGGCGATTCCCATCCTCATGGGGAAACAGCATCTCCGAGAGGCTGAGGTCATGCAGTCAGTAGTAGGGGTTCCTGGCATCTTTTCAGGGCTCTGCATTTTAACATGCTCTCTTGGGCTTCCCGGACTCTGGGTCTCCCCTCTCTGCGGCCCCCCAATTTCCATCAAGAACTCGATTCTCTGTGTTCCCTCTTCTCTCTTCCCCACCTCTGGGAAACTTCCAGCTCTCAGAAAAGACTTTGATTTGGTTGTTTGCAGCCCAAATTGCTGGGGGGTCCCTGGTGCTGGCCTCATCTGCCACTGGGGAAATCAAGGCTGCCCTTCTCTGCTGGGAAGGGGGATGGAGGCCAGCAGCTGAAGACACTTTTTTTTTTTAAGGAAAGGGTGCACACATTACTTTAATAATTAAAAAAAAAAAAAAAAAAAGAAAACATCTAAAAGAACATTCAGACACAAGGTGAGATATACTTATGTGCCTAACAGCCCAGCGGCAGGAGAGGCATTGGTCACTGAGGCGAAGTGGCCCCGCCTGGAGGGAGGAGCAGGAAGGAGAAGTGCAGGGAGGGTGGAGGGTGCCCAGGAGGCTCAAGGGACTATAGGCTCCATGAGGACAAAGTCCCCTGCTCCTTAGCACCTTGGACAGTGCTGTGCACACAGTAGGTCCTCAGTAAATACCTGTTGATCACAAGGTAAGGCAAAGGCTTGGATGCAAAGTGTGCTTGAGGCCAGGGCAGGGGGGGTGGGGGTCCCACTTGGCTGCAGGGGAGAGTGTACCTGGGAGCAAAGGTAAACTGAGACCCAACTGGAGAAGCACTTCAGTGCCAGCCCAGGAGGGTTCCTTCATCCCACAGGAAAGGCCAGCCACCCAAGGTGAGGGCTGAGGAGTGACATTTGAAATCAGCATTTTAGAAAAATGAAGCCAGTAGCCCAACCAGTGCTGACCTGTGGACTTGAATGGACTCCGGGAGGGGTCTGTGAAGCTCCTAGGTTCCAGGCAGTCCCCTGAGAACCCCTCCCCTGGTGATGGGCCAGCTTAAACCACGCCCAGTGTGAGAGGACCACAGGCCACCAGGGGGACATGTCTAGACAGGGACAGAATGTCCCAAGGTCCCAGAGACAGGGTGGGGCTGGGGAGCTGGGAGCCTTCCCCACCTTGAGAGACGAGATGGGGCAGACTGAGAGGAGCAAAACGGCAAGAGCTGGGTGTTAGAGGAGGTCCAGTTGGGGGCAAGAGAAGGCAGGGGGGGTGACAGAGAGGTAATAGGAGAGGAAGGGGGAGAAAAGCCACAGAGATATAGGAGGGGGAACCTCAAGAAAAAGCAGCATAATGAGGGCTGGGAAAAGGCCCAGGACACTGGTGTGGCCCTGGCTCCCACTGTCCCTACTGATCCCAAACCCGGACAGGGGAGGGGTCCTATGCCAGTGACGCCCACACTGTCCCCAACGCTGCTGTTTCACATGTCCTCTGGCTCTTCCAGCAGATAGCTAGAAACAAGTTATACTAGATGATGTGAATAAAATTCCATGTCCTTCCCACAGGATCTGTCCCCAGCCTCCTTCCTGAGCCATCTCCTGTCACCCCCACCCTGCCCCTGGCTGGCTGCTTCTGCTCCAGTCACAGTCTTGCTCCTACACGAAGCTCATTCCTGCCTCGGGACCTTTGCACTTGCTGTTTCCTCTGCCTGAAATTCCTTCCCTGATAACCACATGACTCACGTCCCCACTTCCTTGGGATCCCTGCTCCCTTATCTCACCGCCTTCCCCGGCTGCCCTATCTAGAAGAGCACTCGCCACTCTTCCCTTTCTCCAGCTTTTGTCTGCCTGTTCTTATCACCACCTGACACCATACATTGACTAGCGCGCTTGTTTTTATTCCATCTCTGCCCATCTCAGTCAGCTACTGCTGAAATAATGCTGCGTAACAAATCACCCCGATACTCAGGGCCTTAAAGCAACAAGCACGTATCCTCATTTGTGAGCCTGCGGGTCAGCCGGGGCACTGTGCCTCCAGCCTCCGGGCTGCTCCAAGTATTTCTTTCTTTCTTTTTTAAATCCTCACTCGAGGATATTTTTTCCATTGTTTTTCAGAGAGAGTGGAAGGGGGTGGAGAGAGAGAGAGAGGAAGGGAGAGAGAGAGAGAGAGGTGTGAGAGAGGCACATCGATTGGTTGCCTCCCGCATGCAAGGATCGAGCCTGTAGCCGAGGTACGTGCCCTTGGCTGGAATCGAACCCAGGACCCCTCAGTCCCCATGCCGATGCTCTATCCACTGAGCCAAACCGGCCAAGGCTGCTGCAAGTCTTTCTTCATTCTCCTTGGACCAGTAGCGCCAGGGCGTGTCCTTCTCAGAGAGAATGGCAGGAACTGAACCGCCAAACTGAACCTCGTGGCACGTTTAAGGATGCTCATGACACGCCGCTGACATTCTGCAGGCCCGTGAAGAGTCACGGCCAAGTCCAATGTCAGCGGCGTGGGGAAGTGCACACCCACCCCGAGCAGGTGTGTAACCGTGTGGGCGGGGGAAGGTGGGGTGGGTAGAGGAGCCACTGTTTTCATAACAACATCCAAACTGTCCTATCCCCCAGTGGCACATAAACACCATGAGACTAGGACTGGGCTCCATCCAGCCTTATCTCCAATACCTAGAACAGTTCATAGCAAAGATGCAATATACAAATTAAGTGAATTTGTTAAGTGAATATACAAATTAGCCACTTAATATTCAGATGACAAGTTTGTCTTTCTCCTCCCAGTATCTGAGTCTAAAATGTTGGTTGGGTCCCCATCTCCCTAACACAACTTTCCTGCCCCCACCTATCTGGGCCCAGGGATTGGATGCTGTGACAGGAGGTGTGGGGGCCTCCTGTCTCCCTTGGGCTCCTAGCACCTTCAAGAACCTGTGTGCACCCCCAGCGCCACCTCACCTGAGCTCCCATCTCCTGGGAACCTCTGGAAAAAGCTTCCAGGGCTCCCCAAGCTTAGCCAGCTCTTAAGTCTGGCCCCACTGGTCATGCACTTGGCCTTGTTCTCTGAACTTACGACTTCATCCCTCTGACCTGCCTCTGGCGTCCTGGTGCAGTGGGGCAGGAGGCCACGGGAGCCAATTCCCTGAGACCCTGACTATTGAAGGGCTTGTCGGGCTGGATTTTTTAAAAAAGTTGTTATGAAGGAGGGTGTTAGACAATCAGTGGGGCTTGAACTATGTATTAAATCATAGTATTCCACTGATATTCAATTTCCTGATGTTGACCTTCTCCTGAAAATATATAAAAGGATGTCCTTGAAATATTTAAGGGGGATGGTCATGGTCTCTGCAACTTACTCTCAAACGGTGCAGCAAAAATAAAAGAGTAAAAATCATAGTGTGCATATTGTTATATTAAATATAGACACTCATAGAGAGAAAGAACTAAGGCAGATGTGGCAAAACGTGAAGAATGGGTGACTAGGTGACAGGTAGAAGGCAGTTTATGATATTCTTGTAACTTTTCTGCAGGACTGAAAATTTTCAGAATAAGTTTGATAATAAAAACAAAAGCTGACAGGTGGGACCTTTTAAGCACTCTCAGAGGCAGCTGCCCCCCTCCCCCTTTTCTGTCCCTGCCCCCTCTCAAGAGCCGGGGTTTTGTTTACTAAACATCTCGGCCATGAGCTCTCACCCCCTGATTTCATCAGTTATAAATGTGCTCGCTACTCACCACAAGGCAATTTGTGACGGACTGTGGCTTGCTCTCAGAGCAGCACATCCAAGTTCACCGCAGCCTCGAGTAGAGACGAGGGTTGGGGCCAGACACAGGGCTGTGGGGGTGGCATGGGCACCCAGGCAGCCCTGCCACCTTCCTGTTTGTCAGCCAAGAGAGGCTGCAGGGGACAGCAGGCAACTGGGTCACTGCTCAGGCCGGCTACTACTGCTGGGCCAGCCTGGTCAGGTCTATGCAGCCAGAGCTGGAGGCTCCCCCAGGACCTGAGGTGTCCCAACTCCTGGGAACTGAAGCAAATACTTGGGCTAGCCCTGCGTTAGGTGCCTTATGTGTATAAAGTCATTTAATGTGCACACAAGAAAACCCTGGGAACAGTTATTATTATTATACCCATTTTGCAGACGAGGAAACTGAGTCATGGAGAAAGTTAAGTAACTTCCTCAAAATCACTGGTAAGAGACAGAATCAGGTTTTACACTCCTATCATCATGCCACATTGCTAAGTAATTTATATTAATACATTCAATGTAAGTTTAATTGGCATCTAATGATTAAAAGTCACAAAAAGCAACAATTTCACTGCTGCCTCGTTCACCTCTCTGAACCCCGTGTGGATCATTTTTCCCTGTGTAAAAGCATCCATTAGCTCCTGCTGCCAGTTTATAAAGCAGAAATCCTTAACCTGTACAGAGCCCTCTTGCTTCTCTAATTTCTGATTTTCCAATTCCCCCTTCTGGTAACAGCCCTTTTCCTAACTGCAATACATGTAGTTCCAGGGGAGCTGACTCCAGCTTGCCTCACATCAGACCAATCACGGGACCCAGGACCGGCCAATCAGGTCACCAAATGCCCCAGCTATAGTGATTGATTTAAGGAGGGACACATGACCCACCAGAACCAATGACAATCTATTCTGGGACCCCCCCCCCCCAACTCTTGGGAAAAGAAAATCTCTCCTAATGTTGGGGTGGCTGAGAGAAGGAATGTGAGCCAGGAGCTGCTGGCAGCCTTCATGCTGTTCCCTACAACTTCCAAATAGTTCCCTTTCATTCCTTCCAATAATCCCAAATCTTAATTTTTCCTGAGGTTCTTCCTCTCACCAATAATATCACAGCACTTGAGGGCTTATAGGTTTCTCAAAATTTTGGAGTTAAAAATTGCCATTTACTTTGTAGCTTCCCTGGTCTGAGCCTGGCAGCTTTCTAAAGCTGATGGTGGGGGAGGATTTAGCCTGCCTGCCCTCCCTCCCTGGCTATTTCTCGAGTACATTGTCCCTGCCCGGTTCTTCTCACACACAGGCAACAAAAGGGGGAGTCAGATCGTGGCCCTAAATGCCCAAGCTGCTGGTGGCGAAGCAGAGAGAGCTCCAAAGTTGGGGCTAGAAGACTGGTTAGATCCTAAACTTTGCCATTTACTGAGCATGGTCCAGCAGGTTAGTGAACCTCTCTCAGGCTCAGTTTCCCCATCAGTAAAATGGGTACTGCTGAAGGTTAAATGAGACGTGGTCTTTAGAAGTGTTCTCTAGACTGTAGAGCACCATGCCTCCTGATTGCTGCCGAAAAAGAGATATAAATGGGTTTCTTCTTACCCAGGATGTCACTGAGATTCTGGTGACTGTGAGACCGGTGGCTGAGTGCAGGTCTGCACACACCCAGACAAGGCCGGCTTCTGTACCTGCGGAGCTTTCCCAGCCAGCACCCACCGCACATGGACACTATCGGTTTGCAGAATGAGTGAGTGAGAAGGTGTCAGAATACAAAGGTAGACGTTGTCTTATTTTAGTTTTTACTCAAAGGGACCATTCTTGCTACAGTAATATTGCACAGAACCCAGTAATGCCAGTCAGTGTCTGAACTGATGGTGTTTGTGACTTAAAGTGATGTCAGGACTCTCTTGTACCTAAGAGCGCGCAGAAAGTCATGGGCCTGAGGGAGTTTTCATTCAGAAACAGGGGAGATTACTCTCACTGAAGAAAATGTAAAGGAAGGTGGGAGACAAAAATAAAGGTGGGTTTTGATGATACCAAGAGTTGTGCTTGTTCATGTTCCAGTTACATCTGCCATCACAGAAGTTATGAGTTAGGGAACCCAGGAGTCTAAAATGACATCCAGAAGGCCCCTGAGGACATGGGAGCAAAGCGGTTCGTTGGCTAAAAGTATGAATTAAACCCCAACGGCCTTCCCAGCCTGTTAGCCTCATTTTTAGGGACTCTGTCCTTGACTATCACTGCCTCTCCCACAGGCTGCTAGAAGGCTGAATCCATCCCCCAAGCCCCCTCCCCCTGGCCCCTGTCGTGGGAAGGGGAGCTCCTGAGCAGCAAGCCAAGCCCCGTTCTGCCTGGACCCAGATTCCCATCTGTGGGGTGGTCTGGGCAGTGGCCAGCCAAAGAGTGGTAATTACTGTGAGGTGCAGGGCGCTCAGGTGGGCCCCCACACCCCCACCTCCATGTAGGCAGTGAATGGCCCTGGCCTTGGATAAGATGGTGTCAGCAGGCGCCTGCCCACCCCTTGCTGGGTTCCCAGGCCCCTGGAGCCCTCTTGTAATAGGAGCCATTTGCCCCATAACCAGTGGGTGACCAGGTTTTTAATCTTGGAGGCCCCTTGGATCTCAGCTGGGAAGTGGGATTTGTCAAATGGGGAGGGGAGAGCCTGTCTGGGAATGCCAGAGGGCTTCTCAGCAGAAGGGGGTTGTCCTGGAGCAATAGGTCTCCATTCCAGACCAGTCCCTGCCATCTCTCCAACCTCCCCCAGTCTCTGAAAACAGCTCTCCTCTTCCCAGTGTCTTCAACATGCCCGGCAGCTAGAAGTAAATGAAAGCCTGGATTTGGAATCAGGATGGAGTATTTTGTACTAACTCAGGTGCTCATCAATTTGGGGTGCCCCTTGGTTTGACACATTCTCCCCTCTCTGAAACTCCCTCTCTGGCCTGCTGCCTATCAACAACTGTCCTGCAAAAACCCTCTACCTGGCCACTGAAGAAGCTGCCTCCTGGCTGTCAGGAAGGATGAGAAGGACACTGGGCCAAAACCTGCCTCCTCTCTGTCACAACTTGCTGTGTGACCTTGGGCAAGTCACTCCTCTCTCTGGGCCTCAGTGTCAGTAGGACGACAGACCTGGAATTTCTTGAGGGCCCAGTTCTTGAGACGCATAATCCAGTACACCCCTTGCCAAGGACCCTGCGACACATGTGTCTTGTTCTCATTTTACAAGGGAGAAGATGCTGCCTGGGGGAAGTGAAGCAGTTGGCTCAGGCCTCACAGCAAGTGGGTTCAGGGCCAGATCTGAAGCCAGGTCTCTCCTACTCCATTGCCTGAGCGCTTTCTCCTCTGCTGTGACCTCCAGGTGATCTTGAGGGTGGCTTCCCAACTAGAGGTAAAGAGAGCTCTAATCACAGCCCCTCAGGTCCTCATTCCTTCTCTGTGCATTTGCTGCCTGACCACCTAGTGCTTCCTCAGGGAGGTTGTCCCTGACCACACATGAACCACAGCCCCTCATTCTCGAAGGGGTGAGATTATCTTACATCTTCACTTATTTATCACCATCTGTTTCCCATTAGAATGGAAGTTACACAAAGGCAGGCGCTTGATCTGATGTGTTCACTGTTTTATCCCTAGCACCTCGAACCAGCACCTAAAACCACGCCTATATGTATATGTTTCTCAGTATGGCGTGAAGTACAAATAAATGAATTTATGACATAACACAGCTACCATTTCTGGAGTGTTTAGTATGAGCCAAGCACGGTGCCAATCTTCATAACAACCCCATGAGGAAGGTCAATTATTATACCCATTTTACAGATCAGGATACTGAGTCATGTGGCAGTTAGATAACTTGCCCCACATCCTACAAGATCTGGCTTTCAACCTCTGCCTGTCTGACTCCAATCCCCATCAGAATGCTTTGGCAACTTCAAAGCGCCCTAAAAGTCAGCGACTTATATTAACAGAGCTTCTGCTCTTGCTAAGAGCTGCACCTCCGATGTGAGTGGAGCCTGTGCGCAGCTGGCCTCTCCCAGGCCTCTTGTTCTTGCCAAGGGGAGAAGCACCGAGGCCCCATGGGAGCCCTGAGTGCAGAGACCTGGATCTTTTCCCTCTCGTGGGCAGTGGTCCAAAATTGAAAACAAACACTTTAAAATAAAAGCCATATTAAAAAACAAACTCAACTTTCTGCCTTAAAATATTGTGAGCCAGGGGGGCAATTAGCAATTATGCTGTATTTTATTATGAGAAGATGGAATTCTAATTGGACTGATTTGAATTCCACACACCTCCACAGATTGTTTTGGGAATTAAGGTATCAGTTGTATCAGTAATTATGGTTTACCATTAAATTACCCCCCCACAGAAAACTGTTAAATTGTCTGTGACGGCGCTTAAATTTAGCCCAGACCCATGTCTTATGAAGACTGCGCGAGTCAATACAAGCCACCCGGAAACCACTGGGTGCCCTGTGCCAGGCGGTAATTAGGGGTTGAGGTTTCCAAAGTTTTACCTGAGACAGCAGGGACAAGCCCTAGGCTGCAAGATGCTCACGTGGAGAGCTTGGATGCTCCCCTTCCCCCTCCCCCCCCCCACTCTCCAGAACAATGTTCCTGGATCCTGCCCTGCTTTGCTGGGCCAATACCTGAGCTGCCGAGGGCATTCTGGAAGGCAATGTGGTTTCAGCTGATGGGCGATGCTTCGGCGAAGTCTACCCACAGAAGGAGCCTGGGGCAGTGAGGGGCAGTGTATGGCTCGGGGACATTGCAATCATAAGTATCTGGGATAGAGTGTCTGCTGTGCCATTTAGAAAAGAAACTCAGGAGAGCCACTTGATTTCTTTGAGCCTCTGTTTCCTCATCTGACAAGTGGGAATGTCACCTGCCTCATGTGTGGGTTACTGGGAAGATTAACTGAGAGTAACAATAGTGACAACTGTCTCTGGCACCCTTGCAATGTGCCCATCAAGCGCATTCATCTTATTTTTCCTCTCACCCAAAGATATTTTTTCCATTGCTTTTCAGAGAGAGTGGAAGGGAGAGAGAGAAAAACATCGATGTGAGAGAGACACATCGGTTGCCTCCTGCACTCACCCTGACTGGGGCCAGAGATCAAGCCTGCAACTCACCAGAATCGAACCTGGGACCCTACAGTTCAAGGGCCAATGCTCTAACCACTGAGCTGAACCGACTAGGGCAACAAGCATTCATCTTTAATCTCTACGGCAATCCCATGAATTGGATAGAAGAGCTGGATTGGGAGGATTCTTTGAGGGCAAGTCATAAACCTCGATTCCATCTCATTTAGGCAACCTGGGAATTTATTGGAAGGGCAAAGGGGCACTCACAGAATGGAAAGGGAGGCTGGAGGAGATTCAGGCTGGAGAGGACCCAGGGAGCTTCAGCAGGCCTCAGAAAATTCAACTGCTCATCATGTTCTCCCAGGTACCCAGTGAAACAAACAAGCTCTATTACCTCACCCATCCCTGCCCCCCAAGACCCTGGTTGTGTTCTAGAGCCCCCTTGGCCCTACAATGGGGGGCAGCAAGAGGAACTTCCCAAAGGGCAGGCACCTGGATTTCTTATTCCTCAAGAAAACACAAACAGTGGTGAGGGCAAACTGGGGGAATGGATACTGGGCACAATTATTCCCCTTTTATAGACCAGAAAACCAAGGGTCAGGACTGTTAGCCACTTGCCTAAGTGCACACAACCAGTAGGGAGCAGAGTTGGGACTTAAATCCACGCCTCTCCTAGAAAATAGCTTCCTTCCTTCAGCCCCAATCTGGACTTTTCCAGGGCAGGACCTGATGTCAGCATCCAGGGCTCTGCTGTGGGGTCTTGTGCAGATGGCTGGTCATGGGGGTGGGCGGTGCCCAGCTGGGGTGGGAAAGCCTCGGGATGGAGGGGCAGCTACCCTCACCCAACTCACGGACCAGCTGATCGACGTGGAGAGCGCCTCTGAACTTTTACACAGCTATCAGGATGAGCTGGGAGGGAAGGCTGGTTGTCATGACATTGAAGAGTTTTAGAGGCTGTCAGATGCTCAGGGGTTGTTTCCATGGGTGGAAACCCTTCCCCCGCTCCCTACCTCCGTACCTTGGTTTCTGCTGTTTCTTCCACCTGGAATGATGTTTCCCCATCAAGGTTTGGTGTTTTTTTTTTCAATCCTACATATTCTTGAAAGCTGGACCCAAATTCACTTTATCAAAGAAGCTTTCCTAACTCCCCAGCCAGGGCAAACCGCTCTTTTCTCTGGCCTTTACAGAGTTCGCTCTCATTGCCCTGGCCATGCTGTGCGTGGCCGGGAGCTTGTTTTCACATCTGTCACCCTGGCAGCAAGTATGAGAGGTCTCACCCACCTCAGCCATAGCTCTGTGTTAGATCCAGGGGAGATGCAACTAAAGACAAAACATCTGTCCCAACCATTCAATTTGCTGATGTCTTATTTCCCACAATTGTTTTGGTGTCACCCCAGCTGACATCATGGACCTGGCAACACTGTAGGAAGAAAGCACTTGAAGGGGATGACTGAGCTAAGGGAAGGCAGGCTTGGTTTCTACTCTGTAGCCGCTCAAGGAACGTGGGCCCCAACTATGCACAAAATGAAGTTCTGGGTGGATCGGCCGCATCAGTGCTGTCCTGGGACCCAGAAGCCCTTCACCAAGTCTCATTTATGTTCACAAGTCTTCCTCCCATGGCTGTGCCATGGAGAAGTGGTCAGAAGCTGGCCTTGGCAGAAGAGACTCTGAGGAGTGGACAGTAAGGTGGGGGCTTGGGAGCGACAGGGCTGAACATCTGACAGAGAGGACAGAAAGGGCAAGAGGAGTCCAAAACCCAGGAAGCCTGCCCTGGCAGAAAGTACTGACACGGGTGGGGGGAGCTCTCCCAGCACCCACCCCTCTGAGTCACTTTTCACCTGTACCTCTGCCCCCACCTGGAGCTGCCCACAGGCACCTGCTCTGCTGATCCCCAAGGTCATGGCCTTTGTGTGTGGATAGAAAAGTGCAGTGTACACATTTGGTTAGCTCCTCCTTTTAATACTGTAAATTATCAGCCACAGCCTTTTTGGAAAGCAATTTGGCAGTAATACCAAGTGACATAAAAACGTTCATAGCCTTTGGCCCAATAATCTTCCTCCTGGGAATTAATCCTAAGGAAATAATTCATCAGGAAGAGGGAGCAATTCTATATCTACAGAGACATTTACTGCGATGTTATTTATGACAGGGAAAAACTAAAGACACCTTCTCCCGCCAACATAGGGGGGATGGTCCAATAAATGATGGCACATGCCTCCAAAGAAGGACTCTGCCACTAGCAAAATGGTGCATTGGAAAACTGTGTAACGAGGGACAGTCTTTAGAAATTAAAAGCATGGAGAGAGAAAAAAAAAAAGACACAGAATTGTACCTATGCCACGATTATTACAAGGCTGGCAAGCCTGTGTCTGTGTTGGGGCGAAGCGCCGCCAGCGCTGGAGAAATGAAAATAGCCGCGCGTGGCGCGCAGGGGCTGGACCGTGGGCGGAACGCGCCTCAGCCGCGCTCTCCCCTGGCTGCAGGGCCCTCTCGAGAACTCATTTTTGTGAAATCGCAGCGTGTCACCGCGGGTTCGGGCTGTCTTTATGGACCCTTGGGAGGTGGCCCAGGAAGAGCATCTCAGACCGAGCCTCTGTTCTCCGCCGTCCTGGCCCCCGAAAGAAGATGCTGCGGCCTCCCCAATCTCCATCGCAGCGCCTGTCGCTTTGCTCTGAGCTTTCGGTGGCAGACAGAGCACTTTGGGGTATTTTTTCATGATCATAATTCAAATTACCTGTTTAAGTCGGTCGAATGAAAAAATAGCAGCTCCGCCCGCCCGCAGGGGGCGGCGGGGGCGCCGCAGCGCCGGGGAGGCTGCAGGGCGCTCGCGGCGGCCGTGAGCTCATTTCCTGGGGCGCGCGCGGGGCTATTTCAGCCTGGCGCTGTGCAAACAGGACAATTTACTGCGGCCAAAAGGCGCCCAAATTACAATCGTATCACAGACAAATATCCGCCACGCCAGGCCTCCGGAGGCCGGGGAGGGGCCTCTCTCCCCGCGCAGGCGGTGGCGCGGGGTCAGGCGGTCCGAGGGGCTCAGCCCCGCCACGCCCCAAGTCCGCGCGGCGCCCCCGTCCCCGGCTGTGGGCGAACTGTGCCCGCTCCCTGCATCAGGAAGGGGGCTCCTGGAGACGGTTCCTATATGGACTCCAGTGCTGAAAACCTTGCCTCTTCCCGGGTTCTCCCTGATTGAGGGCCCCCTTTTATTTGGCTGCTTCTGTGCACTTAGGATGAAAACATCCCGACATCCAGCCACCTCCAGGGTTCAGAACTGCATCTTCTTGCGCAGAAACCTCTGTACTTCTAACCCTCTCTCTCAAACTTAGAGAAAAGCCCTGAGTCCCTAGCCTGATGGTCAAAGCCACCCATGTCTTGGCCCAGCCCACCCCCCTGCCCCACTCATGCTCTAGCCACCGAGAGCACACAAGGCTTCTTCACAATTTGGTGCCTTGCCATTTGCCTTTCCACTCCTCCTAAATGTTTCCTGGTTTCTCTGCCTGGTGAACTCTTGCGGATTCTTCAAGACCCAACTCATGTCACCTCCTCCGTGAAGCTTTCCCTGCCTTCTAGGCAGAGTCAACCCCTTTCCTTTCCTAGCGCTGTGCAGGAGCCTGTGGTACCTCTCCCATCCTGTAATTACTTGCTTGAATGCCAGTGCCATACAGATGTCCCTCCTCCTCTCTGGAAAAGGGTGCTACTTTCCTCGCCCATTGGCCTCACTCAGGCTTGGCCATGTGTCCTGCTCTGGCCAGTGAAGTGGGATATGAGTCAGTGGAGAGCAGAAGCTCCCAAAGCCATGCTTTCTTTTCCCTCTTACAAGCAAAATGTGAACAATCCCAGACACTCAGCTGTCTGATCAGAGGAAACCCCCAAATCAACATGGCTCAAAGTGCTCTTCCAGCCGACAAGAGAGAACAAGTGTTGGGGAAGATGCAGAAGACAGGGAACCTTGTGCACTGCTGGTGGGAATGCAAACTGGTGCAGCTACTGTGGAAAACACTATGGAGGTTCCTCAAAAAATCAAAAATAGAATTACCATATAATTCAGCAATTCCACTTCTGGGTATATATCTGAAGGAAATGAAATCACTGTCTTGAAGAGATATCTGCTCACCCTTGTTCATTGCAGAACTGTTCTCAGTAGCCAAGACATGGAAACACCCTAAGTGCCCATGGCCAGATGAATGGACAAAGGCTCTGTGGTGTGTGCATACACAATGGAATATTATTCTGCAATAAAAAAGGAAGAAATCCTGCCATTTGCAACAACATGGATGGACCTTGAGAGCCTTATGCTAAGTGAAATAAGTCAGACAGAGAAAGACAAATACTGTATGATCTCTTATATGTGGAATCTAAAAAAAGTCAAACTCATAGAAATAGAGAGTAGAATGGTGGTTTCCCGGGGCAGGGAGTTGGGGAGAATGAGGAGATGTCATTCAAAGGCTAAAAACTTCCAGTTATAAGATAAGTAAGTTCTGGGGGTTTAATGTATAGCATGGGGACTATAGTTAACAATACTGTATTGTATACTTGAAAGTTGCTAAGAGAATAATCTTAAATGTTCTCACCATGTGCACAAAAATGGTAATTATATGAAATGATACAGGTGTTGACTGACCTTATTGTGTTAATCATTTTGCAATATATCTGTGTATCGAATCGTCACACTGTATATCATAAACTTACATGGTGTTATATGTCAATCATACCTCAGTAATGTTGGGGGAAAAGGTATTTTATACACACACCCCCACACACCCACATATAAAGATTTCAAGTGCCCTATAGACCATCCAAGAGAAGGAACTAGGAGTCCAAGTTCATTTCAAAACCCCAGAGCTAAAACCTTTTACCTCTTCTTGACCTTCTTGGCTTGGGAATTTTGGCAGCTTCTTGAGGGCCTCCCTTCCATGATGTAACCTTGGCCACAAAGTCATCCATTCAGATTTGAGTCATTAAGTGCTCCGTGCCAGGTAAGGGAATGTAGAAATGAGTAGGGTGTCTTCAAGGGGATCAATGTCTATGGGGAACAAGGACCTGTTAACAAATTAGAGCATGATGGTGTTCCGAGTGCCGTGGTAGTCATGTGTGCGTGGGCTGTTGAGAAAACACAGAAGAGGGAACCCCCAGCTCTGTGGGAAGCCCAGGAAGGTGCCTGGAGGAAGCGGGAGTGGAGCTGTGAGAGGCAGCTGAGCCTTAGAGGATTAAGAGGAGTCCTCACACAGAGGAGATGGAGCAGTGTCCTGAATATGCCAGGAGCCAAAACTCAGGTAGGCAATGTAAGTGAGTGGGGCTGGTGGGGGTGAGGCAGCAGGGATTGTTGGAGGCTGTGAACTAGAAGGCCCGCATCCTGCCAGCAGGGCCTCTGCAGGGCCTGCAGCCAGGTCTGGATTCACCCTCCGTTTGCCCCACCTGCCAGGCGCCTTTGTGCAGGGCACAGCCTCCACAACCTCACCTGGGTAGCCTGTCTGCCTAAGCCCACCATCAGCTGCATATTGCCGTGTTGCTGAAGAGGAGTTGTTTTTGGCCACATCTTGCTTTTTATTTTTAAAATATATCGTTATTGATTTTAGAGAGAGGAAGGGAAAGAGAGAGAGATAGAAACATCAATGACAAGAGTCATTGATCGGCTGCCTCCTGCACACCCCCGGCTGGGGATCAAGCCCACACACCCGGGCTTGTGCCCTGACCAGGAGTTGAACCGCGATCTCATGGATCCTAGGTGGATGCTCAACCGCTGAGCCATGCTGGCGGGGAACACATCTTGCTTTTTAAAGAAAAGCCAGACTCCGATTTTAATGTAAAATTTTCCAATTTGTCAAATACTACTGAGGCCAAACAATACCCAGACAGGATCCACCCTAGAGTTCAACACACAACCCATCCCTTCACTCGCATTTGATGGGGGAAAGTACAATCACTGATTCAACCTCTTGCACGCCCCTGCAAAGCCCTGGCAGAAGGACGGGCTGGCTTCTGCATGAGAATCAGACAACGTGGGGCGGCCGCTGAGACTGAAAGGTAAAACTTTAATCCATTAATCCACCTTGTTTTGAGAGAGCCTCCCCTGCCCTCTTGGCTGCCCTTACCCTGGCCCCGCCTGTTTTGCTAATGATAAATGACAAGCAGTGGACGTTATTAATTAAAGTGCCCCCAGTAGTCAGTGGTAAGACCCAAGGCCACATGCAGACGAGGCATTCAAAGCATTCCTGCTGCCCCCACCCAGGGCGCAGGCCCCAGGCTCTCTCCTGCCCTGGCTGGTGCAGGGCCCAGCGGCCACAACCTCACACAACGGGGCTTCCTAGGAACTGTCTGGGCTCCGCTCTGTCAAATGGAAATCACCAATATGGGCCACACAGTAATTAAACTCCTGTCATTCTTTTGACAAAAAATGTTCCTCTTGGGACATTCCCACAGGCTGCTGAAGGACTGTCTGGGGCCTGCAAGCTCCCAGCTGATTACCAAGGGATTTTTGAAGTTGGCCTTGACTGGGGATCAAAAGGGGATGGGAATCAGGGGGTAAATACAAGGGTGGGAAATGCCTTATAATTAAATTTATCATTTTGTTGTTCAGCTTGAAGCACCAATAACTGCTTCCCCAGGACCAAGATGGGCAGAGAGATAAAAACAGACCTTCAAGGCCCCTTTACTTATATTGTTTGTTTACTGATTTACCCCAAGTACCTGAACAGAGCCTGGCACATAGTAGGTGTTCACTGGTCAGCAGGAGATGGCCTCATGCCAATTTTTGAAAGCAACAATCAGGAGCAATTCCCAATTAAAGTTCTAGAACCAGTGGTTTCTAGTTATTGCCGCCAGATTGTACATGTGTTGACGAGGCCAGTGTGTTGTTCAACTGGCTGTCCCCAGAACCAGGCACAATGCCCAGCCCAGGGCCTGTACACAGTGGTTTCTTAATAGTATCTGTTGACTTAAGGCTTCAGGGGCAAACCACAGCCCGTCCCAGTCTAGCAGAGCCCCACTGGGATGTGACCTGTGTATATTTAGACAGTCCCTTGAGCTGCAGCAGCAGCCATGGCAACAACAAGGTCAAGGAGCCCAGGGGTCAAACGCACAGCTGGATGTCACAGCTGGAAAAGCCCAAGATCTCAGCCAGCCCCTGACTGGATCAGAAAGAAAAATGAATTAGTTACAATTTGGGGTTTCTAAAAAATGCAACTTAATTTCCCTATATCTCTCTTTGAGACCCCTATTCTGTCTAGTAGCAGAAAACTTAATTTCAGCTGAACTCAGAAATTTCAGGTTTAAATTCAGTCTATTCAGGATTTTCTCATCTCCCTCCCAGGGCGACTCCTTAGTTCTAGGGGCTTCTGTGGCAAAGGAGGAGCAGCAGCTGGAGGACAGGGGCTCTAAGCCATGTTCATTGGTATCTGTCTTCACGAGCCTCTTGGCATGGTCACCCCACCTCATTGGTGTCTGCTAAATCCGTGTCCTTTTTTGCAATGGCCATCAATCCGCCCGCTCTGCATTTTCTTCACCCTTGCCCAGCACCTTCCATGGCCTCCTTGGGAGTGTGGGAAAACCAGGGCCCAGGGCCTCATTGCCCCTGGCTGCCAAGACAGAGCAGGGTTCCCACCCACTCAGGGTTTCTGACGGACAGTGGGGACACAGTCCCTTCTGTTCTGGTATTTCCCAAACTGGTTGGGTAGATTCTGTAGGAGTCCTCACCCCATTTTGACCACTGTCTCTGTTGTGAGCTATGGATCCTCCAAACTGCGTAGATGGTCACCAGCAACAAGGAAATGGGGGGGAGGGAACCCTGTTGATCTTGCAGCAGTTTATGCCCTGAATGCCCCATAGGGAATGGAGGTCAAAAAAGCAGAAAGGACTCACCCAATTCCGCATAGCATGAGTGAGTGGCAGCGCTGGGCCAAGAGCCTGGGACTTGTAAATCACTCACCAGTCCTTCTCCTGAACCAGGCCCTGTCCCAGGTTCTAGCACCCGCGACTACAACCAATAGGGTATGTGTGACATTTTAAAACATGGCCACAAATCCTTTGACTCTTCCTCTTGAGATGTGGTCTATGTCTTCTTTCTTCAAATACTGGCAGGCTAGCAACTGCTTTAATCAACAGCATAGAAAGAAATGACACCAGGTGACTTCCACCTCTAGGCCATCACAGGAGCATCAGTTCCTGCCTTGGTAGCTGGAATATTTGTCTTTGAAGTCCTGCTCCATGTGAGAAGTGCAATTAACCTGTGGCCACCATGCTGTGAGGAAACCCAAACCACATAGAGAGGCCATGTGCAGGGACTCTGGCTGACAGTCCCTGTTGAGCCAGCCCAGCCCAGCTCAGGCACTGGACAGGTGAGAAAAGAAGCCCCCAGATGATTTCATCCCTCTGCCTATCAAGCCACCCCAACCATTCAAGTGTCCCCAACTGAGGCTATAGACATTGTAGAGCTGAGACAAGCCACCTCTTTGGGCCCCCATCAAATTCCTAACCCCCTGAATCCATGAGCCTCATAAAATGGCTATTGTTTTATGCCATCAAGTTTGGGGTGTTTTTTTTGCACAGCCTTAGATAACTGGAACTATGTGCCATCTTGGCCTGCTGGGATCCTGCAGCCTCTGATATCCATGCTTCTGCCACCAATTAAGCCATATCTGTCAGCACAGGCTCAAAGCTTCCCTCCCCTTGGCAGGGCAGATGGGAGGGTCCAGTGTGGACCTCCAACCTCTGCCTCAGACCCCCATCTCCAGCCTTCTCGAATTCCAGGGCAAGCCTGTCTTTCTCCCCCCATTGAAGTGAGGAGCTCAAAGTCATGGGCAGGGGAGTCAGATGGGTGTGAATTCCAGCTCTGCCACTCACTAGCAGTCCCACCCAGCAACTTTGATAATCAGTAAACCATTTAAAAAAACACATCCTTGGATGAACTTCTTAAAAAGTCCTTAGAGTACTCAAGAGAAGAGGGGAAGATAGTACACTAAAAGATGCAAACAAGTGATTGGGCAAACGCATCATTAGATAAATTGGCATCAAGCTAATGGCTCCCCTCCATCCATGATATTGGGGAAGTTATTTGTCCATTTCAAACCTCAGTCCTCCCCTCCATGAAATGGGGCTAATAACACCTATTTCACAGTGTTGTAAGGACATTGTAAGCTGGTGTGGGCTTCGCGCCAGGTAGATGGTAAACATTCAATAAGTTTGCCTTCCCTCCCTTCCTGAGTATTTGGACCACACAGAAGCGTCCCCTGCTCTTGGCTTTGGCTTTAAGGAGCTGTGGTCACTGAGAGGATTTCACACTGGAAGTACACGCATTCCAAATGGATACCTACCTGTATATTTTCTGGTGTAAACTATATGTCGACTCTAACTTTAGCCTGGGGGAGCTTTATTATTTGTTTCCTTTTCACGAAAGCTATAATAGAGGGAGAGAAAACCCTTCCTAGTACATTCCAATTCCTAAATACACAATTTACAATTTTCTGGGATATTATTTAAGTTTATTTTCGTTCTGGAGTCTCACCATCCCCATGGGATGCTTATTTAAGTTCCGGGTGGGCTCTGGAAAAGCCTGGAATATCTCAGAGGGAGGGAAGGAGAATCTTCCCATTTATTAAATAGCAGGCCTGGGGGCTTTGCAGGCCCTAGGGCCCAGAAGCTCCCCTGACACCAGCCCAGAGGCCCCAGCATGGGGGCTGTGCTCACACCAAGCTCTCATTTTCATGGCCTGGAGCTTGGACAGTTGGACTTCTTTCTGTTTTTTTCATTCTTGCTTATAGTGAAGCCAGTGAGAGGGACATGCTGGACCTTGGTCTGGCCGGGGGCTGTAGCTTCCTCCCTTCTTTCTGGAGATGGTCATAGGGTCCAGCTGCCTGGACCTGGGCCCCACATATGAGAAAAGACCAGCGACTTTCATCAGGTTCTCAGAAGGGTCAGGGGCCTCCAGAACGTTAAGCACCATCGGCCAGATAATCAAAGTCTATCTCCCTCCCATCCATTTCCTGCCCTAAGCCCTGTTCTTGGGACAAGGCCATCCTAGCACTCAATGGTGGGTCCCTGAGGAAGGCCAAGCCTCACCGGACATCCTCCCACATATCTTGGCCCCATGAACAAGAAGAAAGGTACTGCTGAGCAGCTACATTAGCTCACCTGGAAGGACTCTATTTCTAGACTTATTGGTTTATGAGGAATGCATGTTGTCCTGATTTAGGACAGGAGCTGTCAAACTATGGCCCAGGGGCCAAATCCAGGCCACTGCTTGATTTTGTAAATAAAGTTTCATTGGCCTACAGTCAGGCCCATTCATTTACATATTGTCTACACATTGCTTAGCACTACAATAGCAGGGGTGTGCTGTGACAGAGACCTTATGGCTTATAAAGCTTAAAGTATTTACTATTTGACCTTTTACAGAAAACATTTGCTGATTCCTGGTTTAAATGTCTTCAGGTGGGTTTTTGTGTGTTTTTTTATTACTTGGAGCTGAGGGCATCTGTCATTTGGGAGTTTAGCTTCCCCAGCATGGCATTATTAGTGATGGCAAGCTTTGCTCTCTTTAAGCCATTTTTTAGGAGAGAATTATCACAGGATGATCTTTCAGGGATTTAATAATAACATCCAATCCCACTTGCCATGGGGACCCTGGGTGGTGCAGAATCACACAGGGAGGGACTGCAGACAGACCTGGATTTACACAGACCTGGATAGAACCAGTTGCCTGTGAAAAGTAACTTAATCCTCTAGTCTTCAACTTTCTTATCTAAAGCAGGACAATTATATTTATGTGAAGGATGGGTAGGATTATGGAGGGAATTTCAGACAAAGGAATCAGTGCTGGCAAAGGAACTATCTTAGTCTGCTGGGGATGCCATAACAAAATACCATAGACTGGGTGGCCTACACAACAGGAATTCCATTTCTTACAGTTCTGGAGGCTGAAAGTCTTATGACAGTCTAGGCAGGTCGGTGTCTGGGGAGATCCCTCTCCCTGGCTTGCAGATGGCCACCTTCTTGATATGTCCTCACATGGTGGAGGTGGGGGGGGGGGAGGAAGGGGAGAAAGAGAGAGAATGAGAGAGAAGGAGAGTGCAAACTTTCTGATGTCAAGTCTTTTTTTCTTTTAGAGAGAGGAAGAGAGAGAGAAACATCGACTGGCTGCCTCCTGCAGGTGCCCCGACTGGGGTTTAAACCTGCCACCTTTTGGTGTACTGGACGACACCCCAACCAACTGAGCCACCTGGCCAGGGGTCTGATGTCACTTCTTATAATACGGACACTAATCCTATGGGATCAGGGTCCCACCTTTATAACCTCATTTAATCTTAATTACTTCCTTAGAGACCCCATCTTCAAATACAGTCACATTGGGGGTTAGGGCTTCAACATAAGAATTTTGTGAGTTAGGGGGAGAGGGGCCGTGGAGTGCACCGTGGTAAAGGTTTGTTGTCTAATCCAGACTTTGTCTGGCCCGGCCGGACGTGGCTCAGTGGTTGAGCATTGACCTAGGAGCCAAGAGATGGAGGTTCGATTCCCAGTCAGGGCACATGCCCGGGTTGTGGGCTCGATCCTCAGTAGGGCACGTGCAGGAGGCAGCTGATCAGTGACTCTCTCATCGTTGATATTTCTGTCTCTCTCTCTCTCTCCCTCTCCCTTTCTCTCTCTGAAATCAATAAAGAATTATTTAAAAAAAAAAAAAAAAGACTTTGTCTGGTCTTCGTCCTAGGTTCCTGGGAGGGAGCTTCTAACCCCTTGGAATGTCCCTGGTGATAGGAGTAGCTTTATTACTCAAGAGAGATCCCTGGGACCACCCAGAGTTTATGCTCACAAATGATTCATGGCAGGCCCTGAGATAGTCTCAGTGCAGGGCCTGTCCATCAGCGTCCAACCAGGTGATTAGAAGTTTGGGGCTTTGAGCCACGAGATATCAGCCTGACCTCTGGGGAGGGAAGGGGCTGGAGATTGAGTTCAATCACATGGCCGGTGATTCAATCACTAACGCCTATGTCATAAAACTCCAATAAAATCTCTGGGGGGTAAAAAAAAAAAAAAAAAGCATGGTCGAGCTTCCTGACTGGCCAGCACATCAATGTGCCCAGAGGGTGACTATCCTGATTCCACAGGGGAGGGCAAAGAAGCTCCCAGACCGCACCCTACGGGCCTCTTCATTTGTCTTGTTCTGATTTGTACCCTTTATAATAAAACTAACTGTAAGTATAGCACCTCCCTGAGTCCTGTGAATCATTCTAGCAAATTATCAAACCTGAGGGGGTCATGGGAAGCCCCAAATTTATAGCCAGTTGGTCAGAAGTTCAGGTGACCTGAGGACCCTCCAAAATTGTGGCTAGCCTGTGAAGTGAGAGCAGTCTCGTTGGGGACAGTGCCCTTAACCTGTAGAGTCTGCACGAACTCTGGGTTGTGTCAAATGGCATCGGAGTATTGTAGAGCCAGATTTGTGGATGCCTGATTCAAGAGCTGAACTTTATTTGGTTGGTGGCTGGAAGTCACAGGAATTTTATGAGAAGATGAGTGACAGGATTAGTAACCGGGATTTTGGAAAAAGAATCTGCCAGAGACTGAGGCTGGCCAGAATTCTCCCTGCGTCCCAGGCCCCCTTGGTCACACAGTCTCAATTTTGACATGTAATGCTGGTCACCAAAGATGCTTCCCTTCAAAAACTAAAGAGCAGCTAGAAAGCAGCCCACATAGGTTTACAGTTGAGAGTGTGCGAAACACAGAGTTGATTCCTGTATTATTATTTCTTAATTCTTGTGTTAACTTCCATTCTAACAACGGTAAACCTGCTTTTGCCCCACCCTGTATATTGGTGGGGTTGGAGCCACCCCCAGGTAGGCCAGCCAAAGAGCTGCAGAAAACGCTCGCTCCTGGGAGCAGAAGGTCAGCGGGTTCTTCCAGCTGCAGAATTCAGGTAAGAGGCTTGGATGCACCCAGCCCAGCCTTCTCTTTAAAGCACAAGGGGTGTGGGAACAGGACCGGGTACAGCTTCCCTTTGGGGGTTTGGAGAGCCTTCCTGTGCCCTCCAGCTTGCATATTTCCAGCAACAGCTAAACACTGGCAATTGTATTTCGGCATTCCTTGAACACCCCTGGGCCCTGGGCACTCTGCTGTGTGCTCCCCTCACTGGATCTGATCTGGCTGTCACTGGAACACTGCACGGGGTGATGACATCTCTGGGCCCAGCGAGCAGCGCCTCGAGGTTCAGATGGATTTTGCAAGACAAAAACCTAAATCTATTTTGCGGCTGCCAATACACATTCTGACTTCACCACATCCGCGGTCATTCCAACCACAAACACAAAAGGTGCCATAAATTTTTTTCCATGCGGTATTTGATTGTTTCTGGCACCATTCATTTCTTGATAAGTCAGCCAGTCAAAATAGCCAGTCCAGGGCTGGCACCGATCCCAAGAGCCCATCCTCCGCCTTTGAATTACTGAAGTGTTAGGTCTTAATTGTTTGCAGCTGTTCCTTCTCATGATCTCTTTTCCCATTGACTTTGATGAGAGAAAAAATCGAGAGAAATACTAGCGAAAAAGTTTAATTGCACTCAAGGAAACAGCAGTCTTTTTTCTTTTTTCAGGAGGGTGGTTGCTAGGGGCTTAGAGAAATGGAGAGTTAATTTTTAATAGGTGTAGAGTTTCAGTTTTGCAAGATAAAAGGAGTTTTGGGGATGGCTGGCAATTGCGGTTGCACAACAGTGTGAATGTACTTAATGCCTTTGAACTCTACACTGAAAAATGATTAGGATGGTAAATTTTATTTTATATGCATTTGACTATAAGTTAAAAAAATTTAAATCGATGGACGAGGCACGTATACGTTTGTAGAAGCTTTTTAAAAATAATTTTAAATAATCTTTGAGATGCACAAAGAATATGCTGTCCTTGGTTCAAAATAAGTCACAAGAACGCATCTTCAAGTGAAGCTCCAGAACAGTGATGGTACTTTCTAGAACTTCACTTTCAGGGTTACATTCTTGTCTGTTTCCCAAGGTGTATCTGCTTAAAGTGTGGTTTCCAGGTGGGCAGCATTAGCCTCACCAGGGAGTTTGCTAAAATATCTTTGGCCCACCCTTCACCTACTGAATCAGACTCTCTGGGGTGAGGGTGGGGGGTAGGGGGGGTCCAGGAATCTGTGTTTTAACAACTGTCCAGGGGATGAGCTATGGTCACCAAATTTGAGAAGCACTGCCCTGGAGCAGGGGCAGTGAACTTTTCCTGCAGAGAGTCAGACAATTGATTGAGTCAGATGGTAAATATTTTGGGCTTTGTGGGCCAAGAAGCAAATTTGAGAATGTTATATAGGTACTTAGTAGGATAAACAAATGTTCACAAAGAGGTTATTGACAAAATTTTAAATGTAATCATAATATGTGGGACAATTTTTTGTTACACAAGCTTACTAACGAAAATAATGGATTTTTTTTTTATAACATTTCGCTTCATTGCATTCATAAAATTGATTGCAAATGTTCATCTGTAAAACCATTCCTAGCTTACAGGCTGTAAAAAAAAAAAAAAAAGGCAGAGGGCTGGATTGGCCCCCAGGCCAAACTCTGGCAACCCCATCCCAGCACAAGCAACCTCCATTGTTCTAGCAGCGTGGCTAGTAGGGAGCAGTTGCCTTTGCCTCCACCCTGGTTTTTCTTTGATCTATTACCTCTCTCCTGTTTCATGCAGTTCCTCTCACCCCAGCCATCAGTGGGAGAGAGCAGGGGCTGCAGAAACCCTCTGATGATGGGGCCCGAGTTAATTCCTGCCACAAGGATCACACTGTGATGTCCATCTCGGCCTTGTGGGATTTTTGAGAATCACACTCCATCTACCCTGCTCTAACATGCAAAGACAGCCTTTGCCATTTCCATTTATCGATTCAGTTTGGCAACATCTAGTAATGACCTTTAAATCCTGTGCAAATGTATTTGAAGTGGCCCCCAGGGATTAAAAACCTGGATGTTCTCTCTCCAGCAACAGCACCGCGGCCCCTCAGATTTTCCGTTCTGCTTGCTATTAAACATTTATCTATTGCATATTTTTATGCACCAGAAAGGGGCCCCTCTCTCAGCCTGTTTGGGCCATGGGACTGTAAAGTGGTTGCTTATCTTCTGGAAGGCAATCAGGCACCACAGAAACAGCCCCCTTCTGAAAAAATAAGTAATCCTAAATACAGAAAACTCTGTTTGGGCAACGACGTTGAATGCCCAAAAGTAGATACAGGCTCAATCCAGCACCAACAAGCACCACTCAGGATGTAGGAGATTCCCACACTTTCGGTTGGGTTGCCTTCCAGAGAGCAGTTCCATGACGCCAAACAACCTCCATGTGCCTCGGTCTCCCTTTCCTCCCCCTTCCTTTTCTAACATTCCTCTCTTCGAAAACCAGCTTCATCCACTTTGATCAGGAGCCAGCAAACCTGGGTTGTCCTTGTGACCCTTGTGCCCAAGGCAGGTACAGGCTCCCTGCCCTGCCTTCCCCACCCTCTGAGTGGAGCACCCTTGACATAATCAGCGTCCCTGGTTAGGGTGGATTCTCGGCGTTTCGCTCTGATGAGTTGATGTTCGAAGGCTCCGTATCCAGTGGGGGTGAAGACAGAGAGGGGAAAGGGGCTGGCTGGGCTGGGTCCACGGGGCAGGAGCCTGGCCCCAGGATAGGACATAGCACTCTAATGGGTGTGTCAGAAGACGACAGACAACCCTTAAGGAAACGGTGACCCATCATCTCAATGGCCCGGGCAGCCTTTAGGAATAATGGTCATGAAGACTCTGCAGCAACATGGAAAATGCTATGTCATCAGGCAGAAGATATAACTTGATGGACCTACAGGTAGGGGGGGTGGAGAAGAGGCTGGAGAAATGAGTGGGGCTGGTTCCCACACTGGTTTGGGTGTGTCACCTTGGTTAATCTGG
The DNA here is from genome assembly GCF_964146895.1 of Miniopterus schreibersii. Classification (NCBI taxonomy): domain Eukaryota; kingdom Metazoa; phylum Chordata; class Mammalia; order Chiroptera; family Miniopteridae; genus Miniopterus; species Miniopterus schreibersii. Next base: position 23,786,979 of record NC_138116.1, read on the forward strand.
GACTAACGCTTTCCAGAAGCCCCTTTTCCTTATGGGTTTGGGGTAGAGTTGGTGGAAAGAGAAATTTACAGGAGACTTGGAAAATGAAAGTGAAGCAACATCATGACTCCCAGGGGGGGCTGTCACTGTCTGATGCTGTGAGGGACAGAGGCAGAGGTGTCCTGCCTGTTGGCCTTGCTGAGCAATGGCTCCCTACAGACCTCCCCATGAGCTCCCTCTTGGCTCCTTTTGGGCAGCTGGCTGCACTTGGTATCTCAAATGTCTCTACAAGTTCTGACTTGTCACCCATGGCAAGACTTGTCAATGACACTTTCTTTGATCATCCAAATCCCCTTTTAGAATGTCATTTCCCCAGCTCCTCCCACATTTGGGTAGGTGTAATGCCTATAATAAACCCCTATTCTCATATACACTGCTTCCCTGGCTAGACCCTGGTCAATATGGTCCTTATCGTGAGTCCCTTTGGAAGAGCAGGAAAAACCTTCTCAATGAGCATCTCCCCCAAAACACACACACACACACACACACACACACACACACACACACACCACGGCTCCCTTGGGGTAAACCTCTTAATAGCCAGGAGGACTGGAGAAAGAGAGGTCCTCGCATACTCAAATGTTAAGAGAGCTGTGCCCGCCTTCAGATCACCTGCCAGAAGGAGGAGATGGTGGGTCCAGACCTTCAGTAGAGTGGGGTTTCTCCAGGCTTCAGGGCCTCTCTAGAAGTCTTAGAGAGCTATCTATCCTATGGCTAATACTTCTGGATCACAGTCAAGAAAATCAGACCACAGGATGCCTGGGCCTCCACCTTTCCCAGGGGCCTCAAGTTCAAATCAGTTTCCTTTGTGGAGAACTCAGTCCTCCCGGCTGGGATCCTGAGGTGTAGTTGGTTGAATTTATATCCTTAAAGTCTGGCTGCTCTTGCATGTCCAAGTCCCAAGGTTTTCAAATCAGGCTCTTCTCTACAGCCCTGAGCATGACAGCCAGTCCCTGTCCTCACGAAGTTCCCAGTCTTCCAACAGACAGCAAAGTGACCATTAAAGGGCACTTTGCCAAGGGCAATATGAGGGACACTGCAGTATGCCATGAGAATGCAGGGAAGGGTCCTAACACAGGCCAGAAGCTCAGAGAAGCTTTCCAGGAGGAAGTGATGTAAGCCAAAGGCAAAAGTAGCAGATGATGCAGGAAAGGCTTTTAGGTGAGGGACCAGCTGCATAAAGGGAGAGGTGTGAGAGAACATGGGACTTGGGGGAACCGAGAGGTGCCCAGGGAGGCACCTGGGAGGTTGCCGGGCAGTGGGAAGAGAAGAAGCTAGAAAGCCGGGAAGTCTGATCAGGTTTAGCCAGGGGCCTGGTTGAGGTGACATCTCACCATCCTGAAGCCACAGGAAGCAGAAAAAGGGTAATATCAGATCCCACTCATACGGGAAGACTGGCTTGGAGGTGAGTCCAGGGGCCAGAAGGACCTCAAAGGCCAGGACAGGGGAGAGAGTGGTTGAACCAGGGGGCAGCACTGGGAGAAATGAATGGATTCAAGAGACATTAGGCAGATTGAAGACAGTAGAAACCACTCAGGTGGTGGCTGGTAAGTTGAATGCAAGGGATGGGGGGGCAGGAAAAGTCATGGGGGATTCCAGGTGTCTGGCTAGAGCCCCTGCAGGCGTTGGAGGCACCCAGCTGGCCACTGAGCAGAAGCAGCCATGTGACTGGGCCCCATACTGACTTCAAAGTGACTGGTTGGTCTCCCCAGACAGCACAAAAGGAGCAGGGAAACATGAAATGGATTCTATGAACAGTGTCGCTTGTAAAATGAAGTCTCTAATGAAGGTGTGACTGCTGGAAAAGAGGCACAAAGTGACTGAGGGAAGGAAAGTAGTTTGTGCGTAAAGAAACAAGGAACAACCTTGGCTGGTGTCGCTCAGTGGTTAGAGCATCGGCCCGCACACCAAAGGGGCTCAGGTTTGATTCTGGGTCAAGGCCACCCACCTGAGTCGGAGGTTTGATCCTCAGCCCCGGTTGGGGCGTGTGCAGAAGGCAACCAATCCATGTGTCTCTCTCACATCCATGTTTCTCTCTCTCTCCTTACCCCCCTCCCTCCCTTCCACTCTCTCTGAAGATCAATGGAAAAATTATCCGTGAGTGAGGATTAACCAAAAAATAAAAATAAAAATAAAAAAACAAGGAAAGGGAGCTCAGAATGTTTTTCCAGGTCTGGGGGCTCTTTCCCTCTCTCCAGGACAAGGGCTGTGGGCCCACCAAAGCTCTAACATACTTGGGATCTGGTATTTAAAAGACACGTGTTCAATGGTCGTGTTAACAGAGGCGGCAGAGGGAGTGTGCAGTGGCTCACGTGCCCCTCGCTGGTTCACTCACTCAGCAGGCATTTGCTGAGCACCTGCTATGTGCCACACTCTGTGGTCTCCCCACTGAGCACACTGTGTGGGGACAGGGGTAGGCCCGCTCAGTCCCTGACTAATAGAGCTTATGACTGGGCAGCAGGAGCAGACATGATATGGGACCAACACGACGTGACAAATCTGACAAGGGGTGGGAAAGAGAATAGCGGGGTCCTTATCAGATGGGGTGGTCGCAGAAGGCCTCTGAAGAGGTGCCATTTGAGCTGAAATTGGAGGGCAGAGAATTCTGGACGAGCGTCAGGCAGCGGAACAGCATTGCCGTAAGTGCGAAACCTGTGCTTTCGAGGAACGAAAGGAGAGACAGCGTGGGTGAAGGGGGGAGCCGGAGCCGGGGGGGGGGGGGGGGACACGGATGGGAGACCAGGCTGGAGAGGAGGTGAGGGCTGACTGTGCAGAAATTGAGATATTTTGGCAAAGTCCAGACCAAATGATTCCTTGGGGCCCCTGCCACCCCAGGTTTCTCTGACATTTTAAACAGCCACCCTGACTCTGTCTGTCCGTGAAAGGCTCGGCCAGAGTCTGTTTCCATCTCCAGCTCCCCTTTAAGAAGAGGGGGCACCCAGGCTCTCATCAGAACAGGTGACCCAGAAGATGCCCCTTGATGCCCTGCAAACTGTCCAGCAATATTTTTAGAAAATGTTCCCTTTTAGATTCAACTTCTCTCAGCCAAATTATCTGGGGGAAAATAAGTCCCTACAAATAGCGATCATTGGCGAACGAGGAGAGTCATTATCTTAAATTGAGGCTGGTTTCTAAGAAAAAAGAAAAAGAAAAAACGCCCGTTCGGCTGGGCCAAAAGCTCACCCCCACACCCCCCCAGCGCATACGTGAGGCCAGTGGCTGCGCCACCCTCCCCGCGACTGTGACTATGGGGCTCAAGAGGGCCCCTTGCAGGGGAAGGAAACGGCAGAGAGGAAGGAAGGCAAGAGATTAGAGAAGCTGACAGATGTAAATAGCCTCAGAGGAGCCACGCTGTCCCGGCGCTCCTCCCCAGGGAGCCCTTTGTACCAAGGAATCTGGTTGCCTGAATGAAAAATGATATCATTTATTTCTTTAGTCAGAGCTGAGCTGTTTTCTTCAGACATAGAAATAACCTAACACCACAACACCAAATTGGTGGCCAAGTGATAGAGGTATCTGTAATTTGGGCACTTGACAATGTTCTGGGTAAACAACCAGGGACTTGGTTTCTTGGGAGGGGCCCTTCTCCCCTCCAACGCCCGTTGCAGAGCTACAGAGGGACTTGAATGAATGAAAGAAATGCTTTTGAAAAGGTCCCGGAGCCCTTGCCTGCTGCCGAGCTAGAAAGAAGTTGGGACTTCTCATTCCTGCAGCTCAAATCACTCTCCGCTGGCCATTAATTCAACAAGCAGTTATTGAGCGCTGACTCTGGCCGAGCCTGTGCAAAGGCACCGGGGTTACAAATGTGCAAAGGCTGGGGGCCTTGCTCTCAACAGACTCACAATCCGGGGGGGACAGAGTCAAATTGGCAGCCCCTGTACTGCAGTATGCACATGGCTCGCAGCGGTCTACTCCCACGGAAGGGGCAGTGTTTGAGGTGAGACTTGAAGATGAAGAGGGCTTCCCAGACCAGAGAAGTAGGAGGAGGGTGTCCTGGGCAGATGAAATAGAATGCACAAAAGCAGAGGCTTGCAACTACCTGGGCCTTTTGGAAATTAAAAGAAATACAATATTGTAGAGAATAAAGTGCTAAGGAGGCCACTGGCTGAATGTATGCCTGACATTATATCCTTGTAAACAAAAGAGTTTAGAGTTTATCCTTCAGGTAATAGGGAGCCATGGAGGAATTTTGAGCAGGGAAGTGACATGATTAGATTTTTGTATTAGAACATTCACTCCTTTCTGTCTTGAAGAAACTCTTTCATATGTCATATTAGGAGACTAATGCAGGCAACTTCCTTATAGCATTGCTTGTGATAGTGAAAACATTGGAAACAAACTAAATGTCCACCAGTAGAAAAATGAAATAATAAATAAGGGTCTGGTGATGAAATATAATAGGGTTCAATAGTCAAAAATAATCCAACCTGGCTAGATCTTAAAGGCATAATTTTGAGTAAAAAAAGGTAAGTTTCAGAATATGTATAGTATGACAAATTGTATGTAAATTTAAAATCACACATGTTTGTGTATTGGTTATAAATAATATATGTAGAAAAGTATAGAAACATGGATTGTTGCTTCTGGAGAGGGAGGAAAAGGCATGGGGAAGGGAAGAAATACAAAGAGAATTTTATCTATAATGTTCTATTTGTTTTTATAAAAAAGAAATAATGCAGCAAAAATGCTAAAACATTAAATTTCCTGCATTTAAACATTTTTGTTTGTTAGCCCTGGACAGTTTTTCTCAGTTGTTAGAGGGTCAGCCCTCGGACTGAAGGGTCTCGGGTTCAATTCCAGTCAAGGGCGTGTACCTCGGCTGCAGGCTCAAGTGTGGGATGCAACCAATAGATGTGTCTCTCTCACATCGATGTTTCTCTCTCTCTTCTCTCTTTCTCTCTCCCTTCCATGCTCTCTGAAAAGCAATGGAAAAAAATATCTCTGGTGAGGATTAAAAAATAATAATAATAAAATAAATTTGTTTTTTAAAAGACAGAAAAGCCTATCTACTAGTGCTGGAGAGAATGGAAGGGGGGGGGACTGCGAGAAGGAACCCACACAGCTCCTCCTGGATGGAACAGAGCTGGAAGAAGGTCTTGGGTGACCCCCAGAGGGTAATGCTTACAGAAAATGCCCCACCTGCTTGGGCTGCTTTTGGCCTCTGGGCAGAGCTGAGGTGCAGTCCTGGCCTCTTGTCTGGTGTCCCTGGAGGGCTTGGAGCTCGGTCTATCCAGAACTGGCCACATTTCTGATCTGGCTTGACTTCTAGATCTCAGCACTCTTCGCAGTCCCTGGATGCCACCTGCTAACCAAGAGGCAGAAACAGGAGGCTTTTAGAATACTAGGGAATGTTTGGCACTGTATACTCAGAGTAAAGATGGTGTGTGTGCACACACGTGTGACTGCATGTGTAAAGTCAAAGAACGGCATGAAAGCCAGTCTGCTAGAAGGGGGTTTGCAGTAGATGCCATGACTAGAGTCTGCTTCACACTTCAGAGAAGTAAAAACAAATCTTTTCAGAAGGAATTCATTCCTACACTCCTTCTTATCCACACCTCAACCCCCTGACCTAGAGAATAAATGTGTATACTTCAACAAATATTTATGTGATCAGACTAGAGCCACTGCCAGGAAGCACACCAACACGTTTGTGTGTGTACTTTCCTGGGCCAAGCTAATCCTTGCTTTTACGCCAGCTTGGATTCTCTGGGCATCGAGCAAAGGAGAACTGTGGACTTTTCTGCAATTACATACAAATTTCATAATGTATGTGTGTCTTAGAAGGAATGCACCTGTCTAATGGGCACAGCCTTACTTAAGCAACTCTGTCATGCACTTTAAGAATCAAGGTGTGCATATCTACATAATTAATAATATGCAAGTTATTCTTCTCCGGGGGCCAAGTGGTCTTTAACATACAGAGCCAGAACAAAAAGACATACCCTTTCTTACACACACACACCTCCCCACTATAATTATAATCACCATGCTGGCTTCCAGATCAGGGTTTGGTAGCCTTGGCATAAAGATACCTGAAAGACACCCAAGGCAATTATTGGTGTCCTTTCACCACCCCGTACATACTTTCCGGGCCTTTGCACTTGCTGTTCCCCCTCCTGGGACATGCATCCCCCAGGTTCTGTGTGGCTCAGTCCCTCACTGCATGTAGGTCTCTGGTTAAATGCCACCTCCTCAGAGAGGTCTGGCCTGGCTCCCTATCTGCTGACCAGCTTTACTTAGCTTTGCACAACTTTGCATCCCTGAGCATTATGCTCTGCATTTCTTTATCTGTCTGACATCTGTCTCCCTGCTGGCACAGACTGTGAGCTTCATGAGGCTCCATAACCACAGCCACACTCTTGGAGCCTCGGGCAGAGCCTGGCACACAGCTGGCACTCAGTCAATACTAGTGGGACGATGAATGCTCACGCATCTTTTCCTCTCCAAGTCCACACTCTTTCCTCCGACTTCCTCTCCTGCCCCCACCCTTCCTGCCTCCACTTTAAGTCTCCTGGCAGGAAGATGAGGGTTGTGGTCTGGACTCTTCTCCTTCATCTCCCATTCCTGCTCTCCCTCATGGCTACTTATCTCCCACCTGCAGCTGCCCACTGCCAGCTCTGGCCCTCTTGGAGCGCAGGACCCAAGCTCAGGCACCCCAGACGATTGTAGGAAAATTGGGAATTTGGCAGGCGGGAGGTTGTAAGGAAGGCGAGGCTCAGTCTCCAAAGCAGCCCTGTCAGGCTCACGAAGAGCAGAACATCATTCGGGCCACCTTTCAGCACCCACAGCCCAGCTTCTTGTCTTTCCCATGGGAGTCAATGCCACCATTCTGGGGGCTCAGCCCCTCCCTCCTTTCACTCTGTGCGTCCCCTCTCCTGCCCTGACTGACAGCATCCAACTCTACCCCCCACCCACCTCCTCTCCTTCCTGGCCCCTGCTGCTTCCTTGTGTAATAAACTTGGATAGCGAGCGCCAGCCACATGCCAGGTCCCATGCCAGCACCGCCCCACCCCTGCTTGGGCCCCCTTGCTGCTTTCCTTCCCCTGCCTCTTTGCTCTGCCCCTCCGCATCCTGGCAGCTCAGCAGGACCCCACCCCTGCCTTGCTCCTCTGAAGCCCCCAGGCCTCTGACCTTCAACACCCCAGGGGGAAATGATCACAGACTCCACAGCGCCGCCTTGTGCCCTCATTTTCCACTTGACTCCCCAAGATTATAAGTTGGTTGAGGGCAGGAGCTGCATCTTATCCTCCGAGACCCAGTAGAAGCTGATCCAGGCAAACAGCCTCTTTTCACAGACATCCGATCTTCCCTTCCCTCCTCCCACCACCATCCATACATACTGGTCCATTCCATCCACTTAATCTCCCGAGAGAAGAGATCCTGAATGGATGGAACAACTGCAACCACAATGCCTGTGAGGTGCCCCCTGTATGCTGGGTACTGGGGCTACCCTGGTGGGCAGCGACAGGCCAGAGTCCCTGCTTTCCAGAACGTGTGCTCCCAGCAGCAGCGCCCCGCCCCTCCCAGCTGAGCCTGTTGTCTGTTCCGTTTCTGATCGGCGCCAGGCTCATAGACCCCATGTAGGTAGAATATAACTTTCCATAAATAACCCCTAGCCCGACCTACAATTTAGCCTTTGAGTTTTTTTCCCTTCGTGGTGAGGGGATTGTAGCCTGGGCTGATCCCTCCTGGATCTCCAGGTCCCAGAAAGCAGCCTCTAGGTATATCTGGTGTGAGACATTGCTTGGAATTCCTGGTCCCCCAAGCTGCCTGTTGCACAGTGAGGACTCAGTACATGTTGAGGAATGGTGGACTGAGTCTTGTCCACCATGACAGCCACACATCTGTAGCCCCAGGGCCTTTGCTTGGGCTGCACCTTCCACCTAGAATGTCTGTGCTCCCTTCTCCACCTGGTGAACCTCTAAGTGGCACCCACCTCTGTGACACTTTCCTTAACCTTTATCCTTTGTCCCCACCACAGAGCCAATTACTCCTGTCTTTGGTCCCATAACACTTTGTACAGAACAGTGTGACCTGATCATTTGCCCACATGCCCATCAGGCTCTGAGCAGCTTCAGTGAGTGTCAGGGCAGGGAAGTGAGCTCATGTCCAGCTGTGGGGAAAACATTTAACCACTTGGTGCTCAGTTTCCTCAGATTCAAACACAAACATGGCTCCAGAGCCCGTGTTTCACCCACTGGACCACACTGCCTCCGGGAGCTGGATAATGTATCCATTTCCTGCCCCCTCTTGTATTCTGGGCTCTGGGGCACTTCTCACAATGCATAGATTCCCTGCAGGGCCCCACCTAGGCCTCCTTGGGCCTGGAGGCATCAACACACACTGACACCTAGCACAGACTTGTTGATGGTGATATGGATTTGAGAGGGTTCATTGGGAGTTAAAGTGAAAAGTCACCAGGGGGGACCCCAGCTCACTTTGTGGGATAAGGAGGGGTCTCAGGGTGGGGTTACCCCAAGATGAGCTTGACTTGATTTAAAGCTTTGCATTTGATTGTCCCTCCTTATGGCAACTGAAGAGTATTTCTTGAGTCTCAGGTAGCATCTGGCACTATGAGAGAAGTGCAAGACATTGTCCCTGCATACATCTTCACTAGAGAGGCATAAAATTCCTGTTTGGGAAACAGCTGGGCTGAGCTCCCTGTGAGCTGGTCCTGAATGATACGTGGCTTTGTGTCTATCCCGGTACTAAGCAGGGCGTGGCCAGATGAAACAAGTGGTCCACGAATGAATTCAAATGAAAGACATAGAATCAGGAACAAAAGTAGTGGCTTGGACAAAAGGGCCTGGACATCTGAGGAGAGAGAGATCAGTGGGGATTGGAACAGTGGGGATTGGAAGGTTCAGAGAAGAGATGACAAAGAACATGAACCCTAAAGAAAGAGCAGGAGTTGTTGGGGGGGGGGCAAACTAAGGAGGTGGGGATCGTCAGTACAGCATGTGCCACTTGGAGTCATTAAGGAAGCTTAGTGAAGTGGGGGATGGGAGTCAAGCCGGTGAAAGCCTTTTATGTCAGACTGAGAAGCCTGAACTTGATCCTTGGGCAAGGAGGAGCTGTTAAGGAATTTTGAGCAAAGCTGTGATGCCACGAGAACAGTGTTTTTGGATCAGTATGAAGGTCTCCCTGCTCCAGGGAGACCAGGCTGAGGTTATGACAACGGGCGGAGTGAAAGGAGGAGGTCCAGGTTTGGAAAGGAAGGGATGAACATGACTTTTCAAAGGAAGGACATAATTGCCACAAGGGCCACCATAGTGCAGTCAAAGGTGTCACAGTGACCAAGAGAAGTATGTTAACTTTGACAGAAATGACTGTGTGTGGCTGACAAATTGAGACCACATCCTCTCGGTAACGACTCATTGTCTTTATTAACAATGCCTCTGGATTCGGAAAGAACAGACTGTATTTCATAAAAGCAATATTAACGTTGTCATTCTCTACAAGAAAAACTTCTGCATAAATAACTTAAGTGAGAAAATAAATATGTAACTTAACTCTTTTTAAAAACCATAACTTTCATTCTTGTGGACAAATCTCACATGAAAGATTGCAAAAAATGACCAGCCCAGCAGGCTTTCACATGGCATGTGCTTCTGATGAAAAACAAAAATTAACAATTATAAACTACACAGAAAGTAAGAGGTGTCTGAAAATGATTTTCAAAAAGTTGTTTGGATGGCAGCTATTAGGCTTTGCAATTTCTCAGCATATGTACAGCACTTGTAATTTCCCCCCAATATTATTTTAATGTAAGATATGCCATCACAGGAAATAGTAAAGAGCCATTTTCTAGACAGAAATGTGTCTGTGAGTGGTAGGCAGGAGGAGATGACCAGGAATGGTGGCTGCTCCCTTAGGCCTGCAGGCTGTGTCCTGGGACCTTGAGCTTCTCTGTAGATGGTGACTTTAAAGTACGGCCATGGGGGGGGGGGGCTGCTCTTTGGGAATATGGGGGGGTGATTTCTGCCCCTCCCACCAGCCTTGGGACCTTCTTCTCTACCCCAATTGATGGTATTTCTGCATCCTTTGAGGTGGAGGGAGAGAGGTAGCCAAACATCTGGGGAGGCCAGGCTGGGAAACAGCTCAGCATCTTTCAGGAGTTTGGCAGCCACACGTGGACTCTTTTCCCTTGCCTGTTTTTCATCTTTGGCTGTCAGATCAGAAAATTACAACTCTGAATTCTAGACATGACCATGGCAGTGATTCAATCCAACCTCTCTCTCGCCGCTCATTCGAAAGGCACCCAAGTCCTTGGAATCATTTGGCAGTAGATTCCTTGAGACTCTAATCCCAACCCCGTCTGCGTTTTACAAATAGGAAGTCAAGGTCCAGAAAGAGAGAAGTGTTGTCCAAGGTCACCCAGCAAGTTAGCGGCAGAGCCAGGACTAGAAACCCTGTCTAGGGGCCGAGTCCTGTGCTCTTGGCACAGCATGACACTACACTTTATGACGGGGCGGAGAGGTGGATGGGGATCTTACCGAACTTTCATAACCAGTCCCCAGGCTTTTCTCGCTCCCCACGGCTCCCTAAACCCCCAGGCGGGGAAATGCTTCCTTTTCTGCCTGCTCCGAAGTGGGACCTGCAAAGGTAGGCCGCCCGGGTGGGCGGGGCTGCGTGGCTCAGTGTCTGTGACTCTCAGCTCCCTCCCCTGCCCTGCGGGACCCCGTCGGCGGCGGGCGGGGAGTGTGGGGCTTGGCTGGCACCCGGGATCCGCAGGGCCCGGCTACCTCCTGCGAAGCCAGACGGGTCGAGCCCCTGCGCCGGGCTGCAGGCATTTAAAATGAAATACAAACGATCAAACCGCGCGCAGAGGGCAGGAACCGGGGGCGCCCGATTCGGGGGCGCCCGCTGGGGAGGCGCGGCGGGCGGGTGGCTCTAGTAGGCGTTCTCCAGCTCGGCTTGGTTGGCTTTGGCGCCCCGGGCGCGGGGCCGCGGCTTCCGGCCCTTCTGCGGCCGCGCGGCCTCGGGCCCGAAGTCCTTGAGCTCGGACTGGTTGTGGAAGCGGGTGAGGCGCTTGCACTTGCACGAGGCCACCAGGCGCACCTTGCGCGCGCGCGGCGCCGCGCCGCCGGGGCACAGCAGCTGCACCCGCTGCGCGCGGTAGCGGTCGGGGATGCAGCGGAAGTCGGGCCCGTTGGGGCGCCACCACTTGCCGCGGCCGATGGCGTTGGGCTGCAGGCGCGCGGGGCCGCACTGGCCCGAGCACACCAGCTCGGTGACCGGCTTGGCGCTGCGGCAGGGCCCGTCGGTCACGTAGCGGGTGAAGTGCAGCTCGCGGCAGCTGTATTCCGACGCATCTGCGGGGAGAGGTGCGCGTGAGGGCGGCAGCCGGGCCGAGCCCCCCGCCCCGTCTGGCCGGCTCCTGCCGCGCCAGCCCGCCTTTCCCAAACCTGCCTCTCTCCAGGCGCTTTTGCCCCTGTGCATCTGTTATGGAAAAGGCCCAGCTGGTAGAAAGATCTCGCCCTAAAACTTTGGAGCCAAGTGTTTTGGTTGGGTTGTTTTGCAAAGGTTCAAATACCAGCTCCATTGCTGTGTGATCCTGAGCAAGCTACTTAACCTCTCTGCTTCCTATCTGTAAAATGGATTGTCCTGAGGATTCTGCAAGTTAATCCATTATATATATAACGCAGGGGACACGGCCGGGTGCATAGTAAAAGCTGGAAGTGTTGACCGTTATGTGTTACTATTATTTCTCTCCAAGGAGGACCTCTTTGCCAGACTTAAGTCACACCTATGTCACACCTTGTATGCAAGGTTGATACTAGCCACACAATTTGCATGTCTCTGTCTTCTCCCAAATTCCTTTTCCAGACACTGGGGAGGGGTGGGGAGGGGATGATGGAGAGAGGAGGGGGGTTAATTGAAGGTAATAAATCCAGGCAGCTGCTACAGAGGAGAGGGGTGGAAGGGGAGGTGGAGAGGAGGAGCAGTCATTAGACTTGAAAGGGGCCAAAGGCAGCATGTCCAGCCCCCTCATTATCACAGAGCACTGAAGCCCAGAGAGGGAAAAGCACTTGCCCGAAAGGCAGAGCTGAATCTCCTGACTTCACTTCCCTGGGGCCCCAGCACTCGGCTCCCACGTGGATGGAAGCTGTGTGCCCAAGCTGGGTTTGGAGTTTCGAGATGGGGGGCAAAGGGCTGCTTTGTACTATAGTTACTTCCCTACCAGAGAGGGACCAAGCCCTGACTGAAAACCTACAGGTTCAGCTGCCACAAACATTTATTAAGCACCTGCTGTGTACCAGGCACTCTGCTAGGCACATCTCTTATTTGTGCCATTTGAGTAGAAGACACCTGATGGTGGCACAGGTTTGCTTTCTGGGTGGGGGTAGATTGGGCTCTGAGGCCTGACTTGGTCCACTGAAGTCACTTTGATGACATATCCTACTGTGGGCTTAAATGGATGGGAGCTTTTTAAATAGCTGGTCCTCATGTGAGCACCTGTCCACCCCCAAGGGTCTCATGGGGACCATTCCCATGTGACACAAAGGGATGAAAATTAGTCCTAAGACAAAAACCAGAGAGGGGGCAGAGAAGGCCAGGCAGCCACCCCCAGACACCGGAGAGCAAGCACAGCAGGGGCGATGTGGGGTTTGCCTCCCTCCTGTGGCTGGCCTTCTGGTTTCTGGGTTGGTTTGGCATCATCACCCCTGCTCCCGGGCTGCAGGGGTGGTGTGTGGGGGTGGTTTATTTGCCCAGGGAAGGAGGCTTTGGGGCTTTCCAAGAATAGTACCCCAAGGTCAGGCAGTTCCTCTACAAAAGGTGACTTTGTTTTGAGCAAGTGGCTTCCTTGGGGCTTGTGACCTCTCAAGGTTGCCCAGGGAAGTGAACACCTCATACCTGGGTCCCCTACAGCCCAGTGGTTGTGAGGCAGGGAGGGATACAGGAGCCTGGGCAGTGGGCTCCTCTCCCACCGGGCCAAAGGGGGGTGAGGCCCTCACTCTGAAGTGTCATCCCAGCCCCAGCCCCCAGCCATTCCTGCCAGCTGCAAAGCCAGCTGCGCACAGTGCCCCCCAGGCTTCTCTGTGCAGACCTGACCAGGAACCCAGGTGTACCCTCCACTGGGGCCATTGACATTTACTAGGGTCAGGCTCCCTCCCCAGGAATGAGGCAAGGCTGGATCTGAGGTGGGGACTCAGGGTGGATGCTGGGCTTCCCTGCACAGAGGATGCTGATGCTGCCTTCCCTCTAGGGCCTGGGCCCAGCTACCACCCACGCCAGAGGCTAAAACTGTGCCAGCTCACTGGGCAGACCATGGGCAGGGGGAGCTGATGAGGTGCCTCTCTGCCATGACTTCCCCACTGTTTGGTCGGATTTGTTCTGGTTTTTGGTCCCCAGGACCCCACCCATAATCCCCCACCAGGCTGTCTCGGAATTGGATCAACCTGCGTTCAAATCTCAGCTCTCCTACTCACTATGACTACTTAACTTTTGGAACCTCTGTTTCTTCACCTTCAAACTGGGAGTTCACCTCCTGGGGATCCCACGTGGTGGGTCCCTGGGCATAGTACATGCCCAGACCACCTAGAGCATCTGGCCTCCTGTAAGTGCTCATAGACGTGAGACTCCCTTGCCTTGTCCCTTTCCCAGGGGTGCTAGCAGCTCGACCTGGCTCCTGAATCTCCGGAGGGGATTCCTTGAAAGCTCCTTTCCCAGCCCTGAGCCCTCACCACCTCCATCCTGCCCCAGGTTCTCTGCCAACCCCCTGCCAGCCTCAAGTCCTTGCACTGGGATTCCAGTGGCATGTTATCCACTGGGCTACAGTGGCGTGTTATCCATCCTTCCCCTGCCTCCAGGCAAGACTGTCCCTCCACCCCTTGCTGGCAGCACCTGAGGGTCTACCCCAGTCTTCAACAGGCCCCAAAGGGAACCCTCCCATCAGAGGACCCTTATGCCAATGGTGCTCTCTTCCACCCCGTACCTTTGGTCTCAAAGGGGTGGTGCGGAGGTCTCCCTCCGTTCTCCGCCCGGTTCATGGTCTTGTTGTTCTCCAGCTCTGGAGGGGGCTCGGGGTACTCGCCCAGCTCGGGGATGATCTCTGTGGCATCGTTCTTGAAGGCCTGCCACCCCTGGGCCTCCACTGCACGGAAGGCTGCGTGCACCAGCAGGCAAACGAGACACAGGGCAAGAGAGAGCTGCATGGTGCCAGCTGGAGGAGGGCACCTGGCCTTCCAGTAGCACAGGCTCTAGTCCCCAGCCCAGACACGTTTGCCTTTTTAAAGCCCCCTCTGCCTCGTGCCAGCCAATGACAGGCTGGGGCAGGGCTGGTCCCATACTTCCCCCAGCCAGGGGGAGGGAAGGGGAGTGCTCAGAGCAAGCCCTCTCCAAAGACTTCTCCTCAAGCGCAGCAAACTCCCAAATTGCTGCCTGTGCTCCCAGGTGACCAGAGAGAGGGGCGTGTGAGGCAGCCTGCTCTCCAGCACCTCCCATGTGCAGGCGGCTGTGGTGTTCAGACATCAAAATGAGCCCCGGCTCTTAATCTCTACCTCCCTTGGGCTTTCTCAAAACAAACTCTGGACCAGCTTAACAAAGGAAACTGCAGCTCTGAGCCCTCCACAGGGCTGAGCCAACTGATCCCATTTCTCAGGCCAAGTTCATTTGTCACCCCAACAAATGGCCCTACCCCTACAGGTGTCAATTTGGCCCCCATAGACCCAGACAGAAGCAGAAGGATGCTTTTTAAGAAATCTCATTGGTACCAGTTCCACGAGGCTCAGCATTGATTATCCTGGCCAAGAAAGCCCCTCTTGGCATCTTCTCGAAGGCGAGAGAGGAAACTGAGGGCCACCCGCTTGGGCAAGGGGGCGGGGATTCTGGTTACAAGGCTAGGATGAGCAAGTTAACAGGCGCTGGAGATGGAGCTCAAGGAGGAACCTCAGCTCATGCCCCTCAGAGATCCTACACACGGTGACAGGCACTTTCTGGCCAGGACACTCACTGTGGCTTGCTGGCTGATGTTCTAAAAGCAGTTATTTCCCTAGCCAGGCTGTGGGTAGGAGTGGAGAGCCCCAAATCCCTTAGCAACAGCCAAGGCCAAGGTTTTTAGTGCAGACACTTTTTTCCCTTGTCTCCCAGACCCATTACGTTTTTCAAAACCAGCTTTGAGTCCTATATGGAAAATCTTATTGGAGCATACCACGGGCTGCATTCCATGAAGCACCGCAGGTCCAGCCAGCCACAAAGAAACCAAAAGGAATTGCTGCCTCGGCCCCGAGCAGAATGAGGGGCCTGGGAGGGGCAGAGGCCTGGGGGAGGAAGGTTCACACCTGAGGTGCAGGAAAAGAAAGGAGGGCCAGCGGAAGCTTTCATTGCCGAGGAATTGAGGAGGCAGCCGCTCCTGGCCCTGAAGGAGGCTGAGAAGAGGGCTGCGGCCCAGGTCCCCTCGGTATTTTCACTGGGCAATGAATCAGCGCGCCCCACCTGCAGAGCCTCTGTGAGGCCTCTGCCACCTGCCTCGACTTGTAAGCCACGGTGTCCATCTGCGGCCGTCTGTCCCTCCTCTTTCCATCATCCATCACTCAACACATGAATGCAGCTGCTCTGACAGTTTTACAAGCCAGACAGAAGCCCCTGCAGGAAGGGCCCTCTCCGATACCGCTTCCTTCGTCTTTCCTTCGGGGCAGACAAAAACAGCTGTGGCCATTGTTGGGGGTGATCTATCTCTCCCAACAGAGCCTGTGTGTTGTGAGAAGCTGGTCCTTCATGCCCCCTCCCCTGTCTGTGACCCTCCGGCCTCGTTTTCCCTTGCTCTGGAATGTGGACCATTAACCCTGTTGTGGCCAGACAACTGCCTTCTTGCCCAGGACTTCGGAGAGGGCCATTCTGATGCCAGAAGTCCTTGAGCTGGCGGGACTGAAGCTGGAGCCCCACCTGCTGTTGGGAGCTGCAGGCCTATCCGAGGGAATCCGAGATGTGGGACCATCCTTGGAACACTTCTGCCACCTGCTGGAGGTGGAAGGAGAAGCCAGCTCCTGGAGGACGGCAAAGGTCAGGATTTTATTTATTTCATTATTTTATTTAGTACTAATGTTTAAAAAAAGAGATGGAAGAATCCAATGGACTTGAATCTCTAAATTATCTCCAAACCTTTGAATTATTTTCTGCCAGTGTAGAGTCATGCTTTCCACAGACTGGCTGAGACAGCCTGGCTATGATGCCATCAGCTGTGTTAATCCGCACCTGAGGGCAAGCTTACTTTTTTTATTGGTTAATACTCATTCAAAGATATTTTTTCCATTGATTTTTATAGACAGTGGAAGGGAGAGAAGGAGGGAGGGGAAGAAAGAGAGAGAGAAGAGAGAAATATCAATGAGAGAGACACATCATTTGCCTCACACTTGTGCCCCAACCAGGGCCCAGGATCAAACCTGCAACCCAGGTACGTGCCCTTAACTGGGGTCGAACCCGAGACCCTTCAGTGTGTGGGCTGATGCTCTAACCACTGAGCTACACCAGCCATTGAGTGTAGAGGTAGGGCAGAGAGAAAGAGAGAAACATCAATATGAGAGAGAATATCAATTGGTTGCCTTTTTAAAAAATATATCTTTATTGATTTCAGAGAGAGGGAGGGAGAGGGAGGGAGAAACATCAATGATGCATTGATTGGCTGCCTCCTGCAGGCCCCCTACTGGGGATCGAGCCCACAACCTGGGCATGTGCCCCGACTGAGAGTCGAACCTCGATCTCCTGGATCCTAGGTCAGTGCTCAACTGCTGAGTCACGCCCAGCCGGGCAATTGGTTGCCTTTTGTATGTGCCCTGGCTTGGGATCGAACCCACATCTTTGTATATGAGACAAGGTTCCAACCAGGCCACACCGGCCAGGGCACCGGCTGCTTTTTTACTTAATGATAATTCACCTTTATATTTACCCAGCCCACAAGCTTGTCATTCAGAGCTAGACAATGCTCCAGGCATTGGCTGACTTCTGTTCTGAGTAGTTTAGGTTATATCCAATGTTCCCCTATCCTCAGTAGGGATGCTATGAACATCCTGTAAAAAGTCATTTTCAAATTAAACTTTTAATTTTGAGGTCCTTGTAAATTTACATGCACTTGTAAGGAATACTGCAGAGACAATTCCATGTGCCCAGTTTCTCTCAATGGTAACTTCTTTCAAAGAGAGGCTCTTCATCCGTGCACTTGGAGATTCCTTCCCCTTCGGAGCCTAGTTGCACAGCCCTCCACTCTGCCGTCTCCTTTTCAGCATCTCCTTCCCTCTTCTTTTTTCCTTCCTTCCTCTCAGGGTGGCTGCCCAAGTGCTCTCTACACTAAGAACGTTAAACTGGAAGGTCATCTAGGTTATGGGCTTTCAAACTGTTTCTCAAAACCCTAGGCTTCCACAGAGATGTCTCATGGGTTTAAAAATATATACACTATAGCCCAGCCAGGTGGCTCAGCTGGTTGGAGTGACATCTGGTGCACCAAAAGGTTGTGGGTTCAATTCCCGGTCAGGGCACATACCTAGGTTGTGGGTTCGATCCCCTATCCGTGTGTGTATGGGAGGCAACCAATTGATGTTTCTCTTGAACATCGATGTTGCTCTCCATCTCTCTCCCTTCTTTTCTAAAATCAATTTTAAAAATAGCCGTGGGTGAGAATTAGAAATATATATATACATTTTAGTTATTTAAAAATAGAATAAAAATATTAAAAGCATTCGCTTCTAATGAACTGGAGCCCACCCATTTATTGTGTTGCCTCTGGTTAACTCATTTTAGTGTACACTCAGAAATGGAATCTCTGCACACTTGAACTTCTCATAAATGGGTCATCAATTGAGGAGCTATGGCTCAGAGACTATCTTTTCAAAAATTAGGCTTGGCCATGTTCATACCCATAAAATTACACCAGTGAGCACAGGACGCTCTGCCTTAGCTCTGAGTTTTAGAATGTACTTGACACTGTGCCATCACAACCGACATAGACATTAACAGGATACCAAGCAGATTCCAAAACTGCAGTTATCTATAAGTTTCATTTCAACATTCTGTGCTTACTAAAGCAGCCTGGGTCTTTAAAATAAGACTATACAGAAATCACATCCATACATTAGGCAGTACATCCATACACAATGGAATGCTGTGCAGCTGTTAAAATGAATGGGACTATAAGAAATAATGGGTAAGCCTGGCCGGCGTGGCTCTGATTGAGCATCAACCTAGGATCCAGGAGATCAAGGTTCGATTCCCGGTCAGGGCACATGCCTGGGTTTGGGGCTCCATCCCCAGCAGGGGGCGTGCAAGAGGCAGCCGATCAATGACTCTCTCATTGATGTTTCTGTCTCTCTCTATCCCTCTCCCTTCCTCTCTCTGAAATCAATACAGACTTTTTAAAAAAAGAAAAAGAAATAATGTGTAAAATATATTAAGCAAAAGAGGCAAAGTGCAGAACATTTTCCATTCATGAGGAAAAGGATATCTATATACACACATGTATATATATGTGTGTGTGCTTACATAGGCATGAGATTTTCTAGAAGGATATACTTAACAGTGGCTTCCTCTGAGGAGAGGGGTTGAAGGTTTGGGGTAGGAGATTCACTTTGCATTATAAGCCTTTTGTATTGTTTGAATATATTACTATGTATATACAGTATTACCTTTTTAATTAAAATGTTTTTAAAATTATACTTAAAAAACTTTTACATCTTAGTACTCTGCCTTAAGATTTTGTGTAAAAACATGTTACCACGAAGCTCGGAATATGAGTTAGTCTAAGCGCCTCTAAGTGAAGACTAGAGAGGCTCTTTTCCTGCCCAGCCTATCTGGGAAAAAAGGCAGCCAACTCCGAGTTTTTTTATTCCAAGGAAAAGGCAGTGCTCATCGTGGCGGAGATCATGGTAATGGTGGAATTTAAAGCATGTGGGGTCAGGGATGTGTTTTGGGACTGCCCATTTGTAGGATAACAAATCCTAAAATGGCACCCAGTCATCTTCATGTGAGGCTACCTTGAGGCTGTCACCCCAGTCCGTCTACTTTCTTAGAACCATCAATCTTACCTCCCTCATTTGGAGTGGGTCATTGCACTCAAGAATATTCCAGTCAATTATACCTCAATAAAGCTGAAAAATTTTTTTTAATTAAATAAATAAAAAAGATTTCCTAACACAGGAAGTTTCTGATACTGGAGGGGTGTTCAGCAAATATCTACTGTATAAATATAATCATCATGGAACCTATGACTAGCTCAGGAGGGCTCATTTTTAGATGATTCTTTTTAAAAGTTAGAAAAAGCAAACACAAAAAGCTAAGCGTAAACACAATCAGCTGTGATAAGGAGCAAAAAAAAGACCATTTCTTGGTAATATAAGACATTTATTTTGGTTACAGTATTAGTATTTTAACACTGATTTGTGATGTAACAGACATTAAACTTATTTTTTTAAAAATTTCATCCCTCCCCTTTTCTGTCAAAAAAAAATAAATCACACTTTCACAATCAAATTACCCTAAAAGCTAACAGGAGGTAAGTTACACTTCCAACCAATCTACTCTCTCAACCGGAGATGGCCTCTAATTCTAATCAGGATAAAATCTTGCCTTGGAAGGACCATCATTGTTGGCTCTTCAGTGATACTTGACACCAGTTTTATGACAGAAAATTTCCTGCGAGAAGCTTATATTTTTATTATAAGATCAGTGCTTATTTTGATTAAAACATTAGCATCTTAACGTTAATTTGTGACACAAAAGGCACCAGCATTCATTTTCTAATCATCCATCACCACGGGTGGGACACAGCGCCACCTGCTGGTCATCACATTGTTACATACCCTCTGACTTCAGGTGGTGGTCAATTCCAAGTGGGGATTCTCCGAGAATCCTACAATGTCAGAGCCAAAGGGACCTTAGACGCCTTCTAAATGAGTCCCCTTGTTTGGTAGATGGTGATTTCTGCTCTCCAGATAACTCAGAGTGGCAGGGAAACAAACCAGCCTGTGGTATGTGTACTGCGTTAGAATACTGAAGAAACGCTTGGTGCTCTAATTTGGGGGTCTAATAGTCAAAGAAAGGGATCAGGTCAGGGGAGGGAGTGAGGGCACCCTGAGTTCCTATTCCATCACTTCCCAGGGCTAAAGCTGTCCAGAAACAGCTTCCCCTCAGCGCTGGGCATGTGCTGACTCTTACACAATAGAATATGACTTTATTTACTCAAAGAACGAGGAGCTAAATCTTGTGAAGTAAATATGGGGCTTCTGAGACTACAGACTATCAAGAAATCCCAAGTTATCAGCATAAAAGTAGTCCCAAAGAAAAGGCAGTAGTTCTCCCACTGACCTTTTCTCCTTCATAACCCCCCCCCAAAAAAAAACAACACAGGTCTTCAAGAGCTCCTGAGTAGCTGTGGCTGTCCCGTAGGGGACCACTGGCTGGGCACGGGAGGGGAGCCCTGGCCCCATATCCTGAGCCTCTTCCAGAGTGGAGCAGAAAGCTCCAGCTTAGGGATGCTACGCTTTCTGAAAGAAGAGTCACACATTCTAACCCCATCTTTTACTTCCTTTTCCTGGAGCAGGGATGGGTTTGTGCCAACTTCCTCTCACCCGCATCCAGACCGCCCTCGGTACCACAGCCTGAATCGTTGTACCCTGTCCACAAAGCTAACCGGCCCTTGTACGCATGGGTGGGGTCAAGGGCAGGTGCAGCGCGCCTGGACACTCCCCCGGGCTCATTTCTTGAGGAGGAATCATGTGTAGTGTGAAAGAATCCAGCTTCAGGAAGCAGCAAACCTGAAATAGTGCCTCAACTCTGCCTTGAGCTGGGCAACCCTGGGGGTCACACCCTTAATCAATCTGAACCCCAGCTCCTTTCTTTCTTTTTTTAAAGGTAACAATACACGACTATCTACCAGCTAGGGTTATTGTAAGGATCAAGTTAGATTAAGTGGGAGGGTTATCTGAAAACCGTGAGGTACAGTTTAGAGGATGGTCATTTCACTTAGGTGGCTCTATCTGGGCAGCGAGTATCTGAAAAAGACGACAGATCCTAGTTTGTTCAGGGCTGCTGTGGTCACAGAGAAAGGGGCTGTCCGGGCTGCACAGTGCCGCCCCTGCTAAGATAGAGACTGTTCCACCGGCGAGTGAGTTCCGAAGGCACGCCTGCTTCTCCCTGTCCTGGACCAAAGCTCCTGGTCAACTGAAAAAGGCACATTCCGCACCTCGACGTGTTTAAATTTAAATTTAAAACAATTTAAAATATTCAATAAAAGTCCCTGATATTTCATTTCTGGTAAGACTCCTTTGCAAATCCTTGCAAGTGATCCTACCACAAATTCAGGATTCTGAGAGCTTGATACACCCACCAGAACAACTCCCGACACATATTTGGTGCTTTAAAAAAAAAAAAAAAAGCTTAATTCCACAAACTTCTATCAGACACCTATGAGCTAGGTGTCGGGGGCATGGCTGAGGACCACCTCTCTGCCACTAGGGAACCTGAAGACGATAGCACTGTATCACTTCCCATGATGATAATCATGCAAAGTCCTAACAAGACTGTGTTGAATATAAAATCCTATATTGACAAATGTGCGTACACATGTGGGAGCTCGTGCATTCCGACACCATCCTAAAAAAAGTTGTTTCTTTTTGTTTGTTTGTTTGCTCTGCCACCAATAAAGGCTCCATTTGGACACTCCGTCATGTTTCATTTCTACCTGGCTGAGTCACTTTTGCTCCCAAGGGCCCAGGGTCTTTTCTGGCACCAGAGAGCCCTAAGAACTGCCTGTGCGTGGGCAGGGTGTAAGCCTGGGGCCGCTCGTCGCCCTGCTCGTGGTCCTCTGGCTGTGTTTCTGAGACACACACCCCCCTACACACACCCACACGCGCGCTGTAATTGGCCAACTTCCTCCTCCTGTTCTTGGAATAGCAATGGAGACAAAAAGCAGCCAGCACGAGTGGCTTGGGCTCGCCAACGCTATAATTCAGGACAAAACCCTTGTAATTCTCTAAATGGTGGGGTTTTTAAATAGGCTGGACTTCAACACCCTGTTTTCTAAAAAAGAAAAATAAACCGTGCCCAAGGCATCGCTCTTCTAACAAACCAAGTGACTAAGAACAGTCCCAGGGAAATAGTCCAGTGGATTTGGAATGCAAGCCTTACAAAGGTTCACATTTTAGAAACTACTGATTCAGGAGAGACTTCCAGGGGAATCTGTTTGCCCACCTGAGGGCCTCTTTGTTTAGGTATCTTTAATCCTAAAGAAATAATTAAAATGTGGTCTCTTCGTAGGAATTTCCACCTACTAACAACTGATGGCAACCCCACGCCAGCTTCAGACTTCATGGAGTGCCTCTGCCTATGAGCAGGGTGTGAATGGCTGTGAGGAGCCAGGGGGAACAGACATGGAGAGAGGGGGGGCCCCGAGTTTGCATAGTTCCTTTACAAGGCTCAAGGTGCTGCAGTCCCAACTCCGGAGAGGACTCAGGGATAAGGAGCGGGGGAAGTTAGGAAGGCCCCTGTGAGCGTCTCAGGCCTCACACTTCCACAGGCCTTCTGCCCTGGGTCATCCAGAAGCATGCATGTCACAGGTCTTCCCCATCTGCAACCCCACCTCAGGGAGAGGACACCATTAATTACAGGCACAGGACACACCAGGGAGCAAGAATGTCCTCCTTAGCAAGCTTTTTTATATGCTCCTCAGGGGGAAAGTGGCCCAGGGCTGTGTTGGGACAGATTTGTGGGCAAGTGCCTGGTGATGCTGGGAGCAGGGTACACTGTGTTTCCTAAACATGGCAGCTGGGGACACCTCAACCAGGGCCTCCCCTGTCCAGCCTCTAGAGAAGAGGCAGTGGGGGTGCCCTAGAGTTTCAACTTCCCCTCCTTGACTAGTCTGTCATTGAGTTGGCAGAGTTGGGCCAGGAAACCGTCATTGGGGCCGATCTCACGGTTCTGCCTCACGATGCTCAGGGCAGACTTGACATCCATCTTCTGACGCATCATGAGGTACGCGATAACTAGAGTTGGGGAGCGGCTGTAACCTTCACGGCAGTGGACCAGCACACGGCCTGTAAGAAATGGGGTGACATGGTGAGCTGGGGCCATTCAGTCACACCATGACTCTAGTCAAAACTCACCCAACAAATGCAAATGACAAATACAATGCAAGGCCATTCTGTACCCACCAGGATGGCTAAAATGAGAAACAGAAAACACAAAACGTCAGTGAGGATACAGAGCAGCCAGGACTCTGACAGTGGCTGGGAGGGGGTGCACACCAAGCTGGCACACCACTTTGAGAAACTGAAGCAGGATCTACTCAAGCTGAACCCATGCATCCCCTACGGCCCAGCAATTCCACCCCAGATCCATACCCAGCAGGAATGCGCACCCACAGTCACCAAAGGACATGCTTCAGAGCGTTTACAGGCAGCACTATCCATAATAGTCCCAATATGGGGACTCCCAAAGGCTCATCAACAGCACAATGAATAAATAACAAGAACGTACAATCTACAAGTTATCAGCAACAACAGGGATGAAACGCACCAATAGGATGAATATGGCTCCATGGAGCAGGAGAGCAGGCAAACTGATCTATGCTGTTAGAAGTCTGGATAGTGGTAAAGAATTGGGAGCAGAGGGATTTGAGATTGAGCACATGGTGGGCTTTCTGGGGTGCTGGTCATGTTTTGTTTCTTGATCTGGGGGCTGGTACATGGGTGTTTGCAGTGCACTGGTTTACACACTTGTGATATGCCCACTTCTCTATGTGAATCTTGTATTTCAATCCAAAGCAAAACATGGAAACAACCCAAATGCCCATCAGCAGGTGAATGGATAAACAAACTATGGTACATCCATATAACCAAATACCACTCAGCACCGAAAAAGATGAACCACTGATATGCGCAACAATACGGATGAAATGTGAGTGAAGGAAGCCAGACCAAAAAGGCGTGCATGCTGTGAAATTCCATCTACATAAACTCTACTGAAGGTACCGGGGTCTAGTGATAGGAAGCAGATCAGTGGTTGCTTAGGAATGGAGGGTGCAAGGGAGAGGTCACAAAGGGACAGAGGAAAATTTGAGGGGTGACGGATATGCTCACTATCTTGGTTGTGGTGATGGTTTCACAAGTATATACATACGTCAAAACTTGCCAAATTGTACTATGTGTAGTTTATTAAATGTCAGTTAAACCTCAACAAAGCAGTTAAAAAATAAAAGGAACCAAGCCGTCAAATGGAAAAACAAACCAAGACCGAAAAATCAGACACACAAACACACCATCTCATGGCTCATGAGACCCTGCAGCATCTGGCCCCCACCTGACATCATCTCCTCCTCTCCCTCTTCTGTTCCTATCACCCTTTCCCCAAAACACAGCTCTGTTTTCCCAATGCCTCCCAAAGCAAGAAGGAGGAGTCTTCCACTTTCCTGCCCATTCTCTCTCCGGCCAGTGTACCCTAAAGTACTTAAAGTGGGGCTTTCCCTGCCCCTGCCCTGGCCACGGGACCCTCTGCAGAATAGCTGCCTCACCACCTGGAACACACTCAGCATACCCAGGGCTCACAGAGCCAATGGGAAAGGGGAAGGTTCAAAGCCCATCCTTCCAGGCCACAGCCAAATGCTACCTCCTCTGTGAAGCCTCCCTTGATCGTCAGGGCTGGAAGTGATTGTTCCCTCCTGGGCGCCGCTGGCTGTCCCTGCATCTCTCCAAAGTGATGGGCCCCTGGCTCCCCTGAGCCCTGCACACTGTGGAAGGCCAGTGAATCTCTGTTGATTCACTTGGCCAATCAACCTTAGCAGCATTTACACTTGGCATTAGAACCCACGGAATTCATTTTTGTCACTCATTCAGTAATCACTTCAAGTGTTCCTGCTATGTGCCCCACGCTACATCAGTTCTGGAAAGACAGACAAGAGACACAGTGGACCCAGCCGGAGGGCAGGCTTCATGGAGGAGAGGACAGTAGGTCCAGTGCTAAAGCTCACAGTGGGGTTTGCCAGAGGACAGTGTTGGGAGAGTCAGAGAGAGCTTTCCAGACTGATAACCTAGACCATGTGCGCTAAGGCAGGAGGTCACAAAAAGGTGGGGTATGTTCCCAGTTGTATGGAAAGAGGAAACAAAGTCAGCTCTAAGTTTCCTGAATAAATGATCAACCCATATACAAGAATAACATCCGTCCCCTTAACTGGGATCCTGTTCTTATCTACACAGGAGCTCGGAACAGCTGGAGTGGAGGGGGTAACACATACTTGACCATGAGGACCACAAAAGACCTGCCAGTAAAGTCTGCAGATTCTCCAGGCGCTAAAGCTTCCCTCCTGGGCCCCGAACATGAGATGCCCAGCGTCTAATAAACTCTGTTCACTGGCGGTCATTTCAGTGGGGAGGCTGCTGGCACAAGAAGCATCAGTGTAGCAGAGAGCAGGCCAGCATCGGGGGGACAGGGCTGATCCCACCTCAGTGGGGGTCACGTCCCCTGGGTAGGTTTGGGGTGAGGAGGAAGGAAGAGGCTAGAGGCAGCGTGAAGGTAAAGGCAGCTGCTGAGAGAAGCTAAAAGCAGAAAGGGCACGTGGCCCAGCCTGCTCAGCGGATATCTGCCCTGGCCTTCTAGGATTTCTCTCCAGCACGCCTTGCCCGGCTGCCAGCGCCTCAGCAGGTCTGCTTCAGTCTTACGTTTGGGAGCTGCAGGAAGCATTTAAAACCTGATGGGAAGATTTGGCTGTGGGCTATAGTTTGCTGACACCCAGCCTAAGCCAATCATGGCTGCCCCATTCCCCTTGCTAGGTACTCGTATCACCCAACTCTAGCCAGTGAGATGTGAGGAGAATTCCACTGGAGGATTTCTGGGGAATGTTTTACTTGCTCTTAAAAAATGAGAGAAACATGAGGGAGAGGTGGCTGCTGCATCTTTTGCTCAGAATGGTAACCAGAATGCTGTAGCCATCTGGGGACCATCAGGGAAGTGGCCAACACTGAGGGTGGCAGAAGAGAGAGGGAAAGCACCTAGTGTGATGCCACCATTGAGCTGCTGAATCAACCAGCCTGCAGCTCCTTCACCTCAGGACTTTTTATCATGGAAAATAAATCTTCCTTACTGAAGCTCTTCGAATTGGGGGATGGCGCTGGAAATGAACCCTCAGTCTAAGTCAAATTAAACACAAGGGCCCCGAGGCTGAGGCTGCACAAAAGGTTTGGATATCTTGTGTAACGTGGGGCCACCTGACAGGCAGCCAGAGAGAGACTCAGAGCTCTCAGTCATTCACCACAGGAGACAGGAAACAACAGGTTTGCCAAGAAAAAGTCTAATCAAAGCTGCCTCCCTTTGTTTCCTGGCGGGGCGGGTCCCTTACCGTTCTTTTGAGCCAAGGCCTGGTCGATGAAGTCTGCAGCCCTTTCAAAGTAGGCGCTAAGGTTGAACTCCTGCGTGTCGTTGGCCTTGATGCCCAGGTAGATGATGCCAGAGTCCTTGTAGAAGTTGGCATTGGTGTTGACGTGCATGAAGGACCTGCCCTCAGCAGCGTTCAGGACGTGGGTGATGCCCAGTTTCTGCAGCTTAGGGATGTCTTGAGCCACAGACCTGGACAAGGGACAGCAGCAGGGGATACTTAACTGACCAACTAACTGGCAGCCCCAGGGGCAGGAAGAAGAGCCTAAGCCTCTTGGCAAAGAGAGAAACCCTCCATGCTCTGGCCCCTGCCAGAGCTTCTCCTCATATGATGACCCTCGTGGCTCTCCCCAGCTATATCTAATTACCAGTAGCTGCCCCAAATAGACTGGGCGGTTTCATGCCTGAGCTGTTCCTTCTGCCTAGAACGCCCTTCTCCATGGACATGCACCCTCTCGTTTTCCACCACCCTCTGCAGGATTTCCTGATTTCCGCCATTTCATTCGGCACCATGCTCCCTATCCTGTGGTGGTGGTATAGCCAAGTGGCTAAGAATGGGCTCTGGAGCCAGGCTGCCTGAGTCTGAATCCAGCCCTGCCACTTACCAGCCAAGCAAGGTTGAGCAAGTCACTTAACCTTTCCGTGACTCAGTTTCCCTGTCTGTAAAATGGGGATGATAACAGTACTTAGCCCCTGGGATTTGTGAGTGTTAAATAAGCTATTCTATAGACAGAGCAAGACACTGAGTCAGCGCTACTATTGTAACACTTGATTGTGCTCATTTGTTTAATGTCCAGGCTATGACCTCTGTGACCAAGGAACCATAACTGCTTCAGGTCTGTATGCCCAGCACCTGCTATGGTACCTGGCACAGAGTAGGTGCTGAATGGATATGTGGTAAATCAGTGAAGAAGAATAAAATCAGCATGTCCCAGGCAGCCTCCTTCCTTGGATTATAAAGTACATCAGCCCCTTCCCATCCCCCAGAGGGATCCTTCCTACCACAGTCCACTAGCCACATTGCTGACACTCTCTTGGGTGAGTAAACACTTTGGGAGCAGTGGCCCCAATAGGACTACGAGGGTTACAACACGTGTGATCTGAATAGTCAAAGGGCTCCTTTATTTCATCTCACAACAACATCCCAATTCAAACAGCCGTTTATACATTACAAAACGTCTTGTCCTACATGATCTTGTTTGCCTGTCACAGCATCAGTCCTGTGAGGAAGAACAGAGCTTAAACTCTGGCCTGACAGGACAGCAGCAGGGTGCGCATGTGCTCATATGGGCTGCTGAGTGGCAGAGCTGGGAAGAGACCTCCTTTCTCTGGCACCAGCTGCACTGCTCTGTCTTCCCCGTCACTCTGCCTCTCATGCCCACCCCATTGCAAATCCCGACACCCAGAAAATGTGGCTCATCTCTTTCCTCTGAGCCCTGACCAGGAGCCCTGATTTTGTTAAGGGGCACCTGATGGGTGGGGTAGCACTAAGTATTCAGTCAATGCTCTCTGCTGGGTGCCCCACACACCTCTGGCTAAGTCAAGGTCAGATTTGCTTAGAGGGCAAGGAATGTGTTTTCTACAGTGGCTGTCAGCACTTGCCACTCTGGCTACAACCAGATGTTGACAGTCTTAGTTTCCACTTGGGAAGTGGTGACAGCTAAATGTGCCAAACTGCCCAAGAGATCAGGGTTTCCAAGGGTGCCAAGGCTGCTTGCTGCTTGGGTGGCTGGAGAGGAGGTTATCCTCAGAACTTTGCAATTATTAAGGCCTTTGGCTGTGATCCTAGGACTCCGTTTTATCTATCCCTACTCACATCACTTCATGCGATGGTAAAGCAGTGGCTCATTAAAAACAAATAATAAAATAACTTTGAAGTCACTTCCATTCATCTCCCTTCCCTAATACTAATTCACCATTCAATAAGTTTACTATTATCATTACTATCACTACTATGAATGAACATTGTACACTGCCTGACACATAGGTACTCAATATAATGAATGAATGATGGAATGAATGAGACAGTCCCCTATGAGGCTGGGACCTGCCTTATGGACCCCTTCAAGCTCCAAGATGACCCCCATTTCTGTGGCAGTCCTTGGCAGAGTAAACAGCAGGTCCTAGTCCAGGACCAGGGGATACAGACATGAGCAAGACATTGACCCTGTCCTAGCAATCCTTCAACCACTTGCTTGGTTGCCACTATCTCTTCCCGTGTAAAACAAGAGAAGCGGGTAATTCTGGGTTTCTAAAATGCAGCCCCTGGGGCCCATGGATCTCAGGGCATTGGCAATTGGGTCCTTGGGGTCTTATGAAAGTCCAACCTGAGCCCTCCCAAGGCTGTACAGACTTGGTAATCCATTCTTTACATTTGGGCTGGCATATCAGCATCTCTCAGAATGGTTAACACTGGGTCTCCCCTGCTGTTGAGAATTTCTTACTAGTAACTTGACTATCAGAAAATGGGAAAACCAATTATTTAAGAACTTGTAAGTGATAAATAGTGCATTTCCTGGTACTGAGAAGGTGGAAAGCCCTTTCTACGTGATGGCTCAGGTCCTTATGGGGTTTATCATCGGATCAATCTAGAATCCATGTAAATCAAACCCTATCTGGAAGGCGGGAGAAGGAGCGAGGAAACCCTGGCCCAGCTCTCCGGTTCCCCCTCATTTGGGGTATTTCGATTCCCGGGTCTGGACTTGCCCGGCGGGTTAAAGTTCCACGCCCGAGTTGTGACGTTAGCTCGTTGCCATGGCAGCGAAGGCAGACATTCCGCGGTGACCTCACTGCAGAACCAGGCAGCTGTCACATGACGCGCCGGCCGGAGAAGCGCCGGGCGACAGAGGGCCACCTGTTTAGTGAACATGGTAGCCCCGACCCCGCCCAAGGCCGAGTCCCTACCGGGGGGCGGTTGCGAGCCGGACGTGGCGCTGGCCGAGCCCCCGGGCTCCGCGCACCCCCGGAAAAGAAAGACCACGCGGCCGCGGGAGGGAACGAGCCCCTCCGCCCCCCGCACGGGAGTGGGCGGCGACTCCAGCCCCCGCCCAGCCCCCGCCCAGCCCCCGCTCAGTCCCCGCCGCAGCGCGAAAGGGGCGATCACGCGCCGGCTCCAACCCGCGACTGCCGACGCCCCCTCCCCAGCTCCCGGGTGGGCGGTGCGCCCCGGGGAGGGCCCGGCGGGGCTGGGACTCCGAAGAGGCGACTCACGCGTTGCCCACGAAGATCCTGGGGGTGACCTCGTTGCAGGGCTGGCTCGGGAGGCTGTAGCAGCCGCTGCCGTCCGAGAGCAGGTCGTTCAGATCCTGCACCGAGAGCTCGAACGGGCCCGACATGGCGGCGGCCGGGCCCTGCACGCCGGGCGGCAACCGGCGAGGGGAGAGCGGCCTGGTCAGCTGGGCGGGAGCTCGGGCGCCGGCCCCGCCCCGCCCAGCCCCGCCCCGGAGGCGGGGCACCCGGGCCGCTCGCGCCCGGCTACCGGGAAGGACGCGCGCCGCCCCGCGCCGAGCGAGCGTCCGGAAGACTCCGGGCCCGTCCCCAGGGGCGGAGATGCCGCCCCCCGGAGCTTCGGCGGCGCGGGGCCGGGTCCTCCCCACCCCCCAGACCAGGCGGTTCCGGTATCGTCATAAACTGGGACGTGCAGTAACTTCATCGGATCACATGCGGGGCACGATGAATGTTCGTTCCTACACCCGAGTGTCGCTGATTTTGGTCAGATTCCAGGGACACCGGGGTTCCTCTTGTGAGCTCCCCCCCTCCTGCCGCGGACCAGCCGCGCTGGCATCGCCCAGGAGCGTGCAGAGCGCCCGGCCCTCTGACGGGCAGTGTGCATGGTGCGGGCCCTCCCAAGTCTGAGAAGCCCAACTCGGGGACGCATTTTTTTCAGCGTTCATTGAGTCAGCCTGGTGCTTAAATAAAGGCTTGGGCTCTGTGCAACCAGGTTTAGCATTCTGATCCTGGGGAATTAAGTTCTCTGAGCCTGTTTGCTGGGAGAGAAAACGGGAGGAGGGATAATAATACTACTTCAAACTCCTAGGGCTGTTTGGAAGATTAAATGTGACATTTAAGGAAAGAGTCCAGCACTAATACTGAGCACCGAATAGGTGTTAGTTCTCTCTGTCCATCCGGGCTAAGGTGGAGACGAATCCATCTCCTTGCCAGCCCGCTATGAGCCGCAGAACGTCAGCAACTGATTGTTCACGGATCTCACTAGGAGCAAAAGACACGGTCTCTGTCCTCTACCCACTGCCATGAAAATGGCAGATTCAACCACCCATCCACAGGCCCCTCCAAAAAGCAAGTGTGATCCTGGGAATTCAGGAAGCCCACATTCTGAGCCCGGCCCTGCTACTAACTTGGATCTTGAGCAGCCTGGCTGCTGCTCAGGACTTCAGTTTCCTCACCTGCTAAGTGAAGAAATTGGATCATGGCTCACCTCCCCTAAAAGCTTATGGACTCACACTTTTAAGGGAAACCAAGACTAATTTATAGCCTAAGGCTGCCTTTCTCCACCCCACCCCCACCCCACCCCCAGCACACCAAACCTCTTTCTCCTCCTGCTGGTGGCAACTGCCCTCCAGGCAGGTGAGAGCGCCTCCAACTTGCTCACTCCTCATCTCGACTTGAGCCATGGTTAGCTTTCAAAAGAGAAGCCCAGGGACAACCAGCACGCTCTGCTGCTGCTCCTTCACTGAGACCTGTCCCTGATGTCACAACTGGGTGACTATGACAACCCATCATGGAGACAAGCTAAGTACCTCACAGAGGGGCCTAGCTGCCTCATTTCTGAAGTGAGCCTAGGAGGAAAAGATGAACAATTCCTTGGATTATCTAGCCTACCCTGTAATAGTCTCTAATCACAGGCAGAGCACAAACTTCAGGAAGAAACTGGACTTTGGCCACTACGTATCTCACAAGAATAGGGTACAAATAGGTATGTGGGCACTTTGGGTTGGACACTGCCACCGGGAGTTCAGGAAGGGTCCACCTTAGAGATATTGACAGTAAACCAGACCAGTACAGGGCTCTGCGATGATGTGGCCTTATCTGCCGAGTTGGGTCAAGAGGACATTAGCATCAGTGACAAAATTTATCTTCCACCAGGGAGTTTATTTGATAGAAATGCTCATTTAAATTATTTAAAGCCAAAGTAAGCTAGAAAGGGAATGGGACGTCAGCACGCAATAGACAAGCTAGTCCTATTGGGAAAGGGTGGGAGAGAGGCTCTGTCATGGGATTCAAAGGACATTTATCTCTGTAAATTTTAATTTTTCTAGCCCTTACCATCCGTTTATTTCTGCTCAAAACTCTTCAAAGATGTCAGTTTGGGAAATTAAACTAAAATTCCTGAACTGGACTAAGGTCAGAATTCAAAATCATAATGTTTATTCATCGGGGTCACTGTCTAGAATGTGAGATTTTCTAAGGCTACTAAGAGGACACCTCTGACATAAAATTACTCTCTTATCCTTCTTTAGTGAAACCTGCTGTTGATACCAAACCTCCAATGGCGCACACACATCACATTTTAAAACTGAGCAAACTACAGGTATTTGTTCTTGCCACCTGCAGATGTGCCTTACTGATTCTTGTCTGTGTCCTAGAGATCCAGTTTCCCAGAGTCTTCCAAATACCCACCTAACCAAAAGATCCTTTAATTCTCCCCCTCCCCATACACATCACCGCTCCCCCCCCCCCCCCCCGTTCCTTCAGCTCTGCTCCCAGTCTCCGCTGTGGTCCTCAGTTTGCCCTTTCCCACAACCCCAGAGGAGAGCAATGCTGGAGCACAGAGTGGTGATGGTGTCACCATGGAGGGGCGGGCTTTCTCACCAGGGCGAGCAAAAGAGAATCAACAAAATCGAGTATGAAAACAAGCAACTGTGCCAGAAAATCGCCAATGCCCATCGTGGCCCAGCCAAGGTGGATTGCTGGAACGAATACTTTTCCAAGAGGTAGTGTTTTTTCTCTTCACGTCATTTTTGGAAAGTCAAAAATGACTCTCCCCTTGTTCAGTTTTAGTGCAAGGGTCCCCTGAGCGGGAGGAGTACTGAAGGGAAGTCATCTTGAGGAATAACCAGAGGTGAAGTTGAGAATGAAAACTACCAAAAAATGGGGAACGTGCCCAGCATTAAAGAGCTTTTGTATCATCTACGAGACTGATTGCAGAGTCCCATTCAGAGTTTGTCACAGGAAAGCAATACATACTTTTGTAAATTGGTGACCATAGCTGGAGCTATGACACAGCATTTTTAACAATCAGTTCCACAAATATTTCCTGAGCTGCTACATGCTCAGGCTGGGATACAGAGATCAAATAAGATACATATTTCCTAATCTCAAAGAACTCGGGTCTGATAGGGGAGACATTCATATAAATAATAATGCACAGAAGCGTATGCAAGAGAATTGTGTGTGCGTGTGTGTGTGTGTGTGTGTGTGTGTGTGTAGGAAGTGTCAAGATGGCCTTTCCTATATCCTTGTATATCTGAAATTGACTTGAAAGCTGAGGTAAGTGAGGTGAAACAAAACTTGTCACCAGCCATTTGAGATTTATCCATAGGCAAGACCTCATCGTAGAAGTCAGACATTCTCAATTCTTGTTTCACATAATTCCTAAAGGGCTTTTGCAAAATGCCACTTTTTACAAGCCGCACCCCAGACCAATCAGCTAGAATTTTCTAGTGACCAGCAGGGCCGAGAACCACTGGTCCAAGCCTGCCGATGCTATGCCCATTGCCCAGGTGCAGTCCCGTCAGGAAGCATGCGGGGCTCAGCAGGGCCAGCTTGCTCCCAGCGCCCAGGCAGCCTGCGTTTATGACATCATCGCCTCATTGCCCCCATCCCATCCAGGGGGAGAATTTTCTTTTTCACCCATCTCAGGGGGTTGTGTTTTTTCAGCTTAAACAGGGAAACGAGGAACCGGGACCTATTGAGAATCACCGTGGAAAACCAGGGCATTCTGAAGAGGCTTGATGATCGCAAACCCCACTATGACCGCAAGTCGTCTGAGACAGACTGGCAGGCACGTGGGAACTCTGGGCTATTCCTGTGCGTGCACAGGGTTTGTGTTCGGATTAGAGTCCGTCTCAGGAGGGACCCATAAGCAGCTGAGGGCGAGAGAATGAGAAATGCAATAATAAATAATGATCCGTAAGAGAAAAACCACCCAAAGCAAACCACCCAGGAACTAAGGACATCTCCTTGGTAGCAAAGCCATTATGCATCAGTTTCAGGAAAATACCTGCTAGCATCTTCCTTCATCCCGCACTTCATTCAGAAAGGCTGAATGTCCAAGCAAAGGAGATAAAGGGTACACAATCCAGGCGGTGGTTAACATGCTTTATTTAGGAATGGCCCTTCAAGAAGGAAAAAAAAAAAAAAGCCATATGCAGTATTTTTAAAACCTCTACTCCATGGCTTTGATCTGTAAGCTTTTTCTAGCCATCCTTAGAATCTAAAACTTCAGCTTTTGCACCAGCACCCTGGTTTTGACAAAAACCTTTCTGATTTTTTTCCCTTCAAGAATTCAAGACGCTATATCAGAAACACAACAAAGTATCTTCTCTCCCGAGATGAATAGGTATGTCTTACTATAGAACACGGTGATCACCCTTGATTCCAAAGCCCTGAGAACTGTATGGAGAGTGAGGGGCCCAGTTAACAGGTGAATTTGCTCTTCTGTATCTATTGGTCATCCATCCAGGGAACTTAGAGCTCTGTCTTTGTTTTCTCTCCGTTTAAGTAGGAAATGCCTGTCTTTTGTCATCAGCTTTGAGGCTTAACATGAGTCTAAGGGGAAGTGATTTGTTCCAAGAAGATATAAACAGGAGGTCTCGTGGCTTTAATGTTGTGCCAAAGTTACATTACAGGTCTCTGTCACTATTCAAAAGTACTGTTGTGTTGGTATTTTGTATTATTGAACATCATTAATAATGACTAAGTTTGGTTTCTGACCCCCCCCCCCCCCCGGAGAGGGATAAATGGACACTCAGGCTTTCCAAAGAATAGCTCTGTATAATTGATGTTCCTCTGTTTCTCTCCCTGAATACAAGGTCACTCACTACGGAACAGACACAAGAAAAGGCCCTAGGATTTCTTAGCTGCTTAAAATCTCAAGACACTCCTAAGTGGTTGAATGCTCAATCTTAGGGATGCTACAATAAAGCTTGAAACATGAAATGAGTAAGTTACATTTAAGGTACCCAATGGCTTTAAGTCTCATCCCAAAATGGAGACGGAATGGGGCAGGCTGAAGGAAAGAGGCTACAAGCATTTTTATTCAGGGCTATGAAAAGTTTTAATGAGAGAGAGCGCTTTTTAAGACATACACCATCACCACCATTCTGGGAGGAAGAAAAAGTGGGGTGAGATGACCCAGCCACAAGATCAGCTCTGTCAAAATGGAAAACAAAAGCACACAATGAAATTAAGGTTCAGACAACACAGAGAATAAATGCCATTAGTTCCTCTGTGAGTACGCGGGATTGGAAAAGAAGGCTTCGTTGATGTTTTCATGTTCCACGTTCATTTATAGGGAGCAGCAACAGTGAAAATGTCAGAAACATATCAAACCATATGGCAAGACAATGTTGCATGACTTCTATGTCTGGTCGTGCTGGTTCTGAGCCTGACTTAATTTTGAAGCACAGTAAATCTTAAATATTCTCATTATAAATAAACTTTTTTATTTTAAAATAATTTAATTCATAGCAAGTTACAGATAAATGTATGGGATGGGGGTTGGGGCCGGGGCTCCTCCTGCACCCTTCACTCAACTTCCCCCAATGTTAGCATCTTGTGTAACTATAGTACACCACCAAACCAGGGACTTGGCATTGGTACAATGAATAGAGCATATTCACATTTCACCAGCTACAAACACACACATTTGTGTGTGTGGGGCTCTATGCAATTTTATCACTTATGTACCTTTGTGTAACTACAACCACATTCAAGATAGTTAACTGTACCATTATCAAAAAACTCAATTGTAGCACCCCTTTTAACCACAGCCACCCTCTTCCTCTCATCCCTAACCCCTAGCAATCACTAATCTGTTTTCCATCTCTATCATTATGTTATTTCTTGAGTGTTACATCAATGGGATTATGCAGTGTGTACCCACTTTTGAGACTGGCTTTTCCACTCCGTATAATTTCCTTGAGGTTCATCCAAGTTGTGTGTACCAATAATTCATTCTTTTTTATTGCTGACTAATATTCCATGGTATGGATGTACCACAGTTTATTTAACCATTCACCCATTGAAAGACATTGGGTAGTTTTTAGTGTTTTGACTATTATGAATAAAGCTTCTGTGAACATTTGTACACAATGTTTCTGCATGAAAATACGTTTGATTTCTCTGGGATAAATGTCCAAGAGTGCAATTGCTGGGTTGTATGTTAAATCCATTTAAAAAGGAACTACAAAATGATTTCCAGAGTAGCTATATCATTTTACATTCCCACCAACAATGGATGAATGATCCAGTTTTTTCACATTCTCACCAGCATTTGATATTATCACTCTTGTTATTTCAGTCATTTTAATATGTGTGTAGTGACATCTCATGCGGTTTTAACTTGCATTTCTCTAATTAAGTTGAACGTTATTCATATGCTTATTTACCATCTGTCTATCCTCTTTCCTGAAATGTCTACATATCTTTCTAATTAGATTGTTCCTTTTTGAAATATAGAATTTTGAAAGTTCTTTTTATATTCTAGAGACAAGCCCTTTTTTGGATGTGATTTGCAAAATATTTTCTCACAGTCTGTAATTTGTCTTTTTGTCATCTTAACAAAGTCTTTCACAGAGCAAAGTATTTTAATTTTGATGACATCCAATTTATCGATGAAAGTATTCTGGATCTTGACTGTATCAATGTCGATGTCCTGGTGGTGCTTCGTGCTATAGTTTTCACACATGGTAAACTGGGTAAGAGGTACACGGGATCTATCTGTATTACTTCTCACACACATGTAAATCTACAATTATCTCAATATAAAAAGTTTAAAGAAAAAATCAGTATGTCCAAATATAAACTCATTACTGAACTGGTTCCAGTTAATCTCAGTTTGAGGACCACCATTCTTCTAGACATCCAGGTGAGAAACCTGTTACTCATCCTTTATTTCACTCTTTCTCTTTCATGCCTTCCCCTTCCTTACATATTTTCAAGCTTCCAGTCCTATTTCTCAGTCTCTGTGTGTGTTACTGTCCATATTTCAGGAACTTGTGATTTACAACTGGTATTATTAATGCAAAAATATGTCTCTACCACTTTCTAATTTAACACCTTCTGTCACTTGCCATTCTTTCCAGAATGAGCCATACTTTTAAATATGGCACACAAAGTATGTTAATATGCCACCCCCCCATGATCCTGTTCCTCTTGTCTTTGCAGCCTTCATCAAAATAAATTTTTAGTTTCAAGCAACAGAAACTGACTTGCCTGCTTTAACATCATATTTTCAAATACATACATTTTTAAGATATGTGGCCCATCAAAATTTTGCTCCTACTTATCAGTGCCACATCATTTATGCCACCAAATGCAGGATCCCACATCCAAAAAATGACAGCAATTGTCAATTTATTTAATAACTGCAGGCTAGCATACACACAAAGCCCATTCTTGAGTCATACAGTTCTGAACCAATAGGCGTTTTCTATCTGGTGGAGTTAATACGGATCAATTTCTTCTTCTAGTTTGTCCTGCCCTTTGAATTCAGTTTCAAATCATTCACTCCAAGGGGCAGCCTCCCCTCCTGCCCTGGCTCTACGTGAGACAGCTCAAGATTAATTTCACTTGATAAGAACCCAGTACTCCGTAAGTGCAAAGAAGTCCTCACCCTTTTGCTAGAAGGGTCTAAAGAACGTGATCCCGTTAAGTGAACCTACCAGGTTAGTGAGACGGAAAGTTGCAAATGTGTCCTTGTGTAACAAGGTAAAATGGAAATTTCTAAATGGGCAGCAGGTCTTCACCCTTAACCTGGTCTCCTCATGAGGAAAAGACCTTGACATTTGCACGTGTAAGAGCCTCTTTTCAGTATTAGAAGCTACAGCCACACTGCATATTACTGTAAATTCTAGCTGTGAACACATTCCTCATAAGTCAGTTATTTAACAGGTAGCCTCAATGATGGAACCACAGAAAGGATGGAGTAGTGTGGGATAGTGGTTAATGGCCATCTCTGGGATTAGGGAGACAGGGCTCAAATACTACAGCTCTGCCACTGACTTAAAGCTGTGTGAGCTTGAACGTGTTATTTAAACTTTCTAAGCCTTGTTTTTCTTATAAAGGAGTTGATAGACTCCTACGTTACAGGCTGGAGTATTTGTCAAAGTAATGGGCCTAAAGGCCTTAGCATAGCTCCCGGCACAGAATAAAAACTTACATACACTGGCTATTAATAAGAAATAAAATTCTCTTAGCAGCTAAGATATCTCACAAACCCTGTATGACAAACCGTTTTGCTCAGAGACAACGCATTAGGCCCACACTTGGAGTCAATATAATTTGATTTGCACAGTCAGGACTGACGTATCATGGCTCAGACACAGTTTGGACAAGAGGGATCATCTGGTTTCCCATGATCTAGCACGACAGGAGCCCCTGGCATCTGAAGGCAGGGACGGGCAAGAACCAGGACAGCTGTCAGTAACGAGAGGGACAAGTGGTGGAATGGAACAAATCAAAGCAAGGACTCAGTTGTAGGAGTTTGTGGGTATTTAGAAAGGAACAAGCAGCCTTACCTTCCTCAAAGGTCCCTGAAAACACCCCTATACCAGAACAGTACAGTAATTCATGATGACGGTGAAGTACGCCTCTTCCACAGACGTTCATGTATGCTCACTACTTAAGAAGGCAGCCAAGCCGGTGTTGCTCAGTGGTTGAGCATCAACCCATGATCAGGAGGTCACAGTTCGATTCCCGGTCAGGGCACATGCCTGGGTTGTGGGCTCAATTCCCAGCAGGGGCCATGCAGGAGGCAGCCGATCAATGACTCTCATTATTGATGTTTTTCTCTCTCTCTCTCCTTCTCCATTCTTATCTCTGAAATCAATAAAAAAATATTTTTAAAAAATAAATAAAATTTAAAAAAAGAAGGGAGAGAACCAGTTTTCCAGTGCCAGACAAGCACTCACCATCAACAAGGTGAAACTATTTTGATGCTTGAAGACAGGGGAACATCAGTTGCATGGGAAAATTCCCTTGGGTTAAAACAACTCAACTTCCAACAGAGCTGGATATATGAAATGTCACCCTCTTCATAAAGCTCACATCCCTGCAAATCGGTACTCTATAAATTCACCACCCCCTCCCCCAAAAGACAGTGGCTACTTAACTTTGGTACAAAGAATCAGGGTCAACTTGCCTGTGATACTTTAATGAATGAAATGTGTTATTTTGTGATATGCCCCCTTTCAACTCATGTTTTCTGCTCCAGAGGGGTGCAGTGGAAAACAACAGACAAAACCCAACGAACAGCACTTCCCACATATACTCTTCTTGATGATGCAGTTAATGGAAAATTCTGCCTCTCTCCACCCTTGCGATTCCTTGATGGTAACATGGCTGGACTAGGTGGTCTTTCAGGTCCCTTCCAACCTGGATGTTCTCGGACCCAGTTACCTGACCCAACTAACAGGAACCCAGTGAGTGTCCTTGCTCAGCCTCTCGACGAGCCCCCTGAGCTGGCTGCATGCGCTCTGGAGGTCCTGCCTCACCAGCACGGCGTCCACCAGGTGCCCGTAGTGCTGGTCTATGAAGGCGGCAGAGGCCGACATCTCTCGCTGCTCTTCATCCTGCAAGGAAAGGGGCAGCTACGGAGCAACAGGGCGGTTCACCCCCAAATAAGAACCCTACAGCCTGCGTCTTGGGCCATGTTCCAACCTCTGATTTTGCAGTGATGACTGTGGTCCATGAATAATCTGTGTACACACACAACAGAGTGGAATGACAATATCCTATCAAACTTCCAAGGAAGTTAACGGGCAGTAGACAAAGTCATTGTTCAGTCATTCATTCATTCAAAAATATCTACTCAGGACCTGTTAACTGCAAGCCGTGACATGAAGTGTTTTGGGGGGCGGGGGGGAGAGGGGAAGGGGGAAGGATGCTGATTCTATATCTGTGTCAATATCACACTTCCTGTTCAAAGGTATTTCCAAAGGAGTGGTACCATTGTGTTGCATGGCAATTGGTTAAATAATTACAGGAACGATCTATAAATAACAATATAAAAGTAAAAAAAAAAAGGGGGGGGGAAGCATTTCTGGAATCAACTGGCAGGGGGAAGAAGGTTAATAAAGAGCTCTAACACCCTCTGAAGACTCCTACATTCATGCTATAGAACTCTGTTCTTTTCATATCCTCATACCAGGGCCAAACACTAGCACAGGGGACAAAGTAGAGTTCCTTAAGGAAGTGCTGGGCCCTGACTGGTTTGCTCAGTGGTTAGAGCATCGGCCGGAGGACTGAAGGGTCTCGGGTTCGATTCCAGGTCAAGGGCACGTACCTGGGTTGCAGGTTCAATCCCAGGCCCCAGGTGGTGCCCACGCGGGAGGCAACCAATCGATGTGTCTCTTTCACATGGATATTTCTCTCTCTCCCCTCTCCCTCCCCTCCACTCTCTCTGAAAAGCAATGGAAAAAATATTCTCGGTGAAGATTAACAAAAATAAAAACTAAAAAGAAAGTACTGGACAACACTGGTCAAACTCCCCCTTTCCTTAGGGTACCCGCTTTTTTTAATCAGATTGTCCTCCTGACACCTTACACTAAGGTATAGATAGCCAGGCAGCAATCCCTTCTTCGCCAAACCCGCCCATTTGCTCCTTCATTCAAAAAACCTCTAATAAGTAGAATTTAAAGCAGATAGTTGACTAACAGCTTGGTTTGGGGAAGAAAGTGGAAGATTCACTCTAAGTAAAATTGCAAAACAAAGTTTGTCACTGGCCTTCACCCACCTCTTCTCTGTCTCTTTCCAGTCCTGTGTTGCCTTCTCTCCTCTGCTTCTAGGGGCTCAGTGTTTGGATACTGACACAGAGGGGGGTGAGCTGTCCTCCCCAAAAGAGACCCATCTTCCAAAACAGTCCCTCCCCTCTCCCTCACCAAAACCTGACGTACTTCAGTGAGAGCACCAGCAGCTTCAGAAGATATGTTCTAAAGGGCTGGGAAACAGTGTTTACATGTGACCACAAGGACGGCTGAGACCAAAGAGAAGGGTGAGATCATCCCTTATCCTTACTTCTTTCCCCCAGGAGGTCAAAAACTAGATGAAATTGAGAGAAGCTTCCCAATTCTATATTGGATCTTGCAGGGCTCCCCTGGGACTGAAAAGAACTTCACAGGTTCCCAGTGCTGCCCCTGATCTTCAACCCCACCTCCCCCACCCCTCACACACCCCTTATAGACCTGTCTGCTGCTTTTGGAGCTTCCCCTCCTCCAGGACCCCCGTCGTTCATCCTGGAAGCATTTAGCTATTTGAGAAATTACAGAAGGAACATTTTTGCCACTAAGTACCTCGATCATCTTAATAAATATTTGCATCTTGAAAGAACTTAAATCTCTAATGGAGTAAAATGCGTGACATTTGTTTTGCAGCCACAAATCCCCTGCATCCTTTCCCTGGCCTGTAAAGGTGGACGGTTCAACCATCTGCAGCTTCAGCAAGAGAGTCACAGATCTGAACAGCAGGCACGTGGGAAAGACTCCCCTCATGCCGCCAGTTGCCCCCACGTTGGATTAGCTCACTGGATCTGAACTTGGTTTCCATTAAAGTGTCAATTTAAAACTACTTGGGTTTGGCTTAGGAGTTCAGCAGATTTGTGTGGTTTGGCACACTCAGATCAGGTCCCTGATAGATGTCTGTCCCTATTTTCAGGGAGGGTGTTTCTGTGCGGGAATGGAGGGTGGTGTGGAACCCAGGCAAAGCCACCCCTGTCTCAATTGGGAGGCACTTCCGGCTGCCCCACCTTGAGCCTTCTGGTCACTTGACCAAGTAAGTCTGACCAGTAGGCAAAGTGGGAAGATGGTCTTCTGCAGGAGATACGAGCACTGTTCTCTAAGGGTAACAGGCGCAGTTAGGCCTTTAGAAAAGAAACGATCAATGTTAAACTTACAAGTAGGGCTGCTGTGTCCTCACAAGCTGGGGACGTGGGTGGCATCTTCCCCTTTTCCTGAATTGCAGGCTTTACAAATATAACATAGGGCTTGAACTCTGAGGTCCTCAGTTGTCTCAGTGCCTGAGGGGAAAAGTTCAGGAATATTATATACTTTGAAAATATTTTACTGTGAAACAGACTTTTTGAATGCTCAATAATGGCATGCTTCATCAAGTGACCTCGATGGTAAAGGTTCTGATTGCACCGTCATCTGACAATGAACTTCAACTGGGGAGACCAACCGCTCATTTTCTTGCTCTCCACTTTGACTCTGGGCTCAGCTGGGCCCTGAAGGCCTACTCGCCGAGAAGGGAGGTTCCATAGCCTCCGCTCCAACAGTTGCCATCTCTCTTGGCTCTGACCCCACGAGCTCTAATTAACCTTCTGATGCCCTTCTCTACTTGCCCAGTCCTGATGGATGAGCCAGCAGGATTCGATGTGTATCTATTTAGTCACCAATTTGGACTACACTAATGCAGAGTGCGTGCCATCGCACAAGCCTCCTCATGATATTCAAAGAAGAAAAGGTTTGCAAAGCAAATGAAGAGACCAAGAACTCGAAACAAACTGTACA
The DNA here is from genome assembly GCF_964146895.1 of Miniopterus schreibersii. NCBI lineage: Eukaryota > Metazoa > Chordata > Mammalia > Chiroptera > Miniopteridae > Miniopterus > Miniopterus schreibersii. The sequence goes on from NC_138116.1 coordinate 23,829,116, forward strand.
GGCTTTAGAAGGTTTTCACTATGCAAATCGTCCTGTTAGTGGCATTTTATCTTAAGGGCCTCTATTTGGAAACACTGGTATTAAACTCCTATGTGGACAATCTGCAGCCAAAACAATAAAATCACTTTCCAAATAAAATCTTGACATTTACACTTTTAATTTTGACTACCAACTTCCAGTAAGTCCAAATTACTGAGGGTTTTCCTTATATATATAATGTGCTTTTTGGAATCTGTTTCAAGCAAACTTCTATGAAATAAAGCCTATAGCTTATATCATAAAATTAGAGTTCTTTTCTATAGAGGAGTAAAAAATCCCCAAGCTGAAGTCAAAGTTTAGAAGTGTTTCTCAAAGACAAAGTTAAAAAGATGGGTAAGCCCCTGCCGAGTACACAGTTTTTGAAGCACTTCACAGGGTCATGTCTCCTTCCCTTTTCCCCTTTCAAACTACTCTCCTGACTGCCTCCCTCAGTGGTTCCTAAGCCACTGATTTCACTTGTCCTGATCAAGGAGGAGGTGCCCTGACACCAAGAGCTGAGCCCCAACTTCCACCTGGGCACTGACATCTAATTCCCTGTCCCATCAGAATTGGCCAGTCAGTGCCACCACCAACTTGCATGACTTACTCCACGCAGAGATTCCATCCTGGGTCTCTGGCTGCCAAGAGGGTCCATGAGCTCCCTACAATTTTAATGCAGTTTTTGTGTACAGAGGTGCATATTTTGGGGTGCAAAGCTTTCATTAGATTCTCAAAGAGAGACCCCAGGAAATTTCAGTATCCAGTGCTCTACACTAAAAATTCCTTAGACTGAGGTTCAAATATTCTGTAAAATGTACAATCCCCTAGTTTATAAATTCCATTAACAAAACAACTGGCCCAGGAACTCACATCTGGCTCCACGTCCACCAAGCAAACTTTGTTTTTGGCCATCACAGCCTGAATGGCGTCCAGGCTGGTTCCATAGAGATATTCCTTATATTCACCATGCTCCAGGAACCTAAAACAACACCGAAGGAGAAAAGGCCTTTAGTTCCTGAGCTTGCCTGAATTAGCAAGGAACACAAGCGGACTTCCCACCATGACTTCTCTCCCACCCCTCTGCCTTTCCTGGAAGCCCTCCCAGGGGGTCCAGTGGAACACTGGACAGTTGCAAAGAGCCACAACTGCACACGAACCTGTTGTGATGTATGTCGGCTTCAAATGCTTGCTTCGAGACAAAGTGATATTCCACCCCCTCCTTCTCATGGCTCTTTCGGGGCCTCGTGGTATCTTTTAAAGAAAGAACAAGAAGAACCAGGCAAAGAGATGTCATATCACGGTGAGGACAGCAGCCCTTATTCAGAGCTCACTGCTGATCTGTATATAAACCGTCTTCCATTCATCCCATGTTCCTGTGTCAGGCACAGTGCCCTTTCTAGGCACATCACTGATTCACACAACTCTCTGACGCAGGCAAAAGGAGGCCTCCCACTGTGCAGGGGAAGAAATTGAGGAGTGCAGAGAGGTGACACGGTGCCAATGACCCAGACCGGCAGGTAGCAGAGCCAAGGTCTGAACTTTCTGTTTCGTGCCAAGCGTCTGCCCTTACCACCCTGCCAGCCTGCCTTATTGATGCTGTGGCTTTTAAAGATCGCCGAGGAGAGTCCCAATCCTAAACATTCATTAGTCCCTAGCCCTAATTGCTTTTTAAGAGCAGAGGCCACAGACACAGATGACCCTGCTGAATGCTTTTAATTCTTTATTCAATTATATCTCATTTTGAGAGAGAAGGAGACATGAAGACAGTCCCTTTATGGATGAGATGTGCTTCAGCAGAGCTGGCTCTCACATGATTTTACAGCACAGAGTGTTTTCTGATGGATTTCCATAATAGCAGTGAAATGATGTTCCCCGAGAACACTCCTGGGGAGAACCAGGTCCTCCGCGGAACAAGCGCACACGCGGAGCAACACGCCGCTTCCCCCAGAGCGTCCCAAAAGGAAAGACGGGGTCTGGGAGGACAGCGTTTTCTGCCCTTGGGGGCCACACAGGGACATGCTCTGTATTCTTCATGCGGCATCTTTGGCCAAACTCTGGCAGAGCCGCTCAGGTCACTTTTCTGACCATGTTATTTCCTTGCTCTAAAACTTTTATTCATCCACTGATTACATTCTGAAGACCTCAGATGAGTGTATGACACCCTCGTGATCTGCCCAGCCTCCAACTCCGCTTCATCTCCTCCACACCAGCTTCCCCAGTCCCTAACACTGCTGTGCCAGTCACACCTTCATCCCTGAGCACGTGTTGCTCCTTCCTTTCCTCTCTGCCTAGAAAACTCCTATTTACCCTTCAAAACCCAGCAAAAAGGTCACTGCCTCTGGGAAGCCTTCACTGACATCCCAAGTTCCTAAATGCAGGGGGGAAAGTCACCTATCTGTGTGGTACCTGGAAGCAGGTAGGACTGACCATCCAGGTACCCTTCCCCCAAGGGACTGACCTGAGGGTTTGAAAGGGTCAATGTGTGAGCAAATTCCACATGCCCTGTTTCAGTCCATCCTCTCGGCCTGAAAGGCCGTGGCCCCCTGAAATCTGCCAGGCCCAGGTGTGTTACCCGAATGGCATCCCCATCCCTGTCATTTTGGGTTGGGCTCCGGAAGACAATTCTGACAACCCATAGACTGGGCTATGGGCCCCAAGGCCCAAGGGAGTGGCTTTGTAGCTGTCCTTCCTCAGAACCTTCTGGAAAGGTCCCATTACTGCCACCACAGCATTCCTTCTAGGAGGCCACCAGGTGCCCACACTGTATCCCACTGAGGCCAGAGGGACGGACAGAGAGTCCCACAGAAAGGAAAGGGACAGCCAGGAAGAGGCAGGCTGTCATGAAGCCTGGGTAAGAATGTGACTGGGGCAGGCTGCCTGGATTTGAATCTTGGCTCCACCACTTACCAACTGTGTGACATTGGGCAAGTTACTTAACCGCTCTGAGCCTCAGCGTCTTCCCCTGCATGTGGAATGATAACCCGTCTTCTCAGTGGCACTGGGAAGGCTGGCCAAGTAACTCACAGGAGAGCTCCTGGTATGGCTCCTAGCACTCTTCTTTCTCCTGTTCCTCACCACATTCAGAACGAGGACCTCCTGCCTGCTGGATTTCAGCATCCGTGGCTGCCTCTAGACTCAGGAGGCACCCCGACGGCCCAGATCTAGCTACAGGGGAGAACCCAGGCAATACTGCTCACCAGGCTCTCTGGCTTCCCCGCCCTTGCTCTCTTACCCAAGCAGACAGCAGGGGCCAGAGGAGTCAGAGCCATTTGGAAGAGGCGGCAGGAGTGTCCCCATTACTGGGGGCCCCTTGGTGTTGGTTTAAGGTTGCTACTTTGCCTGCAGTGTGCTTTAGACTCACCTGCCATCCCAGGCAGGAACCGGGCAAGTGTCCTCCAGCTTCTGCCTCAGAGGGTCCTCGTGGACCACTGAGAGTGGGTCTCTCCCATCATGTCTAGGTCCGTGACCTGCCTATAGCAGGCAGTGCTTGCCAGTCACTCAGACCCAAAGTAAGAATCAGGATGGATATGGGGAGTCAAGGCCCCATGAAATATTCACGTGTAGACACACACCCCTCCCCCGACACACCCACGTGGGCCCTCTTACGTGGGACAGCAACACCAAAGTGCTGTGGGTTCTCTGCCACCACCTTCTGCTTCAGCTCGTGCAGTCGGGCTCCCAGAGACCCTGGGAAATGAAGGGAAGGCTGACCAGGGACCCTGCGGGGCTCCCTCCCCACTCCTCCAGGGAGGAAGCCAGCCCACTCCCTGGAGACACAGTACATCACCTACCGATCAGCACCACCAGGCGGGGCAGCTTACTGGGCTGGTGCTGGTACCTGGTCACTTCTTCATAGGTCAGCAGTTCGGGGGACTCGGCTACTGCGGACATCTTTCCTTCCTGCGGGCTTCCCAGTCTCTCCCTGCGGCCCAGCCGGAAGCTCCTCCGAAGACCAGCTTTGGGGAAAGGGCAAGGAGCACCATGACATTTGTCCCAGGGTCTCCCACTAAAGACTTTTTCTACCTGGCCCAACTGGAGGTGAGACTGAACCCCACTGGCCTCTCCTGACCTCCTCCTGCTGTAGGAAGGGGTTGATCAAGACACAGTAATATGATGAAAGGGTGACCACCTGGCATTCAAAAACAGGGTTCAAGGTCACTGTTTTACTTGGCATATGACTGACCTCTCTGAGCTTCAATTTCCTTGTCTGTGAAGTGGAAACATAAATATAGAAATGCAATATGTGGACCGGATCCTGGATCAAGGGAAAATGCTCTAAAGGGTATTGTTGGGACAACTGGCAACATTTGACTATAAACTGTATGTTAGATAATAGAATTGTATACATGTTAAATTCCCAGAATTCCATAATTGCCCTGGGTTATATAAGAGAATGTCCTTGTCCTTAGGGAATACATGCTGAGTATTTAAGGGTGAAGGGACATGATATCTGCAACTAACTCTCATATGACTCAGGAAAAAAATGTATATATGTAGAAAACGGAAATGATACAGCAAACATGGCAAAGAACAACTGGTGAATCTGGGTGCCAAGTATATGGGAGCTCTTTGTACAATTCTTTCAACTTTTCAGTAAGTTTGAAATTACTTCACAATCAAAAGCTAGAAAAACTCTTTGCCTGTCTCTAGGTCTTTGAAAAGGCTGACCAAAACGAAAGTGAAGGTACTTGGGAGACTAGTAACAGGCTTCCCTGCTGTATTATGGTGACATAACTACTGAATAAACTACAGTTGAGATCACGAGAATAACAGAGTCAGTATTAACATAGGGCCTATGTCAGGGCTCTGCTCTCAGCGGCTGGTGAACGCTGAGGTGCGGGCCCCAAGACCTGGGCAGGTCGGCCCCTCTCTGCTGACAGAGATGGAGGGGAAGCGTGGGTCCCACAGGCTCAGCTGCTCAGATCACTCTGCTTTTGTCTCTCCCTGACCCAGGAGCCCGTGGGGGGCTGTGTATGAGCGCAGAAGCAAATGCTGGGGGTAGAGCCACATGTGCTACTTACCCACATAATGCCCTTTGAGGTACCCCTCACAGTCACAGGTCTCTGGGAACCAAACAGAGAAGGAGGCCAGTGAGCCATTCTGGGCACAGACCCCAGCCCAGAGGTACCCATCCCCTGGATGGCCAGGAAGAGCCCCCTGGGATGGTGTCTCGGTGGCTCAGGAGAAATCCCATGTCCTGGACACCCCAGAAAAACAAGTTATTCTGTTTAACTCAGTTCTCCATGCTTAGGCCCCAAACAGCCTTTCCAGGCCCTAGCAGGGGTTTTGGGCCAGCAGGCCCCATCCCGGTCCCTCTGAGTCAGGAGGGGAGATTCACTAGCCCTGCCCCCTCCTGTCTCTGGCTTCCTACCCAGCCCAGCCACAGTCAGCCCAGCCAGAGTCCTGGGAAGGCTGAGCCCTGCATGCCAGGCAGGCAGGGAGGGGTCCCGTGCCCACCAGCTCTGCAGCCTCAAGGAGTAGGCTGGACAAGCTGGCAGAGCAGAGAGAGGTGTGCAAAGAGTAGAAGGGCACAGCCACCCCAGATTGGGGCGGGGGTAGGGGAGGAACAAGCCCCTCCAGCCCATTCCACAGAAAAGGGGCCTTGTCTGTGCACGCAGGGGACAAATACCAGGCCTACCTTTGTCACAAGGCTGATCATCTGCGGTTTGCACAAAAGACAGATGGAACAGCGTTAGTGAAGGGGAACCAGGAGCCCCTGTGGCTGAGAGGCAGCCATGGCCTCGTGTGCCTGAGGAGCCCTCCATCTGTCCCGTCTTTCTCTCCCCCAGCAAACCTGTGATCTGAGCTGTGGTGCATTATTAAACCAGGACCTGCTCTAATTAGTCTTCCTGTGTGTGTCTCATTAGCAGCCCAAAGAAAGCCAACTCATCGCTGGCGTAAGCAGCCTCAGGGCCAATTTATTCAGCAGCCCTTCTGACTGAGAGCACGGCTAGAAGAGTGACCGTGGGCAGTGGCCACCATGCCAGGGGAGCAGCTTCCTCTAGGATGCCTGCAGTGGGAAGGCTTCCTCTCCATACCCTAACTGGGGCCTCTGATCACAGGCCCTCTGAAAACGTGACCCCGGTCCCATTCCCTTGACCTCATGAACCTCCGTTTTCCCATCTTGGAAAAGGAGATGCCCTGATCCCACTGCTTCATGGGGCTGTTGTGACAATTACAGGGCAAGAAGGTAGGTGGATGTGTTTTCTAAAAGGTAAAGTGCTACACAGAGTAGAGTTGGCAGATAAAATACAAAACACTGTTAAATTTGAATTTCAGAAAACCAAAGAATCTGTGTTTAGTATAAGTATAGCCCATGCAATATTTGGGACAAATGTATTTATACTAAGAAACTATTTGTTGTTTATATGAAATTCAAATTTAATTGAGCATCCTCTATTTTTATTTGCCAAATTTGACACCTAACAGGAGCACAGGATCAGTCATAGCCTTCTCCATTCCCTCCCAAAATCAGAGGCTCCTAAATTGACGGGATCAGAGTGCCCCTTGGGAATCTAATGAAAGCTGTGGACCTTCTCCCAGAGATAGGCAAACAGACTGAGAGACAGCCACACACACACACACACACACACACACACACACACACGTTTGCACACAATTTTGGGAGAGGTGTTAATATGCCCCCTAGTGTCATCTATGAGCCCCAACTACAGAAGCTCCTCTCCAGGGACTAGCTCCCCCCAACCTAACCCCCATTTCCCCTCCTCGTCCCTCTCCCCACCCCTTCCTTCCTCTGTAGGCCTGGATGATCAGAGAGGTCCCTTGGTGCTCCGTCCAGCCCAGTATCTGCTTCTTCCTGGCACAAAGCCCCCAAGTCCTAAGCCCAGTCCCTCCCTGAAGTATCACCCCTGCCAGTCTACTCACAGGGAGGCTTCTTGAGGCTCTGGGGACTCGGCAGGGTGCCTGTGGCTCTCCGGTAGCTTAGGCGCCTATGAACAAGGAGACAGACAGGCCCATGAGCTGGGCCATGGAACCAGTCACAGGAAGTCTCTTACAAAGCTTGGAGAAACTGAGGCTGGACCCTATAGGTGGGCAGAGCCTGGCACTCCAAGGGTGTCCTGCTTCACACTGAGTTCCAGTGGGGAGGGACACTTACAGGTGCTCACTGGTTCACAGGGGAAAGAAACAGTCTCGCCCTGGAAGAAGCTCACCCAGCCCAAGATGGTCACCCACAGGGACCCAGCCCAGTCCCACGGTCAGCAGTTAGTTGCTACTTTCCTATGAATGACTCTCAAGGAAGGGAGGCCCCTTCTCCTTTCACCTGGCCTTCCCATCCCTGAGGAAGCTGGAAAATAGCAGGACTCTCAGTAGAGGCTGAGGGTGAAAGTGAGCCTGATTTAAAACCTTTCTCCCAACAGAGACCTCAGCCTGACACTTTATCCAATATGGTTGTTAGTGGAGAGGTAGGTGTCAAGGCCCCATCTCTGACCCACGAAAATGCCCAGGGCTCTCGGAGGTGTTGAGATTTCCACATTTAAATGAAGCTAAAGAGCATTCCCCCCAAGCCCTGTGAAACCAAAGATGCAAATGGGTCTGAGGCTCCCCTGAGGAAAGAGAACAGTGGTGCTCAAGCTGTAGCACCTCAGAATCACCTGGAACATCTGTGAGAACACAGAGCTCAGAGTCCACCCTGGAGATTCTGATTTGGCAGGGCCCCAAAGTCTGTGTTTATCACAGATTCTCAGGGGATGCTGCCACCCCTGGCCTAGGGACCGCACCATGAGGGACACTGAAACTGATGAATGAGGCCTGTCATGATTGGCCTCTGCACCCCAAAAGATGAAAAAGGGTTTTAAACCTCAGGGGAAGCGATGCAGTCTTAACTGCCAGCCCCTCTGACCCAGAATTTACATGTCTAGAAATCTATCCTAAGGAAATAATTTGAAATACGAGGAGCAGTCTATGGGCAAGATACTAATTGCAGCCTTGTAGCAGTGAAAAGCTGGAGAAGACTGAAAAGTAGGGAAGGAGCAGCTTTCTGGCTAAACTGTAAGCTCCTCCAGGGCAGAAACCAGGGGTTCACAATAGCCCACAGGATGCCTGGCACAGGCCAGCTCCGTTCATAATAAATACATTCATGCTGCCTATGAATAAATGGTGTAGCTCCTGATGAAATATTACACAGCCACTAAAATCACACAATAACTAAGAGGTAATATGTGGCAAATGCTGGTGTCAAAATGTATAGTAAAAAAAAAAAAAAGCAAGATCTCAGATTCTACATGCAACACTCACATAAAAAGTACAGGAAAGAAATAAATTAGGCTCTTCAGATAATGGTGAGACTTTGGGTAATTTTCTTTTCCTTGTCCTCCTCTTCTGTATTTTTATATTTCATTTGTCAACTTTCTCTAAGTCTGTGTTATATGATATACATTAATTTAATAACATAGATTTCCATATATTTCTTTAAATCACATCAGTCATCGCCACTGGTGATGGGTCAAGAAGAACAAACACAAGTACAATTGGTACTTACCTCTAGCTGTGGTGGCAGAGATCTGGGAGCTGCCACTCCAGAATACCCCCTTATAACACACCCCAGACCCACCTTTCCTGGAACTGCTTGGAGGGAATGAGGCCAGCTCGAAGGTTGGTGTCCCCCACTCGCTTGGCCTGCCACCACGTGGGGTCATCCTGGCTCACCACCTCCAGGACCTGCCTGCGCTGGAAGGGCAAGCCTGCCTCCTGGCAGGGAATGGCCCGGTCCTCCCGCGGGTTGTAGTGGAAGAGGGCCCGCATGAACACCTGCAGAGGACAGGCTCCGGTGAGGGGAGGGGACCCTTCATCGTGGAGACATAGACGTGTCTATGCCATGGCAAAGCCAAATCGCAACTACTGTTCACAATCGGGATGAATAAGCGGCCTCGAGAATAGAAAGTTAATCAGAAACATACCACACAGATTTTCTTATTGTTCTTCCACCACGTGGATATGACAGCCAGGAAATCCCTCAAGAATCAAAATTAATAGATGGGCCCCGTGTCTGAATTTCTTCTTCTAGCCTAAACGTTTCTTTAGTTACCTGATCTGCTTTCCTTAGCATACACAATGCAACAATTAGTCCTGGGAACAAAAAGTAAAGGCAAGCACAGTCTGTAACTCAAATGTGATTTTTGATATGCTAACTGCCCCTAATGAAGTCAGCAGCCATCTGCTAAATAAGTAATCTAGATGTTTTGGTAAGGACACAAATATCAATAAAACTACTCTTACTGATTCCTCGCCATCATTTTTCAGTGGGTACTTGGCACCCACATTTTAAAATATATATATATCTTTATTGATTTCAGAGAGAGAAAGGAAGAGGGAGAGAGAGAGAGAAACATCAATGATGAGAGAGTCATTGATCGGCTGCCTCCTGCACGCCCCTGACTGGGGATCGAGCCTGCAACCCAGACATGTGCCCTGATCAGGAATCGAACCGCGATCTCCTGGATCGTAGGTTGATGCTCAACTGCTGAGCCACGCCCGGCCGGGCAACATCCACATTTTTTACAGTTCAATCCTGACTCACCTGTCATATACTTGGCAAACCCCCAACTCTCCCCTTTACCCTGAAGTCACCCCCTCTAGAGAAGACAGTGAGAAGACACAGAATTTTGTCACACTTCCTTGTTCTCTGCTGTAATTCAATAGCATGGATTTATGTATTTCTATTTGGGCCCAATTACTTTAACAGCAACTAGACCAAAAAAAGGCCAGACGGCTTCTTTAGACCAGTGATTTTCAACCATTTTTATCTCCTGGCACACATAAACTAATTACTAAAATTCTGTAGCATACCAAAATATATATTATTTTTTGCCGATCTGAAAAAAAAAAGTATACTTTTGATTCATTCACACTGGATGACTATTGTTGTGTTGGCTGTTGTCAGTTTTTTATTTGACAATCTAAGGGAAAAGAGGTCAGTGCCCCTGACTAAATAGTCAGGTACTACATGTTTTAAAAATTCTTGCAGCACAGCAGTTGAAAATCGCTGCCTTAAACAGATCAAAATCATATTCCTTTATGTGTCCACAAGGAAGATTCAGTTAGACAACAGTAAGAACTTTCTGGCCACAAATGTGGCCAGATACCCTCATGAAGCCACATGAAGTCACAGATGTTACCAGGGCCCTAGGTACTCAGAAGATAGTATAATTTTAAATGGTCAAGCTTCTGCTCAAGAAGAAATATTTAGGAAGGACGGGCTAAGGGACAGGGACAGAAAAACCAAGTTCTCTCCCTATATCAAGTTAAAACCTTCGGCAGCTGCATATGGGGGCCACATTACTGTCCCAGGAAGAACCACTTCCATCAGGTTAAGAGTTCATGGTATGTATGCCCTGGGATTCGATGGAAGAGGGCAAATAAGAAACAAGCCACAAAAATATTATTTCTTCATTTGCTTAAAAACACACACAGCCTGACGTCAAAGACACTGTCCATTCTTAATCCCCACTCAACAAAATATCTATTCTGTGCCAGGTGCTGGAATGTCCCCTCTTTCTTGCACTTAGTACTGAAAGGAAGGGGGTGGGAATCAACTGGCATGCTCCCTTCCAGCTAATGATGAAAAGTATGTAATTTATGTTCTCCTTTCTGCCTTGGATGCCAGAGAAGTTCAGATCCAAATTTATTTGAAGTCAAATAATGCCCTCTTCTGTCCTCTCTACCACCACCTCAGCTCGGGTCTTAGCAACCTCTCAACGGGGCTTTTACAACAGCCTCCAACCAGGTCTCCCTGCCTCCATCTCCACCTCCCCACCCTCCTCCACGTGGCTACCCTCGGCAGCTTTCTAAAACACAAAATGGGGTTGCATCACTCCCCTCTAAAAAGAAAAGAAAAAGTCTCAAGGTCATTCAGAACACAGCCCTAACCCACCTCCCCCACCCCAGGGATCTTTCTCACCGAGCCCCAAACACACTCCTTTCCGTCGCTCTGAGCCCGCTGCCTGAAGCTCCTTCACCTCTTCTTCCCCAGGGACCTACTCAGCTTCACCGTCCTCCAGCCTCCCTTCCTCATGCCTCCTAGGGGACACCGTCCAGGGCACCTGGAACCCTGTACCCAATCTTTCCACAGCACTTATCACACGGCAATAAAAGACTTGCTCCCCGGCCTCTCCTTCTGAACTAGGAACCCTCAAAGCTCCTAGTCGACCCTGTCACCAGCATCTGGCAGAACACCTGGCACAGCGAAGGTGCCACGCAAAGGTAGGCTCCACAAGGAATTCAACAAATGGCAGTTACTTAATTGGTCCCAAAGCCAGCACATTTGGTACCTTCTCCTCTTTATGGCCCCGATTTTCTATTTCAATTAAAATTCATTAGTAAGCTAGGTCGAATCTGGTTTTCAAAGAGGCAGGGAACAAATAAATGAATCACTTTGTGACGGAACTGCAATCTATTGAGCACATGTTCCGAGGACCAGATGTACGATCTCTTCCCAAATGACCGTTTCAAAGGCTGGGCTGGAGCCCTCCCCATACCTCCAGCTTCTCCCATGCCCCCAGCTACACCCCCTCCCCATACCTTGCTCTCCTTTAAACGGTCCTCCTCCTGGGTGGCTGGGATGATTTTCAGGGTGATGGACCCCTGGGACTGAGCCTGAAAGGAGAGAGAGCACAGGCTAATCACCTCCCAGGTCTAACCCTCCAGGAGTTCACATCTTCCCAGGTCTGAAAGCTCACGTTCAGAGGAAAGTCAGACTCACTACCTCTCCTGTGACCCACCCTTCTATGGTGGCACCTGTTGAATTAACAAAGCAAAACTCAAAAACCAATACCTGCACTTCAGACAAATGAGAACCCAGGGACAATGCATGCACTGCATTTGAGCTCTGCACCCTCCTGCCCTCTAGTGCCCCACAGGGCTGCCCTTCTTTCCTTCCTCTTGGGTTATTTTTAATAACCCAGTCCAGTTTCCTTTTCCTCCTTCCTGCCTGACTTGGGGCTTGTTCCCAATCAGTGTGTCCCTCTTTGGGTCCATCTTCCCCGACAGGCTCTCCAGTCCCAGGCTACTCCTATCTTCCCAGGGGTTCCTCTTCCCTCTGCCTGACAGAGACCCTGCATCCCCATGTAGGGGGACCGGGAGGAAGAATGCCATCAGCCCATGGGAGCACCTCTCGCCCACTGGTCTCCCTGGCCCTGCATCACCCTGGAACACAAGGAGCTCAGTGCCCAGAACTAGACAAAGGACAGTGAGATGCAAAGACCAAAGGGGCTGCCTGCAACCAGGGCCCAACAGTGGGGCCTTAAAGAGCCAGCCTCCTCTCTTCAGATCTCATCCTGTTTCTGCTCCAAAACCATCAGAAGTTAGCAAGGAGTATTCTGTCCAGGGAGGATGCTGCGGATTCAGAGGACAGAACTGATTGGGGCTCATTACAATTTCAGTTTAGATTTGAACTTCCAGAATGGACTCCGGGGGCTGTTTACAGCCCAGCACAGGTGTGAAGCGCTGTATCTTCTTCCAGATGTTTACATCCTAGTGATCACCACACACAGGATGAGAAACCACCCTGCCCTTACTTCCCAGGAAAGGAAACGGAAGCGCAGAATGATCTGATGACTTGCCCAAGGTTGCACAGCCAGAAAGTGGCAAAGGCAGGATTCAAACCCAGGACTGGCTGACCCCAAAGCCCTTGCTTGGGCCCTCCCTATGCTGCAACTTCTTATTCCATATTCCTCGGCCCCAGGGTTCTCCCAGAAGGATCCTCAGGAAAGGGAGCTAGAAGTCCGGGGGATCACTGTGCTGAACAAAGGTCTGCGAGAGGCACATGGACTAGAAGTTCAACTCCTCCTGTCCCCCACCCTGCACCCTGGGCACTCTGTAAGGCCACTTTGCCTGCAGCCGCCCTCCATGAAAACAGGGAGACTGAGCCAGAGCCACCCTGGCTCCAGGAAGCCCCCTGCTTGGGTCCCTGAAGCACCACCAAACCCCCAGCATGCGTGCAGCACGGACCAGAATCTGGCTGATCTCGTCAGGCCGCTTGTGCAAGACTGTGATCCCGTTCACTTCCCGGAGCTCGTCCCCAACGTGGACCAGGCCTAGGAGACACAGGAGCGACCATCAGCACAGGAAAGGTGCTCAGAGCTCTGGGCACCACTGGAATTGGGATGAATTGAATCCCTACTGCGTGCTGGGTGCCTCACTTGGCATCACAGCCTTGCAACCACCCGGTGGAATCTCCAGTTTACAAGTTGGCAACTGAGACTCAGAAAAATTATGCAGCTTGCCTAAGGCCACACTGCTAAGAAATAATGGAGCCGGGGTTCAAACATGGTTATTTTGACATAGAAAGATTGTGTTCTTTCTGCTGTAACTTCTGCTTCTTGAAAAATTGCATTAACTCTTCACCTTCCTGGGTTTACAGACACACTCTAAGAATGTCCTTCTCAAATCTTAACAAGAAGACTTAAGAGCACTGGGAAGGTATCATCAAGAGTGTTGTTAAACACATCTGCTTGGTGGCCTCCGCTTAAATGACAAGTGTCTCTGCATTCTGGGCCCTATTTGCTACTGAAAGTGGACACTGGCCCAGCAGCATTGGCACCACCCAGGAGGCAGTTAGGGGTGCAGAAACTGGGGCCTGCCTAAGACCTGCTGAATCAGAATAGCCTTTAACAAGATGCTGGCACTGGGGGGGGGGGGGGGGGGTGTTTGTGTGCTTGCTCATGTTTGAGAAGCTCTGGTCTAGGATTTTCCACAACAATGATCCTCAGACTTTTGAGGTAATACCCCCCCCCCCCGCCACCAGCAGGCTTGCCTCCAACTAGTTCTTCCCCACACATGATTTGCAAGTTGTTTTCCACTCAAACAAATATGGGACATGAACACCCTGCCCTCAGTAACAGTGGCAACTGGGTGGTAAGGAAGGGTGTCCCTGCTCCCCAGTTAGGAATTACCCACCAAGCCCATGCTCTGTGCTTAACTACAATAGTCCTCAGGCTAAGCCAATGCATGAGTCCTTCTGTTCCCTCCAAAGTACTCCATGCCTGAGAGACTTTTCAAACAAAGTTTCTACCAGGCTTGTGAAAGAGAATTCCAGCTCTGCTCCCCAACTCCCAGTACATCCCAAACAGGTGACGAGAGAGGAGGGGGAAATGAGACCTGTGGCCAAAGTGGGGGAGGCTGTGGGATGAAGGCCATCACCTTGGCCAGGTGGGCACTGATGCCACTTACCACTCCGGTCTGCTGCGCCCCCTCGCATGATCCTGGCCACCACGACAGCCCCTGAGTGCTCATCCCGCCGGATGGTGGCACCCTGTATCAGCGACAGAGCAGGCAGGATCCTCAGCACCCCCAAACCTCAGATTCCAACACTCTGGACCCAACAGAGCCTCCCCATCCCTCCCTCTGTCATCCCAGAGGGGAGATCAGTGGGGACCTTTCCAATACTGAGGGCAAAATAAAACTGACATCTCTTATTAGTAGAGCACAGCACTTTACAGTTTAAACAAAGCACAGTAACACAGTGCCAATCTCATTTTGGAGAAGAGGGACAGGGGCCCAGAGAAGGTAAGGATCCTCAAGGTCACCCAGCCGAGAAGGAGTAAAGCTTTTCGTGATGCTGAATCCAGAGCTTTCCCTAGCACACCACAGCCCCTGCCTCTTGCAAAGACATTTAATAATGAGGAGAGTATGTGCAAGCAAATTCTCATCCTGCCTCCAACCAATCACAGGGCTACCGGGCCTTCTGTTGCCAAAGGCAATCAATTATGCCCCAGCCAGAGCTTCGGGACTAGGACTTGGTCCATGAAGCACAGAAGAGAGACTCTTGAGGGTGAGGAAGGCCTAACGAGCCCTCAATTTCACGCACTGCGCAGGCTGGACAGGGTAGCAGTCAGGTCAGGAGCTAAGCTCCGGAGTTGGACAGCCCTGGGTTGGAATACACTCTGCTGTTTACTAAAAGCACGAGGCCTTAGCAAGAAAGCCCCTTATCCTCTCTGGGATAACCTTTAACTCACGGGGTTGTGCAAGGATTACATCAGGTAATACATGCAAGGCGCTTAGCACACAGTAAGAGCTCAATAAATGCTGTTTATTATTGGCTATAACTGCAAACACATCAGTGCACTTATTTTTAACTTCGTTCGTGTCATTTGAAGTACGTAAGATAAATATTGCTGGAAAGAGAGGCCATTCGCTGAGAACCCTGTGGTTTCTTGCCCCCAGACCTTCATGCTTTCCAGCGTCTGTGTCCATCCTTTCCTCCTTCCCCCATTTCAGCGGAGGGGCTCCTCCTATCTGGCCTGGTCCCCCTGCCTCTCCCTCCCTCTCTTACATCCTCACTGCCCCTTCTCTACTGGCTCCTTCTCCTGGCCCTAAAAATATTATCAAGTCTCTCCCATCATAAAAGGCTGCACCCCCATCCAGCAAAAGCCAGTCTCCGTTGCTTCGGAGCAGCTTCTTAAAGGAGCAGTGTGTGTCTGCTCTCTCTGCTTCTTGCCCTCCGAGTCACCAAGCCCAGCAACCTCAAATGCACCAGCAAAGGCACCTGATGACCCGCCAGGCGCGCCACCCTCAGTCTTGTCTCCTCTGATCACCCCACTGTCTGGCTCTGGTGCTCACCCTCCCTCCGGAATTCTGTCTCAGCCTGGGCCCTGGTGACACCCCTCTCCCAGTTCTCAAAGACAAATCATCTCCCTGGCTGAGCCCTCCTCTATCTGCCTTGTGTCTTCTTGTCTCACTTTGAATGCTCTTTACCCAGGAGGTGTCGACCTCTCAGGTGTGATTTTAACTCCTTCCGAATGCTGGGGGCTGCCAAATTTGTATCTCTGGACACATAATCCTACCAGCTCCTGAACATCTCCACTTGCAAGTCACATAGGCCTCTTGAATTCAATGGGCCCTAAGTTCCTCCTTAATCTCTCCCTAGAACTGTGGTTCCCATCGCCCAATCAATCATCCTAGCAGGATACCTGGACAGTAACCTAGGTGCTTCCCCAGACTCTTGCCCAAACTGTGGCAGTCACAAAGTGACATTAATTTTATTTCTGAAATATTTCTTGGATTTCTCTTTCGTATTTCCACAGGCCTAGGTCAAGCCCCACTTCTGAACTCTCACCTTCAAGTTGGTTTTCTGCTTCCGTGCTCACTCTCCACTCACTTTCTACTTGGTAGCCAGTGGGATCTTTCTACACTGCAAATCTAGTCAGGCTATTTCATGCTTAAAACCTTTCCATGGCTCCCCTTTGAGGTCAAGCTAAGTAACTTTTCATGGACAATCAGATTCTTTATGATCTGTCACTCATCTGGCCTCACCCCTGCTGCTCCTTACCTCAGACTTGGCTTTCTATGTCCACACCAACAGCTCAGAGTTGCCTGAATATACCATACTTCCCATGGCCCTGCTTGTGCAGTCTGCTGTGTACAATGCCCTTCCTCTCCCTATTCCTTCTGGAAAATTCCTGTTCCTTTTTTGGGAATTCAGCATGGGCATCACCCCTTCCAGGAAACCCCCAGTCACTATACCCTATGAACTCCCAGAGGGCAGGACTAAGTCTTAATCATCTCTGAACTGCCTGCACCCAACAGGGTGCCTGGCACCCAAGAGGGTACATGATGTGTTTGCCGAGTCACCGCTGTTTTGAAAGAAAGGAAATAGAGGCAGAGGAGAGATCCTGCTCTGTCTGCAGAAGGGGCTCATCTGAGGTCATTTGGTGAAAGTTGACTATAAAGAGTGCCAGCCAGGGTATTCTTCAGGGTAAGCACTTAGTTCTCCGGACTTCCCCTACTTCCCTCCATCTAATAAACAGCCCTGCCCCTTTGCTTGGTAAATCAGTGATGAACCAGAGCCAAAATGATAACCATCTGTCAACTGGGGAGAACAGCAGCTGCCCTGTGCTTCCTGGGTACTTAGAGCAAGAACTGGCAAACTTTCTGTAAAGGGGCAAATGTGAGTATCTGAGGCCTTGAGGGCCGCATGGTTTCCTTTGCAACTACTCAACTCTGCTATTGCCATACAAAGGTAGCTACAGACAATATGGAAATGAACAGAACGGCTGTGTGCCAATAAAACTTTATTTACAAAAGCTGGCAGTAGGCTGGGTTTGGCCCTGGGACCATAGTTTGCCAGTTCAGAGCATGATAATCAGAGCTGCCCCTTTTCCTTTGGGAAATAACAGTCATGCAGGTCATTTACTGCACAAAGGAGCTTGGCTGCAGTTGAGGGAGGCTGTATCTACCTGAGAAAGGGGTACTCTGTGCACAAAAGTGTTGCAGGGACTAGTGACAGCCCTGACAAAGCTGTTGTCGCTCACTCCAAAGACTTCAGGAGGGTCCCTTCCCAGTTTTCTGGGTGGAATAGGAAAGGGGATAAGGGAGTGCCACATACCAGGGGTTCCTTGTTCTTTACCAGGCGGACAATCTTCACTGATTCTTCATCAAAATCCTCGTCAATATTATCAGGCAGAGGGGGGAGAACAGGGTCGAAATTTTTCTGGGCAACCGTATCATGTACCATGAGCATGGCCTGTCAGGAAAGCAAGAGAAATGAAAGGCTGGCCCAGAGCTCACAAGCGTCAGGGGGCCTTGGCTGGGCAGTGGTCTGGGGATCTTGGATTTCATGCCAGAGACAACCACCCCAGACACTGAGACTGAGGATCCCTCACTCAGAGTCTCCTTTCCTCAGTCTCAGGACTGAACACTCAGGAGACACAGGCTGTGTGGGTGGGCAGGGGCTGTGGCGTGACTACCCTGAGGTGGGGGGTGGACAGCAGCTGGAGCAGCTCCCTCTCGTCGCTGTGCACGGAGGTGGCCTGCAGCTCTTCCATCACCTGTAGAGCAACGAGACAGGCGGCTGTGGGTGCTTCAAGCCAGCTGAGAGTCACCACGGAAAACCCTGCTCCCTGCACCTCAGAACCAAGGGCCCTCCCAGCAACTGCTACAGCACCCAGGGCACGTGGGACCCTCAGCCACCCATGCTGACCCTCCCAGGGAAATCACACCAGGGATCAGAAGAGCTTGAGCAGCTCCACAGGGTAATCCTGATGGGTGCTAATTTATGAAGCCCTTACTGTGTGTCATTTGCTTTACACGGACCTTCTCACTTAACTGTCACAATGAACCAGATGTAGCGGGCACTGTTACTTTGCCATTTTACAGATGAGAATTAAATGAGAGATGAAGTCTTGCCGAAGGTCACAAAGCTGGTAAGTGGCACAGCCAGGACTGAACCTGGCTTATTATCTGTGCCCTCACCACGGCACTATTTTATAAGATGAGGAAAGTGGGGCTCTGAGAGGTTGAGTGACTTGCTTGAGGTCACAGAGCTAGTAGTAGAGGCGGTGCTGTGCCTGGGAGCCTGCACTTAACATGCTCATCATATCCCATGGAGGAGAAAGGCATGGGAACTGCACCACAGGGCTGCACCCTTCCCTCAGCAGGCCATCTCCTGGGGCTAGGTGAGTTTATTCAGGAGCAATCAACAGGGACAGCTTTCCCCAAATTATGCAGCACAGAGGACAGGTCCACAAGAAATTAGGAAGCATTCCTTTACAAAATGAAAAGCCTGCGCCAGTAAACAGGGACAAACTGCAAGTCCCTTGCCCCCAGGACTTCACACTGGGCCTCCCCAGACATAAGGTCTTGTCTGACCTATTCATATTGCCAGTCATCAACAGTTTGGGAGCTGTGGAACTGATCCAAATGCTCTCATTTCACAGCTGGGGAAACAGACTTTCTCAGGAACACACAGTAAGTGGGCGTCATCGTGTCACCGTGTTCCCAAGCCCAGTCCAAGGCTCACGAGTTCCTCTGGGCCTGTTAGGAGGCCCAGGGAGGAGGAGGGGGAGGAGGAAGGGAGACACTCTTCACCTTGGGGCTCCCAAGCCCCAATGTCCCCTGGCTAAGCAATGGTGACGAGGCAAGGTGATGGAGCACTCCGGGGTGGGGAGAGGGCTGACACTGGAAGGAAAGGCCTGGGGCTTACATCCTCGGCGAGGGCCACAGCGCTGTGCAGAACCGGGGTTGGGCTTTGCCTCTCGTAATAGCGAAGCTTCTCGTGAATCTGCAAAGACAGCCAATTTCTGGCTGGGGCCTCCCAAACCAGCTGCTTAGGTTTACCCCAGACACCACACGGCCCGCCCACAGCTGTAGGGCTGCAAACTGGGTCATCCAAGGGGCAGTGTAAGAGAAAACCCTGCACAGTGGACTAGTGAAGGCCTTCCCGGGGCACGGGGATGGCTAGGATGACCTCCACAGCCACAGCTAGCAAGGAAGGCCTCTAGGAAGCCTCACCAGAGGGGCTGAAACAGGGCTTTACCTTCATTAAGTAACTGAGGCTCTTCTCACTGAAAACATCCCTCAGGAAGCCCATCTCTTCCTTGTGGTTAGAGTCTGGTCTGAGTTGAGAGGTCAGCAGCGCCAGGGTTTCATGCAAGCCTGAGGAGAGGGTAAGGAAAATGGAGTATAGCAAATGCAATGGTACTTCCATTGAGACCCCCGGTGGGAACCCCCAGAGGACCCTCAAACAACACTTCAGCTTCTCGTGAACATTCCCCAGGCTCTCATTCCCAGGGCTTGGAGGCAGGGCAACTCCTGAGAGCCTGCGCTGACAGCAGCCTGCTTTCCTTCCAGCCTGGCTGCCGGGCAGGCTGGCTTTTGTCTTCAGGGCTGTGGAGGCCCAGCCCGGGGGAACGCACTCACCAGAGTCCTCGGACAGCACCGGCATGTCTGTGCTGGTCAGATCCCCAGCTCTGCCTGTGGATTCTGGGAGAAAGAGAGGGGAGGGGAGTGATGCTCCTTCAAGCATATTCATTCAACAAACAGTGATTACACATCTACTGTGTCTGTCAGTGGCCACTACAGGGACAGATGGGGATGGGAACAAATAACTATCTGCTCACTTTTTTCAGAAAGGAGAGAACTGAGATTTGTTGAGTGCCCCCAATGTGCCAAGCATCGTGTCGGGTGATTTCATATGACATTTTTCTTAATCTGCAGGAATGAGTTCTGAGGAATGAATACTAATACTACCATTTTACTGATGAAGAAACAGAGGCTCGGAGGAATTCAGTAACTTGTGGGTCAGAATCCGAGCAGCCCCTGTCTGACAGTGGTTCTCCCTTCCACAGCGTCCCCTTCTCCTGTGTCCTCCTAAGAGGCCTCGATCAAGTCCCTTGCCTGTCACACCTTCAACAAGTACCTGGATGGGCCTACAAACTCCCTCCTTTCCCTCCATCCCCAAGTCCCAACCCGAAGGGAGCCTCCCCCTAGAACAGAGCATACAGAGGAGGTGGGGAAATGAGAGCCCCCTTGCAGAGGGCCCCCCAGCGTGCTCTGCAGCACGTGGTCCTCAAAAAGTCCTCCTTCAGAAGGGGACTGGGAGAGGAATGATTCATTCATTCCGAAAACATGGGGCCAGCCCCCTCTGCGTCGGAGCCCAGTGACACTAAGAAGCATAAGAATGATACCTGGCCCTCCAGCCAACGCCCCCCTCCAGACTCACACCCCCCCCCCCGCTCCTTCTAGCTGAGCACCCCCTCCCCTCTCCCCGCGGCGGCCCCGCACAGACTCCAGCTCGCTTTCAGAAGGAACCTGTGGGGCGAACAAGGAGCGAGGCCGGGCGCAGGAGAGGCGAGACCTGGGGGGCGCCGGCGGGCGGGCTCGGAGGGCGCCGAGCGGCTGGAAAGCAGCGGGGCGCAAGGGGGTGGGGGCGCGGGCGGGAAGGCCGGGGCCGTGGGGCGGGGACCGCGCTCCCCGCTGACCACCAGCTGCGGACTCGGTCGGCCGCGAGGCTGGCGTGGGCAGCAGGGCCGGCGTCGGCCCACCCCCCGCGCCCGCGCCCGGCTCCGCCCGGCGGCCCGCGGCCCCTGGTGCGCCCGGGCGCGGGGTCCTACCTGCGCGCGCCGAAACCTCCGCCGGAGCCCGGGAGCCGCGCGGGGCCGCGCCTGGGCCGCCGCTCGCTCCGCCCTCCGGCCCCTCCCTGCACGGCGGCGCGGGCGGGGCAGAGCCGGAGCAGACGGGGCGCGGGAGGAGGAGCGGGAGGCGCGGAGGCGGTCCCGGCGTCTGGCACCGCCAGCCCCCCGCCCGCCCAGGCTTCGCTCTCCCGCGTCACACCCCCTCCCCACCGTCCTCCCAGCCGAGCCCCGGGGAGCCCTCCGCCTCTGTCCCCCCACTACCCGGGCACACAGCCAGCCTTCCCTGCTGCCCCCACCGCCCACACATACCCACCCCCAGCGTGTTGCGGGCTGGACGCTTAACATATAATTAGATTTTGCAAACATTTGTGGAGCGCCCTCCAAAAGCCAGGCACTGTGCCAGGGGCTGGGGGTTCAAAGACGACAGGGACAGAGATCCTGGATTTGAGGGACTCCCAGGCCGGGCGGGGGACGGGTCAGACGCTAGGGCAACTCCCTATAACAATGGAAAGAGCCAGAGAAGATTTATGGGTGCACGCTGCCCAGGGGGCGCCGGGGAGGGAGAAGTTGGACTGGCAAGACCACAGGCTCAATTCTGCTCCGGTGCAGGGGTGAGGGGGTGGCTTGTGTGCAGCGGCTCCTCCGGGGGGACAGGCTCGGCGATGGCCATGACGATCACTGACCTTTATGGTGCGGTCTCTACGTCCCAGGTACTCCTCAGATCCCTTTGCGTCACGTTAACCCCTGAGGTCGAGACCGTTATCGTCTCTGCTCTGTAGCGGAGGCAACTGAGCCCAGGGGTGGGAGGCTGTGCGTGGAGGGGAGGGCAGGAGCCCCCGGTGAGCAGCAGGTGGTTGTGGGTGTTAGAGGGTGAAGAGGGGGTGAGTTCCCTCCCCGCTCTCCCAGCAGCAAGAAAAGCAAAGGAGAGGAAATGGGTCCACAGCCCGTGCCACCCCACCCCAGCCTGCACTGTCAGTGGCAGAGTAGGCCATGGTGACATTTTCCCCCTTACTCAAACATCTACCCCAGAGCTTCTCCAAATGCAAGGTGCCTAGGAGTCGTCTAGGGGTTGTGTAGGGCTGAAGCCCTGCCAGATTCTGCATTTCTAACAAGCTCCCAGGGGATGTGATGTTTCTAGTCTTAGGACCTCACTTTGAGTAAAGACAGACTACAGGAGACACAGTTTTACCTGTGGTACTTAGTCTTAGCTATCAAGGGCCATCTGAGATAGGGTCAAGTGATTTTAGACAGGGACACCAACAAATGATGCTGGGACAACTAGACATTCATTCATCTATGCAGACTGAAGCCCTACTTCATACCACATAGACTAAATTGATAAAACTTCCAGAAAAGTATAGGAGATTATTTTCTCAGTCTTTCAGTAGGCAAAGATTTCTTAGAAAGGACATGAAAAGCATAAAGCCTAAAGAAAGTTGATACATGAAGTTCTTCAAAATTTAAAACACTACCAAGAAAATAAAGGAGCCAAAGATTGAGAGGGAATATTCATAACAGATATGTCTGACAAAAGAATTGTATCTGGAATAAAAAAAACTCCTGTAACTCAGTAATAATCATAACCCAGATAATTGGCAAAAGATGTGAACACACACCACAAAAGAAGATGTATAAATAGCCAATAAGCATGTGAGAAAATGCTTACCCATATCATTTGTGATCGGGGAAATGCACATTAGAGCCACAAGCAGGTGTCACCATACATCTACCCTATGACCCAGCAATTCCACTCCTAGGTATTTATCCAAGAGAAATAAAACCATCTGTCCACACACCTGTACAAGAATATTCAATGCATCTCTATTCATAGTAGCCCAAAACAGAAGACAATCCAGATGTTCATCACCAAGAGAGTGGATAAATAAAATGTGGTATATATGTACACTGGTATATTCACTCATCAGTGAATAAAAACCAACTACTATTAAATAGATTATCCCTACCATGCAACATATCAAATGTTTTATACTGAATGAAAGAAGGCAGGCATGGAAAATACACACTGTGTGATTCCTGGGGTGTTGTGATCTTGATGCTATCACTGCACTCACAGACCTTGACCTGGCCCAGAGACCCATTTTATTATTCTTATACAAATTATCCTAAGTACTACAGGAGAAACAGAAATATTAACAGGCTAATTTCAATAGAGTAGAATTGTCAAAGAATTGTTCCCTTGAAAAGCATCAGATAGTTCTGCAGGAGAATTCTAGTAAACATTTAAAGAACAGATATGTTTAACTCTTCTAGAACAGCGATTTTCAACCAGTGAGCCACAAGAATTTTTACAGCATGCAGTATCTGACTATTTAGTCGGAGGCACTGACCTCTTTTCCCTTAAACTGTCAGATTTTAAAAAATGACAACAGCCAACACAACAATAGCCACCCGGAGTGAATGAATCAGAATCATACCTATTTTTTTGTCAGATTGGCCAAAAAGATATTTTTTGGTGTGCCGCAGAATTTTAGTAGTTTATGTGTGCCACGAGATGAAAAAGGTTGAAAATCGCTGTTCTAGAATATACAAATAAAAGGAAATTTTCAAAATTCTTTTTATAAAGTAAACGTAGCATTGATAGTAAAACTTGTCATAGAAAACAAAACAAACAAAAACTAACCCTACAAACCAGTCTCACCTATGAAAAAAATCTTAAAAACTATGTCAGCTGACAATCCCACCAGGACACCAAAGCATAGCACACCGTGATCAAGTGGAGCATAATCTAAAAATGGTTTAATATTTGGAAACTGAATGGTTTAATATTTGAAAATTTATTATTATGACTCCACATAAGGTAATCTATTAATAGTATAAAAAGTGAAAAATTAATATTATCTCCATAGGTGCTTGAAAAGATATCCATACACAATTTTTTTAAATACCCTTCAAAAATGAAGGTGAACAAAAGATTAAACATAAAGTACCACAGGATCCGGCAACTCCACTCCTAAATATATATGCAAGAGGAATGAAAATAAAAACATAACTTGTACAAGAATATTCAAGCAGCATTATTTGTAAAAACCAAAAAGTGAGGGAAAACCAATTGTCCATCAACTGATAAATAAATAAATAAAATAGGGTGAAACCATACAATGACAATTATTTAGTAATAAAAAGAAATGAAGGACTAATACATGCTTCAATGTGGAAGAACCTCAAAATATTTTGCTATGTAAAAAAAATCAGTCACAACAGACTGCATATCGTATGATCCCATCGCTATGAAAATCCAGAATACGCAAGTGTTTAGACACAAAGACCAGCGGCTGCCTAGCTTGGGGGATGGAGGCGGGGAGGGACCGCCAATGGGTACCAGGTTTCTTTTTAAGATGGTGAGAATGCTCTAAAATTAGATTATGGTGACGGTTTTACAACTCTGTGAAAACACTAAAAACCAATGAATTGTACACTTTGAAGGGATGAATTTTATGGTGTGTAAATTATATCTCAAGAAAGTTGTTTTCATAAAAAATAAATGGTCTAAATCCCCCAAATGAAAGGCAGAGACTGTCAGATTGAATTTTTTTTTTTTAATTCACTATGTGCTCGCTAGAAGAAACTGACCTTAAGCATGAAGATACAGATCTGTTAAAAGAAAATGAATTAAAAAAAAAATTACCATGGAAATACGAATTAAGAAAGCTGAGGCGACTACATTGATTTAGGGCAAAATAGACTTCAAAACAAGAATTATCAAAGCTTATTCAAGAAGAAATAGATAACCTGAATAGCCATATATCTGTTAAAGAAATTGGGGGGGGGGGAGAAATACTATCAGGGATAAAGGGGGAAGGGGCATTTCATGATGATAAAGGATCTGCTGATCAAGAAGACATTTCAAGCCCCAATGTGCGTGAATGCAATAATGGAGCCTCGAGGTGCCTACCATGCCTAGAGTCATCTACCATCGCTCTGAATGTGTTGGCCAATACGAGCAGACGAGAAAAAGAAATAACAGGCATGGATACTAGAAGGGGGCAGCTCAGGTGATACACGGGGTATACCTAGAAACTCAAAAGCATTGACCAAAAATAGAAATAGAAACGATGAGTGCTGTCAAGGATGTAAGGCAACAAACATGTTTACACAGCAGGAAGAAGTGTCCATTGGTGCAAACTTGCTGGAAGGTGATTGAGAATTATCTACTAAAATGTTTATACGTACGTGTCCTTTAGCCAGGGGGATATTTGGACGGGGAGGTTGGAATGAAAGGTAAGCACAGAGAGAGAGAGAGATGTTGGAGTGAATGAGGGTTTAGAGCTGCAGGCCTGGAAAGAAAGCTGCACCCCAGGACAGAGGAGGTGACTCAGGGCGGAGTTGGCCAAGCTGGCGAGGAGCCCAGGCAGGGGTGGCCTAGCCCAGCCAGGCCAGGGCAGCATAGGTTTTAGCACCCCTAATATTATAATCACACATGTATTCAAGAGCACATGATGTGTTTCTTTTTTTTTTATTTGAGAGAGGAAGGGGAAAAAGAGAAAAGAGAGAGAAACATTGATTTGTTGTTCTATTTATTTATGCATTCATTGGGTGCTTCTTGTATGTGCCCTGACCAGGGATCGAACCTGCAACCTTGGTGTATGGGAACAACTCTCTAACCAGCTGAGCTACCGGCCAGGGCCCGTGGTTTGTTTCTTCACATTTGGAATATTAGTTGTTTGATTACTGCTTGTGTCACCTCTTCTGTCTTCTTTCATTTTGAGTCACCAATAAAATGTAAGTTGAGCCCTGATCAGTGTTGCTCAGTGGTGAGAGTGTCGACCTGCACACTGAAGGGTCAAGGGTTCAATTCCCAGTCAAGGACACGTACCTGGGCTGCAGGTCCTATCCCTGGCCCCGGCTGGGGAGAGTGCAGGAGGCAACCAATTAATGTGTCTCACATCGATGCTTCTCTCTCCATCCCTCCCTTCCACTCTCTCTAAAAATCAATGGAAAAAATATCCTCAGGTAAGGATTAACAACAACAAAAATTTAAAATTTTAGTAACCCTTCTTTTACTCTCCTGAAGTGCAATAATAAATAATATGCCTTCTCACACTTACTTTAAAAAAAAAAAAATCACAATATAATGCCTCGGCTGTAGCAGAAGGGGGAAAAGAAAAGGAAAACAACTTGTCACCAAATAACACATATTTCAAAGTGTCAATGCACAGGCCCCATGACACTAGAAAACATGAAAGTGCCAGATGCTTGTCGCTGTCTATAATAAATAAGTTAGGATTTAAGGTAAGTAGTAAGATCAGAAATTATTCTGTATAAGGACAAAACAGAAATGAAAGAACAGAGACATACTATCAAATGCTAGAATAAATATTATTTTCATCTGTGTTTTTAAAACTGCAAAACCCAATTACCTTTTGCGGTCTATACGTGTAATGAGAGCGGGATCCTAGCCTGGGATCATCCTTGCAGGGTTTTCACTGATGTGAACCTCTGTCCCTGCCCAGCAGGGCCCCCAATCACTGTGAACCGTGATCACATCACCACATCACCAGAATATCACACACACACACACACACACACACACACACACACACTCCCCTCCCAGAACCACTGAGTTATTGCTTCAAATATTAGCCCGCCGAGTGGATAAAACTCCAACTGTCTATAAGGAAGTATATATGCCAAAATGTAATAAACAGTGGTTTTCTGAGGGAGAAGGGGAAATTACAGAAAACATTCCCATTCTTCTTTCTTTCTTTTTTTTTTTTTTTTTAGAGCATGTCTGTATTGTGTAAAATTTCTCTTACAACCTGTATGAACTTTGCAATACAAAAATATAAAAATCCGACAAAGCTATTTTGGAAACGATGTGTCAGCGCTCCCTCTAGTGCCCGTGTTCCTTTTGCTCCTTTCAAGGAGGGTTCAATTCCACGGTGGGAAACCGCTCATTCACCTTTTTTATCAACGCCAAGGCGGGCGCGGCCTGCAGAGGGCTCCCGCTCAGCCCCCCGAAGCTCCCCTCACCCTGCCTGCACCGCCCCCCGCTGGCCAAAGACCGTACTGCGCCCCCCGGGAGGCGACGAGGGAGGCGTGGGCACTGCCGCAGGGGCTCTGACCTCTACCGTTGACCTCTTGGCAGTCTGGTGAAGCTTATGGGCCCCCTCGCAGAATAATGGTCTTTTAAGTATACAAAATAAAATACATATGCTTAGAAGAAAATCAATAATATTGAAGTGGTTATCAAAACATATGTGTGTAGTATAGGAATAAATGTGCTTCCTTTTTAGCGCTTTTAAGTAGCCTAATAACTAAAGAGTCACCACCAGTGAGAAGCATACACGGCATTTTGAACTATCGGTGGTTTGATGTGCTAGTGTCTGTGATTTTTATTGGTGACAAAGTCACAGGTTCTGCTAACACACAGAAGCATGTGCTGACACACATACTATTTAAAGGTTAGTGCAAGTCAACATGTAATTTTTCCCATCCAAATTCCTGGACTCCCTGAATTGTACACACAGGCCCCCTTGGGTGTATGGCCGTGGGCATGGTTAAGACTCCCTGGAAGGGGCACGGGTTCCGGAGAGGCGCTCACGTGGGTTTAGGGGGAGAGGTTGGCTTTTGTTTTTTTACGCCGGAGGGAGGTAAGTTAAGGGCATGGCAGAGGCGGCTCCCTGGGCTGGGCGCCCAGGGGTGACCCACGGGGCCCCTCCCCGCCCTTCCTCGTTTTGACCTCGCTCGTCTGGAGGAAGTGGAAGCTCATATGTCCCCGAGAGGGGCTCCCAGCGCCCGGCCTGTGCTCCTGCGTGTCCAGCGCCCACCATGAGGCCCCTCGTGCTGCTGTGGGGCTGCCTTGTGCTCCCAGGTGAGATGGGCGGAGGGCGTAGCCGAGGGGCGTAGGGCTAGGCCCAAGCTCGCTCGTTGGGTCCGGGAGAGAAGAACCCCTGACCCTGCCTTTCCTTTCCCGCTGTGCCTGTGGCTGTGAGCCTTCCAGCCGGTCCTCAGCCGCCTCAGCCCTCAGAGGGCCCGGCACTTGCTGGTTCTGGAGCCCAGAGCCAGGTGCTGTCCCAGGCTAGGGGTTCCAGCCTCTTGGTGGCTGTGAGAGAAGCTTTACCTCTCTCATCGTTTTCCTGCTCGGGGCCTGGAGGCAGATAAGACATCCCCTATATGGCTGCCACCTTAAGCTCCGCAAATATGTCTTCACCTTCTGCTAATACCACTCACACCAACCCGAGAGGTAAAGGATTATCCTGTTTCATCAATGCACAGACCTGCTTTTTTTTAACCTTTAACATAAAAAATCAGGATGCACCTTATACGTGATGCCAGTTGTTCAATTGACAATATTTTTCTTAGTAGTATGTAAAGTTATAGTGTATCTCACAAAGGATAGCATCTTAAATTAAATGAGAATGAAATCTTCTCATTCGGGACAGCATGGATGGACCTAAAGGGTATTATGCTAAGTGAAATAAGTCAGACAGAGAAAGACAAACACCATATGATTTCACTTATATGCGGAATCTAAAGAACAAAATAAATGAAGAAACAAAATTGAAACAGACGCCTAGATACAGAGAACAGACTGATGGTTGCCAAGGGGAAGTGGGTGGGGGGCTGGGTGAAAAGGGGGAAGGGATTAAGAAGTACAAGTTGGTAGATACAAAATAGTCACAGGGATGTAAAGTACAGCATAGGAAATATAGTCAATAATATTGTAATAACTGTGTGTGGTGCCAGGTGGGTGCTGGAAATAGCAGGCGTAACACTTGGTAAAGTATATGATTGTTTAATTACCATGCTGGACATATGAAACTAATACAAAATAATATCGAATGTAAATTGTAATTTAAAAATAAAATAACTTTTTAAAATAAATTGCAAAGTGCGTATCGTAGAGAAGAAAACCTGTCACTGACAGAGATAACCTATGTTAATATGTTGCTTTTTCTGCCCTAGCCAATTTGGCTCAGTGGTTAGAGGGTTGGCCCTCAGACTGAGGGGTCCTGGGTTCGATTCTGGCCAAGCGCACATACCTCAGTTGCAGGCTCAACCCTCAGCCCCTGTCAGGGCTTGTGCGGGAGGCAACCAATCAGTGTGTCTCTCACATCAATGTTTCTCTCTCTCTCTCCCCTCCACTCTCTCTCTGAAAAAGCAATGGAAAAAATACTCTCAGGTGAGGATTAAAAAAAAAAAAAGTATTTTTTTTCTTTAAAAAAAAAACCAACCCAGATAATTCAGTATGTATACTTTTGTATCCTGCCTTTTCATGTGTTATTATTTTGGAGCCCCATCTTTAAATCTGAGTCTCCAGTTATTAACATGACCTCTTGTTAGACACCCAGGCAGACTCTGAAAGTCCATATGAGGAGAGGAGCCCCACAACCTTATCCCATTTTAGCAGGAGGTCAGCTACCCCCAAAAGGTGGCCATCCACAACCAGTTCCTCGCTGTGCGCTGCCCTGTGCGGTGTGGGGGACTCTCCAGAAGCAGCAGAACTCCCTGAGTCTCAGCTGCGCCCGCGCCACTCCAGACTCCAGCTGGAGCAGCTCATTGCAACAAGCCATGAGGCTGGTTTTCCACGGACCTCTTCAAACAGAAAGGGGATTTTGTGGATAAAACAAATGTTCACCCTTAGGTTATTATGTCTATCAACATAAAATAATTATTTTCAACAGAAAAAAATTAAATAAGACATTCTCATCAGCTATAGATGAGAAACTCAGAGGCCCAGAGAAGTCAAGCGACTTCCCAAGGTCACACAGCTACTAAGTGGCAGTGCTGGGATTCAAACTCCAAGCTGTCTGAAGCTAGAGCTTCCCCACCCGCAACCCTTTAATATGCCAGGTTTAGGGAAACAATTATATAGAAATATATATATTTCAACAGCCCTGTCCCAAGGTCTTCTGCTGGGAGCAGGGAGTGCCAGCTCTGACAAGGCTGCCCCCAGAAAAGGGTGATTGAGAAAAATCTCTGGTCTTGACCCTGGTACTTGAATCCAGGGAATTCTGACCTCCTCCTCTGCTGTAGTTTCAGGTTATGGAGCCCTGGTGGGCCCGAATAAGATCAGAGGATTCGAAGGTGACACTGTGTCCCTACAGTGCACTTACGACGAGAAGCTGAAGATGAACCAGAAATATTGGTGCAGGAAGAGCAGGACCCTCATCTCCCGCTGCTCTGACATTATCTACGCCAGAGAAGACGGCCAGGAGAGGAGAGAGGGCAGGGTGTCCATCCAAGACAGTCCCCAGAAGCTCATGCTCAACGTGACCCTGAGGGAGCTCACCCTGCAGGACTCGGGAGAGTACTGGTGTGGCATCAACAAACTGGGCTTTGATCAGATTTTCCTGGTCTCTCTGCTAGTCCTTCCAGGTAACAAATGTCTCTCCTGCCCTGGCTGGGGGACAGGAGATGCAGAGGGGAAGAGGGAAGGGAGGGTATGTGGTCAGTAGTGGACCCAGTTTCCCCAACACAAGGGCATAACGCCACATGTGGGGGGTGTCTCAAGGACTCGGTGAGATCACACAGGTCAAATATGCAGCAGCGTTTGGGGCACCGATGTTGCCTGAGGCTCAGCTGTCCTTCACTCTTGCTGCCCAAGGTCGCACCACTAGTAGGTGGCAGAGCAGCATGAAGCCCAGGTCTGTCTGACTACAGGCTCAGTGCCTTTCCTCTCTGTCCAGATGTGGGAGAGAGATTGTCATGGGGAAAATGGACATCCCACAGAATAAAAAAGATTCCCTCCCTCCCTGGAGTCAGAGAGATTCCAGAGGATTCCTCAGGCTGGGCCCACAGTCACTGCATCCCGGACCTACGCCATGGCCACGCTGGCCTCACCTGTTTGTAGCTTCAGCTCTTCCTTCTCACTGCCCCTTCCCCAGATCTGGAAGTCAGGTGCGGGGAGTGCATGGGAACCAGCCTCAGAGGGCTTGTTGAGCTCAGAAAAATTAGGGGGCTGGGGCTGGGGCTGGGGCTGGAGTCATGGGGCTCTGGCTGGGGATGGAGCATCTCTCTGGGCACCCAGAATCCCACCTGGACCTGCTGAGCCAAGGAGAAAAAAGCCAGAGAGGGCCCAGGGGGTGCGCAGCCCCAGCTGCAGTGTCAGTAAGGGTGACATAGGTCTTGTATCCCATTTCACAGATGGGGGGGTGAGGCTCTGAGAGAGAAAATGATTTGCCCAAGGTCTCATAGCTGGAAGTGGTGGAGCCAGGATTCAAAAGCAGGTCATTTTTGGCTTTGGCATCTGCTCTTTCCCTCTCCTGGCCCAAGAACTGGGACCCATCCCACCCCAGGCCCCTCCCCACTGCCAGATCCCCATCACCCATGGGCCTTTATTTTAATTCAGGGAAACAAAGATAAACTTATCAAATAACAGGAGCATCAAAACCACTTTGAACTTGTTCTCAGCTATTTACAAGATTCTCTGATGTCTTCCTGTTATTATTCAGACCCCGTTTTCACCTGATGATGGTCAATTTTACCTATATTTGAGGCTCTCCTGTTTTCCTCTTACCCTCATTTATATTTATTTGTGTATAATATATGCATCATTATATTATCCTCTTGTATTACTCTGTCAGCCTCTCTCTGATGACAGTTGGGATATTGAAAATAAAGAAGGCTAATGGCAGTGGTGTGCCGGTGAATGTTTAACAACTGGCTGGGGAAGCTCCAACTTGTAGTGTTTGCCCATTTCTGTGGTGTAAACGCCCCTGCCATGGCCAATTTCCAGCCACCAACAGTTTAACAACTGACTCACAATTTTTCCAAAAAGCTAAATGTTAGCTCTCACAAGACTGTGTGAGCGTCTCAGCACACCATAGAGTATGGGGAAGCATTAGAAGAATTTCTAGGAAAGTCAGAGCAAGACAAGGGTGCCCACCATCGTTGCTTTTATTCATCATTGACTGGAGACTATAGGCAATGAAACAGGACAAGATTAAGAAGTATAAATATTGGAAAGGAAAATAAAAATACTCTTTATCTGCAGAAGATTTGGTCATTTACTCAGAAAAATTGGAGAAAAACTGACCTAGGAAAAACTTCCTTGCTCCTTCGAAGGAAGGTGTTGTGGAGGAGTTGACTTTTGAGCCAGTGCTTGGTATGTTCAGTAGAGATGGAAAGGGAAGACGTGGCACACGGAGGAACAGCATGTCGAAGGTGTGGAGGAAGGCAGGAGGCTAGCTGAAATGGGACTAGAGGGCAACTCTGTATTGCTGGCTCATGGGATGTGAAAGAGGTAAAGTCAGCAAAGTGGGTTGAATTCTGAGTTTAAAAGGCCTTCAAAGGCATGAGAGAAAGTTTGAATTTTAGCTTATAGGCAATGGGGAGCCATTGACTGTTCTAAACAGAAAGTGATGGGGTCCAATATATATTTTAGAGACAAAACTGGCAGCAGTGTGAAGGGCAGCGTGGAAAGAGGCCAGTGGGCAGTGGGGGACAAGGGAAGCTGAAGGTCTGAGCTAAGTGGGAGGCCAAGGGGACTGCAGGGGGGGAGGCCAGCAATCTGCTGGAATCTACCACCCATGGCTCCTGAGTGGCTGAGGGGAAAAGATGGCGAAGCTCGAGTGGAGATGGGGGTGGGAAAGCTGCTGGCTGCTCCCAAGGGAGGAAGTCTGCTCAGAGTAGTGACCCCTGCCTCCCTGAGACCAGACTTTCCTTTCCTCTAGGTCCCTGCTGCCCATCCCCCACCCACTCCTTCCAGCCTCTTGCTACAAGCCTCCAGCCCAAGGCAAAAGCTTGGCAAACTCAGCCCCCAGAATTGAGTGAGTGAATGGTTTTTCTGCCCCTCTTCCGCCTCTTTGTAGAGAAACAACCAGCAGGTGCCTGCCCGGTGTCAGACACTGTCCTTTGTGGTCCCTCATCTTGGGAGCTGGGTTGTCAGCTAAGGAATGGGAGGCTCAGCAGGGTTAGGTCACTCGCTCAAGGTCACACAGGAAGCAGCAGAGCCAGGAAGTAGACAGCCTTCAGTCCAAGCTTCTGTGTGTTCAACCAGGGGTCTGAGGGGTGAGCAGGAGATGCTGGGCCTTTTGCCCTGACCTCTGGGCCTGTCCCTACACCCTGCCCTGTTGATCCCATGGCTATTGAAGGAGGTCAAGGCCTACTGAGACCTAGGCGATAGGGGTGGGCATGTGATGGTGACATGAGAACTTTCAGGTGAGGGCCGAGGTGACAATTAGCCAGGACTTAGGGAGAGGGCAGGAAGGCATCTACCGAGTGGTCACTGCAATGGGTCATGGAGGGGGGGTGGCAGGTGCACCTACTCAGAGAACAGGCTGTGGGCACAAAAAGGGCTGGAAACTGTGCACGGGTGTGGGGCATCCTGAGATACGGCCTGCTTGCTAACCGGCTTCATCCAGGCCTCTGTTTGCTTCCTGGGCCATCCTTTACCTAGGATGTCCTGCAAAACTGGCCCGGGGGGGGGGGGGCGTCAGGGGTCAAGGCTCAGAGGTCTGGGGATGGGATTCCGGGGCCAGCGAAGGTGCTGAGGCATTGCTTTTGGACTTGTAGCTTCTCCTGGTGTCCACCCAACAGTCACCACAGCCGAGCAGGGGAAGACAGAGGCCAAGGCCTCTCCATTCACAGGGACGTCCCCGCCCAAGCCCACAAGAACCTCTCTATACACAAGAACCTCTCCGTATTCAGGGACCTCTCCTCACACAGTGACCTCTCCAAATGAAGAGACCTCTCCTCACAAAGCAACCTCTCCTCATGCAGGGACCTCCCACCCACCGACACTCCTGGACTCCACCTCAGCAGAAGACACCAGTCCAAGAAGCAGAAGCTTCAAGTCCAGGTGAGCTCCAGGTGACCGAGGTCACCTTTCAGGCCATCACCAAACTGGAAGGGGCCTTTGAGCAAATAAGAGCCTAATACTCCTTCCTCCAGGTAAACAGCCTCTTCTCGTGGCCACAGCTTGAGGCAGTGAGGGCAGATTCAGCACCTATCCCCTGCTCAGCAGGGCCCTTGAGCAGGGAAGGACCTGCCCTACAGGGGCTAGCAGCCCTGTTGCCCTGGACATGCAGACCCACCCAAGGTGAAGGGTCCCCCCCCCTTGCTCCAACCTTGGGGACAGCCACTCAGTTCAGTAGCTTTTGCCTGCACACTTTGCACTGGACCCTGTGCCAAGCATGAAAATAGGTAACAAAAAAACTTTTTTACTACCCAACTGGAGTCCTAGCCTGAAGGATTGGTTCTTGGGGGTTCATACATGACTGCATTCAGTTCCTGACATCCAGTAACTGCTGGCAAGTGCAGACCCAGCTGAAAGGGTCTCCTGGGATGGGCAGTGGGGGCTGGGGTCCTTTCCTTTGGGACTTACTAGATGTTTGGTCCCTGGTGCCCTCTGATCTCCTTGGGAAAGACAAGGGGCATGGCTGGGACTCAGAATAAGAATGTCATGGTACACAGCATGCTGCTGATATCTGGTGACAGCCATTGGGCACCTTCTGCAGGGTGTCCCCCTCAACGGTTCGCATGTTGGCTCCGGTCCTAGTGCTGCTGATCCTGCTGCTGGCCGCAGGCCTGGCGGCCGTCGTCGGCAGGTGCATAGCCCAGTGGAGGAAGGAAGGTGAGCAAAGGCGGATGGGAGTGGGGGGAGGCTTCCAGCCCAGGACCTCCCTGAGACCTGCAGTCCTCCCCACCGCCTCGGAGGAACCTTGCTGCTCAGTGCTTCTGTCTGAGATGCGGGCAGCAGGAGTGCTGCCCCTCCGTTTTGAGGGAACCGCAGGGCCATCAACATTAGGAAAGAAATCATTCCAATGGGGGAGTGGGAGAATGGGGCTCTCGGCTTGCTCATCCCAACTCATCAGTCACTTCTCTGCCTATCGATCCCAGAGAATCCACCCTCATTCTCTGCAGGTCTAGCTCCTCTTAGCATTTTGCCTTGTTTGAGGACTGACCATAAGGGAAAAGGCTGGACCGAGCACTTGAACTTGAGCGTGACATACATTGTGGCCACTGGGTCTCCAGAGGTGCTCAGCTTCTTTTGAGGTTTGGCTTCAAATCCCAGATCTGCCACCTTTGTAGCTGTGTGACCTCGGGGAAATCATCTAACTTCCCTGAGCCTTGGCTTCTTCAGATCACTGATGTATGTCCAACAGAAATAGAATACAAGCCACATGTGTTATTTACAATTCTCTAATAGTCACATGAAAAAAATTTAAAAGAGACTAGTGAGGTTAATTTTAATCATATACTTTATTTAACACAGTATAACCAAAATATGACCATTTCAACATGGAAACAGCATAAAAATATTAATGACATATATTCTACATTCATTTTTTCATACTGAGTCTTTGAAACCAGTGTAATTTGGAGTAGTCACATTTCCAGTGCTCAGTGAGCATATGTGGCTTGTGGCTCCTGTGTTGGGCAGCACAGATAATAACTGAAGTAAGAGTAATAAGAACTACCATGTTCCAGGCACTGTTGTGTGGCTTATGTTGCTTTTATCTCCTTAAACTTCCTCAATACTGTGGAGTTAGGAACTACTTATTACAAATATTCCCATTATACAGGGGGAGAAACTGAGGTACAAAGTGGTTAAGTGGCTTGCTCTGCGTCTGCATAGCTAGGAAGTAGTGGAGCCAGGACGATATTTGGGAAAGCACTTTGCAGATTGGCAATGTTGGCCCTGTGCAGGTGGCCGCGTGGACATCTTGGGCCTGCCTCCCAACTCCTCCCTGTGCCGCCCCAGGAAGAAATGTCAGCTTTGCCCATGTCCCCAAATCCCCGCAAAGGAGTCAGGGAGGAGCATAGAGGAGCATTCCTCATCACAACCTCAGAAACTCTTAGCATTTTGCCTCTCAAGTTGTGGTCCCCTGCTAACAGCAGTGACACCCCCTGGTAGCCTGTTAGTAATGCAGATTCTCAGGCCCCAAGGCCAACCTACTGAATTAGAATCTGCATTTTAATAACATTTCCTGGGGCCCTATATGCACACTGAGGTTTAAGAAGCGAGGACTTGAGCACACAGAATTTTGCTTCCCCAGCCCATTTCTGGCCCACAAGAGGGGATTTCCATGTACTAATCTCAAAAGGCCGGGTCATTGCCAAGGAGCTGAGCTAGAAGGAGCCTTTCTGCTCACTGCCTGCTACCCTCTAGAAAGCCCCTGCTTGAAGGTGCAGGAGGCCAGTCCACCTTCGTGGAGCAACTGCAGGCTACTCCTGGCCTCACGATGCTCCTTCTGGTCTCTTTCAGCTCAACTGACCATAGAGACACAGAGGGGTGAGAAGGTCCACCTCTCATACTTGGTAAGTCAGGAAGCATGCCAAAGGCCAAGCTTGGACCCTCAGACCCCGCAGGGCTGGAAGTCAGGACTCCTGGGCTCTGCCTCTGCATCTCCCTACCTGGCCTTCCATGGCTGACCTCAGGCAGGGATTGCTTCCCACCTCCAGGGAATCTATGAGCCCCAAGACCAGCCCTTCAGGCTGTAAGCTGACAGCCTCCCTACTTACCCTGACTTCCCACCAGGGCCCAGGCAGTGCTCTTCCCCAAGCCCAGTGCCCTCTTCTCTCCCCCTTTTATAATCAGAGAAGATCAGAGCAGGACCCAGAGTAGGCCTTTGAGATCATCTAGTCCAGCCTTCCTCTAAGCTTGGTGTGCACACCCTTTCAGAACCCTAGGGTTGGTGGGTGGGTGGTGTCAGAAATATACTCTCCCAACCAAAAGCTCTAGGGCTGGGGCGCAGGAACCTGAATTTTAAACACTGCTCCCTGGGGATTCTGATAGCACACCAGAGTATGACAGCTACAGGCTCTAGTCTGCTTTTGCAGAAGAGGAAACTGAGGTCCAGAGAGGTAAAAATCTTGCCAAGGTCACACAGCTAGCGGTGGCCCAAATAGAGAACAGGACCCAGATATCTCAACTCCCATCTCTCCTCTTTCCAGACCACCCTACTGTTTTCTCTGAGCTTTTCTTGGCTCCGAGACACAGGCTGAAGGTGGTGCTCAGAGAACCAGGGGGAAAAAGGAATGGGGGTCCCTTCTTCATCTTCCTAGAGAGGGGAACCTGCTCTGAGGCTACCTACTGCAGGGCCCTTCCCTGACCCCTGCAAAGAGAGACCGTCCCTTTCCACGTAAGGAGAGGACTGCAGAATCAGGAGCTCAGGAAACCAAAGCCCCACCTGCCTCGCCCAACCCCTCCTCCCTCAGCTGTTTACTGAGATGCCTCCACTCCAATTCCCTTAACGTGAGGGCAGGAAAGGGGACTGCTACGTCTTCTTTCCTGGCGCCAGCAAAGACAAAAGCCTCTGGCCTGATCCCTCTTGGGAGGGGTGGGGGTGGGGGGGTGGGAATGGGGTACTGGGCTTGGCTTAGGAAGCAGCTGTTGTTGTCTCAGGAAGCTCTCCAAGGCCAAAGGTGGTGGACAGGAGTGAGGGAAAGGTCAAGGAGAGGGACAAGGGCTGCCACTGCCACTTTCAGAGCCCGGCCCCTTGGCTATTTGTCCTGGGGCTCACTCCTGGCCAATGCCAGGAGAGGGGCTCGGGCAGGAGGGAGAGCCTCCAGGCTGCTGTGGGGAGGCGGTGGGGAGGCTGAGAGTGCCTGCCCCAGCCGTGTCCCCTGCTCTGCCGCTGTCCAGCCCACACTGGAAGGGCTGCCTTGCTCTGCTTCCTGACAGAGTCACCCGTCCTGCCCCTGCACCTGTGGGAGGAGCGCAGGAGCTGAGGGGGTGGGACAGCCCTTTGTTAGGAGATGAATGGAACAGGTCTCCCCAGAGGGTCAGAGGGAAGACCCTGTGAACATGATCAGTTGAGAACTTTTGCTTTTCTTTGGCTTTTCTGTTTGCGCAGAGCCTGGTGGTGGAGTTGAAAGGGTTGGGGGTTTTCTTTGCCCATGTTCAGGTCAGAGGGGAAAGGACACTCTGCTCAGTTGGACAGAAAGCCCAGGATGGGTAAAAACTCAGAGGGAAGTGTTAGCGATCAGACCAGCATCTTCTTTCCCCAGAGAGCTACTGCCAGAAGCCTTTTACTCTTTTCTGGCACACCTACTATGCACCAGGGGCACTGCTGTGTCATTGAATCTTTGTAACTCCTGCACAGCTGGGTGTTATTTCCCCTTCT
This sequence comes from Miniopterus schreibersii, assembly GCF_964146895.1. Lineage (NCBI taxonomy): Eukaryota > Metazoa > Chordata > Mammalia > Chiroptera > Miniopteridae > Miniopterus > Miniopterus schreibersii. The sequence goes on from NC_138116.1 coordinate 23,867,034, forward strand.
TACAGAATAAGAAATAGAGGATCAGAGAGGGTAAGTAACCTGCCCACAGTGACTCAGCCTCAAAGAGGCAGCACTGGGGAAACTAACTAGTCTGTGGGGCCAGTTGCAATTCCCTGTGCTTCTCCACCCCCCACATTGAAGAACAAGGGGTTGCAGAGTGGAGCCAACTCCTCAGCCTAGGACTGTTCCCCCAGACTCAGGACAAAGAACCACCCTCCGTCCGTGAGCTCAGGATGGCCATGCCCCTGACTCCTGTAATAGCCCACCTGGGAGTGCTGGGCTCAGATCAGGACTGGACTGTCACTTCTCGGCTTCCCTTAGTCTTTGTTCCTATTTTTCTAGTGCCTAGCAGCAGGGGCTGTCATATATATCTTGTATATTCAACAACCCAGAAAATGCCCCAGCGCTTGCTGGAACGGGCCAATTGTCCACAGTGTGGGCAGAGGGACCGAAGATAGAGACCCACACCAGACATGGGGTAGTGTTCCTGGCCACTGCCTCCATGTGAAGTTTGGTCTTGCCCTATGAGGTTCTTTCCTCACATTCAGTCCCCCTTGAGTAGGTGACACTTCTGTGACTGCTGGTCAGCAGTGACTGGGTTTTAACCAAATCACAAAGCTGTAAACATGGATTAATGGGAAATGGACCTGAGTCCACTCAGGGAGTCCTCTGGTCAGCCCCGGCTCTACCATGTCCTCTCCATAGGCAGGGCTGGAGGGACAAGGACCATGAGTGACAGCATTTGTGAAGTCTCCTTCCCCCTCCCCCCATTTTCTGTCCCCTCAAACATCCACCTCTGCCCCATCCCCTGAAGCTAAGGCATTGATAGAGGCAGGAGGCCCAGTTAGTAGACAAGGGGCCCTGAGACAAGAGAAGTGTGCTACGTGCCCTGCCTGACTGCTGTAGAAGAGCTTGGGTCTGAGGTCAAACAGTGGCGAATGAGTGCAAGCCCCAGCTTAGCCACTCACCAGCTGTGTGCCGATGGCAAGTTACATAACCTCTCTGAGCCTCAGTTTTCCCATCTGACGGGTGTAGTTACAAAAGTGTGAGATGAGACAACCGTAGGTGTCCAGAAAACAGTAGCTCCGATCTTTAGCTTCAGGGCCATCAGGCCATGAGACTCACAGCTGGACTCCTCCGGGCAGCTGTGCCCTTGGAGACTTGGCCAGGGGCCTTGGCCAACTACAGCCTGTGCTCTGCCCAGCTGCTAGGACAAGGGAGCAGGAAGTGAAGGGGCCTGGCATCCCAACCTGAGGACCCAAGGGGGCAGGAGGGCCTGGGTGAGGAGATGGGCTTCCTCACTCACTCTAGACACCTACCGCTTCCCTGGGCCTCGGTGTCCTCATTTGATCAAGGAAAGGTTACTCAGAGTGGTGATCTCTGAAGAATTCTTCTCAACTGTTTGTTATTTGGTGGATCTTTTTTTTTTCAATTGACTTTTTTTAGGGAGGGAGGGAAAGAGGAAGGAAGAGAAGGAGAGAGAGAGAGATGTGAAACATCAGTCAGTTGCCTCCCAAAAGTGCCCCGAATAGGGACTGAACCCACAACCTGAATATGTGCCCTGACCGAGAATCGAACCCACCACTTTCTGGTGTACCAAATGATGCTCCAACCAACTGAGCCACACCAGCCAGGGCATATTTGGTGAATCTTTGAGGTGTCCAACTTTGCATTCTCTGCCTATTACAAAAAACCTGCAGCTAAAGCTAGAAATAACAATAATGAAAGCAAATTAATCATTCCAAGAGTTCCCAGTTGTTGAGTGATAAAACATTATCATGAGTAGTCAGTATAACCCTGAGGAAAAGATTTATCCCCATTTTACAGCTTAGGAAACTGAGCCTCAGGGGAGGTTAGGTGCCTTGCCCAAGGTCACACTGAGACATAGGAAATTAGGCCTAAGGATTGTGATGCCACAGCCCATGTTCTCCCCCTTGCCCACCCCTCCTGCATTTCCCCTCTTTCCCGCCTCACAGACCACCCCTCCTGCCAAGAACGGGCTGTGTACTGACTGAGCCTCTGTTTCGGCCTCTGGGGAACGGCCTGGTCCCGGAGTCCGCTGTGACCAACCTTGCAGCACCCACTGGGCCTCACGCCAGCCCCAAGCCCTCCGCCAGCCCCTACACAGAGAGCCGGTGCCAAAGCCAGGTGTGGACAGAGGGCCCTGGGGATCGGGAGCCACCCAGTCTGGCTCCTCTCTGACAGTGCGGGGAAGTGGGGGGGGCTCTTTCCTCAGCATCACTCCCCAAACTCTGCTCCCCCCACGTGCCCACCTACCCCATCATAACCGCTTCACTTGGGAACCAGAGCTCTTGACCTTACATCTATTTTCCCATCCAGAAAATTCTTGAATTGCTCGTGGGAATCACAGTTTAAAGAGCTCTGGGCTGGCAGGCTTCCAACATCTAAAGCCAGAACATGGCCTGAGGCTCCCTCGGGGTTTGGATGAATGGGTGGGGGGGGCATTAAAAACCTGGGGTTCTGGGAGAAGTTGTTAGTTCCTGTGCCCCCTCAGAAGGACAGAGGCCTAGAACTGTGGGGAAGGCTGGGTGGACCGAGAAGATACTTAGAGATTCCCCCCAACTGGACTCTGCTTCCAACACCAGTGCTGTCCTTACAGACACCGGAGGAAGCCTTCTCCTAGGACCCAGGGGGTGGGCTTCCTCTTCACTTGTCTGAGCAGGAGCTCAGTTCTCTGTGTTCATCTCAGTCTAGCCACAGAACGCCCTCCAGGCCAGACCAGAATGGCTGGATTTACACTAATTCAAATAAGCTTTGTGCCCTGGCCTCAGAGATCACCTGTCAGACTCCAGGGCTCTCCACAGCACCCCAGGCTCTCCTCCTGCAGGCCCCAACCTGACCTGGAAGCCTCCATCAGTCTGCATGGTGGCCTCACAGTTCCAGTGGAGACTGCGACCTCCCCAATACGTTAACATCCCTGGGCAAGGCGTGCAGCTGCTGGGCCCTCCCCTGGTCCAGGCAGGGCCTAGGAGACCTGATCTGAGTTTATCTGCTGCGGGCAATCCCCTGGGCGTGGGTGCCCAGCAACAGGCTCCCCTCCTCCTCCAGACCCCACCATCTCCTCCCTTCCTTCCATCCTCAGACTCAGCACCACTTTCTCCTGAAGAAGATGGGTGGGGGGAGACATGCTAGGGTTAGAAAGGTTCTGATTTCTCAAAGTGCACTTGTGAACCACTTGCATCCCAGTCCTTCAGGAAGCTGGTTAAAAATGTGAGTTCTGTCCTCCATCAAAACCTTCCAAAACCACCCCAGAGTGAGGCCCAGGACTCTGCAAATCACAAGTGCCTGGTGATTTGAGGTGGAGAAACAATGGGCCCAATGAACTCTGAGGTCCCTCCAGCTTTTCTTTTCTTTTTTATTATTGACTTTAAAAAGAGAGAGAGGGAGAGAGAAACATCAATGTGAGAGAGAAACATCTATTGGTTGCCTCCTGTACACACCCCAACCAGGGATTGAACCCACATCCTGGGTATGTGCTCTGACCGGGAATCAAACCCTTGACCCTTCCATGCACGAGACAATTCTCAACCAGCTGAGCCACACTGGCCAGGGTTCCCTGCAGCCTAGAATCTACATTTGGAATGTGGGGTCTTCTAGCTGCCCCTATAGGGGCTGCACTGCCCATGAAACCAAGCCCCAGCTGGAGGTTTTCCTGGGCCTACCTGAGTTCAGGGCCAGGGCAAGTACACCCTGGAAGGCAGGGAGTTGCCTTTCCGATCTCCCCACCCAGCCAGACATTCATTCCAGGATTTGGAAGAAGAATGGAGAAAAGCTTGCCTCCTTCTTAATGAAAAAAAAAAAAAGTTAATTTCCTGTGGGCTCTGGTGGGGGGTTGGGGGTAGGATACCACTGATGCAGATGGACCTCTAAAACGGAGGAGGAAGGGGGTAGGGCAGGAACCTGAGGGGAACCTCAAGGTGACCCTGATCAGGCCCCCTGATCAGCTACTATATATTTTTTTTTATTTTAAAGTGATTGGAGGGGGGGAGGCTTGCCCAGTATATAAAACTTAGAAAGATGGAGGGGAAAAGAAAACAAGCCGTCCATCATCTCACCACTGCTGAAGATCGTCATTAGTGCATTTTGTTCCACTTCCTTTCAGTCTTTTTCCTTCATATCATTTGCTGATGTTTTTTCACAAATTATTTTGCATATACAATTTCATATCCTGCTTTTCCCAGTTCATTATTGTAGCATGTAAGCATTTTTCCATGTTCTCACACGCCTTTTATAAATAAATGTTTATCAGCTGTGTAATATTTCATCGTATCAGCGTGCTTTCATTTCATTGTTCTTTCACCAGATAATTATTTCCTATTTTTGCTTTGCACAAGGCTTTATCTGCATTTGGAGATTTCTTTTAGAAGGATTTGCGTATGTGAAAGTGCTGGGTCATAGGGTGTAAATATTTTTGAAGTTGCTCATGCCCATTGCTAAACAGCTGACAAAAGGACAATTCCGAGATGTTCTAAATTAAATTACAGTGGGCAGGAGAGTGAGCAAAAGAGACAGGAATAATTAACCAATTAATTATTATACTGGTGAATTAATTAACCAGTTAATAGCTGTGAGTCAACTGACAAGAGACTGCTGACATCCCTGAATGGCTTCTGGAGCTTTGAATCAACCTCCCGGCCTCTCCCAGCGGACCCCAGACACCACCGCATCCAGCATATGCGTGAACTTTCAGGACCGTTGCCCGTAACCAATCAAAAGAATGAAATATTTCTTTCTTCCCCAGAATGTGCTCCTATCACAGAACTGTCCCTGTCCCCCTTCTCTGCAGCCAATGTAAATTCTTTCCAAACAAATTACATCTTTCTTCCCAAAACATGATATAGAAAAACTTGTCAACTCTAGGATGGGCAAAATGCTGCCTTCACCAAACCATGCTGTTGGTGGTCTAGACTTCATGCCTCAGAATCTCGTCCTTTTCTGGCTAGTAATATGGCCCAATATGCCCTTTCCTTTAAAAAAAAAAAAAAAAGGCATTCAGCCGTGGAAGTTAAGCTTTCTTTGTTGTTGTTTAACACAGCTTTCTGAGATGGCAGAACCAATCTCACTCCCACCAGGGCCTCACAGTCAGCATTCCTCAAGCCCTCCCCAGCCTTGTCACCCATCCCTGTGGGTGCAGCAGGAGAAACTGTAACCTAACCTGGCCTGGACATGCGGCTAGCAAGGATCTAGCAGAGTAACCTTTATGTAGAGCGTATAACTTTGCCTTGATGTAACCCCAGAATCACCCTAGAATTGATAAGGTTTATGTAATGTGTGTCTTGTAATTTGCTAAAAGTTTCACAGAAACACCAAGACGTAATCAGCTAAAATTCCTCCCTGATAACCATTACCTCTGCGGCTGATGATCGCCGGCAGTTATTCAGGACTAAGCCCAGGATGTTTTGAAGGACCAGGGGGTGAACCAGCTGAAGCAGCTGGGAGGACCCTCTAGTGACCTCCTCATGAACGTTCTTCATTACACCCTCATTATAACACTCAAATCTCCACCCAGAGGCAGAGATTTTTCCACCATTTTTTAATAGGTGGCCTATGTATCGCAGTTTTCTAACTGCATGTGCGCTGCAATGTCCCCACCTATACCTGCAATGACAAGCCCCACTTTGATGTTTATGCTTGATTTCCCCCAGTAAAGATAGAGCAGATGCTTTGTTCGGGGGGACACACTCCTGAAGCGATCCCAGGTGTGTTCCTTGCTTGCTAGCTTGCAATAAAGATCCTTCTCAGAAAATCATTGGGAGTTATCTTTTGATGGGCAGCTGAGCATTTGGACTCAGTTTGAACCAGTAACGAGACCACCCAGGGATGCCCCTGCAGGAAGACCCTAGAGGGCCAGGGGGCTAGGTGAGGTGGAGCTGGTCTGACAAGCAACGGAAACTCACCAGCAGTTACCAGCCAGTGCCTGGGGCCTCTGGAGAGGGTGAGCACTACTTACCTTCTCCAGGTGAAGAGGGAGCCCACAGGTCTGAGCTCTGGGGACTCTGCCCAGGACCCAGGCACAGTGTGTGTCCAGATATTTGGGGGAGCTAGGGAGCTGCAAGTCTCAGGTGGTGTGAGACACTCCAGAAAGCTCACCCACAGCAGACTCCCCCCTTGAGAAACTCCTAGCTGGAGGCTAATGAGAACTGGGGTTGGCCAGGAGGGAAAGAACCCTCCTATGCTCTTAACCTGTCACCTATGGCAGCCAGGTCATCCCAGTCCCACCCCTGGCCCATTCTCAGACCATGTGCCCATTAAACAGATTGATGTCTTCTGTGGCTAAGCTCTCTCCAAGGCAACCCTGGATTGGCATCCATGGGGTTCGAAGTTTCCGTGGATTTGTCAGACACTCAAGTATCACAGATGCTCACACACTCCTCTGACTCCCACCACCGCCATGTGCCTGCTCAGCTCCACCCTCCCAGCAGGGGAGCAGGACCACTCTCTTGCCAGTTGCTGCTTTGCAATCCCCCAGCTTGCTGCACCTAGGTTTTACATTTTGTACACCAACATATTCAGTTTTGCAATCTTTTGTAGATACATAAGACTCTATTCAATCCCCTTGAACAAAAGAAGGCACTGAGCCACTGCTCACCCATCCTGAGAGCAAGGGTTTCCAGTTGACTAGCTGAGAGGTAAAACTTCAGAAAAAAATTAGGGAAACATCAAAGAGTTGCTAATGTTTAGTTTTGCAAAATTGGGACATTAACAAAATAATAATTTGTTTCTTTAAAAGAAATATTTTAATACCAAAAGAGAGTATTAAAGGGAAACGATGAATGTATTGAGCTCTCCCTTCCCTACCCTACCCCTTGACAATTGGGTTTTATGATCCTAATCCACTGAGGAGAGAATTTCTAAACTCATCCATGAGTCTCATAGGGGAAGGGAAAACAGCACAGATGGTGGAAAGCCCCTAAGAGTGCAAAGGATGTGGTGTGCTTTGGGGCACCTCTCAAGTAAGAGGAACATGTTCTTCACCTACAACACTTTGAGAATATGACAGGCACCCACAACTGGCCGCTGGGAGGGGTGTCACAGTGATCTGAGTGTGGGGCCCCTAAGCCTGGTACAAAAGCAGCAGATCTGCCCATCTTGACTGGACCACATGGGTTTACCAATTTTTACCCCCAAAAAATTTTGCTGAGGCCCAGAGAAGTAGAGGGACCTGCTAAAGACGACACAGCAAGTTCCAGGTGAAGCTGGGTGGATTAGCCATGGAGTCTGAGGCCCCTGGCCCCCGAGAATGCTCCCAGACCACTGGATACAATCATTTAGAAGGAGCATCTTATGGGAATGGGGAGTGTGGAATGGCAGAACTGGAAATTTCAGAAGACATCACGTAACACAAGACGCGTCACTCAGAATCCATTCCAGAATCATCTGTGCTGTGTCCCCTGCTCTCACCCTCTCCAGAAGACATCCACCAGATCCCAAACAAAGACAAATAGCCCAGAAGCCTTTGCTTTCACATTTAATCAAAGGAAAAGAAAGAAAACCAGTCAAGAGAGAAAGCTCAGGAATTGGGTGACTGAGGGAGGAGAGAGGGGAAGGGCAACTGGGCTTGGACTTAGTGTGGACAGTGGGGAACAGGAACCTCATATCCTGAGGTCCCTCAAATACAAGCGTCCACAGTGGGAGGGAGGACAGTCAGAGCGAACTCGGTGGGTGCACACACCTGTTCCATGGAGTGGGGAGATGGAGACAGGAGAGGGGCCCAGCCCTGCCCCCTGGGAATCACTAGAGGTGAAGGTGCCAGCATCAACACTGGAGATTCACCTTAAAGGGTCACCTGCCTACACCCCAGCAAGGTGCCCAGCTCCCCTAACCCCCCATCTCCTGGTTAGAGGGCTTTAGAGATTAACCAAGGGGGAGTGGGTGGCTACAACAGCAGGTCCTTTGCGGCCTCCACTCCAAAGTCCCCCAGGTGAGGTGGGAACTGGCAAAGGACACTGGCCTCAGGCCAGCAGAACACCCCATTTTCCTCCCACTCCCAGTCCCCTTGGGCTTTGGGTGAGGGTTATGTTGGAGCTGAATTAGGATAAAAACAAGGCTGACTAAAGGGAAAAGACGAGTATAAAGATGACTGCATAGTGGATGCAAAGCTATGCAAATGAGATGGGAGCAGGCTTGACCTTGACATCTCATTTGCATGTCCTATGCAAATGCAATGAGATACCTAATATAATAAATATATTTCTAACTTTGTAATAAATATTCTGTTTCTTCTCCCTCCCCTTCCCTAGGAAATGGGCACACAGTGGTTCAGGGGCCAGCTTGGCTGACACTGCAGCGAACACTGATTAGACATTCAGAAGGACTGGGAAGCACAGGGGCTGGGGGGCCCCTGCAAGGACAGGCTCACCCCAGGAAGGATCACAGAGAAGGATGAGGGATGAGATGCCTCGGGAAGTTGAGGACAGCATTCTTTCCTTAAAAAGGATTCTCACCCTGGCTGGTATGACTCAGTTGGTTGGAGCATTGTCCCATACACCAAAAGGTTGTGGGTTCGATTCCCACTCAGGGCACATACCCAGGTTGCGGGTTTAATCACCAGTTGGAGCACGTGTGGAGGTGACCAATCAATGTTTCTCTCTCACATAGATTTCTCTCTCTCTCTCTCTCTCTCTAAAAAAAGGGGGGGATTCTCCTATTTTACACATTGCCCTCCCCAAGTACTGGAGAGTGGTATTTAGGGTCAGAGGACAGTAGGAGAGCTGGAGGAAGACATCTGGGAGGGCCAAGGCTCTAGAATCTGGGATAAGGGTTTCATAAGACATGGGAGCTAATGGGAAACCCTGAAAAGGGGATCCAAAGAGTGACCTCCAAAGCTTCTCCTCTCCAAAAACCAAGCCTGACACACACAAGCCAGTGGCAGAAACTCTGACCAGGTGTGTCACATGTGGGACGAAAATTGCACAGAAACATTATGGATGGTACCACCTGGAGTTGAGCAATGAGGAGCCTGCCAAAGCACAATACTCCATGGCCCAGTGCTCACAGTTCCCCTCCACACCATTCCTCAGCACCCCAGTCAGCCCTGATACTAGTAGACCATGTGGCCCTGGCCAAAGCAAAGACCACAATGGACAATGGTCATGAACAGGGAGCCCAGATGTGTCCTCACCATGGGCCATGGAGAGCTTGGAGCTCTTCGGTCAGTAGTAGCAGGCTCCTGGTTGCAGGCTCAGCCTCCAACCCCACCCTGACCTGGGCTGAGCCTGCTGACCCCTGCTGGCCTTGCCTGCAGAGAGCAGAGCAGACCTGTCAGGGACACATTGTAGAAGTCTGTGGAGAGACTTCGGCAGTGAAAAGCTGTGGATGAGGGAAATGCAGGGCAGGGTCCACTCGTGGGACTCTGCCTCATTCCAAGGGGGCAGAGAGCTGCACTGCTCCCAGCTGTGACAACTGGCTCATGCTTTAGCTCCTGCAGTCTTCAGGATGGCACCAGGCTGGCATCACTGCTCAGACCTACCTGGCTGCCGGGGCCTTGCACTCCCCTGGCCACATAGAAAAAGCCTAAGGCCTGCTCCTAGGACATAGGGGTAAGAGGTGGGAGGAATGGGGTGGGGTGGCCAATCCAGAGGAGAAAAGATGACTGGAGAGAGGTGGCAGGGGCAGTGTACCTACTGACCACATGGTCCTAAAGCAGCTCCTCTTTTCTCTGGACTGAGCCTTTTGGAGGTGACTCTGACACACTCCTGGGCACAGTTTGGCCCTCAGGGAGGAATAACTGGTGGCCAAAGGGCATCAGGAGGGGGCAGCACCTGGGCACAGAGGTGCCCCATGAACACCCGCCTCCCTGGCAGTGCACGCCTCTGAGCCGAAGCCAGACTTAGGGCCTGCTAGGAGCTGCTACCCAGGGAACCAGTGCCCCAGGGATTGCAGCTAAGGATCATGGTTGACGGTCATGGTTGGGAAAGGGATGGGCTCAGGTTTCTGGGTCACAACCCAGAGGGAACAAGGTCCAGTTGAACAGGTTCAGTACACCCAGCTGACAGGCACCCACTGGGGCTCCGTCCGCAGCTTCTCCATGGCGGCCTGGAGCTCACGGAAGGTCCTCTCCAGGTTGCTGTTGACCAAACTGAGGTCAAAGTAGTGCCCATAGCCCCTCTGGATGCGGCTGCTCTCCTCCACTGTCCGTCTCAGGTCTGCCTCCTGCCAACACAAGGCGACCTCCCATCCGTCAGTATCTCCCACTCACCCCCATCATCAGGGGGATCTACAGCCTGCCCCATCTAGCCCCCTCCCCAAAGCCCAACCATGGTGGGTACAGACTCCTTGTCTAGGAGTCCCTCCCTCCATGTCCAAGGTGGCTCTTCTGCAACCATGGACAGACAGACAGGTAAAAGGAAGAAAGGAAATAGCCCTTAGTAAGTGCCAAACATGGCACTAAGCTCTTTATAACCCATAAAATCTTCACTACAGCTGTGCAAGGCAGGACTAATTATCCCCCATTTACAACCGAGAAAACTGAAGTACAAAGAGCTCACAGGGTCTGCCTGACTCCAAAGCCAGTGCTCCCTCCAGTCTGACTGGGCCCCCTCACCAAGGCAGCCTGAGAGGCACTTGTCACATCTGGTACTAGGGCAACCCACAAGTGCCCAATGCCACACCCACCCCAAACCCAGTCCCAGCTGGTCAGGAAGGGGTGGGAAGGAACTTGACTTAAATAAGCCAAGACATGAGCTCTAGGGCTGGCCCAGCGTGTCCCAGCAGCACCAGTCTTTGGTGATTGTAGCCAGGGAGGCATGCGGCAGAGGGGAGCCCAGCCCAAACAGCCTCTCCAAAGCCAGAGCAATGCTGTGATCTAGGCCGAGAGCTGCAGTACCAGGTATGGCCTGCAGAGGGACACCTGAGCTCAGAGCGCTGCAAACCCTATACCTCTTAGGGAAGGCTGCTCCAAGGGGTACCTAGGAAGAGGAGGGTGCCCTGGAGTCCTGCAACACCTGACTTGAAGCCCCTCCTCCCATCACTGCCACCTCCCTAATGCTAAGTCATCCTTCTAGACATCCCTCCAGTCTCAGTCTTCCTCCCTCCCTTCAGCCTTTCCCCAAGCTGTAAACAGCCCAGAGCCCACCTAGCCTGCCTCTGCCCACATATATCCCACTGGTCCTCTGGACTGCCTTTGGTCAGCACTCTGTCCCTCCCACTGCACTTCAGAGCCCCTCACCGTGAGCTGCTTGGTGGACACCCCACTCTCCAGTGCAGCCCGGTTCATGGCCCGAAGGGTCTCATAGTCGGGGGCCTCAATGAACACCACATAAGGAACAAACTCAGCTGTTCTCAGCACCTTCACTGCCTGCAGAAGGAGAGAGGGGTTGGGGAATATATTACCACATACATCTGGGGTGATGGAGGTGAGGATGGGTACCTGGGAATGAATGAGAAAAGGCTACCTTGAGTTCTGGGACATCAGTCCTGGAGACAAATGTTAAGGAACAGCTGGTAAGTGACTAGGGGTGTGGTAACTGGAGGAGACTAGAGGAGTGGGGGATCTGGGAGGCTGAGAAAGAGGGTCTGGGGAGCTTAGTCCCTAGCAGTAGTTGAGGGGTTACCTGGGGGTGCTTGGGAGATGAGTGCCTATAAATTTGGGGGGAGTGCTGGGGGAATCAGCGTAACCAGAGGGGATATTAGGCAGGCTGTGAAAGAGCGAGCCAGCAGTACCTGGGGGTTGACATCCAGCACGCACACCTTGCCGGCAGCAACCACACCCCGGATGGAGTCAATCCGTGTGCCGTACAGGTTGCCCTCATATTCGCCATGTTCCAGGTAACGCCCAGCACGGATGTCGGCCTCCATCTCCCCTCGGGATACAAAGCTGTAACCCTGGCCCTCCCGCTCTGAGTCCTTGGGCCGCCGGGATGTGTCTATAGGGAAGGAGGAGCAAAACTGGCACAGGCAAGCCATGCTGCCTCAGACACATATGCACATGTTCCACATGTGTCACACATCTCTAGGGGTACAGCCTGCCCTCCACGTCCTGTTCTGCTGCCTTCCCACACACCACACCCTCACCCTCACCACTGGCACACACATGGAGATTTTAGACATTCACATTGAGAGAAACTTCAGAGATCAGTGCTCACAGGTAGGGAGGTGAGGCCCAGAGAGGACAATGTGCTGCCATAAAGCAAGGCCAAGCTGACCCGGCATCAGCATTCAGGTTCCTGCCTCCAGGAAGCAGGAGCTTTCACCACCCCAACTGGTTCTGTCACCAAGAAACCCTGCCTTTCACAAGGCCACACATAGCTCATAGCCCTGTTTCACATGGATACCCAGCTGGGCTTTTAGCAAGTGAAATATGAGAGAAGGAAAAGCAAGGCTATCTCAGCCCACCTGGTCACAGGCTCAAGGGACAGCTTCCAAAACCTCCCAAGCCTGCAGATCCCCCACCAACCCACAGAGGGCGCTCATCCCACACCTCATACCCAAAAGTGCTACTTGATGTGGTATCCATACATAAGCCCTTACCTATGCCCATTTAGGGGACCCAGACTTGTCTCCCAGGGCGTCCCGTTTCCTGATCCCCACCCAGCAGGGCCTAGCTCCCACTCACAGGGTACTGTGGTGCCGTAGCGGTCTGGATCCCACATGATGAGCTTATTCTTTAGGCTGCGCCGACCCACACCCTGAGCCCCGATCAGCACCAGGGTTTTCCGGCGGAATGGAGGCATGCGGGCGACCTCCTCATAAATGAGCAGCTCATGGCGGTCAAACTCTGGAGACAGGGAAAGGGCACTGCTCATCAGGCCATTCATCAGGTGAAAGGGGTGGGGCTGGGTTCTCAGGGGCCAGGGGCAGCAGGAAGAAACTGGGCAGTGCCTAGGGACAAGACTGTCAGCATCAGAACCAGGACAGCATATGCACAAGTCATTGGTGGGGGCAGAGAAGGGATGTGCCATGTTAGAGGAGGGCAGGGGGAAGAGCCTCCAACACCCACCTGCATTCTTGGTGGTCAGATACATCATTCGTTTCTTTTTCTTTCCTGAAAGGCTGCCGCATAGGGTCCCTGGCCATAGAGAGATGAGTGAGTGAGGCTAGGCTGGGACACAGGCAGATCCCAGATTAGGAGTGGGGCGCTATACCTGAGGTGGGTGTCAGCTCCAGGTCCCGCTTGACAAAGGCTTTCCGCTTCTCCTCCAGCAGCTGGCTGGGGATGAGCCCAGCACTGCCTCCTTCTACGTGGCATGCCTAAAATGGACACAGGCAAAGCTGCCTCCCAAACCCTCACCTCCCCCGCACACCATGCCTAGAGAGACTGCATGGGCACCCAGGGCTCACCTGCCACCAGTTGGCATCATCCTGGTTTACAATCTGGAGTAAGTCCCCAGCATTGAAGCACAGGCCCGCTTCCTTGCAGGGGATGAGGCTGTCTCGGGCTGGGTCATAGTCAAAGTGGCATTTCACAAATACCTGGACCAGGGATCAGGGAAGGGTCAAGGGAAGAAGCAGAGGAAGGTTAGAGGGGATGTGCCCTCTCCCATCCCCCATCCACAGCCCCCAACCTCATGGGGGATAGTGTCATACAGTCTACCCTCTGCCCCTTCCCTCACAAAGATGAGAGAGGCCCTGGCACTGCCCCTTTAAAGGTGTGATGCCCACAGGCCTGCTTGGCCTGCCTCCCTGGTACCAGCCTTCCTTTGCATCTAGAACAAAAGGACTCAATCAGAAGGATGGGAGATTATTGGCCTGGGGCCCTGGCCCCACCTACAGAGGAGGCTGGATTACTGTCAAAGACCCTAACCCCTAACGAAGGATCCTTCCATCCACTCACCCCCTCCCCGTGGAGGAAGAGGCTCTGGCAGACTGCTAGAGAGCCAACAGAAGTGGGCAAAGGAGCCAGACCTCCACAATCCACCAACCGGGAGGCGGCTGTACAGGACACTGGGCAATCGGACTCTGCATACTCATGCAGACAGGCGGGCACGCGGACGGCTGCACACAATGTAGGCGCTCACTTGTACACTCGGGAACTGCAGGCCCTGAATGCACGCACATCCCTTCACGTGCGCATGAGCGCCCCAAGAGCAGGGCGAAAGAGCAAGTGTGTGCACCACACGCAGATGCCTATAGGTGGCTGGGCCACTCGCCTCCCCACCCCAGCCACAGGCCACGCCCCCCATCTTGCTTTTCAGTGCTGGTTGAAGAGATGCTCCCAGGCCGCGGAGGCCTGGGACCTGGAACGCTGGGAGGTTCAGCTTTCCCTTAGGCCTTGTGCTGGATGGGGACTTTGGTGGAGGGACTCACCTGGCGGGGCAGGTGGGGCTCCTGGTAGCTGGGCAGGATCTTAAGGATGACGCTGCCGCTGGCACTGCGCAGGAGCTCCTGCAGCGCGCGGGGATCGCTGCCCACCGGCTGCCCATTCACCTCTTTGATGATGTCACCCACGTGCAACAGGCCTTGCTGCGCCACCATGCCCCCGTGCAGAATGCGCGCGATCACCAGCTCGCCACCTTCCACGCGGAACGTCACGCCCTGGAGGGCGGAGAGTGGGTAAGATGAGGCCCCAGCTGCTCCGCGTCAGAATCTTTGAATGGGGTCTCCAGCACCCGCGTTTCCATCCGCCCTCCCACCTCGCCCTCACAGATTCTCCTCTTCCATCCGCGGCCCAAATTCCTCACTTGCAGGAGCACTAAAGGAGGGGAAGTGGGCAGAATGAACAGGGTTCTGGCACATGTGCGAATGCAGTTCATCTGCACAGTCTGCGATCTCCTGGGTCTACATGGGCTGATCCCTGGGCAAAGCTGACCCCACCTTTGTTTTTAGCCCTCTCCAGACCGCATTGGACCCCCGCTGGTTATTCTCAATCCCCCCATCAGGACCACACCTCTGGCCCTGCCCAGCACCCTCACCAGATGTTCTCCAGCGGTCTTGCGGATGCCCACCATGCGCACAGCGTCAGGAGGCACCGGCTGGTTGCTGAAGGTGGGGTCCAGGCCGGGGCTGGGGGGTGGTGTCTCATAGGTCTTTGAGGCCACAGAGTCGTGCGTCTCTAGGAGGGACTGGGGAGGTGGTGGGAAGAGAAGGGACCATGGAGCAGTGCCCTGCAGTCGCTTTCCATCCCACCTCCAACCCCCTGCCAGGCTGGCCTGCCCTAATTGCCACTCCAGCAACCTGAAAGTGGGGCTCCTGGAGGATGCGGGCCAGTTCAGCGGCTGTGCTGCTCTGTTCTGCCAGCTCCGCCAGGTCCCGCAGGATCTCCTGCACCAGCTCCAGGTTGTTGTCCCGAACAGCCTCCAGCTTCGTCTCCTCCAGCCTCTCATGGGCCTAGGGGTGGGGTGGAACAGGTAAGACCTGAGCTTCCCCAAGAGCCCTGGTACCAAACAATGCCTCCCCCACCACTCCCCAGGCATCTCCCCACCCCTAAATCCTGATTCTAGACCCTTACATACAAGGTAGAACACTATATACACTCTTCGATACTTTGGGTTTTTTGTTTGTTTAATTGGTTTGGTTTGTGATATGGTTTTTAACTTAATATGCCCTGGAAACCACTCTATGCTACAACATGCAGATCTTCCTTTATTATTATTTTTTAATTATTATTATTTTAATTACTGCATTTGACTTATTGTGTGTTTTGGAGTACCATAAATTACTCAACCAGTCTCCAGGGGCATTTAGGTTGTTCTAATGTTTCACTATTGTAAATAAAGCTGCAGTGGATAACGCTGGCATATCTCTTCTGAATCTGTGGAGAAGGTCTTCCATGTAAATACCTAGAAGTCTTGCTGGGTCAAGCAGTAAATACATACGTGGTTCTAACAAACTCCCCTTTATGGGGCTTGGGCCACTTTGCCCTCCCACTGGCAATGGATGAGAGACTTTCCCAAAAGCTTGCGACCACAGTGTGTGATCAAACTTGGAATGTCTGCCAGTCATATGGATGATAAATAATCTCTCAGTGGGGCTTCGTTTGCATTAAGAGAAGTTGAGCATCTCTTCATATGTTTAAGGGCCATCTGTATATCTTTTTCTGTGTATTGTCTGTTCATGTTTTTTGCCAACTTTTCTATCAGGTCTTGGTTTGTTCTCTTTTCCCATTTTTTTAAATGTTCTCTGTGTTAGAAAGACAAGCCCTTTACATTTGATATCTCTTGCAAGTATTTCCCCCCAGTTGTCATTTATTTGTTGACTCTGCTTATGTTTTTTTGTCAATACAAAAATATATATTTAATATAATTATTAATATTTTATGCATCTGAATTTTGAGGTATAGTTTTTTTAAAAAGACTCCCCCCCATTCATGTTTTCTTCTAGGACATTATGGTTTATTTTTTCACACTTAGATCTCTGATCTGCTCAGAGTTTATTTCAATGTACCATGTGAGGTATGGCTCTACTTCGCTATCTTTCCAAACGACTATCCAGGTGTTCCAATACCATTTATTAACAATCCATAAGTGGGGGCAGTGTTGCAGGGTTGACTGAAAAAGGTGAAGAGATTAAGAAGTACAAATTGGCAGTTACAAAACAGTCACAGAGATGTAAAGTACAGCATAGGGAATATAGTCAATTATACTATAGGTAGGCACTTGAAATATAGGGGGGATCACTTTGTAAAGTACATGATTATCTAACCACTCTGCTGTACACCTAAAACTAATGCAGAATAATATTTAATGTAAACTGTAATTGAAAAATAAAATTTTTAAATGCTTATGAACAAAAAAATCCATAAGAAAATTATTGTTTGATTTTCTACATGTGATAATGGTAATGCAATTACCTTTAAAGGAATCTTTCTCTTTTAGCTATACATACTAAAATACAGATAAAAATATATCTGAAATTTGCTTCAAAATAATTCAGGAGAGAGGGAAGTAGGAAGAGATATGGACTGTTTATGAGTTGTTAAATGTTGAAAGAGGACAATGGATGATGGGGGTTCAGGAGACATTTTTTTAGATTTCCATAATGGAAAGTTTTTCAAGCCCAAGAGATGGGAAGATTTTAATAACACCTCATAAGGATACTTGGGATTTGGTGAGATGTTCTCAGGGCCTGGCACATAGGAGGTGCTCAATAAAGGCTAGCTCCTCTCTGTCTTCTCTGCTCCAAACAGGCCAGGGGAATAGCATCCCACATGGGGAGGCATGTCGGCCCCACTGTCACCTAAACCGACCTCTACCAGGTGGGCAGCATTTCAGACTGACTCCCACAGTCTGGCTCGGCAAAGGGCTCCTGCTGGGGAAACAAGTAATTGAAAGGGAAAAGGAGCAGCACTCCGAGGCTGGTGTGCCTTGATGACCCTCAGAAACTAGAGGGCAGAGACATGCCTGGAAGGTTCACCAAACCCTGTGTGATCCTCAGTCATTCAGCTCAGCACAGCGCATGCAGCTTCTCGGCTCTGTGTTACCACTGTGTCTAGGTCAATGCTGGGAGTCTGGAGCCCCAGGAACTGTGTTTCAAGAATGAACAGAGGCACTTGGGCATGCAACCGTATCACTGTGGTGACCCTGGCAGGGCTCTTTCAGGATAAAGGAGCTAGCTCTGGCCCAGGTGACATGATGTGAGCATAAAAGTCCACCCATTTTAGCTTCAGCATCTTCTGCTCCATTGACAAGGAGGGCAAGTTTCCCTCGGAGCCCCCACCTGGCCACTCGGGAAGCCAGGGTGTTTCCCAAGCCACTTACCTCCAATCTTTGATTTAACGACCCTCCTCCCCCAGGCTGATCCATTCCTCCTCCTGAGGCTACCCCTGGACATCTTGCCCCCAGATATAAAAGCATAGCTCTCCAAACTCAACCTTCCTGGCCCAGAGGAAACTTTAAACACTTAATCATTCAAATACAACAGAAACACTATAGCAGGCTTATTGAAACAGCTGACTGACCAGTGCTGAGAACACTCAACCTATATCACAGTTTGCAACACAGTTTTCTGGGACTTTGGAAACTCAGAAATGGATTAATCATGTCCTTGGTTCATGATATGTTCTCATCATTGGTTTGCTCATGACTTCCTTTTAGTTAGTTGGTATTAAATTAGATATTTTTGTAATAATATAGCAAGGACCTAAGAACCCACCACTCATGGCTTCCCATTTTACATAGTTTTATTGTATCTATATGTAGTCTACATATTCCTAAAATGAATATTGATTTTCATTAGTTTTACCTTTAAAAGGGGGGGGGAATTATGTTATATGTAATCTCTGGGTGCCAGATTTTTTTTCACCTAATATTATTTAAATTAATAAAATTTCACTTAATATTAATTTTTTCACTTAACATATTTTTTCAATTAATATTAAAGTATTTCACTTACTATTTTTACCCACTATAATTTTGCTAAGATTTACTCTCCTGGGAATACAGACTGGTGCAACCACTATGGAAAACAGTATGGAGGTTCCTCAAAAAATTAGAAATGGAGCTGCCATTTGACCCAGTGATGCCACTCCTAGGAATGTATCCTAAGAATCCTGAAACATTCATCAGAAAGAATATATGTACCCCGATGTTCATAGCAGCACAGTTTACAATAGCTAAGATCTGGAAACAGCCCAAGTGCCCATCAGATGAGTGGGTAAAAAAGCCGTGGGACATTCACACCATGGAATACTATGCAGCTGTAAAGAAGAAGAATCTCGTACCCTTTGGGACAGTATGGATGGACCTGGAGAGTATTACGCTAAGTGAAATAAGCCAGGCGGCAAAAGACAAACATCACATGATCTCGCTTATATGTGGAATCTAAAGAATTTAATAAACTGATGAACAGAATAGATTCAATGACATGGAAGCATAGATGAGACTGACGAAAGTCAGAGGGATGGAGGAGGGCGGTTGGGTGGAGGGGGAGAGAGTAACCAAAGAATTTATATGCATATGTGCACAACCCAAGGACACGGACAATGGTGGGGAGAGGGACTGGGTAGGGGGAAGGGATGGGGCGGAACGGGGCATTGGGGAGAAAAAGGGACATCTGTAATATTTTAAACAAAAATAAAATTTAAAATTAAATAAATAAAAAAGATTTACTCTCCTTTTTCATATTGAGACAACATATTTCACTTAACATAATTTTTCACTTAACACTATTTTGCTATGATTCATTCTTTTTTTCCACATCACATTAGTTCATTGATTTTAACTGCTGCATTATATTCCATTGTGTGACTACACCACGTTTCATTCATCTCCTCGTTCTTGGAGCGTCATCTGGGCCATTTCAGGTTTTTGCCATTGTGCACAGTGCTGCTACGAACATTCTAGTCTGTGTCTCCTGGTGCACATGCGAGGGTTTCTCCCAGGAACAGAATTGCTGGGTCATGGGGGTATACGCATGTCCGATGGTAAAGCATCACATTTGCAAAATATTATCCCATTTAAAAGTCACAACAACCCTGTGAGATTAGTAATATTAAGATCATTTTCCCAATAAAGTATCTGAGACTTGGATAGGTACAATAAATTCCTTAACAGCATGCAATTCAGTGTTGTACACCAGAGACCCCAGTCAAAGTTCCCCGACTCTCTGAGCTCTCCCACAGCTGTGATGTCACTATCTGGGCACCTATTTTTAGAAAGCATGTTCTTGGTACAGCACACACTGCAGTATTAGAGGAACGAGGCCCCACAACCAGCAGAGTCACTTTGAATTTCAATGGTAACCATCTGTTTAATTCTTCTCTGAAAATCCTCTTTAGCACAGCAGGGGCTCAAGCTCATTATAGACCAGAAGCTGGAGCTAGGTTCACAGCTAGTTAATGGTAGAGCCTGTACTTGAACCCAGATCTGCCAGCTCCTAATCCAGAACCATAAGTCAATTGCAAATGCAGAAATGCTATACTGCCAATTCTTTGAAAGCTTTTCCCTCCTCCCTCCCACTCCAACAACTCTTGGCAGAAGATGCCTAGGCTCATAATGAAATAGTTCAAAAACTGAAAGAAGTCCCAGAAACTGGTGTGTCAGAAGGTAACGTCACCCACTCTTCAGTATGTATTTGACCATGTGATTTGCTTTGGCCAATGGGGCACTAGCAAATGTGATGCAAACAGAGGCTTAGAAAGTGCTTGGGAACTGGAGCTTGTCCTTCTTTGCTCCCAAGACTGCCATGTGAAGAAACCAGGGCCATCCTCCTAGAGGATGAGAGACCTCGCCATCCTCGATGCCATGGCCTTCCCACCTGAGACAGCAGACGTGAGTGAGGCCATTCTAGAGCACCCAGCCCTAACTCAGCAAGCTCAGACCAGGAAGACTACCCAACCAATCCACAAAATCATGAGAAATAAATCATGATTGTTTTAGGCCTCTATGTGTTGGGGTAGTTTGTTACACAGCAATGGCTAACTGATACACTGGGCTCCCCACCACTGTAGCCTCTGCCGGTCATGTCTGCTGCTCAGTGACCCCCATGGGACCTCATTCTTCTAGGGCCCTGTCTTGCTTTGCCACCTCTCTCACCCTGGCCTCACCACAGGAGTAGGGTCCTCCCTGTGAACTCCAGTCCAATGGCTAGGACTACATTATAACAACTCTTTATGATTTAAAAGGCACCTCCACATCCATGACCTCCCCACCTATCCTCACCATGACTCTGACAGATTGGCATCATTATCCCCACTTCTCAGAAGAAATAACTGAAGCTCAGAAAAGTTGACAGATATACTAAAGTCCTAGCTGGCCAGGGGATCTTCTGACTCCAAATTCTGTGTTCTTTTTCCTTCACCTCATGTGGACCAGTTCATAGGCCTCCCAGCTGGGAGTTTTCCTGAACTTCTGAAAGTCACCTGCCTTGGGTTCCTTACCTTAGCCTTGCCTGTTGTTGAAACACCTGCTGCTGGATCCATGTCAGCCCTCCCAGATGCCAACCACCTGCCAGCCACCTGCTGTCTGCAGCCAAACCCCTGGATTTATCATCTGTCTGCCAGATTGACTTCCCTCCAAAGCGTTTTACTCTGGGTTTGTCCCTCAGGCCCTGACCCTTCCTGGTCCCAGATCTAACCAGCCTGGCCCCTCCCACACTGTCTGCCACATCCCCAGAGAGAAGAGCCAAGCTCAACTTCATAAGGGTGAGGTTAAAAGGTTAATAGCTACCAGGTGCAGTTCTGCCTTGACCCCATTCCTGTGGGTTTCTGGGCCACTTTGCCAGGAGAACCAAGTTTTATAGCTGGATCTGTGATAAAAGTACTTTGTCTATTAGGTTAGAAATGTACTGCTATATACATAATCATTAAAATTGGTACCAAGGAGTAAGAAGTAGGTCCCGTTATCCAAAGCAAGTCACATGGTCAAATCCAGATTGAAGAGTGGAGACAACCATTTGATGGGAGAAATGACAAAGTTACATTGCAAAGGGTCACACCTGCTTAGATGAGAGGGATTTTACTGAGCTCAGGCAGGAGAAGGGAGTTTACTTAGTCTGATACAGCACACTGGTAACCTATCAGGCTGTACTGTGAGGTCCCAGGACTGGGACATTGCAGGGCTCAGTGAGGAGATGGCAGACTTGGGCTCCATCGGGAGAACAAACTGACAGTTCATTGCCATAGCCCTAGCACTGTGCCTGGTACTTGGTGAGCACACAATAGATATTTGTTGAGTAGATGATGGATGACTGAGTGACTGAATGACTGAGTGGATGACAGGGGCAGCCAGCCAGCAATGCCATCATTGGAGAGCTGTCAAATAGATTAGACAAAGCCTCCAGAGAAGAATGCTGCTGAGGGGGGTCATGCTTTGGAGGGGGCTGGCTAGTGGACCTTCTAACCCTGAGATTCTGTCATCCTGAGTAACTCTCCTTATTTCACTGGCAGTCTCACTGTCAAAGCAATAGCTAAAGTGACCCAGAGATGAGGTGGTCCAATAAATCCAACTCTGAAATCAGCTTTGGAAGGTACAGATGTTGAGGTTCATAATGCACATATTCAGCAATTCCACTGCCAAGGGTCCACCCTAGAGAAACTCTCACACGTGCAGAAGCAGATGGACGTGAGGACGTTCACATCCTCTTGCAGCACTGACCTTAATAGAGGCAAATAGGCAACAAAGTACCTGCCCTTCACTGTGGGAACCAATAAATAAACACACTGGGCTCCATTCATATAGTGGAATACCACACAGTGGTTAAAATGGATCTATCTATATCTCTATTTATGTCAATAACTATATTACTAATATAAACTAGAAATCTCAAACACCTAGGCAGCTTACACCCTCATTCTATTATACAGAGTTTAAAAACACATATTGTTTAATTTAAACACATATATAGGCAAGATATACAGTTCAGGGACATGACATCATCCTCAAGTCAGCCCTGCTCCCTGGCTTTGATGGGTTCCCTCTCTCCTCCTCTTCAGTGATTAGTTCAACCTTTACTTCCAAGTCCATCCTATCTTCCTGCTCAACCCCTGATCCCTAGTTCCCAGCCAGATGACTGCCCTACCTCTGCTGGGAAATCTGAGCAATTAGACATGATTCCGTGCAGCCCAGCCTTGCCTCCAACACAGCTATTGGCACCATTCTTGCCTTCTCTCCTCTCAGGCTCCTTCTTTACCTGCCCCTCCCCTCATTCGTGTTTCTTCTTTCAGCAGAAGGAAGCACCAGCCCCACACTTGCCCTCTGCAGAATCTAGGGTGCCTTGCTACCCCCATTCTCACCTTCCATACCCAACACCAAGTACTGCCAATTTACTTCCTAAATATTTCTTTCACCCTCCCTTCCTGTTACCAGAGGTCTAGGTCCATCCCCAACTCTGGTCTCTCCAACTCCATGTGGCTGCCAGAGGGGATGTTCTTAAAATGTCCATGTTCCATCATCACACCCCTACTTAAAACCCATGAAAGGCTCCATGTTACTCACAGGACATCACAGGACAATGCCAAGCATCCAGACACAGCCCCCAGTGCCCTCCACCACCGGCCAGCATCTCCGAAGCTCACACTCCCTATCTAACACCTGAAGCTCCAGCCTCACACCAGTCCCCTGCATACTTCTGGCTCTTTCTCACCTTTGCTTCAGCTCAAGCTCTTCCCATGGCCCAGAATGCCTTCCCCCTCCTCTTCATTCTTCAAGACTCAGCTCAAGTGGCCCTTCCTCCAGGAAGCCTCCCCTGCCCAACCCAGGCTGGGTTAGGCATCTGTCCTTTACCCTCCAAAATGCCTACTGCATCTGCCCCTATCACTGCTGTTTACCCAAATGTTTCATAACTATCTCGTTTAGTGAGTCTTTTCACCCACCTGATGCATGGCAGGTGACCTTGTAAAAATGTCTGCACAAAATGCCCAACAACAGAGAGACAGACAGGGTGAACTCCAGAGATTGCAGTGCAGTCATGCTCACCCCCCTCCCATCATATCCTCCATGAGCTGGCAGTCACCAAACAGGCTTCCACATGGGCATGTCCCCACACTCACCAGTCAGACCTGGGCAGCCCCCCTACCTACAGTCACTCAGATTCACCATCTGGGCATGGATGCTCATGCACACCGCCCTCCAGGAGTCTCTTGTGCCACATGCCCCATTCCCATAGCCCCATGTGGTTAATATCCCATCCCCCACTGTGCCTCCCCAGACACAGGGCCTTTGTACAGGTCTCCCAGGAGCACTATACCTTGGCCAGGGATCTTACTATGGGACTTTCCATAATGCCTCGAAGGAAGATCAAGTCCAGTTCTGCAGCCCCCGTGGAATTGGGAAGGGATCCCAAGTTGTCCAGGACTTGCTGCATGGCTGGTGGAAAGGGGTAGGCAGTGAGACACATGGGTGCCAGCTGGGTACAAGAGACCAAAGCATATCACAACAACCCCGCCCTCCCACCCCATATCCCACAGAAGACTGCCCCTTCCCAGCAGCACTTCCCTCCATGTCTGGCATAGGAATGCCTGGAGCAGGGGAGTGGGGAGCAGGGAGTGTCCTTGGCCTGTGCTGTAGGCCCTAGGTAATGCCAGCCTGGGCAAGTGGGAGGCTCTAGGCATTAGGAAGTAGACTCTGATGTGGGGGGAGGAAAGAAAGGGAAGCAGGCATCAGGTTCCAGGTTCTGCCCTGAACCAGAGAACCACAGGCTCCTCACTCAACCTCTGGATGAGCAGAAGCCCCAGGACTCAGCTACCTGTACCTGGAGGGCTCAGGAATGAGAGAGACAGTGCTTGGATCATATTCCTGAGAGCAGGCCTAGAGTTAAGCAGGCAGCCATGCAGGAAGCCAGGGCCTACACAGCATCCAGGATGAGCTGTGTCACTAATTTGGTGTGGTTTTGCACAAGTCATTGTCCCTCACTGGTCTCAATCTTTCCCTCCTATATAATGGGTGGGTTGCATTAGATGATGTCTACAAGCCCTTCAGCTTTAATAATGATCTATAATCATTGAAAAATTAATATAGATCATAGGATGCCAAAGCTGAGGCCCAGAACACTGGCAAAAGCTGGGAAAACAGGCACCCTGGGGCCTGGGATGGTTGTGGGCACCCAAGAGCAGAATCAGACCAAATCATCCCAAAGATCAGCAAACCCTCAGCCTGGGAAAGGACATAACCAAGAACATGAGAACATGTGAGGCCCCAGCAGCAGTTGCTGAGATCTGAGGTAGGTGTTGTGGTCACCCACCAGCAGTGAAGGGAGCTCCCGGCTGTGGCAGGTTCTGGGGGAGGAAAAGAGAAGCAGAGTGTGCCCAGCTGGGGGCAGAGATGGGCAGGGGGTATCATTAATCTGCCACCCTGCCACCCACACCTACATCTGCACAACAGCTCCCAAGCCATGGAGGAGGGGAAGAAATGGATATAGTCCCTGGCACCTCTCACTGCTCTTGTCAGTGCCCCCTCCTCCAGGAAGGAATGGGGATGGGGAGGAAGGGGCACTGGAACTGGAGCTGGCAGACATGGTTCAGGGGCTCCTGGACTCCCACCCTCTTCCCCCTCCTTCACCCCATCTTTTCCAGAAACAACATCCTAGCCTGTCCCTCAGACCCTTCCTGCCCAGGCCTGGGCTTAGCACTGGTCAGAGACCTGCAAGGCCCTTAGTGGGCTCAGAAAGATGCCAGGGCATGGGCCCTTCCCACTCTGCAGGGTACCCTGGGGGCCACCCTCCCCAGCCAGCCAGCCATGAGGAAGGACTGAGCCAGGGGAGCTGGCGCCCTCTGCCTAGGCCAGCTCTCCGCAGGGGCCGTGCCGCCAGACCCTTAGGCTCCCGGAAGCGCACACCTAGGGCACCCTTTCCAGGTGCCTCCAAACCTGTAGGGCCAGCTTCCCCCTCGGCCTCCGGGCCCTCCTTTCCCTACCTTCCCTCCGGAAGTCTGCTTCCTCAGAGGGGCCCAGGGATAAACCCTCCAAGGAGGCCCCGCTGCCTGGGCTGCTCGCCATGGCTGCCCCCCACCCCGCGCCCGGCACTCAGGGAGCAGCCTGCGCTCCGGCTTCGGGCCGCCTTTCCAGCCAGAAGCTGGCGGCGCGGGAGGAGGCGGGACTCGGGGAGCGCCCTCTGCAGGACCAGACCAATAGCTAGGCTCAGCCGCCCCGGCCGCCTTGCTGATTGGCCAAAGGCGGGGGCGGTGGGAAAGGGAGAGTCCGGGTCCGGCCGCTGGCTCGGTGCCCCGGGGTTTAGTACCAGCCCGAGGGAGCCGGCAGGAGGCTGCTGAGAGCGGCGGGAGTGGCTACGCGCGCTGCCCCTTCAGAGGTGGGTTGGCGCTCAGAGACCATCCCTCACTGCACGGCCGCCGGGAACCCAAGGGGGGCGGGGACTTGGCCCCACCTTTTCCGGAGCGCCCCCTCTCCCGAAGGTCCGCGCTCTAACTCACTCCCACGCAGCCTCCTCGCCGAGCCTCCGACCTCTACTCTTCGTTCCCCCTCCAGGCTCAGTTTCCTCTACAACGACCCCTTCAGGGTCAAAGGAAGCGCCGGAGAATGACTCAGTCCTCCGCGTGGAGCAGTGGCAACAACACTGCGCACTGTGGCTCGGGGCAGATACCTCAAACCCCAATGCCTTCTCCCAGCTGCCAGCCATTGGGGTGAGGGGGTGACCGGGAGAACAAGGAGGGGGATGGGGAGTGGCACCACTGTGGCTGGGAAGGGAATCTCAAGCCCTTCTGACCCCACATCTCGGCTGTAGCTTCTCCGGGTCCCCCATCTCCCATTAGCTCCTCCCCTTGGGTAAGAGGCGGTGGGACAAGCCAGGCATCTTGGAACTGTGGACGGGAAAAGGTGAGGGAGCATGCTTACAGCAGGGACAAGGGTGGGTGCAGGGAGAGACTTGGCAGTTACCCCAGCCCAGTGCTTCCATTACTCTCAAACTCTGTACCCGTGAGGCCACCACCAGCCAGCCATTCCCTGAGGAGTGGCACCAGGTTGCATTGCACCCCTGGTTGCCATGACAACAGGAGGGATTACACACCAGGACACTAACCCCGGGATTCAAGAGAGATTTAAAGGGACAGCTCCATCTGAAATCAGCCTACATCTCCTTGGATTCAAAGGAGAGTCAGGTGAAGGGAGAAGAAAGGGCAAGGCCGCAGGCCTGAAGACTCCAGGGGCAAGTTCTCTCAACTCTCAGCCCATGCCATCACCCACATATCTCAACCCACCCCCCAACCCTCAGGAAAAGGGCCCCTCCACCTTACTAGAAGTAGAATTGGGGTCTCTCTGCAAGAGGAATACACCCATACCATCCCCTCCTCGACAATGACAATGACCATGTCAACCCCTGGGGAAGGGTCGGGGGAAGGACCTTGCCAGCTTCCCTCTCTGCAGAGTCCAAGGCTAGGATCTTCCCGGGGAAGGAAGAGGCAAGTGGGAAGGTGAATCTGGCCTTAGAGGCAGGGACAAAGTTTTCTCTCAGCCCTGTAGGGAATGTAATGGCCACCAAATGAGGAAGGGCAGAACCCAGCATTAGGTTATGGAGGCCAGGAGCCAACCCAGGGTGGGCACAGAACACTGCCTGCAGAAAAGGCCACGAGATGCATAGCCTTTGAGTTGCATATCACCTCTTTACAGAAGAGAAAACGCAGGCTTCAAGAGGTTAAGCAGCTTGCTTGGGTTCTTCCTTTAGATGTGGGAAGCTGAAGCAGCCCAGGGAAGCAGGGGCCCCAGGAGTCCTCAGAGGACGTAGGCCCCATAGCCACACCCCTGGGCTCCACTCCCTGCCCTGCCCCCCTCACTCCAATTATGCCCCCATCCACTGGCCAGGAGCAAGGAAGCTAAATTACTGGGCCTTTCCCTCCCTCTACACCCCTGCCAGGCACTATTAATGGGTTTACTGGGCAGCCTCAGATTGAGAGGCCTTTAATCACAGGCTCAGGGATGGGCTTAATTAACCCCTAAGCAGCTTACAGTGGGGCCCAGGCAGGCAAGAGCAGGGGGGCCCAGCAGGCTGGACAGGAGTTGGAGGCACTGAGCCCTCCAAGGCTGCAGAAGCTAGGGAACATTGGTACAGTCCCTCCACTGCATGAAGAAGAGGCCTTTCCTGGGGGGACAATGGTGTCACAGTTTAGGTTCTGGCCCACTCACAGCAGCCTTCACTTTCCTGCTTCAGTTTCTCAGAAGGAAGGAACAGTCATTTTAACCAAATTAGGAGGCCTGGAATATGTTGCAGAGGCAGCAGCAAGGCCTCCAGCAAGGACTGCATGGGAGGGAGGCAGCTAGGCCATGGGAAGGGCAGACAAATCAGAGCAAAATCAGAGCCCTTTACAGTTGTTAGGGTCTTTAGCCTCTAGAACAGGGAACTTCACCTGACGGGTCCGTAAATGCACTTAATGGGTCCATGAACCCCAGAGTGGAATACAGATTTTGTGCAGAGAAACATTTGTCTATGATGAGGGCCCATGGCTGTCATCAGGTTCTCAAAGGGATCCAGGACCAACAAAAGTTAAGAACAATGATCTTGTCCCATCACCTCATCTTACAGATGCAGAAACATAGGTCCCAAAAGGGAAGTGATTGACTCAAGGTCACAGGTTAATGAGGTAATAACTCAGAGCATAGCATAATAACTGTGACTGTCCCTAACAGTAACTCTCATTCTCCAGCACAGCCTTTAAGTCTCCCGTCAGCCTCTTTACTGAAGAGGAGACACAGACTCTGAGAGGTTAAGCAACTTGCTCCTGAGGCTTCCTAGCTTGTCTGGGTGGCCCATTCCCTTGCCCTAAAACCTCCTACAGAGCCAAGTTGAGGCTTCCAGATCTGGCATTCTCTATGCACAGCTTCCTATGCCCCTGCCCACACACACCCATCTCTAGCACATGCTAGTCTACTCCACCCATTTGGTGGGCACCGCATCATGGACTTCTGATCCCCAGGCTGCGCTGCTGTTCTCTCCACCCCAGCCATCCTCCAAGGCCCAGCTCCTAGGGCCCACTTTCTCATCAGCCAGGCCTCATGTCATTGTCCTCCAGCAACAGTGAGTGTGCATTATCTCTGGAGCAAGCATACCCCTGCCCTCCACAGAGGTGAGTTATGCTGTGCCTCCAGCCCCACCCTGGTGCAGGTGTGGCAGGACCATAGAGGCCACCTGCATGAATGGCTGAGTGGTTGGGTGGAGTAGTGCTACTCTTACAGGGACCCGTTGGAGTGCCTGACTGCTGCTCCCCACCCTGCCTGACACCCTCTGAACCACTGATATAAACTGACATCTTCTCCCCTTCTTACCTGTCTCAGAGTTGGTGGCGGCAACCGGCATGGTGAGGTCAGCAAGGGCTCTGAAATATCTCTCCTGGAGGAGGGGAAAGAGGAAGATGAGAGGCGCAAGGGCAAAGCAACAGGAAAGGAATAAAGAAGGGCCTCCCCTGGGGACCAGCCAACAAAGCAGGAAAGAAGACACTGCCCAGAGACTGGATGGTTCCACAACCCACTGGAGGCAGGAAGAGCAGAGATTTCATGCCCATTTCTTCAAGGAGGAGGAGACAGAGGATCAGAGAGATTAATTAATTTGCCCAAGGTCACAAAGCTAATAAAGAGAGCTACAATGAAAATCCAGGTTTTATGACTCTTAAAAAATTAAGTGTTTCTGCCAGTCATCTCCTTTTTTAAAAAAAAAATCCTCACCTAAAGACATGTTTATTGATTTTAGAGAGAGGAAAAGAGAGAGAGAAACATTGATGTGAAAAGCATCAATCAGCTGCCTCTCGTATATGCCTGGACAACCTAGGTGTGTGCCCTGACCAGGAATCAAACCCACAACCTTTTGGTGTACAAGACCACACTCCAACCAACTGAGCCACACCAGCCAGGGATGTCCTTTTGTTTTTTTGTGTGTGTGTTTTGAGAGGGGGTGGGTAAGAATACAAAATTTTGAGTCAAAAGCAGGAAAGATGGTGTTCCCAGACAGTAAGCTCCATGAAGCAAAGAACCACATCTGTTTTATTTTGCCCCCGGATCCTAGGCCTAGCACAATGTAGATAGATATACTCTCCACAAACATGTGTCAGTCTGTCTGACCGAAATGATGTCATACCTCTCCAAGGCCTCTCTGGGTTCCTCTTCCCCCCTTTTCCCCTTCTTAGCCCAGAGTTGGGAGGAGGAGAGCAGGGGGCTTTGGACAGAACCAGGTATGGAGTTTATAGCCCTAGTTTCCATTCCAGGGCCTCCCCATGCTGGGGTTGACTCCCCCATTCTTCAGGAAAGGGGTGGGGGGGCAATCCACCATCCTTCCTCCCTTTGCCTTCCTGGCCAAGTGCTGCTGGAGAAAACCCTAATTCCCAGTTGCCATGACAACAAGAGGCAGTGGCTCACAGCAGGGGTGGGGGAGTGGGGGGAGTAGCTGGCAGTGCCCACTTTAGGATGTAATGTGTGCTGGGCCCAGGGGATAGGGGAGCCACAACTTCACCTCCCTCCCAAAGAAAGGATTCTTCCCAGAGGGACCACTACCTGATTTTAATAATATCCTCTCCCATTCCCCTCCAAGCCTGAGCTGGTCACCTGAGCTCATATAACAAAAATTACAAAGATAGCAGGATGACTGCCCTTTCTCCTGGATCTGCCCCTGAAGATGTAGAAGAAAGCAGTTTTCAGGGAGAGGAAGGTCACCTCCTGTCAGGCTAGCACCCAGGCTGGGAGAAATGCTCAGGATCCACTCTGCCAGCCAGTGCCCCCAGTGCCAACCCCTGCAGTCCCTATTCCTAGAGAGCATCGAGGAGGGATCTCTTCCTTCCCCATCCCAAACCACCTGGAACCTGGAACCTTCTCCTGGCTGGTGCTGCTCTTCCCTGACAGAGCTACTAACAGAGGGGATTCCAGACGTCTGCCTTCCCTAGAGGGTGGGGGGTGGGAAGAGGCAGGGGGGATCCTGTCCCCAGAAGTCTAGCCCAGCCTGCCTGGGTTTCTCCCTGAGGAGTCGGTTCCCACGGCAGCAGCTAGCTTGCCCCACCCCCACCCGAGCCTCTGAGAGGGCGGGGTCCGGCTCTGCCCAAGGAGAGCGGCAGTGCCAGGCGAGTCAGGCTGGCTCCGGGCCAAGGTCCCGGGCCCAGGCATCTGGGAACTCGCACAGCGGCTTCCAAAAGCCTGGACCCAGGTGCCCTGTCACCCCCACCTCCAGGCCATGCACATGACGCACGGCCTGCCGGTGATGCGGGCCGGCGGTGAAAGGGAGAGGTTTTCTTCAACCTCCCACCTGCCCCTTCCTCAATACCCGTACAAAGAGACGTGGAAGAGAAAGGTCTGACAAAGGCGCTTTGAAGACCCACAGGTCGTAGGGAGGGGTAGACAGCCTGAGGGATGGGGTTCCAGGGGCCGGGCGGACTGCGCAGAAGCGGCAGTCTGCGCCCCTGCCCCACGAGCCCAGCCCGAACACGCTGGGCGCTAGGACCTGGGGGCAGGGGGGCGTGTTGCGAGCCATCAAAGGAGGCTCTTTGCTCGCACGCCCGCCCGCGGGAGACCGAGGGATGAGGTCACTGAATGGCTGGCCCCCCTCCCCGATTCTCACTCTGCGCCCCCTTAGTTGACCTAACTTTCTGACCCTGGCTCTCGTTCCTGACACCCATCCCCTCCAAGTCTCCAGGCTCTAACCCAGGCTCCAGACCCTGACCCAACCCCCCACAGCCTGGGAGGGGAAAAAGGAACGCGCCCCTTCCCAGGGCCCGCTCCCAGGGAAGACTGAGGTGCTGACCTCCCAAGGGGCCCAGGGAGCCACAGGGACCCACGCCACCTCTGTCTCGCGCCCCCAACCCCTGGAAGCGCAAACAGCGCAGTTCTTACGTAATGCCGGGCTCCCAAGTCCCCCAAATCCGCACAGCCCCCCAGTCCCTGCACAGCTCACCAGCTCTGTGCCCGAGGTCACTTTGGAGCCTTTACCGCAGTTGCGGGGGCCAGTGACAATGGGCAATGGGGTTTGGTCTCGCTCTAGAAGCACCAGAGAAGGAAGGGGGGACGGAGGTGGAGAGGGAGGAGGCGGGCCTGCGGGAAGGGGCCCGGGGAGATTGGACCCAGAGAATAGGACCCCAAGTGTCGAGCCTGCACGTAGAGGACGTAGGGACCCTGAGGTGGGTGCTGGCCCGGGGATCGGGGGTCGCCTACCTGCTCGCTGGGGAGCCCCTAGTTCCCGCGGCTCCAGCGCAGCCCAGAGCTACGCGTTTATTGCTGTCAGTCGCTACCCGGCTCTTAAAGCGGCGAGGCGTCCTCTGCGCGAGGGGCGGAGACCGCGAGCGGAGAGGAGGGGGCTGTGGCCGCCGCGGGAAAACCCGGGAAAGTAGTGTCGCCAAGCAGCTAGTGGATGGGCGGGGGGGGGGGGGGGGTTGAGAGACATCGCACAGCCCACGACCCCGTGCTGCACCCGGGGAAGCGCTAACTGGGACCTGCACCCACTAGTGTCCCTCGGCTCCCAGCGGTCCCTTAAAAGGGCGATGGTGAAAAATTACTCCGCCCCTTTCCCTCAGCTTAGTTCCAGTTCCACGCGCGCCTCACTTTTCCTCGTCACCTTGCTTCCCAACTGGGAGAGGGAACCGGGGGAGCTTAGGAAGGCTTCCAAAGAGCGAGGGACCTACCCCCACAGGGTCCCAGGCTCAGGGGCGGTTCTTTTAACAACTGGAACGATAGATACCTGGATCCCCGGCTCTCTGGAAGGATTTACAAAAAGCCCGGGGGGGGGGGGGGGCGTCTTTGCTAAGAGATTCGAGACTCTGTTTTAAGCATGGGCCAGAGAGCTGGTCCATACTCCTGTCTACGGAATACAGAAATAAGTAACTCGCTACGCTTAGTCAGAGTCCCATCTCAAGAAGTAAATGAAGGGTTAAACCCAGTTGCTCGCCCTCGCCCAGCCTCTGGCTGCACCCCAGACCTGCCACTGAAAGACACTGTAGGGCCTAAGTACACTAGAAGCTCCGGTGACCGAGCTCCGCTCAGTGTGGAGCCTTTGGGGCCAGCTGCGGTACTACCCTGGCCTGGGTGTCTCCCCACCCCCTCCAGTTGCCCGCTGCAATATGCAGGCGTTATCCCCCTTGTACTTGCTGCGCTCCTAAGGAACTTAACCTGAAAACTTGCTTGGAAATCTCAGAAATGGGTTTGACTTGGGAATCCATCCTGGAAACAGGAGACTGACTGGTCCCTGGAAACTCTACATGCCCCTGAGCTCCAGAGGACATAGGTCTGTTTATAGGTAGAGATAAAAGCCGTAGAACCAGGCCACACTCTCCTGAAAGCCCTCTCTGCCTTTATTGAGGGAGGAGTAGAGAGTTAGTGACCCCAGATGGCAGAGACCGGATTGCAGGTTTACGTCTCCAACGAAAGAGGCTTCCTGGAGCACACTGCTTCCAACTCTCTCCTCTGCCTTCAAGCCAGAAGATCCATTAATTCAACTCAGGAAGAAGTCCCCTTCCCATTATGAAGGCTACCCTTCACTCTCACCTGACAATCTTGGGGCAAGGAATTCCTCTGTTATTTGCATTTGGTTGGAAGTGGAAGGATCCTAAATCCCTCCAAAACATTAATTACTTCTCAATCAAGTAACTATTACCGTACAGCAACCCACAGCTTCAATTCCATTCAGGATCCCCAAGTCAAAGTGGGATCCCAGATTGTGGCCCACTAGGGAGGTGGAGCCCAACTCATTATTCTTACAAGCTGCCCCCACCCCCCTTTAGTCAGGCAACATTATCTCTCTATTAGGACCTTAGAGAAGGCTAACTCCTCCCATCTGTTCAGGATCTTATAACACCAGTTGTTTAATTCTCACAACAGCCCTGTGAGGTTACAGAGAGGGAAGAAACATTTCTGGATGCAGAGTAAGATGCTCCTATTCTGTTCCAGACAAGGTTCCAGCTTCAGTGATATTGAGTCAGATAGAAGCTTCAGTGGCAGTTTCAGTGATTCCTGATTTCTTGGAGCTCACAGCCTGGGGTGGAGGTTGGGAGGAGGTTGTCAGACACCAGACACTTTCTGGTGGTATTATTGAACATCATAACAGAGGTTTAGTAAGTCTTCTAAGCTGGGCCCAAAGGAACGAGGGTGCTACTGGTGGGAAATAGAGTATCTGGGAAGTGAAGCAGGTTTGAGGGATCCAGCATGCATGGCAGTTAGGGGCTGCCCCTATTGCAGTGTGTGTTGGGGGGGATGAGTCTTCCCTCATTGGGGTCTATAATTAGCTCTGTCTTCCTCCCTGCCTTGCTCCAGAGGTTACAGGATGAAGATAGTGTCTCTGCTTCCCCTGAAATCAAGGTTTCCCTCTGGTGGATGTTCATCCCAAAGCTTTGGGAGTCAGGGCACAGAGAAAAAGAAAACTCAGAGGGCGTTTTTGTGAATTTCCAGCAGATTTGGAGGTTGAGTAATGTTGCATTTCCGGTAATGGCCAGCAGGGGCCGCCAACAGCTATCCAGAGGCAGCAGGGTAGCCAATAGCTATGCCGAGTCTGTCTTTTCTACACCCACCTGCTCTGGTTCCCCCCCCCTCCCCCGACCCTTGCAACACGCCAGAGTCTTGTTCTGGAAACCTTTTCTATTGGCTGTACCTCTTGGTAAAAAAAAAAGTTTGTAACTCTCTCAATACATGTATGTTTATATTTATATATGATTATATCTGTGCTGTTGAACTATTATGTACATTAAAAAATATTCACATACAGGAAAATAATTTTAAATTGATTACTTTAAACTATAAATAGAAGTTCCGATACTTTCTTACTACAAAATGCATCCCCACTTTGGAAATCACATTTCTAAAGGAAAAGCTGCACCTCCCCCTTGTCCCAGCCTCAACAGGGCATCCATACAGGTCGCTACGCCTCCCCTCCAGGACCAAATCAAACCCTCTCTGGAGGACCAAGTGTCCTTGCTCCCCTCACAACCCTATGACATCCTGAAACCCCCTCCACCACCGCCATCACCACCACCAGCCAGTCACAGGCCAGCCTGCCTCGTACCCACATCGGGTTGCTGATCTAGATGATAAAGCCTCAGAACCTCTCCCAGAAGCAGCCCCCTTGCCTTCCTCTCCCTTCCCTAACCATGGCCCAACACTAGCGCTTTACCCCGCCTCCTTGTTTTACTCCACCACAATCCCATGGGGTGGGAAGTCCTAGAATTAGACAATTTTGTGTTGAAATCCTGGTTTGGCTACATTGTATGTGTGTCCTAGGCCAGTTACATAACCTCTCTGAGCCTCAATGTCTTCATCTGTACAGTGGCGATAATAGCTCTATCTAGGGGAGGACAGATGTAGAGTGGCTGTCACAGTGCCAAGCACTAAGAAGGTGTTCCACAAATGTGGTTCCCTCCTAGGAGTCGGTCTGAGCAGGCTCTAGCTAAATGCCAGCTGAGCAGTGAGTGCTTAGTCTCCGTTTCTGGCTGGCTGATACACCCATAGCTGACCTCAGGTCCTCCTGGGGAAGGCAGGGTCCACCCCGGAGCTTCTGGAACCCCAGATATCTGCTGCAAGATAGCATGCCCTCTTCCTGCTGCTCACACCCACCAGTGGTATCTTGCCCAGCCCTATCTATGCCACCCGCTTCTCCTATCCTCCTCTCCCTCCAGTGCCCCCACTGAGGTGCCAAAAACTTTGCTGTGGGCACTCTGTAGGGGGCCAGGAACAGGCGGCCCATCATCAGCCCATGGACCAGCTTGCAGGAGACAGTGCAGACCACGGGAATGAGGAGCCCTACTAGCTGCCCCAATAGCCCACGTCCATTGCTGGAGACCCCCACAAGTCAACAGTACCTTGAGTGCCTCTGAAGACCCGGGACAGGGCAAGGAAGGGGACCCACAGATAAGGGAGGGGCCTGTGCGGGGCACTTGAGTTGCTAGTTTTCAACAGAAAGAAAAGAGAGAAGAGTGTCCCCACTTGAACTGGTGACTGCAGGAAGGCTGCAGGCGTGCACTCTGTGCTGCTTCCCACCCCTTTGCCTGGGCCAAGGGAACACTTACAGAGGGTTGGGACAGACAGAAGGGACAGGAACAGGAGAACACTGGGGTGACTTGCTGGGTGACTTCGGGCAAGTCACTGACCTGGGCTAACTATATCCACCTCACAGGCTCTATATAGGCCGGAGGGGATAACCCGTACAAAAGTGCTCGGTAAGCCATGGCAGGGGAGCCAGGGAATCTAGGGCATGCCCTGGCCATGTCCCCATCCTGGCAATGCAGAGAGGCCTCTGTCCCAGAGCAATTCTCCACCGGCTTCTGCTTCTACCACACAGCAGCTCCTCCCACATCCCTCCCCCCAGCCCTGCTTGACTCCAACTGCTGAGCTCCAAGCCTCACCCCCAGGATCTTCTGCTGCCCTCTGCATTGGGGTTTAGCCATCCTGGGCCCACCCTGTGCACTTCTCCTCTCTGAGGTGCCTGGGGGCAGAGCGGGGGGACCTCCTGCCCACCCCACAGGGGCTCTAAGCACTCTGGCTTCTTTGCTTTCAGTTCTCTGCCCTGAGGCACTGGTGTGGGAAGCAGGTGGGACCCTGAGAGAGAGAGAAGTCCAGGTCACCTGTGCCCTCAGGGATAGCATGTCCTCTTCCTGCAGCTCATACACCCATTAGTGGTATCTTGCCAGCCCTTCTCCAGGCCAGGTCATTGGGGAAGGGGTTGCTCTCTGACCCCCACCAGTACAGAGTGTGGAAAGGGCCAGGACCCCAAGCAGACTGGGAGTGGGTGGCTCCTGGGCAGCAGGCCTCAGGGTAGGTGTTGGAGGTGTGGGGGGAAGGGCATGGTCAGTGCTTATGGCAGGAACACCCCAGGCATCCCCTCTTCTGGCCATTCTCTACCCCCACCCAAGGGACCAGCACTAGGGCTGACAGAAAGAACTGCCCGGGTTGCAGTGTCCCCCAGGAGCTCCAGACTTTCCTGGGCAGACACCTGTGAGGTGTGCACGGGCACATGCAGACAGCGAGCGTGGCTCTAAGTGTGCCTGAAGCATGCGCGGGGATGTGTCGGTGGCTATGTGGCTATGTTTGTACACTTGTGTGCCTGTGAGGATGTGTGCACAGGTGCACATATGGGGTAGCACTATGCTATGCCTTTTCCCAAAGGCATCATGCCGGTAAGTGGTACGGCTGGGATTTGACCCCAGGTGACCTGGCCTCAGGCTCCACTGTATTTGCTGTGCCTCACTTCACAGGTACTATTAATAGCTTCATTTTAGATGAATTAACTGAAGGTCAGAGCAGATCAGTGATTTGCCCCACAGCACACAGCAAGCAAGTGACGAGCTAGGCTTGGTAGGTTTGGGGAGTAAAGAGATTTACTTCGCTTTCCATCAATTATTCTTTAATTTACAAAAATATAACTCACAAAAATGGCTGAACTTAAATAACATTTAAATGTGACCTAATTTAAGAGTCTGCATGTAATCATCATACATCAGCATTAAAATAAACACCTAGAAACAATTTGTAATCTTTCTGGCTAATCCTTAGCTGTTATTCATCACAGCTTAATTAATCTTGAATTTATCTAGACTTGATTAAAATACTTTCACTAATGCACCCTAAATCTTTTACTAATTGGCATCAGGCACTGGACTGGAGGACAGCTTAGCAGCTCCCAAGAGCAGCTGGCAGGGATGCCCTAATGCAAGAGCCTTCTGGCTCTCGGAGACCACCTTCCTCCTCCAGTGCAGAAAGCGTAGCCGTTTGGCCTTGATTTTCTCATCCGTAAAATGGGAGGTTAGAACATAGGGACTTGTTTACTAAATTCCCTTCCAACTCCATCAATCTGTGTATCTAAGAAGACAACTTCCCACTCTGCTCATAAAGGAGATAAATCTATTCTTTCCAACAGGGATTTACAAGAGGTGGCCTCTTGATAGATATTTCTTAAAATATTGATTATTCCACTCAGTAAATACCTATTCCCACTACTGTGAAGTCCTTTGAGGGCAGTGGCTGTATCTTTCTACCACTGTAACATCAGCACCCCCCGCAGTGCCTGCCATCAAATGGGCACTTAGTTAACACATGGTGCAGACTCTGGGGGCTGGGCCACATAACAGTAGTTTGGGAAGTTTCAGGTGATGCCAATGTACAACCAAGGCTGCAAAAAGGCGTGCGAGGGATCGTCAGCAGGAGATGTGGCCCATGGCCCTTGGGTGTTAGACTGGGGCTGGGGCATGCACAGGGGAGGACTGCTGAGAGGACCCCCGAGGTAGCTGTGGGCTTGGAAGGCACTCAGGGCAGGAAGAGCTGAGAGAACCCAGAACAGAGGGAGATGAATGAGCCCCTCAGAAGAAGGGAAGAGAAGAGGCCTCCAAGAACTGATGGCCCCATCCGTGCTCCTCGGTGCCTGCTCTGCGAAGGAGGCTTCTGATGGGTGCCTAAGGACCTGGGAACATAGAGAGGCAGATAATGCAGAAGCCCCGACCACACCCAGCTGGGGGCTCCATGGTCCCACTGTCCCTCACATAGCGTCTGAGAGCAGGGACAGAGCTGATATCATCAACAGGACTCAGCTCTGTCTCCTAACTCCAGGGAGATTGTCCTGTCCTTTAAA
This sequence comes from Miniopterus schreibersii, assembly GCF_964146895.1. Taxonomy (NCBI): domain Eukaryota; kingdom Metazoa; phylum Chordata; class Mammalia; order Chiroptera; family Miniopteridae; genus Miniopterus; species Miniopterus schreibersii. Next base: position 23,904,885 of record NC_138116.1, read on the forward strand.
AGGGGCATATAAGAGCAGCTGATCAACATATGCGTAATAAAAGCCGTTTCTTTATGTGAATTTTTAATATAATACATATTGAACTTATAAACAGTACATATATATAATGTTTCATAAGACATTTTTATTAAATTAGTGGCAAATTTCTCGTTGCTTACCCTGGGTCTGATGTGAGGCCAACAACCCTTTGAAAGCCACCCCCATTTGGAGGGAGGAGGGGTGCTGGACAAAGGAAACATTAGTCATTTGTTAGTTTGTGATATGAGGAAGTGGGGTGATAACAGAGTTATCTTCCCCTTCCTCCTCGGTCTGGGGATTACAGGATAGAAGGGAGCCCCCTGGCAGCAAAACTTCAAAGAGTACAGATCCTCTTCTTCCTCCCTCCTCTCCCAGCACTGGCCTCAGAAGCCAGGCGAGGGGCATCTCACCACTGCTCACCCAGACGGTGAGGCCAGAACTGGACATCCCCCTCAGGCTGAATGCTGTCCAGGGTGGAGGGTTCTGTAGCAAACAGTTGTCTGTGTTATTTTATGAGAAAATGTACGTATCATGTTAAGCAATTAAATAGGTTATATTTGGAGCCCTCATTAGTAGATTAATATTAAAATAATAAGAATATAAATAATATCAACTTTAACAGAAGCTGGGGACAGAAATGCTGGTCTGAAAGTTACTGGCATTTTGTTTTTCAGAAAAAAATGAGGATCAGCTAACTGGTTCTTGCGCTGGTCTGGCCCAAGAGAGGCCTCAGTCAGTAAGAGTGCATGGAACAGATGGCGTAGCCCCTGTGGGAAACAGTCTGGCAGGTCCTCAGAAGGTTAAACAGAGAGTTATCATATGACCCAGCAATTCCACTCCTAGAGAAATGAAAACATACGTCCACACAAAACGTGTGCACAAATAATTATAGCAGTATTAGTCATAACGGCCAAAAAGTGGAAACAGACCAAATGTCTATCAACTGATGAGTGAATCAATAAAATGTGCTATATCCATACACTGGTGTATTACTCAGCTACAAGGGAATGTGTCTAGTAAAGAACTGAACCTTTCCCAGAGAGAGGCCTGGCCTTTGTCCCTTGTCTTCTGAGAATCTCTAAGCCTATGAAATGTCACACCTGATAAGAGTCGTTTTGTTTGCCCGGGGGGGCCTTCGGTCGCCCCAGGTAGTCTAACAATGTGCTGGGGGAGGGTGGGTCACATGGTATCATCTCAAATACTGGAGAAGCTGGATGGAGACAGATCAGCCATGTGGGCATCAACCATGCCTGTGTGAGGATCCCAAAAAACACTCTGGACACCAGGGCTCAGGTGAGCTTGCCTGGTTGGCAACACACATGCATGTTGTCACATATCATGGCTGGGAAAGGAATGGTATCCACAGTTCCACGGGAGAGGACAACTGGAAGCTTCATATTTAAAATTTTCCTGGACTCTGCCGTATGTGCCTGTCCCTTTGGCTGACTTTAAGCTGTATCCTTCAGCTGTAAGAAGCAATAACCATGAGCGTAACAGCTTGCAGTACATTCTGTGAGTCCTTCTAGCAAATTATGAACTCTAATGGTAGTCTTAGGAGCCCCCGAACTTGCAATTGATGTCAAAATTGAGGGTGGTCTTGGCACTGTCTTCGGGCCGATCCGTGGTGGACGTTTTCAGAGCAGCCTAACTTCAGCCTGTGGGCCCTGCACCGTCTCCTGAGCAAGCCTGAGCCAGCTGTGTAGCTCTCTCCCCGTCTCCTAACCATGTCCACCAATGAGAAAGCTAATTCACCAGCTGCACGCCCTACAAGGGTCAAGAACAAGGGAAGAGAGGTTAACTCGAAGCTCAGGAAGACTAAGAAGGAGGACCAGATGCTGAAAAGGAGAATTGTCAGCTCATTTCCTGACGCTGCTGCTTCTCCACTGCAGACAAATCACAACAACCAGGCCACTGCAAATTGGCCTGTTAAGGACATTGTCAAAGGCATAAATAGCAGCAATTTGGAAAGCCAGCTCCAAACTACTCAGGTTACGAGGAAACTGCTTTCTAGGGAAAAACAGCCACCCATAGACAACATAACCCGGGCTGGTTAGGTTCCAAAAGGCCTGTCCTTCATGCACAGAACCGATTGTAGTCCCTTCCAGTGTGGATCTGCTTGGACCCTCGCTAACATTGCTTCCAGGACATCAAAACAGACCAAGGCTGTAGTAGATGGAGCTGCTCTCGCAGCATTCATTTCCTTTTTCTTTTCTTTTTTTAAATATATCCTTATTGATTTCAGAGAGAGGAAAGGAGACGGAGAGAGAGAGATAGAAACATCAATGATGAGAGAGTCATTGATCGAGCCGGCAACCAGGCATGTGCCCTGACCGGAAATAGAACCTCGATCGCCTGGATCCTAGGCTGACGTTCAACCGCTGAGCCACGCCCGGCCGGGCCCAGCATTCATTTCTCTGTTGGCATCTCCCCCTGCTCACACCAGCAAACAAGCCGTGCGGGCTCCAGGAAACATCACAGGTGATGGTTCAGTTTTCCGAGACTTGGTTATCAAGTATGGTGCGGTTGGCCCACTGGTGGCTCTTCCTGCAGTCCCTGACACTTTCAAAGCTTTGTCGCAACAAGAATCCTGCACCCCCATTAGATGCTGTTGAGCAGATTCTTCCTGCTTTAGCGCATCTCCTGCATCATGCAGATCCAGAAGTATTAGCAGAGAGCCGCTGGGCCTTTTTCTATCTTACCGATGGTCCAAACGAATGGACTGAAATGGTTGTGAAAACAGGAGTTGTGCCCTAACTGTGAAGCTCCTAGGAGACACTGAATTGCCAACTGTGACTCTGGTGCTAAGAGCATAAAAAATATTGTCACAGCAACAGATGAACAGACTCAGGTTATAATAGATGTGGGAGCACTTGCTGTATTTCCAAGCCTGCTAACGAACTCCAAAACTAATATTCAGAATGAATGGACAATGTCAAACATCACAGCTGGCTGCCAGGACCAGATACAGTAAGTTGTGAGCCATGAATTAGTCCCATCCCGCATTGGTGTTCTCTCTCAGACTTTAGGACAGAAAAAGAAGCTGTATGGGCTGTGGTCAACTCTACAAGTGGTGGAGCTGTTGAACAGATTGTATATCTCATTCATTGGGGCACAAAAGAACCATTGATGAACCTCTTACCTGTGAAAGATACCAGAATTATTCTGATTATTCTGGATGCTATTTCAAAGATCTTTCAGGCTGCTGAGAAACTAGGTGAAACTGAGAAACTTAGTATGCTGATTGAAAAATGTGGAGGCTTGGACAAAATTAAAGCTCTACAAAACCATAACAATGAGTCTTTGTAGCTCCATTAAACTTGATTGAGAAATATTTCTCTGTAGAGGAAGAGCAAAATGTGCCAGAAACCACCTCTGAAGGCTATATGTTCCAAGTTCAGGGTGGCCCTCCTGGGAGTTTTAACTTTTAGATTGCACTGCTGAGGCATAAAGTTGTTTGTTGTGTATTGTGTTTGGTATAAGTTTGTCTTACTATTTCTCTACTAAAAACTCTTTTGAAATGTGGTTTGTTATTGTAGCACTTTTTACAGTGAAACTATACTTGAATAGTTCCAAACTGTACATATTGTCTGAAGCTTCTCCTCTCAATGGGTTTCTTATTTCTATGTGGAATTTCGTATCTTGCAATAGCCTGTAAATGAAGATTAAATTCTACCCTTTTCATTACTTAAAAAAAGAAGTGAGGGTGAACTTCTAAACTGTCTCTCTAATGTCACAGAACAACACATGCTACAACACATATGAACATTGAAAGCATGCTAAGTGAAAGAAGTCAGTCACAAAAGACCACATATCGTAGGATTGAATTTATATGGAATGTTTGGAATAGACAAATCTATATAGAAAATAGATTGCTGGTTGTCTAGGGCTAGGGGGAATGGGAGGTGACTGCTAAAGAATATGGGACCTTTATATTTAAATGTTCTTTAAAGAACATTCAAAATCTTCTAAAATTGATTGTGATGATGGTTGCTTAGCTCTGTGAACTACCAGAAACCACCGAATTGTACACTGTAAATGGGTGAATTGTATTGTATGTGAATTATTCTCTAAAAAATGTTTACCAAATAAAAAGGGAATGTATGGAATTGAAGCTCCTAGAAGAGGGACTTCGTTGCATTCACAGGTGTGTCCCCAGTGCCTGCAATCCCTCCAGGAGGACAGGTGTTCAATAAATACTGTGCAGTAAGTGTCAAGTAACTCCTGGAACTGAAGCAGGCCCCTGAGGACTCCCAGTCTGGAATTTCCCAGGCTACTCCTCTTTGCATAGACAAGAGCTCTTCTTAGAGCACCCTCATTCTGCTTTGGGGTCCAGCCAAAAGGCTTAGCCAAATCAGTTCAAAGCTTGTGGCCTAGAGGTGAGAGCAGGACAAAGGGCAATGGGTGAAGACATCAAGAAGATTAACTGTCTGGGCCCCAGGCCTCAGAACAGTCCCTCCAGCTGACCAAGGGTGAGCCCAAATCATCCAAGGAATTCCTTGAGACAAAGGTTTGAGTCTGAGGCTCTCACCCTCAGGGGCTGTGAGGAGGGACCCAGGCCTGGGACAAAGGGTACTGGACCCTCCCACCAAGCTCAGGAAGGAAGAACCAGGCTCAGGAACTGACTCCCTCCTTTCTCTCTGAGGCTCCCTCATTCCTCCTAGATGGCTTTGGCCCTAGCCGGGAGGTGATTTGCCCTGCCCTCCCTTATCCCACTTCAGAATGAGCAATAAAGTGAAATCCACACCCTGATGTACATTCTATTTCTCAGGCAAGACAGGCAACCTGTTCGCTCCATTAACCCCAGGCATCTATTCTATTCCAGGCACTGGGGAGTGTCCGTGGGACACAGAGTAAGTAAGGCACTGTTCTTTCTTCTCTCTTGGAGTCTGGTACAGGAGCCAGACGTGGGCATCAACTGGCAGAAGACATGATAAATGCCATCACAGCTACCTGAGCAGAGCAGGAGCCCCAGGAGCCCAGGGCAAGGCAAGAAGGGGGCCAGGGAGGCTTCACAGAAGAGGAATTGCCAGCACTGTGTCCCTAGTGGGATTTTGCCAGGCAGAGGAGTAGAAGCAGCTTATTTGACATAGAAGGAGCAGCGCGAGCAGAGGCTGGGGGGTGGGAGTGCAGGGCGCTCAGCAGACCACTGAGTCCAACAGGTGCGGGGCCAGTCAGACAAGTGCAGCGAGGGAGGAGCAGCAGCAGGAGACGTCGCTAAAGAGAAAGGGTGGGCACGCAAACATCCAGAACAGGGCCACGATCATCAGACTGTGGTCTGCCCTCACTGAGGAAAGACACAACTCAGCAATGAAACAGAACAAATGGCTAATACACCTAAGAACACAGAGAAATGTCAAAAACATTGTGCTGAGTGAAAGAAATCAGGCAGAAAAAGAACATATTGTTTGATGCCATTTATATGAAGTTCTAAAACCGGCAAAACTGATCCATAGAGATCAGATCAGTAGTTGCCTGGGGCCAGATGAGCTAGACAAGGGCAGGAGGGAACTTGCTGGGGTGATGGAAATGTTCTGTACCTTGACTGTGGGGTGGGTATCTGTTTGTCAAAACTCATTCAACTGGATACTTTAAATGGGCAAATTTTATTGTGTGTAAATTATACTTCTGTAAAGTTGATTTAATTTTTTTTTTTTTTTTTAAGGCTGAGATCAAATTGTTAAGGACTTTAAATGTCAAGCTAAGAAGTTTGGGTTCTCACAGCCAAAGCTGGAAGAGGGACATGTCATTTGAACTCTTTCAGGAATGGGGTGTCAGCATTGCACCCATGCCTAAGTGGAATAAATGATAGTCTGTTTGTTAGAATTTGGCGTACACTGGCCCCTAGAGCTCTCCTCCCACCTTGTACTGTGTAATTTTATCATAGGAATCTAATCTCTTTTCTGGAGATTCTTGGCTCTGTGGAAATGCAGTAATGGTCTTACTTGGCTACTGAGCCATCCCGTTAGCTTCAGTGGCATTGACACTGAGTTACTCCTTTCCCTGAGAAAGAAGTGGGGAGGGGGAAAGGGTGCATCCGGGAGTGGAGGGGCTCACACATGTTAATCACCTAGTAGGTGCCAGGAGCTGCCTGAAGGCTTCAGCTACATCATCCAACTCAGTCCTCACAGCAGCCCAGGCTATAGGTACAATCAGCTCCATTTCACAGATGAGGACACAGAGGCTCAGGGAACATAATGTCCCTTAATCAAGGTCACACAGTCAGGAAATGGTGGTAAGGATTCCTACCCAGAAGTCCCTGCTCTTCCTACCATGCCCCTTCTGGGGGTGAGATGGGTGTGATAAAGCATCAGCCCACATTTCATAACTTTGCTCCAGAAAAGCAGCAATGTTGAAGAGATAGATAGAAGGGCCCTGACAGGCCACACAGCCAAAGCTCTGTGACCTGAAGCAGCCCAAAGCCTGAGTTCATCATTCAGGCAGCCAAGACCCACCACCCTTCAGAAGGCTCTGCAGGTCAGCCATCAGGAGCTCCGAAGTGGCTAGGCAGGCCGAGGAAATCTCCAGGATGAGCAGTAGGGCCTGCACCTGAAGGGAGAAACCTCAACTTCACCCCCTCCCTATGCCAGCAGGCCTAGAGGCCAGGAATGAGTGCCGAGACCTCAGAGCAGCTCGACAGGGAAAGGAGGCACCCTGGATCCAGCTGGGTGGGAAGGCCTGGCCTCTCAGCATAGCCGCCCCCCACCAACTCTAAGAGCAGCCCCTGGGAAAAGTGAGGCACCCTCTCAACCTCAGTGACAATTCCTCCTTAGTATCTGTAGACTTGAAGCAAAAATTTACCCCACTCTCCAGTGCCTCCCGCCTCTGCCACCCACACCTCTGGGCCCCTGGCAGGGACTGTGCCCAGGTCAGGACAGCTAGCAGTTCATGTGCTTCCACCCCCACCCGCTCCCTGTTCCCAGCTCCCCAGTTATAACATGGGGGCAGGGTAAGAAGGCCAAGCTGGAGGTGGGACCTTAAAGGGAAAGAGAGATCTGAAGGACTATAAAGGGCCTCAGAGATCCTAGACCGAGACCCTTTCGCTGCACTGCTCTGCACCTGCCCAGCACCATGGTAATGTCTGGTGGCCCCTGTCAGCTGTCTTCTCCAGGATCTTGGGGATGGAGGCTAGAACCAACTACCCCTCCCCAAGGCATTAAGGGCAAGAAGGATTGAAGCCAGGGCAGCCCCCCTCTGCCAGTCCCATGGCCAGGACAGCTGCCAGGTTTTCCTGTCCCTACTTTGGGTGTTGGGGATGAAGGGATTTTTCTGGTCAAGAGAGCTGAGTGTCTCAGGGGCTGAGGGGGTGGGGGGGGAGTATCACATTTATGGGCATCATAATATTGTGAATTGCTGTGTGTGCCAGCACAGAATTCTCTGTGTATGACTAGGGGTGTGCATGTAGATATATGTAACTGTGTTGGTAGTCATTCATTTAACATGTAACTACTAAGTGTCAGGCACTGTTCTAGGTTCTTGTGATACATCAGTCAACAAAACAGGCAAAGATCCCAGCTATAATGGTGCTTACAAGGGTGGGGGGCCACTTAGGAGGGATAAAAACAATTTAAAGAAGCACAGAATATAGTAAGTTAGAAGGTGCAATGGAAGAAGTGGGTGGAGTAGAGCAAGATGAAAGGATGGGTTGCAATTTTATTTTATTTTATTTTTATTTCAGAGAGAGGAAGGGAGAGGGAGAGAGAGAAAAACATGGGTGTATCAACATCCCCCCCCCCCCACTTGCATGGCCCCTGCTGGGGATCAAGCAGCAACCTGGGCATGTGCCCTGACCGGGAATCTAAACGGTGACCTCTTGGTGCATGGGTCCACGCTCAACCAAAGCACAGGCCACACCCGCGGGGCTGGGTTGCAATTTTAAATAGGATGTCAGAGTAGGACCCACCGGAAGGTGAATTTTGAGCTGATACCTGAAGGGGAGGCGAGGAAGTTGGCCATGAAGATATCTGGAGAGTCTTCCAGGCAAAGAACAGCTTATCTAGCATTTATAAGGAGCAGCCAGGAGGCAGGAGAGGCTGGAGTGGGGTGAGTAGGGGCCAGTGAGGTTAGGGGGCTGACCAATGGCTCTGTGCCGTCCTCGTTGTCCATCTCAGGGCGTGTCTCACGGTCCATCCCCACGGTCCGGTTCGCCTGGTGCTTCGTGCGCCTCACTGTTCAAGTCCAGGGGCGCACCATTCGCCCTGGGTACCTGGATGTCCCTAACGGCGCTCGTGCACGTGTGTACACCACAGAGGCACACGGGTCCCGGGGTCCGAGCCCGCTGCGCCCCAGCTCGCCCGCCTCTCCAGGTACGGAGGGGGCTCACGCGGCTCTGTGTGCCCCGCCCCTGCAGACCCCCGCTCTGCGCTGCGTGTGCGCGCTGGCCCTGACCTACCTGGTGGCGCTGCTGCAGCGGCCCGAGGGCGCCCTGGGGGAGGAGCAGCAACTGCAGCAGCCGCGCGGGCCCAGGGCGGCCTTTTGGCTGAGCACCATCAGCCATTTCAACAAATACATAGACAAGCTCTTCAACCGCAGGTAGGCTGGCGGAGGGGCGAGCGGGAGGGGAGGCGCGGGGAGGAAATAGACGCCACCTGCCCCACCCCCACCCCGGGTATCGCAGCCCCACCTCTGCAAAGACGTGTTCTCCAGCTTGAAATCTAAGGACACCAATAAATCGAAAGACGTTCTAAACCCCAGGAAAACCGTGAACAACACAAAAGCCCCACCAGCGAACGCCACGAAAGTCCCACCAGCAAACGCCATCAAAGTCCCACCAGAAAATGCCATCAAAGTCCCACCAGAAAATGCCATCAAAGTCCCACCAGAAAACGCCATCAAAGTCCCACCAGAAAACGCCATCAAAGTTCCGCCAGCGAACACCACCAAAGTCCAATCGGCAAACGCCATCAAAGTCCCACCAGCAAATGCCACAAAAGTCCAATCGGCAAACGCCATCAAAGTCCCACCAGCGAACGCCACCAAAGTCCCACCAGCAAACGCAATCAAAGTCCCACCAGAAAACGCCATGGAAGTCCCACCAGCGAACGCCACGAAAGTCCAATCGGCAAACGCCATCAAAGTCCCACCAGCAACTGCCATCCAAGTCCCACCAGCAAACGCCACCAAAGTCCCACCAGCAAATGCGATGAAACCCCGTCCACCGAACTCCAAGAAATTCCTACTGCAGGACACCACGAAACCCTGACCATCAACCTCCTTCTAGGGAGAGCCTGGGCACAGCTGGCACCAGTCAGGGGCCTCGGGACTGGGGGCAGATTGGGCAGAAGCGAGAGGAAGACCTGGGGGGGCGGATACCTTCTCCAGGCTGGGCTTTCACCTCCAGATGCCCGGCTCAAGTCTCCCCACCCACCGATCTCCTTTATATTTTTTGTGAGAGGGTCCCTAACTCCTCCCACCTACCCCCCCGTGAAAACAGTAAAGAGAAATAGAATGTCTATTGCTTCCATGACTAATGTGGGCCCTGGACTGGAAGGGACCTACCTGTCCTTCAAGGGAGAGAGGACTCTGGAGCTCCTGCTGAGAAAAAGACCTCAGCTACAGGGGCGTCCCTGCCTCCTCCCTGCAACCCACCCACCTCACACACATACCGCACTGCCAGGGTTGGGACTCTCACCAACAGGGAGAACAGAGTGAGAGAAGTAGATTCCAGCAGCTGCAAAGGAGGGGCTTCAGCCAGACCCCCACCCCATGTTTCTACACAGAGCAGGGCAGTTTCCATGATAGCCCAGGACGTCAGTGTTCGTACAGGAACAAGCGACAGCAGTGCCTTTGCCTGCCCCTTAGTGTGCAGAGCATAAGGTCCTGCCTTTGCCTCCTGGACCCTCTCAGCCCCACTGGCAGTGAGCAGAGCAGGGGAAGGGCTGGGAGCCCAGCCAGGCCTGTCCCTGAGAAGCTGGTGAGAGGGTGTCACTATCCTCTGGGAGCTGATGGCCATCAGAGAGGCCTGGGCAGGGGCAGATCCAACTCATACGCAGCTGTGTCCTGAGTAGGGTCCTAATTCCTGACCCTGGGAAGTGTCTACATCTCTCCCTACTCAGAACCCCTCCCTGGGGTAGGACTTCAGGGTCCATCATCCAGACCCAAATTCAGATCTTCTGCTGAAATTAGCCCCCCTCCCAAATACCCCCTTGGACTTAAGAATCAGCCTGAGCCATGCATCTGTCTGGTAGCTGTATCCTCTCCAGCCCTTTGCCTTTTAGGGCCTGGTTCCACTTTCAGGTCATTTGCATGCACCAGACACAGCCAGGACTGGAGGGGAAACATGATGTGGTGTCATTACTGTGAGATCCGTGTGAGGTGCTGAGCCCAGGAAAGTGGATCCCTCATCCACCAAACCCACCAGCCCCCATCTCTGCAGGCAAAGCAAGTGAGGGAGGTAGGAGAAGCCATTCCAGGAACCAGAAAAGTTCTAATTCTCTCACTCCTCCTTCCCACCCCTACTCCCATGACTATCCCTTATCCACAGGTGCTCCTAGCCCAGGAAAAGGGGAGAGAGACAAGCTCCTCCTTGTCACACACACACCACCCCATCCCCACCTATTCAGGTACCTGAGAACGGCAAGGGCTAGGGAAGGCCACTGGGACCCACTGGGACTCCTCAGTGCGGGCCTCCCTGGAGCAGGATCCCTTTTGAGCCCTCCCAGAACTAGAGTGTGGAATCCGCAGATTAGCCTCCTCCCTGGAACCTGAACTCCCCCATGGCCTCCCCTCCTACAGTTGTTTGAAGAGCTCCTTTGCCCAGGAGTTCACAACCTCTCAGGACAAGTTCTTTCCAAATTTCTGGTTCTTCAAAGATATTTCCTATAGTCACCTAAAGCCTGCCTTCCAGAATCCCTTCCATGGGCCTCTACCCACTCCTCCCATGTTTGAAGAGCATGTTATCTCTCTGCCGTCTTCCCACATTTTCGTGGAAATATTTTCGTGGCTGCACCACAAGTCTGCCCCCAAAAAGCTCCCATTTGCTGAGCGCTTCCCTGGGTCAAGGGCCAAGCTAACTGTTTCACATGCATTACTTCATGTCATGCTCATTACAACCCTATCATTAACATTTTACAGATTTGCCATGTGAGGCTCGGAGAGGTTATATCCCTGCCCCAAAGCACACAGGCAGAACCTGGGTTCATCTGACTCTAACACTGATGCTGGATCCCTCTATGAGGATGCCGTCTGAGGCAGGACCCTGCACAAACTGTGGTACCTCTCTGAGCCTTGGTCTCAGAGGATAACAGTTATCATGCTCACAGGGTTGTTGGGAGGGTTAAATACCCTTGGCACACAGTAGGCTCCTTTTCCCAGTAATCTGCACATGACACCATCTCCACACCCCTCCCCTCCACAGTCCCCCTCCTCAGACCATGCTTCTGCTGAGCTGTGTATCCCCTTATGTGCTCCAACTGAACATGCGCAGTGGCCTGCCCGGTGGAGGGCAGCTCTGATGCCATTGGTGCAGCCGGTGACTTAGCACCAGCCATTCCTCTGGGCTGGGCTGTCACTCCTGCCCTCATGCCAAGGACACTAAACTGTAGGAAAGAATTGTGGGGGTACATTTTGGGACAAGGCTGTTATGGGGCCCATGATCAGGAGAGTGTAGGTGCTGAAATGGAAGATTCAAGCCCAAGACCGCCCCTTCCCTGACTTGCTGAGTGACCTTGGGGGAGTCCCTGTCCCCTCTGTGAAGTAGAGAGGATAAGCTGAATGGCTCTGATGACCCTGTAGATGTTCTGAATCATTCATAGCACCCTCCTTTCCCTTCTCCTCCTTCCCCTCCCCCTTTCTCTCCCAAACCTTTGGCTGCTCATGCCCCACCAAGGGTCCAGAGACACAGAGAGAGACTATGTCTTTGATTTGCTTTATTTAGCCTGTGTGGGAGCGGGGAGCAAGCTTTGGCCAGAGCCAAGCGCGTGGAGCGGAGAGCTGGGCCGGCACTGTCCTTGAGTGGGCAGAGGCAGGAGGTGGCATTACATATCCACCTGGCTGTGAGGAGAGGGCAGAACATGGCAGTGTGAGTGGGCAGTCCTCATACCCTCAGGAGACCTCAAGGTCAGCCCTAGGCCCCTGTTCTGCCCCCCACTCACCTCCACTGACCCCCCACCCCCATTTCAGCCCCAAGGAGCTGGCACACAGGACAGGGGATCAAACCTACCTGGGGACAGCTTTGTTGGGGAATTCCCACTCCAAGAAGTTCAGGGTATCTTCTTTGTCTCGTTTCCCATATCTGGGAGGGGAGAGGCAGCTGAGGCAAGCAAGCCCTGTGCCCAGGTGCCAGCCCACCTGCCTCATGCCTGCCAGGGGCACATGGGCCCAGGCCTGGTCCGTAGAGAGGTTCTGCTTTCCCAAGAACGTGGAAAGGCAGGGGGTGGGACCGCTCGCCCTCTCTCATACACACCTGGGCCTGGTCAGCATGTTGATGTATCTGCGGAGCTCAGCTGCATACTGGGCCATCTGCTCCGGTGTGGCGTTGTCTCCTGGGTACACTGGCTCCAGAGGGGCCCCCGAGGCACCCAGAGGTGACTGCAGCAACAAAGCCACACACGTGGACAGGAACAGCAGGGAGAGGCAGTGGCTTGCAGCAGCCATCTGAGGAGCAAGGAGTGGGAGGGGAGATGGAGGCAGAACAGAGCCCACCCACCCAGTCTCTTAGCCCATCACCTACTTCTCCAAGCCTGGGGACAAGAGGGCAGAGCAAAGAGCCTCTCAGACCTTATCACCCCACCTCCTAGACACTGCCTCAGAAAGTACAGACAACTCCTCTCATGAGCAGCCAGAGCTCAGCCAGGGCCTCAGAGGAGGTAGGGACATGGGGCAGGAGACACAGGACTCATGACATCCGGGGCCTGATGGCTCTGAGGAGGCAGATGTGGGGTAGGGGTTGGAGGGACAAGGTTGGTGGGAAGTAAGGGCACTCCTGCTCACCTACAAGGCAGGGCACACAGAATGAACTTGTGAACCAAAGGACAGAAATCAGTGGCCTGTGGGTCTGCTCCTCCATCCCCCACCAGGGATGGACATGCAGATACAGACGGTCACGGTCACACACATGGATCCCAATCACTCACAAGTTCAAAATCGCTCACACATTTGTGTTCACAGCCACCATCAACCACTCCCCACACACATTTTCAATCTTCTGGTCACAGACGGCTCTTCCAGGGTGACAAATTTGTCCAGATGTAGAGCCAGACCCACACAGGACCTCAGGCCTCTGGAGGCCCCCAGCCCTGCAAAGCATCAGCTGTTTCCCCACCTATCCCAGGCCTAGCCCCGGGGAGTCCCCCAAAGTCCCCCAGACCTTGGGGAAGGCTGAGCCCACTTACCCTGAGTCTTGAGCAAGCGAGCCCTGGACCAAGCCTGCCTTAGACTGGACGTGTCCCCTGCTGTCCGCCTTGCCCCTTTATAGCCCTCAGCCCCCAGAGTCCCCGCCTTCTGTCAGCCTCTCTCACTCCCCAGCCTTCACACCCCCTTCCCGCAGTCTCCCTGGTACCGCAGCGCCAGCCAGCTCCCTGAGGCCAGGGACAGGAGAGGCACAGGGCAGCGCTGTGAGAGCAGACTTAGCAGTGTAATGGGTAGAAGGGAACTACAGTAAGTCTCCTGCGGGCTCCCAGCTGCCTTTGGGCACCAAGAGCAGGTTTGGTTCAAGGAAGACAGGGTTCTGGGACCTCGGGATGAATGAAAGGTTCTGGCCTCAAGCCTTGGAACAGCACCCCTCCCAAGGATTAACTCAAAGCATCAAACAAATTCCCTCAGGGCAGAAGATTGAGGCTGGGGCTCTGAGACCGGGATGAGGGATGGAGACTCGGAACTTCCTTTCCAGTCTGTGATTAGACAAGGTGGAAGTGGGTGAGATGCCTCAGGTGACTAGGCAATGTGAGAAGGAGTGGGGGCCCAGCCCAGGAGAAACCCACTCTGGCTGGTGTGTAGGATGCAAAATTAGAACTGATGTGCCCGGGTTCAGAAGAAATGGGGGTGCCAATTTCTGGTGGTCACTGCAGAGCCCCCATTCCAGGGGAGTGATAAAAACCAGCATCATTTGTAAAGCCTTGAGTTTTCCAGAGTGCTCCCAGTTCAATCACCTCACTGAGTTCCTATAACATCCCATTATACAGACTCAGAAACTGAGGCTCAGAGCCATTAAGGCTGACATAATTAGTCAGTGGTAGTAGATTCAGGGTTTGAAATAAAGTCTAACTCCAAAATCTGGGCTCTTTTTTTCTAAGTGGGGTTGTCAAAGTTGTGCTATAATTTCCCATTTTTTGGCTGAGAAACATGAGGCTCACAGAGGTGAAGACACTTGCCCAAGATCACACAGCTGTCTAGGGCTCAAGTTCTGGCCTAGATTCCCAACCCCACCCAGGAGGCTCCGAATTGCCCCTGCTCTCTGTCCCTTCCCAACTCCAGACCAAGGAACAGCAACTGGCTGCGCCTGAATGACACGCAGAAGCCTGAGAAGGAAGCGCAGGGCCTCTCACCCCTGAAGTTCTGCTGTCCCAGATCAGGACACCAAAAGTGTGTGTTAGGAGTTTGGGGTGTGTGGGGGGAGGACTGGAGGTGATGCCGCAGGAATCTGAGCTTTGATTTTCCTCAAGATCGTGAGGAAACATGGGAGCTCCGCTTGTTCCTCTCATTTCTGATTTCTGGCAGCAACAACAATGATGCTTCACCCGACAACTCACTTTCCACAAAGCAAATGTGGAGGTGGTTCTGCCTCTGCAAACCCCGGCCTTTCTCCACAGAACCCCGCAGTTCTGGGTTCTGACCTGGAATCAAGGGAGGTGAAAGCAGCGGTGGGCCCCAGGCGGGGCCTCTAGTGAGGCCGGCAGAGGCCGCTCCCTGCCACCAGGGGGCGCTAGGCTCCAACCGCAGTTGGAAGGGTCTGAACTGCCACAGGACCATAGGCCGGTGGGACCTATTCTGGGCCCTGTCCTCAGCAGGCCCCAGCCCCCGCAGACAGATGGTGGATCTGGCCATTAACTCAAGTGCTGAGGCCATTTACAGTTTTGTAAACAGCTTTGTCACTGCCTAAGAAATGACAGGTACTTCACAATGTCAACTGAACGTATAGGTTCATTTTTCTCCTTTGCAAACAAGATTCCTTTTCTGGGTGCTCTCCGGATGTGACAGCCCAGGAGGAAAAGATAGTGGATGTGCTTTCTAAACAGTGCGGCATGTCCAGAACAGTGACGGCTGGTCTCACTCACTCATCTTCGTAAGTTCCCAGGACTTGCCATGGGGCCCTGCTTAGAGAAGTACCAAGTACCTACCTGCAGGTGGGCTAAATGCAAATGCCAGCTGTCCCTCCCCCCCGCCCGAACCTTGCCCTTCGGGACAGGGCGGATGGCCATTGGACAGTGTTGAGGATGGAGTGAGGGCTGTGAGGAGACTAGGAAAGGAACACCCCAGAAAACCCTGGGGTCACAGGGTAAAGGCGAGTGTACAGTAGCGAGGGGAAGAGGAGCCCCCACATAGGAGACTGCCAGGAATCTGACCGGCATCCTGTCCTCCATATCCCATCGCACAAGAGTGTCTCCAAAGCTACCATGTAGGTCCAGGTACCCCAGGAGCATCATGCTGGAGAGGCCACGTGTAGGTGTTGCATCAACAACCTCGGCTGAGCCCCCCCAGTAGCCAGCGGCACCCAGCAGGGTGAGTGAGCCTTCAGACGACTGCAGCCCAGCCAGCCTGACTGTCACTATGAGAGACTCCAAGTGGCGACTGGCTAGTCGAGCCCTTCCCAATCCTGTCCTACAAAATCATGAGTAAAATATAATGGTTGTTTTAAGACCCTGCGTCTTAGGGTAACTTGTTATGCAGCGTAGTAACCAGCATCCCTACGCGTCCCCCTCCCTGCCTCCCACCGGCTGGGACACGGGAAGTGGTGCCGGTGGCCCACCTTCGTCCTGCACATGGGGGCCAGGGAAGCCGCGAAACACGAAATAGGACCCTGGGCTCCTGGGCGTCTTCATGGAGCAGACCTGCCAACTCCCCAGGTGCCACTCGCATTTTATGGGAGAGAAATAAACCTCTCTCTTGTTTAAGTCACTATTAACTCTGTCTGTTTAAGAAGCCATAAATATAAAATGGGATAGACTGCTTATGCTGTGCTTTGCCTTGCTTCTCTCAACAATACAACCTCTTCCCCGGTGGCTGCACCGATCTGAGGTCCTACCAACAGTGCCTGAGGGTTCCCTTCTCTCCACACCCTCGACAATGCTTATTTTTTATTGATTGATTGATGGCAGCCATTCTGACAGGTGCAAGGTGATATCTCATTGTGGTTTTAATTTGCATTTCTCTGAAGGTTAGTGACACTGAGCATCTTTTCATATGTCTATTGGCCATCTGTACCTGATGGAGGGGTGTTGGGGGGCTGGGTGAAAAGGGGGAAGGGATTAAGACGTACAGATTGGTAGTTACAAAATAGTCACAGGGATGTAAAGTACAGCATAGGGAATATAGTCAATAATATTGTAATAACTATGTATGGTGTCAGATGGGTACTAGAATTATCAGGGGGGGGGCCACTTTGTAAATTATATAAGTGCTTAACCACTATGCTGTACACCTGAAATTAATATAAAATAATATTGAATGACAACTGTAATTGAAAAAAAAATTTAAAGACCAGGAGTATCTCGGGCTTTACTGGGATCTGTGTCTTCTGAGGGGTCACATCCTAGGTGTCAGCCAAGCAGAAGGGAAGCATCGCGAAGGGTTCTGACCATCCCGCATCCACAGCTCCCCAGGAGGGGTGAGGTGGGAAGAGGCTGACAGTGGGTAGAGGTGGGTCTGGGCTCACTTTAGGGAGGACAGCGTCCCATAGTTGCTCAGAGTTCAGCTCTGAAGTCAGACAAATCCTGGTTCAAACTCTGCTTTAGCCACTCACCCAGTCTCTGAGGCCAGAGCCAGTTATTTCACCTCTGAGCCTCAGCTTTGTCATGTGAAAAGTAGATCATAAAGTACTTGTAACGGGTTATGAAGATTTAATGATATGCCTGTAAGATGCTCAGCACCACTGCCAGCTCATTGTAAGTGCCCAGCCCATTGTAAGTGCCCAATAAAATGCTACATTTTATTGCTACTATTTGCAATAAAGAGATTAGTAGATTGAATTGTACTCTTGAAACCTATATAATTTTATTAACCAATGTCACCTCAGTAAATTCAATGAAAAAGATTTTTAAGAGATTGGCAGGGTGCACCCTAAAGGTGAACAGTGGATTACCTTTTGTGCTGGGAATTTTATCTCCATCTTATTAAGAAAATTTCAAAGTTACAGCAAGTTGAAAAGACTGTTCAGTCAGTGTTGTTAGTGAGATTTAGGATGCTTTTTCTTTCTTTTTGTTTATCTAGAGTTTATATTTTTCTACAGCAGACATATATTACCTGGGTAATAAAAAAATGTTAACCGGAACAGAACCAAAGACAGAGCCCCACTACCTCCCAGCACTAGCCTCGGTTCTGCCATCAACTCTCTAGAATCTGCCCGATCTAATTAGGAATTCTTCTAGCCATTGAGCCATTCCCCCCACACACCATCCTGTGTCCACAGGAAGTCAGGAGAGATTTTGCCAAAGGCCTTGCTGAAGTCCAGACACAAGGAGGTGTGGCACCCCCACTCCCAACCAAGTAATCCCATTATCAGGGCAAATCAGATAAGCCCCAAGTAATCTGTTCTGCCCTTTCCACAGACCTGTGAACCAGGGGTGGTGGGAAAGAGCATGGATTCTGGAGTCAGACTGCTCTGGGTTTGCATTTCACTTGCATTTCTCAGCTGTGTGACTTTGGGAAAGTTGCCTGGCCTCTCTGAGCCTGACTGTAACAGGGGAACGATAAAGCTTGTGTCACGTGCTTCTTTTGACAATGAAAATAATGGGTGTATTTGTCTCCCTCTCCATCCAAACTGTAGACTCCTCAGCCTGGGGCTTCCTACCTTTGCACTCCAGTGTCTGGTACTGAGGGGGACCCTAGCTTCACCCCTAGCCCCAAGTATCCCTTCTCCTCCTCTCTCCCAGTCTCTGCCACCTGCATCTCCCCACCTTTCTCCACCATTCTCACCCACTCCCTCTCTACATACCTTCCTCTCCTCCTTCACCCCATCCCTCCCCTTCTCCCCCCCCCCACCTCCCTTGCCCAGTTCAAGTAACAGGCTCTACCCCCCACCCCATGCCATGTCCCCAGTGCCTATGCGCCTCTGTGCAGTCTGTGGCCTGCTCCGTGGCCCCTGGTGGAGGGGACTGTGGGGTGGGGAGAGTGGTAAAGTGGCGTTGACTCATTTACTGAATTCTGGTTAGCTCCATTAGTTCCCAGGGCTCCACAGAAAGCCATTAGTTGTGACAGTCTGTGCCATCCATCAGAGAGGGCGGAGGGCGGTTGCAGAGAGGGGAGGAAACAAGAAACAACCCAACCCCTACCCTCCTGGTGCTTCCCAGGGAGACCGAGGCCCGGGCCAGATGCACAGAAATTAGGGTTCTTGGGGCCTCGCCTTGACACCCCCTGGCACCAGGACTTTTCACCTCTTACAGGACACAGCTGGAGGACACTGGCCTGAAGCCTGTTCTGATGCCTGCCCCTTACCCCCCAACCCCCCAGGCAGCCGCAGACCTGCCTGGCCCTTGGCACTCGGCACCGGCACCGTGGCCCTCCTGCGGCCAACCTTCTTCCCCGCACCCCTTTCTCTTGTCTCCTCTCCACCCACTCTGCTCTTTCTCCTCTGCCCGGTGCCGGGGTCCCTTGAAACTGCACCCCAGCCTCGGCCATCTCTGCCACTGCCACCGCCACTGCCACGGGGGTTTTGCTGCTTAAAGTCCCGACTCCAGACTTGACACTATTCAGGAAAACCTCTTGAAACTGCTGTCCCAGAGCCCGGGGCTCCTAAAAACCACCACTGGCCAAGGTGGAGATTTTCTCTATGACAAGAGTTCTTCAATGGGGTCCTTCAATGGGCTTCGGGGGTCTGTGAACCCCTTGAAGTTGCATGGCAAAATGTGTGTTGAACTACATTTTCCCAAGAAAAAGCGTCCGTGGCTTCCATCCGTACTTAAAGCCCCCCCCCCAGGTCACCTCTCCTGCTGGCAGGCCTCGGCCCCATTGGGAATTGCACCTCTACACCCAGTTTGGGCCTGGGTCTCAGAGAGAAAAGCAACAAACTTCTCTATAGTACTTTGCTGTTTGTAAGCCATTACATCTGGAATTTTATTTGCTCCTACAATAACACTGAAAGCAGGAGGAAATGCTATTTGTAGAGGCCACCCTCACCCTCACTCCCTGGCTGGGTCGGGGCCCTTCCCTGTGCTGCCCCCAGAATAGCCCTCTATACCCTGCACCAAAGGGCAGAGGTATCTGTCCATCTGTCTGTCCCCTGGACTGTGGGCACCTTGTATCCAGTGGCCTCGACTTACTCCTCCATCCTGGGTGCCAGCCAGTGCCTGGCCAGGAAAGAGCCTCAGTAAATGGGTTGGAGGAAGGCATGAATGAGTTCCCATTTTACAGACAAAGATATGAGACACAAAGAGATATGGCCACTTGTCTTATCTGAGGTCATCTAATTTTTTTTTTTTAAATATATCTTTATTGATTTCAGAGAGAGGAAAGGAGAGGGAGAGAAACATCAGTGATGAGAGAATCATTGATCGGCTGCCTCCTGCACGCCCCCAACTGGGGATCGAGCCCGCAACCCGGGCATGTGCCCTGACCGGGAATCGAACCCTGATCGCCTGGATCCTACGTCGACACTCAACCGCTGAGCAGCGCCCGGCCTGCGAGATCATCTAATCTTAACTTGCTGGGTTTAGGCCTCCAGCACAGGCCTGGCTCCAGGGCCCTGGGCAGATGGGGTGGGGTGCGTTCTCTGACGTTTTCTTGTTGCCCCCAATATCGATTCTTTCCTTCTTCATTAGTCACATAACCCCTGACTTAGCTAGTGCCTGGGCATCCAGAATAAAAAATCATAGTCCCAGCCTCCCTTATAAGAAGTTATTTATGTATGACTAAGTTCTGGCCAATGGATTGCAAATGGAAGTGGTGTTTATAATTTCCAGGAAATGTCCTTAAAGGCACTTGAAGTCACCGTAATGTTTTGTTTTGTTTCCTTCTGCTCTTTCCTCCTTCCTGGTTGCTGGAATGAAGACCTAATGGCTGGAGCTCAAGCAGCTATATTGGACCATGAGGCAAGGGACATATCTTAGGCAACCAGAGTGAAAAGCTTGAAGGACCCTGGATCCCTACTGTTCACTGCCACACCAGCCCTGGGCTGCAAACCTCTGAGCTTTTAACATGAGAAAATAAAACCAAGTGTGTTTATGGCAGTCATTCTCAAAGTACGGTTTCCCAAACAACAGCGACAGCGTTACCTGGCAACATAGTAAAAAGATACATTCTCAGGCCCCATCTTAGACCTACTGCATGAGGGGCTCTAAGGGTGGGGCCAAGCAACCTGTGTTTTAACAAACTCTGCCCAGGATTCCGGTGTATGCTTAGGTTTGCAAACCGCTGGTTTAGGGTGTTGTTAAATAATTTGAGTTTCCTGAGTCATAGCTGAACCTAATTCTAACTCATGGAACTTCAAAGGGAAGACAGGACTTCCATTTACCTATACGGAATCGGTGGGGGGGGGGGATTTTAAGCACTCATTCCTCTAACAAAAACAATTTTTAAAATATATTTAAATATAATTGCAGAGCAATCAGGTGTAGGCCAGACTAGAGGAAATGAGATGTGGGCACCTAGATGAGGCCCAGGAATAGATGAGGGAATAGAGGAAGGGAGGAAACAATAGGGCAGAGAGAGTTTAATCAGTGGCATAGAGCTTAAATTCATCCAGATGATGGCTCCATAAATGTTAAAAAACATTCTCAACTTCTTATTGGAAATCAGCACCTATACATTAACATGCACAAATTGTATATGTTCAGCTCGATGGGTTTTCACAAACTAACCACACCAATGTAACCAGCATCCAGCACAAAAAACAGAGCACATCACCAGCCCCCCCAGAGTCCTCCTACTGCCCCTTTTCCATCACTTCCCGGTGGAGGGTAGTCACTCATCCTTCCTTCTAACATACCAGTGAAATCACACGGTAGCTTTTCTTTTACTTCCAGCTTCTTTCACTCGACATGGTGTTTGTGAACTTCATCCTTGTTATCGTGTGTGGTTATAGTTCGTTCCTTCTCACCTCTATATAATATTCCATCATTAATGTGTCACAGTCTACCCGTTCTACGGTTCATGGGCATTTGGGTAGCTTCAGGTCTGGGGGGTTTATGAATATTGAGGCTACAAACATTCTTGGAAGTGTCTTTTGATGAATGTGTGTACACATTTCTGTTGAGTATATAGCCCTAGGAGTGAAATTGCTGGGTTATAGGGTGGGTATATGTCAAGCTTTAGTAGATACGGTCAACCAGTTTCCCAAAGTGGCTGGACCAATTTATACTCTCATCAGCGGTGTATAAGAGTTCTGGGTGCTCCACATTTTTGCCAGCCCTCGGTATTATCTCTCTTTTGCATTTCAGCCATTCTGATGGATATATAGTGGTATCTGATTGTGGTTTTAATTTGTATTTGTCTGATGACAAATAAAGTTGAGCATCTTTTCATGTGCTCATTGACTATTTGGATATCCTCTTTTGTGAATTGCTTAACTTTTCTATTGAATTGTCTATTTTTTTCTTATTGATTTGTAAAAGTACTTTATATATTTTGGATATGAATCCATTACAAATATCTTCTCCCATTCTGTGGCTTGCGTTTCAACTTTCCTCGTGGTATGATCACTACAGTCCAATGTAGCAATTTCCATAAGCATTTTAAATCAGCAGCCAGAGAACATATACATTCTCTTAGGACTTGGATGTAATTGTCACTGCAAGGACACACTCCCAGATCTGTTCCTCTCTGCCTGAGGGAGCTCTCCAGAGCCCCGCACATCACCTCTGAATCGAATGCCAGTCAGCACTAATTGGCAAGCGCCCCCACTTCAGAGTGGATGTGCTGGGAATCACATTCCAGAAGGGCAGGCTGTCAGGAAAAGGCAGAAGACTCAGCCCCGCTCGGATGGGGTGAAACCACTTGCACATGTGTGAGCTGGTGCATGCGTTTTCCCAAACATATGCATGGCCCTGGGTACCTGTGTAGGAGGGGCTCCCCTACCGATCCAGGACTTGCTGGGGAGGCCACCACATGCCCATCTATATACTATTCTACCTCTGCAATGTGAACAGTGCCCCTGAGATTCAATGCTCTTGTGCGGGACACAAACTGAATACAGGGACTTGGAGGCCTTGCTTTCAGGCAGGAGTCAGGCAAAACCAGAGAAAGTTTAGCCAAGCTTGTGGCAGAAGCAGTACTAGAGGGAAAGCAGACTTGAGCATGTAACCGAAACAGGCCTGACTGGACAGAAAGGGACAGTCTGTCAAGCTAATGAGATGTCACTAAGGCTTATGCTTGACGCTGGGCCAAGTGGGATTCTGTGCTCAACAGGGCGTCTGGGCCTGATGCCTGTGGCCAGTCTATGGTCAGCGGGCGTCCCTCGTCTGGGAGCAGCTGCTCCTTTTGTCCTAGATTAGACTGTTTCTCCTTCAGACAACCTTGGCCATGGGGTGTCCTAAGGAGAAGGAGAGTGGTGGCCCCAAGTTTGTAGCCTCCAGCAGCATGTTGAGATCCTGAAGTAATGAAAGAGAGGAGGCCAAGGAGGGATTCAGAACTGACAGCCCTGGGTGAAGGAGGCAGTGAGCGGGTGGCCTTCCGGGGCTCTCCCCCCAGGGCCTGACGTAGACCCCAGCTCTGGGGCCTGCTGTGTCCCACAGACCCAGCCTTCCCAGGACACAGGCAGCCTGAGCCTCCCACCTGTGGGGAATCCAGAGGCCTGGCTGCCTGTCCCAGTGGGAAGAGGGGGAGGCCTTTAGGGAGCAGTGGACAGAGGTCCACTCTTAGGGGCAGAGGTAGCAGGGCCTGGCTGGAGGGGACGCTGCAGGGGACATTGTGAGGGCTGTGCCCAGGGGCTCAGGCACACAGGAACAATCCCTCAGGTCCCCACTAGTGCGCCCACTGCCCACCCTCCCTCCAGCTCAGGCACCCAGCTCGCACCCTCAGGGGCCCAGAGGACGCACAGGGACCCGCGCCTCGGCGCAGACCCACCGGCGCGCACGGCCACACGCTTGCGAACCTGCCACCACCCCGCGGCTCCCCCCGGCCCCCAGCCCCCCGGCTCCCACGCCCCACTCCGTCCTCCCCCGCCCCTCACCCCCACTGCTCCGCTCTGGTCGGTGACGCCACAGTCTCCGCCCACCCCCCGGGGGTCGCCACCACCGGCCGAGCGTCCCGGGCGCGGCGGTGTTTGCGCAGCTAAGTGCCGGGTGTGTACAGAGCGGCCGGCCCGGCCCGCGCTTATCTCCGCAAACAGGGCCCCGCAGCCTGCATGAGCCGCAGCCCCGGATCCCGGCCCCACGCGTATCCGGCCATCGCTGATAAGGACCCGAGGGGGCTGCGGGGGCCGCCACTCCCCGTCCCCCCGGGCCCCCCCCACCGGCTCCGCTCGCCTGCAGGTCCCGAGAGACGATGGGGTCACTTTCCAGCGCCTCCCCGGCTGCGCGTCCCCAGCTGGCCCTCTCCCCGCCCCCGCAGGACACCTGTCCGTCCTGCCCCCCTGCGGTCGTCTACACAGCCAAGGACCCGCGTCTTTACCTAGACTGCCCGCGGGCGGGAGCAGGAGCTCCTCAGGAATTCCTAAACACCGCTGCTACTCCTGCTAACAACCTCCAGCCCGGCCAAGGCCTGACTGAGGGCAGGGCCGCCTGAGCAGCATTCCTGTCATTTGATTTTCAATTGCCCAACAATTTCCCCAAAACTCGGTGAGATCGTCCCCCAACCTTACAAAGTGGGACACTGCTTACTCAAAGAGGCTGAAAGCCTTAGCGCACGGATTTGAACCTGGTGCTGTTGGAACCCAGAGCCCGCACTGACCTCCTCCTAGGATACCTGTGGGTTGGCCCAGCTTCCCCAGTTTACTGATGAGGAAACTGAGGCACAGCCCGTAAGCAGCTCCAGGCAGGCCTCTGTTAAGTCACCGTGTGCCCTGCTCACTGCATCTGGGGGTCAGGCACTGAGGGCACTGAGGTTATTGCAGTTGATTGTCTGGAGTCTAGACCAGGGCCTGGTGGGATCATTAAACTTCGATTTTGCTCCTAATTAAATCCAGCCTGGTTGCATGAGGTAGTGATACTCCGCAGGACATTGTTTGTTTCTCTCCCAAACTTGTAGAAAAGTGGTCACAAGGACTTTTATAATGAAAAAGAAAAGGCCCTTCTAAATACAAAAACCAATGAAAGAAATATAAAGAAAACTTTTATAAATTGGACTACATTAAAATGCAACACTTCTCTAGACAATAAAAACTGAGTCAAAAGGCAGGCCTCAAAATTAAGAAAACATATTAACAACACATGCAGGCAAAGAAGTATTAAGAACCTGGAATATACGAAGAGAGCCCACAAATGAGTAAGAGAATGACAGCAACGCCCATTTCAAATGTGAGCAAGTACAATCCACAAATGACTAATGTGTAAAATATTTATTCAATCTCATTATTCATCAAAAAGTGCAAATTAAAACAAAGACCTAATTTTTATTTAATTATAAAATTTTTGGCAAAGATTTTTGGAAATGATAATGCCAGTACTGCCCAGGCCAGGGCGAGCTCCTTTGAAAACACCAGAGATGAGGCTGTAAGAGGCCTTTCAGGAGGCCGCTTTAGAGTAACATGTGTTTCCTCTTATTCCCAGCTTCTGTTTCCTGAGTATAACCAGTGGACATATCCAGAGATAAGCACAAGGATACCCATCTCAGCAGCAATCAACAATAACACACACACACAGAGGGACACAACACAAATATTCAGAATGTCCAACAACAGGTAAATTATAGTATATATGAAAGAAGTACTATTTTCGTGGAGCCACTAAAAACCATGTTTTAGAAAAATGTTAAACGACACGAAATATGACATATGCTTGCATTTGCATGGGGAAAAAAGCATAGTACAAAAAATAGTACATACAGAATGATTCCAAGCCTATAAATACATGAAGAAATCCTGTAGGGATATTTTATACATAAAAATGTTAAGAGTGAAGCTTCACCTCGGCGGTGGGTGTCTCACCGAAACTCTACCTGCTGCCATTCCCTTCTTTCCTGCCTTCCTTCCGCCAAGCCGGGGTTTGTCCTCTCCACCAGCTCCCTGTCTCCTCTCCCTGCATCTTGTCATAAAGCCCCAGGACTTCAACCACCACCACCACCACTTGCCCCGGTTCCAAATCCTGGCTCCAGCTTCTAGCCAGAAATGAGGGCCTGAGGGGCTGTGGTCTCAGCAGGGAGAAAGCAGAGGCCAGGCCCAGTGCCTGGGAGGAACAGATTTAAGGTGCTCCAGGATTAGGCAACAGAGTGGGGACACCCTCTTGGCCCATAAAGAGAGGTGAGTGTCCAGGTCTTTCTGTCCTGAAGACATGTGCCCAAGTGTATGTTCAGGAGGGATGGCATTTGGGGTGTCTAAGGAGGAGACTAGATGCCCATCACTCCCCATGATTCACCCCAGGACTGGGTCATGTGATCTCTGTGCCTGGTGCACCCCGAGTTCCTATAGCCTTGCAGCCTGAAGGAAAGGATCATTTGAGGACTGTGACACCAGGCAGGCCTAAACCGGAATCCCAGCTCTACAGTCTACTGACTTTCAACAAGCCACTTTGCTCTGCGAGCCTCGGTTTCCTCCCCTGCACATGGAATAAGAATACCCTTGCAAAGCCACTGGACAGACCACAGATAACGGAGAACAAACCCAGAGCAGGCGTCCACTAAACCGTACCCGAGGCTGCTAGGCCGTCCCAGGACTCAGCACCGTCGTCCGGGGAGCCCATATGCCCCTCCGCCCACTCCCCCACTCGCATATGGATCTCACGCCCAGCCGCACAAACTACTTTTTGAATCCCAGCTCTCCATGTGTTTGCTTCATGCCAGGCACACTGCTAAGCACTTCGTATTTACTCTCCATAGCAATCTTATGGTCCCTGTTATTAGTTCCATTCTACTGATAAGGAAACTGAGGCTCAGAGAGCAGCCTGCCCCAGGTTCCACAGCAGGAAAATGGCAATACTAGGGCTCAAGCTCAGGCACGTCTGGCTTTGGCCTGAGCTCTTTCCTCTAGCTCAGGCTGCCTCATGGAGCCAGATACCGAACATTCCTCGGGCCCCTCTGTCCACTCCCCCTCTTGTGGTCAGCATAGATGTGGTGACTGTGGCCCTGAAGCCATGTCTCTGTGACCAGTATTCCTAGACTAGGCAGAGCTCTCTCCTCCCCTGCCCTTATTAATTGCACCAGGAGCCTCCTGAGAAAAGCAGTCCTCCCTCTTCCCCCACCCCTCCTCCTCTCTGCCTTAATTACTTCTCCTCTGGCTGTAATGAATGTCTCTGAGCCCCTGAGACGGAAACTTCAGCAGGAGCAGTGCCTCATGACTCAGCCCCACCTCCCCCGACCCTGTTCTTTGAACCCAGACAGAGGCCCAAGCCCAGCTTCAGCTGCAGAGGGCATCTGTGGGTGAGAGACTCCCAGCCCCTCAACCTCTCCGTCCCGGATGGAATGCAGACCCCAAGACCAGACCATGAAGGGCCTGCTCTAGATTGAGGGAGGGTCCAGATCCTCAGCCCCTCATCCAGCCATCTGCCCACAGGCATTGGAGCAGACAGCTCAGGCAGCAGCTCCCCCTAGCTTTCGAGGTGCCCACACCTCTGCAGGGCCAGCACCAAAGGCCACTCTTTCCTTTTATTTATTCAACCCAATGTTCCCTGAGCACCTACTCTGTGCCAGTCCCTGGTCCAGGCACTGGGAACATGACAGGGAGCAAGGCAGACAAGGCGTGTGCACTTTAGGAGCTTATGGCCTAGCAAGAACACAGCCCAAAACAAGCGAACGAACCGATAAATAAAATTATTCCCGAGGAGGGGAAAGTGGGAGCACAGATGGAGAGTGATAGCTTGGGTCGCAGGGGCGAGCAGGGAAAGCTGGCACATGCACCTCCATCCATCCCGCTTCGTCCCTGTGCTGACAGTCCTCCCACAGCCTGCTCGGCACCCCCAGGCTTCAAGGCCAACACGGCCTTACTGGGTCATCGCCTCCAGTCGCCCAGGTTTCGGCCGCACACCCACCTCACCCCATCACCTAAAACAGCTGTAGGGACGAGAGAGGGTGACCGCGGGAGCCCCAGAGCCACCGGAGGAGCGCAGCAGAATGAAAACGGGGCCCCTGCCGCTGCCCAACCCTCCTTTTCTGCTTCTCCACCCTTCCACCTGCGTCCCTTATCCCCCTACCAGTCACCAAAATAATTTCCAGGTAGATTAAAGAGTTAAATATAAAAATAAATTGACTCAGAAAATCAAGAAGAAATAACATGATCAGACCTCCTGAGGTAAGAGAACGTTGAGTGTAAAAACACTGAAAGAAATCACAAAGAGAAAGGTCAGCAGCCTTCCTACGTAAGCGTTGAGCGTGTGTGCGTGTCCTAGGCACATAACCGAAATTAGGAACTGGCCCACCTCTCTCTGACACGGTAACTCCTAATTTGTCCTGGATTCAGATCCACCAGGGCCTCTCCAGGACCGCGCCCACCCCTGGCCCCCAGGGCTCCCCACCCGCTGCTCTAACCCCTGTGAAAGCCTCGATGAAATTGGGTCAGGAATGTTGGTTTCTGTTTCCACCTCATGGTCCATGGGCACCTTGACATCTTATCATTTTTATATCCTCCATGCCCAGCACAGATACTTTATACAGAGTGGAACTCAATAACTTTTTTTTTTTTGGTGGATATCTGTTATATTTTGCAGTTGTATAGCTTTTGGTAAAACTGAAGTTAAAATACACATAACATAAAATTTACCATCTTAATTTTTTGAGGAGCTGCCATATTATTTTCGTAGCTCTACCATTTTCCATCCCCATGAGCAGCGCACAAGGGCCCAGCAGGGCATTGCTGGGGATTCTCAGTGGCCACCCCGCTCACGTGCTGCGGCATCTCACCGTTTGTTTTGATTCGCATTTCCCAGTAACTATTTTTTTAAATGAAGGAGTCGACAGGCCTAAGAAATTCCTATGGAAGCTATGAGAAGGTTAATATCTTTTTTTTTTTTAAATATATCTTTATTGATTTCAGAGAGAGGAAAGGAGAGGGAGAGAGAGACAGAAACATCAATGAGAGAGTCATTGATCGAGCCCGCAACCCGGGCATGTGCCCTGACCGGGAATCGAACCCCGATCGCCTGGATCCTAGGTCAATGCTTAACCGCTGAGCCACGCCCGGCCGGGCAATATCTTTTATGTATATAATGCACATACAAATCTCTAAGTAAAACAATAGGATCCCCAAAAGATAAGAGGAGCTCGAAGGTGGGGTGGGGAGGGGAAGGCGTTGGTTGGGGTGGGGAGGGGGTTGCCAGAGCCCGGGGGGAGGGACGGTAAGCCGAGGCAAGAGGGGACCAGGAGTTGACCCCACACTTTTGACCCACACACGGGTCACCCAGGGCGCGTTCGCACTCGCTCCTCGGGTGGAGCTCAGCTCTGCTGGCGGACCGCACACCAGCGCTGGAGACGCAACCGGACCTGGCACCGCGTGGCCAGGCCGGCATCGCCCCCTTGTGGCAATAGTGTAAAATTACAACCTGCCGGGCTCCCGGGGGACTCTCCGGGCTCTAGCCCTCTACCCACTGAGGACAGAAGGGTAGTTGGGGATCTGGACCTGCGTCCTGAGCTCCCTAAGCCCAAGAGGCTGACTATTCATCCAACTATGACAGTTTCCTGAACCCTGACACCCCACAATCCCCTATCTACACATTAACTTCACCTTGGGGCTTGCACATAATAGGATTAACCATGTGAAATTTCCAGCATTTGACCATTTTTAACATGTAAAAACACACAAAAACATACAAAAGATACACACGAACTCTGGCCCACACCTCATACACACACACACACACACACACACACACACACACACACCTCCACACACTCCTCCCTCCTCTGGGGAGCACACGGATGGAGGGCCCTCAGGGAGCTTTCAGCCATGGGACAGAAAGTACCACCTAGCACTGCGCTACCTTAACCACGAGTCCCACACAGCACCCCAACCTCGCACAGCCCTAAAATTCACACATGACACCCCTCAGTCCAGCTCCACTGCAGTGTCTTCACCTCTGCCTTTCCACCTCCTCCTTGGCCTCAAGCTCACTAGGGACATCCCCATATTGAACACCATCTCTTTAATCTCTAGGGACCAGCCCACACCTCTGGTCCACTATATTTTGTACTTTAATACACATAGAATCCCCTGGGGACTGGTTAAAATGCAGGTTCTCACTCAGTGGGCCAAGAGTGGGCCCCAGGCTCTGAATTTCTAACCAGGTCTCAGGTGGTGCCATGGACCTCACTTTGAGTAACCAGGCTCTGCTGCTTCCTCTGGCCAGTTTCCCCAGGAGCTCCATGCTACAGTCTCATCCCAGTCTCCTCCCCAACCCTCTGCCACCTGGCTCCCCACCAGCCCACTGCCTCAAAAGAGTCACTGATGAGTGAAGCCAATGGCCTTTTCTCAGGCTTTGAGGTGTCTACATTTGGGCTGCCCCTTCCTTTCTGAAACATCTCCACCTGTAGATTCTGGGTGATTCCTTGTAGGCTTCCTTCTCTGGATCCTTCCAACATCCATTGTGGGCTTCATGGCAGCTCATGCCCACTCTCAGGGGCTGCTAGGGAGCCCCACTTGTGCCCTGAAAAAGTGCCTGATCTCCACTTGTCTACTAATGGCAACGCCTACTTCCTGGCGTTATTGTGAGAATTAAATAAGTTAATATATATCACATACTTAGAACAGTACCCATTGAAGAGTTTGCTGTTATTATCTTCAAGACAGTAGTCTTTGCTAAGTACCCCCAATCTCCAGAGATTGTAACCTGAAAGAAGACCCCTCCTATCATAGGGTTGTGGACAAATGCTTTTTTTAAAATTCTCACGCGAGATATGCTTATTGATTTTTAGAGAGAGAGGATGGGAGAGAGAAACATCGATGTGAGAGAGATACAGTGGTCAGTTGCCTCCCATATTCGTTCAGAACTGGGATCGAATCAAACCCACAACCTTTTGGTGTACGGGATGATGCTCCAGCCAACTGAGCCACCCGACCAGGGCTGGACAGTCTTTTATCTATCTATCTATGTATCTATGTATCATCTATCTACCTACCTACCTGTCTCTTTTCTCCTAATCATCTCTGAAAGGTCTCTACTGAGATGCTAACCTGTCAGCATCTCTCTTACGCTTATGACAATCTCTTCCTTTTAACAAGCCCCCAGGGCAGTAGCCAGAGAGAGAAGCCGAGTAAGGAGCCCCCTGCTGGACAAGAGCTCATAGCACACTTGGAACTGAACATCTTAATGAGTCAGAGGGCTCCCTCCTCTACCTTGCACTAGGGATTGGTGCAGTATCTAGTATTTCACAGATTCATGCCTTGGAGGAAAACGATACCTGGAAGAAGCAAACTAACTTTTTTTTTTTTAATGTCTTTATTGATTTCAGAGAGAGGAAGGGAGAGGGAGAGAGAGAGATAGAAACATCAATGATGAGAGAGTCATTGATCGGCTGCCTCCTGCACGCCCCCGACTGGGGATCGAGCCCGCAACCCGGGCATGTGCCCTGACCGGGAATCGAACCCCGATCGCCTGGATCCTAGGTCGATGCTCAACTGCTGAGCTAAGCCGGCCAGGCGCAAACTAACTTTTACTGAGTATTTACACTATGTCAGAGTGGGAACTTGCACATATAGCAATTCTTTGGATGGTTTTTATTTTGAAGATGTCGAAGCATATATAAAAGTGGAGAGGTAGTATAATGAATTCCCGGTACCCACTGTTCAGCTTCAACAGGTATCAACACCAGACTCATGGCCAGTCTTGCTGCATCTGTTGCCCCATCTGCTTTCTCCCCTTCAGGGAGGCTATTTTGAAGCAAACTCAAGTAATCTTACCATTCCATCTATAAACATTCAGTCTCTAAACTAAAAGATATGGAATATTTTTAAAAACATAACACACAATCATTGCCACACCTAAAATAATAATATCAAATATCCTTTGTGTTCAAATGTCCTTGACTGGCTAATTTTTTATTGTCTGGTTGAATCAGAATCCAAATAGAAATAAAAGAGGCTTTTTTTTTTTACACCAATTTTAGAGAGGGGGATAAGGAAAAGAGAGCAACTGAGCTTACCTGCCAGGGCCTAAAATAGACTTTAAAAACACATTTTAAAATCTATATATTCATCCTTCCCACTCCTATTTTTCTTGCAATTTATTTGTTGAAGAAACCAAGTCATTTATTCTATAAAGTTCCCCACAGTTTGGATTTGCTGACTGCACACCCACAGAGAACTGTTCATTTTCACCATGCAATGAGATTAAGTTTTATTCTCTTTCCCCCATTTCACAGGTGAGGAAATTGAGGAGTTAAAGGCTCAGAAAAGTTAAATGCCCCCTTTGCAGCCTGAGAAGTGGCAGAGCCCAGGCTTCCTGACTTCCAGCCAGGAAAAATAGGACTGCATCCTCAGAGCACCTAGTTCAGTACCTGGCACATAGTATGTGCTTAAAAAACTGGTTTACTGAAAAGGCCTTTGTACACTCCCACTTGTCAAACCCTCCAGGTGCAGCTCTGAGACAGTGCCCACTGGCCTCCACCTCCTCACAGATGGAAAGGGCTGTCTGGGCAGTCCCAGGGCACCCCATAAACACAGGTCCTACAGGCCCTGTAAACCACAGGGTCAAGCTTCCCTCTTCACAGGCTCCACTTTTTTCTCTCTGTCCTCTCATTTATTCATTCATTCAATAAATATTTACTGAACACCACTCACATGCCAAATGGGTATGGTCTCGGGGAGGGTCTGCTTCAAATGCTGTAGTGTGTGTGTGTGTGTGTGTGTGTGTGTGTGTGTGTGTGTGTGTTTACACAAGTATACATTCAGGTCTCCAAATCTAAGTGGCCCTATAGTTGTCAATGACTACAGCTGGGTGTTTGTGTGTTCTCAGGATCTTTCCGTGTGTGTGTGTGTTCCTACATATGACACAGTGCTGAGAAAGCCTCTGTAAATCTGCACAATTCTGTATGCAAATGTGTCCGACAGAACTTGTGTCTGTACAGTTGTGTATCTACATACAAGTATCTCTCTATGTGCATGAGTGCCTGTGTGACTATAGGTGGTATGTACTCTGTGTATCTCTGTACACCTGCATGTCCACAAACCTGTGCATCTGTGTGCATCTCAGTAGATGGTGTGGGTCTCTACATTGGTGTACTCTGTGTATCTGTGGGTGTGTCTCCCCTCAGGTGATGTGATTGGGACTCTCAGTTGACAACCCTGGCCCCTCACCTTCCCAGATTCCTGTCACCTCCATGCCCAACTATACTGAGTGACAGCCAAGGAGGGCTCTAATAAAAGAGAAAGCCTTGGCCCTTCCAACCAGCTCCTGTGCTCAGAGCTGAGGTCCCTGCTGAGAGTAGGTGTCTGGAGGGGTTGGAACGTTGTGTCTGCTCCCAGCATCTCCAACGCCCAAGGCCTGGGAGCCTGGTGAGAAGCCAGAAACTCAATTTGGGCGACAGTGACAACAGGCTTTGCTCTGAAAAACAAAACAAAACAACACTCAGCTTCAGAGAGGAAAAAAGAAAATTCGAGTGGAACTACAGCCCAACAATGATCCTAGAGGCCTTCAGTTCAGAGGAGTGTGGTCAGGTTTGAGTGTTGAGCCCATATAGCTACACTCATCTCTTCCAGAAAGCAGGGCTAGTTCCCCAACCAGGGGCTGTGGGAACACAGTGGACCCAGGGTCACTCACTGGGCCTGGAGTTAATCATCTACTTGGGGCATTCCTGTGCCCCATTGGCTGCCTAGGGCCACAGCCCTCTGGGCTGAAGCCCAGAGTGGGAAGCAGCTTCCAGCCATTGTCTGTCCCATGTCCTGGGGAAATGAGGCTGATGCTATTGGCTACTGAAATGGGTGGGCCCTCAGGAAGCCCCCAGTCTGAGGAGGGTGACATCAGTCCTGCCCTCAGGGAGCCCCAGTTTGATGGGAGAGATTATCCTTGCCCTCATAGGGGCCCCAAGTTGGCAGGAGACAGGACTCAGCCACAGCTGGAGGGAAGGACTGGAAGGGGCGTGCATTTGGATGGGAAGGAGTAGAGAAAAGCCAGTGCAGGGCCAGAGGCCCAAAGAAACAAAAGGGAGAGACTGAGGAGGAATCCTGAGTGCAGAGGGGCAGAGAGGATGGGCACTCTGGTGGGGGGCTCCAATAGAGAACCCAGGAGGGGAAGCACACCTGAGGTGGGGGCTCTGAGGGCAGAGGGGAGGAAAACAATTGTGTCCCAGGGGCTAGGACCACCTCCCCTGGTGGGTTCTGGGAAGTGTATGTTGGGGTGGAGGGGGGAAGAGCAGTAAAGCGGCAAGAAAAAGGTGGCCCTGGAGGTGGCTCCACAGGGTAGGGGCTACAGACCCTCCATGCCATTGCCTCACTCCCTTATGGGACCAAGGATTTCTAAGTAGGAAAATTAAAAAGTTAATGGAGGAGGTCACAATGGTCGGCTCTCCCTCCCCCTGCCCAAAGTCTGCCTGTGAGCGCATGCATGTGTGTGTTGGTGAGGGATCCCCAGAAGAGCTCCGAGTACTCACCCAGCATCCTCTGGGATACTCAGCAGAGAAAAGGCCCAGGCCACTGATTCCCATTCAGGCAGAGCCCCAGGCCTGTCTCCTAGCATGCGGAGCACAGTCCTGTACACAAGGAAGGAATGAGCAGGGGCTGGGAACGTAGGATGCCTAGGGTCTGGTCATGCCACTAAAGCTGTGTGACCTTGGCCAAAACACCACTCCTCTATAGTTGCTGTTTCCTCCTCTATAAAAACAGAGGGTGGGATTCCATCAATCAGAGTGTACCCAGCGTAGGATGTGTACAACTGATAGTACACTAGGTGCTTTGAGGCAGCACAAGGATAGAGTAACAAGTAACGATGAACCACATCCTGTGAAAGTTTGCAAATCCTTTTGAATTCTTGCTTCAGACCATTGATCTGGAGCAGAACTGCTTTGCTTCAAAGACCAACTCCACTGCTTATGAGCAGAGTGACGCTGGCCTTCCCATATTCTGTGCCTCAGGTTCCTCATCTGCAAAATGGGGATAATAATAATACCCTTCCTGTGTTACCAAGAGCGAAATAACACTATCTAGCTGGAATGCAATAACAGTGTTCTGTTCTCGCTTTATTCTGAAGGCTTTCTTCTGTATATGGCCAGTGATTCTGGCCTTCTAGTTACAGTCCCGATATGGATAAATTTTAAGTTTAAAAAGTTTAAAGAAAAATTTTAATGCTAATAAGGGGTGATTTGAGGATATGACAAAATTCAAGGTAATACTCAGTGGCTGGCATGTGGCAAACCCTGGTAACTTCACGATTCCAATCTTCTTTAAGCTGGGACGACAGAACAGGCATTCCCGCCCTCTAGCAGGACTGGCACTCCTCCACCCTCCTTTCTCTCTTCCCCCACCTCTCCTTCCAGTCCCCTCCCTCAGTCGGGGGGGGGGGGCTGCCACCTGCTCTCCCCTTTTGCCTTAGACTCCCCTTTAACCATCCAAGACCCCCGCAGACCCCCAAAGTCACCCGCGGGCCCGCTGAGCCCTTCCCGGAACCGCCCTGGCAGATTAAAGACGCCGCCACCCTTCATCTCGGCCACGTGCCCTCGCTAACTGGTTCCGTCCTACCTCCCCCCGAGGGGCGGGGATCCTGCGGGTCCCGCCCACTGACCCGAGGTCTGACCCTCTTCAAACGCGTCCTCGAGAAGCGACTCAAAGCCCCCTGCCGCCAGCAGCCTGGGCACGTCCAGTCCCGTCCGCCCCGCGGCAGGTTAAGAGGCCCCCAGAGCCCAGAGCTCGGGACAGA
This sequence comes from Miniopterus schreibersii, assembly GCF_964146895.1. Lineage (NCBI taxonomy): Eukaryota > Metazoa > Chordata > Mammalia > Chiroptera > Miniopteridae > Miniopterus > Miniopterus schreibersii. The sequence goes on from NC_138116.1 coordinate 23,939,915, forward strand.
TGGTCAATCGTGGGGGGGCGAGCCGGTCTGGTTGTCAGGGCGATGATGCGGTTGGTCTGGGCTGCGGCGGGGAGGCTGCGCAGTCCCAGAGGCGCCGGGAGCGCCCGGAGGCTGAGCGGCAGCGCGCGGCGGTGGTCGGCGCGGGGCGCCAGCCCAGGGCGCCTGCTCAGCACCGCCTGGGCGCCTGCCCAGCCAGCACTAGAGGAGGCCGTGGGAGCTGAGGACGATGCCCACTCGCCTGCAGCCCACTCGCCTGCAGCCGAGGAGCCGTCGTGGACGCCACCCCCCGCACCCCCAGTGCCCCCTGAACCTCCCGGGCCCCCAGGCGGCCGCTCGCTGGTGCAGCGGGACATCCAGGCCTTCCTGAACCAGTGCGGGGCCAGCGCCGGGGAGGCGCGCCACTGGCTCACGCAGTTCCAGACCTGCCACCCCTCCGCGGACAAGCCCTTTGCCGTTATCGAGGTGAGAGGAGCCCTGCATCGGCGGTGTCACATGGAGAGTAGAGTAGGGGGTTGTGTGGCGACACGTCGCCAGGGAGGCAGGACCGGCAGTAGACTCTGTACCGTGGAACCAGGAAGGGGCTCAAGTGCCCCCAACTGGGCGAGGCTCTGAGCTCTTTCCTAAAGTCTGGCGCCCAGTCCAAATGCGGAACTGCCAAGTGGGATAAGCTGGAGAAGGCCCCCCACTGTAGGCACAGTTAGGGGGTCAGATGGCAAGTGGGGAACCTGGACAGGAGTCACTTTTGTCACCCCTCCCCCCAAAGTGTCCTAGAGTCCAAGGTCGCAGGGAGGAGTGGAGGGAGGAACACTAGTGTGAGATAAGGGGATGGCAAGACCCAACGGGGCAAAGGGCAGAGCAGGTGGGCACTGGTAGCCACAAATGGCGCCTGACAACTCCTGGGCAGGGTGGGGACACCTAGAGGCCCCTGAGGGCCAGGGTGTAGGAGCAAGCGGGTGCAGCAGGAGTCTGGGCCAGTGTCGCACCTTCTGAACACCCACTCCTCTGCAGGTGGAGGAGGAGGTGCTTAAGTGTCAGCAGGGCGTATCCAGCCTGGCCTTCGCACTGGCCTTCCTGCAGCGCATGGACATGAAGCCGTTGGTGGTCCTGGGGCTGCCTGCTCCCACAGCACCCTCTGGCTGTCTTTCCTTCTGGGAGGCCAAGGCACAGCTTGCTCAGAGTTGCAAGGTGCTGGTGGATGCGCTGCGGCACAACGCTGCTACAGCTGTGCCTTTTTTTGGTGGTGGGTCAGTGCTGGGCGCTGCTGAGCCAGCCCCTCATGCCAGGTTAGTATCAGCCCTGCCTGCCCCTTAGTACTCAGGTCATGCGACCTGTCTGCCGTGCCCCGGCCCACTGGGCCTGGAGGAGGCCCTCTTGAACACCACATCTGGCCCACAGCTATGGGGGCATCATCTCCGTGGAGACCGACCTGCTACAGTGGTGCCTAGAGTCAGGCAGCATCCCCATCCTGTGCCCCATTGGGGAGACGAAGGCACGCCGCTCCGTGCTCCTCAACTCGCTGGAGGTGACTGCGGCGCTGGCCAAGGAGCTGCAGCCCACCAAAATCATCTTCCTCAATACCACAGGCGGCCTGCGTGACAGCAGTCACAAGGTGTGTCTCCTCCTTTCAGGCGTCATAACTGCTAGCCTAGCTGAGCCCCTCTCAAACTGAGTGAGTCGAGAGTGGAGTGTCAGGGAGGGGCGCAGCCGGTGGTGCCCAGATCTGAGCCCTCTCTGGCCAAGGTAAAGAGGTCAGCAAGGAGAGGTCTATGGGGCAGGGTGGTCCATGGCCCGCTGCGGGTCGGAGGCTCATTCCCTAGCCCTGATGCAGGTCCTGAGTAACGTGAACCTGCCCGCTGATCTGGACCTGGTGACCAGTGCCGAGTGGGTGAGCACCAAGGAACGGCAGCAGATTCGGCTCATCGTGGAGGTGCTCAGCCGCCTGCCCCACCACTCCTCGGCCGCCATCACTGCTGCCAGCACGCTGCTCACGGAGCTCTTCAGCAACAAGGGTAAGGGCAGCCAGTGAGCACCAGCACCTGGGATGGGGTAAGCTGGGGAAGCGACCTCCCCGCCAGTAAGCAGACCAGAGAGGGACTCCACAGCAAAGGCTTCCAGCTCTTGCTGAACCTGGCGGAGGTCAGCAGGTGCACGAGACTGGGCTGGCAGTTCAGCGGAACTAGACAGATGGGCGTGACTTGGGGAGGCGGGAGGAACCATAGGGGGTGGAGCTTGGGGGCGGGAACCATGTGGAATTGGCCAGAGTATGAGAGGTGGGCGGGGCAGGGTTGTGGGGGGATGAGGGCGGGACTAGGCTAAGAAGGTGGGACTACAGGCAGTGGGCTGAACTTCAGGGACAAACTGCCCGGGAAATGCATCTTCCTGAGTGAAAATCACATTCAAAATCTATACAGACCACAGAAAGCATTTCATTGGAGAGATCTCCCAAAGAGGGTAATTGTTCCATTAGCTCCCGTCTACCTGGAACCCCCACCAGGCTGCCAGAAAGGAGGAGTGGATGGGACCTAGCTCTCAGGCTAAACGAACCTCCTCCTTCATCCCACCCCCAGGGTCTGGAACCCTGTTCAAGAATGTCGAGCGGCTGCTGAGAGTGCGCAGCCTAGACAGCCTGGACCAGGGCCGCCTGGTGAACCTGGTCAACACCAGCTTCGGCAAGCAGCTGCGTGACGATTACTTGGCCTCTCTGCGCACGCGGCTGCACTCTGTCTACGTCTCTGAGGGGTGAGCCTGTGGGCCCCAGAGGGCAGGGACCAAGGGACAGAGCCCCGCACTTCGGACCAAAAAGAAGTCCCAGCCTGACTCTCCCCGCTTCACCAGGTACAACGCTGCCGCCATTCTGACCACGGAGCCCGTACTGGGAGGCACCCCATATCTGGACAAGTTTGTGGTGAGCTCCAGCCGCCAGGGCCAAGGCTCCGGCCAGATGCTGTGGGAGTGTCTGCGGCGCGACCTGCAAACGCTTTTCTGGCGCTCCAGAGTAACTAACCCCATCAATCCCTGGTAGGTCCTGCCCCTCCCAGCTCTGGGCTGGGCACCACACCCCTCTCTCACCAGCCCTCATTAATCACATCCCCAGGGTCCATCAGCCAGGAAGGCTAGGCATACCCTTCTTTCACTAGCTATCCCTCTCCAAGGGAAAGGCCCCACCTACTGTAGCCCAACATTTCCCAGGACAACACATGTGGAGCTTGAAATTTCCTCAAAGGCAGACTATGCAGCCCCACCCCCACCCCCCAACAGTAGATTCCTGGAAGCAAGTGGCAGCTGAGAAATTTGATCATTCAGGCTCTATTCCAGACCCAATTGCCCACTCTGACTTCAGGCCCACTGCATCTCCAGCAGAACCCCTCTCCTCTCCTTCAGCAATTATCCCCTCACTCCCCATTACCCTGCTCTGTGGGCACCAAGTGGTGAACAGGAACCCCTTCCCTGGCTGCACAGCCAAGGCAGTGTGGAGAGAGCAAGGGATATCCTCATTCTAACCATAGCTGTGAGACTGGCAAGCTACCTAACTTTGTGCCTCAGCTACTTCTCTGTGAAAGCATACCATCACCAGGCTCTTAGCTGCTGCTGCGAGGGTAAAATCAGGTAACAGACAGCAGGTCCGAGCAGGGTGTCTAGCATGCAGAAGGTCCTCAATAAATGAACCAGTGAGAAATGAACACTGGCCTTGCACTAAAAGCTCCCACCACCACCTCCACCAGGTACTTCAAGCACAGTGATGGCAGCTTTTCCAACAAGCAGTGGATCTTCTTCTGGTTTGGCCTGGCTGATATCCGAGACTCCTATGAGCTGGTCAACCACGCCAAGGGGCTGCCGGACTCCTTTTGCAAGCCAACTTCTGACCCAGGCAGCTGACCCTCACCACCAGCCAGGATGAACCAAAAGCCATGTCTGCTGGAGGTGACTCCAGGCAGCCACAGGCTGGACCAGGTTTGTTGCCTGAATGATCTGCAGAGGAGGAAGCAGCCCCTACTCTACTTTGCCCCAGAGGTGGGGGGCAAAGTGGGACAAGCACAGGAAGGAGAAGGGTCCATCTAAGACCTCCATTTGCTCCAAAGCCAAAACCAAATGGCCTTCAACTTTCAGTCTAGGGATTTGGGGGAGAGGGGAGGGCTTGCCTTCAAGGGCTCTACTCAAGGCTAACCTTAGGTCAATTTCTGTGGCCTCTGTGCTGTGTTTTGAGGCTCCCTTGCCCAAAATATCACCCCTACCTGCCTGATATTCCACCACTCATTTTCATTCCTTTGGGTCTTGCAACTTCTTAGGAGGCCTTGATTAAAATGCAAATACTTGTCTAAGAGTCAGCTCACACTTGAAAGGAAATGAGCAGTGGCTCTCTAGGAGCAAGATCTTGAGGGCTGGGGAACCAGGGGACTCCTAGAAAGAACAGAGGAGCTAAATGAGATGGAGGGCCCCCAGGATGAATGCTGCCACCATGTCCCTCAATGTAGTCCCTGGGGGGGCTCCCCTACTCCTAAGTTCTGAAACATCCTCCATTCCACAGACCAGACCAACAACAGCCCCAACCCCCTTTCAGGCAGGGCTCAGAACCAAGCCTAGACTTGGATCTTTTCCCCTCAGCCCCCTAGAAGTTGTGCCTCCACCTTTGTGGGAGTAGACAGGCAGTAGCCCAAAGCTGGAGGTTTCATTGAACATTTTTGACTCCCATGATGTGCCAGGCACTGGTTGCTGGGGCTACTTTCTGCCAGGAGGTATACAGATGAGTAGGGAGAGGGTCGATTAAGAGGCCACCATAGCACAGCAGGGACTGTGAAAGAACCAAACCCTAAGAGCAGCCTGTTTTCCCTCAGGAGAGGGGTGATGTTCAGTATACAACTGGGCATTGGCATTAGACAGACCTGACCTGCATTCCAGCTGTGGCTAGGTTTGTGCGCTGTGGCTTGAGGCAAGCTGCTTACTTTCTCTGAGTCTCCATTTTCTATCTATAAAACGTAAAACCCTTGGCCTCATAGTGGACACTTAATGTTAGTTCTCTCCCTCTAGTTGCCCTCACCAAGGATTTCTTCAAAAACAGCTAACACCAAATGGGAAGGAAAAATAAGCTACAAGATGGATTGAGGTGAGAGGTCAAAAGAATATGCTACAGGGAGGATTAGAAGATCCTTGAAAAGAGAGCCAAAGGACTGTGGGAATTCTCAGAATAGGGAAAAGCTCCGGGGAGGGCCATGGTGGGGTTTAACCAGATATGGTGTTTCAAGAAACCCAAGATCAATCCCAGCCAATGGCAAAGTGCCCCGTGGGGAGAACACAGAAGCAAAGCCAAATGTCTATATAAAATGTTTATTTTTGGAGGACTGTGTGGTCTGGTGTTTGGGAGGCTACTCACCCCACCAGGCCAACCACAGAGCTGGAAACAGAAGGCAGGAGGCGGGAAGTTGGCTGCTGCCTGCCCCACCCCTTCACACCCAAGTAGACTGGGGCCTGCTCTGCTCTCAAGGTAGGTGACAACTAGTGTTATTTCTCCCTTTGGCATATCCTGAGAACCCATCTGACTTCTGTAGAGTTCAACCCCTATGCTCCTCCTGGGCCTGATCCACGTGTCAACACGCATACTCATTCTCAGTCCCCGAAAAGCATTGCAAAGCCTGGCTGCATCTGCCAGGTTCAAAAGGAATTTTTCACTTTTGCTCACTTCCAGTTCTTAGTCTTCCTTCCTCTGTCTCCCACTCTCAGTACCTCTACCCCTAGCCCTGCCTTATTCTCTTCTCTGGGACATAAGACCCAGGGGAGCAGCTGGCCTCAGCTCTCCTTCTAACAAAAGGGAAAAACCCTGTAAGGCAGCATCATCAGGGCTCCTCCCATCAAGGGCTGAGCCCAGGAATTGGGGAACAGACCAACACACACACACATACACAGAGCAAAGGATCAACCAAATAGACCAAAACGCATAAATAAACGTAACTGGGCCAGCAAGGAGGAAGGTAGGGTGGCCCTCAGTGGCTCCCTCCACCCATTTCAGCCTCTCCCTGTCCAACTCAGCCATCAGTGGCCAGGATGACAGCGGCTCCAAAGATGCCCACACTCTCTCCAAGGAGCTTCATCTGGTTCCAGAACTCAACACGCCGTGTGTTGTGCCAGTAGGCAACATTGCCATCAATGAGCAGCATGACTGGTGGCAGCAGTATAGCCAGGATCTGAGCAGCCAGGGTCACGTAGTAGCCAGACAGGAAGGCCAGGGCCAGGACGCCATACAGTAGGAAGAACAGCTGGATCATGAGCTCCCCTCCTGGTAGATGGTTCAGATATGCTAGCCGGTCCTCCTTGCTGTGCTGCAGTGAGTAGGCCTAGAGACACACAATCTTCTAAGATTGTCCAACAAGCTGAGGAGCCTGTCAGAAGCTCACCCGAGATGGTACCTGCAAGTCAGCCTCTGCAAGGTGGGTTTCTGACTCTCCTTTCTCAGACTTGGGGCTCTCTGAAAGTAAGATCTACATCTCCCCCCTTAGACTAGGGAGCTCCATGAAATTAGGGTCTCTCCTCACCCTGGGAGCTCAGAAGATAGATGCTGTCTCTCCACAGTCAAACTGGGGCTTTCGCCTCTGAATCCAGAGCTCTGCACATGGAATATGGTTCCCAGTAACTAAGATGAGGCCAAGTAGCCTGGGGCCTGTTCATGTCCCTGTCCACACTGGCCTCCCTTAAGGATACTAGGGAGGACCACAACTGGCCACCCTAGGCAGCCCCTATCAATTCTTTTTTTTAATCCTCACCCAAGGATATATTTATTGGTTTTTGAGAGAGAGGAAGGAAGGGGGAGAGAAACATCAATCTGTTGCCTCCCATATTTGGGGATCAAACCCAGAACCTAGATATGTGCCCTGATGGGGAATGGAACCCGCAACGTTTTTGGTGTACGGCACAGGGACGACACTCCAACCAACTGAGCTGACCAGCCTGGGCTTTTTTTTTCTTTTAATTCGCCCTCATCAGTTCTAAGTGGCAGAGTCCCAACTGTAGCCTGAACCCACCAAACCTCCCCTGTTTCCTCTCCCAGTCCTCTGGGAGCTGGAACCATGAGAGGAACAAGCCATGTTATTATCCTGGCTCTTAGGCTTAGGATTGAATGGCCAATCCAAACTTTTCTCTCTCTGATAGCAATAATAGTGGAAGAATATTGGGCAGGTCTCAGGCACTTGGAGGCCCAGAAGCTGGCAGAAGCAATTCCCAGAGCCAGGTCATCAGGACCTACATGCAAGGCCTTCTTTTGTCCACCTCCCTGGGTCCTGCCAACCATGGGCTCACATTTTATTCCCAATCAAGCACCTCCAGCCAACAGTCCCCCAACTTACCACACAGATGAGGTAGATGCCCAGGAAGACCTGGCCGGTGGACTGGAGGGAACGGCTGCGGGGTTTCCGACGGTAGAGCTCCCCAGCACCGCTAGCCAGCACAAGAAATCCACCAATGATGGCAACTGTGCGCGAGTACATACGGACCTAAGCCAAGGCAAAGGGACCCCAGTCAGGAACTGCAGCTGCCACATATCTCCTGACTGCCCAGAGCACAGAACTGTCCTCTCTATGCATCCCCTTCCATTTGATGAACTCTCTTACCATTTCCAAGTGTGGTGGGCAGGTACAGCAGAGATAGATAATTCTTTTTATCAGAAGTGGCCCAAAGGGGTTAATAAAATTGTCCAAGATCCTACAGAAAGTAAGTGGCAGAACCCAGATACCAAAGGTTGTCTCCTTCCCACCCCCAGGCCTGCAGACTAGAATCCCAATGTTTTTTTGGCTATATAGTATAGTCTGTTCCATAAAAAAACCATCGATCGCACTGTCCTGTAGCTGTTCACACATCTGCCTCCCCTACTGGACAGACAGCATTCCTTGAGGGTAGTGCCTTTGTCCAGGCCTATCTCCAAGCCCACAATGCCTGGCAGAGGTTCTGTCATTTACAGGCTTAAATACTGCACTAGGATTACTTAAATTTCATAAAATCAGATCTTTGGACCAGGCACTCTCCAAGGTTCCTTTTGCCCTATGAGTCTGAGATTACTAAACTAACGTTTAAAGGGTTCTGGAAACCAGGTGACCTGGATCCTGGTTCCGCCTGTAATGAAAACTGTGGTATGACCTTGGATAAGTCTGTTTCCCATCCGTGGACCTCACTTTCCACACTCTGAAAGGAAGACTTGTGTGGGCGCTAAGGTCCTTCCATTCTTGCTGTCTCTAATAATCTCCACACGCCTAGGGCTCCCCATCACCCTAGCAAAGTCCTCCCCAGGGCCGATGCGCTCACCTTCAGCCAGTCCCCGTAGTGCACGTAGCCCCCGATGTAGGCAGCGTAGGTGCTAATGGCCAGCTGGAGTGCGGCCCCCAGCGCAAACCAGCGCCGCTTCACGCCGAAGGACATGAAGCTAGCGCACAGCACGGCCGCCCCCATGTCGAAATATAAGTAGGGCACTGGAATGTCGGGCTTCCTGCAAGCCGGGAGGGGGTAAGCAACGAGGTCAGAATGAAAAGGGGAGAAAAGCCTTGAGACCCCTTGAGTTCCCGCCAGCTCCACTGCTTCCCTAAACCGGAGTCCCCTCTTATGACCATGACCCCCGCACTATGCTCGATGCCCACCTTCCTCCGAACCAGCGCTCCTAACAAGTCCGAGATCCCAATTCCTCCCAGCCCAGGGGCCCACTTCTTCCCCACCTCACCGCATCCCTGTTCCTGGGACGCGCCGTACCGCCTCCCACCGCGGGGGCCCGCTCACCGGCGCGCCTCGGCCCTCTCGGCGTACAGCATGAGCTGGCTGAAGCAACCCCAGAAGGGGCAGCGTGTGAGCAACACCGAGCCCAACTGCATGAGCAGCTGCAATATCCATCGTCGCGAACCCACCTTCGACGCCATCTTGGGGAAGGGCAGTCCGCTACGGCCTCAACCGGGTCAGGGAGGCCGGCGCTGGGGGTGCGACACGTAACTTCCGGTTTTGCGGGGTTTGTTTTTAACCCTTCCGTCGGGAAACAAGCTTCTTGTTCTGTAGTTCTGGACAGATGTCCCAGCAACAGAGTTCAGCCTTTCCCTCGGCCCATGGAGGCTTACAGCCCCCTCTCTGTAGCTGAAAAATTGAAAACTAGACTAAAGGAACAGTTGAGTTCAGGACATGAGAAGCCCCGAGTCATAACTTAATGAAGCGAACTAGTCTTTGAATGCTAGACCTGGGCTCCGTTCCTAACGCCAACCCTAATTGTTACTTTGCTCATATCGGCTACACTTTCCAAGATTAATCTGTGAAATGAAAAGGACATCTACCTTAGGGTTGTTGTGAGATTTAAATGTGGCAGTGTTGGTTCTAGCACATAGTAGGGGTTCAATAAACGTACATACTCAAGCCCGAGGAAATCCTGTTTCTGTTTAAATTCAAAGGAAGGGGTTCTCCCTAAGAGTCACCTGTAGAGAAGTCTGGTCTTGGTCTGCCATTCCTATGTCCCCTAAGAGAGAAATGTGATGTGGGAACATGGGACATCTCAAATCAGTCCATTTTTTTTCAGTTCCCATACTCTCATTCTAGCCTAAACTACCATCTTTTTGTGGGTTTAACTGCAGCAGGCCATTTAATTCAGGTTTCTATTTCCCTTGGGGAAAAAAGGGGGCTCATGTACAAACAGCATTTCTGACAATGTGACTTAAAAATTCCCAATCAGCCCTAGCTGGTTTGGCTCAGTGACGAGGGCATCAGCCTGCAGATTGAAGGGTCCTGAGTTCAATTCCAGCCAACGGCATGCACCTCGGTTGCAGGCTCCATGGCTGGGGCACATGCAACCAATTGATGTGTCTCTTTCACATCAATGTTTCTCTCTCTTCTCCTTCCACTCTCTCTGAAAAGCAGTGGAAAAAAATACATTCTGGTGAGGATTTTAAAAATAAAATTCCCAATCAGCCAGTGAAAGCTAGACAACAAAACACCTTTTCACATCTAACTTTTTACAGTCATTAGGATAAAGTTTGGGTATATTAGAAAGAATATGAGAGAGGGATATAGCCATGCAAAAAAAACTAGGGAATGAAATAGTGTAGGTGTATGGTGGGGGCAAGGGATGGGGGGGGGGGTAGGATCTCCAGGCAAGGGGAATGAGAAAAAGCCTGGATTAAAGGTAATTTTGCCTACCTTCCCTGCCCACCAGTGACAATCACATGAGGTATAAGTTTTCATCACCATAATACAAGCACACAGTACAGAATAAACTTTCCAATTGTCTATTTTTCTAATCTCCTCACTCATCCCTGATTCAAATGGAACAAGATACACAACCTTGGGAAGGAGCTAAGGTGTTGAGGACCAGGAATGGGATCATGTATGTCCATAAAATAGTTTTAGGAGCCTGCCCAGGTTGTGTCAGCTGGAACAATCCCCTACCCCAGACCATCCCCATCATAACTTTTAATCACCATCTTCTAATTAAGTCCACAAAAGTGATGCCAGGGACATGTATGAGGGGGAAGGAGAAAAGGATTAATGAAGTTTTCTCCCTTGGTACCCATTCCATCCCAATTCCCTCTGGTGTTCAGTCTTTCTACCTTTTGTTACCCTCTCCCCAGAGGGGTACTGAGGACAAGGGGCCAAATCCCTATTTCTAAGGCTGGGAAAAATGCTAGCTAGCATTGTGCTAGATCACAAGAGGTAAATATGTAGGGGGTCCTAACACCTGAAATGAACACAGCCATTTGTCCCTCCTCCCACCACCTCTGCCTGGACAGACAAGTCCATAAAACTTTTGAGGAACACCCCTTTTTCCTCTTCCACAGCTCTATCTGCTCTCCCCAATCTGGCTGACTCAACTTCACTCTACAGCACCCCCTACCTCTCCAGAGGGCTCCCCTGCTCCTCTGAGCTCCCCCCCCCCCAACTGCACTTGCATTCAGCCATGACTACAGCCACAGCCAAGATGACTAGCATGGTGCCCATGATACCCATCCAGCACAGTAGCTGTCTCTGACAGAGCCCAACCTTCACGCTGCTCAGTACTGCCCCCCCACCAGCCTCCCAGGTCCAGCACAAGTTAGGTTGCCTAGGTCAGCCACATGCAAGTGCCACAGACAGTCCAGCTTCCCGAAGCCCGCTCAGGTCACAGTCGCATACCCAGAGATTATTGGACAGCAGCAGCCATGTGCATGCTGTCCAGATGCCCACCATCACCTTGAACTCGAGGTGCTGCAGCCTGTTGCCTACTAGAGAGAGGAGACCCAACACCTGTAGGGCTGCAAAGGCCTCAGCCTCCAGTTTGCTGATGTCATTCCCAGCGAGAGGACCTCCAAGCCTCGCATGGTGGCCAGGGCTGCATCCCCAACTTGCTGCAGCTGGTTCCCAGCCAGTGAAAGTCAGCAAGAGCCACTGTAGGCAGAAGAGGCCCCTGAGCCTGGCTGTGGCTCAGGTCAAGCTGTTTCAGGTTCCCCAGGCCCCATAGGCTGCAGGGGTCCAGGGTGGCAAGCAGGTTGTGAGAGAGGTCCAGGTGGAACAAAGAGCCCAGGGTGGCCAAAAAGCCCATGGACAGGTGGACCAGCTGGTTGTAGCTGAGGTCCAGCCATTCCAGGAAACCCAGGCCCCCCAGTGCTCCACCAGCCAGATCCCATAGGACATTGTGAGAAAGCAGCAGCATTGGCAGGCCCCACAGGCCCTGGAAGGAGCCTGTGGCACGTAGCTGGATTACTATGGCTCAACTCTTAAGAGTCACTCGGTCAGGAAGCCTGGGAGGGAGGCTGAGCAGGTGGAGGTCCCCAGTCCACCACGCAGCCTATGGCTGGGCAGGTGCATGGTACTGTGTATGCTGCCACCAGATTCCCAAGCAAGGCTGATGCCATTATTGTGGCCACAGCCACTGCGAGGAAGGAGTGGCCACACCTACCCCCTGAGGGGCTAGGGCAAGGATGGCCTCAGGCACTCATGGATAGGGAGACCTTTATGCTTCATTCCTCCAGAACCCTGGGCAAACATGGGAGCTAGGAGAGAAAAATAAAAGCAGATACCATTCACGGGTCTTCTCACTTTCTGGCCCCCCAATGTGGTCTCAAGGAATCTCCCCTCCATTCCCCATGATTTTACCTGCTACCTAGGTTCTAGCAAGAGCCAACTCAGCTGGAGACCCCAGCATCCTGATCCCCCACCCCCAGCCACCTCTCATTCCCTTATTCCTACTAGAATGAAAAGCAATCAGGCCCTACCTGGTTTTGCTCAGTAGTTAGAGCGTCAGCCTGTAGACTGAAGGGTCCTGGGTTTGATTCTAGCCAAGGGCACGTACCTTGGTTTCAGGCTCAATCCCCAGCCCCTGTGGGGTGCATGCAGGAGGCAACCAATTGATGTTTCTCTCTTACACTGATGTTTCTCTCTCTCCCTTCCACTCTCTCTGAAAAGTAATGGAAAAAATATCCTCAGGTGTGGATTAAAAAAACAAAAAAAAAAAGCAATCAGGGAAGATGGCCTTTCTAACCCTCCAAATCCCTTTTCCACTCCAACTTCGTACCTCACCTCACTTATTTCTCACACAGCTCCAGCAGAAATGCCTTCTCCTATCTGCTGGATAGAGTCCTAACTAGATCCTGGCCTAATCTAGCCACTGAGGTCAAGGCCTTAGGCCTCAGAAGCCCAACGCACTCACCTATATTCTTGGCACCACATGCTGAATGCAGCCCCAGCCAGGAATGGCGGTGGAAAGAATCTCAGCTTTTGTTACCTGCCCTCTTGGCCTCAGGCCAGAGCCCCACCCCCCAAAGCAGTAAAGATCTCAGCTCCCAGGGAAGCCATGGCCCTGAGGGTGGGAGACATAGGTTGAGGACACCTCCAAGATCTTATGGTCATATCCAGAAAGCAGGACCCTGCCCTGTTCTAAGAACAGATCCACCCCCCTCCCCTTTCTCCCTTCTGGAACCCCACACTCTGCTCTATTTTATATCAGGATGGCTCCCCTTGGAGCCAGGTGTCTCATCTTTCATTCTATACTACCTGCCTAATAAATCTGCCATCATCTATAATTCACCTAGGTCTTGCCTAGACACAAAGGAAGGGAATGCTCTCTTGTTCTCACTAGTCCAAAGGTCAAAATACTCCACTCCGGCTTTCAAAGAGTACCTAGCATCTCCTTCTGAAACAGAGAGGGCTCTGGGAGCAGAGGGGTCTGTACCCAGTGCTTTTGCCTGGCCATAGGAGGCCAAACAAGTTACTTTCTATGTTCCCAAGTGGGCTCATTAGCTCCACACAGCAAATTCTTAAAAGAATAATGGCATTTGGAAGAGATGGTTACTAAGGGCCAAGCATCTCATTAAAGGCTTCATTTAATCCTCAACTGAGACACTCATTTTACAGATGAGGAAACTGATGCAAGGCAAAGCCAGGCAAGTTGCCAAGTCATACTGCTAATTAGTAGCAAAGATGAAATCTGACAGACAACTCAGGCCTGTCTGAATCCAGCCATGTTCCTAACCACTAAGCTACAGTGCCCCAAAGACTGGGCCACTGTCCCCCATGCCAGCCAAACGACCCTCTAAGAAATCATAATCTACAGATTGTCCCCTGAATGGGAAGAGCAGAATGGGGTCCACCACCAACCTAGGATATGAATCTGAGCCTTTAGCTGATCAGACTTGTGCTCCTTTGAATTAATTCAAGTACTCTGGTTCAGCAAACTATACTGGAAAAACTTGAAGAATCACTGCCAATAATCTTTGAGAAAACATTACAAACAGAAGGTTGCCAGAGACTTGAGCAAAAGTTCCAATTTTCAAGTGAGAGAAGCAAGTATAACAATTAATAAAATTCAAAAAGGGCTCACTGAACATGCTGACCAGTTACCTAAACATGATGACCACTAGGTGCTCACATGACTCTACTAAAAATCAGTGATTCTCATACAATCTGATTTCTTTTAACAGGGTTACTGGATGGCTGTCACAGGCAAACATCTGGATCTTATTAAAGTCTCTCACGATATCCCTTTGGAAGACAGTTTATAAAAACTGGAACTAACAAAACATTGGGAAGGATAACTAGCATATTATAGAATTGAGATTTGTAAAAAGCTCTTAATAGGCTGGAATAGTTGGCTAAAAGTAAGCCATTTAACTGAAGATAAGACAGCTCCCGGTCACATCTGCCGGTTTAGTAACTCCTGTGCTCCTCACCTAAGGGCTGCCAGGAAAAGGAAACATCCTAAAGTACAAGTACTGGCTTGCAGGAGACCTGAGACTAGTCTAGCCACAGTTCTAGAAATGAGCAGCTACTTGGAGGACAAAAGGGCACAAAACAGCTGTCACATATTGCTTCTCAAAGCAGTAAGCTTCTCATCAATCAAAGGGCTCAAGTAGGGGCAGTCTGTGGGAGCTATTTAAACTGGGAGGCTGGACTATTTCACATGAGCTCCAAGATCCCTGGCATCTCTGAGTGCTGGGATACTTGCGCTGAGCCTCCCATACCACACCTGGGCCAGCCCCGGCACTGGAGGCATCCTATATTTTTGCACACTGTTCACATACTGACTCCTGGATTTACATGGCTGCACGTCTTTCCTATAGCCAGCACAGGGGGCATAACAAACAGCAAGACATCAGAAAGCCCAATCGGAACAATAACCGAAGTATATTTGATGACAGCATCCATCTGTAGGGGTGAATGTTCCATCACTATATTACTCCCTTCCAAATACCCTCAACTGAAATCCCTTCTCCCTCTATACAGATCTGATGAACACCCTGGTTGTACCCAACTATTCACCTGCTGTGTCTGCACCCAAGTCACTCAACACAAGTAACACAAAGTCACACAATGGGCACCTGGCTAGCTGCACCCTAAATGCACAAGCACACCTCTCTAAAAGGAACTCAACAATCTTATGTACTTCCCTTGCGTGTTTACTGAGCCACAGGACACATCCTCCCTCACCCTCACCTCCCTGCCAAATCTACAAACGCACCTTCCACTGTACTACTGTCTTCTCCTTCCTTCCTCTTTACAGTGAAGGAAGAGCCCCCTCCTATCAGAGGCCAAAACATCTACTGTGGCCATGAATCTCATCCCCCATTTTTGTAGAGTTCATGACAAGGTAATGACTAAGTGTGTAGCTTCGGCCCAGTCCTCTCCTCTGAATTCCAGGCTCACCCTCCAGCTGCCCAGCTGCCATCTGCTCTTCAGTGTTTCATCAGCAAGACAAAATGGCAAAACAGTACTTAGTTTTTCCACAAACCTCTTCCTCTCCCATTGTTCATCATCC
The DNA here is from genome assembly GCF_964146895.1 of Miniopterus schreibersii. NCBI lineage: Eukaryota > Metazoa > Chordata > Mammalia > Chiroptera > Miniopteridae > Miniopterus > Miniopterus schreibersii. Next base: position 23,955,147 of record NC_138116.1, read on the forward strand.
ACCGAGAAGTCATTCTTAGTTCCTCTTTCCCTCACCACCTTGCCCTCACATCCAATACATCAGCAAGTCCTATCAGTCCTGCAATCACTTCTGTCAACACCATCTCTTGCCTAGACTACTACAACCGCCTCTTAACACAAGTCTTCCTGCTTCCACTTTTGCCACCTAACATCAGGTTAAATCCCTTGACAGCTTAACACCCTCCAACAGCTCCCCACTGTGCCAAGAAGATTCCAGTCCCTTCAATGGCTACAAGGCCCTGCATGAAGTGGCTCCTGCCCACTTCTCTATCCTGCTGACTAGGCTTCAGCCACCTATCTCCTAGAGATTCCTAAACATCCCAAGCTCTTGTCAGCCTCGTATCTAGCACTGACTATTCCTTCTACCCGAGCACTCTTTGCTGTCACCTTGTTCTTCAAATTTCAGCTTAAATCACATCTCAGAGGCCATCCCAGCATATTCTCTTTAAAACAGTACACAAACCTTCCTATAGCAAAGCATAAGCAACTACTTCAAGCCAGAGACCAGAATAAAGGGGGCCCGCTTAGAAAAGTAAACCACTTGTTAGTACCTCCACTGAAGATTACCTGTTGCAATCAGCCCCAGAATGATTGGTTGGGGAAAAGGGAGAAGAGGTTACTTGAGAAGTCACTAGAAATATGCCTTACCCTCACCTCACCAGTTCAGGAAGAAACTTTGTTCCACTTTAGACTTGTCAAAAAAATTGAAAATTAAAGGAAAATGAGACAGGGAGGCCTCAGTCTGACCAGCCTTGGTCCCAGTTGCCCGCATCTGCTCTGGAGAAATCAGGGGCAAGCCCAGCTGCTTCTCAAGCTGGAACGAGGTACACCTTCCTTCCCATCTCCTCCCATGACCTTTATTGGTCCCTTGTCCTCTTTCCAAACTTGACTTCAAGCTTTCTTCAAAACCCAGTCAGTACTGGATCACATCTTACCTTGGCTCAGGCAACTCAGTTATTAAACTGATGACTTTCAAAACTTTACCTTCAGTCTTACCTCAATGGTTGGGTGCTGGAGAACAATACAAAAATGTGTAAGTCACAACCTTTGCCTTTGAGCCCCAAATTCCCCATTAGGCCACTAAAGATAAACCTAAACAAGTAACTATAATACAAATTATTCATGCCACATGACATGATATAAACAAGTTACATGAATCACTTTCCGTTTTAATTGTCAAGGATGGCTTCAGAGGTGGCTCTGAAGCAAGGCATTGTAGGAAAGACATAGAAGACAGAATTACTGAGGTTGCACATAACCTCAGAGATCACCCAGCCTCATATCTTTTATATATAACACATCTAACATGCCAACAGATTATAGAGTGCACTTTGTGGGCCAAGGATGAGAAAACGAGTTGACAAGTTTCTTTTGACATTGTGAAGTGCACTGCATTTTCAGAAATCCAAAGGACAGAAGCGTCTTAGAACCTAGAGGACATGAAAGATGTTAACAATGTCTTAGGTGGCAGATGGAAAATGTTTGCCTTATTTTCTAATTTTCCTGTAATAAGCCATGTAAGAACATAAAAGAACTTGTTCTGAAACTTTATAACCTAGCAGCAGCCCATCACCAGTGGATGGCATCCCTTTTTCACCTGTAAGATACTTCATGGTGTTAAACCCCTGAAGTTTAGGCAGTACAGGCTTGATGATTTCAAGTTTCTTAAAAGGGAATTCTCTGGCACCCACAGCTTGCAGCAGTGATGGGAAAACAAATCCACCACCTACACAATGATCATCTTCCAACTGAGATGACCAGTCCCCGTTCCCACACTCTTGTCCCTACCACTCATCTTGTACATTGTAGCTTCTAACATCATACATTCTCACCACAGTATCCTCCGTCAACAGGACAGTAGGTGCTAGTTCAGTATATGACTGAAAACCCTCTACTCCTTCTTTAACCAGCATATCTTATGGAAGAACAGATTTATTTATTTGTTAATCCTCGCCCGAGGTTTTTTCCCATTGATTTTTTTTTTTAGAAAGGGGGGGGAGAAACATGGATGAGAGAGACACATCGATTGCTTGCCTCCCACATGCACCCTAACCGGGGCCAGGGATTGAACCTGCAACCCAGGTACGTACTCTTGACCAGGATCTGAACCCACGACCCTTTGGTGCATGAGCTGACACTCTAAACACTGAGCAACACCAGCCAGGAAGAACAGATTTTGACACATTCTTAGCTTCAAAAGTGTTAAGGAACCTTTACCCTGTATCAGTGGTTCCCAGGTAGGAGCCCCTGAACCAATATTGACATGTTTGAGCAACTTTCAAAATTTTAAAACGCTAATCAGTAATGAGCTGCTCAGCTTGAACGGCAGATTCAGTATCAACTCAGTGTGGGAAGGCTGTTTATACCAAACAAACTGGATGTTCTAAACAGCAGTAAACCCAAAGGCATATGTAGCAATGAGGAGGTAATCGGGTGCTGGGGTATAGAAGTGTGTGTATTTGGAGAGGAAGGAGAATGTCTCAAGGCCAAGGAGACAGTACAAAACTACCTGTATGTTTCATCACAAATGGAAGACTTCTGGCACCACACTCTTCAACAGTCCAATGTTCTTTCAATCATAAGGGGCAATTTCGGCCACTCGCCTGTCTCCTCTGTATCCCACCCTAAACCTGGCAAACAAATGTGAGTAGTACACATGCCAATAGTTTGGAAACTCACAAAGCAGTAGTGGGACCCCACAGGTTTTGTTCCAGCTCTGCCACCACAGGTAGCAGTGGTACTCTCAATACGTCCCTCACCCCAATGGAGCTCACTGCCCTTCTTTCTGCAAAATGAGCAATTTTCAAATTATAATCAAAGAAATTCTTCAGGGGCTCCAGGGAAGGGGTAGGGGTAAGATCTGTGAGAGGCTGAGAGGACAGGGCTCTGACACCCCTACCCCTGCCCAAACATTCTACATATTAGTCTCATTTAAAACGCCATCTAAACAGACTTCTAAAACAAAGTTGAAGCCTCTGGAAATCATCTAATCCAATCTCATCTCAGACTTCACCATCATAGGACCAATAGAACATTTATATTATTTAGAGCATCTTCTAAGTATTAGGCATTTTCAATATCTTTCTTAACCCTTCACACCAATTCTAGGAGATGGGTATTAGTTCCGTTATTTACAGTTGGAGAAACAATGGTGCAGACAGGTGAAATGACTTATCTACAATACAAAGTGAGGAAATAAAGATGTGGACCCTGGCCAGTGTGGCGCAGTTGGGGTGTCGTCCCATACACCAAAGGTGGCGGGTTCGATTCCCAGTCAGGGCACACAGCCAGGTTGCAGGTTCGATTCCCAGTCTGGGTGCATGTGAGAGGCAGCTGATCAATGTTTCTCTCTTTCCCTTCCCCTCTCTCTAAAAATCAATTTTAAAAAATTAAATTTAAAAAAAAGATGTAAGGATGTGAACTGAAGCCCGTTATTCTACACCTCACTGCCTGTCTTTCCCACCACACTAACTCTCTCTCTTGAACTACTTAAAGTTCCCCCTCATCACTTCATAAATTAAAACCAGAGTCAAAAGTGCTTCCTACCAGAAACAGTACTGTCTCCCACTCACAGATCTAGGGACTAACAGGACGTGATAACACAGGAGATGTGGCAGCGCCTCCCCTGGGCTTGCTATTTCCCACTAATTACCTTCACCCCTTTAATCGTACCTCTTAGGTTCTCTAGATCTTGCAAGGTCTCTTCTTGTTTCCCTTTTACCTTCTCCAGAAGTCTACATTTCCATGCATACTAAATCAAAGGCATGGTACTTTAAGTTCTGGCCAATGGCAGGTGAATATGAAAGTTTACTTCTCAGTCTTCTCTCATTTTTCCTCTAAACAGTCCTGTTACAAATGGTTTAATGCATGTACCATTTATTCTCCTACTCCACTTACACACAGCTCCCAATCCTGGATGCCCTTCTTAAATTACACACTTTGTACCGTATTTCTGGATGAGTTCTCAAGGAGTAGAGGAGAGAGGGTATAGAGTAGGAAGCAAAGAAACTAAAGGGAAAAGTCAAATCAAGCACACATATTCTCAGATCCTCTCCCTCTGGGGCCTCTAAAGCACACACAAACCCGAGACATGAGTGATGGTTAAAAAAATTTGGGTTTTTATTGTTTTTGCTAAACAATACTAAAAAAAATTTCATTTTGAAGGCAGGGCTTGAATTATTTAATTTTGATCCATTTATTTAATTAAAAAAAAAAAGGAAAGGGGAAAGAGATCATGGCCAAAAAAATAGTAGTTAACCCCCACCCCACCCCCAAAGCTCTAGCCAGTCACATGAGCATCACCCACATCCCACTCAGTGCCCAATACTCAAAGGGTGGCACACTCTGCCCCACTGGACCACCCTGAAGGCATGGAGCAACGGGTGCCAGTTTTGGCTCTCAGCAGGTTATTCAAACCAGACAAACTGGTGGGCTAAAGTCCAGAACTCTTTCCAGGTTTTCTGCCCATCGGCTGAGCACATACAAACTGTCATAAGCTTGTAAAATTTAAAGAGAGTGGGCATGGGCATAAGAGTAGGAGGTTAGCAGAAGAGAAACTATAGGTAACCCAAGTTTTCTCCTGGGCTGGTGACTCTGAATTCGCACGCAAAGAGAGGTCGGGATAGGTGGACTCCAGGTTTCTCATAAAGAATATCATTCCTCAAAGAGGAGCTGAGATGTGCCATGCAAAATAGTTCCGCAGAGGACACTGGAGAAAAGGGCGGCTGACACTCTCATCTAGGAGACAGGAGAGTGGTGAGGAGATTCTTCTAGTACCATGAAGACAAAAGGCAGAAGGAGAATCCTGAAGTTTCAGCCAAATGTGAGACTGATATACACATAAAGACTAAAAGCCATCAGGAACCCTCAAAGCCAATTCCCATCTGCATACGCTGTGAACTAAGTCAAGTTAGTTGCCTGGCTATGGGTGGTGGGGAGGGCAACACATTTTTATTTTCAGAGGGATGAGGTGGGAAGAGTGGCCATGATCTAGTAAAAAGAGACCTGCAAGAAGCAGAAAATATTTAGAGAACATTTTAATATATATTTTCATATATATATTTAAAGTTAAGAAAAATAAAACTAATTCAAGCCATGCCCTGTGCAAAAAAAGAAAAAAAAAGGGAAAATTTAAAGTGAGACCTCTGTCTGCTGTTCTAGTCTCAACTTAAGTATCACAGTCAGCTTGTTACTTTTATTTTGGAAGAGAAGATGTAAAAGTTTCTTTCAATCATTCAGAAGGCAAGTGTAGCCACTTATAAAAACAGAATGGCAGGGACAGACTAGGAAATGAAAGTCAGAGGTGAAAGGGTAGAGCCAGAAAGTAATTTTCAAAAATAAAATTAACAAGGTGACTGTTCCAGAAGGGGGCTGTGAAAAGGACATGGTGGACCAAAGTCTGTTAGTCAAGTAATGATTCAACTTTTAAATTATTCTCTTGTTCTTTTTGTTGGGTGTTTTGTTTGTTCAAGTCTAAGATTTAGAAATGCTGACCCTTTGTTAACAAGAGCCAACAGGAAACATAGGATCCCTTCCCTCCCCCGGCCTGCCTCCGCTGAAGCCACCACCATCGCCTCCTTGGCTGGATGCTGGAAGAGTCCTCCATGTATGTGGACTCAGGATGACAGGGCAGCCTCCTTCTGTGGTTGCTGGGCTTGTGAACGCTGCAGTATCTTTTGGCTTTCCACATCTCTAAAATGTTTTTCAACCTGAAAGAGACCAGTCAGCCTAGGTCAGAAAAGGAGATAGGCACTCAAGGCCTCTCAAACAGTCCACTCCAGGTTTCAACAGCCCCATCCTGGCTGACCAGCCCACAGATTATTCAGGCGCCTTTGCCTTTGCTGTCTGTTGGCCCTTCCAACAAGGCAGGTGGAAGTCACCTGTTTCAGCCACATTTTTTGCAGCTTCAGCTAAGAATGGCTAAAAGAAGATGAATCTATAAACTAAAATAGAAATTGAAGAGAAATTATGATCTAAAATCCCTCTCTCTTCTTCACACAAGTACAGAACAGAAAGCTGGTGGGAAATTAGTCTTTAAACTTTTTATATCCACAATGTTGGTCAATGCCGTTTTTTTTTATAAATGCTACAACTCAACCTAAAAAGTCAGGTGACATATGCAGGGTCAGAGAGGCCAAGGGCAACTAAGATTGAGGCCAAAGGCTGATTTATACCAACCAGCCTTTCCTAAGAACCCAGCCTGAGATCAGAGGAACTGCTCAGGCCCAATACCATGGAATTCCAAAAAGCCACACATTACAGAGGACCACACTGCAAACGACCACTTGCTTTATTTCACACTACCCACTGGTTCCACCCCCGCAGGAGTGTCCAAGCCACAGCTGTAGAGCAGCACACTGCAGGGAGACAGGGTGGCAAAGCAGGGCTATTCGCAAGCTGGCTGTGTAAGAGGAGGCAGAAATCTGTAACACACTGTCCCGTCCTGATGCTGGTGGGTGAAGGCCAAGGAATCATCCTCACTTATAAAGTTTCATGGCTCCTTTACTTACTATTTTGCGTACATGGCTCAGTGCACTCCCCTCTTTGCCTTTACAGTTTTCCACTTGATATGGGGGTGTAATAACAACTTCTTCCATGACTATGATGTTTTTTTCTTGCCATTTACAGTCTTTAATGCTGGAAGGAAAAGAAAACAAGTAAAAGTTACCTCCTGCAGGCATCTCACACCTCCTGCCGACCCCAAGTTCCCAGCTCACCACCCAGCCAACAATAGTTGCCAGCAGCGCATAGGAAGCAGTAGCCAAGAAACATTTCATAGGCACCAGTGGCTAGGAAAAGCAATGAAACTGATGCACATTTACTCTGAGGAGGGCCCAGAAGAATTGCTCTGAGGCATTAGGGACCTAGAAACCCATAGAAAACTTGGTGGCAGCCCCTGAAGGTCCAAACCAAATTGAGTTACAAATAAACAGTGAGGCTCAGGCCAATAGATTCAACTTAAGTAGCAGCCCAAGGCAAGGGATGGTAAACTTTTTATATAAAAAGTCAGACAGCAAATATTTTAAGCTTTGCAAGCCATACAATCTCTGTCACAACTACTAAACTCTGCCACTGTACCACAAAAGCAGCCACAGATGATATATAAACAAATAAGCAGATTTAGCCCAGCTGGTGTGGCTCAGTGGTTGAGCATCAACCCGAAACCAGGTCACAGTTGGATTCCCAGTCAGGGCACATGCCTGGTTAAGGCTCAATCCCCAGCAGGGGGCGTGCAGGAGGCAGCCAATCATGATTCTCATCCTCGATGTTTCTCTCTCTCTCTCCCTCTTCCTTCCTCTCTCTGAAATCAATAAAACATATTTTAAGAAAACAAACATAAAAAACGACAACAAATAAGTAGATTTGGCCTGCTGGCTATAGTTTGCCAACCTTTGGCCTAGGGAGAAATGGCACCTTTAGAAAGAGAGAACAAATTCCCCATCTTATTGTGATCTGTACTCTGCCCACTACCTAAAATGGAAGCTGCTCCTCAAACTTGTCCTTCTCAATTATCAGACAGCTGGGCCCTTGCCAGACTGGGAAAACCCATTCCAGTTCACACTTTGGGAAACCCAGGACAGCTGATACTACTAAGAGAATTCCTTCACATACCTGTAAATGTTCAGATACTCACACCATGGACTCAAACAGCTCTGATGCCAGCTGCCATCTGTGCACCAGACCCAGGTGGTTAAATAGGGTAACATAAGGCAGCAGGAGGGAGGGGGGTGTCAAATGTTTCAGTTTTTCAGCAACCAGGGAAGCTAGTGGAGAGTCAAATGACTTCTGCTGTGACAAAATGTCTTTTAGGAGGTGGTAATACGGTGGCCTTCTGCTCTCCCTAACTCCCTATGTTCACCCCAATGTACAATTGGGAAAAGCAAAACAGATATAACTTTTCCGTAATAAAACTACATAAGCTTTTAGAAAAAGGTACAACAAGATTAAAATAATAAAAGACAAAGAAATCACTAGTTCTAAATTACCGAATACTAAGTCTGGAAGGGACCCTTAGGGATAATCGAATCCAAAACTAAATCTTACAGATGAACAAACTGAAGCCCAGAGAGACAACTTGTCCACAATCACACCATTCTTCTGTATGGTAAGACAACAAGTACCCACATAGATGTCAAGGTATTGCCAACACACTACCCAGCTTCCCTGGTGACTTTCAGGAACCTGAAAGTCAGCTACCAGACAGCCCAGCCACGCAGCATTACCCCTGGGGCAAGGGACCCCTATGTTCCCCCAACTCACGTCTTGTGAATGGTCTGGAAGAGCTGCTGGCCCTCTAGGGAGACACCAGCGCTGATTGCATAGGCCTGGCTCAGCTTCTCCTCCTTCTCTGTCCGTGCTTTGCTGGCAAGCTAAAGTGGGGGAGAGGAAAGAGACTCAGGAAAGTAATCACCTTCATTCTTCCCAACAGTCAGGCCAAAACTGAGGAAAGGAGGCCGGGAAAGACAGGTTTGGGTAGGTTCAGTTTTCTCACACAGAGCAAAAGTGAAACAAATACACACAATATACCTGAATAATTTACTGCTTTTCCTGGCAAACATTCCTTCCTTCCAATATTTTGAATGCCTACCATGTGCCAGACATTCACTATGTTAAGCTACAGATACAGCACTGAAGGGGGGGAGCGGAGATAAGACTATAAACAAAAACATAAACAAGGTAACTTTACACAGTTGTAAGTGCTAGGAAGAAAACAGAGCAGGGCAATGCGATACAGTGTGACTGGGGAGCTACCTGATGGGAAAGCGATGGTCAGAGATAAAAGGTAATACAAACATTTCTATGAAAGGAGAGAATTAAGAATATTTATCAGTTACTGTGCTAGAGCCTTGGGTTTAGAAATTAATGTCTACCACACCTTCACAAACCAGAACTTGAGGCTCTAAAGACTCTACCTTTCTAGCACCATTATCTGTGCTCACACAGGGAGCCAAGACTCAAGTAAACCTAACCATGGATATTGTTCACCTTCAGCTTGAGCTGAAGAGCAATCCTGCTCTTTAGAAAAAGGGTCTGCATTCTACCTCATGTCTATTCCTTAACAGCCCTCTAGTGAAATAATCACAAACTGATCAAATGAAATTCTAATAAAATATAGGAAATCCTTCCCAACAGGGGTGCGGCCCTGTCAATCCTGTTGCACCTCTAACACATTTTTTTACCCCTACCCCACACTATTGGTTGCTAGAGACTTGACATACAAATCTGAGTGTAAGACAAAACAAATAGACTCAACAAGATGGTTAAAACAAACAAAAGAAAGATAATGCATCTGAAAGTCAAATGATTTGGAGATTTTCAGACACATGAACAGTTAGTACTGATGCTGCAGCACATTAAAGACATGAGCAAACACACAATTTGTTCTGAAACACCAGTTCCTTAAATACAGAGAGGTACCTCCAGCACAATCACAAAGTACCTAGATGCCTGGAATTCTTAAACACTTGTATTCTGCTTTAACAGTGACCCTTCAAACCATAAACCAAATATTGTTCTACAGGGGGAAAAGTAAGCAAAGTATCTGTCTACTGGTAAAATGAAGCACTTTATTGAGGTGTGGGTTAGACTATGAAGATGAGAAAAAGAGGCCTTCAAATGGATTATGAGGAACTGGGGAGTCTCATCCCTGCCTCTGAGTTTCAGAGACTGTGTGAGGAAGGAGGGGATCTCAGCACAAAAGAGCTAGCTCACATATACACTATCATTTCAGTCTCCCTAGGTCAAAGAGGGAAGAAAGACTAAGACTCTGCAGTGATTTGAAGTCAGAGCTCCATTTTCACATGGTCGTCAGGACATGGAGAGAGACAGACAGCAGCAGTAAATAATCTTTTAAGCCCGGTCCTGCCATTTGGCCCCACTAGACTACAACTTCACAAAGAAATAAATGCACAGGGCTGACAGCATTCCTCCGAGCATTGGCAATCCCAAGTGCAGCAAGAAAGCCTGTGGCTTGAAAGCACTCAGTTTCTATTGAAAGAGAACCGTTGGTGGTATATGTTAAGTGGCAACAAGCAAAGCTTACTCAGTCACCAAGAAAACCCTAGTAACAGGAGTTTTCTTGAGTCTCAGTTTCCCAACAACCCTGTAGAAAAATCTAAAGTCTCCAAGGAAAAGGAGGAAAAACTGCCCAGCCAGGCGTGGCTCAGCAGTTGAGCATCGACCTAGGATCCAGGAGATAGGGGTTCAATTCCCAGTCAGGGCACATGTCCGGGTTGCGGACTAGGCAGCTGATCAATGACTCTCTCATCATTGATGTTTCTCTCTCCCTCTCCTTTCCTTTCTCTGAAATCAATAAAAATATTTAAAAAAAAAAAAAAAGGAAAAACTGAAGCACAGCAGAATTTCCCTGGATGAACCAAGCTCCTACAGAGCTCCTGGGAAGCATCTGGTGGTCACACAGATGTTTACCCCATGAGCATGCAGGAGGATCTCACTTTGAGGTTTTTTTAAAAATGTTTATCCCTGAAAACCAAAAGCATCTCCCAACGTTGGGTCAGACAAAGCTGCTCCTATAAAGCTTGTGTTGATTACAGTAAAATATCCTTGTCACCTACATAGTAGGTTAAAAACGTAACATCACTCATCCAGTGAGAGAGAAGAGTTGGCTCAGGGAAACCAGGCATTTATGCAGAATATTTTAGAATGGAACTCACAAATTAAGCCAAAAGAGGACAGGGAGGAGAGGAGGCCAACAGAGGAGCCACTTTTGAATTTTTACTAGAGGCAGAATAAAATGGATATAAATCTCAGCCAGAAGCAATGTTTGGACAGCCTGAACAACAGCAACACAATAGTTATAGAACAATTATTTCAAAATACCTCCCCCCCAAATACTAGTTGTACAGTCTCTTCTAAAGGCTCTGAAAGCAAAGAACAGATGATTCTCCATGTCAATTCATAGTGCAAACAGATCCCAAATGCTAAATGATATGAAGGAGAGCTTTGGAAAAGATAGCAGAAATCAGTGTAAGTTGACTATATTTCAATTTGCTCCAATATCCTCAACTACTCTTCCTGTACCTACAATTGCACTTTGAGTCACCTACAATTTGCAGTGCGGTGAGTCCAGGGGTCTGGACTCACCGCAAACCCTGACAACTCCAGTTGTCAGTTTATAGATTATTTTCATGCCAATATGAAAAATGCTTGTATCTGATATTCAACAGATCTGCTTTCACCAGGAAGTTGTACAGGGTAAATTTCTTCCACAGAGGACCCCATCGACTAGGCAGGAGGACTACCCTCACAAAAAGAATCTAAAAGTGTTTCTCCTCAAAATTGGCAGTAAGAGGAGAGGAAAATTACCTTGTTCTTTCTTGGCATGTTCCTAAAAACTGGTGAAAAATGTGGATAAGCCTACTTCAGTAAAGCAAGTGACTATCACTCTAACCTCGTTAGCTGTTATACAGATCTAAGTTTTCCCACATCATATTTTTGTAAACTAATATCTGTACATGGTCCATTTATTCCAAGTTGATAAGTTTATAGTATTGTGAAACTGCCAGAGGGAACTCATAAGCTGCCCTTAGTAGAGAAGATGGGAGGGTCACAAGGACCCACCTTAGCTTGGAAGGGTTGGTTGGTCATCAGGACTGCAATTTCTTATTTTTATTTTTTTATTTTCCTCACCTGAAGATATGCTTTTTGATTTTTTTTTTGGAGAGGAAGGGAGAGAGAGAGAAAGAAACATCAATGTGAGAAAGAAATATGGATCAGTTGCCTCCTGTAGACGCCCCAACCGGGGGTTGAACTCCCCACAACCCACATATGTGCCCTGACCAGGAATCGAACCCATCACCTTCCAGTGTATGAAATGACGCTGCCACCAACTGGGCCACACTGGTGAGGGCAGGACTGCAGTTTTTTAAATTCAATGACTTTCACCATACTACATTCAATTTCAATACAAACATGCAGGCTGCTGGCCTCTCCCAATCAAAACTGAAGAACTAACTGGTTAGATTCTCAAAGAATATTAAAGGCACCAACTTTTAGAGTACACTGGGTTCAGGCAAACCAAGAAACACAAACCTACAAATATTTGTTACTAATGTGCATACAGATTAATTGAAAAGACTGTACAAGACAACTTGTGCTTACCTGCCTCTCTTTTCATTTTGTATTTCCCAGTAAAAACAGTTATTCCTGGTCTACTAACCTGTGCTTCCTCCTGTGGCCATTTTACATATAGCACCTTGATGTGGGTAACGGAGAAAAGTACATGAACTTGATACCAAAGCACGTTAATATTAAAAGGCTTCTAATCATGGCTGCTGCTGGCTACCCCTTGAGTCGATGAATTAATGAACACCAATGGCACACATCTCTTCCTACACTCAGTGACATGGAGATGAGAAAGCAGCCACAACAAAATCCAAACAATATACACTTCATCTTGTTATTTAGTCACCAGCTAAGCCATTTTATTTCCATACACCCAGTCCAGAAAAGCACAGGTGCTGTGGGGAATCCAGAGGGATTCTTACTGCAAGCATTTAGCAGGCTGTGACAGCTGACACAAGGGAAGCAGAGCCGAGAGGAACCTGCTGGATATGACCTACTGACTCCAATGAGCCACTCTCAGTTTGTCTTCTCTGTGTATTTGGGCCTTCCAACCAGCTGCCCTTACAGAGGGGTTGGGAAGCACTGCAGCTGCTGCCCTGGAACTGCCAGTGCTGCCTGCAAGGCCTGGTGGAGGCTGAGGGATGGCAGACTAGAGGCAGCCAAGAACAACTGTCATCCTAAGGGCCCCTGCTTGCTCCTGCTATTTCAATTCTGAGGTGCACTCTTGGAAAGCCCTCATTCTTAGCAACAAGCAGTCTCTCTCTCTCTCCCCCTTTTTAAAAAAAATGTTTTTTCATTGATTGAGAGAGGGAGGAAGGGATAGGGATAGAGAGACAGAAACATCAATGAGAGAGAAACAACAATCAGCTGCCTCCCGCAAGGCTCCTCTAGTAGGGATGGAGCCCGCAAGCCAGGCATGTGTCCTGACCAGGAATCAAACCAGGACCACTTGGTTCATAGGTCAACACTCAACCACTGAGCCCTCAGGGCAACAAGCAGTCTCTTAAAAAGTATTTCTTCCGCCCCAGCCCGGTGGCTCAGTTACATGGAGCATCGTCATCCCATACATCAAAAAGGCTGTGGGTTCTATTCCTGGTCAGGGAACATACCTAGGTTGCGGGTTTGATCCCTGGTCAGGGTGTGTATGGACGGGAATCAATCAATGTTTGTTTCTCTCTCTCTCACTCTCTCTCAAAATCAATAAACATATCCTCGAGTGAGGATTTAAAAAAGAAAAGTATTTCTTCCAACTACCAATATCCTCAAGTCTTCTTTCTTGTTCCCTAGCTAAAAATTCCTGTCTGAAAGTTTCTAATAAAATACTGTTCTTTACAACCTTGGATGGCTGGGAACTCAAAAAATAGAGTACTCGCTTAAAGTTGTATACCAGAATACATAAAAATTAATCAAAACATTAAATCAAACACCAGAATGGTAGGAAAAAAAAAAGGCCTGGTAGTGAACCTTAAAATTCTAAGAGCTAAACTTGTTGAGCAAGAGTTTACTACGTGCTAGGCACCAAGCTACACACTTTACATGTATTAAACTTTTTATATGCACAACAATCCTATGAAACAGGGACTAAAATTACTCCTACTTAATAGATGGAGAAACTAGGCACTAGTTTCTCTCAGTCAAAGAGAAAACTGGCCAGGATATAAGTTGAAATTTTACCTTAACAACCTACTTCTGAAGTGTATGTTCAAATTAGCCATCTCACACAGGGCTATTAGAATCAAGAAAGATAATGTGGGTGAAAGTACTAAGTGAGCTATAAAGCATCGTACAAATACTAGCTGTTAACATTATTATAACATCATTATTAGTACAGAGAAAGTAGCTTGTGGGTCATTCAGAAAAATCCATATAACAGAACCTTCCTTAAGTCAGTGAGTTCAGTGTTCTCCCTTCTAGTTTCTATAAGAGCTGCTAGAGAGGCTGTAAGTCCTACACAGAATATCTTCCAAAATATAACTGGAATAAATAAGTTAGAAAATGCCTTTAACTTTGCATACCAAAATGGGGGCTCCACTTTATGGAGTAAAGTGTTGATTTTATTCAATGATAGTGAAGAAGCCATACGTTACTGCTTCCTGGGCTCTGAAGTGAGCAGAAAAAGCAAAGCAAAATTAGAAGAGCCACCCCCTTACCCTTCAAAAGGAGATTCTAGCTCAAATCCCTGTCTACCACTCACTAGCTTATATGAATCTGAGCAAGATGCATAACCTCTCTTAAGCTTTAGTCCAGTCATCTGGGGCGCATCCTGAAGGGTTACTGTGGTAGTTCAGTAAGACATACAGTTGACCCTTGATCTGCATGGTTCATTTATACGCAAATTTTGTTCAACTGGCCCACACAGTTCAAGGGTCAATTCTTCGGTTGGGAATCCACATATGTGGAGGGCCACTGTAGTTATATACGGATTTTCAACTGCGGAGGAGGCTGACACCCCCTAACCCCATGTTGCTCAAGGGTCCACTGTAAAGCACCTAACACCAATACTGGCACTTAACTAGTCCTTTTCCTCCCTTTTTAAAACAACCTCCAGTTTAGCTCACTGACAGAACAGCCAGTTTCTAAACTGCAGAGATGGACAAATTAAGCACCTTCCAAATCAGCTTGATTCCATTAGCTTCCCTCCCTTTACCTAATTATCACTTATTCTTCAAGATCCTACCCCACAGCTACATCTGAGAAGCCTTCCCTAAAATGTTCACTACTCTATGCAAACAGTGAGCACACTACAGCCTGTGAGTTGAATTCAGCCAACCACCTGCTTTAGTTAAGTTTTATTGGAATGGCCATGCCTATATGTTTACATATTATCAACGGCTGCTTTTGCTACAAAGGTAAAGTTGAGTAGTTGTGACAGATCATGTATAGTCCACAAAGCCAAAAATATTTACTATCAGGGCCTTTATAGAAAGTTTGCTTCCCCTGCTCTATGATATCATAGCACCTTGCTCACACCTCCATGAACACTGATCCTGCCATATTGTTACCATTAAAATAAGTGTTGCTGTCCCTCACTACTCCCAACATGAGATTCTTCTTTTTTTTTTTTAATATATCTTTATTGATTTCAGAGAGAGGAAAGGAGAGGGATAGAGAGATAGAAACATCAATGATGAGAGAGTCATTGATGGGCTGCAGCCCACAACCCGGGCATGTGCCCTGACCGGGAATCGAACCCCGATCGCATGAATCCTAGGTCGACGCTTAACCGCTGCAGCCATGCCCAGCTGGGCCCAACATGAGATTCTTAAGGGCAAAGGCAGTGTCTTAAGCATCCTGACATTCCTAGCATCTGGAAGGGAGGGGTAGCAAGAGGGAAGGTGGATAAAAGGACAAGAAACCTTGCCTATTAGTGATCCATAGGACTAACAGTTCCCAGACGTTAAGTGACTAACACAAGGTCACACAATTCATTAGCAGCCATTGTAAAAAGAACCCAGTTCTTCATACTCTCCATTCTACCACACTACACCGTTAGCTTAGGGTACTAGGTAGATCCTTTAATTCTATAGTTGAGGTAAAATTTGCTTCTCTCTAGGATAGTTTCTGGTATTTACCTTGGTCTTAAAATTCCAACCTGCACGCCTATTCTCTGCCAGGAAAATTAAACCAGTTAAATGCCCCTTTCTTAACACTGGAAGAGATGCCACTACTGACCCAACAGTGAAGTCCTTATTTTGAATTGTCTCCATGCCAAAGAGGTAGAGTGCAGAGGTAGCTGCAACAACACACCTATGGCACAACTCTGCCAGAGTACCTGGGCTCAGCAATTTGTGTTTTCAAGTAAACAGCAGTTCTCCCCAGAACCCCATATCAAGAAAGCCCCCTTTAGAACCAAATCCTTGACTAATGAGGGAAAGCCCTCTTTAGAGCCCTCAGTACTGAATCAGCCAGCTGCCATGCACTATAGCCTGAACTGAGTCATACGCCCTAGCCTAGAACACTATACCCCCAACTATGGCTCTGTCAGGTTGACCCCAAAGTTTGAATGCCACTGAATGTGACCTGTTTCAAAAGGCTAGTGATTTTTTAAATGGCAATCATTCTACCTCTCTAACCTCATCTGACACTCCCACTACTTAGCATGCCCCGTCACTCGGCAGTGATGGGCTCTTCCTCTTCACCCTCCACTTGTATTTTCATAATACTTCTGTAAGGAAACAGCTGTCTTCTCAGAGCCAGGTGCAAAACTTACTGGTGGACTCTAACCTGGGACTGTGGCCTTGACAACATATTCTAATCAAGTGAGCCAACAGGTTATACAGTATAGCTTCTAGAAGCCAGAAAAATTTTATGTAACAAAAAAGTCTCGCTTTCACTAGACAAGTAGTTATTTCTCTCCTCACATTTACATAATATGAACAACTTCTACCTCCTACCAATATATACATAACTACAGGGTGGCCAGGTCATCTGATTTTCCTTGAGGATAACTCCATAACTCAACACATTAAGGTCAAGATATGTGGTCAAGGGCCCAGTTAACAGCCCAGGTCCATGAATATAGACCACAATGCAGTGCCTATCAACTACCCCAGGAGTTTACTCATACTTGAGGATTAACCTTCAAATAACCAGAAAGTCATAAGGTCATGCTAAATCTTAGCTTTGAAAATAGTGGAACTCATACTTCCTTCAGTGTGACTTCATACCTAAAGGTAAGGCACTGATGTCCATTTCTTTTATTATTATTATTACTAATTTTTTTTGTACTCCTCACCGAAATATATTTTTTCATTGATTTTGAGAGAATGGAAAGTAGGGAGGAGGAAAGAGAGAGAAACATTGATGTAAGAGAGACACATCGATTGGTTGCCTCCCGCACACGCCCGACCAGGGCAGGAATGGAACTTACAACCCAGGTACATGCCCCTGACCAGGAATTGAACCCGGGACTCTTCAGTGTGCAGGCTGCTCTACCCACTGAGCAACGCTGGCCAGGGCTTCCATTTCTTTTAAAAGTAAACTTTGTGTCTATCCACTTTCTCAACCTTACCAAGCCCCTCCACTCACTGACCAATCTCCAAATACCATCTTTATCCAAAGGCAGCCAACTCATTCTTCATTACCAGGAACTGATGATAAGCTCTTTCAATCTCTTCCTGGTTCCATTTCATGGTCCACTGTATGTTTTTAAGGTAGAAACAGGTAATAAAAGGATAAAAGAGGCTGACAGCTTATCTGCAGATTTCAATTTTCTATGCTTTGTCCCTTTTTCCTGCTTCCCCCAACACACACAAACATCTCCTCCAGAAAGTCCTCTCCAACTCAGCAAAGTGATGAGAAGACTTACATCTCATTCAGTGCACTGGGTCAATTTATCTAAATAAATGAATTCATCCACTTGTCTTGGCTGTGTCAATGAGTTTTTTCCTAAGAATCTCAGAGGTTGAACACACAGCCTCTGAGGTTCTGTGAATGCTCATTCTAACCTCCAGTACTAAGGCAAGTGTTCACTTAACTATGCCACCTCATAACACTGCACTGGAAATTCAAGTTAATTCTGGACACCAACGAGAGGTCTCTTAAAAACATCTTTTAATTACAAGATATTACATATTAATGGTATCCAACACAACTTTGATTTCCCCCAATCTTGGGTTGGCAAGTTCCAGTATCTGAACAAATGTAGATCCAATGCCAGGAAAGACTGACATAGTAATAGCATCAATGTTCTTGGCTGCCTTACCTTTGTCATAATGCTCCCCTTCCCCCATCTCACCCCTTATCCCATAATTAAAGGAACACCAGTTGGCTACACATAATTGATGAGGGAGAATAAAATTAACATCTGCCAAGTCTAGTCAACCTGCCCTAATCCTCATAACAACTCTATGAGATAGGTAGTAACATCCCATTTTTATAGTGAGGAAACTGATGGCAGAGAAGTGGCTTTAAAAACTTATCTGCTTGGTCCTAATGTAATGTTCTTTCTACTAGACCACACTGCTCCTGACCACACAACACAGATGTTTCTCTTTACTTAGAAACATTATTTAGGATTACAGATATTTAGGTGCGCATTTCATTTCACCAAACTACTCTATAAGCTCCCTAGGCTAAGAACACAGAAGTAGAAAAAACACGGGACTTTGCTGTCAAAATATCAGACCTGAGTTCAAATCCCAGCTCTATTACTTACTAGTTATATGACCTTAAGCTAGTAACTTATCCTCTCTGAGTCTCAGTTTACTTTTCTGTAAGATGGTGATGGCACCCACACCATAAGAACTGTTAGGATTAAATGAGATGTCTAACGATTGCTAGTTCAGAAGGTGGAATGTGAAAATATTAGTTCCCACTCTACTTACTGGCCATATAACCTTGAACAAGCCACTTAAACGGGTGAAACTATTTTCTCATCTGTTAAACTAAATGGAAAAGAACACACTCTAAAGATCATACAGTGTGGTTGTGAGGATGAAATGAAACGTGTCAAAGTTCTTTGTAAACTGCAAAGCACTAGAAAAATGTAAGCTATGGTCCCCAGCAGAGCTTACCACACTGCCTTGCACAAAAGGGATTTCAGTAAATGTTTGATAAATGCTACGTAAAAGAGAACTCTGTTCATGTTGATATATGTCCCAAATCATCTTTTGAGAGCACTATTATCCCATGCACAATCTTTATCCCCAGAGAACCAGAAGCAAAGTCAATTCAAAGGAACTTGTTAAGAATCACCTTAAAAAAAAAAAAATCACCTTAATTCACCCTACCATAAGGACCCTAGGGCTCTCATCCTCAAGCAATATTTAAGCTTTCCTCGTGACAGAGTAAACTAATAAGCTACATGGCAAATAAACTGAACCTCACTTATGATTGGCTTTGGTCTGCTTTTGTACTTTTATTCTTATAGTCAGAAAATTTGGAACATTTTAAAAGGTACAATGTTACTGTGGAGAAGATAAAGTGATATTCAAAACTTCCGTTACTGTGGAGAAAATGATATTCAAAACTTCCACCTTCTGCAACTCCACTGTCCTCTTCCAAGCTTCCTCTTACATCCCACTGTTGTGGATAGACATAGGACTTCTTAGCCTGGAGTGAACTGCCAATAGAAAGCAAAACAGGCTCATCTCCAATTGCTAGTTCATACCTTCTCTAGTAGGGCTGGAATTTAGTATTTCCTTTAAAAGGCCTTCTCTTCCATTTCCTGCTGGGTCGGAGTAAACAAATATACAGTTTATATCAACAGGTTTAATGAAACAGAGCAATTACTACGTCAGCAAGATGAGCCAACATGTGATGGTATCTTCCACTGAAAGTGGAGGTCACAGGTAGTGCTCCCCTAGACCTTAGGCATCAATAGTTTTCTTTCAGGGATCTCAGGGCACTTTAGTTCTCATCTAACATACTTAAACAAACCTCCATTTTAAAAAACCCAAAGTCCGTGCTCTTAAATGAGATAAACTTTTCATGTCATTTAAGCAACATGTTAACAGCTGCCCAGTTAGCTGTTTTCAGTAATAGTCCAGCAGGCTCTTCTGATCCTAACTGAATTCAAGAAGAAATCACAAAACAGCCTCAAAGGTTGGTTTAAAGGGAAAGCCAATATAGCTTACTCATAAACACCTCTACAAATGGAAGAATTAGAAAGAAATCCAAAGATAGCCCTCCAACCTAGTTTCAGTTTCTGACTTTTCTTCCCAGCAAACCTTTTTTCTTTTTTAATTTTTTTAAAATATATTTTTATTGATATCAGAGAGAGGAAGGGAGAGGGAGAGAGAAAAATGATCAGAGTCACTGATTGGCTGCCTCCTGCACGCCACCTACTGGGGGTAGAGCCTGCAACCTGGGCATGTGCCCTGACCAGGAATCAAACCGTGATTTCCTGGGTCATAGGTCAATGCTCAACCACTAAGCCACCCTGGCTGGGCATAACTTTTGTTATGTTTTCTTTTTTTTCTTTTTTTAATGCTCATGGGAGGATATTTTTTCCATTGCTTTTCAGAGAGCGGAGGGGAAGAGAGGAAGAGAGGGGGGAGAGGGGGAGAGGGGGAGGGAGGGAGGGAGGGAGGGAGAGAGAGAGAGAGAGAGAGAGAGAGAGAGAGAGAGAGAGAGAGAGAGAGAGACGGAGAAAGACACATCAATTGGTTGCCCCCAGCACACACCCTGACCAGGGCCGGGGATTGAGCCTGCAACCAAGGTCCATGCCTTTGGCCGGAATCGAACCTGGGACCCTTCAGTCCGCAGGGCAAAGCTCTAACCACTGAGACAAACCAAGTAGGGCCCAGCAAACCTTTTTCAAGACTTGGCAAGCAGACCACAATGTAAGAAAAGTAAAGATTTCTGGCATTCCCCAACCTATTACTTCCTATCGCTTTCCTGAACGAGTAGGTAAACTACTAGTTTGCAACAATGCTACTAAACAACTAAAACTGACCAGCAGAAAGAAAAATCATAAAAGCAAAGATAATCCACAAACTAAATAACCACAAAGTACTATTTATATCTGAGGTCAAATATAAAAGAACTTCTTAACAACCCCACCCATACCACTCCAAGCCCTCTCAGATAAATGGTGGCACTTGGTCACAGGGCAGAAATTAGTATCTTTTAAATTTGAAAAAATCATCTCTCAGGTAATCTTTCCTTTACTACTCACTAAAGGTCCATTTATTCAGTGACTACTTCATATACCATATAAACACCAAAGAATAACTTAGAGCCTATTTCTCTCAACATACTAGGAATAAATTCTTTCACTTAAATCTTTTAAAATCTCTTCAGCTAACAGAAAACCACCCAAAGAGTTCCCATACTCTAGTAGAGGTACCTGACTAAGCCAGGGTTTCAAAAACCTTTGTTTCTAAGAATGGGATGTTACGTATGCAACAGCCTTTAATATAAAACCTAAGACCCTTCCAAATCTGTTCTCAGCCATCACTAAAAAACATGGTCATTTCCCCAGAATCTGGAAAAGGATCTCTGTATCTGCGGTAATTACATTCTGCCAGCCTCAGTTACCCTCTATTGTTTCAACTGCCCGAGTATTTCCTCTCTTTGCTCAATCCTTAGCAAACACGCCACATTCCCAAAACAGGCAAGAGAATATACATTATTACAAAGACTCCTCTGGAGGGAAAAACTTCCACCACACTAATTCAAGAGACTTAAGGAAAGGCAGCTGCTACCAAAATCGAAGGCCTAACTTACTCATTCAACAAATATTAAACACCTACTCTGTGCAAGGCTCTGTATGTTCACTGATGAACAAAACAGTTATAGTTCCCATCCTGACAAAAGAAAGTTTGGTGAGATAGAAAAGTAAACAAATGATGTACAATTATAATTACAAAAAGGCTATGAATAGGGTAACCTTGGTCCCAATGTGCCCAGGGCACACTGATCTATACTTGTCCCAGTGTAAAACAAAAGCAATCTCCTTTACTCTAAGAAATGTACCAGGTTGAACTATAAACGACATGTCACTTTAGCTCGAAGGAAAGGTACTGTGAGAGAATAATGGGGCAAATTACTTTAGCCTGGGCAATCAAAGACTTCTTAGAAGAGGTGCCATTTAACTAAGTCCGGGTGGATAAGGCTCCAGTCACTTTGGAAGGAGTGTTTCAAGTACAGGAGACAGCAAAGGCTACAACAAGGCTTGGTATATTATTATTAATCAACATGAACTTTAGCTGATAGAACTGAAGAATCAAAAAAGTGATTTGGGGATTCCAAGAGATCAATTTGTACATCTAAGATTAAAATATCCTAAACCTCTAATTTTGTTAGACCTCAAAATCCAAACATAAAGACCAAAATGATGCTCTAAAACAGTGGTTTTCAAATTTTTATAGGTCACTGAATCTCTGAGAATCTGAAGAATACTCTATATCTTCACCCAGAACAAACATATACATATTCATGTGTGCATACATATGCAATTTCAGGAGGTTGCACAGGCAACACCCCTACCCAACCCCACCAACTCTGGAAGTTCACTCTTGGACTCCAGGGCTTTTTTAAAAGCCCTCTTTTACAAAGGACAAAAGCAAGCTCTCAACTCTATTTCCCTATTTGGGCATTAATATGTTTCTTAAAGTATTCTGAAGATATCCAGGAATAAAACTGAACATATTTTTTAAAAGATATCAGAACAAGCTATAAGTCAATGAAAAACAAATGGAAAATGAATGTATTACCAAGTGTCAATGAGACTCAATTTTCCCACCATTTTGGAGAGCCAGAACTACCCTCAAGTCCTTACCTTACTAACATTGAGTGAAGCTAGGGGAGGAGGGGTTTCTGTTCGGTCATTAATTATTTCCACTTCTGAAACATACTGTAAGTTTATGAGCAAGATGTCTGCATGGTTGGGCTTTCCACTGGAAGAGGGACATTCTGGTGAAAAAATAAAGTTAAGGAAAACAGGGGCAAGCAGAGCACTGACACATCCCAAAAAGAGCATGGAAAACAATTCACACAAGGCTTGTGTAAAAGGTGTGCCTTGAGCAAGAGGGAGGAGGTCTTCCAAGAATCACAACTCTCCTCAGGAAATCATGCCTGTCACCTTCCTCCTGCTCAACCTCATAAGCAAGATCTCAAGCTTTTCAAAGGCATATACAGTTCAAAATTGGAAGCCTCGAAAGGATTTCTGTCACCTTCTCTCTACCAGTTTTATGGAGAGGCATAATGCAGTTTTAATGCCTATGTATGTCTTGAACCTAGTGAACCACACAGAAGAGACAGTGCTTTCCGCTCTTGGTGTAATACTCCTTTTATCTGTACAGTGCTTTTATCGCTTTTTCAGATTTGAGATTTCCCATTTTGCAGAGGAGAAAACTATAGCACTAGAAAAGAAGCTGACTCAAGGTGACCCAGCAAGTTAACCGATTCACTGATTCATTCATTCACTCATTCTCCAACCATTTAAGAGCATACTGTATGCCAATTAAAAGCAGAGTAATTCCTCCTTCCCAAACCCTTCCAACTAAACCACTAATGTAAAAAGTAAAAGGTCTTATCTGGTCCAGGTATGAACTCTTGTATTAAAACAAACAAACAAACCAAAAAAAAAAAAAAAAACCCCAGCCTGGCTGAATAGCTCAGTTGGTTAGAACGTCTTCCGGATACACCAAGGTTTTAGGTTCAATCCCTGGTCAGGGCACATACAAGAATCAACCAATGAATCCATAAATAAGTGGAACAACAAATCGGTGTTTCTCTCTCTCCCTCCACCCTTCTCTCCCTTCTTCTATCGATAATAAATAAAAAATTTCTAAAAAGCAATTGTTCTTACTGTATTAGTTTCAGAGGCCATCTTTCTAAGCTAGAAATCTACAACTACTGGTGAATGAATTAAAATACTTGCCACTCAAATGCAGCAGACTCAGTAGAAAACTTCCCTATGAAAGATGCTATAAATATCCAAATAAACCCACCTGTGGTTTAAATAAAGGAGGAAGGGGTGGTACATTTATTACAACCAGGAAGCATTTTGTTTCCAAGACTGAATTTCCTGGAATAATTCAGAAATCATTTCCACCCCAAAGAAGCAGGCCACGGTTTCCATTCTGTTTATTACTGCTACTTTCAAAAGGAGAGGCTACTTCTATGGAAAAGTCAGGGCTACATGTGTGCTCTGCTGAGCAACAGAACATAACTTACTCTTTCACCTGTAACCCACACATCCCTACATAAGCCCCTGAAAAACGTGTTCCTCTGTCTGGACCTGTTTTCCAATGCAAACATCCCCCAAACAGCAATTTTCAAATGACTGAGAAACCTAAAATTCAGTACTCCCCGCCCCCAATGACACACCACACACACGCACACGCGAGAACCAGTAAAACAAGCCCCTATCCCCAGTTTAGACACAAACTCTGCCTTGCACTTACTCTCCACCGAAGCAGGAGAGGCCCATTTGGTCAACACCCCACCGCCCTGCCTTGGACCAAACCCATCAGTAGACACCCCCTCCTAAACTCTATATTCTTCTCCCTTGCCCTACTAGCAGTTCCTTACTCCACACACCCCCTCCCCACTTGATTTTATCCGTCCCCCCTTCCATCCGGGAACCCCCTCCCACGACAACCCCTTCTCACAACCACCCCCTCTCCTGATCACTGGGTCCCCTCATAACGTTCCCCCCGAAAAGCCATCCTCGTGTCAAGCCCCCCTCCACCCACCGACCCTCGCAGGGGGCCCGGCTCCCACAAGGGGTGGGAGGCAGGATCCCCAAAGAGGACCGAGGGAGCCCCGAGAGGGGGGAAGGGAGCTCAGGGCCGTGCGCATGCGCTCCGGGCTGCGCGGTGGCCGGTCGCCCCTAGGCCCGAGAGGGCCCCAGCCGCCGCCGTCGTCCCCCACCCCACCACCACCGCACCGACACGCCGGCCCGGCCTCGGGCTCCGCGCAGGGAAGGATACTTAAAGCCAGCATTTTGGACTGGTAGTCGAAGGCGACCACCTCGCCCTGCAGCCGCTGCTCCTGGCACGTTCTGCACGACACCTGGCTCCCAACGCTGAAGTACTCGCCCGGAGGAGCCGCCATCTTGGGAGAGCAGCCGCGGCCGGCGGCGGCGGCGGCGGCAGCAGCGGGCGAAAGCCGGGCGCCCAGTGAGCGCCGCGACGCGACGCTGGAGGCGTGCTGACGTCACACGCCGAGGCGTGGCCTAGTGCTGGGTGGAGCGGGAGCCTAGGTGGAAAAGGAAGGAAGAGGAAATAAAGGGGACTCTGAATATTATGTTTGTGCAGCTGCGCCTGCTCGGTAAAATGACTGCAGGGTCCGTTTTAGAAGTTAAAGGTAAATGACGTACGTGGAATGAAAAGGGAAAGGAGAAAGGAACTTCAGTCTCCATTCTATGCACACCTTGACGCAAGAGTTTGATGAATGAACTCTATATTTTATATGTGAGGAATCCGAGTCACAGAAAACTTAACACGAAACTTCCCCAAAATGATTATACCTAGTTACAAAGTGGTAGTGGAAAGCATATTGGCTATGGAATTAGCTAAACCAGAATCAAAATCCCAGGTCTGCCACTTGCTAAGTTACATGACCTTGAGCAAATTACTAAACCCGATCCTTTTTTTATCCTGTTTTCTTTCTTTAAAATCCTATTTCTTTATTCCTTCTGTATTAACACTTATTGAGCACTCAACAACCTTTTGAGATAGGAATTAATATCCTTATTTTACAGATGAAGCAACATAAATCTTGTCCAGAGTCACACAACTAGCAAGGATTTTCTCTGTTTCCAAAAAATGATTCTATTTACAACTATACTATATTACATAATACCTCATAGAGTAGTTAGGAGGCTAAATGAGATAAAGTGTATAAATGCATGGCATGTAGTAGGTAGATAGATGGTAGTTCCTCTATGATCACCCGTCACCCTTGGGACTCAGGATTCTTCCCCATCTCCCACTTGTCTTGCCCTCTTCTCTAGAAAGTCAGGCAAAGAGCAGGAGCAATGGTAGTGACAAAGGGTGCCTTGGGGCAGGAGTTTGGGGCACACCTATAGTATACATAAGTACTGTGCAGATGGATTTTTAAGCCCTATCATCACTAATTGCCATCCCTAACCCCCACCCCCCATATAGAAATTCTGAAGTCTCCTGTATGAAAAACAACAGGTTGACCTTTCTCTAGTTTGGAGGGAGGCAGATAGCCAGCCCTGGCACTACTTAACCTGAACACAAAGTTCAAATGTGTTTCCTTGCCCTGCAAGAGGCATCAACTTCCTAATGTTGGGTGCATATTAATATAGCCGTTTAATAGGAATAAACATACTGCTCTCTCATTTTTGTGGTTTTTTCAGAGAACTTTCATGTCTGGCCCCCATAACAAGTCATATGTAACTGCCATTCCACTTTTTATGTGGCATTGTAATTGTAGGTTTTCATATATAACTGCACTGTCAGGAAAGGCTTCCTGGAAGAAGTGAAATATCTGAGACCTGGAGGACAAGTAGTGAAAGAGTGTTCTAGACAGAAGGAACAGCATGTGCCAGGACACCTAAGAGGAGGAAAGAGCTCCGTGACTTCAAGGAACGTAAAGTAGCTCCAAAATATTATGAAATGGAGTGTGGGGGTAGGCTGTTGAAGGGTTGTCTGGCTACAACCCAGAGCAAACTTTCAAAGACAGAAAATTTAGGCTTTCTCCATGGGGCAACTGAAAAACATTTAGCAATGGAGTGAAATGAGATTTATATCCAGCTTTGCTTCCCCACAACTTTTTTTGTTTGTTTTTTTCAATCTTCACCTGAGGATATTTTTTCCATTGCTTTTTAGAGAGAGTGGAAGGGAAGGAGGAAGAGGGAAGGGGGGAGAGAGAGAGGTGAGAAAGACTCATTGATTGGTTGCCTCCCTCAGGAGCCCGACTATGGCGGGATTGTAGTCCAGGTATGTGCTCTTTACCCGGAATCCAATCCAAGACACTTCGGTGTGCGGGCTGACGCTCTAACCACTGAACAACACCCACAATTTTTTAATTCATGAAATTAATCTCTTTCCAAGAAGAGCCCAGATTTACATTCTCATTTTCATCCACTCATCAGAACACTCTCCAAGAACAAAGTTGCTCGAGGTAGGAAGGAACTGAGGAGTCACTTAACAGTCTCATTCCTCACCCCTTTCTGCCTCTCTCCACACCCTCACCTGGAGTAGCTGAGGTTTCTATTTTCTGTGTAAGTCCCTGCATAAAATTATTCCAAATCTTGTTGTGGGTGTGTCCCCTCCTCTTCCAACACACTACCTCATGGTTTATACGCCCAGCGGGGTTTTGGAAGGCAAGAGGATGCAAGGATGGGGGGCAAGGCAAATTTGAAACTGGAAATATTACTTAGACTGTCCTATGTGTAAGAATTTGAAAGTCTTTAGGCAAGACACTCAAAATCAAAAGGTTTATCTCTCAGCCTCCAGATCAATAGTGGGTTAATTCGGGCGGGAGAGTCTCGGGCTTGGGGAGGAAGGCACGGACGGATTAGTGGTGTGCGCAAATTTTAGGGTCCCACTTCAATGCTGACGGGGTATGCCTGGCTCCCCGGAAGAGAGGGTGTCCGTAGCCCCTCTCTCCAAGAGATCTCAGAGAATCTTTGGAGGGTAGCGGTACCAGCGAAGGGAGGTCCAATCGAGAAGGAATCCTGGCCCTGGAGATTACACATCCATCTTCGCAACAGCAAAGCAGGCCCCTGAGCGCGCCGCAGACCCTCAGGTTAATCCGTCCCTTGACCCAGAACAGCCGCGGTAGCCACCTCTACGCCCGAAGCCCACGTGCGGGTAGCAGCGGCCACGTGGGGCTCTGCGGAAACGCCTTCGCAAAGATTTGTCCCCTGCGCTGCCCAGTAGAGAGGCAAACCGAAGACGACGGCAGGAGGAAACGTTGCGGGAAAGGGCCGGGCTCGCGGAAGCCTGGGACTACCAGGGGAGGGGCGGGGCTTGCGCGGCCACAGGCGGGAGAGGCGGGGCCGGGGTCTCGCCGCGGTGGGCTTTGGAGGGCGCTTGATCGCCGCCTCCTCGTCCCCCGCACTCCTCGGCTTCTGCCCCAGAGCAAACCCCGGCCTGGCCGGCTCCTGGGTCGCCATGGAGTCCACGCTGGGTGCGGGCATCGCAATGGCCGAGGCGCTACAGAACCAGCTGCCCTGGCTGGAGAAAGTGTGGCTTTGGGTCACCTTTCTGGGCGATCCCAAGACCCTCCTTCTGTTCTACTTCCCCGGGGCCTACTACGCCTCTCGCCGCCTGGGCATCGCAGTGCTCTGGATCTGCCTCATCACCGAGTGGCTCAACCTGGTCTTCAAGTGGTGAGATAGCGAAGCCCTCCGGCGTCCTGCTCCCCTACCCCCAAGGGCCCTGAGTCCTGTGCAAGCCCTGATCTTTCAGCAGGTGCCTCAAAGGCCCCTACCTCCACCCTCACCCCTCACCAGTGAACCCTATGGCCTTAAGACCTCTCTTCTTGGATTCAGGTCTCAGAGTCTCCATTATACCCATTAGACCAGTGTTTCTGAAATGGCCCTTATGAGAAATCACCTAAGGGGCATGTGTAAAATGCCCCATCCCACCTAAAACAAACTGATTTAGAAACTCCAGCGGAGGGGCCAGGAATCTGTATTTTAACAAGTAGTATCTATGGTGACTTAAGTAGCCCATAGTCTTGCTTCTCAACTCACTTTCATTCATCTATTCATTCATTTATTTGACATAGTTTTTAGGAAGAGTGCTTTGTGCCAGGCTTCACACTAGCTGCTAGGGTCAGAAGAGGCTTGCAAATTAAGGTGTAGTCCCCAGAACATGACTAGCAGCGTAGGGAGCACTTGAAAACTTGCTAGAAATGTAGAATCTCAAGCCTGGAGCCAGAGCTACTGTATCAGAATCTGCATTTTAACAAGGACCCCAGGTGATTCCTGTGTACAGTAAAGTCTGAAAAGCCCCGGGCTCAAGCATTGCCATCCAGGGAGCACTTTCTCTTCTTTTTCCCTGCATTCACTAGTAGGCTCTTCACATAGACTTATATGCCAGGAATCCCAGGCAAGATAAGTCCCTTGGGACTTATCTCTGCCACCTGTTCTGTCTCAGGTGCTGAAAGCAGCTATTCCTCTCACTGGGCATGTAGCTGCACCTCCCTTCACCTCAGCCCGTTGTCAAATTCCCCAGCCTAGTGGAGGGAAAGGAGGCTCATAGAAGACACTTGAATGGGCTGGAATGTGTTGCTGAAAAACAGAATTGGAGTTACCTTCCCTTCTACTCTTCTCTGCAAGGCTTTCACCCCTATTGTAAACGGAAAAGCAGTTGTCTAATCATTTTCTTACCTAATTACCCTTTGCTTTGTGTTCTCTCCTCCCTCAGAGTCTGTATAAGCCTCCCTCTCTAGTCCCATTCCCCAAAGTCAGACAGCCCCCTTAGGAAGACACTCTTAATGACCCCCCCACATTTGACAAACCCCCCATTCATTTGTTAAGTATGTATTGAGCACCTAGCTGATGTGAGAACAAGGCTCAGTTTTTTGTGGAGAGCAGTCCCTTCTATATTTCCCTCCCCAGCACTAGATTTTCTACCTACCTGTTTTCTTTCTGGCCACAGCTGCCTCTTCACTGTGTGATTCCCCAGGGTCCAGCCAGGCATCTTCTAGGCCGGGGGATTTTGAATTTTTTGTCTTCCTTATTCTTTCTCAGCCTCCTCAGTCCATTCCACACTCCCATTTTCAGACATAAGAAACTTAACCTAAGTAATTCAGGTATAGGTAATTCAGGCTGGCTTTTGGGAAATGGAGAGGGGGAGAAGCAGGGGGGCTCTGAAAGGAACCCAGTGAGAGGCCCTGGGCTTTCTGTGGATTAGAAGAGCAGAGCTGTTCCTGCAGTGGGAGAGGTAGAGTAGGACTTCTGAGCATCTGAGAGCATACACACACCCCTCCCCCACAATCTCTTATCTCCTTATCACATTTATTTTTTAAATACATCTTTATTGATTTCAGAGAGAGGAAGGGAGAGGGAAAGAGAAACATCGATGATGACAGTCATCATTGATCAGCTACCTCCTGCATGCCCCCCACTGGGGATCGAGCCTGCAACCTGGGCATGTGCCCTGACCAGGAATCGAACCCCGATCTCCTGGATCCTAGGTCGATGCTCAACCGCTGAGCCACGCCCGGCCAGGCTCCGTATCGCATTTTTAAAAATAGTGTGCTTTCTCCTGTTTTAAGGTAAAAATCCAAGGCAATGTAATGGTATGGAATTGGACTCCCTTTCTGATTCCACCCCGCAGGCCCTCCAGAGTATTCCCAGGTGTTCTTCTGCCTCTCTCTTGTGTTCTCTCCTCCCTCAGAGTCTGTATAAGCCTCCCTCTCTAGTCCCATTCCCCAAAGTCAGACAGCCCCCTTAGGTAGACACTCTTAATGACCCCCCCACACTTGACAAACCCCCCATTCATTTGTTAAGTATGTATTGAGCACCTAGCTGATGTGAGAACAAGGCTCAGTTTTTTGTGGAGAGCAGTCCCTTCTATATTTCCCTCCCCAGCACTAGATTTTCTGCCTACCTTGTCCCCCTGGCTCTGCATGAGCACAATGTCATCTTGCATCTGTTCTCTTTTAGGCTCCTTTTTGGTGACAGGCCCTTTTGGTGGGTCCATGAGTCTGGGTACTACAGCCAGGCCCCAGCCCGGGTTCACCAGTTCCCCTCTTCTTGTGAAACTGGTCCAGGTGAGAAGCCTCAAACCTCCCTTTCCCAGTGTGGTTAGGATTTGGGTGTGTTTCATACTACTTTTCAGTTAGGGTGGCCACCAAGAAGCCCACCTCACAATTACCGGCCCAGAGAACAAAGAAACCCTAGGAAGACCAAGTTGAATTCTGGGAGGAGAGCACCCATGCCAGTGTGCCAGCTGCCCACCTTGTTTAGAGTAGATCCAGGAGACACAGGTCAAGGTAGAAGCAGTGGCTTAAGGGAGGGGTGAAGAAAGCTTCAGGATGGAGGGAGCTATGGACCAGTGCTGGGGGAAGGCTCTCTTCTCAGCCAGGGGGAGGTAGCTCTGTTGAGCACCTGGGTTCCACCCCCATCCTCTCACCACAAGCTTCTGTATCCCCAACAGGCAGCCCTTCTGGACACTGCATGGTCACAGGAGCAGCCCTCTGGCCCATAATGACAGCCATCTCTTCCCAGGTGGCCACTCGGGCCCACAGGTACACTTGAGTATTGCCCACTGTGGGGTCAGGGGCAATGGTACCCTGGATCCAAAAGATCCAGCAGCAGGGCAGCTTGAGAGCTGGAGTCCTGGGGACCCTGGGCATTTGTGCTGCGAGAAGCTGAGTTGTGTTTGGATATCCTCTGGACTATTTGCCTCTCTTCTTTTTAGCCGCTGGGTGAGGGTGATGCCGAGCCTGGCTTACTGCACCTTTCTACTGGCTATCGGTCTGTCCCGAATCTTCCTCTTAGCACATTTCCCTCACCAGGTGTTGGCTGGCCTGATAACTGGTGAGCAACTGGGACAACAGGATGGGCTCAGAGGGTGCTGTTGGCAGTGGGAGGACCAGTCTAGGATCATCCCATTGTACAGCCAACCTCAAGGCTTCCCTTATGTCTATTTTGCCAAACTGCATTGTAGCTCAGGGGGGTCATGTCCCCAAACTCCTTGAAGCTGCTGTAATCCCACTCCCCCAGGTGCTGTCCTGGGCTGGCTGATGACCCCCCGGGTGCCCTTGGAGCGGGAGCTAAGCTTCTACGGGTTGACCTCTCTGGCCCTCTTGCTGGGTGCCAGCCTTATCTATTGGACCCTCTTTACACTGGGCCTGGATCTTTCATGGTAAGTCCTGCTTTGAAGTTTGGGCAGACTGGGCCTGTCCTGCCTTACCTATACCTAGCCTGGTGGGTCCCTGGTTCACTGTGCTAAAAAGGACACATTACCTGTTCACAAACATAGACTGTCCTGGGATCTCAGGACATGAGGGTAGGATTCAAAGGGAGTGAGAGCCATTGGCTCTCTAGCTAGGTTCTAGGGGAACGTCTCTCCTGGTAAAAACTCTTCCTCCCCACAGGTCCATCAAACTAGCTTCCAAGTGGTGTGAGCGGCCTGAGTGGGTGCACATGGACAGCCGACCCTTTGCCGCCCTGAGCCGCGATTCAGGGGCCGCCCTGGGTCTGGGCATCGCCCTGCACTCTCCCTGCTATGCTGCAGTACGGCGAGCATACCTGGGAAATGGCCAGAAGATAGCCTGCCTTGTGCTGGCTGTGGGGCTGCTGGGCTCCCTGGATTGGTTGGGCTACCCACCTCAGATCAGCCTTTTCTACATCTTCAATTTCCTCAAATATACCCTCTGGCCATGCCTGGTCCTGGCCCTTGTGCCCTGGGTGGTGCTCACATTCAGTGCCCAGGAAGCACCACCCATCCGCTCTTCCTGACTTCAGCTGCCTCCTACAAAGCCAACACTCCGTGACCACCACACTCTAGAAGGTAGCCCCGTCCCCTTCCAGTCCCCCAAAAGGCCCTGCTCATCTTGAATTTCCCTTCTCCCACCACCTGGCTTAGCCCCAAAGAAGGGCCTTCTCTCTCCCAGAAAGGCTGGTCCTCCTGCCTTCCCTTCCAAGTCCCCAAAAAGCAAAAGCAACAGCAAGACTAGTGGGTTCCTACAACACTGTGAGGGGTTCAGAGTGGCTCCAATAAAGCCCTTGAACACTTCTGGACTCTTTTGCCTATGCATACATCTCCACTGAACTTTCCCATGTGTGCGTGTGGGATCCTGGCTGGGCCACCTGTTCTCCACCCCCTCCAACCCTGTTTCCGCAGAGGCAGAGTCAAAAGGAAAGGGGAGGACTGTAAACTCAGTTGAGACCTTCAGTCCTGGGCACCATCACCACCTAGGCCTTATGAGGGGCCCTATGTGGTACTGTGGCTACATTCAGTGAAACCTTGTCTTTAACTTGCTGGACAGAGATCCATCCCCTCCCACCCCAACCTCCTGTTTCCTAAATTGGTTAGTCCAGGGGCTGGAAGAAGAGCAGTTTTTTTGGCCAAGAGGGGAAATAAGAACCTCTACTCCATTTGGGAGCCCAGAAAACAGAGACACTGGCTCCAGAAGGCACTGCCAGAAACAAATTTATTTATACAAGGACACACAATGTAATGGGTTACAAAATACTTAACTGAAAACCATATCCAGGGAGACAAAGCAAGGAATGAATTTACATGAGAACCAGACCAGCCACGGGAAGATGGGGGGAGGGGGTAAGGGTTCCAGAGCTGAGACTCAGAATGGGGAGGCCTAACACACTGAGCCCAGCCCTATCCCCATCCCCCAGGAGGATCTAGAACATACAAGACACAAGTGCACAATGAACTGATGGTGGTGGGACTCCTGCCCCTCCCCTGACTCCCTCAACCCTGCTCAGGCCCCCATCAGGGTAATAAATATGTAAACAGATTGGTGGAGCCCTAGGGATGGGACAAAAGTATATGTAGTGTTGGGAAGGAGGGAGGAAGACTTAGCCCCCTAGGAGCTACTTCCCATCTTTGGTTTCCTACAAGCTGGACAGCATTCCCTAGAAGCCTTGTGGGCCACCAGCCCCAGAAACGGCTAGGCTGGGTGGCTGGGAAAGAGAAAGAGCAGCACCCCCTCCTGATCTTGGCTTCCTTGGGCTGGAGGCCAGCAAAGGAAGCCCAGGAGGACAGGAAGCTCCAGCTGAGGGCAGACTCCTGGGTTTCTGGGTTCTGGCCCTGCCCCTTCTAGAGCCCCCATTCTCACCATCCCCAGGCTTCAAAACAAAAAGTCCCAGGAAGAAGGTGGGCCGCTGACCCTCTACTTGCAGCATGCTGGATGGGGGAAATCTGGTCCTGACCAGCAGGGGCGCTCTCACTAGCTTACAGCGCCCCCTGCAGGGACCACCTCCTCCCCCTCCCCAGTCTGTGCCAGCAGAGGGGCAGGAAGGCCAACAGAGTAAGGTAGAAAGCAGGCCCGGATCTGTGGCTCCTCCAGGCCACTCAGAACCCAGGAGTCCAGCCCCATCCTTCCCCACCCACTCCAGCCCCTGGAAGGGAAAACAGGCCATGAGGAATGTAAAGCAAGGTAGCCCTGCCCACAGACCTCAGGCCCACATCCTAGGGCATAAGCCTTCCCTCTGGTGCTGAGGCCAGGAGAAAGAAGTCTGTGTAGAGATGGTGAGGACAGCGGGGGGAAAAGGACAGGGAATCATCAGGCTGGAGCCCACCTCTCCTCCACTCAACATCCTAGACTACAGAGAGACCCTCCAGAACCTCCCAAGGCTAGAGAGGGGAGGAGGGTGAAATTAAGGCATTTCCCCCCAAGTCAGCTGAAGCCAAGGCACCGAACTTCCTGTTCCCTCCTCACTCAGGGTGACTCCAGAACCAGAAGGTTCTAACTGGGCCCCCATGCCCACCTTGAGCTGGTCCAGGCTCCAGGGGGAAAAGGACAGAATTCAGGAAAGTGGGTGTGAGATACAATATGGGGAGGGGCTGCAAAAGGTACCCCCATACCCTATAGAGAGAGCAAACTTCTAGAGCTGAGATGTGGACCATAGGGGAGGGGGCCTGAGATAGCTTAGAGGAGCAGGAGGGGCGAGGCTGAGAGACCCACACAGCACACGTCGTTGAATGTGTGACTTTTTGTTTTTAATAGAAAAAATAAACAAAATCACAATGATGAAGCCCAGAGGGATGGGGGCCGGGGTGTCACAGGACAGGCTCCTGCTCCATAGGCTCCTCTGCTGGCCTGTGGGGACAAGCACATGAAGGGGCACTGAGTGTGGTCCTCAGCTTAGGGAAGGGCAGAGAGCTGGGAGGAACCTCACCTGGGGCTGTGCTCCCTGGCTGCAGCAGCCTGGGCCTGCTCGGCCCCCACTGACAGCAAGGCCATGGCGCTCACAGTCTCGGCCTCCTCCGTTTCACCTGCCTGAGCCTCCCGCAGGGAACGACCCAGACCAGCAGCAAACCTCTGCACACAACTCCAGTGTTTGCCTGTGGATGAGAAGTGAGCAGGGGGTCAAGGAGGGCAGAAACCCCCATATGTGCATCACCAGCCCCAGCATACCCTTAAGCTCTGCTCCTTGGCAAGGTCTGAGCCCCTCCACCTATCCCCACATACTCTGGATCTCGATGACTTTCTCTAGCGTGGCCACTGCATTGATGTTGGGCTTCTGCTGTAAGACTGTCTCATCCAAGGGCTGCAGCTGACAGGAGAAAGAAGAGAAGGCCTAGGGTGGGGAATGGGTGGTGGTGCCTGCCGCTCTAACCACCCCATTCAGCCTCAGACATCTCTCATGATATGAGGAACCCCTACTCAGAAAGCTCTTCCTGGCCATCAGCTGTCCTCAGGACCCAGGAAAACCTTCCCAAGGGCCCTTGGTACTACTTGACCCAGGAAAGGGCCCTCCTGGCCCCTCAGCCCTTCCCTGCACCCCTCACCTCCACGCTGAGCAGAGCCGAGACACAGGCCTCAGAGGCATCACAGATGGCGGTCAAGTCGTGGCCTCCCTCTAGGGCCAGCACCACCCGGCCCCCTGCCAACGTCATCAGCTGCCTGGTCAAGTGGCCAAAACCTTTAGGGATGAGTGAGGGGAGATGAAATGGTTAAAAAAAAAAATCTATTCAAGAGAAGGTAAGAAAGGAGAGAAACGAGGTGGGACAAACAGCACAAAATCAAATCAAAGACTTAAATGTGTGTGTGTGTGTATATCCATAATAAAATTTAATGTCAATGGACTAAATGTTCCATTAAAGACAAAACATAAGAGACTGGCTTAAGAAATACAATTACATGTCTTATAAGGAACACCACTGAAACAGGACGGATCAACAAGCTCCATCCCTAGGACTCTGGAAGGAGAAACACCCTCTGCTATCCCCCAACCCCTCCTTGCTTGCCCCTTCAAGGCCAGGGTTGGCAGAGGGAGACTGGAGGGCACTGCCAGGATGACTGCAAGTCTTGGACCTGCCCCAGCTCTCCTCCCAACTGTCCAATATCAGTCTATACCTGCTCCACACCCCCACTCGACCCCATCCTTATCGTTCCACAGCCTCCCTTAATCCCCCAGCAGGCTCACATCTGGCGGTGACAGAGTAGCCACCCAGCGGAGACAGGTGTCCCTCAACAGCATCAAACCCGGCGGAGACTAGGACCATGTCAGGTGAGAATTCGTGGGCAATGGGCATCACCACTGTCCTGCAAAGGGAGGGCCCAAGCTGACCCTGGCAGGAAGCTGAGCCAGGCTCACCCCACTATGTTCCCCCAAGACAACCCCCTCCACCTACACCAAACTGAGAGCCTCTACCCCTCCCACGGGAGGGCCCAGGGGGGCTCCCACCCCTCCCTTGACCCTTCTCAGTCTTCACCTGAAGGCTGTTAGGTATTCCACGTCTCCGATGGGGGGGTCCACACCTCCCGTCCATGCCACGTTCACATTGTACCCCACGCCCGGCCCTCCGCCAACCTGGCAGCATGGTGGGGAGGGGTTATTCTCACTGCCTAGGGATCCCAGATGTTGCCCCCCTCAGCCTTGCCTCCAGCCCTCACTCCACTGACCTCTGCTCTGCGTGGGGGGGCAGTTGGTGGGTGTGGTCCTCCCACTAGGAGCCCAAACTCCCCAGATAAGAGCACCATCAAGGGCCTCCAGGACTCCCTCCCGGGTGCCATTCCACTACCTCCCAAGGGGCCCCACATTTGAGCCTAGGAGCTGTACCTCTTCAGGAGCCCCGGAGCCTGGAAAGAAGTTCCCGTTGTCATAGCGATGCAGGGAGATGTAGAGCACAGAGGGGTCATTGTAGAATGCTTGCTGGGTGCCATTGCCGTGGTGAATGTCCTAGTGGGGAGGAGTGAAAGCATCAGGAAAATGACCCAGGCTCTAGCCCAAAGGTCAAAAATTCTACTTGTCTCCCACTCCCACCCTATGGTGAGCTCTAGGGGTGCAGCCCACCACTAGCTACAGGACATCTGTGTTCTGTTCACAACAGTATGCCCCATGCTTCTCTAACCACCATGAGGCAAATTCGGCAACTCTCCCCCAGGGCCCATTCTATACAACAGCGTGGAGGACGACATTAAGGCTAGTAAGGAATTGAAAACAGATACGTTCTGAAGAAAAATCCAACATTAACATGAATTTTTAAGCCAAAGTTGGGCTTCAAAGAGATTTCACCCTTGATGAGGATTGCTCCTGGCTCTTCCCCACCTCAGAGGGAGTGGTGGGAGCCTTTCCCTCTGCCAAGAGAGGCAGGGTTTGAGAAGCACTGGGTAGGAGCCAGAGCAGAAGTGTTGGTGCCAAAGGCCTGATCTGAAACCCACTGCCAACATCCCAAGCTATGCCACCTTGGTTGGGTAAGTCATCCAATGGCTCAGTGTCTCCATATGTAGAAATGGACATCCTAATTCTTACTATGCAAGGTGGCATGAGTACACCATGTGTCCTGATACACAGTCAGCCCCAGTTGAGAGCAGCTCTATCAATGGTGGTATCAGTCCCTACTGTTCAAGGTAGAAAGTACCCTCAGTTACTTGAGGTTGCAAGGTGGGGGCCAAGATGGACCATGGGCTAAAACCACTTCTAGTCTCCTACTGAGGAGGGAGCCCCAAGGAAATGGAGGGCTGGGCTAATGCTCCAGCAGGAGGATGTGAGGTAAGCCATCAGGCTCAGCTCCAGTGTGGGCACCTGAGGAAGAGGGGGCAGGGTTGGGTGGGGGCTTCCTGAAGGCTGACCCTGGCCCCACCAGCCCACTGCTTACCCAGTCCACTATGAGAACCTTGCCCACGTTCAGCTTCTGCTGCAAGAGTTTGGTTGTGATGGCTACGGAGTTGAAGAAGCAGAATCCCCTGGGGGGGAGGGGAAAAAAGGGCAGGGAGGTCAGCCTTAGCAGCGGTTTGTTCCATGAGCAAGATACACGCATCACCTTGCTGAGGGAGAAAGGGTGCAGGGCTGGGGTGGCACTCACATGGCTGTGGATTCCTCAGCATGGTGTCCTGGGGGCCGGATGATGGCAAATCCATTCTGAGGAGGTGTAGACCAAGGGACAGAGACAAGAGACAGACATGCAGGCAAGGTGGACACACAGGAGTGGACACAGAAGGAGAAAAGCATAAGCCAGGCAGGGAAGAGAACACAGATCAGGAACATTATCATACACACCTGTGGCCAGCTGTGGGCCATGTGGGCAAACAGGCAGACAATCCCTGGCCTTGAGGTACCCATAAGAGCACCAGATATTAGTGCCACTTTGTCAGTCCTTCTTTACCCCTCATCCCCAGCTGGCCCTGAATTGTCATCTCCTCCCAACTCTGGCACCTGAGAGTTGAGGTTGCAAAGGACCATGCCTCACTGATGGGAAACCTAAGGCTGCCCCATCCTCAGTTCCTGAGGATACAGGACCAAGCCAAGCGGTGCTGAAACCCCCCAGCATACACTCACCTTGAGCTCTCCAGACGCCACCTTAAAAGCCAGCTCCACCAGGCAGCCCACCGCCATGCGAACAGCACTGGAGGAGTGCATCTCATTCCACACGGTGTCACTGTCCACCTGCGGGGGCAGGAGAGCAGGCTTCAGCGTGCCCCCTGCAGGGGGAGGGCAAGAATGGGGATGGGCACCTGGACAGCCAGCAGCTGTGTTAGGCAGGGAGGGAGGGGCCAGAACTGGGAGAACCACCCACCCACACCCACCGGCAGGTACCCTACTCACCCCGATGCCCCCACAAGGCAGCATAGCGTACATCTTCTGGCTGATGGGGCCTGCAGGGAAAAGAAACAGTTATTCTGGAAGTTGCCTCCACTGCCAGGGCTGTAGGTTGGGGTCTGCAGAAGGCAGTGAGCTCAGTCACAGAAAACAAAGATGACCCAAGCATAGGACAGGCTTCTGCAGCCCATACCAGTTGGGAGATGTCTGTCCCCTGTTCTGGAGGTACATCCTACCTCTGGGGCGGATGGCAGGGAGAAAGGGGCAGGATCGGTTGGGGAGAAGAGCAAAACACACCCCCTTCACCAACCCTGACCCATCACCTTCCACCCTGCAATGCTCTGATCATGTCATATTCTACGTGAATGGAGTCCCCTGGAAGTGTGCAATACGGCATTGTACCACCTCTGCCATGGGGATGACCTATGCTCATCAGGACCCACTTGCCTACCCTGGCCAAGCAGTCTTCCTGAGACACTCCTATCCCACCCAGGCAGTGGCCCACACCCTGCCCATTAGCCTGCTGGCTCACCAAGCAACTTCTTGCTGTCCAGCTTCTGTCGGTTGAGGGGGCTGGTCCCATAGAGCAGGGTGTGGTATTCGGAGTGCACTGTCTGAATCTCATCCAGTGTGGCTTTGCGACCGCGGATCCGCTGGCAGGGGAGATCAGAAGGGTGGCACTAAGGCCTAGCTCTCCCGGATGCCCAGACCCTCTCTGCACCACAGCCTGGGGCACATGGAGCCACTTCTGACCTCAGGAGATCCAAAGGTTTTTGCGAAAGTATACCCTGGCCCTCAGGGACCTCAGTCCAGGACCCTCCCCCATTCAGCTGGGAAAACAGGCTGAAAGGGATGGAACTGGGAGGTGGATGGGGGACTGGCCCTGAGGTCAGGGGCTGAACAGAGACATGGAGAGAGGCTTCACCAACAGGGAGACAAAAAGGCCTTCACTGGGTCTGAGTTGGGGGTTGGAGGAAGGAGGGGCTCCCTTACCTCACACTTGCTAAGCAGGCCCGTCTCCTGCAGCCGGGACCAGATGCTCTGGATCCGGCCAGCGTGCTCAGGGTGCACGTGTGTGTTTCCGCACATGCACTGGTGCTTCAGCATGAATGTGTCGTAAACCACACCTGAGCCAGAGACATACCTGTCAGCCAGCTCTGCTCTGGTCCGTGTGATAGCCTGGCCACTGCAATCCTCAGAAGAGCTCACTGAGCTCTCCTCAGCCCACCCCAGCCCAAGTACCTTCTCAGGGTCACCCCAACCACCCTCCCACACACCTGCCCCTTCTCTCCTCCCAAACTGTTTTCCTCCATCACTGTCAGTCCTCAAACCTTAACCAGGCTGCCCTTGATACCCCCACTGGTTTTGATTTCTGCCTACCATGCCCCCAACACTGTACCCTCACGGCACATCCTCCTTCCCCCACTCTTATCACAGCGCCTGTGTGCTGCTCCCCTCACCCCCACTCCCCACTGGTGAGACGAGACCATCCTCAGGCATCTGTGGCCTCCTCAGAGCCCAGCACAGGGCAGCTTCATGTGGAAGAGCTTTCTGAAATGAACAGGGGCCTCACTCTTGACCTCACAGGGAGAAAGGGGAAGCTAGGACAGGATCCAACTGAGGCAGTGAGCTTTCTCCAGATACTGAAGGGCTGGTGCAGTAATGGCACAAAATCAGGTGGTCCTAGCAGTAGTGGGTGGGAGCCCTAAAAAAGATGCTACTCCAGTAGGTAGGGACAGGGCACTCACCACCCTCCCTTGCAGTGGGACAGAGGCTGCCACCACTACCACAGGTGGCTGTGGTGCACAGGGAGAGAATGACAGCCTGTTTTCCCTCCCTTCAGGGCACTCTGAGGGGCCCTGGCAATCCCTTTGGGGCACGGACTGTATCTCTTCATGATTTCCACCAGGGAAAGGCCCCTGGCACAAGGTGGAAGAACAGTTGGCAGTAGTGGGGCTCACCTGTGGTGAAGAGGTGCTTGGTGGGCTGGTCTGGGGGGCTCTTCATGCCCCCAGGAGCAGCAGGTGAGGACTGGGTTCGGCCCAGGGCCTGGTGGGGCACAGTGGACAGGCTTAGGGGTGCCTGGTACACCTGCAGTGGCTGCAGCTGCTGGGCATCTGAGAATACCTGGGAAGGAGGAGTGGGAGGGAGCCGAGGTGAGGCTTAGCCTGAGATGAAAGTGAGAATAGGTGCCCTAGGGCCTCCAGGGGGTCCCCAATCCAGCTCTTCTAAACCTCCTCTTTCCCCTACTCCTCCCTCCAGGAACAGAAGAAACTCCAGCCTTCATTGTCTCCATTTCTGAGGAGATGGGGAGGGATGGGAGGACAGTGATGAGTCATGCCAGAGTAGCATTGAGGTAAGCGAGTGTGGGAGGGGGTGGGATGAGTCAGGCCCAGAGGGCTCAGCTGTGTCCGCAATGAATGAAGTGTGTGCTAGGCACAGGGCAAACTGTAGTAACAGTGGGGGCGTGTGTGTACACATGCACGCACAGGGACCAACGCACAACCAATCCTACGCAGCCAGAAACGCAGATACAGCCACATACACATGTATGTACGTACACACACACAAGCAGACAGGCGGGGGCAGTCACAGACAGAGGCAGTGAGGGGTTGGCGACTGGTGTTGACAGACAGCTCTGAAACCAACACAAGCAGCTCTCAAG
The DNA here is from genome assembly GCF_964146895.1 of Miniopterus schreibersii. Classification (NCBI taxonomy): domain Eukaryota; kingdom Metazoa; phylum Chordata; class Mammalia; order Chiroptera; family Miniopteridae; genus Miniopterus; species Miniopterus schreibersii. Next base: position 23,996,032 of record NC_138116.1, read on the forward strand.
CAGACAGGCGGGGGCAGTCACAGACACAGAGGCAGTGAGGGATTGGCGACTGGTGCTGACAGACAGCTCTGAAGCCAACACAAGCAGCTCTCTCCCTTCCATAGTGCCTTGTCTCTCCCACTCCCTTTTTGTTCTCTTCAGAAAACTGGCCCTGCAGCCTGGGCACTGCAGCCTGGCGAGAGGGAAAGGCAAGGGTGGAAAGGAGCAGGGAGGACAGAGGGATGGTGATCGAGGGCTGGGGGAGGGGCACCTTTTTGTAACCAGCACTGGACTCCTCCAAGTCAGGTCCCTCCTCAGCGCCACTCTCGCCCTCCTCATCCTTGACCCGGATGCAGTCCTCATCCTCCTCCTCCTCCTCCTCCTCCCCTTCCTCCTCCTCCAGGTCTTCCTGTGTGCTCTCACTCTCCGTGGAGCCTTCTCGGGGTATGGTGAGGGCTCCCTCCCCCAGCAAGGCCTCCTGCTGCTCTGTCAGCTCCTCTTCTGTCTCCTCGGGGTGGGTGGTGGGCTGTCGAGGCAGCTCCCCAGTCTTCGTGAGGATCTGGGAGCAGAGCAGAAGGGGAGCATCAGCTGGGAGAGGGAGCAGCTGCGCAGTCTGTGGCCCAGGAGGGTCAATCCTTCCCTCCCCTCTCTCCTGCAGCCACCCAGCCCATACAGAGCTATGTGAGTTAGGAAAAGGCAAGGTGGCTCCTCTAAGCAGATGTGCCACCGGGGAATGGCCTAGGGTGTCAATCCCCTCTTCCTTCCTGCCAGCCTGGTCCTGCCCCCAGCACAGCCCTGCACATTTGCTTCTCCCAGCTCACCTTGCCCAGCTGCAGCTGCTGCTGCTTCTGCTTCTCCAGGAACTGCTGGTGCTGCTGTTGCATGACCAGCTGCTGCAGGGCCTGGGGGCTCTGGGGTAGCGGTGAGGACTGAGTGCGGCTCAGGGGCCGGTGCCTCGGGAGCTTGCCCACTGTCCGCATGCTGGTAGCCACTCGTTCACCCGTCACCAGTGGGGACTGCCCATGAAGTGGCACTGTGGGGTGCAGGGACGGGAGTAACCATCAGTCAGGCCCCCCATCCCAACCCAAGACTCTCCCCCTCCTAAAACACCGCCACCTACACAGTCAGGAAAAACTGTGGAGAGGCCTCGAGCACCCTGCCCCCAAATGTGAGCCCCATTCTTCCTCCTCTCCATAACTGAACAGTCTCACAGCTCAGAGCCACTGCCTCCAGCAAGCCTTCCTGGATTCTCCATTCTCTCCCTTTGATTCACTTATGTTTGCACATCTAGTCTTGGGCTGTTCATGTGAGTGAAAACAATGACTACCTCTCCCCATCTACAACAAGACCTCCCTGATCTTAAACATGGATCCCAGGCTGGAGAGCCTGGGAGCCAGGAACACGTATCTTTTAAGGAGAACCTCTTCTAATGCCACTGGCTACTTAAGGGCTGACTGTCCAAAGCTCTGCTGTCCAATCCCATAGCTGCCAGCCATATGTGACTATTGAGCACTTGAAATGTGGCCTGTCTAAACTGAGATGTGCTCTTAAGTGTGAAATACACACTGATTTCAAGAGTGTGAAACACAAAGAAAAATATCTCATTTATAACTCTTTATATTGTTTTTATGTTGAAATGATAATATTCTAGATACAGTGAATTAAATGTTAAAATTAATTTCACCTGTTCCTTTTTATATGTTTTAATGTGGTCACCAGAAAACTAAATTACATATGTGGCTTATGTTATCTTTCTATTGGACAGCACTGCTCTGGAACGTGAGCTCCATCAAGGCAACAGATGTTGCAGATAACAGTATCTGGCAGGCTGTAGGTACTCAGTAAGCCTGTAGACTGGAAGAAATCAATAAGGCCATTGAGGGAAGCTATGACAGAGCTAGAAAGTATCCCTGGCTGCTTTTTCCTGGTGGTCCTACCTTGAGCCCCAGAAGCAGAGCCTGACACCCCCCCCCCACCTGCCTGCCCACTTACCAGCGATGAGGGTACTCTGCTGCCGGGCCTGCTCCAGCAGTAGTACGTGCTGCAGCAGAGAGGCGTGCCCATGGGGGCTTGTGTCGCCCTCCAGTGCCACACCCAGAAGGCAGCCAGGGATAGAGGATGTGCTCATGAACTTGCCAGTGAGTGCGCCACCCTGCCGCAGGGACTGAAGGGCCTGCCTCTCGGCCTCCTGCTGAGTTGACAGTTTCGGGGAGGCCTAGGAATGGAGAGGAGAGACAGAGATGAGGGAGGGGCTTATATTGCCCCAGTCCTGCCAACTTTGGACCAGCATCCCTCACCTACCCTCTGCCCACCTCCCAGCTCTAGGGCAGGCCATCTGATTTCCCTCAGGGCCTTGGGAGGACAAAAGCTCCAGCTGGGGACATCCAGGACCAAAGAACTCAACACTAGAAAGAGGATAGGGTATGTGCCCATACTTACGGTGAGGTGCGAGTTGGTGACAGTGACTGTGGCCTGTAGCCCTAGGGAGATGTTGGGCAGAGAGGGAGACGTGTAGAGGCTGAACTGGTTGGGAGAGCTCTCCAGAGGGAGGGCCCGGTGCTGGGGGAGCATCTGGGGAGCAGTCAGGAGAGAGAGGCATGAGCGCAGGCAAAGGGGGGCCACCTGGGGCTGAGACTAAGGGCTCTGAAAGGTGCCCTGCTTCCCCCACCAAGCCCCACCTGGCAGGGGCTAAGAGTCACAGCCCTTCAGGGGCCCATGGGGCATATTCCATGGGGCAACAGGTCCCTCCAGCCTGTCTACATGGGAGGAGTGGTCCCTGCTGGGCGCACTCAGTGAGACAGATCTGAGGTGCTGCTGTCCTTCTTGCAAGGGAAAAGAAGCACCTCTGGCCCACCCGTCCCGCCACCCTGGCAGTCCTGTACCTCGGTGGGGATGTTGGGGACTGAGCCAGTAAAGCCGTTCTCAGCGATGGTGCTGTGGGAGCTGTTGGGAGAGCTAGGGCCAGAGCCTGGTGCGCTGTTACACACTGATGACACTATGGGAGAGGTGGCTGTCAGCTAGGCCTGCTTGGAGCCACCTCTACGCCCAGGCCCTCAGTACAGGGATAGGAAAGGAGTCCTTACCCCCAGGCCCCGCGCCTGTGATCTCAACAGCTCTCTTCTTAAAGGTGCTAATGACAGTCCCATCCTTTCGACGCAGGAGGGGACTGCTTCTCCGCTCAGCCACCTTCTGCTTTAGCCTTGAACGCACTTTCAAGTTAGGTTCAGAGGCTGGGGAGAAGGTAGCCAGGGCTCAGACACATCCACACAAACAGGCACACACTGCAGCCCAGCCCCTCCATATTCCCACCTCAACCTCCCAGGAACCATATTCTGGGAGACCAGGCTAGTCACTTACTCACCTGTTTTGCGGAGGGGGAAGTCATCGCGGCTGTCATAGGGCCCAAGCAAAGGCAATTTGTAGGAGGGAGGCGTCCCAGGGGGGCCACTCTGGGGAGGGGAACTCTGGTCCAAAGAAGCATGGTGGGCTCCCCTGGGGGTTGGGGATAGAGACATATCTAAGTTATCACCCAGCCAGCTGGACCTGCCACCTAGTAGTCTACATCTATAAAATATCCACTGTATGTAGGAATAGAAAATGGATCCTGATGAGGGAAGTGAGGAAAGAAACTAGGGGTGGGATTTCCTAGGAGAGACTACAGGGCCCATATATGGCTTCAGGCCAGGAGACCTTTTCCAGCCTGCAGGCAGGCAGCCCCTGAGCAAGGCACCTCTGTGACCCATGCATGCCAAGGTCATTACCAGCACTTGGGATGCTGCGGGAGGGAATGGTTGAGGCCGCCTGGTGTGGGCTCCTTTGACTTCGACAGGAGGAATTCCTGGAGCCTCAGCTTCACCTCAGTGCTGGCGATAGCACCTGTGGGACAGGGCATAGCTGACCTGGGTGCTTGAGGCCAACACCCACAGCTAGGGGGGTGGAGTCCCAGCTGGCCCCAGGAGGCCCCAGGCCTTACTCTCTTTGCTCTTCTCCTTATTCCGCAGGATAAGCAGCTGCTGTTCCAGCCGCTGCTTCTCCAGCTCCTCCTGCCGCTGCTGCTCCCGCTGCCGCTGCTGCTCCAGCTCCTGCTGCCTCTTGGCTGCCAACATCTGCTGCTGCTGCAAAGGCATGGGGATGGGAAGGAGAGGCAGGGTGAGCAGGTCCGGGCGGGGGTCAGAGGTCTGGGTGGCCCCCCCGCACCCCCCTCGCTCACCTTGAGGTGCTTCTGCAGCTGGACCTCATGCTGCCGTGTCAGGTGGTCATGCTGTTTCTGAAACTCGGCAAACAGGAGTTGCTTCTGCAGCTGCTGCTGCTGCTTGAGTGCCAGGAGCTCCTGCTGCAGCTGCTGCTCCCGCAGTGCAGGGTCGACAGAGCCTGCCAGAGCACCCCGCAGCTCCACTGGGCTGGGGCTGCCTCCACCCCCGCCACCCATGGAGCTGGGCATGGCTCCTGGCAACACTGGCTTCACCTCCACTGTGGGGAGAAGAGATAGAAAGGGGTCAGGAGGCCTGATCCCACTAGGCCCTGGCAGCCATGCCTGGCACCCAGAGAGCTACCAGGCAGGACTACTAGACAGAAAGAGAACAGAGAGAGGGTGGGAAGTCAAATCCCTCTGTTCTGGGGATATAGCCTTCTGCTTCAATTAAATGAGGTTGAAGCCATGAACTTTAATAAGAAAAGATGCATGAGCATGAAACACAGTACCTAGAAGACTGTTAGTGCTACATTTACTATTGTTATTGACAGGTAACACCACTGGGTATTTTATATGAATTACTTTACTGATGAGGAAACTGAGGTTTCAAGAGGTTTAAGTAACATGACCGAAGTCAACCAGCCAGGCAATCAATAAACCAGGATGTGAATCCAAATCCTATGCTTTTAACCACTGTCCTTCCTGTGCCTCCTCCCTCATCTCTCAACACCACACACTCCCCACCAAGAAGCCTATACAAAAAGAGAAACTGAGGCACAGAGGTTGGTACTAGAACTGATAGGGCTGGCAGCCAGGGCCCTCAGGAAACCCAGTAGAGGCCTTCGGGGACCCTCTAGATATCCCTTCCCTCTCCCCTTCTCTTTCCCACACCCAACTAGGGCAGATGGAAGCTGAAAGGACAGGCTACGGGAATGGGGGTGAGGTGGAAGGAGGAGGCCTCAGGGAAAGGGGGTACAGAGCTGCACCAATCCAGGGACAGGAGGGGGCTGGGAGTCAGACTCACTTCCTTTGCGGGATTATCTCCTTTCAACAGTTTTATTGTAATTACCCTGAAAATGCTGCTATATATAGAGTGAGCCAAACAGCAGCTGTGCCTAAGGGGAGGAGGGAATGAGAGAATGGGAGAATAGGAGGGCAAGCACAGAGAGGAGGTGGGAGGAGGGACAGGAAAGGAAAGGGAATCAGACAGGAAGAAGGGTAATAGCAAGGGGGGGCTGGAGCTGAGGCAAAGAGCTCAGAACTTCAGTCCCAGGGACAATCCATTGGGAAGGGGAAAGGAGTCAAGGGGCCTGCTGGGTCCCAAGGCCTTCGGTCCAGGCCCCCATGTGGACAATGGGCTGATGGGCCCCAAGGAGTGGCAAAAGGTTCCAATGGGATCGATAGGTCTCAACTCTTGATCCCTATACACTGTCTTCTGGTCACTGACTGTCCCTTCCCATCACTGCCCTGTGGTTGCCAGGACGAACACCACACCAGCAAGGAGCCCCAAACCCAGACCACACCCCACAAAGCCTCCTGACGCCAGGAGGAAGGGGAAGGCAGGCTACCCACTGCCTGGGAAGGAGGAAGTGAGAGAGGCAAAGCCATCGCATCGTTTCTTTTCCATTTCTTTTTCCAAAGAAAGCCCTCACTTTCTTCACTCCAACCCAGGGAGCCACAGGGAGTTGGGAAGGCTCCTGTGGCAAGGGCCCACTCCAGCCCACGCTTAGCGAAGGACCCCAACATCCTGATGTCTGTCAGTGTCTCCTGCTCTCATGAGCAGGCTTTTGCCCAGGCCCCCGCCATCACCCCTCATCAGTACAGAGAGAACAGGGAGGAGGTGAAGGGCTAAGCTAAGAGAGGCTCCCACACCCTGTGCAGTCTATGGGCCTAGATCTCTCCAGGGAGCCTGCACTGAAAGAGTGTCACCAAGGCATGGGCTAGGCCTGCTGAAGGCCAAGGCTGTGTGACCCTCATGTCTGAATATGTCCTCTGGGACCCACTGGGGGCAGGGAGGTGAAGCCTGAGTAGAATGTTTCTCTCAGTCCCCACCAGTCCCTTCTCCCCCAAGCACTGCTAGGCACATTCCTCTGTGGTTTGCCCACCAGCCACACTGACGACTCTGCGGCTAGGAGGCCAGAGCCACATCTGTAGGAGTGGCCAGATGTGGCCAAGAGGGTGGGGCTACACACACACATACACATATATCCACTTTTCCTCCTAACCCATGTCCTGCTCCAGCACCAAGGCCTTTCTGGAGGTGGCCAACACCAACCAGGGTGCAAAGCAGGGTGGCAGCAAAGAGCCAGCAGCAAGCCTCGGGTCTCCCCTTCCCTGGAAAAGCTCATCAAGGCCCCAAGCTGCCCTGGCCAGTATGGCTCAGTTGGTTTAGCATTGTCCTGTGCATCGAGAAATCGCTGGTTCCATTCCCGGTAGGGCACATGCTCAGGTTATGGGCTCGATCCCCTGTTGGGAGCATACAGGAGGCAGCAGATCGATGTTTCTCTCTCCTCCTCCCTTCCTCTAAAATCAATAAAAACATATATTTTTTAAAAAAATAAACCTTTAAAAAAAAAAGGCCCCAAGCTGGCTGGAGAGTTATCTGTTCCTAGGTAAGCCTGGCTTGGCACAGGCCACTCCAAACGCTCAGCCAAGAGGTGGACAGGCTTCAACCTGCTGCTCCCGGGGCTACAGGAGCTGATGCCAACCTGCCTGCCCAGGGAAGGGCAGGGGTCCAAGCACTCCTGGCTCCTAGCAGATAGCCTGCTCAGGATGGAACTGCTACCAGCAGTGCTGGCTTCCCTTGTAGGAGCCCTGCAGAGAGGGCATGGACTCAGGAGAGGGGAACCTCCCACAAGGGCTCCCTCACAGCCACTGTCACCGCCAACACCGAGATGCTAGGCCCTGAGCTGCAGTGAGAGCTGCAGCCCCATTGGTATGCAGGTGGTGAGGTGGCCAGCAGGCTCCGCCACATAGCATTGTTCCCACGCAAGCAGGAAGCATGGGCAACTGGAGAACATTAATCTACAGGCCCTCTGGGGCCTGGACAGGATGCGGCACCCCAGGGATCTGCCAGGTAGTTACCTGGCTCCATCCAAGATGGAAGGGGCTACAACTGAGCAGCTGGAGTCAGGAAAAGGGTAGGACTGAGGAACTGAGTCCCTGATTGTAGTCTGCTGGGCACAAGACCTAGAGTCTGGCTGGCCTTGCACCCCCTCAAGGATCTGTGCCCTCTGTCAGCTTGGCATGAGCAGAACAGGTGGCAGTGGCTGCCATCAGAACCAAGCACATGGAAGGGGAAATGGGTGTATCATGAGAGGAGGCTCTTGATCGCCTCCTGGTGGACCAAGAAAGGTGGAAGAGCCTCTGGAAAGGGAAGAGAATGGGCAGAAGGACACTGTTCCTTAAGAGAACAGGTTGGGAATTTGCTAGGAAGATGACCACTGAAAGGCCAGGGGACGAGTCACGTGAAAGGGCAAGGCCCTGGGTCCTCCCTTTACCCCCACACCTCCTTCTAATAGAGAGCTGTAGGGAATAGAAAGGAAGCCAGACGGCAAGCACAGCAATCTCCTGCAGGGGGAAGATGGAAGCACTGTCTACGATGCTCCAGACTCTGTTCCTTCCTGGAGACTCTGACCCTTCCTCCTGGGAGTGGTGGCCTTGGGAACAAGTGCTAACACCATCCTGTCCTCTCGCCTTCTGGAGGTCTGACTGATACTACCCCTGTGGAGAAGCCCAGCCCAGGTAGCTGGGTGGGCAGGGCTGAGTACTTCTAGCCATCACAATGACCCCATATGAACCAGGCTCTGGCTCAAAAGGAGCCTCCCTGCCCAGCTCATGGGCACAACTGGGCAGTGACAACACCTCAGTGACACTTTCTTCCCCTCTAGCTGGGCCTCCTGTCTCCCATGAACCCCCTTAGTTCAGTGGGGGCTCCCACAGCAGATTCTTTAGGCAGCACAACCCGGGATAGCCTAGATCCTTGGGGGGAGATAATGCAGGTGCTTATGGGCAACCTATGGGACAACCGCCAGCACAGCCTTAGACTACAGAGTGTGTCCAGATGAAGGGACACTACCCCCAAGCACACAAGCATCTCTGGGACATGAGAAGCAGGTTTTAGCAGCACCTTTGTGAACAAGGGTGCAAAATAAAAAACAGATTTAGCTGCCCAAGAGCAAGGCCAAGCCTTCCTCCTGCTCTGAACACACCACAAGCCATGCTCCAGCTCCATGCCCTCTCTTGGAAAAGTCACCAACTCCAGAATCCCTGTGGCCCAAACACTGGCAGCAGGGAAACAGTACCTTTAGTTCCCCTTGGAGAAGCCCTGGAGGGAGCAGGGCAGCACAGTGTGTGGACCTGCATGGCAGACCTAAAAAGCTTAACAGTTGGCTCTAAAAGGACGCTGCTCCCAGGAGCCACCAGCCACAGAAATCTAGGAAGAGGAAACCAAGTGTATGCAGAATATGAAGGAAGCGTGCACTAAGCTGTTTAGAATGTCTACACAGGACAAAAATCAGATCTTGCTGATAAGCCTGGGATCTGAGGAGCTACCCTTACAAAAGAGGAAGAGGGTGAAAGGCCCTTTTGAGATCATGTGTTTCAACCCCCTTGTTATACAGATGAGGAAACCAAGATTCTTAGGCTCCTATGCAGAAGATTCCACCAGCTAAAGTAGCAGGGACTCGAAACCAAGTATCCTGACTCCCGGCTCAGGCAGGCTGCCTCTTAACACTAGCCTGTGCAGCATGGCTCCAATGTGGGCATCCCAGGTGCTCAGCAACCACCAGACCCAGATAACTGGCCCCTCCCTCGAAGGCAGCACCTTCTACCAGCACCCATACCCTCAGGAGCAGGCTGGGGAGTCAGCAGCTTCCTTAAATGACCTCTATGACCTCATTCTGTCCCTCTGGAGAATGGGAAGAGGCTCCTGTCCCTTTCCCAGTCTTGAGGGATTTTAGAAGAGGGCAAGGAACAGCATTTCACACTCCTCCCCATGACGCCCATGACCCCTCCCCACTAAGGACTGTTTCCCATGATCTATTTCTGTGCTCTTACGTGATTAGTGGGGCCAATTTAGGCTCAACAGGTTCTACCACAACGCAGACAGCATTTCCACATGTGTAAGCTGGGGATGACTCTCACCTAGCAATTTTCACAACGCTCATGTAACACATCACATAATGGGTAAGAGCAAGGGCTCTAGAGTAAAAGACCAGGGTTTATGTTGGGCTCTGCCACTTCCTAGGACAAGGGATCGAGCACCTCCCTGTGTACTGTGCAGACATCTGTGAAATGGGAGTAAGAATAGCGCCTACCTCCCTGAGCTATAGAGCTCAGGAGAGAGAATACATGCAGAGCAGCTTGGCACAGGGCCTGGGAAAATCTAAGGAGGTGCTAGTCAGGGCTATTATTAATGACTCTTGATATTTCCTGGACCCCTTTGGCAGTCTAGTGAAGCCTATGGAACACTTCTCAGAATGTTTCTAAGTGAATGAAATAAAATACTTAGAATTACATGGGGCCAAGTTCACAGACCACCTGAACTCTAAGGAAGTCAGGCTCAGACCGCTGCCAGAGTGAGGACTTAGCACTCTCATTTTAGACTGGCCCAAGGTCGCTCTATGGTCCTGTCCCATTCAAAGCCTTTCCTGTGGGCCTCACACAGCACAAGCTGGAGTGGCCAGCAGCTGGACCCCAGTGCTGCAGAAGGAATCTCTGGGAACAGACTCCTCCCAAAGGTGGCTCTTCCAGGCTTTCTCTCCTGCCCTGCTACCTCCAAGAAAGACCACTCTGTCCTTTGCGGCTCGGCCCATAGCGGTACAATCCCTCCTATCCCTCAAAAGCAGTACTTAGCACAGATGAGCACAGTTTTGAACCCTGCTCTCAGGGCCCTGGTTATGAGCAGCCAGAAATTCTTCCCTGGTATCTAACCTTACAGTGCGTGTTGCAAACAACACTTTCCTCCCCACTACTATTCCACATCTTCCTGGGCCCTTCTTGCAAGGCAACAGCAACATGAAACTGACTTCAGAAACTCTTAGAATGTTAGTGCAGGAAGGACCTATAAATCAGCAACTTAACTTCCCCAGTTGACAGAGAAGGACAGAAGGCCAGAAATAAAAGAGATTTGTCCAACGACACCTGGAAAGGAGATGCAGGAGCCAGCCAGGACTTAACAGTGACTCTTCTGGCTATCTCTCTCACGCCCTCCCACTAAAAAACAGGAGAAACCTTGAGAGCTGCTCCTGAATTTAATGAGAGATGAAGGAGCCAAACTCAGTATTAAGGATCCAGGGATATCGGTGCTCCCAAAACACCAGAGACCAGGAGCACAGGGGAGAAGGGAATCAAGTGGATGGAACCCCCAGAAACCCTGAGGCAGACCATGCCTCTGAAGCACCTTCAGCCTTGGGGATGCAGAGCCCAAGTGGAAGGCACAAAGTGTCTCTTACTGGTGAGGATGGAGTTCGTCATTGATCTTGGGCTGCCATGTGGGGGAGAAATAGACTCACTTCTCCCAGCCCAGCTATTTCCAGGAAACATTTGGGCACCAAGCTAGAGGCAATTAAAAGGCACGATAACCATTCAAAGTCTGCAGCTGTTGCTGGGACTGTTCACTCCACACCTGGGGTGGACAGCAGGGGCCTCCAAGCATAACCCAGCCCTGAACAGCATGCCCACCTGCCCACCTGGCCACTTGCCATAATCCCCCACCCCGGCTGGGGTTTAGCCACCTGCTCCCCAGCGTCTCAAGACATCCTCCCTCTCCAGACTGCCAGGCTGCTAGGAGCTGGATTTGACTTTTGCACTAGGCCCTTCTCCCAAGAGTCCTAAAGCTCACTGAGGCCTTCCAGGGATGCTGGTGACACCCAGTGGCAGGGTACTAGGCCCCATGACCACTATCCACATGACCCCTGTCCACACAGCCCTTGCTCCAAGCATGATGGGTCTACTCCCATCAGAATCACCTGAGATGTGCTAAAATACTGGTTTCTGGGCTGCCCTAAAGAATCCAAACCTAGAGGTAGGGGGCAAGGCTTGGGAACCTGCATTTCAATATATTCCTTTGGTAATTCTGATGCAACTGGAAGTTTGAGAACTACTTTCTCACAGCATCCTGGGGCTGGCTGGATTCATTTTTGCTGCCAACCTGACAGCTGTTACAGCTGTGTGAGTGGACACAGTTAATCTGATTTCCTGTCTGGCAGCTGTGCAGCAGGGAAGGGACAGCTGAGGGTCTCAAAAACAAGAAGAGGGGATGAGGTAGGAGGGAATGGGGGCAGGGGAGGCTGTCTGAAGGGACTGGGTGTGCAACTCTGTTCCTGAGCCCTTTCCTCCTGTTGGGCCAAAATCCCTGCAGGAAGGGAAACAGCTGACCAAGTGGTCCCCAGTATTTATAGAAAACAGTCTCCTCTCAGAAACCTCAGGAGTCCCCCAAGAGAGACCAGCCAGACTGGTCTCTCTTGTCTAAGAGCACAAACTTGGAGGTACAAAGACAAGCCTACCACGTATGGTTGTGCAGGATGTACTGCACAAGGGCACCTAACCAAAGGGGCAAGTTGGGGGCTGAAATCCAGCCCACGGTCCAATTGCTAAGCCATGCACTCTGGCATGAGGATATCTACCTAAAAGAAGGGCCACTTTTTAAAATTTGCACAAAGGAGCTCTTGTGTGGGTTGGCAGTGTCCCTACACAGACACCTGAGTCCGAATTCCAGCTGTCACTCTGTGACCTTGGGCAAGTTCCTTAACCTCTCTGATCCTTCTCAATTATAAAACATGGCTATTAATACCTTCCTCAAAGAGATAAGGGAAACACCTGATACCCTGTCACTTAGCACACTATAATATTAGTTCCTTTCCCACCAGAGTCTCACCCTTCCTACCCTCCCCACACCCTACGCCTACATATCCACACACCCAGCCAAGCTTTGAATGGTGTGAAGAACGTGAATAAGAATATCCAGGGGAAACCCCAATACCAAACCATGGCACTTCTCAATATCCCAATATCCACAGCATCTTTTCCTGGCACAAGCAGGATACACACCCTCCCTCACTGGGAAAAGGAGACTCCTCTTCCGTGCCTGCTCATAATATCCTGCCCAAACATCAGCTCTGCCCAGTTCAGGCTGGAGTGGAATCTAGAGCCCGCAGAAGGGAGGTAGGGGATGCCCTGGCACGATGTTCTGGGGAATCCCACCCCAGAGTTCAAGCTCCCAGGCTCCCCAAGCTGGGACGAGGCCTAGGTGAGGAGGTGTCCACTGTGTACTGGGCTGTAGTGGGGAGACCTCACTAAACCTAGGAAGATCTGTCCCCTTCTTTAAGCAAGAACAGCAGAGAGTACCCCACATCCCTCCAGGGTTCTGCCTACCAAGGCTCTGGCTCACCCACTGGGGCAATTACCATATCTATTTATTTATCCAGAGGGCCAAGCCCCAGAATAGAGCCTAGGAATCCTGCCATCAGCCCTGGATGCCAGCCCCTCAAGCATCATTCATTCATCCATGTGCCAGGCACTGTGCTAATGCTGGGAAATGGCTGTGAATAAGACAGCCCAGAGAGCAATGGATGCCCCTAAAATGGGGTTCCATACTTGCTGCTGGAGTAGACAGAGTCCACTCTGGAAAGCCCCTATTCCTCAACCCCACATGTTGCAGAGGACTGGCGACACACACTGCCCAAAAGGCATCCCTGGACACCTGCTTTTTTAGCCACAGGCTCTTGCATCCTGTCTGGAGACCGATCAAGAGATTGGGGGGGGGGTCAGGCTGCCTGGGCCCTCATGGCCATGTTTATCCCGGGTGGATTTTTTTTAACCCAAAGGTTAAAGTGTTTCTATTTGAAACATCTATTTACATTCCAGAGCCAAAAAAAAAAACCAAGGCAGCCGAGCTCCCGGCCTATATCTGTCCCCAGCCGCGTCACAGACACAGCATCAGAGTTGCGCTGGAGTGGGGGGGGACGACGACATTCTTAGCCCTCTCCCCGAGCTGCTGAGGTGACTCACGCCTCCATCATGCCAGCATGGACCACGCCATCGCTCATAAGGCTAGGCAGTGTGTGTGTTCTGGGGGGAGACAAGGATCTGGAGAGAGACTGGCTGGAGGATTTCTATGTAGGCACAGGCAGCCTTAGGGAAGAGATGGGGGTAGCGGGGTTCCAGCCTACAAGGATTCTGGGATTAAACTTGAAAAAAGGTGAAAGAACATGCTGAGGAGGAAACCTCAGTCCAACCACCAGCTCCTGCCAGGAGGCAAGGGACAGTGGGAACAGAGCAGGATGGGTGAACTGATATGGCATCTGCCAAATGGGGTAGAGCTGCCCCCAAGAAGATGCTGTGCGAAGTCAGTCCTTTGCTTTCCAAGAGACCACCTTGACTCCTGAAGGCTTTGGGATAGGGGTCAGCAGTCTTTAGGTAGAGCTACAGACTCAACTAGACCAGGGCTAGACCAGCCCTCGATGTTTACACCCAGGGGACTGTGTAGGGACTTTGCAGGGCTGATCCCCAGGGTTATGCCCCTACCCTAGGAGACTACATGAGCATCCCCGCCCAGGCAGATGGCAGGCCTTCCAAGGGTTTTCCAAATTTTCCCAAAACATTCATCCTCTGACACGTCCCAGTTCAACTGCAAACTTATCCCTGGATAGGTTAAAGCCAAATCACAACTCCCACCTTGCAATTCAAAGCTTGGGATCCACGCCCACGTACCCAGAGGCAAAGACTCCCCACACATACACACACGGACACCCACACCCAAGGGCCAAGCCACTGCCAGGAGGGGCCAAGCAGGCATGGATCCAGCAGGCCCCTCCCTCGAGGAAGCATCTTGTGGTGCCGGCCTGGTGGGAAGGCTGTGCCAGAAAGGCCTGATGCTGCCAACAGGTTCCTGGGAGGGAGGGAGGGAGGGAGGGAGGGAGGGAGGGAGGGAGGGAGGGAGGGAGGGAGGGAGGGAGGGGCTGGCCCAGCTCTAGGGGACCCCACCCCCAGCCAAGAGCCAAAGAAGTCCCTGCTAAGAAGGTGGCAGGGCTGAGGGGGTCCTCAAGCCTGTATGAAGACATCTCTTTGCCCTCATAAGATGGGAACAAACCAAGGCCTGGGGGAAGGAGACATATGGGGGAATTGAGACCTAAGGCAGCAAAGGCCCCCTGACATTCCCCTGGAATCAGCTGTCAGCCTCTGCCTAACTCTACCACAGCTGCACAAACCTTCTCCCTAGGTGTCTCATTCCCAGGGGACTCCTGACTGGGGACTTGCAGAAATCACTGCACTAGACCCTCTGCTCCTCAGAACCTAGCCAGAGGAGCTAAGGCAGCCTTTATACCTTCCTGTGCACACTCAGCTATGGCTTGTTCTCCTGCCCAGACCTGGGGGGCGGGCAGCCTGGAGGCAGGTCACTGACCCACTTCCTCCCCTCTGACCATGGTGCCAACTAGGCCAGGATCCTCTAGCAATCCACAGCCCCCAGCAGCCAATGCCACCGACCCTGCAGGAGGCCAAAGGGACTCAAAGAGATGCATCACAGTACAGCTGAAGGTAGGGCAGGAAAACCTACCTCCCTGATTACCTGTATTCTAAACACAAAGCCCCCCAGAAAGATCTAAGCAACACCCTATCTGGGCAAGGCTCAGAGCCAGATGCTCAGACCCAGAGACAAGGATGCTCAACAGCAGAGGACAGGTGGGGACACCAAGGCACTTACCTGCCACAGGGATGCCGTGTAGAGGAGCCCGAGGCAGGATTTCCAAGGATGGTTCCCGGCCTGGCATCCCATCTGCTGAGAAACAGGATTCTGTCTCATAGATAGTCTGCAGCATCTCCACGAGCCCCTGAGCCTTGGGCACCAGCAGCATGCCAGAGAGGGGGCCGCCCGAGGCGGGAGTCAGCCAAAGGGAAGGTGGTCGGGCAGGTCCTCACTGCTCAAGGGCTCCTTCAGGCCACTGCTGCTGGGACCCACACTTGGGGTGGTGCCTCATCCGGCCTGGGCACTCCGGGCGGCAGGAGGAGCCAGGAGGCCCGGAAGCTACAGGCCCAGCTCTCCCCTAGAGGAGCATCAGACCACCGGCCTGTCCTCAGCCTTCAGGAGCTGGAGTGTGGCAGAGCACTCAGGAGACAGGAAGGGGAGCTCAGCAGGCAGGCGGGCTCTCTGTGTTCCCTCCCAGCCCTGGGTGACAGCTCTGGGACCAGCTCCCTGCTCCTCCTTCCCGAATGAGCCGCCGGCAGCTGGCAGGAGACTGAAATAGCAGTTGGGGGAGGGCCCTATCTATAAATAGGTGGAGCATGCTCAGGGAGCTGCAGGCTGGCTGCCAGGAGCCTGGGCCTGGCGGAGGCCCCATGGGGGGAGGCGCGTTCCACCCCAGGAGGAAGCGCCAGGCAGGGGGATGGGAACAGGGGAGGGCCTGCACTCAGGGCCAAGGCCACAGAGCTGGGTGGCCAGAGGCTAGGCTGGGGAAGGGCACCACTGGAGTGTCCATGCATCTGGAGCAACTCTGGTGCTGCTCTTGGCAGGCGAGGGGCTGGAGACCAAAAAACAATTCCATCCTCTACCCTCCCTCTCGCATCCAGAGCACGTTTAGAAGAGGAAGGGTCTTCGAGAGGGTGGGCAGGCAGGGCCACCTGGCCTAACCTTGCATCTTCTTGAGAGTCCTCCTAAGAGCCTGATAGAAGTTTATTTAACTTCTGCCCTCCCTCAGAGCCGGGAGGTGCCTCTTCACTCCTCAACCAACAGGGAGACCCCTGGGCAGCAGCTCAAGGGCAGCTCCCTTCAACGTACTGGGGTATCACCTCCAGAGGCTGCTCAGCTTCCTTCCATGGGGCAGAAGACCCTTCCTGGACAGAACTCATCAGGGAAGGGGACCTGAGAACACCTGCCCATTCTCAAAGCACAGGTAGTTCTTCCCCCGCAATGTGCCAGGTACAATGCTAACAGCAGCACATACATCACCTCATTTATTCTGCATGATGATCTCAAGAGATAGGTGCAAATGGGGAAACCGAGGCATGGGGAGATGAAGTCACTCACCCTTGGTCATATAACTGCTTAAATGGTAGGGCTGGAATGTCTTAGCTGTAACTACCATAGCCCACTGCCTCCTGCACAACAGAGTGAAGATGCCCCAAGGTTTCTGTTTAACAGGTATGATGACCCCTAGTACCCTGGTAGGAACGGACTTGAGGCTGGACCTCCTCTGAGAAGAATGAAGGGGCTGCCAGCATCCAGCCCTTCTCCACCAGCCCCAGACCTGAAAGCAGCTCCTGTTCCGGGGCGCTACTGGGACATAGGGCTGGTGCCCCATGAGAACTGGTGATACCCACCTACCCTGCCTACTACTGACTCCTCTCCCCAGATTGTCCCTCCCACTGGTACAGAGATCCCACTTGGCCCCCTGACCTCACTGGAGCCTTTTAATAGCCTGGTTATTCCTGGGTCTGTGTCCCCCTCCCCCTTCCTGATGTCACAGTTGCTATTTTAGAGCCCCCTCCTGGCCCCTTCTTGCCCCCAACTCCAGGCATGGAGCCAGGGACACCTGTCCTCTCCCTGGACTGGATGACCTCACCCTCTTGTCGGGAGCCCAGGAGAAGCTGGCCAACCAAGGACACAGTGGCTATGGCTCCTGAAGCCCATCTTCCCACCAGCTTCTGTCAGCCAGGGACAGCAAAGGTGCCTCTTGCCCTCAGGTAGGGGAGCACATTGACAGGAAAGGTGGCAAAGGTGGACATTCCCAGGACATAGGCTGGCTGGCAAGATGTATATTTGGAGGATAGGGGGAACAGGACCTAAACCAAGTATCTGGAGCCTCAGCTTTTTAGCCAAAGCAAGACTCTAGAAAAATGGTGATGGAGCAGTACCCACACAGGGGTCTGAAGTTGGTGGACACCTCAAGGTAGGTCACGGGACCTCATTTACCATCTCCAACCCCAAACTGATCCTGGCCAACCAGGCTCTCTCAAAAGGAAGGGAAGGCCAAGGTCCCTTCAGTGGGGAGACAGGCAGCAGACTCAAGGGAGCCCAGAAAGCCAGGGGCAGCAGCCCCTCCCAGCCAAGGACTCCACCCACCCACGCTGGGAGCAACCGGAAGGGCTGGCTAGCCCTGTCCTGGCTCTCCTCTCTGCCCCAGGCACAGGAGAGTATGGCAGGGGAGCTCTGTTCTGGAAGAGAGGAAGTCACCAGTTATAATGACTCAAAGCAGGGCCTCCAGAACCTGGAGCAGCCAGAAACCTAAGGAGAAAAGTCTCTACTCAGGGAAAACAGGAACACCCAGGAGACTGGGCATCCAGAAGTGGCCAAAGCCAGGGGCTTGGGGCAATTTCCAGCACTGTTATGACTTCCAGTAACAGCATGAAGTGGGAAATGAAGTGTCAGACACAGCCAGGCAATCCTCAATGCAGTTCCCAGAATCCTCCAGGGGAATAAGAAAGGAGGCCTGGGATGGGGACAAGCGTCTTTTTTTACTTCTGAGATTCAAGTGATGCAACAAGATCTTCCTAATACCTAACCTCAGTCCTTCCTGCTCTATAGCCCCTCTCCTTATGGTTCATGTCTCTTCTGCATCCCCACCCATCTTCAGATGCTCCCATCTGTCACTCAACAAACCTAAAGAGCACCTACCAAGATGGGGTACATGAGCCTCATTCAGAGCCAGCACCATCTCTTCAGAACCACAATGATCTTGTTCCATTCCTTGGAGGCTGGGGTCAGTCAGACCTCCTAACCCCCTACATCTGGAGGAGGGGAACCCAATCCTGGCTCCTTGGGCTCCTCCAGGCTCTCATTTCCTGGGCCCAAAAGACTGGGGTGGGGCCTGACCAAAAGGAAGAAACCAAGATCTGCTTTGTGCACAATACAAAAACCAAGGGCTGGCCCAGGAGCACCCCGGATAGAGTGTGGGGTGCCAGCTTCCTTGGGGTCCTAGAGACATCTGGCCTGCCTGCCCTCTAGTTCTTTTCTGCCCTTTGAGCCCAATCATGCTGGAGTCCGTTGGCATCGCCTGGGAGCTGCCATATGCCAGGTCCCATGCTAGGTGCTTGCTGAACCCTCTCATTTGAAATCAAGTCCAGGAAAACATGAACACCTACTTTGGCATCTTCACATCCCCTCAGGGTTGACCCTGCCTCCTCCTACCATACCATTCTAAGCCTTCAAATCCTTTTGAAATAATGGAGCAGGAAGAGGAAATGGAGCAGACCCCAATCTATAGTGAGCACAGAGGTGCATTGGGGGCACCTAAGTGGAGAAGTGTCACCAGGAGTCCACTTCCCAGACCCCCACCCCAAACATGCACTGACCCACTTTCTCCTCCTCAGGGCTGATTGCTTGCCTTCCCCAGGGGCTCAGAGGCAGAGCCTGAGCTGGAGACTGGGAGGCAGGATGCCGAGGTTCCTGGCTCCACCCCACGCCCATGCCCCAGTTTCTCTGGTCACCCAGAAAGGAGGGGGCAGCTGCCCTCCCTCCCTCCCTCCTGGGAAAGGGAAGGAGAGAAAGTGTGGAGTATGCTGGGAGGTGCTGGGCAGGCAGGTGTTGTCATGAAGCTTGTCTCCCTCCCACGCTGCGGATAAGGAACCTGGCCGCCTTCTCCTGGGGCCCTGTCACCATCTAGACTGGCTCGCATGGCGGGCCTCACTCCTGCCCTCTCCTCTGGAGCAGGCCTAGTCTCAGGTCTCAGAGCAGCTCCTCCAAACTAGTCGGGCCAAGCCCAGGCAGGGGACAGATTCTGCCAGTCCTTCAATCCCACTGAGGGAAGCAAAAGTGATCAGTTCCAGAAAAATAAAGAAAGCCTAACTCCTCAAGCTTCCTTTTGCCTGAAGAAAAGCCAGACACCAGGGAGTGGCCTCCTCAGGAAAGCAGGCAGCCCCCTCAATGGGCTCTACCTGTACCTAGGACTGGGAAGGGGGCAAATCAGGTGAAATGCTGGTGTTTGGTCCACCCTAGAGGTAAGTCGATCAGCTCCTACTACCCAGGGAGGAGGGGTAAGCCCCAGAAGTAAATCACCTCGAGTCTCTACCTGTCCCTCACCCAGAATTCTCCCTCACTAACCTGTTTGCTATGAGGGCAGGGATGGACACCTTCTACTTTTCTTCTGTTTTCCCATAGGCCAAGCTCAGGGTCTCACATGTTGGGGATAGTCAGCGAGAACTTATCAAACAGGAAAGCTCCTGCACTGAAATTTAGTGGAACCCCAAAACAGTGCTACTCTGTGTCCTAAGGAAAGAGGAACAAGTCTTTGGGGATTAGGGAGAGGGTGGGAGTGCTCAGGGGCTGGGCCACGCAGGCCCTGGGAACTAACTATTCTTATTATGCCCACCTCTCTCCCCAGCCTGTGGTCCCTTGCTCTTCCTGGGCCTCTCTGAACTGTGTCCATCGGGGAAGTAGACACCTGCATGCTCCAGCTTCAATTCGTGGTTTCATTTTACTTCTGTGGAATACAAGGCACATGGTATCCAAGCCTCTGCCTGATGCTGGGCAGCCTCAACCCCAGCCCAGACGCCACGCTGAGCTCTGGGAATAGCTGATGCTGGGCCCCTTGAAGAGGACGAGCTGTGTGGAGGTGGCAGTCCCCGGAGCAACTCTAACTCCACAAGTGGTAGAGCCAGTCCTGGAGTCCCAGGAAAACTCAAGGGGAAGGGCCTCGGGGGGCTGCTCCCAAGCAATGATCCTAGTTCTGAGGCCTCTCCATAGTCCTAAAATGAGGTCCCAGGTCTCTAGTCCCCTCCTTCTCTCCCTCCTTCCTAAACATGAGAAAACAGCATCTCCCCCTACTGGGGGGAGCTGGAAAGCTGGCCAGGAGGTGCAGCCAATTCTATAGGCCCCACTCAGGAGGCCCCTCCTGGCAGGGCTCAGCAGCAGCTCCCAGGCTGCCTGCCTCCTGCGCTGGTGGAAGCTTCCAGCTACTACCACTCCTGGCAGAAGTAGCTGCAAGAGGAACTGGGACCACAGTATCTGGAAAGGCAACCCAGTGACCTCATCAATTTGAGGTTGATTATTTTAGCCTTTTACTTAAGGGAATAAAAATCCCAAAGCTGGGAAATGTCCTTCTCAAGCAGCCAACAGATTCCTCTGGGCAGCTTCTGCTCCCTTGGCCGTGGCTTAGACCTGGTGTGACTAAAGGTGGCTCCTGGGAAGGTCAGCATAATAGCTCAGATGGTACTACTGCCGTGCACAAGCAACTCTGCTAGGGGGCAGTGTCCAGCTGAGATGGGCAAGGGACTAATGAGAACCCACCAGGCCTCTCCTCTTCCTTCACCAGCCCAGCCTCAGAGGAGGAAGCAGGGAGTCGGAGCTCAACAACCTACCACCAGCATCAGAGTCACACAGCCTCTCCATGTCTAACACCTGGCACAGCCCCTACAGGTCAAATGAAGGCAAGGGCAGAGGTGGGAGGATCTGAGAGGGAAGCGCAGCCCCCGCAAGAGGGGGTGCATAAGGCAGAGCTGTCTTGGTGAG
The DNA here is from genome assembly GCF_964146895.1 of Miniopterus schreibersii. NCBI lineage: Eukaryota > Metazoa > Chordata > Mammalia > Chiroptera > Miniopteridae > Miniopterus > Miniopterus schreibersii. The sequence continues at coordinate 24,016,647 of NC_138116.1, forward strand.
TCTCAGGAGTCCAGCCTCCTCCAGCTGGCACTCTACTCTGCCCTCAGCCTATGCCCTGGGCATCTCATGCTGGGAAAGGAAAGAGAGAAAAGGGGACACAGCCTTGACCAAAACAAATGGCACAAAGTCAAACAATCCCACCAGCTTCCAGTTTCCCTGACTCTGCTGGATCCCCCCAAGATCCTGGTCAGGGCCTCTCCCACATATCGCCAGCACCAGGGCCCCTCAACAGAAAGCACCAGGTCCACCAAACTGACAAAGGGGAAGGAGATGAGAAAGGGTCTAGACTCCTCCCTGATGCTGCTTCTGTCTCACCTACAAATGGGTTTTCATCTCTAGGCCCCAGTTTCCCTATCTCTAAAACAAGAAAAAATATCCCTCTCCCTCTACAGAAAAAGATGTGGGGAATAGGATAGGCTGTTGAGCAAGAAGGGCTCTGACCCTTTAAGACTGCACAGAAGGAGACAGCCAAGGAGAGAAGGCAGTTATTACTTTGACCACACTGACCCATGACCCTCCTGTGAAACTCCTGAGGGTCTAGCTCAGGCCACTTGGACACATCCTCATGGGCATACACCCATACCCACACACACACAAAGCTGCCTGAGTCCCACCCAGAGACTATTTCTGGCAGCATGAGGCAGGCTCCTAAGAGCAGAGAAGAATAAGAAATCTCAGAATCAAAGACCCCAAATTACGAATCTACCATGTCTAGGGCCCAAGAGGGGAAGGGGTAGTGTACCTGACTCAAAGGAGAGAGCCAAGACTCCTCTACCTACACATCAGTGCACCCCCACCCCGATACCACACACCCCAACACAGACCAAGGCCAAAGACTGCAAACCTCCACCAAGAAGAAAGTATGGGACACAGAGACACACGCCACCAGGAAGAGAGCCACCACCACAAAAAGGAAGCCTGGCATTCAGCTATTGTAGGGAACTTCTTCCAACATCATCTCTGGTCCGCCCAGAGACTCAGGAATCCATAGCCCTCTCAGGCCTGCCTGTCTCGGTGAACAGGACAGAGTTAAAACTAAAGGCCCCCTAGTTGAGAGGGCAGGCATGGGGACAGAGCTGGACCCATGCCCTCCAAGGGCCAGTCCAGACTGTTGACCCATCAATTCTCAGGTGTACCCAGTGATCGATAACTTCAGGTTCACCTCTGTCCTTTTCTTGCAATGCTTCTACAATCTGGACCCTCATTCACTTACAGCTCAAACTGGCCTAGGCTCTAAGCCTACACAGTCCGTTATAGCCAAAGCCACCCAGGATGCCCTTCTCCAGCCTCCCAGCTCTTACCCGACTCGGTAGGAGAGTTCATGCCGGCTCTGGGCCTGCAGAAAGCTGGCGTTGGGGGCTGGGATGGGAGGGAATGGAGCTGCGGTGATGTCAAGAGAGACAGACGATAACAGACAGACGGACGGGACAGGAGCCCGGGGCCGCTGTGCCTCTAATGCCCATCCGAGGCCATCCTTCGGGGCGAGGCAGTCAGGCACTCAAAACAGCATCCCTGGGGAGAGATGGAGCAGGTTAGAGGTCCCCAACTCAGGAATCTGGGAGTTGAAGGAGTCCTCAGAGCTTGTCAGTTTACACCTGGGTTAGAGGAGGAACAATTGCCCAGGGGCACAGAGGGAATCAGCAGGACTGGACGAAACCCTGGTTTCTTCTAAGTGGTGAGGCTGCCAGCACTCAAGGGAAGGAAAATGGCTACAGTTGTCACACCCAAGCAAACTCCTTTTCAGATGACAGTGCCCACCGCCAGGTGGAGAGACCTCATAGACTCCCAAAGGTGCCCAAAGTGGGATTGAATGTGCACAAAGGAGAAAATGCAGGGAGGCTTCTGAACTCTGTCCATGGCAGTGGGAGATGCAGGGTTGACCTAGAGCCCCTGGTTAAGGGAGAAACTGGTATCCCAGGCCCAGCAGCCTAAGTTGGAACTTTCAGATGAGTGTTATCTCCTCCTTACTCTCTGATTCTTGTGCCAACTCTTGAAATGTGATGTGCTTCTATCTTGGTCTCCCCCATTTAACAATTGGTCAGGGAAAGAGGGTAACCCTCTTCCACACAAAACCAATGCTATTTCCAGGAATTTGGAAAGGGAGAGACGTTCAACCCAAATCCAGCACCCCCCAGAACAGGTCCAGGGCCCAAGCTCAGGGTTTTGCATGTGTTATATAGGTTGTGCCCTGTGCAAGGTCTGAAATCCATCCTGTGCTCTGCCTGCCTATGGGTCACCCAGAATAAGGGACACATCTTTCTAGTTTGTACAAAGGCACCAAAAGGTCCAGCCATAGGCCTGCCAAGGCCAGTATATAATAGAGGATGTCCCAGTATTAAAAGGCCATGAGTTTGCTAACCTGTCCCCACTCCTTCCATAGCGAGTCCCCAAGCCTCAGATACTACGCACTCACCCATCCACCTGGGCCCATTCCTAAACAGCCCACGATCCATCCCAGACATGATCCCATTCAGTTTCTTCTAAATGAAGGTAAGCCCTCCAATAATCAGTCAAATTGAGATAGCAGGAAGTGACCAGATGAGGCTGAGAGGAGCTGGATGTTTAAGCCCTAACAATGCTCCCCCAGCCAGGAACAGGCAATCAGCTCTGCCTCTGGAAAGCCCCACCTCCTGGCAAGATAAATTCTCAGTAAGCCTTGAATTCTCATCAAGGATTCCCAGGGGTATGGTCCATATGGAGCAGAGTAGCCTGAGAGTCAGCCATGGCAGGGACAAAGAACACACACATGCACCTGTAGGCATGCACACATGCCCACGCATGCATGCACACACACTAGGAAGACCTCAAGTCTTCATAGGCCTACTTGCTGCTTCGTCTTACCCATAGGGTTCGGACTCTAGCTGGAGAAAGCTGCACTCAGATTGGGGAGGTGGGAGGAGGCAGAGTGAAGGGGCTGAATGTCTCCCAACAGGCACAGGTGTGGGGCAAGGACAAAAGAGGCTGTACAGGGCTGGGGCCAAGCTCAGGAATGCAGCAGGTGGAGCTGTTGGTGCCCTGGCAAGGCCAGCGTGGGCAGGCAGCTCAGCCCATGCCCACCCGAGCTGGCGCCCAGTCCTGCTCACACCCTTTCCCGTGGGCTGGGGAACACAGCTTCAGAAATTCCCACGATTCCCAGCAGTCAAGTGGCCCAGCCCATCTGCCTAATAAAAGACACCTCCAGCCCGGCTGGGCGTGGCTCAGTGGTTGAGCATTGACCTAGGATCCAGGAGATCGAGGTTCAATTCCCAGTCGAACACATGCCCAGGTTGAGAGCTTGATCCCCAATCAGGGGCGTACAGGAGGCAGCCCATTAATGATGGCTCATCACTGATGTTTCTATCTCTCTCTCCCCCTCTCCCTTCCTCTCTCTAAAATCAATAAAGATATATTTTTTAAAAGTATAAAAACTAAGTATCAGTCCTGAGCCCCCATTGTCCTCACCCCTGGGGAGAAGAGGAAAGTAACAGTTCCTAGAATTCCCAAGAGCTCAGGACTCCTCCCCACCCTGCACGATGCAGCAGACCACCTGCAGAGTGTCTGCCAATACCCCATCAAGCCTCCCCGGTGAACAGGGGCCTCCATGGGAAACAAAGCAGCATTCATTGCCCGATCAGGACAAGCATAGATTCTTGTCTGGGGTTGGGCATGAAGTGGAAAAAGGGCAGTGTGATGGTTAAAACCTGAGCCATTTGGTCCCCCCTCTGCCATAGAAAATTCACTGTTAACTATTGTTATATGAGGGTCTCAGTGGGCAGTTGGGGACCAAGAGCTGTGTGGCTCCTGGACGGCAAACTAGTGAGCAGCCGGGCTTCCTTGACATCATAAGTAGGCAGACCCCAGGGCCCTATCTCCACCCCATCAACTCTCAGTCAGACCTCTGTCCCACCCCAGGATCCAAACCCACCTACCACCTCTAGCCAGGATGGCAGGGCAAGGAATGAGGGAAGCATCTCACCCTATAAGCTCATGGCCAAGCCAGGGGAGTTAGGGCAAAAACCCTAGGGGAACACCCCCCACACCCCATTCATGAGCAGTAAAACTCTGGCAGAGGGTGGGAGAAAGGCAGACAAATGAGGGAGATATGGAGCAATGTAATGCCCCAAAGGCCACTATAGTGTTGCCCTGCAAGGATCTTGTCTCTCAAACAGCTTCCTCAGAATTCCTGGGGAGCCAGGTGTCCATCTGAGGGCCTCTCTGGCACCTGGACTCCAGAACCACCTGGCGGCCTTCTCCTAACACACCAGCTCTGGCCCTGCTACATGCAGGCCCAAGTTCTGAGCACTGTAGCCGGGGTCCCCTCCCCAGGTCACAGGCAGCCAGGTAAGCTGTCTGAACCAAATCCTGTGAACTTAAAATTGCCCACAATCTGAGATCTGCCCCAAAGACTTGATCAGAAAGTGACAAGCCCAGACATCCCATCTCAAGGCGCAAAGTACCTCTCATCTTGACCCCTACTGACTGTGGCCACAGGAGTCCATTTTCCCCAATCTCCAAGAGCTTCCATAGCCTTGTACCTTCCCCAAGCTGGGCCACCAGAAGCCTGAGATTATCAGAGCCATGAGGGGTAGCTGACTTCGATGTCCAGGCCCCAAACTAAGAGAAGGGGGAGGACAACAGGGGAGGAAAAAAGGCACCAAGCTGACAAATTCATTTTTGCAATCAGCCCATTTCTGTTTGTCTGCTCAGACACAGCTCCAGGCATCTGCACAAACCAGATGGAGGAGGCTGCTATTTCTAGAAAAAAAAGGGGGGGGGGGTGAGAGGGGAGGGAGGGAAGAGGCAGAGGCAGAGGGCAGAAGACCCAGTCTGTTTGCCCTAAAACCTCAGGAAGAATGATAACCCCTCCCCAACACTACCAGACAGGGTCCCCATTCAAGAGAGGACTGGGGCCAGGGCTGGGGTGAGGTAGGGTAGGGGAGAAGAAAGGCAGAGAAAGTTTAATTAGCCAAAGTCAGCTACAGGCTACAATAGGCCCCCTCACAGGCTGCATCAGGTTTTCATTCATGAGCAAGAGACAGTGCTCCAAAAATGCCAAGAACCGCCCCCCCTTACAGTCTCCCCCCCCCCCCCCAGGAGTGCATCCTCTAGCAGGCTGGCTGAGCCTGATGCTGTGTTCCAGACATCCCTCCTCAAAGGGATGTGAGTAGGAAGAATTAATTATTAAAGAGCAGCTGGTACTTCAGCACCAACTGTACTCCCCCCAGCTCCTATAGCTGGTCCCCCTCCCTCAATATGCAAAACACAAACTACACCCCCCCCCCCCAGCCCCAGGCCCCATTTCTAAACACATAGCTAAGATGCCACCCCTAGGGAAGGGAAAGCAAACCTTTGTCTCTGCAGCTACTTGGAGGGGGTGGGGCATGTGATACTGCTGCCCCCCACTCCCTGCAAATTACAGGATCCAGCCACAGAGGAGGAAATGTTGGGGAGGAAGGAAAGGCTGGCACAGAGCTAACATGTCCTCCATCCTTGCCCCCAAGTAAGTTGCACCTAGTATCTGTCTCTCTGGCCCCTGGTGAGCATACAGGACAGAGTGAAGATACTGGGGGCCTGCCCCTCTCTCAGAGACATACCCCTACCTGCCTTGTCAAGACATGGCCCAGAACCAAGTCCAAGGGGGACAGAGCAAAGAGAGGAATCAAGAGAAGGCGCAGGAGACAAACCAAGATCTCCCAAAGCTCTGTGTTTAGGAGGGAGAGGAAAGAGGGAAGACTGGAATGAAGAAGCAGGCAGCCCCCAAGATGGCTCACCCACCATCCCCAGTCCAGCACTTCAAAAACTAGTATAGGCTCAGAGGCACTAGTGCCTGGAACACAGATTGAGGACCCTCCCAGCCTATATCTCGCGAACCTGAAAAGGCCCAGGGCAAGACCCAACCGCTCGCTCAAGTCCTGCAAGGCAGTCTGGTCAGGAGTCTCTCTGGCCTATACTCCTGATCTCCCATCCCCAGTCTCCTTTTGTTCCTGTGATCTGGCTCCATTCTCCCCTCCCAGTTGGACCCTGAACCCAGTCACCACCCCCAACCTCCAAAGCTAATCCCGAGCTCCAGAAGAACAGTAATCACTGTCAGAGTCTCTTCAGCATCCCCCCAAAAGCAACTGCAGCTGCTACCCATCACCTCATCTCAGAAGGCCAACAGTGGGGGTATCAGGTGGTCACCTCCTCCTCCAAATGAGGCACCCCCACCTTCCCTTCTTCTCCCCCACCAACCAGACTCCCAGATTAATTACTTATCACCCAGCCAGTCTCATCTTCCCCAGGGCTCCAGAGAAGGGTGGGGTAGGGAAGCAGCCTCTCCCAACTTAAAAGACACATACAGTATCACCGCCTCCATGAGATACACAGACCCAGGATGAAAAACGGGGGGGCATCCACCCCAGACAAGAAGTGGGGAGCTTGCATCTCCGCTCTCTCTGGCTCCAGGGTGTCAGACGGGAGAAGAGGGTGGGAACAAACGCAGAAACGCCTCAAGGGGGAGGGGGTGAGAATAAAAGGAAAGAGGAGAAGTAAGGTGGGTCCGTAGGCCCCCTCCTCACGCACGGCACTCAAGGACACAAAATGAAGAATGCGTTCTTAGGGCTGGGTAGAAGCGCTGTGAGGTGAGCAGCGCTCCTCACCTCAGAGTACCCAGAAAGGGGTGTCCAGTGAAAAGGGATCTGCATAGAATCTGGGTGCAGGACTCCAATCGCTCTGCAACGCAACATGCGCCACTCGGTAGCAGGCAAATCAGACAGACCCGGCCGCGTTCGGGCCATTTGCGAGCGCGGGTCGCGGGAAGACGGGCCCCTCCCTTACCTGCAGGAAAGCGCCCCTGCACGGGAGAGGCGGGGAGGGGCGCGCGCAGTAATCCCCGAGGCCCGGCTCCCAAGCTGGCGGCGCTCCCAAGGGGCGCCGGCCGGCACCGGGAGCCGGGAAGAAGGAAGGGAGGCGCGAAGGGAGGCGCGAAGCGCGGCGCGCGAGCGGGGCGCCCTCGGACAGCGACAGCAGGAGGGGGGTGCGCCGCCGCGGGTCTCGGGGGCCCAAGGGAGGTGGGATGTGGGGTGGTGCGGTGCGCTCACCCCCTGTGGCTCGAGCTCCGGCTTCGCGGGCGGCGGCGGCAGCAGCGGCGGCGGCAGCAGAGGCAGCGCCTCCCCGACGGCTCCTCCATCTTTGCGGCGGCTCCTCCGGCTGCGCTCGCCGCCGCCACCAACAACAACATTCGGAGACGTCACTCCCGTCACGTGACCCGACCCGAAGCTAAAAATAGACTCGACCGCCCCCCCCCCCTCCATCTACCACCAACCCCTCCCCTCCCTCTAGGCCCTCCCTGCCGGGCGGGGCCAGCAGGGCCACTGGGACAGCTTCTTAAAGGGCTGGTACCCAGCAAAGAGCTGGGCTGGGAAGGGGACGGAAGGCGAGGGATCCGAAGCCAGCGGGTAATGCTGGACGGAGCGCTGCGGGCGGCCGGGTCTGGCTGCTGGCGCTCAGCCTCCGGGACGCCTGACTTTCCTCCCCGCGCTTCCTCGACTTCCTTTTCAAACCGTGGATGGTGCAATCCCCGCCGGCCTAAGCTTCTTCCTAACACGCCCTACCGCGGTGGGGGAGGGGAACTGGGGGACGGATTCCGAGGGGCTGGGAGGGCTACGGAGGCCGCAGCCAAGATGCCAGGCTGGGGGTGGGTGGTTGGGACAGGTCTCGAGCTCGGACCGCACACACTACATCTGTGCCAGGGAAAGAAAAGATTGGAAAAAGCCAGGGTATGGTTGTAACAGTTCAAGGCCTTCAAAAGGAAGACTTCTGGCCCCGACTTGGGTGCCATCCTCGCTTACAAATGCCCTTAGGACGCCACACGAGTATGTGTGGTTAAACCTAGACAGTTTGTCAATAACCCAGTAATTCCACTAACACAATTTATTCTAAGGAAATAAACATTTATGTGTTCAAAAATGAGTATGGAAGGAAAGAGATTATTTATAATGATGTGAAAAGTTGGAAACAACCTAAATATCCATCAGTAGGGGATTGGCAAATAAACTAGGGCACATTTACTCAGCAGAATGCCAGTCAGAGACTTTAAATGATGTAAGTCTATATTGACCTGAAAAGATGCTTATGCTACATTGTTTTCTTGAAAATCAGGAATCAAACAAGTACTACAGAATTGCTCCATTATTGTAAACAACAACAAACTAGATCCATATGTCTGAGTATGTATGTATAGAAAAAAGCCAGAAGAATAATTATCAAAATATTTACCTTTGTTTTCTTCTTTATCTTTTCCTGGATGCCTGAAGTTTTGCAGCTATCATGTATTACTAATCAGACATACAAAAAAGTAATTGACATACATAAATATTTCTGGAATAAATGATAAAGGTTCTTTCTACAGAGTATCTCATGAGTTCCCTCTCCAGCCCCAGACACATCTATAGCCCCATCCCTTGTACTAAGCCAAATCACCCCTCACCTGAGATACCATATCTGCCTCTGCAACTAGTCCACTCCCTGCATCCATCCTAGCCTCCCAAAACAAGAGTGACCTTTTTTAGAACACAAATCTAGTTACAGGAGGGTTTAAAATCTTCCCGATTTTCTCACTGAAATCCGTATCTGACCCAGAAAAGTGGTTTTGAAACTTTAGGGTTCTTAAAAATTACCTGAGGAGTTTGTTCAAAGCTCTGAAACCACCTTCAGAGCTTACTTTATATATACTTTTATTGATTCTGATAACGATTTGTAAATATACATCTCTTTATGGTGTAATTGGTTCAGTGTCCATCTCTGTAAGCTCCTTGAGTGCAGAAACCACACATTTCCACCCAGCACAGTTCCTGGAACAAAAAAAGATTTAATGAACATTTATTAAGTTAAATGAATGAGTGTTAAAAGATTAAGCCAAGGTGAGCATTTTTTGACTGGACAATGGACTCTGAGCAGAAAGCCTGCCGTCACAAAATTATCCCACGTCACTCCAAGATAGGGGTCCTGACTCTGTCCTGTAATGATGGTCCCACCCATTTGCTGTTACTTTTATACAACCTGTGTTGTCTCTTGTTGGTAGTTGGGTTGGGTTGGGAGCTTGCTTTCTCAGTGCTTATGTTTTGCCTCCCCAAGCAGAGTGTGAACCACTTGAGGAAAGAGATAAAATCATATTTCTTGTTGCCTTTCCAGCATCTAGCACATCACTCGCACATAGCAGGTACTCAGTAAAGACTAGGGGACACTGAAGATGGAATTTCTTCTCTTGAGATTTCAGAACATGAGGAAAAAATCTCCCCATCTGGTATGACATATGTCAATGACTGTCTCATGGAACACCTCTGCTAGGCACTTCTGATTCCATAGATGAATGAACTAAGTTACTTGCCCAAAGTCACTGAGTTCATGCAAGGAGAACAGGGATTCAAACCCAGGTCTCTCTGTCTGTCCCCCAAGCACAAGAAACAGGGCATGGGGCAGCTGGGCTCCTAAGCCCAACAGTCTAGCCCCCTTCTCTGGAGTTCCCTGAGATTATCACCTTGGTCCTCAGTGGTCAAATGTCCTAGAAGTTAATAGAATTCACTATACAGGACCCTGAGTAGCTTTAAGATTTCCCCTTCTCAATTAAGTGTGGGTTAAATAATTCCGCATTCATTCTACATCTTTCTTGAGTACCTGTAGTAGGTGCTGGGAATATAGAAATGAATCTGTCTTTAAGGAACTTAGAGTTCCTCATAGAGAACAAAACATCTTTTGTTATGAGTCCTTAGGGTAGGCCCTTGCTAGAACCATTCACCATGGAAACAGGTGTCATGGGGCTGTCTTGTTAACCCCTTCCTCAGTGTCCCAATGTAGAACTTCTGGCCCTGGGACCCAATGGTGAATTTGGCTTCTTGGTAGAAAAAAATCAATCTTGGAAGAGAGTCAGGCATTTAACCTGGCAGGTTGGCAGCACTCTTGGATTTTTAGAAGGAGGTATCAGGGCCGAGGGGGCGCGGATGAGGAGTGTTGAACAACACTGTTAGGGACTCTGGGAGTTGCTACTCTTGCCTAGAATCATGAGAAGAGTCCTGGTCACTACCTGGAGCAGGAGGGAGAGCAATATTCATCCCTGGTTGGTGGACATTGCTGTAGTAACAGCTAACACCTATCTCTTCCACACCTCCTCTCACTCACCCAGGGTCTATGCCCTCTAAAGTTAGCATTGCTTGGGGAACAGACAAGGTACCCAGTTCCAGTGTGTCCTCCCTCACCTTCAAACTCTCACCCAGAATTTCTCCTGGGGTGGAAATCTTCAGATCCATGGGCAGGATTCCAGATGCTCTTGCCAGAGTGGTCTAGCCCACATTTCTGGTCTCTGGTGGGACAACACTGAAGTGGCCCTGCTGGCTTCCAAAGAGTGCCTGGGGTGGAAACAGTTCAATTCTGCCTAAATACAGCCTCAGGCAGAAAATAATACAGAACAAGGAAGAACTGAGCTGATAAACTCAAGCAATAAGCATTCTCTAGATATCTATGAAAGGAAAGATGTATTCTTTAAAGCTTTTACATTTACCAAGGGGAACTTGTACATAAGGCACCTTGTTCCTATGCCATTCAGCAAGAATTTATTGAACATTTTGAAAAGTTATGGAGCCAGAGGGGGGCTGTGGCTCCACACTAAGGACACCACTGTTGAGGACATATCCACGATCTCCGATCTCTGAGGACAGGTCAGGGGTCTGGGTCTGGAAGTGTCTGACATCTACATTGGCTCAGGTGCAGGGTTGGTGGGTGGTGGAGATTGTGGAGCTTGAGTGGGGGGACATCTGGGTTTTGGGTCTTTTTTAGTGTGGGTAAAGCACAGTATTGTAAGTGGGAGCCTGATTGTGCCACTTCTTATCTGTGTGCTTTTGTTAAATTACATTATCTCAGGTGCATCAGTTTGTGCACCTGTGCAGGCATAGCAATAAATGGTCATTAGTATTACTACAAAAAAATAGAAAAGTTATGAGGCCAGCACAATGCTAAGTACTGTAGGGACTGCAAATAAGTGAGTAAGTAAGTAAGTAAGTAAATAAATAAATAAGAAAACAGGACAGGAGGTGAAAAAACCTGGGCCCTAGGATCAGCTCCGTCAGTGTGTTGTTAGATGAGTCATTTCCCCTTTGGACCTTGGTGTCCTTATCTGGGAAACAGGACTCCAACTCCTATTCTCTGAAGTCCCTTTCAGTTCTGACTCTTGTGAATTCCCATATAGGTGTGATGGCAGACATGATCACATCCAGCATAGTATTAGGCTTCAAAGTTTAAGCTGGACCTTCATTCCTCCAGGATGCTTTAAGACCCAGTCCTGCCCTTAGGCTTTTACAATATGCTCAGGAGCCAGAAGAGAATTTATTTCAGGGAAAGCAGTTCATGTGCCCAAGGCCCAAAACAAAGGGATGTCTTTGAGGACTGAGTTACGCAGAGTATAATTCAGGATGCCTGAGTTTGGTCCAGGTCTCCCTGTGTGACTCTGCACAAGTCCCTTCCTCTCTCTGGGCTTTTTGTTTCTTTATCTGTAGCATGACAGGATTGGACTGGATTTCCTTCTTTCCAGCTGGAGACAGTTCTGGATGGTTTCACAGGTGAAACTGAAAAGGAGGAATGGCAAAACTGTTCCTCCTGCCCTCCCTCTCCCCCCTTCCTTCCTTCTCCCTTCTCTTCTGGGCTTAGGACAGAAGGAAACTGGTTCCAGGCCAGCATCCAGCGCAGTCACGCTTGACTGATTATGTTTGGGGGAAGAGTAACAGGTTCCTAGGCAAGCCTCCACCCCTCTGGACTTCATTTTCCTCAGATGTAAAATGGTATGATTGGGTGGATGACTTCTGAGGATTTTTCTAGCTCTGATAGCTAACAGTTCTAGAGTTGTAGCTCAAAAAACACACAAACAAAAAACAATAACAAAAAACAAAAAAGGACGGCCTGACTGGAGACGAGGGCCTCAGTCATTCTTCACTTGAGAGACTTACCTGGCCCTTGACATCTTCTGTCCCTTCCCAGGTCTCCTAGCTCCTGCCTTCCTGCTTCAGGGATTGGGAGCAGGCCACGGTCTCTACACTCAGCAATGGCCAAGCCTGGGGAAAACCTGCAACATGGATCCCAGAACAAGCTGTGAATGAAGACTATTCTGAGTGCAGCTACCACCATTTTTCATGGTGCCTAAAAAAAGAGAAAGACTATATATACATACACATATATATGTATATATAAATAATTACACACACACAGAGAAAGAGAGAGAAGCTGCCAGTTCCCTGGTCTATAGGCCCACATCAACCAAGAGCCTCTCACAGCAATCACAGCTACCTGCTAAAGGACAGCTGGTCACCAGAAGGCCTGGGACAGAGGTAGGACCCTAGGCCAAGGCTTCGTGCCCAACTCCCCTCAAGTACATGGAGTGGCCCACCTGGACCTTCTTACCCCTCTAGCAGCAAGAAGAGCAGGAGGTCCAGGGGGATGACTGAAAAGGAAATCTTTTCTCTGCCCTGCCTCCTCGCTGGGACCTGGAGCTGAGGCCCAGGATTTCCTGGACTGTACGGGGATCCTGACTGCCTGCTGAGGAGTCAAGGCCACATGAACACAACAGTGCAAGGACAACTATGGCCAGTCACATTCCACATGTCTGCAGGTTCCTCCAGAGTTTCTTCTCTGAGCAGGACATGCATGTCAGGGAGGGGACAAAAGGTGCAAATGTGCCTGTGCTCTGGGAGCTCATGATCCTGTGGAAACAACAGAGTCCCAAGAAGCAGGGTGGAACAGTGGGGAAGGAGGGAGCCTGGGAGACACAGGTCAGCTCAGCCTATAGAAGCTCAGGCAAATATTTTGCCTTCTCTGAGCCTCAGTGTCCCTCTGTGATTGGAGGGTTGTGCCTTGACCGGAATCAAACTGGCAAACTTTTGGTGCATGGGATGACACCCAATCAACTGAGCCACACTGACCAGGGCTATTTTCACTGATTTTAGAGTGAGAAACATCAATTTGTTGTTTCATTCATTTATGGATTCCTTGGTTGATTCTTGTATGTGCCCTGACAGGGATAGAACCTGAAACCTTGGTGTATCCAGATGATGCTCTAACCAACTGAGCTACCTAGCCAAGGCTGGTGGTAATATTTTCTTACCCAGTAAAGGACATCACCATGGGACCCAATTGTCCAAGTCAGAATCCTCAGGTAAGGTTCAGTCCCAGAGAAGAAGGCTGATGGATGGGTAGTAGTGGGATACAGGTTGCAGGGAACAAGTGAAGGAGTGCAGAGGAGAGAAGCTACCAGACTGAAGATCGTGAGGTACTGGGGAGACACTGTGTGGGACTTCCCTGGAAAGTTGCCCCCTCCAAATCCCCTGCTCAGCACCAGCCATAGGTGCTCCAGGCAGCAGCTTCAGCAACTCTGTCCCTGCTGCCCCCATGTTTGTCTGGATACTCCACCTAAGCTGGATGCCAGCTCAGGAGATCCAGCCAGCAGCAGCCAGCCCTGAGCCCCCCCAGCCCACCCTACAGCCCTGAGTGGGTCAGCCTGGCTTCCAAAGGCAGTTCAGCCTCCCTGCCCCCAACCCCCAGCTTTGGAGGAAGACCAACTCAGGGATGTTTAGGGCCCTGGGGGTTGAATTGGGGGGGTGCAGATCTTGAGATGACTCACATGCCACCCCAGGGGAGAAAGGGGCTGGGGGATGAATGGATTGCAAAGCAGAGGGAGGGGCTGAGGAGATGAGCTTTGGTGCCTTGATTCACCCGCATCAGTTTCTTCAACATCTGCAGTGCGTGGGGTTGAGCGATTCCACTGGGGGGGGGGGGGCTGAGCGGCTCACTGACGCTTGCTTCCCGCCTGCTGGGTCGCCAGAGCAGTTCATGAATGACTCACCCCATTGTCAGGCTGATTCACTGCTTGCCTGGGGACTTGGGAAGCAGGGAGGCGGATGGCCCCCTCTGTACATCTTTTGCGAGCGCGCGCGCGCACACACATGCACACACACGCACACCCACACCCACACGCACACGCGCCGAGGGCGGGGAGCGGGGGGCGCTCCAGGGGGTTCGTTTATCCGCTGGGATCAGTACACTTTAGACGGGTCTCCCTGTTAAGAGGGAGGGGGCTGCATATCACTGGTCTGTGGAGAACAAGTTTGAAGTTTCTTTCTATAGTTTACCATTCAAATTAATTAAAATCAAATACAGTTAAAACTTCGCTCTTCAGTTGCTCTAACTAGCCACATTTCCAGTGCTAAATAGCCACACGTGGCTAGTGGCTGCTGTATTGGACAGTGCAGATAGAAATATCTCCATAGACACAGAAAGTTCTATCTGACTGCTCTGGTCTACACAGCCTTCACATACATAAAGCCACACAAACAGACCAGCCCCTCCCCACCTGCATACACTCAGACCCCCACCCTCATATGCTGCACATAACACAATTTCATTCCACACACATACTCAACATGCAACACCCACCCACCAACACAACCACTCAAGACTCAGTGTGGGTATAACTATGCCAGTGTATGCCACTTTCCATACCAAGGTGAATGTCAATAGAAACACATAAAGACATCCATCAGCACACTGATTTGCATACAACTGTACATATGATAAAAATACAAATTAGGGCAAAATGCATTTGCAAATATGCTGAAATAGATGCACACTCAAGGCATGTAGTTCCCATAACAAATCTCACACATGTTTGCAAACTCCAGTAGGGGAGAAAGGAACCCACATTGTTGAGCCACTGCCAATGTTCCATGGAGTTGCCATTTCAGTGCATTAATTCATGTAAAATAATACATGTCCCTCACTCTTTATAGGATTTTTGTGATCACAAAATGAGCTATTGGTTAAAATCAGAAGCTGCAGAGTACAGTGTGGATAGGAGTTAATCATTATTCCTCTTGGCCTTTTGGGTTCTGTGATCTCCTGTCAAGCTGAGCTGACAGAGGTCAGATCCAGAAGGAGCCCTATAACTGGGTCTCCACGATTATCCACAGTGGTGCAGGATGAGTTGTATTTGGAATTCCTATAAGGAGAGGAGAGCTGTAAATGGGAGGGTTGGGATTTTTGTCCCCCAGTTCAGAAGTACAGAGGCCTTGAGGGGATTGCTAACTTAGATGAAAGTTATGAGTCCACTTTCCCTTTCCCATTGCCATTCTGGCCTCCATTCTGACATTTGACATGAAAACTGGTCCACATGACGCTATGATGGAAACCATAGGCTGTCAGAGGTGAGGCCAGGCCAGACCACCCTAGGGAAGATTCAGGGCTGGCTCAGGTCATGTGGCTAAGAACTAGAGTCAGCAACCTTCCTCTTGCCTTTTGAGTCCTCAAAGGTATGCAGCCCTAGCTGTCATTTTGACTAGTCCCGTAGTGATAAGCAAGAAGAGAAACTGATGTTGGACTGAGGGACATTAACCACAGTAGGTTTTAGTGACAAAAGCTGGACTTCCCAGCTCACTAGGCCCTTGCCCATCTCTCTGTACAAATCTCCTGGACTCTATCTTTTGATCTGTGTCTCCCTGACTTGTTTGTGAACTTGAGGGCACAAGCAGTCATTCATTTCTCTATCCCCAGGGTCAAGCATGGTGCCCAATACATAGTAGCCACTGTGTCATTCAATAACTCTATTGTGCATTGTGCTAAGTGCTGGGGATACGAACTTGAACAAGCCAGACAAAGGTCCCTGCCTTCAGGGAGCTCATATTCAAGTGAGAAAAACACACAATAAAGATGTAAACCATGATAATTATAAATTATGAAAAGTGCTGAGAAGGAAATAGTGATGGGGGAGTGATGCTACACAAGAGAATAGATGACAAGGGAGATCTGAGATCTCAGCTGAAACATGAAGGATGAAAAGAGCCAGACCGAGAACATCTTTACTAAATAAATGTGTTGCAAAGATTGATGGATGGATGGAAAGATGAACAGACAGACAAACCAATGGGGTGGATTCTGGTGTGAATGAGAGTCATGATCAAGTACCCACTCCCTCGTGTACTTAACACAAGAGAGGAGGTTGGGCAGGATTGGGCATAATGGGCCCAAATTGCCAACCTTGCTCTCACCAGAACGCGTATTGAACCAGCCGACCCGTCCCGAGCAGCCGCTGGAGGGCGACCGAGAGCCCATGCGTTTCCCTTTAAGGCCGGGGCGGAAGACTGGCGGATAAAGGGCTTCTGTGTCGGCGGGATAAAATAGGCCCGCCCCTTTAAGAGGGCGGAGACGCTGGAGTGGCGGCGGCTTCGAAAGCGGCCTAGGGCTCCGGCAGTCGCCTTCCTGTCGACCCTGTCTTGGTATCCGCCCGGGTCGCAGGGACCTCTCCCACCTCGCCCCAGAGATACCGTCACCCGGACTCCGACCCTCCCGCCGCGGGCCGAGTCCCAGGCCCCGGCGACCACTTGAGTTGGGGTCGACCCCGCTAACGCTTGGCGGAAGCTCACCCGCCGTCGCCATGGTAATACCGTGCCTGGGGCCGCCGGGCCTGTGGGTCCCGGGCCCGGGAACGGCCTTCCGGGTTTCAGCCCTTCACCCAGGCGAGCTGCAGGGCCGGTTTAGGGTTTGGGTGAGAATTAGATGAGGTCGGGAAACCTGGGCTCGAGTCAGGGCTTGGCATGGACGCGCCCGGAGACCCTGGAAAGGCTCTCCCCACCCCCTCCCTCTGGGCCTGTTTCCCTCCTGTGGTCTTCATCTCTTCTCGGCGAACTCCTGTTCATCTTCCCGGTGCGCTCAAACGTCACGCCTCCTGAGCCCGACCCTCTCCCCCCAACCGCCCACCCTATCCTTGGACACTTGGGGGTAGGTCTCCCTAACTGGAGCTCTTGCTGCTCGAGCATCCGGGGTTAGGCACAGCCCTTGGCTCTGAGTTGGACACACATCTTAGAGCTGGCCACTGCGGCCCTACTGCCTAGAAAGAAGCAGCTGTGGACCTGGGGCGTCCCACCTTCCTGGGACCCTAGCCTTTGGGCATAGGATTAGATTGAAGGAAACCACTGGCTTGGCTTTCAGAAACAAGGCCACTGTGCTAGGCGTGCTTGGATTTACGGTCGTGTCTTATGTTTGACAAAGGTTACTTAGGCCAGACCTTTGGGATGTTGCAAAATTCTCATGCCCATGTGCGCAGTGCTGAGTCTAAAGAATGACCCATGCTTCCTTTGGCAGCCTTTCCTTTGTCTCTTCCTCTTCCAAGATTAATGCCGATGGACCTTAGTGGATTGTTTTGTGGAGAAAGGGTTTAAAATCATCTAAGTCCTTAAAAAAAAATAAAAAATAAAAATAAAAAAAACAATCTAAGTCCTAAGTCAATCCCATCTCTTCTCATCCCTTATTCCTCCCCCAACACTAGCAAAACAAACCAAAAACAGTACACCTGATGGTCTTGTTAGAAGTGGGAAAAAGCAGAGTGAGGACAGAATGTACTTGCAAATGGTATTTCTCCTCCAACCTCAATTGCTTTGTTTTCCTTTCAGGCATGCAGTTTGCAGAAGCTATTTGCTGTAGAAGAGGAGTTTGAAGACGAGGTAAGGAAGTGTTGGTGAACAGAGGAGGTCTTAAGATGTAAACACCCAGGCCCGGAACATTTTGAAGCAATCTGCCCCCGTCTCCTTTTATTTGATATGTACGTTGTTTTTGGTCTGTGAGAGGCTGAGGAATGATGAGAAATGTAAACAACTTATTTAACTGTCTTAGAAATAAATAAAAAGATAGACAAGCTCCCTGATTGTCATACCTTTAAATTATAAGGGTGCTTGTCTGGAAGCTGTGTCTGTGGATGATTTGATTCACCTTTTTTTCTTTTCTTTTTTAATCTTCACCCGAGGACATGCTTTTCTATTGATTTTAGAGAAAGAGTAAGGGAGGGGGAGAGAGAGAAAAACACCCATCAGTTGCCTCCCACACTTGTGCCCCAACTGGGGATCAACTGGAGTTCGAACCTGCAGCCTAGGCATGTGCCCTGACTGGAAACTGAACCTGTAACCTTCCGGTGCATGGGATGGCACTCCAACCAACTGAGGTTGGTTCACCTTCTTGATGACATACTTGAGGTGGGAAGAAAGTTTATGGACAGCCAGAGACAGCACAGCTATTGAACGGCAGGAGGCCTGGGGTCACCAACTGGTTATGTGAGCCAGAGCAAATTACTTCATTCTCTGGCCTTCCATTTTTCTCTTCTGCAACATGGGAGGTGTTCTGCCTCAAATGCTCTTTCCTTCTCTCTCCTCAGATATGAAACTGGCACATGAATCACCCCTATTGAGGCTCTGACACGCACCAGTTAAATCAGAATTTTCTGGGGTGGACCCAGGCAGGGGTATTTCTTACCTCTGGGTGTAGCCAGGGACTACTGAACTAGTGATCTCCGTAACTCTCTTCCTGCTCAGATCCAAAGGATATAGTTTCATTTGGGAGGCCCAGAATTGTGACTTCAAATCCTTTTCACAAAGAAGTAGGATTTAAGTGAGTAAAGCCCAAAAAGGTAAATTAACCTCGGAAGAATAAAGCACCAACAGCCAGGGTAAGGCCTTGGCACCTGACTCACTTCTAACATACATGGGAATTACTAAACTACATTTATAGAATCAAATTACTTAGTTTTATCAATGACAAGCCATTCAAACCTACTTTTTGTTTTCCAGCGCTTTGCTTTAAAAATAACATTTAGAATTTGTCCAGCTGTCTAATTTGTGCTGAGTATGATGGGAATGCTGCATCAGCGACCCGTCTGGCAGCCCCAACACCACACTCTGTTTTCTCAGAGGCTTTTGAAACATGAGGTTTGAAGGGGAAAACAGTCTTTATCAGACCTCTTAAAAATCAGTCCATTCAGGCCCTAAGACATAGTGACAAGGGCATATATAGGTTCTAGTTCTGGTTCTGTGAAGTTACTTAACCTCTCTAAGTCTTACTTTTTGCATCCAAAAAACAGGGATAATAACAGTACCTATTCTTAGGGCTAATGTGAGAATTCATTGAGAAAATTCTGGTAAAATGTTTACATGGTACCTGGCACCCAGTGAGGTTTCAAATGTTAGATATTTTTGTTATTACTTGGGGACTTGTCTGTTATTTTTACAAATAATTCAAAACTGCCAGCTTTGTGACGAAGATGTGTCCTTGTCTTTGTCTTTTAGCTTTGGAGATGTGTGATTACAGACTGAAAAAGTGACTGTTAAAGTGACCCTCTTGGGTCTCACCGGGGGTTGGTAGGACTGCTAGGCTGGTAATGAAATTAAGAGTGAAGAACTCTGCAGCTCAAGTTTCTGTTCCATGACCAGTCCCTTTCCCCCTTCCTAAGGCAGATGACATCGTGTCTGAAAGTGAGCTCTTCCTGAGAAAAGGGATCCATCAACCCCCAGCATCATCAGATTTTGCTGCTACAGTAATTCTGCTATTATTATTATTATTGCTAAATCCTAAGGCAGTTGTGCTGGGGTATGCTACTCTGCTGATAATACACAAAGCAGGAAAAAACCTTTCTCTAGCCCAGACAATCCAGTGTGGCAGCAGGGAGTCAGGCGTGGTGGGGACCTTCCTGTCAGTTAAATCAGCAGTTCTGACTCAAAAACACCCTCGGAACAGGTCTGTTGCTCTTGAAGGTGTCAATCTCACCTTGCTTCTGGAATCCATACTTAATTTAACTTGCCTGAAAAGCTATATTTAACTTCTGCCTATTAGGCCTCTCTGGCTTACTGAAGAGAGAGAGAGAGAGAGAGAGAGAGAGAGAGAGAGAGAGAGAGAGAGAGAGAGAGTGTGTGTGTGTGTGTGTGTGTGTGTGTGTGTGTTGAGAGTAAGGACAAGCAGCATGACCAGCTGGACAAATCCCTCTTTCACAGGCTGGACACCAGAAAGCTAGTCTCCTTGTGACCTTGGGTGATTTGTTTGACTCCTTGGTGCCCTAGTATATTTGCTTCTATTGCTACCCTAACTGCCACCACCGCCCACACCCCCACCTCCCAACCCCCACTCAAGCTTGAATAAAGAGAGAGAGGGAGAGAGAGAGAGCCCAGCCAGTGTGGCTCAGTGGTTGAGCGTTGACCTAGGATCCAGGAGGTGACGGTTTGATTCCTGGTCAGGACACATGCCTGGGTTGCAGGCTCAATCCCCAGTAGGAGCCACGCAGGAGGCAGCCAATCAATGACTCATCATTGATGTTTCTCTTTCCCTCTCCCTTCCTCTCTCTGAAATCAATAAATAAAATATTTTTTAAAAAAGAGAGAGAAGCTACCTGAAGACAGCCTCTGAATGTTTCTGGTAGAAGCCTGGTGGTGGGCTCACAGACAAGATCAAAGTTGGTGAGAGACTCCCCCATTGCCTTTCATACTTTGGTTTCTTGCTTGTGTGTTTCTGCACATATAAATACACCATGCCTGAAACAGTAAAAGCAGAGTGTTTCTTGATTTCCCACTGCCTCTGCTTTATAGGATTTCTTGTCTGCTGTGGAGGATGCAGAGAACCAGTTTGCTGGCTCAGGACCTGTGAATACTGGGTGCCTCAGACCTGTCTCTTCCAGGCCACAGGAGACTGCGCAGGCACAGTCTTCTGGGCAGCTGCCATTATGCCCCACTGCTTCTTCAGAGGCTTTGGATCTACCGACCCTGGGACTCCGTCTTCCTACCTCCAGCATGCTCAGGGCTGTGAGGGGTCCACCTTCCACAGGAACCGCTCCCCTAATGACTGTCTCCACTTCCAGCAACTGGACTGGCAATCAGAGAAGAGTGACACTGACAGAAGTGCTCAAAGAGCCAGCAAGACCGCAGTCCTCAGCCTCCCACTCCCTGCTTACCTTTGAGAGCAAACAGCAGGTGACTGGTGGCTTTGAGGGACCTGAACAAGATGAATTTGATAAGGTCCTGGCAAGCATGGAACTGGAAGGGCCTGGCATGGAGCTGGAACTTGGAGTTAACAGTGAGGCAACAGGAATCCTGCCCACCTGGCATCAGGAAGACTCAGTATTAGCTAAAAAGGCTCGGGTAGCTGATCTGAGCAGATCTTGCCAAAAGGGCCCCACGCCTGCCACCCATATGACTGGTATCACGTCAGCCCAGGGTCAGCCTCCAGATCCTGTTGTCCACTGTAGGACTCCACAGCCTTACTTGAGAACTGGTGCTGTGGGTAACCTGCGTACCCCAACTGCCTCAACAGTTGCTGCTCAGCAAACCCACTGGGAAGTCTGTCCCAAAGATTCCCTACTTCGAGGACCCCAGCCTCTCCAAGCTACTGGGAGGCTTGTTCAGAGCAGCCCTCAAAATTGTGTCCCCAGTCAGTCATTCCAATCTCCAAATCTCCACTTAAGTAGCAAATCTAATTTTCCACGAACTTCCAACTCAAGCTGTTCTACTCTCTCAAGGACTGTCTCTGGATTTTTCCCTCAGAAGCCCTTACAACCCCGAGTTCCACTGTCTTCTGTCGAGTCTCCTATCAGCACCCCCAAGGGTCCCCATTCCTCCCTGGTTTCTCAAGCAGCTCTGCAGACACCTGTAGTCACCAACCACCTGGTACAGCTGGTTACTGCTGCCAACCGGACACCCCAGCAGCCCATCCGCACCACCACCCGGACCAAAACACGCCGCTTCCCTGGCCCAGCAGGAATCTTACCTCACCAAGTGAGTGACAGCATCTGTGGCAGAAGCCAAAAACATCCAGGATGTTGGGGAGGGCAGGGCAAAGGAAAGAAACAGAGTTCCAGCACTGTCCAGTCCCAGATTATCTTCACTCCTGGGGGGGGAAGGTGAAGGAAGGAAGGAAGTGCAGAGGGGTAATGCCTTAAATCTGTGGTAGAATCAAAAGACATTGGAAGGAAGAATTGAATGCTTGAAAAACCACACATGAGAGGGGTGGGGTGCTTAAGTCTCTGAGAACTTCACAATTTTCATACGTTTGTTGAGCACCTACTGTTTGCTAGCACTGAGGCAGGAATTGCAAAATTGGGCAATTTGCTTGGAACTGAGAATACAGATTAAAATAGAAACAATTCCTGTCCTAAGGAGCTTCTTCCAGGGGTTGAAGCAGATGTGAACAAGCAGTTATACATAAAATGCACGGAGTGAGTAGAGGTCATTCCCTGGGTGTTGAGAGACACTGGGTCCCTTGGGCTTGCTGAGTGGGCTTTGGATGGACAAGTAGGAGGCTAACAGGTGTGTGCGTTGGAAGGCTGGGCTCTGGAGGACATTTTGGTGGGAAGACAGGAGAGCATGTGCAAAGGTACAGAGGCATAAGAGCAGGATGCTCCTGGAGAGCCATGGAACAGTTTATTGTGACTGGTGTATGGGATCCACATGGGGAAGCCGGCGCTGTGCCCAG
The DNA here is from genome assembly GCF_964146895.1 of Miniopterus schreibersii. Classification (NCBI taxonomy): domain Eukaryota; kingdom Metazoa; phylum Chordata; class Mammalia; order Chiroptera; family Miniopteridae; genus Miniopterus; species Miniopterus schreibersii. Next base: position 24,038,916 of record NC_138116.1, read on the forward strand.
AGTTTGGATTTCAGCTGTGGGAGGGGGGTGCAGGATCCATCAAACTGGTCTTGAATCAGAGTCTAGATCGTTGGACTCTGAGGATCTGGTCTGGTGTTTGAAACAGTTTCTACCCATTAGTTGCTCTGCCCTAGCACTTTAAGAGACACCCAAGGAGGCCATCTACATTCCTCCTGGGCTGGATCTCTGCAGGGGAGGGTTAGGTCCCTGAGAAGGAACTTGGGGAAAGCTGTCCCTTTGCATATCAGGCCTCTCTATTCAGGTCATTGCCCCCTTCAGGAAACCCTGGATTTTGCTCCTGGGCCAGCTCCAGTTTCCTCACATTCCCAAAACTATCCCCAAAGCGTCTTTTTTTGAGCTGCCGATGAGGCTCTGGAGACTTTGTTAGGAGAGATGTTATATGTGTTAATTGTCCCTGATAGTTTCCTGAACTCATTATGTAACCCAGACAAGAAGCTGCACTTGTAAATAACAGCTGCTGATCTTGCTCTCGCCTTCTCCTTCTCTCTTCTTGTAGCACGGTGGGAAAAATCTGGAGGAGATCATGGTTTCTGCGCCCCAGACTCCAACTCATGGTGCTCTGGCTAAATTCCGAACAGAGGTAACTAATTTTGTCCAAGTGTTAACTTCCTGGGCATCATTTAAGAGTGAGGGACAGCCCGGCTGGCATAGCTCAGGTTGAGCATCGACCTATGATCTAGGAGATTGCAGTTCGATTCCCAGTCAGGGCACATGCCCTGGTTGTGGGCTCGATTCCCAGTGGGGGGTGTGCAGGAGGCAGCTGATCAATGACTCTCTCATCATTGATGTTTCTATCTCTCTCCCCCTCTCCCTTTCTCTCTCTGAAATCAATAGACATTTTAAAAAAGAGAATGAGGGACATCCCTGCATGTTTCAGGAGATGAGAATCAGAGGTGATGCTGCTAGGGTTGTTCCCAGGGGCTGCACACCAAAGGACATTTGAGAAAGGCTGTTTGGGGGGGGCAATTTTACTGGCATAAAGTGAAGCCTATCCTGATGCCATGAGCCAGCCTTCTTTCCCATCTACGAAAGAAAGGCCCAGCTAACTCCACCTTTTCTTGGGAGAACCATATAATAAGTATTAGGAAATTGTATTTCAGGAACACTTCTCAGGTTGTTGTTTTTTTAATCATCATCTTAATATATTTCTTTTTTTTTAAAAAAAAAATGTCTTTATTGATTTCAGAGAGAGGAAGGGAGAGGGAGAGAGAGAAAGAGAGAGATAAACATCAGTGATGAGAGAGTCGTCATTGATCGGTTGCCTCCTGCTGTCCCCCACTGGGAATCAAGCTTGCAACCCCGGCATGTGCCCTGACCGGGAATCGAACTGCCATCTCCTGTATCATAGGTCGATGCTCAACCGCTAAGCCACGCCAACCAGGAAGGTTTCTGAGAATTAAGCTGAGAAGGGCCTGCCTTTATCTTTCCTCCAGTGGGTTCTCTTTCGTTGGGTAAGACTCAGCCTCCCTCCTCCCTGGCTTTCTGGTTGACCTGCTCTGCCCTCAGACCGACTTCTGCTCCTAATTCCCTATAGTCATTTTTCTCTTTGCTGCAGTTCTGCAGATCCACCCGTCCACTTCAGATCTAAAGCAGTAAATACTCATATGAATCAAAGCACTTTTTGGTATAAGAAGGTTAATAGTTAAATACAGACACATCCCAAATAAAATATGACTGGTTTCAAAATCGCTAAGGCACTCTGCAATCCTATAAGTGTATGTGGGGGCTCCCTAGCACCGAGACTTTTCAAGCCTAATACAAGAGAAGCATGGATAGCCTTTTCCTTCAATGTAATTGAAGTCAGGACCTGACAAAATAAAACAAAATAAAGAGCACCTTTGCTATTGCTGCTAAGTGATATGTGATATGCAACAAGATTTCACATACCATTTTCTGACCTTGGGGATAAATGAAAGAAGACACTTGGCCACCATCTACAGGGAACTCGCCCTTTCTCTTCCACCCCTCCATCCCGTCGCAGTTGAGGTCTGTAGCAAGATGGACCCATTCATGCAGGCTTCCCTCTGCTCTCTGGTGCCAGGTTGTTCCTAGTTCCCAGACATCGGTGGAGGAGGATTTTGGGCGAGGGCCCTGGCTAACCATGAAATCTGCCCTGGGCCTGGATGAGAAAGACCCCACCTGCTTCCTCTGTACCTGCAGTATTGTCATGGTGCTGCGGAAGGTAAGGGTCCTGGGGCTGAGACCCGAAAGGAAGACCATTTTTGTCCTTTCACCAACCTTCTGCCCTACTCCACCTTGGAAAAGGCGCTCTGTTTGCTCCCTCTTACCCCAGGCCTTTTTCTGAATTGCAGCATGAAGCCCCTTTGGTTGTATCTTTCACTCACCTACCTTTCCACTACCAGCCACAGTATTGGGCACAGGCAGAAGAAGAGAGTGTATTATGGGCATGTCTCTGCATAGCCAGGCCCTGGATGGGGTGGCGTAAGCACACTACTACCCTTAGAGTTCTTCAGGGGTCATGTGCAGATACATGTTAGTATATGTGCTAACAGATCCTTGCCCATGGCCTGCCATGATAGAGCTCTATATAAATACATAGACACAAAAAAAAGGAGGCAGGGGGAGAAAAATGAAGGTCTGCCAGAGAGAGATGAAATAAGCCCTTTAAACTGCCTCTTTGCCCTTCACAAAGGAAGATCATCACCACACCTGTATTCTGCACCCCCCAAACCTCCCCAGTTTGCCCTCGCACACTTGGGAATCTTATAGCTGGGACATGGCCGGCTCAGCAAATGCCTCTCCTTGCAATCAGGCAGCCCTGAAGCAGCTTCCCAGGAACAAGGTCCCCAACATGGCAGTGATGATCAAGTCCCTGACTCGGAGCGCAATGGACGCCAGTGTGGTTTTCAAGGACCCCACAGGTGAGGAGTTAGGTCCTGGGAGTGTCTGATGAGTGGCCTTTGTTGAGGTCAGGAGGTGAGGAAGAGTCACCCTCTCCATTTGTAGTGGGGAACATTGAAATAGTGAGCAGTCCACTTCCCAGCCAGGGCCCAAACCAGTCTCTGTGCTGCCCTTGACCCTGAGACTGATGGTCCGTGTGATACTTGCAGGAGAGATGCAGGGCACGGTGCATAGGCTGCTGCTTGAGACACGCCAGAATGAGCTGAAGCCTGGCTCAGTGCTGCTGCTAAAGCAGGTATGGGGAGCTGCTCTCTACCTTTCCTGCCCTGGAGGAGGCCTCCAGGCTGTGTGTGTGGCTCTCTTCCCTCCCAGTACCCAGGCAAGGATTCCCTGGGCTACTGCTGGACCTTGGCTTACTGGAGCTGAGTAAAGGCCTGACCCCATTCTTTGGGGGCTGATGGGATGGGGGTTTGTGCTGTGCGGGGAGGAGGGTGTGGTTAGTGGTTCTACGATGACACTAGGGCTGGGGCAGGAGCAATTTGTGACCCTGGTGCAGAGGCCACCAAGGGAGAAACAGGGAGGGACCAGGTGGCCATCTGCAGCACCTAGTGCTTCATCAGGGCACTGACCTTCCTCTTCCTTGACTCCAGATTGGAGTGTTTTCTCCTTCACTCCGAAACCACTACCTCAATGTGACGCCCAACAACCTAGTCCATATTTACAGCCCAGATTCTGGGGATGGGAACTTCCTCAAACCATCTCAGCCTTTCCTCGAGGTAAGAGTGGGATGGGATGGCGACTGTTAGAGCCACTTTTTGCCTGGGGTTTCTGATTTCTTCCCCAACTCCACCCTGAGCTGAAGAGATGCCTTTGGGGACAGGGCCATCTCTTCCTGTCCCTGGTCCAGCTGCCTGCCAGATGGCACAGTAACAGGATCTAGAGGAACAGCTGGCTTCTTGGTGATCCTGAGAGTCTAATGGCAGACTTAAACATTGGCGAGGATAGGAGTCACTTGCAAACTAACCAAGTGAGGGTCCACTGGGGGGGGGGGGCTCAGTAAATGACTGAGGGTCAGATCTACAGGTGGCAGTGTAGAGAACAGTGAGCTACAAATGACCTGTCAGGTGAGCCAGCACTTGCTCTGCATCTTTCCTCTGCTGGGTGAGGGGATATGCACACAGAGCTCAGGTGGGGACACCCATTTTGGGAACTGAGGGAGACTGGCCTTCCAGGCAGCTCCATCCAGAGTGAGAGCGCAGAGCCTGGCCTTGACTTGGCACACAATATCTCCTCTGTGGCCAACCCCACCCTTCCTGGGATCCTGGGTTTGTGTCATGGCCTGGCCTGGGGGTCAGGAGACCTTGGTCATGTCCCCGCTCTGCTAGTATTTTGTAATGTGGCCTTGGCAAGTCCTGTCCCCTCCCCTGCTGTTGCTTCATCTATAAAACTATTGGGTTAGAATCGATGACTTCTAGTCAAGTTACACCTTTAGCTCTAACTTGCTACTTCCATTTCCCTCATCTTTCTACTTAACTTACCACATTCTCTCAAAATCACCTCACTTCAAACAAATCATCTTTATTTTTCTTTTTAAGTTTCAAGTCATCCATACTCATTGAAAAAAATTGAAATGGTACACAATAAAGCAAAACATGAAACTTAATGTCTCCATTCCCATTCCCCAGAGCTAACCATGGTTAATGGTTTAGTTACTAATTTTAATGATCTGTCCATATATTATGTAGTTTGGGGATTGTTAACAGCTAATTCCTAATCCCAGGCTGACTCCTCAACATATTTCTGAGTGACTCTTTTACTTTCTGCTCCAGTTATATAGATTCCCTAAAACATCAGATAAAAATAGAATTAGGAAAGAAAATGAGCCAGAAAGGTTTTTGTTTCTGTTTTGTGTTTTTAATTATCTGCTTTTTTGGTTGTCTGGTGTTTCAGCTCCCTCCCTGCAGCATGGGCCTGGATGACTGGCCCCTGTTTTTCCTGAGCCCTTACCTGTTCCTTTGAGGTTGTTTGGGTGGCGATAGTACTGTCCAGAGGGACTTCAAGGCACAGGCATTGGTAACCAGGTCCTTTGTCCTCAGGATCCAGGTAGCTTCCATGGCAGCCTCCAGCATGAGACTGCAAAGCCCAAAAAAGACCTCAGAACAGCACGGAACCCAGAGGCAGGGGCATCCCTGGAAGAAGAACTCCCAGAAGCAGGTAAGGCAATCAGCCCACTGAGGAGCAAAAGAAGTTCTCCTTCTATTTCCTCTTGACTTGCTCAGCCAAATACTTCTGGCTGCATCTTATTTCTTCCATGAATCTTTGGATCTTACGGAATCTTACAGAAATCAGATGTAGTGCCTTCTCTGGCAAACCTACAGGCCACAAACTAATTAACAGTGTGATGGGGGCCACATAAAGCAAATAGAGTGTGATACATTAGTCTCCCCCATTTCCAGGCCATGTGCTGTTAGCCACAAGGAGGAGGTGGACTGACACCATCATTGTGCCACCCCTTGAGTCTCCTGTGGTCTGATGGCCAGCCACAGAGGCAGGTTTCCCTATCCTAACTAAGCTTAGAAGCTCTCCAGGCAATGCCGAGGAGTCAAACATCCATGTGGTTAGGGTGGACCAGGATACAGATCTGAGAAGTCCGAACACAGATGTTTTAGGGGAAGACAAGCTTGTTCCTCAGGAGGCAGCATCACCCAGGTGAAGTCAGCCTGGGTGACAGTTCAGTTCTGGTTCTTAGCTTTTTGATTCCATAAATTCAACCCTGTCTGGCCCCAAAATTCATGGGATTATGGGTAGATATCTCCACATTAACCAAATTCACAGTAAACCAATGGAAAAACCACAAAGCCTATTTATTTATATCTTATGAAAAAGTATCGCTTATGCTGGACTCTTCTCTGGAAACTTGCACTCTCTCCTTGTAAGTAAGCTTCATGACAAGCCAAACCATCATCGGAAGGTTGCTGCTGGTCATGGATGAGAGTGAAGAGAGTTGCCTGTAGAATATTGCGGCTGGTATCACATCTCCACTGTAAGGGCAGACCTGCCAAGCAGGCAGCTGGACAGGCTCGGAGACACAAATACTAATTTTTTTTTTTTAAATCCTTATCCAAGGATATTTTTTCCATTGCTTTTCAGAGTGGGAGAGAGAAAGAGAGAGAAACGTTGATGTGAGAGACACACATTGATTGGTTGCCTCCCACATGCACCCCTACCAGGTTTGGGGATCGAGCCTGCAACCGAGGTATGTGCCCTTGGCTGGAATTGAATCCAGGACCCTTCATTCACCAGGCTGATGCTCTAACCACTGAGTCAAACCGGCCAGCACACAAATACTAATTTTTACTCTGATTCCCAGTTCCTTTTATTTAATATAGTGTTTCTTCAAATAGTCATAATGTAGCTAGTGAGGGGCAACTTTTTCTGTTATAATCACATCCCAGTCCTACTTCTCTGGGAATAGCACCAGTCACCTTAGTTAAATTTTGAGTGCCTCAAACTGACCTCTATCCTTCTAGCAGCAATGTTTATCATGGGCTTTGTGCCAGACTGAGAGCTAGGCTCTGCGGGTGTAGTTTCCAGTCTGACTTACTCTACGGCTGCCTGATCCCATCCATTAAGCAGGAATTTTCTGTTGTAAGCTGTGGCTGTGGCATCAGATGGAGCCTAATTATGCTCACCCTGAGCAAGCGGTTGGACCTCTTTAAACCCTGTTCTTTCAGGTAAAGGATTATAGCAGGAACTACCACAAGATGCCCTATGAAGGGTTACTGTGAGACGTAAACAAAGTGATGAGTGTAACACATGTGGCCCTGTGCCTGGCACAGAGCAAGCACTTAGTAAATGTTAGCTGCTATTGTTAACAGTAAGAGGAGCAACAGGGATTACTGAGGTCAGCTCAGTTTCCAGATTCTCAGACATAAGCACCCCACCTGAGGACTAGTCAGGAACAGTTACTTTTATTCCCTATGCCCACAGAGGCACTTTGGGGGAGGGGATGATGTTGTCTCCCACTCTTCAGAAGAGAAGCCAGATTGTCTCTGTGATTCTGAATGCATCTAATGGCTTTCCCCAGCCTTGTTTCTCCCTCTGTCCAATGAGAGGGTTGCATCAGGTGACCTCTGAAGCCTTCCTGCTCAGGCATTGTGCCTCTGAGTGGAAAGAGGAACCGGCCCTAGCTGGGTAGCTCAGTTGGTTAGAGTATCATCCCAATATACCAAGGTTGTGGGTTCCATCTCTGGTCAGAGCATATACAAGAAGCAAACAATGAATGCGTAAATAAGTGGAACAAATCAATGTTTCTCTAAAATCAATAAATTTAAAAATTAAAAAAGAAAGAAAGAAAGAGAGGAACCAGTGAGGCTCAAAGGGAGTATCTTTCTTGGCAGAATGGTCCCTTGCCTCTTGTCTTGTATGGGTATGTGGGGAACAGAGGGAAAAGGAGGTCAGGCCTATTGGCCCAGACATCACTGCCCAGGGAGAGCCACCTCCTAACTGTGCTGCCAGGTCAAGGCCCTCCTAAAGGGCAGGAACCTTGGACTGGAGTCACATGGAGCCCTAATGTTGTCACTCAGTCTGCCCATCCTCTCCATCCCCCCTGCAGATGACCTGGATGGACTCCTGAGTGAGCTCCCTGAGGACTTCTTCTGTGGGACCAGCAGTTGGGACTGCCCCAAGGCAGGGTACCCACCATGAGCAGGCGGCCTCTGAGCACCCAGGCAAGGCTCTGGTTGTGTCTGATCATGCCCAAAGGGGAGGAAGACCAGCATGATTGGAGAATAGACAAAGCTTGGGACTTCTGTGGTTGCTCCCACCCTGGACACTTTCCCTGAGAACTCCCTCGTCCCTTGGAACCTGCACTGTCGTCACTTTGTGTCTTCTTTGGTGTACCAGAACTTGGCCCAAGACTGGCTCTCCTGCCCTGCTGTCCTCCAAGCCCTGGAGCGCATCGTTGTTCTCCTGCCAGCAGGGAAGGTGTGTCGCTGTCCCACCTCATCTTGACTTTAGAGGACTTTGGACCTGGTCCCTTTAATCCTTAATCCTTGAGGAGCTGAGAGGAGCCACACCACAGCAGTGCCAGTCTGTCCCTGTGCACAGGAAAGGAACACACTCAGACTTCCCTCTGCTTTGTCTCTTGAGGCCTGTAGCTGCCCAGTTTACCTGTGTCCAAGGTTCACAGGTGCGGGGGCAGGGCTGTGGCTATGGTATCCTGTTCAGAAATAAAGCAGCTGCCTGCTTCCCCTGCCTCCCTCTCCTTGCCATCCTCACCGCTCCTTGTCCTGTTCACCCTGCCAGTGGTGCTTTGACCAGGCAGAGCCAAGCTACTCATTTTCTCTTTTTTTTTTTTTACAAACATTTTCTTTTAGATAGTTTTAGATTTATAGAATTATTGCAAAGATATTACAGGGAGTTCCCATAATACCCCACACCCAGTTTCCCCTGTTACCATCTTACATTTGTGTGGTAGCTTTGCCACAAAGAATCAGTACTGATATATTATTGTTAACTGAACTCCATACGGTATTCCGATTTCCTCAGTTTGCTGATGTCCTGTCTCTGTTCCAGGTCCCACATTACATGTAGTCATCATGTCTCTTTAGGCTCTTCTTGGCTGTGGCTGTTTCTCAGACCTTCCTTGTTTTATGGCCTTGACAGCTTTGAGGACCGCAGCTCAGGCATGTTATAGGGTGCCCCTCTCCTGGGATCTGCCTGATGTTTTTTTCATGATTAGGCTGGGGTTATATGTTTTTGGAGGAAGACCACAGAGGTAAGGTGCTGTTCTCATCACATCATGTCAAGGGTTGATGTTTGGCCTTGATCACCCGGCTGAGGTAGGATCTGCCCACCATAAAGTTACCCTTCGTCTCCCTTTCCGTACTTACCTCTTTGGAAGGAAGTCATTGTGTGCGATCCACACATAAGGCATGAGGAGTTATACTCTACCTCCTTAAGGGAAGAGCATTCACATAGAGTATTTGGAATTCTGCATGGGAGATTGGCCTATTCTCCTTCCATTTTTATTCATTTATATTAGTATGGACTCATGGGTATTTATTCTGTGCTTTGGGTTATAATCTAATACTACTGTATTTATTTTGTTGCCAAGCAACTCTTGGTTACTGTAGCTTCTCTATACTATTTTAGACCAGAGTTGCACAGGGGCATGGGTGGGGTATAAAAGGTCTAATAGTACCAAGTTGGCAACTTTGTTTTCCTTTTCTGGAATGAAGGGAAGGAAGAAAGATCCTCTCAACTCATGGATGAGAGAGTGTGGGTTAAGGACCCCAGTTTGACCACCAGCCTCCCCTGCTCTGCCTGTCTTCACTAAGCAGCTGTGAGTCGGGACCTCTCATGGGCTTGGTGCTGTTCTAGGGGAAGGTGTTAATCTCCCTTTTCCCAAAGAGAGGCTGATCCCATGGATCCCAGTCTCAAGGCTGAAGTGAACAAGTGCTTTAAGAACTCCATGCTCAGCTAGCTGCTGGTTGCTGTGGGGCCCCATCCTAGAAGGCTTTTGTTCTAAGCCCAGGGGCAAGAAAGGGCTAATTTACCAGCACCCTTGCCCCTTCGCACTCCCGTTTGGTCTTCCTATCTGCACTTCTTTCTCTTCTACCCACTGCTAACTCCCCAACTCTGCCGTTGTAGCTTAGCTCTGGGCCACGTTGTCTTCCTGTACCTAAACCACCCCGTGCCCCTGGCTTGCAGTGCCCTTCCCCATTCATCCCCCTTGAGCTCTGGTCTCTACAGCACACAGTCCTCACTGATGTCCTGGTTTCTCAAGGTGTGCTTCATCGCCCCACAGGTTCCAAGCTCCAAGAAGGCAGGCTGGGAATCCAATCATCTAGCACTGCTCCTGCCAGTAGAACTGGGCTTTCTGTGGCCTCATGTGTGGGTTGAAGTAAAGGTCTTGGGAAGTTAACACTAAGGACAGTTTTTCTGCCTTCGGGAAGTTAAGGCTGAGGACAGGAGACAGAACACATGGTCTCTCTGGGGACTGAGCTATATCAGAGCACCTTCAGGCCTGTGTGACAAGAAGGTTACAGAGAGGCTCGGGTGGTCAGCACAGTCATGGGCCCCACACGCTATGACTATTGTGTGCCTCAGGAGGGAGGGGACGCCCACCCCATCTTGGCCCCTTTTGGCCCCACCTGGCCTTGCCAACTCCCAACCCTGGGAACCCAGCTGTGGGTGCTCAGCCCAGGCCGTTGGCGGGGCAATTAAAACACTGAATGTGTTCCAACAGGGTTAATCACTGCTGCATTTATAGAGGCGCCTTTCTCTGAGGATCGCCAAGCCCTCACTGTGCATGATCTCATTGCTGCTTTGGGATCCCCCACCCTGGAATACTACCAAGAAGCTGGGGCCAGAGTGGGTGAACAGCAGGGTAAAGGCAGTGCCGGAAACAGCCCAGGCTGCTGCCACCCACTTGGGCAGGCAGATGAGTGCTTGCTCTGGCAGAGAACAGGGCCCTCAGTCAATGCACTACACATAAGAGTCCAGCCTGCGATGTGCCAAGTGCCCCTAAACACCACATCAAGACCTATTGTGTGCCAGGCCCTGCTGGGACCAGAAACCTTAACTGAATAAATTCGGAGCCTCCTCTGGAGCCCACACCCAGCACTGCAGACATCGTCTACAGTGCACTGGGATGTGTACTTTGCAAAGTGCATGGATTGGGAGTGGCTGGAACCAGAAGAGTGGGGGACCTGGGGCTGTTGCAGGGACATCTCCCAGAGCAGGCGACCTTTGAGGTGGACTTTTAAGGAATGAGTCAGAAGGGAATGCCAAGCAGAGGGAATGGCAGGGAAGGGTGAGGAGCCACAATGAGAATGCTATATGACGTGAGGCCAGACCAAGGAACTGGGGTTTAGTTGGAGAGGGAAGGTCTCAGAAGTCAGCAGAAGTTTTCAGGCTAGGAATTAACCATTTTAGTTAGATTGTTCCATTTAGGCAGTGAAGCAGAGGGGTTGTGGCCTGAGGAAGGAACAGGTAGGAGGGTGGGCTGGTTCAGGTTAAAGACATTGAGATAGTCACCCTGGCCAGTGTGCTCAGTGGTCAGAGTGCTGGCCCACACACTGAAGGGTCACAGGTTTGATTCCAGGTCAAGGACACGCACCTGGGTTGTGCGTTTGCTCCCCGCCCCCGGCTTGGGGCACTTGTGGGAGGCAATGTCAATGTGTCTCTCACATTGATGCTTCTCTCTCTCCCCCTCTTCCTCCCTCCCTCCCTCCCCTCCCCTCTCTGAAAAAGCAATGGAAAACCAAAATCCTCAGGTGAGGATTAACAACAACAAAGACATTGAGATGGTGACTGAAAATGTGAGAATGGGAACTGGAACTTTTTGTGTGAGGGGATCAGGGAGGGAAATAAGTCAGATAACAGCAAGGGCTGCTGTAGAACCAGGGAGGGGAGGAAGTGCAGGGGCAGAGGAGCCAGGAGGAGCCCACAGTGCCAAGGGAGACAGACCAGGCACTGCAGCCAAGGCTGGATGGGGCCCGGCCAACCTGCCTGCACACCGAGGGAGCTCCGGGTTAGGAGATCTGAGGCAGGGGCTGGCATCCCTCCCGCTTCCTCTTGCCTGGCTCGGCAGCCACACCAGCTAATGTTATTTCACAGCCTCATTCCTCCCCCTAGAGGCTCCTGGAAGCAGAGCTGCTTACTCCTGAGAGTGAACAGGTTCCTGGCTTAAAGGACTCCGTCGGGAGTCCCCAGAGTTGCAAAGGTCAAGCCCTTGGCCCTCAGGCAGGCATGTGAGCCCTTTTAGGCGCTGGGATGGGGTGGGGGAACTGACTGAAGGTAGTTTCTAGAGACCATGTTGTCCTGCTTGGAGGGCAGGGGAGGCTCACAACTGTCTTCGCCCTCATGTGGCCACAGCAGCTGGAGCCAAAGTGCACCATCCATGGAGTCAGGACAGCTGGGGTCCTACTCCTGGCTCCACCCCTCACAAGCTGTAACCTTGACCTTGAGCAAGTAGTTTTACCTTGTTAAGCTTAGTTCCTCATCGATAAGACCACCCACCTCAGAGGTGTGAAAGTGTAATAATTAACCTGATTATACACTTTATTGTCAAAACCAAGTTTACTGTTTACCTAGGTGAGCCAGGAAGTATGGTCACCAAGTAAAGATGGATATAAAAGTGATATTTACAATTTAAATATTGTAAAGCCCTGTGCATGCATGTACAGAGCTATTGCTATTATTTCAGATGCTGGGAAGAGCTGTTGGAACAATGTCTTCCTTCCCTTACTTCCAGGGCTGGGGTCTGCCCTCCAGCCAATAGCAGAGAGGCTGGGGGACTCTGGCTCTTCCCCCTGCCCTGTCCATCTCCCTGATAGACTGTTTCACTCAACTCAGACTTTTCCAACCCAAGGTGCTCACTCCTGAGAAGTGGGAGTATGTGGACCCTGGGGTGCAAGGACCTGCTGCCCAATTAGAGGGTATCAGCAGGGAACAGGGCTGGCCCTACCCTTGGGTGGCTGAGGGGTTGGCCCAACACCTTCTCTGCAGGAGGATCAGGACTCTGGGCAACCCGTGTTTACCAGAGAGTGAAGGGCCTATTTATAGTCTCAGCTGCTGCTCTCTCTAGGTCACGGGTGAGGGGGCAGGGTGGCTCCTCAGAACAAGGGTGGTAGTCACCGGGCTCTGCCCAGCTGCCACTGACCAGACAGACCCCTGGGCCCCTTCCCATGGCAGAAGAGACCTTCCCCTTTACCTCCTCCGCACTGCGCTCTCTCCGCCTGCAGCGAGAGTGGCTGGAGTGGGAGGACCGGCGCAGGGCAGCAGCACAGCTGTGCCGGAGCCAGAGGTGCCCCCCGAGCTCCCGGGCCCGGCTCACTAGGCCTCGCCGCTCCTGCCGAGACCCAGCAGTCCACAATGCCCTGTTCTCCGGCAACCTGCAACAGGTCCAAGCCCTGTTCCAAGATGAAGACGCCGCCAACACGATTGTGGAGACTGTGAGCAACCAGCTGGCCTGGTCGCCTGAACAGGGTAGGGAGCAGCAGGTGTGGGCAGAAGGGGAGGAAGAGGGAAGAGGCGGGGGTGGGAAAGGCGGAGTATCTCAGCCCCATCCCCTCCCTGTCTAGACCACAAACTACAGTCTCCCTTCCCACTGCCCATTCTAGCTCCTTCCTAAACAGAGATGAGGCATGGTAAGTGGTTTGTATGTTTTATCAGAATTAAAGTTATATTAACATATTGATTACAGAGGAACACAATTGTATTCTAATGCAATTTTTTCTATGAATATATATCCACACATGAATATTTTCTTCCACAGAATGAAATTATAATCTATAGGCTATTTTATAACCTAATTTTTTCATGTAACCATAAGTCAATAACCATAAGTCAACATAATATATATATATATTTAATATATCTTTATTGATTTCAGAGAGAGGAAGGGAGAGGGAGAGAGATAGAAACATCAATGATGAGAAAATCGTCATTCATCAGCTGCCTCCTGCACGCCCCCGACTGGGGATCGAGCCCGCAACCTGGGCATGTGCCCTGACCGGGAATCAAACTGCAATCTCCTGAATCCTAGGTCAATGCTTATCAGCTGAGCCACGCCTGGCTGGGCAGTCAACATAATATTTTATATAAGGGCATAAATTCTACTATATGGAAATGCCATGATTTATATAACTAGCCCCTAAATAGATTGGACTCCTTTTTTAAAGACTATTTTAAATAGCAATATGATGAACATCTTTGTGAACTTGCCAGCTGCTTTCTTTAGAATCTATTCTGACCAGAGGGTTTGTCCATGTAAACCAGATACCTCAGTTGAGATTTCCCTGTTCAATCAACAAAATATTGCCTCCGCTCTGGCAGGGTAGCTCAGTTGGTTAAAGTGTCTTCCCCATATGCCAAGATTGCAGGTTTGATCCTAGTCAAGGCACATACAAAAAGCAACCAATTAATGCATAAATAAGTGGGACAATAAGTTGATGTTTTTCTCTATCTCCCTCTCCCTCTCTTTCTCTCTCTCAAATCAATTTGAAAAAAGAAAGATAGCCCTAGCCGGTTTGGCTCAGTGTTTGGCTGCATCAACTCCATCATCCCTCAAATGGCACTTGGTCTTATTTCAATTCTCATAATAAATAAAACATACCTTACCCAAGATTTAGGAAACCTAGGACTTACTTCACCATAATGCAAACAACTTAGAGTTGGATATTAGGCATCTATGTCCTTTAAACAAGTCCTTGACTATTTCTACAATTTGGATCCAACACTGATCCCATGATCAAACTCTTCCCCACTCTTCCTTTCCCCACCCCCACTTCTCATTCTCCTCCTCTCCTCTCCCCCCTTGCTTCTACCCCCACTCTCCCCACCCCAGGAGAGTCCTAGAACTCCAGACTCATGGTTCCTTCAGCTCTGCTCATTGGCCACTTCCAAACTCAACTCCAGGACCTCCTGTTCATAACACCAGAGCCCCACGTGAACCAAAAGAGGCAAGATCTCCATCAGCAGCTCAAAGACCCAGAGGTTTCCTTAACAGGATTCACCCTCCTTAGTTGCCCTTAAGTTTTAAACAGCAATTAATTTTTTTTTTTCTGTGACACACATACTATATTTTGTTACAGATTGACATACTGTTCTAAAAGGCTGTTCTCACTTACACTCCCAAATCGGGGCTTGAGTGAACCCCTCCGCACAGGTAGGGCCTGGCCCAGAGTTTGTGCTCAACCGGAGGTATAGAAGGAGAGCCAGCATCGGCTGTTCACCACCCCCCGCCCCCCACCAAAACACTGTCTGCTCTCCACAGGGTTCTGGGTACTGACCCCCAAGACCAAGCAGACGGTGCCCCTCACTATCGCTGCAGGCCGAGGCTATACCGACTGCGCCCGCCACCTCATCCGGCAGGGAGCTGAGCTGAACGCCCGGGTTGGGGGCAGGGCTGCCTTGCATGAGGCATGTGCCCAGGCCCAGACTGACTGTGTGCGGCTGCTGCTGACCTTCGGTGCCAAGGTCAATGTGTTGTCTGAGGAAGGCACAACCCCCTTGCACCTCTGCACAGCCCCTGAGTCCTTGCAGTAGGTGCCCAGCATTTGAGGTGGTTTGGGGAGTGTGTGTGTGTGTGTGTGTGTGTGTGTGTGTGTGTGTGTGTGTGTGTCTGTGTGTGTGTGTCTGTGTGTGTGTCTGTGTGTGTGTGTGTGTGTGTGTGTCTGTGTGTGTGTGTGTGTGTGTGTGTGTGTGTGTGTGTGTGTGTCTCACACAGCCTGGAGAAGGGGTAAGTACTTCATATACTCATGTCCTCACAACAACCTGGGAGACAGGTCTCACTGAGGAAACTGAACTCAAAAATGTTTAGTGAGTTGTCTAAGATCACATCAGCTAAGCCCAGAAGGCAAAAGCCCTGTTGCTTTTTGAGACAACCCTGTTCCAACTACAGTATCTTACTCCCTGTGAACCCACCGCAGCCAAATTCCTAGCTGTTTTGAGATAGGCGTGAAGATCTAGCCTGGTGTTTCCCAGCCTTAGTATGAGGCCCCACACACGTCGTCCTCCTCCCACTATTTTAAGATCAACAGTTTCTTGGACCCCCTACATGGTGGTATTTGCACTTTTACAAATCAGGTCCACAGAAAGGCTGGCCTGGTAAGGAGTAAAGGGCTCCCTGGAGACACTCCATAGCACACATGCTGGGAACCCCTCCCCTGCTTAGATCTAGATCAATGATGGGCCCAGAGTGATCCAAATTTTCCAGCCCTTTCTTGAATTCTTATGGACATGTGGTACACTTTCCAGCAGACTTTTATCCTTTTAAGTGAAGTGAGAATAGTTCCACTTGCTGAAATCCTACTGAGTGAGCTTTTCAGTGTTATTTAAATTTAGTATTTGGAAACAAAGATTAGCCCATGATTAGAATTTACCAAGGAAATAAATTCAGTAGTTATGAATGACTGGCTGCTAGTCAAGTCTTGGCCATTGAGCACAGTGCCTACTGGACATGCACACTGAAGGAGAGCTGAAATCTGGCCATTTAGGGGAAGGACACTTGGTCATCAGGGTTTCGTTGGGGTCGATGGATCTGCTCCTGAGTTCCAGTGGCTGCCATTCTAAATTACTGTTAGTTTAGTTTCATCATTAATGTAGTTTGTTGTGTATTTCTTTTACCCCGTGGTGGTTAACAATGAATATTTGCCTCTACAGTGTTCTGGCCTGTAATTTTTCCAGGAACTAGAAGACTGTGAAAAGTGTGTGCTTCCTAAAATCTGGTTTTTGTTGTCTGGTTTTGTTTGTTTTCTTTAGAGGAAAGTGGAGTAGGTGGGTCCCCAAGTGCCTTCTTTTGTTGGAGTGGGTGTGGCTGGTCTGGAAGGGTGGTCTTCAAGTTTGGAGGCAGGAAGAAAATATCAGGACTTCTACTTTTTCTTTTTGACTCACACGCATTAGTTTTCTATATTTCATAGTGTACACAGTAGTGGGTTTTCAATTTTGTGTGTGTGCGCTATCTACTCACAAATGATTCAGAACCAGGCTTTGGGGTCCCAGGAGGATTGGGGAGTCAGGCTAGACTTGGGAGGGACTGTCTGAGGCAATGAGTTCTAGTTCCGCTATAGCCACTAACTTGCTGTGTGTCCTTGGCTGCACGGTGACCTTTCTCGGCTAATTTTTTGTCACATGAAAACTGAAGGTGCTTCTGGTGACTTCCATGGGCCCTCCAGCTCTTCTGTCTGTCAAGGGTCTTCTGTGAGTCCGATGGTGGATACCAGGCTGACCTTCAGGTGCAGGGGGTGGGAAGAAGGGGGGTAAAGGATGATAGCAGGCTGAGGGGTTCCTAGGCCAGGCCTTGGTCCATCAGGATTTGCCTTAGCACCTTGTGCCTTTCCCCCAGGTGTGCCAAGCTGCTGCTAGAGGCGGGAGCTACCGTGAACGTAGCTGCGAGGGACAGCGAGGTGACACCTTTGCACGTGGTAGCTGCACGTGGCCTGGAGGAGCATGTGGCTCTCTACTTGCGGCATGGAGCCAACGTGGGCCTGCGCACCAGCCAAGGTGAGACAGCCCTAAATGCTGCTTGTGCGGGGGCCGAGGGCCCGGGCAGCAGCTGGAAGCACCAGACTGTGGTGCGCCAGCTCCTGGAAGCTGGGGCTGATGCCCGGGCAGCCGGACGCAAGCGCCACACGCCACTGCACAACGCCTGTGCCAATGGCTGCGAGGCCCTGGCTGAGCTGCTGCTGCGTCACGGGGCCTGTGCTGGAGTCTCCAACGCAGCGGGCGACACACCCATGGACTGCGTGCTGCAGGCTGTCCAGGACACCCCCAACTGGGAGCCGGAGGTCCTCTTCGCAGCGCTGCTGGACTATGGGGCCCAGCCAGTGCACCCTGAGGTGCGTAGGGAGAGCCTGTGAAAGGAGGGTCCAGTTGAGTGGGGGGAGTGTGCCTCTGGAATTGCACCAGTGCAGGGGAAGAGAGGGGGCCAAGAGACTGAGAACCAACCCTCTGTGGCAGGCGGTCTGTCCCCATCTTGGAAAGACTCAGTGAGGGCTATGGGGGAAGGTATCCAAGGGAGAAAAGAGGTAAGAAGTCCCAAGGAAACTAGCTGGGGCCAGGAGGTTGTGGAGTACCCTTGAAGGTGGGGTAAACTGAGCATGGAAAAGTATGAGGAGAGACTCAGACCTTCCTCTCTGGACTTGGATCTGCCCCTGGTTGGGAGAGGCATGGTGCCCTGAGACCCTCTTTTGATTCCTAGATGCTGAAACACTGTGCCAACCTCCCTCGGGCCCTGGAAGTCCTGCTTAATGCCTACCCTTGTGTCCCATCCTGTGATACCTGGGTGGAGGCAGTAATCCCAGAGCTGTGGCAGGTATGGGATTACAGATCCATCCTGGACTCTGGGGGAGATGGAGAGGAAGGTTGGGCCCTAGACCTGTCGCTCCAGAATGGGCTTCCTAGAGGGAGGCCCAGGAGGCCCAGGCTGGAGGACCAGCAGAGTGAAGCTGAGTCCTAGGTTCCCTCAGAACAACTTCTAATTCTATACACCTCTCCAGCCTCTCACCTGCATCTACACAGACATTTATTAGGCATCTCTGATTCAGTGGGCACTGTGCCAGCATCTTTGGAGTGGGGGTGGGTGCAGACATCGCTGAGACAGGGCTCTGCAGTGTGGTTCCAGCTCCCATGACCCCTGCAGGGCCTCTCTGGCTCTGAATCTGAGCCCTTCAGGATGTACCAAATTTTACATTGCAAAATCCTAGGGTCCTGCCACTAGGTGGCCCCCAGTTGGAAAGGCAGAGTCAAGGGTATTGGGCCATCTGACCCTGTTCCACTCCTGGCCTAGGAGCATGAAGCCTTCTACAGCTCGGCCCGGGCCATGGTGAACCAGCCGAGGCGGCTGCAGCACCTGGCCCGGCTGGCTGTGCGCGCTCAGCTGGGTAACCGCTGCCGACAGGCCGCCGCCCGCCTCCCACTGCCCCAGCTCCTCAGGGACTACCTGCTGCTGCGTGTGGAGGGACGCATCCAGTGAACACCATGCCAGGCTGTTCCCGCAGCTTGTCCTGCTTTCTCCATCCGTCTTACCCCCCCCATCCCCAGAGGACCAGTCCCTGGGCCTCTGTCTACACTCCGCATACCCTCCCGGGCAAGCTCATCCCTCCACTGGCTTCTTGAGCCAACTGCTGACCTCCAACCTGACCTGAGCTTCAGCTCCTCTCTCGGATGGGAAGGTCTGTAGGCTCAACCTTCACCAACTTCCTCCCCTTTGCCTAAGTGGGTGATGGCCCATCCATCCACCCAGGCCCAAGCCAGGAGGTGGGAATCCTTGTTGCATGCCCCCATCTTCTGCCACCCAACATATATGAACAGTCGACTTCCTAAAGAATGACAGACCCTGCCTGTAGCTATACTGCCTCTGCCTAACCTGTCACTGTCATTTGAAGGGAGGACCTCACTGACTGGTTTTGAAACCCATGCTCTTGAAAGCCTTTGTTTCCAGGTGTTCCCCCCCCCTTGGTATACCCTCCCCACATTTTTTTCTTCCCCTGATTGAAGCTGATATTATCCTTAAGATAGCCCAGTAGCACTATTTGATCAACCTGGCAGGTAGCCTTCCTTGGTGTCACACCTATTTAAGAGCCTGTGTCTGCATCAGTTAGGCTGAGACCGGCAAGATATTCCCTGAAGAAGCATTTCTGTAAATGGTTGTTGAGGGAGGAGTAAATGCATGACATTTATGGTTGTTTTGTGCCCCCACCCCCACCCCAGTGATGCATAGTGTCTTAAACAGTGGTCACTACACTCATGACTCTGAGGGTCTGTGACAAGAGGACCAGCCACCAGCTGTCCCCTCTCTCTCTCACTTCCTCCTCTGGTTCCAGAGTCAAATGTACCACTATTCATCTTTAAGAGGAAGCTTTTCGAGCCAAGCTAGTTTTTACGAACGCAAATAAATGATTTGTGCACAGGAGCAATGTGTGAATATTGTCAGGTTGAAATGTGGCTGAACTACCTCTCTCTGTGTGTTTATTTCCTCTGCTTTGTTGTCTTCTGCGGTTCTCGAATTTTCTGCACTGAGCAACTGTTATTCTTGTGATAGAAAAAGGGTATAAGAACAACACAAGGCCCCATCCCAGTCCCTGAGCCTGTGGTACCCACCGTGGGAGGGAGCCAAGGAGGGGTTCCCTGTCCTTTTGCCGCGGGATCCTGGGATCCCCAGTGCCATCACCATTTGGAGTCATGCGGTAAAGACAAGTCAGAAGTCCTGGGGTTGGCCTGCAGCTGCTGCCCAGCCTCCCCTCCTCTGTGGAGTTGTACCTGAGATGCCCTGTGACCAACACAAAGACAGGCTTTTACCTCATTATGCAGAGCAGCAACCTATTCTTTCTGGACATTTTCACTTCAATTTCGCAGAGCAAAAGGCCCTAGAGAAGAGAGTGAAATCCTCTCTAGTCCTGGGTCCAAGCTGGGAGCCTTGTTTTCAGTGGAGGATGCTGAGCTGTCCATCTTCTTACAGCAGGCTGACCCCACTGAGCTCAGCTTTCTCTGTTATATTTACAGCTACAATAAGATAGCTGTGTAAAGAAAAAAGATACATGTGATTATGTATATTATTTGTGGGTAGGAGAAAAGATTAATAGATCTGGATACAGAAAAAGTTTTATGGAAACACCAAATCATAAATACAAGTAAAAGACAAAATACTGGAAATGCAGCTAAAAGATTTTATTCCCTTGATCTGTGAGGGGAAGAATAACATCTGTTTTATTACCATTGTTGACTTGGTGCCGCTACAGTGCTTAGCAGAAAGTGGACACTCATATATCTGTCAAGTAAATGAATGATTCTCGGCATCACCAGCAGTCAGGAAAGTGCAAATTGAAACAGCAATATGATATTCCACTAGATTGGGGGAAATTTTAAAGATGGGTAGTATGCAGAGCCTATGAAGATATGGAGAAATAAGTTCTTTCACATCCTATTGGTGGGAAAGGAAATTGCCTGTTTGGTGGGCAATTAACAGTACCCATAAGCACTGCTCCACAGTTACACAACAGGCTGGCGCACCCGGGACCACTCACCCCGGCGCTGACCGCGACAGCCCGGCAGGCGGGAGGCGGCCGCTGGCCCATGCTCTGGATACAGCTCAGCCCCGACCGAGGGTAGTACCCGGCCCGCGGCAGGAAGAACTGGGGAGGGATTCCAAGTGAACAGCACACATATTGCCTTGGGAAAAGTTTCAAGACAGCGTGGAATACAATATGTACAGCAAAAAAACCTAGCCCCAGGACTGTAGAGGAACAGAAAAAGGGCAGGCAGGCACACACCAAGAATTTTCCTTGGGGAGACAGAGGGACTGTGCCGGTAGGGCTTTTAATGATCTGTATTTGAATTTTTTACAAAGGGGTACCCATGGGTTCTTGTGAAGTTAAAAAAAAAATAGGGAAGAAAAGGCAAAAGGTCCAAAGAGTTCATTTGCAAACCTAGTGGATGAAATATGAAAAACGTGCAAACTCACAAGTAATCCAATGAGTGCGGGGGAAAGGGACAGACGTCCTTTGCCCATCAGCTTGGCAAACATGAAACAAATCACAGCTAGTGGTTAGGAAAGGAGCACTTTTTGCATGTCTTTAAAAAAATTTTAATTTGAAAACAAATTTTTTTATTTGGTAAATGTGACGTTGCAATTTGTAAATTTAAGATGTGCAGTGTTGCCCTGGCTGGTGTTGCTCAGTGGTTAGAGCTCTGGCCCAAGCACTGAAGGGTCTCAGGTTCGGTTTCCAGTCAAGGGAACGTACCTGGGTTGTGGGTTCACTTCCCGCTCCCGTTAGGGCAAGTGCAGGAGGTAACCAGTCGATGTGTCTCTCTCACATCAATGTTTCTCTCTGCCTCCCTCCCTCTCTCTCTCTCTCTCCCCCCCCTCCTTCCCTCCCTCCCTCCTTCCCTTCCACTCTCTCTGAAAAACAATGGAAAAATAGCCTCTGGTGAGGATTAAGAAACAAAACAAAACAAAAATGTGCAGTATTACTTCGATGCACTTATAATATGATTGCCACTGAAGGAATATTTATCATATTACATCATTATAGTGCAGCATTATAGACTATATTCATCATGCTGTGCATTAGAGTGGGTTATTTACTACTCATTACAAGTTTGTACCCTTAAGCACCACCAATCTTATCCCCCTAAGCACTTTTAAAATATATATATATATCTTTATTGATTTCAGAGAGACGAAGGGAGGAGAGAGAGAAACATCAATGATGAGAGTCATTGATCAGCTGCCTCCAGTACGCCCTGACCAGGAATCGAACTGTGATCTCCTAGATCCTAGGTTGATGCTCAACTGCATATTTACAGTAAAACAGATTTACTATAAACATATTTAGTTAAGGCAGCATCCCAAGATTTACAAATAGATTCACCATTCTATAGCCATCTTATTAAACATAAAGGAATAAAAACACCTAAGTTCAGTAGTTTAAGAAAAATAAACATCATTTACATAAACTACATTATGAAAAATGTCCAATGGAGTTAAGATCCATTAAAATACTCTGTTAATTATAAGAATAATTATTATATTTAAAAGAAACCAGTTTTGTGCGGTAATATAGTCCCAACCGCAGAATTCTTTCTTTCCTCGCTTTTCCTCTCCAGGAAAAAAAAAACCAACCCTGAAAGCACCACTTTCAAAACACCCTTAACTGCATCTTGTACTTTGCTGTATACACTCACAAAATGCATCTCTTGACAGACTCAACCTCCACTTTTTCCAACCCATCATCCCAGCCACTGAGCATTCTAGGTCTATCTCATCCCTAGCCAATCTTTCCTTCTTCCATCCATTTTCTTCACTCTTTAGACTTCTCCTCTGGTTGGTAGATGAAAGAATTCTCTCAAATTCCCCATCTCTTCCCCCTAACTTCTCTGAATCCATCCGTAATTCATTTAATAAATCTTTATCAAGTACCTGATACATGCAGGCACTGGGATACACTTGGGGGATACTGGAATAATAAAAGAAAAAACCCAGTTCCTGTCTTCAAGGAGTTTGGTAAGACAGAAAAATGGCAAATGACAATGTAGTGTGATAAATGTTATGGCAGAAGTCAGTTCATGCAGCTTGGGGAACACAGAGTGCCTCCTGCAGGCCCCCTCCTGGGGATCGAGCCCTCACCCGGGCGTGTACCCTCACCGGGAGTGGAACCATGATATCCTGGTTCATGGGCCAACGCTCAACCACTGAGCCACACCAGTTGGGCAAGGGACCAAATATTGACAATAAGATCATATAAATATATATAGCACAACACCTAGCACATAATAAACTCTCAAAAGCATTAACAGTGGTTCAACTCATTAGTTTATTCATTCCCTGAAATATTTGAGAGCCCTTGAACCTGCTATTGTCTGTCTGGAACTTTGCTTGGTAAGTCTCTACTCATTCTTCAAAATTCTGTTCAGCTGTTCTATGATGTCATGCCCCATCCTGTGTCCTTCAAAATAAAAGCACTAAGCTTTAAACCCAAAAAAGTACATATATGCAGAAATTAAAACTGTACCTTTCATCTCAAAAAACAAACTATTAAAAGAAGCCAGACAAAAGAAGTGAAAGTAGTGACTCAAACAGATACTTGTACGTCAATGTTCATAGCAACATTATTCCCATAGCCCAAAGGTTAAAAGAACACAGATGTCCATTAACAGATGAATGGATAAAGAAAACGTGGTATATACAAATAATGGAATATTAACCTTAAAAAGGAATGATATTTTGATATGGTCTACAACATGAATGACCCTTGAAAACATGCTAAATGAAATAAGCCAGTCCTGGCCCGGCAGCTCAGTTGGTTAGAACATTGTTCCGATATGCCAAGGTTGCCGGGGTTTTTTTGTGGGTTTTTTTTTACTCCTCACCCAAGGATATTTTTCCATTGCTTTTCAGAAAGAGTGGAAAGGAGAGAGAGAAAGAGAGAGAGAGATCTATGTAAGACAAACATTGATTGATTGCCTCCTACAAGAGCCCCAACTGGGGGCTGGGGATGGAGCCTGCAACTGGTATGTGCCCTTGGCCAGAACTGAACCCCAGACCCTTCGGTCTGTGGGCCAACACTCTAACCACTAAGCCAAACCGGGTAGGGCCAGGTTGCCGGTTTGATACACAGTCAGAACACAGATCCCGTCAGGTTGATGTTTCTCTCTCAAAAAAAAAAAAAAAAGAAAAGAAAAAGAAAAAGAAAAAGAAAGAAACCAGACACTAAAAGACAAATGTATTATTCTACTTACATGAGATACCTAGAATAGGCAAATTCATAGACATAGAATAGAGGTGGGAGGAGGAATGGGCACAGTGGTGATGGGTATACAACATTGTGAGTGTAGTTCATGCCACTGAATTAGCCACTTAAAATGGTTAAAGTAGTAACTTTTATGTATATTTTACCATAATAAAAAGACTTAAAAACCAGATACCAAAGAGTACATACTATTTGATTCCACTTACACAAAGCACAGAAACAGTGAAAACTAATCTGTGATTACTCTTTCTAAGTTAGTGGCTGGAAAAAGACAGGAAAAGGAGTTATGAGTCATTTTGTATTTCTTGATCCAAATGCTAGTTTCACCTGTGTGTTCTGTTGGCGAAAATCACCGAGCTCGTCTGCATTATTTATACTTCAGTCAACAGTTTACCAGAAAACAACAAAAACCCCAGCACTTCTTTAGAAAAAAATTTAATTGCAAAAATCTGGATAAGTTCTTGGAAGCTGAACCTTTTCTTGGGCTCCCGCTTTTCTTGTATTCTAAACCTGCGCTGAATCTGTGCCTTCTTTGAAACGCTCTCCTGCATTATACCTAAGTCCCACACTACCCGGGGCCGCATTCTCGGAGCATCTGATGGTGACTAAATTGTCTCCCAGTTTGTCTCCCGACTAGCCCTGACTTCTTGGAGCTCAGAAAGATCAGACCTTACTGATCTCGCTAACTCGAAGCAGTAATAAATCCTGTCAGACAGGGAGGCTGGGAGCAAAGCCGGAAGGACAAGATTGGAGAGAGGGAAGCGCTGCTCGGGTTCTGCCCAGCGGTGCCAGACCGCGCAATCTTCCAGACCCGAAACCACGCCCCCTCTCAAGCACCTCCTCCACCTTTCTCCTGACCCCGCCCCTCAGCCCAGGGCTCCTCCGACCCCGCCTACTAGGCGTGTCCCTGACTCCGGAGGGCCTTGATCCCGCCAACAATGACTCCGCCCCTCCTTCCGCTGAGAAGCCTGTCCCTTTTAAAGAACACGTTTACGTCAGCCCGCCTTACGTAGACTTTGCGTCATCAGTGCAAGGCGAGGAGGCGGGACTTCCTGTCTCTGGTTCAAACAGCTTCCGGGAGTATCCGGAAGAGACTGGACCCTGAACAGAATCGGGGGTAGCCAGCCCCTTCCCCGGTTCCTACGGAAAGTTGAGTCCATCAGCCGTCCTGGCGAAGTCAAAACACTTAGTCTGGCCGTTTCAGGTGAGGACCTCTTTCCCTATCCAGGCATAGTACCGGCCCAATTCCCTCTTAATTTCCCATGACTCCCCGCGTACTCAAGCCCCGCCCCCAGCCCCCCGGCCCCGCCCCGAAGTTTGAGGGGTGTGGATGGTTTGTGACCCACTCACCCGAGTCTACCCCTGACCGGCTAGGAGACGTGGGCTTGGGCTCGGCAGCTGGGACCAGCCAACCTTTCAGCCCGGGGGGGGGGGCCCACGGACCCCTCTCCACTGCCGCGAGAATAGGACCGCCCAAACGCGGAGCCTTCGCTTCAGAAAAGGCAGGGGACGCCCCCTTACCGCCCGGTCAGGGTCGCTTACAGGCTGAGGAGAGAGCGAAGGCCTCGGAGGCGGGAGACCTGGGGTCTTGCTGGGCCCCCTGCCCACGAAAGTTCCCTATGTCTGTGCCTTTTTCGCCTCTGTTCGCCAGTTTCCTTTTCTGTAAATTGGGGTTAATAACATTAACCTTCTTACCATCAGGGGTTAGTTGTGGAAGTGATAAATAATTGCTACCATTTATTTGTTGAACAATTGCAACGTACCAGGCACTCTGCTAAGTATTTTGCTTCGATGATTTCCTGTCATCTTTAAAACAGCCCTATGAGGTAGGTACTGTTTTTTGCAGGTCAATAATGGGATCAGTTTTGTTTTTTTTAATCCTCACCTGAGGATGTTTTTATTGATTTTTAGAGGGAGAGGAAGGGAAGGAGAAAGAAACATGGGAGAGAAACATCGATTGGTTGCCTCCCCTACACGCTCTGACAAGGGATGGAACCTGCAGCCCAGGTATGTGCCCTGACTGGGAATCGAACCCACAACCTTTTGGTATATGGGATGATGCTCCAACCAACTGAGCCACCCAGCCAGGGCAGGTAGGTACTGTTTTTAACCCCACTTTACTGTTGAGAAAGCTGAGGTTCTGAGAAAGTTCAAAGTTACAGAGCTAGTAAGAGGCAAGACCAGGATTATAAATTAGTGGTTTTTTCCCCTAACTCCAGGGCCCATGTACTAAATAAGAATGTGGAACCTAGTCAGATGTTGATATGTTCTACAAATTGAGCAACTACTATGACATGCTGAGCACTACAGTACATAGAGAAATACATGTGATCCTTTTTTTTTTTTTTCTTTTTAATTCTCACCTGAGGATATTTTTTTCCATTGCTTTTTCAGAGAGTGGAAAAGAGAGAAAGAGACATCGATTGGTTGCCTCCCGCACGTGCCCTGACCAGGGCCGGGAATTGAGCCTGCAACTGAGGTATGCGCCCTTGGCTGGAATTGAACCCCGGAACCTTCAATCCACAGGCCAGTGCTCTACCCACTGAGCCAAACCGTCTAGGGCAGTACATGTGATCTTTGTATTGCAGGAGTCTAGTACAGAGAGATGGACAGTTAGATGTGTCTAGTGAGTTTTATAGTTGCTGTGAGAATAGTCTCGTAATGATAATCATTAGACTGGATTTGCCCTGGGACAGCTGTGGAAGCAGATTCTCCAAGGGAAAAAGTAGGTACTCTGAGGAGCAAGCAGATCCTTGCCTTTCTAAGAAACTGCTGAGGGAGGACCTACACAGTACAAAGAGAGAGACTGAGATATGTGTTGTTACAGCTGTGTTGGGAATTTCCCAGATCTGTTCCACTCACGTAGTGGTTTTGTAGTCGTGAGCCTATAGTGACCCAGGAGGGTGGTATGTCTGGTGTCTGTCCTACTTTGCTCCCCAGAGCTTGCCAGAAGAGTTTCTTAGGAGGCAGACACAGTGTCTGCTGTATAGTGTCTGCTGATAACCTCTACAGAGCCTTTGGGGTTTTCTGACTCTTTTGTCCTTTTGGGGAGATGACTCTGCTTTGGATGATAAATTTTCTTTGACTCTTGACATCTGGACCTAGATATATGACCATGAGTAAGATAGGGTTTTAAATGAGACAATCTGGCAAGAGTGGTTGCACTGTGCTTCCAAAGGGGCCCCAAAATAAAATATTACAGGCTTTTTGGTCTTTCTGAGGACACCTTGGAGGCTCTTCAAAGAGGCATAGTTGCTTGATGAAGTGATAGAAGTCCTAGAGAAATTCAGGGTTCAAAGAAGCAAATGTTTTCCCCACCTAGCAAAACAGCAATTACAACAGCAGCAAAGCTGTAAGGTTTTCCTGATGATCCATGCTCATTGAGGGGGTTGGATTGTGAGAGGAAGGGTGTGAAACCTGAGAGTTTCACAATAGAGGTAAAGGGTAAGTCCTTAGCTTTAGGTTGGGGGTTCAGAGTTAGGAATATTTGTTTCCCTTTCTACAAGACAACATTTTCTTTCAGGGCTGGGTTAGTTAGAACCTAAACAAACTAGAAACCTGGTTGCAACCCCACAGGCCTTGCTGATGTTATCCCCCTTTGTTCCTGCAGTGTGGACCCCATCAGCAGCCAGGCCATGGAACTCTCTGATGTCACCCTTATTGAGGGTGTGGGCAATGAGGTGACTGTGGTGGTAGGTGTGGTGGTGCTGATTCTAGCCTTGGTCCTTGCTTGGCTCTCTACCTACGTAGCAGACAGCAGTAGTAACCAGCTCCTAGGCACTATCGTGTCAGCTGGCGACACATCCGTCCTCCACCTGGGGCATGTGGACCATCTGGTGGCAGGCCAAGGCACCCCAGAACCAACTGAACTCCCCCATCCATCAGAGAGTAATGATGAGAAGGCTGAAGAGGCTGGAGAAGGTGGGGGAGACTCCACAGGGGAGCCTGGAGCTGGAGGTGGTATTGAGCCCAGCCTTGAGCATCTGCTTGACATCCAAGGCCTGCCCAAAAGACAAGTGGGCCCAGAGAGCAGCAGTCCAGAAGCCCCTCTGAGATCTGAGGATAGCACCTGCCTGCCTCCTACTCCTGGTCTCATCAATGTGCGGCTCAAATTCCTCAATGACACCGAGGAGCTGGCCGTGGCCAGGCCAGAAGATACTGTGGGTACACTAAAGAGGTGAGTGAGCTGGAAAGTGGGAGGCTGTTCTTACCCCATGTCCCTAGCAGGAAAGTGTCTGGTCCAGCCCCTATTAGGAATGGGTAGATTTCTTCGAAACCTATCCTTCAGATTTTACCCCCATTGCCCTGCTTTGTTGGTTCAGGCCTATTTGTCTTCTCATTCCTTGCCCTGTTTTTCCTTTTCTTTCATCCTAACAGTAAATACTTCCCTGGACAAGAGAGCCAGATGAAACTGATCTACCAGGGCCGCCTACTGCAGGACCCAGCCCGCACACTTCGTTCTCTGAACATTACCAACAACTGTGTGATTCACTGCCACCGCTCACCCCCAGGGTCAGCTGTTCCAGGCCCCTCAGCTTCCCTGACCTCCTCAGCCACTGAGCCCCCCAGCCTTCGTGTCAGTGTGGGCAGCCTCATGGTGCCTGTGTTTGTGGTGCTGTTGGGTGTGGTCTGGTACTTCCGGATCAATTACCGCCAGTTCTTCACAGCACCTGCCACTGTCTCCCTGGTTGGGGTCACTGTCTTCTTCAGCTTCCTAGTATTTGGGATGTATGGACGATAAGGACATAGGGAGAAAATGAAAGGCATGGTCTTCCTCCTCTATGGCCTCCCCCCTTTCCTGGCCAGAGCTGGGCCCAAGGGCCTGGGAGGGAGGGATGGGAAGGATATGGTGGGTCCTCTTCCATAGGACAAAGGAGGCAGGTATGGGGCCTCCACATTCACGAGGGTACAGACATCCCCTCTGTGCAAGCACAACTCAGGTAGAAACGAGGATGTCATCTCCCTTCACTTTTAGGGTCCTGAAGTTCAGAGCCACGCTGGTGGCCTAGCTTAGTGGGGAGCCTGGGCTCTGAGGACTTTTTCCTAGCTGTGACCCTAACTCTTCCCATTGTCCTGCATGTTTGTTCCTCAGCATCCAGGGCCACCAGCCAGGACAGCTTAGCATGGCCCCAGCATACTTCTGTAGGGAGCCTGGAGTATCTTTCAATTCCTTAGTGGAATATCCATCTTTTGAGATTAAAATCACACAGGCAGGAATGAAGGTTGTGTCAGCTCGTCCTGTAGGCACCTAGCTGCCTCTCCCTTCTCCCTCTACCCCGTAGCAGGAATAGGGTGTTCTCCATGTTCTGGACAGTTTCCAGTGTTCTCCCTTTTTTCAAAGCACTTTGCTTGTGTTTTTTGTTTTGTTTTTTAATAGTCCTTTATAGAGCTCCATCAGGAAGGGGATTGGGGCACAAAGCCAAGCCCCCAGCATTGGGAGAGGCCAGGCCACAGCTGCTGCTACTACCCTAGGCCTAAGGCTGTAAGCAAGAAACAGCTCTGGCTCTCAGCCAGTGACTACACTGCCCAGCTCCAAGGAGTAGCTCTGAGTATGGAGTACTGTGCCCCAGGCCCTTGTCTCGGGCTCTTGGATGGAGGGTCAGTGTCTGTGACTGAATAAAGTTCCATTTTGTGGCTGTGGAGCCTCCTTCTGTGACATTAAGAGAATGGCTTTGCTGTGCCCCCAGCAACATGGTAATGAGGGTGGGTAGGCCGGGCTACCAACGGGAGATGCAGTTTATTTACACCAGCAGCCATGGGGGCAGGGGAAATACACAGCGTTTACAAAGTTAGCTACCTGTACAAGATGGATTACATATGCAAAAATAAAAATCTCAAGACCACAGGACAGCGTGAGCCCCCACCCCCCTCCCCCAATGACCCCAGCATGCGGTAATGCCAGGCGGGTGGCCCCTGGGCATGCGGGGGGGAGTGATGCATGGAAGGAAAAGCCACCGGCCATGGAAATTAGTACAGAACCCCCCCACACACACTCAGACACATGATAGGGTACAGGGTGGACGACACCTAGCCAGGGTGGGAAGGATGGGAATTGAAACCCACACAGCCTGCTGTTAGAGGGAGGGAAGTGGGGAGCTCTTAGCCCCTGTTCAACTACATGGTAGGGGGCATACTCTCCTGGGAAGGAAAGGGATTTGTTCTCTCAGGGTCCCTGTTGGACCAAGCCCATCTCTTACCCAGCTTGGGCAGGGGGCTCTGCCCTGAGGGCCGGCTAAGGAACAATGGGGAAGTGGATGTGGACAAACCAGTTCCCAAACTACTTCCCACTTCTCTCTCCTCCAACCAGAAGGGGGGAATGGGAGAGGCCAGAGGGAAAAGGGTACATTAGGGCCTGAACTACACAGCTGCCTCTCAGAAGGGAGAATGGCCCCTGGCCCTCCTCCCTTCACCTTCAACCTACTTCCAGGACGTCATTTGGAAGCAGGCTGGAGGCTGGCTGAAATCCTCCTTTACCTCTGGCTTCCCCTTAGAGGGAGAAGACTGTGGGTCAAGAACAGAGGAGCCCAGGCCCCAGGATTTATTCTAACTCCTGACAAAATTTGTTTGGCTTTTTAAAAAATAATCACAATTCTTGGGTTAAAAACCAATTTGTAACCAGGCATCACTCATAAGTAGAACCACCCCAGGGGGAGGTTGGGGTTCCAGACAGGGTACTACAACCCCATCTATGTTGCTCCCTTAACCCTCTAGGATCCCTAACCCAAATCAGTCCAACAAGTCCTGGGTACTAGCTACCCAATGTGGGATAACTCCTCCTGGGAGGAGGGCAGGGGACACATCCAGCAAATGCCAGAGAACTTGGCTTAGGGTCAACTCCACCCGTGTCAGTCAGCTCTACTCCCAGCCCAGACTGCATTCCTCCAGCTCAGCTCCTGGGAGTGATAGTGTCCGTATGGAGGTGGGATGGTACATCTCTTCAGGATGTAGACCAGGCAGGTGGGCACACTGGCATGGCAGTCCACAGAGGGGCAATGCCTAGACATGATACCCCTTCCCCTCCACTGATAACCCAGAGCACAGAGACTACCCTTCCCACCCCACTCCTAGCAAAGGGGAAGAGGTAAAAAAACAGG
This sequence comes from Miniopterus schreibersii, assembly GCF_964146895.1. NCBI lineage: Eukaryota > Metazoa > Chordata > Mammalia > Chiroptera > Miniopteridae > Miniopterus > Miniopterus schreibersii. Next base: position 24,069,652 of record NC_138116.1, read on the forward strand.
ATTTTCCTCAGAGCCCCAAACCACAAGTACAGAATAAATAACTTAAAAGCGGCTAAGGAAGGGGAAACAGGGCAGGCTTTGGAGGCAGGAGCATTGAGAAGAACTGAAGCTGGTCAAGGTGAAAGAGGGGGGTGGCAAGCAGCAGTTGGGAACATGGGCTGCCCTGGAAGGCCAGTGGGGCAGGGTAGGCAGGAGGAACATGGGGCCACCCCAGGAGGGTGAGGCTGAGCCCCTTCCTGGGGCAGGGAATGAGGTAAGAAAACATTTCAAATAAAGCAGCACCGTTCCCTCACACCTTGGGGCCCCACTCCTCACCAGCCCTGGGTCAGGGAGAAAAGGTAGGGGGAGTCTTTTTGATACACAGCTCCCTTTTCCTACCCTCCCCCGTGCCCATTCTTTGAAGCTGTAGAGGCTGGAGGCCCTTTCCTGGCACCCAACAACAAAAGGACAGCTCCTGCTGCTGAGGAGGCCCATGGGGACTGAGGGAAAAGGGCTGCCCCTCTGAGGGGCAGGGAAGGCGGCGGCAGTTCTGGACGCCTACCTCAGCAGACAGCTCACTGTGCCTGCCTACCCCTGGGATTTGGGGCATTTGATAGGATTCTGCACACAGACAGGACACACCCAGCCCTGCCCCTCAGCTCCAAGCACCGGACCCATTCACATTGCTGAGGGCAGCTGGGGGAGGGCCCCTCCAGGCTCAGCTTCGAACCCATAGCCTCCCAGGTAGCCACGATGCTCCTTGGCAGGGCTTAGTCCAGTTCCTGGGGTGGGGGGCAGGCAGTGCCCTGGCAGAGTGCCCAGGTCAGGCCCCTGGCCTAGCTGGACATCCAGTAACTCACAGAATAAATATGAAAACCGCCTCCCCACCAAACTTATGTCCAAGGCATAACATGTCCAGGTCTGAGTCCTGCATGCCAAGGGGTTGTACTCCATCGCAGAGGACCCTGACACCCCCCAGGGGCACATAATTGGATCCTCTGCCTGCCTGGCCCACCAAGCTTCCCAAGCCCAGGCCCCCAGCAGCCGTCCATTTGCCAGGCTATGCCACCTGGGTGGGGGTCGGGAGAGAGGGCTCTGCTTAGCCAAAGGCTATCCCTTGCACCCAAGTCAGTTGATGTCATCATAGATGCTGGGCGTAGGGGGTGCCGGTGGCTTTGGCTTTTTCTTCTTGTTAGAGCCCAGGCCGGAGGCAGTCCCTACCAGGCTCAGATGGGATTTCTTTTTCTTGGTTTTCCGTGACTCGGAGCTGTTGGTACCTAAACAGAAAGAGGCACAAGGGATGAGGGCAAGGTGCGGTAGGAGAACAAAAGGTGCCCCCACTCCTCTGCTCTGGGCCCAGCTGGATCACCTACCTAGACCCCATCCCTGATTCTCACTCGTCTTGGAGGAGCCTGAATCAGAGGGTGAGAGATCAGAGGAGCCATCCCACTGAAGCCGGCTGATCAGGGTCTGGCTGTCAGTCATGTCAAAGCTGTCATTATCCAGGGAACTCTCAACCTCTGGCAGGACGCTGGAAAGGAGATGGGCCAGAGAAGGGCTTTACAAATACCAATCATCATCCTAACCTTTCACAACCTACCACCCTTCTTGGAGGGTCACTTACGCGGAGGGTCCGAGGAAGTAAATCCGCACGGCTCGCCGCTGCTCATCCGTGTGCTGGGGGCAGCGCAGGGACCTGGTGGGGAGAGAATGATCAGACTCTGACAAGGCAGGAAGGGCCTAAGGAACTCAGGTGAAGCCCCTTCCCTCAGCAGAGGCGGGAGGGATGGACAACAATAGGGAAGGGATGAACGGAGAACAGCCAGATTGTAGCCTAAGGCCTGACCATTAGAGGAAGGGAGGGGAAGGGTGAGAGTCCCATTGCTCAAGTCCAGGAGTACTCCCGACCCATGCCCAGGGGTGAGTGTGCAGGAGGGCCCCCTGGGCCCCTTTCTCGGTTCTGAGCTCACCTTGTGCACATCTTCTTGGTGTGTTCAGAAATCACCCCACATCGCTGGAAGAGGAATATAAGCTGAAAGGAGGGATGGAGGGGAACCTACTCTAGACATTAGGTGTTTTCTTCTGTATAAATGCTAGATTGCACAAACAGAAATGGCCCCAAGGTGTCCAGAGCAGACAGTCCCAGACCACCATTGGCCAGGAAACCTAATTCCAAAGAGAGAACTATATGGCCCTGATTGCTGTCCCCAGTCTCCTCCAGGGCCCTGACGACTTCCTGTGGCTTCAGCCCACTCCTAAAGGCCTCCCGTCCCCCGGTCCCTTACCGTGGTGAGCAGGCTACGCAGCTCCTCAGGTCCCAGGGTCTCATAGCTGATCCCAGTTGAGCTGTTATACTGGGGGAGAACCAGAGGTACAAGTTAGGGAAGGAGAAGCCAAAGAAAGGAGGGTGGGGATGGGGTGGAGAACCAGATCCTCTCAACCCTTTCTAAGTGAGGAGGCCTTAAGATATCCCAGCCAGTTTTTCAATGATGCCTTCCATCTCACCTGCACATGGTGAGGGGCTAGGGCCCAGAAAGAACATAAATATGCAAGATCTAAATACCACATCGAGTACTTCTGGCTGTCAGCATTCTGATCCCTACTTGTCTAAATCCTGCCCAACCCACAACAGGGAAAATCAGAAGGAACCTAAGGACAGCCCTGCTCACTCACCTTAAAAGGATCCGAATTGCTAAGTTCCCCTGAAGAAGAAAAAAGAAGGGGAAGGGTGTTTGATGCAGAGGTACAGACAGAGAACCCTGAAAATAACCAGAAAGGAAGTGGGGGTGACAGAAGGATCACAGGCCCTCCCTCGATATCCCCGTCTTCCAAGCCTCCCACCTCCACCCTCCAGCAATGAGTCCCAGAAAACAGAGCTAGAATCACTAATGTTATTCCAGCCCCACTTACCATTTTTGTGTTTTAAAGACTTGGATCTTCGAGGGGAATTGGGGTTCTGGAATGGGAGATACCATAGCTTTGGGGAAAGGGTAACGATAAGGGGGAGCCGAGAACCCAGGGAAGGAAAAAAGATTTGACAAAGAAACATCCTCAAATTCCTTCTCTTTCTACCCATATCCACTCCCATCCTCCCAAGGCCTCTGCTGCCCTCCTGCCCACCACAGATACCCTTATCCCAGAACCCAGAGGCACCCAATGACCTCAGACTTGAGTCAAGACACCCGAGGACTCCCTGCCCAAAGGGGAGGGTATCTGTCCTTCGCCCAAATTTCCCTCATGCTTGCCCCGGCTCTCACCTTGTCTGATTTTCTCTTCTTGGCTGTGTAGGACAAAAGGATAAAGGGCAGGGTCACTTTAAGTTCCCAATCTAAGGGCACCGAAAGAAAAGTACAAAACTATGTTCTCCACCCTCGTTCAAAGTAACAACTTGCAATCGTTACATACCCAATACCCACTGGCCCACCTCACCCCAGTGTCCCCCAGGTTTCCCCAGGTCCCCAAACACCTTTCTTCTCTGAGCCATAGGACCAGTCGTTGTCATTGATGTCGTCATTATCTTCTTGGTCACTCTCAGACTTGTTCATACTGTTGCTATTGGCAATCCTGACAAGAGTAAGAAAGAGAAAGGGCCAACGCTGCCACCTCTCTCTTGTCCCCATAGAGTAGAAAATCTGGGGCCAAGCACAATCCACCCTCAGTACCCTATAAATGCCTACAGAGGACTACAACATGTTACAAGATGCAAAAGATGAGCAGCTCTGATGTTAGCAGGGGGAAAAGCCTTACCGGCGGTTGGCGATTCGGCTGCTGTTCCGACCCATTCCTAGGCACTTCTCCAGATGGGGAGCAAAACGGGAAGCGGCAATGCTGCGACTGCAATTGGGGCAAACACACTCCTTGCTCTTCCACTGGTTGAAAACCTGTCCAAAGATGTCCAACCCCGGCTGGTCCACGATCTCTGGGGACAGGAGAGGCGTGGCGATAAGGGCAGGAAGGAGACCCTCACCTCATTCCCACCCATGGCCTCTTCCAACTCCCTGCCTAAGCTCACAGGAGCTCCAGGCTCTACATGTGATGTGATTTCCAGAGGAGGAACCTCCAAGCACTACTAGGGCAGGGCTAGACTGCTCTCCTTCAACCCTGAAGCTCACCAAAATCCTTCATGCTATCAGGATCCGTGTCGTCCAGGAAGAAGTAGCCACACTTGACAGCCCGGTGTACCTCAAAGCAGAATCCCAAACAAGAATCCTCGACCAGGTCAGCGTATATCTCCTGAGCGATGGCCTGGGTGTAGGGGAGAACATCCATAGTCACAAGAGTCACGGCCCCGTGGACTGAAAGCAACTCTCACCAACCAAATCTCCTGCCAATTGACCCTGGCCAAAAATAATGCTTTCTTTGCCATTTCCCCCATCTTGACTTTGCCTTCTTTCTTCTTCTGGATCCTTGGGCCTTTTCAGCTGGCCCTACTCCCTTTAAGGAACAAGGCTGACTACCCAAATTCCTCTTTGGTGTGGATGCCAGATACGACGACATAGAGACATCAAGAGAAAGAACTAGAGGCACACGTGGGGGAGCCCTCACCTCTAGTTTGCTGTTATCCAGGCCAGACAAAGACATTTCCTCCATTTTCATTTGTAAACTCTTGTGGAGACGGCGCTCTGACTGCTCATAGCACAGCGGGCGGCAACACGGCTGCACACATGGGGGTGGGGGTGTTGGTATGAGTCCAAGGCACCTCTAAACATTATCACCTCCCCTCCATACCTCACTACCCAGAGCTTAATCCTGACATCAGAATATACCCCTCCCTAAGGCCTAGGCTCACTAAGTCTGGATGGTCCTTCAGGGCCTGAAACCCAAAGATGGCCTAGTCTTTCCCAGGCCTTAACTCAGGTCCTGGACTCTACTGCCAATCAGAGTCTGGGTCTATAGGAGGCAGCAGTTCACCCCAGGTCCCCAAAACTCAAACCCCTCTTTGATACCCATGGTGCAATGCAGCAGGGGGAGGAGAAGGAACTCCAAGGCCCCATAGGGTGTGGCAAAGAACTGCACAGACTCCTAAATACAGCCCCCCCTGCCCTAGGCTCTCCTCAGAGTCACCTCTGCTTTCAGCCAGGATGTCCACTTGGGGGGGTACTGCTACCAGAAGTAGAAATGGCCCTAAGACCCTACAACCTTCACCCCACTGTCTTCCCTTGTAATAGGCCTGCCACTACAGGAGGGGAGCAGAGCCCACGAAACCTAGAGCTAAAGGGACATTTCTAGTCACCATGAGCAAGTGGGGGTAGAGCCCGGTGGGATGGCATGCCAGGAGTGGGCACTCCCCTTACCTGTGCTTCTTTTAGATAACCACCCTCCCTCCCTCAGGACCTGCCCGGAAGTCTCTCCAAGAGCTCCAAAGTCCAGGAATCCCCACCAAAGGATTTAGAAACAGTGCCCACAGTCCGGGGCCCCTCTGAACGGTGGGTACGAGTTTAAGGAGCAGCCGGCCTAGAGTGAGGTGGGGACTGACAAATGAGCCAGGGGCACTGGGGGGGGTAGGAGGCCGGGCCTCGGCTCTTCCCCCGTCCCTGCGGCACTGCTGCTGCATCATACCGACTGGGGGGAGGAGAGTCGAGCCGCCGGAGGCCGGCGCCGGTCCGGGACAGACCGACCCCTAGAGAGTGGGCAAGTGGGACGCGTCCCGGCCCCTCTTCTACCCCACCCGCCGACAGCCCCGGACGGCCCGGGAGAGGAGTCCGGGAGGGTGTCTCTATTGTCCCGGGGGCTGGGGCCTGGCTCCCTAACAAAGGCCCCGCGCCCCCTCCCCGGCTGGCCCTGCCCCGCCCAGGGGGGACCCAGACAGGGGGAGAGCAGGGGCCCCCGGCCGGGCCGGGAAGCCGGGGGAAGCCGGGCGTTTCCGCGTCGGCCTGGGGGGGAGGGGAAGGGGCGCTGACCCAGACCTGGGGGGGAGGGGGCCCAAGCCCCGCCTCGGGCCCCGCCCCCCGCCCCCCGCAGGCCCCTCCCCCGTCCGTCTCCGTCCCGTACTCACCCCGCCCGGGGGGCCGCGCCGGGGCCCGGCGGCCTCTCAGGGCCGCGTCCTCCGGCGGCGGCGGCGACGGCGGCTGCTCCGGAGCCCCATGTCCGTCGGTCCGTCCTCGCCTCTCCCCGGGGCCCAGGGCCCGGGGCCGGGGGGTCGGGCCGCCCCCCCGCCTCGCCGCCTCACCGGGCGGCCATGGCCCCTTCCCCTCCCTTCTCGTCCCGTCGCCGCCTCCTCCTCCTCCTCACCTCACCCCGCCCGCGCGCAGTCCGCGCGCCGTCCGCGCGCCCCTCCCCCCGCCCCCCACTCCAGCCCGCCTCTCCCGGGCGGGGGGTGCGGCGCGAGCCCGGAGCGCGCGCGCGTGCCGCGACCGGAGGATGGATGGATGGAGCGAGCGAGAACGCGAGCGTGCGCGCGCGCACCCCTCTCCCCCTCCCTCCGCGCGGGCTCGAGGCCAAGCGCGAGCGCGCTCCAACCTCCTCCTCTTCCTCCTCCCGCCCCTCCTCAACACCCCGCCCCCGCCCTCCCTTCCTCTTCCTTCTTTCGCTTTCGCGCGCCCAGCGATGGCTCGCGCCTGCTAGAAGGGCCCGAGCGCGTGCATCTGCCCCGCGGCCGCAGCTCGGCAGCATTTGCTCCAGGGGGCGGGGACCGAGCGGGGAGGAGGGGCGCCACGCCGCCGTCCAAAGTACCGGCGGACGGGGACGGGGGCGGGGACGGGGGGCGGAGCCTTCGGGAGCCACCCCGACCAATCGTCGTCTCTCCTCGGCCCGGCCGGCCCAATAGGTTGGCGGTGAGTGGGGCGGCGTTCAAGGTGAGGTGCGCGGTGCGTTGGGGGCGGAGACTCTGTGCCGTCCCGGCCGGCTCCGGGGCGGGGGCAGCGGGTGGCGTCTAAAGAGAGCGCCGGCTCCCAGCCGAGCCTGGGACGCCTTCCGGCCCAGGCTCTCCCGCCCTTCCCTCGGGGCTCCCGGCTCTATTCCCCCCAACCCCCCAATCCAGCGTTTACCCTGAAGCGTGCAGCCACTTCTGTGAAGAGGCCAGAGTTAAAGTGGGGCGCAATTAGCACCTCAGGGCAAAAGAATCTGTGAAGGGGCTCGTCTGAACCTCTGTTCCTCCTGTTTCTGGATGGGTCTCAGCCCACTCCAGGCCTGCGAACCAACAAACACCAGAGATGAGGGTCCTCCGCTGAGGGCGGAGGCCGAGCTGTGCCCTTCTGAGCAGAGCGTCCTCCCCGCCCTCATCCTAATATAGATCCCACACCTGCTCTCCTTTCCTGCTTCCGGAACCCACGCTGGAACCCCCCACCCCCACCTCTCAGACTGCCTGGCACCGGCCAGACAGACCCTTCCCCCGATCCAGTGCTACTCTCCTGGGTGTGCCCATATCCGCCAGCGCTCACAGCCCCGCTTTACCTTCTGGAGGAAAGGGCCTTTCGCAGCCTCCCAGCCGCAGTAGATGCCTAGACTGGCGCTTCCAGCTTCCATCTCGGTTACTCTCTGTCTGGAGTCCTGGAACGGGTGTATGACAGCCCTCTCCCCTCAAAAGATAAGATTAAACGAGGAAAGTCTTAAATCATATACTTTATGACCATCATTGGCTCTTTAATCTTTAGCAGACATTTATGGAGTAGCTAGTACTGAGTGATTAAGACCAGGAATCCGATCTGAATTTAAATCTCTGGTCTTGACAAATGAACTTGGGCAAATGGGCTCTGTTGCCTCAGTTTCCTCTACTATCACCGGGTATAATGATAGCACCTATCTCATTAGATTGTTGTGAGGATTGACAAGTCAGTGCATGTGAAACTTAGCTCAGTGTTAAGTGCCTTGTAAATCTTAACTGTTATGGAGCTTGGTAAGAATATTTGTGCTGGGGTGCAATCATGAAATATGACAATTATACTTTCCCAAGTTCACAATTTGTGGTGTAGACAGACCTGTAGGAAAATAATTACCAAACCATGTGATAAAAACAGAGATATACATAGGAGACAGAGGTGGCTAGGATGAGGGATCAAATGATGTAAAAGAGTTGGTCAGGAAAGGCTTCTTGTAGTGGGAGATGAACCAGGTGAAGGTAAGCCAAGTAGGTACTGGCACTAAACATCCCAAACAGCAAGTTTCAGAAATATGGCTCAGTCTGGATTCTGGCTGGAACATAGGAATGGGTGGGGAAGCAGCAGGAGGTGCATAGGTCAGACCACACAGGACTAAGGGTGTGCTGAGGAGTTTGTGGGCTTTAGAGCTTTAGGCCATGATGAGTCTTCAAGGGGAATCATTTGAACAGACTTGCATTTAAGTAGATCACTCAGGAATGTGGAGTCTGGATACAACCTTAGAAGCAGTAGGTTTTTTATATCAATTGAGGTGTTTGGGCTAAAGGAGAGAGAGAGACCCTGAACACACCTTTAACCAAGGTGGGGAACTCTGAGGAGGAGAGGTGAGGATACAGAAGAAAGACAAAGTTCATTTTGAGATATGTTGGAATTAACTATGGGATCAGCTGGTGGAGACTCTCAGAGGTAGTTGAACTTGGGTGCAGAGTGAGGCCTTCAGGTACCTCCACTCCAAAGATGCTGCTCTTTCTCTAAATATACCTAGTATATCCTGCCCTAAGGAATTTACACATACCCTGGAAACCTTCCTCTCTTCTCCGTTTACCTAAATCCCACCTGTGGCCATCCTCAGACCAAACTCCTTTACAACTGGACTGTACTATTCATTCGGCACTTGGCCTGGGCTGCTCTGTGGTGCTGACCTCTTTGGGCACATGCCCAGTCTCCACAGTTAGCACCAGTCAATAAACACTAAGGACTGCACTGGTTCAGGCTCTGGGTAAGGCCCTGGGGTTACAGAGAGACATACTTGTCCTACTGGGACTTACAGCCTAGCAAAAGCCTGATGTGGAAAATTGAGTGTGATGGCATCCAGGTTCCTGAAGAAACAAATGGCATGGAGATTTTTTTGTCAGGATCAGGGGAGGCTTTCCTGGAGGAAGTGATCTTTTAAGTGGGGCCCTGAATTAACTTAGGTGGAGAGATAAAGAAGAACATTCTAGGCAGAGGGAACCGTTATGTGTACAGGCCTGGGAACAGAGTGTGGTATGTTTGAGACATGGATGGCTGGTGTGACTGGAATTGGGGCAGAGAGGCCAGCAGGGGCAACAGATCCCCCAGGGCTTTGTAAGCCATACTTACTTATTCAACAAACGTTTCTTGAGTACGAAATGTGTGCCAGGTAGTTTTACTGGGACTACTGTAATGAACAAGCAGAAAAGATATCTTCTACTGGGGAGATAGAAAATAAATACATAAACAAGGAGCTGTAGGAAGACGCCTCTCTAGAGAGGGTGGTTAGGGAAGGCCTGTTTGTGAGGTGACATTTGATCTGAGACCTGAAAAATGGGAAAACCAGCTATGTGTAGAGTTGGGGGGATAGCATTTTGTGCAGTGAGAACAAGTGGTAGGCATATTTGAGGAACAAAAGAGATTACTTTGCTGGATAATTGTGATTGGTTAGAAGAGTGGGGTGAAAGAAGGTGGGAGAAGGGAAGCAGGCCCAGACCTTGTAGGGTCATGGTAAGTAAGACATGGTAAATTATTAAGTACAGAAATAATAAATTTGTTTTTAAAAGACAACTTGGTTGCTGTGTGCAGAATGGTCTGTAGAGGGCAAGAGTGCAAGCAGGAAGACCAACTTCAAGAGGTCTTTGCAGAAGTTGAGCAATGTTGTGGCCTTGAGTAGGATAGGGATGGCAGCCGTTGAAGGGTAGACAGGTTTCAGAGAGATACAGGAAGCAGAATGGACAGGTCTAGGCAAAGGAATAAATGTGGAAGTGAAAGAGGGAGAGGAGTCAAAGCTGAAACTGTGGTTTCTAGCTTGAATAACTAGATGGTTGGTGATTATTTTGTGTCTTAAGGTGTGAGATGCCTGCAAGATATCACAGAGGTCTATGCAGGTCTGTGGCTTGGAAGAGTGGCCTTTTGTGATGCTTACCTATGGGTGATAATTGGAGGTTCATTGAGTGACATGAACACCGAGGATCGAATGAGGAGGAGCTGATACCAGCAGAGTAGACTAAGAGATCAAGATAGACAAGTCCCCACTGGATGTAATGATGAACATCTGACCCTAGAGTCATCGCAGGGGAGTGGTGAGTGGGAGGTGAGGAAACAGAAGACCGTGAGGGGCAATGAGCTTTTCAGAAGCTTTGCCAAGAATAGGAGTGTGGTGTTGAGACAAGAGCTCTTGGACAGGACCTGGGTCTTCAGGCCTTGGTGGTTCCAGGAACCCAGCCAAGGCCTGTGCAGGGAAAGCTGTCTTCCTTAACAGCAGAGAGCGAGTCATCAAGGCCCAGCCCATTTCCCATCAGAGGTCTGGGTGGAGTTAGGAAAGTCACTCCTAACCTTGGGTGAGGCTGAGGCCTCAAGGTGGGAGGGTTGCCCCAGCTCCCGGTGATAAGTCCTTGCAGGTGAAACCCTGACCCTAATAGTTTATCACTCCCAATTTCCCAACGTCATGTACTCTGGGAGAAAATGTCACTTGTTCTCTTTTCAGTCCTTAATGGTCTGACAACCCAAGGTGAACAAACTGAAACGAGAAAGTACAAGAACAGTAACACAAAACAATGTGAAGGTAGGTTGCCCATGGAATTCTCAGGAAAAAGGAAGATGGTTCTGGAGAAAAAAGAGGCAAACAAGCTGGTTTCAAGGCTCTTTCCACATTGAAACTGCTGGGTCACCCTGCCTCCCACCTTCATTGATTCCAGTGACCACACAGCAGTCAAACCTTTGTTTTTCACTTTATTGTACAAAAAAAGGGAAAACAAAACTTCCACAGTTGGCCTTAAGCTTAGGCAGACACCTCTAAGCCACTCCCTCCCCCTCCCATAATACAAATTCAAGTTGTGGTGGTTGCTGAAACCTACAAAAACACTCCTTAAATATTAGAAAAAAAATGGGGGGGGAGCGGGGGTCCTCCCACCCCAGCCATCCCATCCCAGTGCCAAAATGCACTCAGAGTGACCTCTTACAGCACCAACACCCCCACCCCCACAGCCCTGTTTGTACTGTAAGAATTTTTGAATTTTTAAAACAGGGAAAAAAAAGCGCCCCAAAGTTGTTTTTAAATGAAAACACATTCCACTAAAACACAACAGCACAGGGACACTCAAACAGGGAATGGGGTTCTTTGCAGGGGCTCTTGGTAAGAAATAGAACCTATGAACCCCTGTGCCTAATTCCAGGATAGGGACAAAGGAAGGGGAGCGGGAGTGGGGAGTATCCCTCCCTAGCTCCCCCAACCCCAGCACCACGTCCAAGGCAAAGTAGATTGTTTGCCTTCCTTTGGGAGCAGGATCCACCTTTCCTATCCCACCCCCTAGGTAGAGTTCCCACTATTCCCCCATCTCTTGGCTTTCATTCAGAGGGGGAAGGTGGAAAAGCACAGAGCCCCAATTAAATAGGTCACTGACATGATTGCAAAAAAAAAAGCCAAAATTTAATCAAAGACAAAAAAAATAAAACCCACAGAGACAAGGTGGCTTGGCTTATTAAGAATCTAGGAATCAGGGTACCAAAAATTTGGGGATAGCTGGGAAGGGTTAGAGGGACAGCTGCAAAAGCAGCTTTTGCAGGCCTCTTCTCCAGCTGTGGGTTGGGTTGGGGGGAAATGGTGCAGACCTGAGAAATCAAAGGAAATGGGGGCAGGGGAGCTGGGAGAATGTGGGGAAAAGGCAGGAGGGATAAGAGCTTGCAATACACCTCTTGAAGCCCAGGTTCTGAGCCTAGGGTGGCCAGGTGACCCCTTGAATGAGCTTGAGAGGTCTTTCCCACCAAATAAAAGCTTTAATTTTCACCTGGTCTGTCCCCCTCCCTGTCATCCTGCTGGATATTGGAGACCAGCAGCAGCTCAGTCATATGGCCCTGGCAGAGGGAAGCTGGTAAGAAGCATCAGAGACTGGCATGAGTACACCCCCTTAAATTGAATCAGAGATTAGGCAAAGCAGAGGATGTGGAGAATGGGGTTGCCCCAGCCTGTTCCCACCAGGATCTCCCTGGCCTTCACCAACCCTTTTACCAGATTCATGGACTGACATGGGCTCCCGCTTCTCTCTTACACACACACATATACATGTGCCTTTGCACACATCCACAGGTACACCCATGCTATGTACAGGACACACACACACACACACACACACACACACACACACACACTCACTTTTCCATACGTATCAAGTTTTTAAAAAGTCCCAAACCTACACCCCTAAACCCTCCCTCTCCCAGAAATGACAACAGAGACGGCAGCCGAGATCGGTAGGAAACGTCTCGTTGACAGCTCAGAGCTTAAAAAAAAATATATACACATATATAAAAAACACCTCTGCCCCCTCCCCCCATGAGTGGGTCCAGGTAGCTCCTTCCTGCAGGGGGCAGGAGAGAGGGCTATGCAGCAGTACCTATCTTCTCATAGGTGCCTGCCCTCCTCTCTCCATGTTCCCTGCCTCCAATTCCAACGTGGGGGGTCCAGGCAGCAAGCCCCTCTGGGAAGGGAGGGGTTCTCCCCAAGCTTCCACCCCCCTCAAGTTGGGCTGCAGGTGTAGAGGGCCTCAATGAACTCTTTGGGACCCTCCACCCCACTCCCAGGTCCATTGTCCATGCCGGAACCGCAAGTGCAGAAGAGGGGTGGGACAGTCCAGTCCAGTGATGGCTCAGTCTGATGGTTGCACTCCCTGGAGGGCCCCCAGGGCTGATGTCTCTGAGGCTGCAGAGTCCTGGCCTGGGCTCCTCCAGCCCCTCCCCCCACCATATTTTGTTTAAAAAAGAAAGAAAGAAAGAAAGTGGGGGAGGCCAAGGGCAGGGGACGGAACAAGGGGGAGAAACAAAGGCGGTCAGTTGGAGAGGGGAGCCCCACATGGGGCTGAGCCTCAGTTGGAGTCAGAGTCCGAGGAATCCCCCGAGGAGGAAGAGCTGGAGCTGCTACCCTCAGACTCATTGTCTTCATCCTCATCATCATCCTCATCATCGTCTTCATCCTCATCATCCTCCTCATTCTGGGGGGCAAGAAACATGCTATCACCAGGTGGTCATCCCGGCAGGGCTCCACCCTCAGCTTCCCACCATGCCCATCCACCCCACCTCGTCCCCATCCTCGCTCTCATCCTCGCTGCTGGACTCGGAGGAGTCCCCGCCATCCTCGGAGGAGTCCCCGTTCTCATCATCTTCCTCCTCTTCATCCTCATCCTCTTCATCCTCGTCGTCCTCCTCTTCCTCCTCAGACTCCTGGAGGGACAGAGGTGCATCAGTGGTCCCTGCCACACCACTCCAGGCACTGAGGACCCCCCCCCGCCGGGGATTCCTTACAGATTTGGACTGCAGGGTAGTCCGGCTGGACTTGGGGTTCGGGCCTCGCAGCTTGGTCATGCTCTTACGTTTCTGTAGGAGAGGATGGAAATACAGACAAAGGGAGCAGCCATGAGTCCCAGCCGCCCCCCAGCACCCCTTACTACAGTACCACCATGCTCCCAGACTTACATTGGAGATGTACTCTTTATATGCTGCGCGATCTTGGGGAGACAGGCTCTGGGGGAGACAAAGGAAGAGGTAAGCGTTAGAATACCACCCAAGCTACTGCTGATCAAGTGCCAGGCAGTGGGCCAAGCATTTACTACTACCTACCATTACCCTTCCCAGTCTCCCTATACCTTGGGTCTCTGCAGAAAATCCCTGGGACCTGAGAACCAAGCTCCAGTATTTCTGATAAAGATGTTCTGAATCCTTTTCTAGTTACCCTGTCCTAAGACTGTTGTTTTTCATGTCCCTCCTATTATTTTACTCAAATGAAAGCTCCAGAGCCAGCGCCTTCCTCAATTCAGAGAAGCCACACATGATACCCCCCCCAAGCCTGACATCGTCACTCCCACCCCAACACCAAGCCTGGAGCCACTGATGAGGCAGTCTGGGGCTCACTAAACTACTTCTTAAAAAATATATATATATCTTTATTGATTCCAGAGAGAGAAAGGGAGAAGGGGAGAGTTGAAACATCAGTGATGACAGTCATTGATCAGATAGATGCCTCCTGCATGCCCCTGACTGGGGATCGAGCCTGCAACCTGGGCATGTGGCCTGACCGGGAATCAAACTGCGATCTCCTGGATCCCAGGTTGATGCTCAACTGCTGAGCCATGCCTGGCTGGGCTTGCCAAACTTCTTGAATACCTAAACCTTGCTATTTCCCTGGGTCCTTGGCCAACCTGCCTGGGTGGCTGGGGAGGATATAAGTGGCTCTCCACTTTACAGATCTGACTGCTAAACCAAGGCACAGAGGGGAGCCAAGCTAGAATCTAGGAGAGGTCCCATGGTCCCAGCTGCGAAGGAAAAGGCAGTCTGATTTGGATTTTCCTACTTACTAGCTGTGTGATCTTGGGCAAGTTCCTTAACCTCTCTGAACCTTGGTTTTATCATCTTTGACAGTAATCATTACCCTGTAGGACTGCTGGGACACTGAATAAAATCATCAATGCAGACCAGCCAGCATCATGCCTCCCTTTTCCAAGGGTTCCCTGCCCTCTCACCTTGACCCAGAGGTCCAGGTGCACCTTGTACTGCTTCTGCTGCTCCTCGGCCAGCTTTTTGTAGTGCTCCTTCTGGCTCTGGGAAATGCGCTGCCAGCGGCTGCCAATCTCCACCATGCGCTCCTTCAGTGGCAGGTGGTTCAGCTCCCCGTTGGACAGCAGCTCCTGGGAGAACTTCTGGTAACCGTTCCTGGGAAGTGGGGGTGATGCAGGGAGGGTCAGGATACCATCCAAGAAGTTCTCCAGCCCTGACCCTCCCCACCTCCAGGGTGGGCTCCATACTCACATGGGAGGCTTCTTGGGTTCTCCCTGGAACTTCATCTTCTTGGATGAGTTTGCGGCAGCTGGGGGTGCCCTCATCTCACTCAGCTCTCTCTGTGGGGATACCCAGAAAAGGTTATACTCATCCCATCCCCACCTGGCAACATATTCCTACCTCTTGCCCCATACCATCAGTGCTTCAGCTGGCTCTCTTATGTGCCAGGAAGGAAGAGAAACTAAGGCACAGCCAGGAAGCAACTTCTTAACAATTCACACCTGTGTTGGGCACTGCCATTTGAAAGTACTTTCATAATTGCACCCATATGACTTCCATTGTCATATCCATTTTACTGATGTGTGACAGGCTCAGAGAAAAAAGTTGAAGAGACTTGTTCTGGGTCACACAGCGAAGGCTGGGATTTTGGGCTCCAAGCCCCATGCAGTGAAGAAAGCTGCACACCCAAAGGGGGACTCCCAAGTTTTAAGTGGAGGGAGAGGGCCCCAGCTCCATTCTGCCCCACTGCACTACACTAACCAGCAGCCCCTTCCCACCTCATATCGCTTTTGGTCTTCTGCTGCCTTCTTAATCCACATCAGTTTCTCCTTCTTTTCCATGTTGTTCCAGGTCATCTCCATGGCTTTCAACGCCTTCACCCGATCATTCTGGGGGCACACAGTGGTGTTAGCTGTGGGAGGGGTCACCTGGGGCTGGAGGAGGCCTGCGTGGGCAGGCTGCAGAACAACCCCTTTCCTTCTCGATACCTTAAAGCGGGCCAGGTAGTCACCGATGACGCTCTGTTGCCAGATCTCCTCGGCTCTCTTGGGTGACTCGGGCAGTTTGCCCCTTTCCTCCCGCTCCCCGCCGGGCTTCCTCTCCGACTGGGCTTTCAGCGCTGCTTCCCGGGCCTTGTACTTGGCCTGCAGAGGGATGGCACCAGGCGTCAGCCTTCGGGCCACCCCCAGGGGGCGCTCGTCCCCCATCCAGCAGCTGAAGGTTCCCACAGCTGCAAGGGTGGGACCAGCAGAGGCGCGGGCTGGTGCAGACTTCTCCAGCCCAGGGCTCAGCCCCGCCCACCAGCGCTGCTCCCTAGGGAGCCAACAGGCCTCAGCTGACAGCTTCCCGCCTTCCGGCCTGCTGGGCTCCCAGCCCCAGCATCTGAGCCCAGGCGCAAGTGTGGCTGGCACTGGGCAGGAGTGAGGAAGTGCAGCCAGCCCCTAG
This sequence comes from Miniopterus schreibersii, assembly GCF_964146895.1. Classification (NCBI taxonomy): domain Eukaryota; kingdom Metazoa; phylum Chordata; class Mammalia; order Chiroptera; family Miniopteridae; genus Miniopterus; species Miniopterus schreibersii. The sequence continues at coordinate 24,085,668 of NC_138116.1, forward strand.
AGAAGAGGCCCACACTCAGACGCCTAGCAGCCCCTCTGGTCTGGTCAGCCTGACCTTCTTCTTTTCTGATAAGTCGTTCCACATGCGGGCCAGCAGGCGGGTCAGCTCGCTTTCTGAGAGCTCTGGCCGTTCCTCCTGTAGCTGCCGCCGCTTCTCCTCAGAGAAGATGAACATGGCTGACACTGGTCTCTTGGGCTTCTCTGAGCTGCCCTGTAGATGTGCAAAGGTCAGAGTTGATGGAGTGTTGACAGGGAGCCTGCCTTCCTCGCCCCCACCAGCTCAGTGGTGCTCCCTGCCCACCTTTCCCCCTTCCTGGGAGGGCTTCTTGGAGGCTGGGTTTGTGGTTTGCTTCTTGTTGATGTTCAACATCTTTTCTTCCCCCAGGACCCGCTGCTGCTCCTCTTCAGGCAGGCTCTGTTCCAGGGAGAAGAGGTAGCATTGGGTTGCGTGCTCAGTTCCCAGTCAGCTCCCAATTGTTCAAAGGGCCTTACCCACTGCCTCACCCACTCACCTCTAGAAAACGGAGCAGTTCCACCTCATAATCTTTCTTTTTCTGGGAAAGGAAGGGGAGTCAGGGTCAGTCTGGGGGCAGGCTCACTGGAAACCCTCCCGTGGTTGGGAGCAGGAGCCCTTAGCAAGCCATCTAGAGCCTGGATGGGGCCTTGTGTCCCTCCATAAATAGTAAGCATAAGCATGACATTATCTGGTCTGCCCAGACACAAAACCCAGCACACCACCAAGTTTGAAGCAGGTACCCAAGGGGTGAGACCTCATGCTTCAAACCTCCAAGGCTCCCCAGGAGTCCTCCCTCTCCAGGGGTAGTTCCTGCACAGCTCACCTGGTCACACTTCTTGTGGTAGGCATCCTTCTCCTTCTGGGAGAGCAGCTTCCACTGCTGGCTACATAGCACCATGCGCTCTGTGCTGGGCACATCCTTCATGTTGGCCATCAGCTCTGCGCAGTATAGTGAGTAGCTGTTCCTATTAGAACCGCAGCAAGGAAGGAGGATCTATGTGAGCAACAGGGTAGCCCAAGGCAGCAGGTCCCCTCACTTACAGAGCCTGGGCCAAGGTCCTTCACCTGCCAGCTCTCTACCTGCCCACTTGCCCATTCACCCCCCCCCCCCAGGGCAGCGCTCACGGAGGTGGCTTGGTGGGTCGCCCATCAAACTTGTCCTTGAGCTGGCGTTCGGCCTTGGTGAGGGTGGACTTGGTGATGCCCTCCTCACTGATGTTGAGTTCAGGATGCTTCTGGATATAGTCACGCATAATCTCCTGCAGAATGAGGTGGGAGGATGGAGGGCAATGGGGTGTGGGGTTAGCAGGGGCCAGGAAGGGGGGAGAGCCGCTGGGAAGGGGAGGCAGGGAGCAAAGCTGGGGGGTGGCCATGTGTCTGTCACAGCAGACGTGGTGCCCTGCCCTGCCCTAGCCTGAGATCTCATGGGGAGGGGGGGGCATGGGGAAGGTAGGGGCAGAGGTGAGGGGCCCAGAAGGCCCCTCCCTCAACGGAGGGATGGGGAATGACTGCCTCCCGCGGAGTGCGGAGGCCACAGAGTCAAAGGGCAGAGGCTCATGAAGAGCCGGATGGGGAGGAGCGCAGCGGAAGCCTAACCTCGTACTCCTTCCGCTGCTCCAGGGCCTTATGAATCCATTTCAGCCTCTTTTTGTCCGAGAGCTGAGACCACTGCTTCCCCAGGGAGTCCTTCACCTCCTTCGTAGTGGCCTGCAAACCAAAAGCCGTCAGACACACACAGGCAGCCAGGGGCAAGGGAAAGGGAGGGGGGTGGGGGGCACAGAGGCCCCCGCCCCCTCAGGCCACAGGAGGTCACAGGAGTGTCCCCCACAGGCCAGGAGGGGAAGGCAGAGAGGCGGGAGTCCCGCCTAGATGCAAAGGGACAGGCTCACACACACGCACGCACACGCTTGCACGCCAGCTGGCCCAGGCCCTGTCCATGCAGCCCACCCCTGGGGAGGGGCCTCCTCTCCTGCTCCGTGCCCAGCCGACCTGGCGCGGCTCCCCCCTTTCCACCGCCATGTGCCCTCAGCCCCCACCCCTTGGCCGGACACTCACATCTGGCCGAACTTTGAGATACACCTTCTTCTCGTGGGTATACCACAGCTGCTGGGGGGTTTTGGGCTTCTCGGGGATGTCCGACTTCTTGGCATTCTGGATTAAGTCAGGGTGATCCTCCCTAGCCAGGGCATGGGGAGCAACAATCAGCGGTTGGAGGGAGATCCTGCCAGGGCAGACCCAGCTAGCTGCCCCACCCAACAAGGCTCCTAGGCCTATCAATTGGAGACTAGTGGGACAGTGGCTGCCTGACTGTCCCTGCCCTTGAGCATGACCCACTAGGGTTTACACGTGACCCATCTTCCATGCCTCTCAGATGGCAAGCTTGAGGCTCTGGTCAGTGTTACCCTATCCTGTCACAACCCAGCGCCCTGTGACCCTTCTCTGGGCTCCACTGCCTTACCTGAATCGGGCCAGGTTTCGCTCGAACTCCTGTTTCTCCCTCTGGAAGTCCTGAATATACTTCATCTGGGGGGAGGAGGGGACCGGGTCATCCACAACCCAAGGCCTGAGCTACAAAAGCCAGAGTCCTCCTTGCTAGCTATTTTGCCTCCTAGTTTGCGACTGGACAAATGGAGGATGGAGTGGGCAGGCAGGGGACACTGGCCTCCCTTCCAGTGGGGGGTGGCGGCAGGGGCAGGGCTCAACAGTAGCCCAGATTAGTGGGAGCTTACAGGGGTCTCCTAGAATACCTCCTATGCACTCCATTTAAGACAGGGAGTCCTAGAGGGGGGCATGACATTACCTAGTCACACAGCAAACAGTGATAGGGCTGGGACTCCCTCAAACCCACCCCTCCACCTTTCCCCACCACCTCAGGACTCCCAAAATAAGGAGTCAGGAGAAAGTGTAGGACTTGCCTCCATTGCTCCTTCCTCCCATGTCTGGGGCAACTGATATTGGTCTACCCCTCAGAGGTGGCCCATAGGCCAGGGGCTAGCTGAGTCCCACTTTCAAGGCACAAGGGGAAGAGTGTGTTGAAGGAAACCCAGAGTGAATTCTTGCAACGTAAATCACATCCTAATAGATCTGTCTCCTAAATTGGGACATTCCCCCCATCCACCGCCTCTGGGTTCCTGGATGTCCTTCACAATTCTGACACCATCTTCCTTCCCTCTTCCTCTTGACACTTGGCTTCCCCATCTCCTCCATCCTTTCCACCTGCCTGGCCCTCCCTTCCAGCCATCACCTGACTTCCCTGCATCTTTCCTACCTCTCCACACGCCTTTCTACTTCCTTTCCAATGTCTTTTTCCTTCCCAATCTACCTCCTGTCCTGCCTCTCACTCAGTGTTCATCTCTTTCTCCCTCCTTTTTCTAGATTCACAATCAGCACTGGAAAGGGGCTAAGGGTTCACGGTGATTGAGCCCAACCCCTGCCTCTCACAGAAGAGGCACCAGGTGCAGGAAGAAAAGGCCCATTTTCCTGAGGTTCCCGCAGAAAACTGAGTAGAGCCCAACGTGCTCCACCCCAATGTCAGTCCTCCTTATACGCAATAGCAGCTTTTTGAGCTGGAAGGCACCACAGAGCTCAGGCTCAGCCTCCACACCTCAGTCAGGTACAACCAGGACTGAAGTAAAATGACTTACTGAGGGTCACTCACAGTGATTCAGTGGGAGCCAGAAAAGGCCCAAGTCTCACGTCCCCTAGATCAGCACATTGTCCACTCTACCACATAAGTTTTTTTGTCCCTCCTTGGCCCTCAGACCCTCTGCCTCTCCCTCCCATCCCATGAATGACTGGGTGTCGTTTGTATAGTCATCTCTTCAATATTCCCATCAAAGGGTCAAGAAGAGCTCCAGCAATTCAGGCTCCTGCTCATCTCAGGCAGCAGTTGAAGACAGCTGGTTTACCCAGCCAAACTTGCTCTTTCTGGGTCCAGAACCAAAGGCACGAGAGCCTGCAGCCAGGGTGCACAAACCAGGCAAAGGGCTACTTACAGTGCAGCAGCCAGTGCCACCTCCTAAGAGCTGGCTGTAGACAACTCTTGTCTTGTTTCTCCTGCTGCCCCTCATCAGCTCTCCCTGGCTCCATCTTCATTGTCTAGCATCTCTTCTTTGTGTCCATTTCTCTCCCTACTCCATCTCACTCATGAACCAGCTGCAGGATCCTCCAGTGCTTTGCTGCCTATCTCTTTGAGGGACTGTTGACCTCACTGTACTTGACCATCCATCTCTGCCTGGGAGGCTAGGGCAACCTCTGCTCAAGGTTAACAGCCTCCAATGGTCTGCATGAGGCCAACAGGAACAATGTGGATCCTTGGGCAAATGTGTGCATGGAGAAGGAAGCCCACCTAACACGTGGATGTAGCAATGAGAACACTACACAGGGAGTCTGGAGCACTAAACCCAAGTCCTGCTCTAGCATCATTAGTTGTGTGACCTGGGACACAATATCCTCCTGCACCCCAGTTTCTTGCTCACAAAGTCGGGATAACCTGTTCTCCTGGGGTTGCCTTTACGAGTATACTGCAAGCATCAAATGAGACCATGTCAAGACATGTCAGAGGGTGAAGAACTGCTGTGTAGGCCTAACAGTGAGGATGTATGCATGGGAGCAGAACTCTATAAAAGAACACTGTGGACTGTGGCTGGTCCCAGCAGGTGTCTCAGCCTGGGTTACAGCTCTGACAGTGCCTGTACTTTATACTTGATGGTGTGTGGGCCTGGGAGTGGGTGATCAGGTGTGGCTGCTCAAGATCCTACTCTGCTCTGCTGACCCACCCATGTCCCTGATGTCAAGTCCCTCTGTCTGAGCCCCACCTCCTGACCCACACAAGACCAGCTACTCCCAGCCTTTTCCCTCCCAGCCACCTTAGCCCCCCTCCCCCCACCTTCTTCTTCTCGGGCAGTTCCTTGTATTTCTTGGACAGAATCTTGGTCAAGTCCAGGTTGCTCATCTCAGGGTGAAGTTTTGCATACTTGGCCCGCTTCTCCATGAAGAAGCGGAAATAAGGGGTCAGGGGCTTTTTTGGGAAGTCCGGGTGTTTCTGGAAAGAGGGACAAGGACACAGTGAAGGTCAGACACCATCCATTCCTTGGACCACTCCTCTCCTACCCCTTCTGCTCTTCCTCCTGGAAACTCACCTTGAGTTTTTTGCCTTTGTAAGGATTTTTAACATGTTCCTGAGCATCAAGGATCAATTCTGTCAATGTACGAAACTTTCTCACCTGGAAGAAGGGAGGTGAGTGGAAGGAGTTCAGAAGAGGGGACACTACCCAGTAGCATACTCCCATTTTTCAACGGGTTTCCTCTACTTTTCACTAGACTGAATTCATCAAAAGAGGGGCAGAGGCCAACAGCCACACAATTCAGGTAAGGTAGCCCCTGATATCAAGGTAGACACCCAGGCACTGGCCCATGCCTACTGCAGAGGTCCAGGCAGCCAGACACACCAAAGGACAGCAACAAGGTGACCACCTGACCTCAATGTGGTTGTCCATGCCAGCACCTCATTCAATCCCCAGAACAGCTAAGGAAACAGAAGTTCCAAGCTAGTAAGCATTCAAGGCCACAAAGCTAGAAAGTGGCAGAACTGAGAACTCTAAGCCAGTGCTGTCAACCATGCCACCTCCCAAAATGCTTAAGGGCGACCACATGAGTACCTCGCCCAGTCTCTTTCCTTCCTGTTCATAGACTTCTGTTTCATCTCCCCCACCAGGAAGGTTAAGGCAAGGGTCTGTATAGATGTGTGCTCCTATGTGTCAGGAAGGGGGGTATCAGTTACCTCGTTAGAAATCTCCACCCATTTGAGCTTGCACATGTCTCCAGAAAAGTCTTTAAATGCTACTTTTTCCCAGTCCATATGTGACTCAGTGGTTTTGAACTTGGAACTATCATTGGATGGAAGGTTGTTCTTCATGCATTCTAGCAAAGTCAGCATGTCTTCCTGGGACCAGCGGTCTGGAGAAGGGTTAAGAAAGGTGATCATGCCTGGCTCATGCTATACCCAGCCTCTGTTCTCCAGTCCCTATGTACTCAACTCTTCCTCCTCAGAGCATCCCAGTCCTTGGTTACCTCCCATCTGAAGACAAACCAAACATGGCCTAGCCCTAAGTAAAAACTGTGGACATATATATGAATTAGAGCAGGGATTCCAGTCCAGATAGCATCATACCTAGAAAGCCAGACTTGACTACCACGAGGTACTATTTATTGTAGGGAAGGGAGGAAATGAAGCTACCGTGATTTGGGGCCCTGTGGGAAAACAGCTAGCTTCTCAGAGAGGGGAAGGAAGCAGGAAGGCAACATTTCTAAATGTGTCGCCAAGTTCAAGTCCAAGTTCTAGGTAGATACTCTAAGTGTTCAACAACTGAGGATGGGGTGTGGGCAGTAAGGAGAACCAATGCAGATGTTTCTCTCCAACTCAGCTGGAAACTAACATTAGAGACATGGATATTCCATCACCCCCCTCAAGGAAGACCAAAGGAGAATTTGGGGCAAGTAAGAAAAGTGGAATGGAAATGGTTCTTTCATTTCTATAAAGGGAAGCTGTAAGGCAAGGCAGGCAGGCAGGTGGGCAAAGGCTCTCAGGGCCCTGCTCTGGGAGAACCCCCAGAATTCTGAGTTGTCTTCTCAGCACAATCCCCCACGTAGGCAAAAAAGGGGGTCTTCTGGACCAGCTATTTCCAGTCACTGAAATGCAGCTCCAGTGAGGCCTACCCTGGAAGGTGAGCTGGGAGAACAGCTATGCATGGCTAAGAGTCAAAAGGACTCCTCATTTGCATTTACATCTGGTAGCCTGGGCCAGGGTTTCTGTGGGGCAGGTCTCATAAACCCATAATCCTCTTCTCCTCTCAATGTCCCTTGGCCTGCCAGATGTTTAACTTCATCCTACCCCCTGCCCCCATACACAATGGATCCCTACTGATTGGGGGTCTAGTTATGTAAATAACTCACTTGGCTTGGGGTCTCAAACCACCAATACACCCTTCCCAAGTACCTCATCCAAAAAACCTGTCCTCTTAGTGATAAAAAAAAAAACCTTGAAAATCCTTCTCAATCCCTCTCTTCTCACTCTTCCTCCACATTCCTCATCCTTCCTCCCATTTCAGGACACGGGGAGGACATACCTTGGGGTGACTGGGAACCCCAGAAGGAAGGCTTGCAGGGGTCTCCTTCTCGCTAACACCGGAGGGGGTTAGGGTTGGTTGGTTGGACCTAATAATTTGGACTGAGCCAAAATCCCCAGTGTGAGGGATGCTTGACTCTTATAGATACTCTCCCCCTATCTCAATTCAGAGAAACTCTTTAGAAGGGGATTGAGCCCTGGAGACAAACGATGTGGGAAAAGGGGCTATAAGTTAAAGAGGGCTAAGGGTGGGGACTCTTACCTTGGCCTTTGGGGGCGGCCATTTCCAGGTCTGTGGGGCAGTCGGCTTCTCCGTTCATTCTCCAGCTGTCTAGCCACCTCCAGCCACCTCCGCCGTCACGCCTGCCGGGCAATCCGGGTTCAAAGCCTTCTCACCCTTTAGGAGAAATATCAGCCTCTGCTCAGGCAGGCAGAGAGGTGAGGGACTTTCTATTCCTCCCCCCCCAGAGGGGAGGGGGGCACAAGTCCCCACTCTGAGAGAGACCTGTCAGGACCCTAGTGGATTTAATGGGTGGGTGGGTGGGAGAAAACTCTCCTCCTCTTCTCCCTAACCCCCTCCCCACAGCCCTTGCAGGAGGGCTCAGCAGCGTGCGCCCTCCGCTGCCCACGCGAGAGACAGCTCCCAGCTCCCGCGTGCAGCTAGCGCCCGCCCTCCGCTCTCCTTCCCCCACCCAGGCAAAAAAAAAAAAAACACACACACACACACACAAACTCCTCCTCCTCCTCCCCTACCCGCCTCCCCTGGGGAGGCCCCAGGCTGGAGGGCGGGGGAGGAGGAAGGGCGGGTAAAGGGCGCGCGCGGCCGCAGAAGCGGGCACGCGCCGCAGTCTCCTCCTCCCGCCTCCCCCGGGCCGGTTCCCCCCGCCTCCGCAACCCGGCGGGGACCCGGACGCAACGCAGCCGCCGCCGGCCCCGGAGCGCAGCGGCCGCACCGCCCCCGGGGACCGGATCTGGATTCCCGCCGCCCCCCCCCTCGGGCTCCCGACGCCGTCCCTGCCCGCCTGGGCGGGCGAGCAGCCGGAGAAGCGGCCTGACCCCCGCCCCCGAGCCACTCACCCCGGCCAGAGGGGCCACCACCGCCCAGCTACCCCGAAGCGCACGGAGGAACCCGGCGCAGAGGCGCGACCACAGCGGGAACCGCCGCCTCCTCCCCGAGCTTGCGGCCCAGCCCCGCCGGCGCCCCCGCCCCGGCCTCCGGGGAGCCGAGCCAAGGAGAGGGCGGGAGGACGGCGGCCCGGAGGCGGGGGAGCAGCGCTCACCGGCCCCGCCGCCCCCTCCGGCGGCCGGCGAGAACTGCGCCTGCCGGCTGGGAGAAGCGCGGCCTCCTCCGCTCGCGGCCGGAGCTCGGCTCAGGCCTCGCTTCCTGCCCTCCCCTCCCCCGGTTCTCGGCGTCCTCTCCAGTGCCCAGGTCCTCCCTCGCCCAGTTCTCTGCCCGGAGGTCGCCCCGGAACCCCTCCGGGCGTCGACTGCACCCGCTGTTCGCTCCCCACCGCCCGGCCCTGATCGCGGATGCGTCCCAAGCCGCTTCGGTTACCCGGCGCAGCGCGGCCTCCGGGCTTCCCGCTCTGGCGGCTCCCTCCCCGGTTGTGAGCCGCGGCGCCCTCCCCCGCTCGGCCGGGCACAGCCGCAGCTCCCTCCCGCGGCGGCAGCGGCTCCTCCTCCGGGCGCGGCGGTGGCGCTGGGGCGGCGGCTGCTGCTGCTGCCGTGGCGGCGGCTCTGGCTGCTGCCTGCTGCTCCTCGCGGCGAAAAGCACAAAGCACAGCGCCCTCCGCCTGCAGGCAGCCCGCCCGCCGCCCGCCCGCCGGCCCCGGCCTCAGCTCGCACACCCCCCGCCGCCGCCGCAGCCTCAGCCGCCGGAGCGGGGAGGAGGAGGGAGAAGGGAGGAGGAGGAGCGGGAGGGGGGCGGGAGAAGCGGGGCAGCGAGCGCGTCCTTCCCCGTGGAGCGCACACCGACCCCCGGGGAGCGAGCGCCAGCCCGCCCGCCTCGCCGGCTCCGCTCCCTCCCACAGCCTGCCCGGGCGGGCTCCGCGGGGGGCAGCTGGGAGGAGGGGCGGGAGCTGGGGGGACCCGGGCGGCCGAGGCGGAGGGAAGGAAGGAGGGGAGGGGTGGTGGTGGTGGTGGTGGCGGCGGCGGCGGCGGCTGCTGCTGCTGCTGCTGCCGGGGAGGGGAGGGGGGGCCGGGGCAGGGAGACACGCAGCCGCCCGGATGGCGGCGGAGCTCGGAGCCGGGACGGGCGGGCGGGCGGGCGCCGAGAGCGACCTCGCCAGACCCGCGAGGGAACTGGCATGCTCGGCCGGCGCGGGAGGGAGGGCGCGAGGCGCGGTCGCAGAGAGGGTGGCCCGGAGGGCCCCCCGGCTGCTAGGGAGGCTTAGGGGATGCCCGTAGCCCTGCTTCGGGGCTCTCCCCAAATCCTCTCAGCTCAGATTCGGGCTTCCATGCCAGCTCTCGTCCGCTCCCGCCTCCCGGAGCGGGCGATCCGTTCCCACCCTCATCCCCGGAGCGTGGCCACCAGCTTGGGGCGCACGCACGCCGATCGCGGCGCCAGTCTTCGGCGCCTACCTCGCGGTTCCCTTGCTGCCGAACAGCAAATACACGAAACTTAAAAAAATTAAAAAAGGGAAACCTACAAAATGCCCTCCCTGTAAATTAAAAAATTTTTTAAATCCCCTTTGCTTCTTACACCCTAGAAAGGGCGAGGGAGCGACGGGCTCCGGCGGAGGAGCCTCTCAGGGAGCCGGTTCAATCCAGCCCGGCATGTCTCCCCAGGCCTGCCCGGGCGCATGGAGATCGGCACCGCTGCCACTAGCAGCAAGCCCTCTCCCCCGAAATCCACGGCGCCGGGGCTCACTTACCGAGCGTGTGAATAGGAGCGCGGGCCAGGGGTACCTAGGGGTGCGGCTGGCCGAAGAGCCGAGCCGCAGCTCCGCCGCAGCCGCCGCCGGGGCAGTGAGTCGCCAGACAAAGCCCGAGATGGCGAAGCGGAGCGACGGCTAATGGCGAGCCCCACGCGCCGCGCTCCGCCCGCCCCGCTCCGCCCGCCCGCCCGCCTCGGCGCAGCGCGGCGCCGCTCCGAGCGCTCGACCGTCAGAGCCGCCTCGGCGCCGCCGCCTCCCGGGCCACCCTGGCCTCGCCTGGCCCCTCCGCCTCCTCCGGGCTGCTCAGCCTCACCCTTTCCCTCCCACCGCGCTGGGGGCTGCACGAAAAATAAATAAAAAGAAAAATGCTTTTTTTTCCTTTTTGTTGTTTTTTTTTTGTTGTTGGTTTTTTTTTTTTTTTTTTTTTTTTTGGCACGGCGGGCGTGTTGAGACTTTTGGGTCTTTTGCCCCCAGCTCGCACTCACCTGCGGAGCTGTCGGGAGGGCTGGGGGTGGGGGCTCGCGGGGCTGGAGCCGGCGAGCGCGGGTTGAAAGCTAGCCAAGCTCTGCAGCTCCCGACCCGGGCGTATACGCCGCCGCCAGTCCCCGCAGAGAAATCGTCCTCCTACCCCCGCCTCCATCGCTCTGCGTTTCTCTTCCAATCAGCCGGTCGCTTGGCGGCTCCTCCATTCTCCGGCCAAGCCCGCTGCCTAGAGCGAGCTCCACTCCATCTGCTCGCCCGGCTCCTCGCTCCCCTGCCGGGGCCGACGAGGCGACGTGGGGCCGGAGGGGGATTTGCGAGGGAACCTTCCTGCTTCTCGCTCCCATAGCTCCCTCCCGGCTGCCTCCAGCCTCCTGCTTCTCTCCTGCGTCTTTCCAACTCTCCCCTGTCGCCACTGGTGTGTGTCTGAGTGTGTGCGCGGGTTTTTTTTGTTGTTGTTGGTTTTTTTTTTTTTTTTTTTATTGCTCTTTGCTTTTGCAACCCTAAAGCCAAAGCGGAGGGTGGGGAGAAGAGCAAAGGAGGGGGGTACCAAAAAAAAAAAAAAAAGCAAGAAAGCAGCTCTTAGATTTGCAACACATGGAAAAACCGGGGGAGCACCCCGCCTCGTCCGATCTCGGTGCCCCGCGAGGGCCTTCCGGGTTTTAGAGCAAGCCTCTCGTCGTTCTCAGTGCCCTTCACCTCCGCCGGGTTTAGGATCCGAGGAATCCGAGCAAAAAGTTCTCCTCCTGAGCCAAATCAAGGGGTGTCAGGGTGGGAGTTGGGGGGATTTCTCAAGAAGCGGTAGCCATTCCTCGCACCCAGGCTTCGTTAGCTGGGCCAGGGTGGGGGTAGAGAGAAAATTCCAGTGGGTTTTCGGAAGGGGCTTCCCTTCCCGAGCGTAGTCGGAGCCAGAAGACCAGGCTTCGCACATCTCCCCTTCGGTCTCTGCCTCTAGTCCCCTGCCAGCTCCCCCTTTAATTTTTTTTTCTCTCCTTTAATCTAATTTCTTCCAACTCCACCTTTGTTGTTAACCGGCGTCACGCCGGGATCAGCCAATCCCCGCCACGCAATCAGCTTGTCAAAAAGGCTCGCCCAGCCCTGGGAAAGCAGGCCACGGGCGCTGCCCCCACCCCCGTCCCCCACCCCCACCCCACCCGCAGCGGGGAGCCCAGAGGGGAGCCTGGCACCCTGGCCTCTCTGCCCAAGCCGCGGCGTGGTGGCATTCGCGTAGGCCTCCCGCACTCCAGCTTCTTGCGGGCCGGGGATCAAAAGACCTGGGCGGGGACCACGATCCACCCTCCCACGGCCGTCGGCTGTGGTAGCCTGTCTAAGCCGCCCCTCTTCTAAGGAAGGTTGATCCGGACGCAGCCAGCCAGAAGGCATCTAAAAGGACGCCAGTTTCCAACAGGCGTGCCTACGGTTCGGCCCGTCGCTCCGGGGCAGCCATTGCTCCTGCTCCCAGGCCGCCCGTCTCCAGCACCAGCACCAGCACCGCTCTGCCCGCGTCTCCGCCAGCTGGGGCACCAGCCCCTTTGGACTCTCCCCTGGCGCAGAGCCTTCTCCATCCTCACAAAACGGCCTCGCGGCTGTTGTAATTCCTCTTGTCTCCTGGGAAAAATGAGATTCCTTTCCCAGGACTTCCACAGCCCTCGTCTGCCACGTTTCACAAGCAGGGAGGAAAACCCTGTCAAGATCTGGTGTGTCCAGATTTTTTAGTGGGCAGGGCCTGTGGGAGAGGTGGATTTACCTTAACGCTAATGCAGCTGAAGTTTCCCGGCCCCTTATTTGTAGGGTCGTCTAAGGCCCTGTACTTAATTTTGATTTATCATTTGATATTTTTGTCAAAGCGTTACCCTCTCACCCCCCCACACACACACCGGAAAAAAATTTTTTTAAACAAGTTTCAGTCCCAGACACCCAGTTCTGCCCTTGTAACATACACAGGACATTTTGTGTAGGATCAAGCCATCTCACAGGGACTGACTTTCTTGTTTTGACTGGGAAACAACAAAGGACTTGGAATGAGAAGTCCCAGCTTCCCAGCATCTCAGCTTCCCCACCTTGTTAATAGCGTGTGAGTTTGACCGAGTTTTTTAACCTCACCTGATCCCAGTTTCCTTAACTATAAAATTAGGATAGCAATCCTATGTTCTCGGCTTTCCTCACCGGGGTTGGAGAGTCTAGCAAAACGATACATGTAAAACTGTAAAATTCTTCACAATGTTACTTGCCACAATTAGAGTAGGAGAAACTTAGATGCCCAAGAAATTTCCAAGTCTTCCATGCACAGATCTGGAGCCCAGGTGCCCTGGCTCCTGGCCCTGAACTTATTGGCCAGACTAAAAGACCTTTTGGTAAAGTGCTTTGGAATAAAACAAGATGAACATGAATCATAAGAATGATTATTATTGACTTTTCATTCCTTGGGCAGCAAAAATCATGGCTGGCACTCTTCCCACTTGGAAACCAATTGACTTGTTTTACATCTATTGCGGCTCTAGTGAGGTCAGAAGTCTAGGACTTGGGCTCTGGGCCAGAGCATGAGGGAATCTGCCCTTGGTCCTTTCTCTTTGCCTCCTCTCCCAATTCAGCCTCCCCTCCCTTCCAGTTTTCTGCCCTGTGCCTTGGAGCAGAGCCTCAGCATTCCACAACCCCAGCCCAGGCTGGTGACAAGGCATAATCCTAAGGACAAACTCTCTACTTGGCCCCAGCCCTTTAGGTGGCCGGTATTCCAGCAGCAGCTCATGTAAAACCCCTAGTGTGCCTGGAATGCGTTAACCAAAATGTGGTACCTGAATTCCTAGTGTTTGTGGAGGAATTTTAGATGGTGTACAGATGAACATATTATTTTCAAAGTTATATATTTTAAATATGTTATATGTTTTGGAAATGTCCTGTTTTGAAATTTTTATTTAAGATAGTGACATAAAGACTTCCTCCTGTGTCTTTTTTTTTTTTTTTTTTGGTAGGGGAATGGGGGGGCTACTGTCTCTTATTTTTTTAATTGAGATAGAACTTACAGATAAATAAATATACACATCATCTAGGTTTTCTCCTATATTATCTTTTAAAATTTTCATAGTTTGTGATTTGCATTTAGGTCTATGATCCCCCCCTTTTTTTTTTAATCCTCACCTGAGGAGTGAGGATATTTTTTCCATTGATTTTTAGAGAGAGTAGAAGGGAGGCTGTAGGGGGAGAGAGAACCTCCATGTGAGAGAGAGACACGTGATTGGTTGCCTCCCACATGCACCCCTGGTGGGGGGGGGAGCTCTGTGATAGAAACTACAACCCAGGAAGCGCCCTTGACCTGCAATTGAACCCATGACCCTCCAGTGTGCAGGCCGACACTCTAACCACTGAGCCACATCAGCCAGGGCTCCATGATCCATTTTAGTTTTTTTTGTGTGAAGGATATAAGGTCTGTGTATAGATCTTTTTTTTTTTTTTTTACATGTGAATGTCCAGTTGTTCCAGCACCATTTGTTGAAAAAAGTCTTTGCCCCATCGTATTACCTTTGCTCCTTTGTTGCAGATCAGTTGACTGTATTAATGTGGGTCTGTCTCTGGGCTATTATGTTCTATTGATTGATTTGCCCATTCTTTCACCAATACTGCACTGTCTTGATTTCTGTAGCTTTATAGTACATCTTGAAGTTGAGTAGTGTCAGTCTTCCAACTTTGTTCTTCTTCCATATTGTATTGGCTGTTCTGGGTCTTTGCCTCTCCATATAAACTTTAGAATCAGTTTGTTTGGGGTTCTCTGAGTTTCCTGGATCTGTGATTTGGTGCCTGACATTAATTTGGGAAATTCTCAATCCCAAATGGCTTCAAATATTGCTTCTGTATATCTTTCTCTATCCCATTAATGTGAATCTATATGTGCCGTTGTGTGTGTGTGTGTGTTTCAATCCTTACCCGAGGATACATTTTTATTGATTTTTAGAGAGAGGAAGGGAGAGAGAAACATAGATTGGCTGTGCCTGACCGGTGATCAAACCCACAATGTTTTGGTACATGGGATGACACTCCAACCACCTGAGCCACCAGGCCATGTCTTTGTGTCTTTATATTTAAAGTGGGTTTCTTGTAGGTAATACATAGTTTCTTGTTTTTTTATCTACTCTGACAATCTCTGCTATTTAATTGGTGTATTTAGACCATTTAAGGTGATTACTAATTAATATAGTAGGATTAATATCTACCATATTTGTTGCTGTTTTCTGTTTGTTGCCCTTGTTCTTTTTTTGGGTTTTTTTTTGCTATTTTTGTCGTCTACATTTTTTTCTACCTTTTGTGGTTTTCATTTTCTCTCCTTTCTTAGCATATCATTATACTTTTCCCCACTATTTTTAGTGGTTGCCCTCGACTTTGCAATATAATATTCAAGTCCATTTTCAAATAACCTTATACTAGTTTATGGGTAGTGGAAGTACCTTATAATAACAAAATATTTCTAATTTTTCTCTCTCTCTCTTGTCCCTTGTATTATTGCTGTCATTCATTTCATTTATACACAGGCATAAATAAATATATATTATGTATAGATATATATACACACACAGAGTCAAATACATTGTTGCTGTTATTATTTTGAACAAACTGTTATCTGTTAAATCAATTAAAAATAAGAAAAATAAATGTTTCTATTCTACCTTTTCTTACCCCTTCACCAATACGCTTCTTTCCTTTTCTTTTTTTTCCACGTTTATATTTTTAATTAGTTCCAAAAGGCCTAATCCATTTGACATAGCAGTAGTGTATCAATATTCATATTCTCATAAGATTTAAATAAATAAAATATGTTTAAATGAAATAATTTGGGGTGTGGTTGAAATATAAGACTTTCCAGAATATGAACTATGTCCACCTCTACGTTTTTTTTCTTTTTTTGCTGTTGAACTTTATTTTATTTTTTAAATTTATCTTTATTGTTGAAAGTAATACAGATGTCCCCTTTTTTCCCCATTGACCCCTTCTACCCTGCACCCTCCTCCTTGTTTTTTTAATGTATTGATTTGAGAGAAAGAGAGAGAAACATTGATTTGCTGTTCCACCCACTTATGCATTCGCTCGTTGATTCTTGTAAGTGCCCTGACTGGGGATTGAACCTCCAACCCTGGCATATCAGGATGATGCTCTGACCAGCTGAGCTACCCAACCAGGGCCTTACCTTCACTTTTGAAGGATAATTTTGCAGGGTACAAAATTAGGTTGGTGGTTTTCTTTCTGTCAGTACTTTAAATACTTTACTTTCTCCCTTTGGCTTGTTGGAGGTAATTCTTATCTTTGCTCCTTTGTAGATAAGGAGTTTTTTTTCCTCTGGCATCTTTCAAGATTTTTTTTCTTTATCTTGAATTTTCTGGAGTTTGAATATGATATACTTAAGTGTAGGATTTTTGTTGTTAGTTAATTAGTTTGTTTGTTTGTAGTTCTCTGACTTTCCTGGATCTGTGATTTGGTGTCTGACATTAATTTGGGAAATTCTCAGTCATTATTGCTTCAAATATTGCTTCTGTTTTTCTCTTTCTTCTCCTTCTGGTAGTAATTATGTGCCTGCTACACCTTTTGTAGTTGTTCCACAGTCCTTGGATGTTCTGTTTTGCCTTGTTTTGTTTTGGCTTTCTTTCTCTCTCTTTCAGCCATTATTCTCTTTGCTTTTCAGTTTGGGAAATTTCTATTGCCATATCCTCAAGCTCACAGATTTTTCCTCATCCATGTTGTCTACTAATGAGCCCATCAAAGGCATTCATTTGTTACAGTGTTTTTGATCGCTAACATTTCTTTTTGATTCTTTTCTAGAATTTCCACATTTCTGCTTATATTATCTATCTGATCATTCATGCCACCTACCTTTTCTATTAAATACCTTGGCATATTAATTATAATTTTAAAAGCTCCTAGTCTACTAATTCCAACATTCATGATCATATCTGACTTTAGTTCTAATACTTATTTTACCTCTTCAAACTGGTTTTTTTTTTTTGCCTTTTAGTATGCCTTGTAATTATTTGTTGAAAGGCAGATGTGAAGTACGCGGTGAAAGGAACTGTGGTAAATAGGTCTTTAGTAATGTGGTCGTAAGGTATGGGAGTGAGTAAGCATTCTCTAGTCCTATGGTTAGGTCTCAGTCTTTTGGTAAGCCTTTCTCTAGTCTGTGAACTTCACCAGTGCTTCTCAGTTGTCTTCCCTCATTAGGTGGGACAGGATGGATACAAGGGCCTGGAGTTGGATATTTCCCTTTCCAGTTAGGTTAGGATCTGATAAAACCCCAGCAGGTTAGGCTCTGGTAAAATTCTCCTGAGAGGAACCCTTGTTAAGAAGAACAGAATGCTCTGCATATTTCAAAATGTTTTCTTTTTCCTTCTGCCTGCTAGAAGTATGAGGAGAATTTTCTCTGATATTCACAGTGAGGACCTGGGAGAGCTCCTGGAGATAAAACTCACAAATGACTGAGTTCCCCTGGAATTTTTAAGTCTCAGACATGTCATGCTAGGCCTCCAGCAATTTGTTAATTACAGTTCAGGTTTTTCTACCCCAGCACTGGTTCCAGTGGAGGTTTCTGCTCAGATAAGTTGTGATTCTCTGTATCTGACTGTCTGTTTCTCCAATTTGAAGGGCAGTAGTTTGTCTTGTGACCTCACTTCTCTGGTAGATCTAAGAAGAGTTGATTTTTCAGTTTGTTCAGCTTTTTCCTTGTTTGTAGGATGGAGTGAAGACTTCTAGGCTTTTTACATGCCTGACCAGAAAACAGAACTCCTCTATTTCTCTTTGTTTTTGTTTTTCCCCCCTTTGCTATGCTATTTAATTTAATGTATTATTTTCCCATTTTATGTGGTAACATACATACAACGTAAAATTTACCATCTTAACCGTTTTTAAGTGTACAGTTCCATGGTCTTAAGTAGATTTATAATGTGTTACATTCATCTCCATAACTCTTTTCTTCTTGTAAAACGGGAGCTCTATACCCATTAAACAATAACTCCCCGTTCCTCCTCCCTCCAGTCCCTGGCAACCATCATTCTACTTTCTGCCTCTATAATTTTTGACTACTCTAAGTACCTCATATAAGTGCAATCATATATTTTATCTTTTTGCAACTGGCTTATTTCACTTAGCATAATGTCCTTCAGGTTCATCCATATTGTACCATATGTCAGAATCGCCTTCCTTTTTAAGGCTAAATAATATTTCATTGTATGTATGTACATTTTGCTCATCCATCCATCCATCCATCCATCCATCCATCCATGGACACTCGGGTTGCTTCCATGTGTTAGCTCTTGTGAAAAATGCTGCTAGGTGTATGGTGTATAAATATCTCTTCAAGACCCTGCTTTCAGTTCTTTAGGGTATATACCTAGAATTGGGTTGCTGGATCAAATGGTAATCCTATTCTTACCTTTTTGAGGGACCACCATACTGTTGTCCACAGTGGCTGTACCATTTTACATTTCTACCAACAGTACACAAGGGTTCCAATTTCTCCACATCCTTATCAACACTTGTCATTTTCTGTTTTGTTTTTGTTCATTTTTTTAATCTTCACCCGAGGATATTTTTTCCATTGCTTTTCAGACAGAGTGGAAGGCAGAGAGAGAGAGAGATCGATGTGAGAGAGACACATCAATTGGTTGCCTCCCACACTCACCCCAACCAAGGCTGGGGATTGAGCCTGCAACTGAGGGGATGTGCCCTTGACTGGAATCGAACCCTAGACCCTTCGGGTCCACTGACCAATGCTCTAACCACTGAGCCAAACCAGCTAGGACTGTGTTTTGTTTTGTTTTTTATAGTAGCCATCCTAAAAGTATAAAAGTGGTATCTCATTGTAGTTTTAATTTGTATTTCCCTAATTATTAGTGATGTTGAGCATCTTGTCATGTATATATTGGCCATTTTATATCTTTTTTGGAGAAATGTATATTCAAGTCCTTGCTCATTTTTTAATCTGATTCTTTTGTTGTTATTGTTCAGTCTCTTTTTCTTGTTTTAAAAAATTACAGTTTATACTCAATAGTATTCTTTTTCAGTTTCAGATGTACAGCATAGTGTATAGACAATCATGTACTTTACAGAGTGGTCCCCCTGATATTTGTAGAATGCACCTGGTCTCATACATAGTTATTATGATATTATTGATTACATTCCTATGCTGTAATTTACATCTTTGTGACTACCAATTTGTATTTCTTAATTCCCTCACCTTTTTCACCCATTCCTCCAACTCCCCTCCCCTCTGTCAACTGTCAATCTGGTCTTTGCAGCTATGAGTCTGTTTCTATTTTGTTTGTTTATTTCGTTCTTTAGATTCCATATATAAATGAAATCATAGTCTCTATTTCTTTCTTTTTTTTTTTTAATATATCTTTATTGATTTCAGAGAGAAGAAAGGAGAGGAAGAGAGAGAGACAGAAACATCAATGATGAGAGAGTCATTGATCAAGTCCACAACCCGGGCATGTGCCTTGACCGGGAATCGAACCCCGATCGCCTGGATCCTAGGTCGATGCTTAACCGCTGAGCCACGCCCGGCCGGGCTCTATTTCTTTTTGAGTGAGCTTTGATAGTTTGTGTTTTTTAAGGAATTTAAAATTCACCTAACTTTTCAAATTTATGGATATTTATATTTGTAGTTTTCCATTTAATGTCTTTAGGGTCTGTAGTGATGTGCTCTCATTTTTATTATTTCAAATTTATGTCTTTTTTCTTTTTTTCTTGGCCAGTCTGGCAAGAGGTTTATCAATTTTATTGATTTTCCCCCCAAAGAACTAGCTTTTGGCTTTATTGATTTTTCTCTATTGTTTGTTCTCTATTTTATAGATATGTAGTATATCTCTATTATTTCCTTCTAGATTCTGCCTGCTTTGAGTCTACTTTATTCTTTTTAAAAATTTTAATTTTTTTTATTTTTGAATTTATTGGGGTGACATTGGTCAATAAAGCCATACAAGTTTCAAATGTATGAATCTGTATCTAACTTATTCTTCTTTTTCTAGTTTTATAAGGTGGAAGCTTCTGTTACTGATTGAAATCTTTCTTATTTTATAACCTAAGTATTCAATACTGTTTTCCCCTCTGAACACTGATTAATTGCATCTCACAAATTTTGATATGTTTTCATCTTCATTCAGTTCAAAATATTTTCTAGCCCCGCCAACGTTGCTCAGGGGTTGAGCATCTACCTATGATCCAGGAGATGGCAGTTAGATTCCCAGTCAGGGCATGTGCCCAGGTTGCAGGCTCCATACCCAGTAGGGGGCGTGCAGGAGGCAGCCAATTGATGACTCTCTTTCATCATTGATGTTTCTATCTTCCTCTCCTTTCCTCTCTCTGAAATCAATAAAAACATTTAAAATATATATTTTCTAATTTTCCTTATAACTTCATCTTTGATCTATGGGTTATTTAGAAGTTCTTGTCTTTCTGTTACTGATTTCTAATTTGATTGTGTTGTGGACATAGATTATACTTTCTATGATTTCATTTATTTTACAACTGCTAAAGTTTGTTTTATGGCCCGCAATATGGTCTATTTTCGTGAGTGATCCATGTGCAGTTGAAGGGAATAGGTATTTTGCTATTGTTGGTTGGAATGTTCTATGAATATAAATTAGGCCAAGTAGGTTGATAGTGCTCTACAGGTGTTCTATAGCCTTAATAATTTTCTGTCTAAGTAGAAATAATTTTCTGTTCTATGGATTATTGAGAGAGTGGTTGTAGTTTCCTACTATGATTGTGGATCTATCTACATCTCCTTTCAGTTTCATCAGTTTTTGTTTTATGTACTTAAAACTCTGTTAAAAAATTATATATGCCGCCCGGCTGGGCGTGGCTCATCGGTTGAGCATTGACCTAGGATCCAGGAGATCGAGGTTCTATTCCCAGTCAGGGCACATGCCTGGTTGTGGGCTCGATCCCCAGCATGGGGCGTGCAGGAGGCAGCCAATCAATGATTCTCTCTCATCATTGAGTTTTCTATCTCTCTCTGAAATCAATAAAGATATATTTTTTAAAAATTATATATGCCCTACTAAAATATACATGTAAATTAGTGTTACATATAAATAACTCTGGAAGAATATACTCTAAATTATTAACAGTGGTTACTGGGGGTGGTTATTGAAGACTTTTATTCTCTATGTTAAATAGTTCCATAAGGCTAGGTGTTTTATAATATACAAGCATCCTTTTTGAAATTTGAACATATAACGATACGTTTTATAGGAAAGAGGAGAGATGGTTGCATGCCTATGAATGCATTCTCTCAGCCTGCAAACTATTCTCTTGTTCATCTTGGGAAAAGGTCAGCTGGATGCTGTCTGCCTGTCCTGCTCTTGCCAAGCTCCCAGACCATGGCCTACACCTCCTGCTTCTGCTTCCTTACCAGCCCTTCCTTCCTCACCTCCTGTCATCTGGCTTTGAGCCCAGGTGCCTGGGAAAGAAACAACTTTCTGAGGTTGTGGCCTGCCAACCCAGCAGGCTTTCCACCATGTCATTGGACTTTGCTGAGCAATTTCACTCACTTTATCTTCAGGATATTTCTTGGATGTTTTCCATTTTCCAAATACTTATTCCCTCAAGACATTCCCCTTCTCTAATCACTGGGCCAGCTCCTATTTTTCCCCCAGGAGTCAAAGGCAATGTCTGTCTCCAGGAAGTCTTGCCTAACCCTGCCCCCCTTCTGCTCCCACCACTCCCTGCAGAAAACTCATCACTCTTGTTGAACACCTGGCTCCCATGCTGACTAGTGGTCCTATGAGGATAGGGGCTTATGTCCACCTGCCTGCTATTGACTCACTTACATGCAGATTCCCAATTTGCCTCCTTGCAGCCAGTCCCTCCTATATGTAGCTCTCAAGTGAATCAGTTCATATCACTCCCCAGTTCAAGAACCTGCAATAACTCCCTAGTGCCTACTGAATCAAGTCCAAATTCTTTTTTTTTTTTTTTTAAATATATCTTTATTGATTTCAGAAAGAAAAAGGGAGAAGGAGGAAGAGGGAGAGAGATCAATAGAAACATCAGTGGCTGCCTCCTGCGTCCCCCCTACTGGGGATTGAGCTGGAAACCCAGGCACGTCTCCTGATCAGGAATCGAACCTCGATGTCCTGGATCCTAGGTCGATGCTCAACCCCTGAGCCATGCCCGGCTGGGCTCAAATCCAAATTCTTGCTCTTGAGTATATTTAATTATATCAAAAGGAAATATTTCTGTTCAATGAGGTAGACAAAGTTAAGAGCAAGATGCCAAGGTGGGAGTATATTTTTGCAAGGTCTAAAATCAGAACAAATCTTAAAGAATAATCAGCAATGTAGAGATGCTCAAACTCTTTAGAGAAATAAGGTAATACTTTGGTTAGATTAGCAAAAATCAGACAGCTGGGTAATGTCAATCACATGGGAATATAGGAACCTCCTGAACTGCTTGTAGGAGCATGAACTGGTGCAGACATTATAGAGAAAAATATGGCTGTATCTAGTCAAACTGAGACAGATATATTCATACCCTGTGACCTAGTAAATCTGCTCCTGGCTCCTAGGTATATAACCCAGAGAAATTCTCACTAGATCCGTAAGAGTATAAGGCTGAGGACGTCACTGCAGCATCCTTTGCAGGAGGGGAGCTGGGTGCACTCGGGTGTCCCTCCCTGGAGGAGTGGAGAGGCCAAAGGTAGGGGATACTCCACAGAGAACCATGAAGCAGATAAAGCAACTCCATGTTCACAGAGCAACCTGGCTGGGTCTTAAAACCATAGTATTGGGTGAAAAGAGGACCAATAGAGCGAAGCCTGCAGCACAGTGCTGATAATATATAGAAATACCCAAACCCCACCGCCACCACCAACCAACTGCAGAGAGACATTATGAGAAATATGATTATAAATTGGATATTAGGTATTATTGCTAATTTCGTTGAGTGTGATGATGGTATTGCATTCAGGTAAGAAAATGTTCCGTGTTGGAGGGGACGCATAGTTAAAAAATATAGGGGTGAAGTGTCTGGGATGGACTTTAAAGTATTTAGTTCAGTGAAGGGAAAAATGAGAAAGATGAAACAAAGATTTAAGCAAAACTTTGAGTCAAAATCTTGATAATTATTGAGTCTGAGAGATGAGTATATGGGAGTTTATTGTACTATTATTTCTACTTTGATGTATGTATTAAAACTTTTATAATAAATTTAAAAATATCAATGAGCCCGGCCAGCATGGCTCAGTGGTTGAGCATCGACCTAAGATCCAGGAGATTGGGGTTCAATTCCCAGTCAGAGCACATGTCTGGGTTGCAGGCTTGATCCCCAGTGGGGGGGAGGGGGGAGAGCGTGCAGGAGGCAGCCGATCAATGACTCTCTCATTATTGATGTTTCTGTCTCTCTCTCTCCCTCTCCCTTCCTCTCTCTGAAATCAATAAGACATATTAAAAAAAGAATAAATAAATCATATCAATGATACATATTTTCAAGAACATATTCACACAAAAAGATGCACATTAAACATGTTTGGGTCAGTCTGTGGAGGGGGAAGAAAGCAGGAGTAGGAAATGAGAACAAAAGGGAAGGAAGGAAGGGAAAAAGAAAAAAAGGAGACATTACTGTTCAGTGCTAACTTGCCCTGACCCGAGGAGAATGATTAACTTAACCCTCTGCACCTACAGGCCAAAAGAGGAGGAAATTTATATCTCCTATAATTCTACCACCATGGCACTTTAATTTTTTCTGCCTAAGCCTTTATTTTTTAATTTTTTATTATTTTAAAAAATATGTTGTTATTGATTTGAGAGAGAGAGGGGAAGGGAGAGAGAGAGAGAAACATCGATGTCATTGAAAGGTCACCTCCTGCTCGCCCCACACTGGGAATCAAGTCAAAACCGGAGCCCACAACCCAGGCGTCAGCCCCCGGCTGTCTAATCCTTAAACCTTCATTCTCGCGCATACTAAACTTTCCTGCATAGCTGTCACCAGGACAGTTATGTCACTTTGTGCCTTGCTTAAGTAACACGAATGAACTTTTGTTCACCAAAGGCCAGCCCTGGGCTAGACCTCTAGGTCTGTGATCTCATTATCTCCGTCTGACAGATGTGGAAAACTGAGCTCAGAGAGGAGGCCCTACTCAACCACAAAGCTGGAATTCCAAACCCCTTGGCCTCACACACCCAGGATTACGCGATTGCACCAAGCGGATCCAACAGCTTCTTCATCATCGCTATTATTTCTAAGGCCTGGCTGTGGTCATTTATATTGATGTAGGGCAATTTACTAACTGCTCTCCTATTTCTGAGAATTTGGATTCTTTCTAGTGTTTTGCTTTCATAGATAGTCCTGCAAAGAATATCTTCAGGTTTAGAGCTTTTTGCTTCTGTTGAACTATTTCCTTACCAGGAGTGGGGTTCCTTTGTGTTCACCTAAAAGGGTGGACCTCATTAAGGCAGTTCATTCCCGGTGAGGGATTTTCCATGAAAGGAAATGCAGGCAGTGGGGTTGCACAGGGCATCTGGGCAGGGGCAGGAAATGCAGGGGGAGCGAGGCCTCAGGCCAGGCAGGAAGTCGGATCCTGATTGATTTCTGTGGTCTTCACATTTTTCTACTGCCTTCCTGGCGCAAGGTGGGGAGTGGGGTTCTGGCAAGCTCAGGACAGGGCCAGTGCAGTGGGACAGGAAGCTGCCTGGGTGGCGGCTGGGATTGCCTGGGGCTCCCGTCGCTCTCTGGTCCTTTGGCGCTGCCCTGGACAGCCTGGGAGGGGTCAGCTGGGGATAGGCAGCAAGTAAATATAGATCCGGGGAAGGAAGCCAGGCGGACCAGCCCTGCGCTGGCCGCTTGCTGGAAGGCTGGGAGGGTGGGGAGGGAGTATGTCCTGGCATCTTCCTCTCCAGTCTTGGGTGACACCTGACCCAGCAGCTCCCTAGAATTGCTGAAAGTGGCTGGGGGCAGGGCGGGGGGGGGGGTTGGGGGGGAACAGAGTCTCCAAGGGGATCAGAGTGAAGGTTAGTGGGAAGCTGGTCAAGAAATGCTGTTCCTCTGTGATTGACAGCCAACTGCATTTCCTCTGCTGATCCCTCTCAGAGATGTTGCCCAGCTTGAAGAGGCTAAGGGCCTGACTGATTCAAAGGGATGTGGGGTCCACAGTCCAAGAGGCAGGGGCCAGGCCCCTTTATAGCCCCTCTCCCTACCTCCATGGCTGTTGCTTATTCTGGGGAGGAAGGATGTCCTGAGTGCAAACTCGTTTCCCTTGCTCTCTGCCCCTCGCTGTGTGCTGGCCCTCTCTGCCCCTAGAGCTCGGGGGTCACCAGCCTTTCCCCTCCCCAGCTCGTCCCACTCCCAGCCTGGCTCTCCTTGCCCCCCCCAGGGCAGCAGCCCTGCACCAGCTCCTCACCACACACACCGTGTCCGCCTGGCCCAGCCAAGTCCCTTTGGACCCCTGACTCTGGGAGGGGAATTCCAGCAAGGCAGTCACTCCACCACAGACGCCATTTATTGACAAAGCCCATTCCCAGGCATCGAGGGGAAGGGTGCCGGCAGGGTGACTTTTTCCGCTGGTGTTCAAGGAGGAAACGGAAGGACAGGGCAGGAACATCCCAAGCAGAATAATGAAGCCAATAGCCAGCGTTTACTGAGCTCTTCCTGAGGCCTGTGCTGAGCAAGACTTTGCGAGCACTGGCTCATTTAATCCTTACAAGGACCCTAGAGGTTGATCCCATTACCGTTCCCATTTAACAGAAAGTGAAGTAGTGGGAGGCAGCTGCCAGCCTTCAGGGATGCACCCAAGGGCTTTCCTTCAGTTCAAAGCCCCCTTTCTTTTCTGTCACACCATGATTCTCAGTTTCAACCATCTCTTACCATGTCCAGTTCTTTCAACTTTTTATGTTTTTGTTTTTTTAAAAAATAGATTTTGCCCGTATTCTACAGAACCCACTGTCTCCTACCCCAGTGAGTCAAATCTGGGTTCTCCCCAAGATTCATCTTGAGTGGGGTTGGGGGCAGTGGGTCACTAATGGGGGCAGGGCCTGGGCATGTATGAAGCCAAAGTACAGTGATAACTGAGAAAATACACAATCAATAAATTACAAACTTCCCTCCCCTCCTCCTCCCAGCCCCTCCCTCTCCCACCCCTCCATCCAAATCTAGAACAGACTGTGAGCTGCCCATCACTCCCCACCCCTGGGCGGGGCCTTGTCTCAGTCACCTCTGTGTCCACAGGGTCCAGGGGCTCAGTAAATGTTTGTGGAATGAATGAATGAGCGAATGAATGAAAGCATGGGGGAAGGGAGCAAGCACTTAGGTGTCCTGAGTCCCAGCCCTGATTGTCTCCTCACCACCCACACCTTGCCCTCACCAGGATACCTCCCTCTGCTCCAGAGAAAAGGGTCCCCAGGTAGGGAGTGGGAGCAGAGAAGGGGAAGGGAGGAGTCAGCAGGGGCATCTCTAAGCATGGGAAGGTGGATGACTGAAGTGGAGCACAGAGCTCTGGGCTCAGAATCAGGGGACCTGGTTCAAATCCCATCTGTATCGCTCAGGAGCTGTGACCTTGGGCAGGCTAGAGGAAGAATGATGACTACAGCGTAATAGTCCTTTCAGAGTTTACAAAGCCCTTTGTTCACATTTATCTTTGGTCCTCAGTAACCATCCTGTAATGTGGGTATTATTATCAATATACCCATTTTACAGAAGAGGAAGCAGAGGCTAGAGAGATTAAGGGACTTGCTCAAGGTCACACAACAAGCAGGAACTTGAACCCACCCACCCAACTCCCTCCCTCGCTATTGCCCCTGTCTCTGCCATGAGTAGGGCTCAGGTCTAAGTCTCCCAGCTGGGAATCCCCATGTGGCAGTGTGGCAGCAGGAAGGGTGGCACACTGAATGCCCCCATGTGGGCTCCACTGGCCATGTCCAGCCGGAAAAGTCAGTCTACCCATGGTGGAAGGTTTCCTAGACACCCCTTCCTTCCCCCATCCACAGCCTTGGAGCCTCAGCCGCTACCCCAGGAGGGGCCTGGAAGTCCATGAGGTGCCCCTGAACTTCTACTTTTCCTGAGAAAGCGGAGCAGTGGAAATGGGGGGAGGTCTGAGGCCCTGGCCCTCCTCTCACACGGGCATGGGCACCTCGTCGTACTCATCCCGACCGTCCTCCTCATCAAAGGTTGCCTTGGCATCGTCAGCATCCAGCTGGAGGGCGGGGTAGGAAGGAGAGAGGGTGAGTGGCCCAGGGGCCAGGTGAGCCTCCCCGAGCACCAAGAGGCGCCTCTGGAGTTAGGAGAGGGCCTGGCTCTCTGAACCTTGGCTGAGTCCTGCCCCTAAGGTTGGTCAACATGAGAGATTTCCAAAGGGTGCGGAGCCCCTGAGCATCTGGTGCTTTCTGAGGGAGGTGGACCTCCAGAGGGCAGGCAGGGGACTCCTTCACCAGGGCAGTCCCACAGTGACCTGTGTCACATCTTAGAAGAATTCTACTGGAGGAACGACTCTTCCAAAATGATTTGGAAAACCATAGGGCCAGCTGTTCTGTGGTCAGGACAACGAACATGGAACACACCCTGGGTGCCTCTTAACTCTCCCACCCACCCTGTCACTACTCCTTTCACAGGTGAGCAAACCCAAGGCACAGAAACATGAGGCCATTTGCTCCAGGTCTGACACTAGCACGTGGCAGGCAGTGTCAGAACTTGAACGCAGGCCCCAGATCCAGACCTTAACTGCACTACTCTTTACCTTCCTTGATTCTGAGACCCACCCCCTCTGACGAGCCCTCCCTGAGCCGCCTTGGGGGTCCTGGCCTCCAGCTCCTGCTCCCTCTGCACCCTCCCGTCTACCCCGGGCCTTGAGGGGTGGGGGCGGGGAGCAGCCACTCACACACTGGAGTTCCAGGTCCCTGAAGATAAGTGGCAGCAGGAGACGGCGCAGGGGCACTGTGAGGATGAGAATGAAGGGCAGGGCCAGCGAAGTGGCCTGGAAGGATTTCACTGCCCACAGCACTGCCAGGCAGATGATCTGGATGCCCGTGAACAAGTGCATGCGCCAGGTCTTCACCTGCGGGCAGAGGCTGGGGTCATGGCCTGCCCTGCCCCGGCGCCAAGCACGGCCACCCCACCCTGGGCTGGGCAGCCGGGGGGCCCTGTACCCGCTTGACGAAGGGCACATCTGGGTGGTACTTGGGCGGCTTGAAGAGAAGCAAGATGCGGTCAAAGAGCTGGATGCCGCTGAGGGATGTGACCCCCATGTAGAGGAAGATGCCGAACAGCACAGCCAGGGGGATGTGGGACAGGATGGGCCCCATAAGGATGGACACGCCTGCAGGAAGAACCACCAACTTTCAGCCTCACATGCCCTGGAGGGCTGGCACCAGGCTCCACAAGGGCCATGGGGAGCCCTTTCTGTGTACCCTTTTTATTTTTAGCTTCACCGGAGGATATGTTTTTTTCATTGGTTCTAGAGAAAGAGAGAGAAACATCGATGGGTTGCCTCCTGTATGCGCCCAACAGGGGATCTAACCCGAGACCCTTTGGTACACCGGATGACACTAACCACTGTGCAACACTGGCCAGGGCTCTGTGGATCCTTTTAATAGGTATTACCCCCATTCTAGAGATGAGGAAACAGAGTCAGAGAGGTGAAGCAACTTGCCTAAGGCTACACAGCTAGCAACTGGAAGAGCAGGGAGTCGAGCTCCGGCTGGCCTGCCTGACTTCAAAACCTCCTTACTCCTTTAACCTAGGGGGTCAGAGAGACCACCTTTTTCCTCAGCCCAGCCCAGAATGCCTCCATCACCCTCCACCTCCAAATCCTAACCCTCCTCCAGCTAACATCAGCTTCTCCTTCTGTAAGAAACTCCCCTGGCCTCTCCATCAGTGATCATGGTGCTGCCCACCTCAAGCCCAGCTGGACTCGCAGCTGCTCTAGACTCAGATCAACCCCAGTGACCCTCTGCCTTCTCCTTCCCCACCCCCAGGTTATGCCTGGAGCACTGCCCTTTGTATCAGTCATAGAGCAGCTGAGCTAGAGAGACTTCAGGGGCATCTAATAAGCCCTCTAATGGTACAAGAAGGGAAACTGAGGTCCAGCAGCAGGGCAGGGCTGGAACCCACAGTTCGCTGAATGTCTATCTAGAGAAGGCTTTAATAATGGAGGCCCTCCTTCCTCCCCTGCTCAGATGCCCATCTCAGTGCCTTGGAAATTTCTTCCAGAATTCCATCATGTGGATAACTCACTGGGGAGGTGTGAGCAGCAGGGATGTCAGGAGGGCTGGAAGGGGCTGGATCCTAAGGGGCAGGGGCTGGAGGCCAGGGCCAGGGCCAGGGGGTGGTAGAGAGTGTGGCTGGTGCTCACTCACCCACAAGCACAGAGACCAGGAGCCCGCTGATTCGCTGCTCCTTGACCTCCTGGATCTGGGCTGCAGCTCCTGGGGTGCTGGCCTTGCCCATGATGGTGAGGGCATTGGCATGGGTGACAGATCGCACGGTGGTGGCACTGAGCCAGGGCATTCCAAAGAGAGTGGCGACCCCGCCCATGCCCATGACCAGCAGCAGGTCCAGGTGGAAGCCGGAGCCCTTGACCAGCTTGCGCTCTGGTTTGCTGATAATCAGCCTGGGGGTGTGGGAGGTCAGGGGTAAGCAGGGCTCTCCTTCCCGCACCCCCTCAGCCCCCTCCTTCCTTCCCCATACTTGAGTTTCTCTGTACCTCAGTTTATCCTTCTGTGCCCATCTCCCTAGGAGTTCCTTCCTCTCCTCCCTCCCACCTCATCTTGAGAATCCAGACTCTAAGAGCAGAAATGTCTTCAGACATCACCTAAAATGTCTGCAGGCAGATTTTCTCTGAAGCTAATGAAGTGTAGGCTCCAGGGAGCATCGCTGACACAGGCCTCTTCCCAGATCTGGCACCTTACTGTGTAGTTCTCATTTTGTGTTCTTTTTCTTAAAAAAGCTCCCCAAATTATACATTGTTGGGCCCCACAAAACCTGGCCCTGCCCCTCCCTGTCCATCATTCCTGTGAGCAGAGAGGGCCACACATTCCCCTGAGACTGCCTGCCTGGACCCTGT
The DNA here is from genome assembly GCF_964146895.1 of Miniopterus schreibersii. Classification (NCBI taxonomy): domain Eukaryota; kingdom Metazoa; phylum Chordata; class Mammalia; order Chiroptera; family Miniopteridae; genus Miniopterus; species Miniopterus schreibersii. The sequence continues at coordinate 24,115,192 of NC_138116.1, forward strand.
CCCTTTCTCTGCCTCCAGCTCTCCCAGGCCCAGCCCCCCCCCCCCCCCCCCCCCCCCCCCCCGGCTCTTACGTGGTGATCTGGGACTCAAGGAAGATGAGTATGAAGACCAGCAGTGCAGGGAGAGCGGAGGCAAACATCATCCACATGGGGAAAGGGGTGTACAAGCCCAGAGGGTGGATGATCCAGCCCCGGGCCGAGGAGTTGGACAACTTGAAGCCTGCAGGCACGCTGAGTTTCTGTGGGAGGGGGATGCTGGTGAGAACACTGGGGAAGGGGGTGGGGAAAGGTGGAGACAGGGGCAGACGGGGTCCTGGGAGCCTGGGAGCTCACTTATATTGCCCACCTACTTTGCTCCCAGCCCCTATACTAAGCCTTTTACGTACATTTCATTCCCAGCTTTATAGCTGAGAGGGTATGTAGCTTGCCTTATATCACACAACAGTTTGGTGGCAGAGTAAGATTCATACTCAGATCTGCCTGGCTCCAAAAAGGATTCTTTCCTGCTGCCCTGGGTTAAAGAGTGAAGTGGGCAACCTGACCCAGGCCCTTGTTTCAGCCAGAGGGATCCTGTAAGGCTGTGGGAGGAATGAGGGGGCCCCCAGGGGAGTCAAGGATGGGGTAGGGGTAGTTCTAGCTGACTTCAGATTGGGGAAAGTAGTTCTCGGGAGGGAGTAAGCTGAGGAAATGAAATGAGGGTGGAAGGAGAGGGTCACCTGGGTATAGGTGTCCTGGATGAAGAAGTCCACCATGACCATGATCAGGATGGAGATAGGAACCCCAAAGTCCCCGATGACCCGTCGCAGCTGAGGGCAGGTGGAAGAACCAGCCGTTAGTGCCCAGTTGCTCCCCACCTTCCACCTCTCACTTGTTCCCACTTCTGCGCCATCTTAACCCAGGGGGCCCTGCTCTTCCCAGGGAATTTGTCAACATCTAATGCCCTGTCTTGCACCTCAGTGTACTAACCTCCTTTCTCCTTCCCCTGAACCAGCCCCACCCCTGGCCCCACAGTTCTCTATCCCTTTCCAAGCACTGAGTCTGGCTCCCCACTGGGTTCTCACTGGGTTCTCAACCCTGGGGGGTGGGGCGTGCTGAGAAGGGGAGATGGGCTTGCCTGAAGAGTGAGATCTGGGATGAGGGAGTTAAGAAGGGGAGCTAACGGCACTGGGGAAGCTAGGGGGTGCTTTGGACTGGGACGGGGCAGGGTAGGTAAGGGCAGGTGGAGACGATGTGCTGACCTTGCCAGGGAAGTAGGAGCTGTTCTTGAACTTGCGCAGCATCATGGCGAAAAAGAAGGTGCCGGCCATGAGCACAAGGGAGAGGAGGGCTGTGTTGGGCAGGGCGCCCTGAGGTTTGGGCTCCATCTTCACGTTGTGTTCATAATGCTTCTGCAGTGGGTGGCTCTGGAAGATCTGCAGCAGAAAACCAAGGCATCCAGTTCCTGCCCATCCATCCATCCTCTGTCCATCGCCCATCTACCCATCCATCCATCACCCATCCACCTATCTTCTTCCTCAGCTGACATGGTGACAGAAGGGCCATGAAATTCTACAGCCTGGTTTTGAGGAGCAAGTACCCAGGCTAGGCTTGGGTGGGGTGGGCCATGGAGGCAATAAGTGTGTGTGGTGTGTGTGCGTGTGAGTGTGCGTGCGTGTGTGTGTGTGTGATCACCCAGGGCCTGGGAGACATGAAAAGGCTGGAGTGCAGGGCTTCAAGGACTTGGAAAGACCCACCAACCAACAGAATCAGGGACAGACATAGTGTCCAGCCTTCCTCCATATGAAATGCGGACACAGAGACAGGCATAGTTAAGGCAAAGGGGCAGGGTGCTTTATCCATAGGACGTGCGGTTCTTGAGGGTAGGTGCAGGAGAGGGAGGGGGGACATCAGAGCCTCAATAGCCCACCCCGCACTATCCCGACCATGCATGCAATTTCCCATTTTAGTCTCACACACATGCTTGCCCATTAGTCACTCTTTGTGTGGTTATAAACATGGACATGCGCACACAGAGGTGCCTTCTCCTGCACAGTCAGTCTGCACAGTCATGGCAAGAATTCCGGGAGCAGGTGCCAACATGTATGTGGTCGTAGTCACATACCGTAAAAACACTGCCACCCAAATGCCGCACAGACATGTGTGCAGTGATGCACACGGTCACGTAGTTTATGCTCAGTCGCACCCCCGCACACCCCCATGCTCACTCACGCTCCCACCTTGATCAGCTTGGTGAATGTCTCATAGATGAAGATGAGGGAGATGAGGAAGGAGAAGATCTCCTGGGTGTAGCGGGAGATGAAGCGGACCAGGAAGCTGCCCTCGAAGGCCACCACCAGCACCACGAGCAGGATGAGCCAAAAGCCGATCCACACGCGACCCACGAGGTACTCCAGGTCATTACTGTTGCAGAACTGCAGGGTGGTCAGAGGGAGCTGGGGTCAGACAAACGGGCCCAGTGCTGTGCATCAGGCAGGGGGCCAGGGGCCAGGTACAGGGTCACAGTGGGGCTAGAACAGAGCTACCAAGAAGAAGGCTTCCTCAAACACGAGCAGGGGCCCCGAGAAGCCAAGCACGAGCAGGGGCTGAGCCGCCAGCAGGGCAAAGAGAATGCCCTGCGCCGCAGTAGAGATGAGCAGCTCTGACACCCCCATCTGGTTATGGGTCTTCTCTCCTGTGGGTAGAAGTAACAGTGGGGTCAAGGTCAGGAGATCATTTTGAGGGGTCAATGAAGCATTCATGGGCAGGCTGATGAAAGGGTTCAGAGTGTCAGATCAGGGCAGAAGTCAGGGCCCACACAGAGGCCTGAGGGTAAGAAGAAAGGGTTGGGGGACACTCAGAGGAACTGACCCAGGAGGCCTCCGAAGGTAATGGCAGGTGACAGGGCAGCAAAGTAGATGAAGATGACGGCAGCCAGGACCTGGGGGCTGAGTGCATCCGTGATGTCACTCAAGTAGCGAGGATAGCGGCGCTTTATGTCACGCGCCAGGCCCCCAAAGAAGGTGCCTGTTCGTTGCAGAGGGTCATCCGGGCCACCAGGGACCCCTGGACCCCCATTTAAATCTGTAGTGAAGAACAGGACCATGGTCATGGGAGTAGCACGGGGAGATGTGGGGAGAGGGGAGTTGAGAGGGTATATAGTCTGATGGGAATGCGGTGGCCAAGGAAGCTGTGGCAAGAGGCTAGGGAGAAGGAATACCCAAGTATTTGATGGGGAGAGGGGAGGCAGGGGCCCACAAGGCTGTGCTGGGGTGTCTGAGTGTCTGTGGGGCTCAGAAAGCCTTGGGCTGGGCAGGGCAGGGCAGGGCAGGGCAGGGCAGGTACCTAGGCCTTTGTAAAAGCTGGGGTCTGGCTTGGCAGAGCTGGGCAGGTAGCGTTTTCGCAGCAGCTCCCTCTGCACCGGCAACAGGCTGAGCAGGGCCTGCTCCGAGGGGGCGTCCGAGGGAGGCAGCACCAGGCTGCAGTCCAGGAAGCCCTCCAGGGAGCGCACCAGCTCTTGCTTACTCTGGGCCAGGTACGCGTCCATGCGGAACACCTAGGGGCCAAAGAGAGGGTGAGGGCTGCCTGGACCTGCTGGATGAAAGGGCCCAGGGGTCCACAGCCAGGGCCCCCAAGGGCCAGAATACTCTCACCCAGCTCCTTCTTGCTAGGAACTGACTGCTTTTCTTGCCCACCTCCTTTAGCCCCCCTACACACACACAGTGAAAGGGCTTTGGGGAGGCAGACATGGTCCTGAGTGAAGGAAGGAGAGAGAACTAAAGCAGACCAGGTGGCTTACAGCAGAACCGGATGAAGCCAAAGCAGACTAGGCCACACCAGGCTGGACTTGACCAGGGCCACCCAGGTCAGAGTGGGCCAGAGCAGACCAAGCCGGATCAGGCAGGGCTGGGCCAGAAGCAGCTGGATTAGGCTGAGTGCGCTAAACTAGTGAAGCTAAAGCGACCCAGACCAGTCCGGGGGAGAATGGCCTCAACTGCCACCCAGCTCCCGGGGTCCCCCCAGCCCTCCCCAGCCCCTCCTTACTCTCTCGGACAGGAGGGTGGCAGTGGCCCGGCCAAGCTGGGTGTAGTCAATGTGAGAGGACTCGGGTCCCAGCAGCACAAGGAGGAAGCGCACGGGCACAGGCAGCTCCACTGCGTCCTCCAGCTCTGTGGCCTCCTTCAGCCGCACGAAGCCTAGCACCGGCCGCTCCAGGAAGGTGGCTCGGCCTGTGGGATGGGGGGGGACATGAGGTGGTCTGGCCAAGCTGAGGGGGCACTGCTGGGGTCCAGCCTCAGACAGAGGCAGGCTGGGCCAGGACAGGAGGTGGAAACGGGGCTGAGGAGGGGCGAGTGGGTCAGAGCACCACTGCTTACCCACTAGCACCAGGGTGGCTTCCGAATCCGGGGGGATCTTTTCCAAAATTCCAGATGACGAGCGGCCTTCTGTGCCCCTCTCTCCCTGTTGGGGAGAGGGTGGTGAGGGGAGCATCTGGCCCCCTCCTCGCCTCCCTACTCTCATTTCTAACCATGCTTCTGGCTCCCCCCATACACCCCTGGTATGGCCTCACCTGTTCACAGAATAGCCGAGTCTCCAGCGAGGGGTGTTGGACGAGAAGAGGCTGTGAGGGCTCCCCGGAACGTGTCAGGACTGTGGGCTTTACACCCTCTAGGGCCTCTAGGTCTCCAGCATGGCTGCAGGACACAAAGGGGACATGGGCTGAGTAAGGGTGGGCTATCAGCAGAGCATTGGTGGTGGGAGGGATCCACTAGGACTCCCAGTGAGCAGACTAGAGACACCCTAGGGCAGAAGGGGAATCAGCCTCTTCTGGAGGGTGTTGCAGGCAGCCTCTGTCTGGAGTGACTAGGTGGAGCCAGAAGAATGAATGGAGGGAAGGGCCTTGAGAGTCTGCTCTCCTGGGGACCAGTGTTCCCCAAATCTGAGCATGGAGACATGGCCACCCGGCAAGAGGTGTCAGAGGCAGGAGCCATCCTGAAAGAAAAGTGGGCCCCTTCCTGGCAAGGGAAAGGCCATTTGGACTCCCAGGGAGAGCTTGGGCAGATGGGCTGGGGAGGTAGGCCCTTTGGGAGTGGAGTCCAGGTCTGGGCAGGCAGGGCCACCTGTGTTTGAGTAGCAGGACCCGGAGCAGCTCTTCTCGGTCCCGAGGCCAGATCTGCTCCTCGTAGATAAACTGGTCCAGCAGCTGGTTGGCCACTCCAGCCATGGAGGTCTCTGGCAGATCCAGGAGCACAGTCCCTGCAGGCAGTGGAGGGGTGAGCTGGACAGCTGGATGGTGGCCCTCCTCCTCCCCACCAAGCCTCACATGCAGGGATCACAGAGGGGCCGATCAGAGCTCACCCTTGGTGAAGGCTCTCTGCAGCTCCAGGAGGCTCCAGAAGGTGAGGTAAGACAAGTGCGGGCGGCCCCAGGCCCCGTCCTCCCCCCGGTTTTCCTCCAGCCGCACCCAGCGCGCTGCCTCCATCCATTGTAGCTCCTGGTTCTTTTCATCCATCACCAGTTCCTGCAGCTCTATGTAGACCTGCAGCCCCACAGACCTGAATTAGTCCATCAGGCTCAGGGCAGGGCCCTGGGGACACTGGCAGCCTAGGGCATGGTGGACACTCAGCAGGCTCTGAGAGATGTTTGTAGGAGGCCCAGGGCCCTGGAGCATTTGGGGGCAGATCCTGAGCTCAGAGGGATGGTCAGGAACTCCAGCCTGGAGTGTGAGTGAGATGGGAAGTGTGGGGAGATGCTTGAGGGTCCCACAGGTACAGCCTACACTTCTGGCTCGATTCCTCAGCTTCCTGACCAGGCCCCTGACCTCTTTTCAGAGGCATTTGGAGACCCTCTGGACCAAAAGGGGTGCTAGAGTGGGCACTTAGAAGGGAAAGGAGAGGGAAGTCTTCGGGTCTTTGGATCATCTCCTGTCTGTTGAGTAGGTGTGTCGCTCAGCTTGTTCTTGGGTTTCTTTGAGGCCAGGTGGCCACTCTTAAGATCCGAGATGAGGGCAGAACAAATTTATTAACCAGCTAGATAGCCTGGGACCCAGCAGGGAGGTAGGGCGCCTGGGCAGAGGAGAGCATTATTTACTCCTGGGCTTCCCCAGGGAGCACCTGACACCCAACGAGGGCTACAGGGCCTTCAGGCTCAGACCTCCAGCAGCCAGTTTCTCTCTGCCCTGTGAACTCCCTCCTCAGCGAAAGGGGGCCCAGGTCTCTGCGCACTGGGGGCTGTCCTCTTTCCTTCTACTGATTTCTCAAGACTACCACCCTCTCAGCCTACGTGTGGCCTGTTTGAAGGTGTGTGCCTATCCCTCCACTCCTCCCTTCCCCTGATAGAATGGTGGATCCCAGGGCCAGTGCAGGAAGGGTTGGGGAAGGCTGAGGGGCCTTACCTCGTGGGTACCTGGTTGCGATGTGGTGTGATAGTCTGTGACTGTTGGCTCGGTGAGGTGAGCTGAAAACGCAGAGGCAGTTAGTGCTGCCCCCAGACAATCCTGCTCCACCCACCATCAGCCCCAGAAACCAGAGCAGGGTGATGTCCCGCTGGGACCCTGGTGCCCCTGCCCCACCCCTGCTGCTCAGTGGGCTGTGGCTCCCCATGCCTGCTCTTGGCCCACATATGAGCATTGTGGAGGACCTGGGATTCATCCTCAGTGATGATCAGGAGAATCATCTCCAAGGAGACTGGAGAGACCTGAGTGGCAATCTTCAGGATTCTCTTAGGGTCTCCTCCCTCTTGTGCCACCTCCTGGAACCAATTCCCTTCCTTCTCACCTGCCTCAAGAATCCTGTCAGCCCATAGCTTCTCCCAGCCTCCAAGCTGAGCTCTGGGCACCAGGGTGGGGTCTGCCCTTATATTGCCCCTATGGCCCCCCACCCCAGCCCTCATTTCCCAGAGGGGCCTCTTATCTTCAATACTAATTGCCTGAACTTAAGTCCTGTTGACAGTAAATAGGTGCCTGCCTAAGGCTCCCCAACTAAGACCTTGGACAAGCCAGGGAAGGTTTCCTGATGTCTCTCTGCCCTGGGGGTCCCCAAGCCCTTAATTTTTCAGGACCTCTGGACCCCCAAACAGGGCAATGTTCCCAGAACAGGGCCAGTGCCTGGCTTAGAAGCCAGCATTAGATGGGCATGAGTGGCATGTGGGCTCCTGCCATTGTCCCAGTCAGTCCTGGCTGCCCTCTCACAAATCTAAGGGGCGCGGTGATGGTGACGGATGACTGGTCCTGCCCACCCCCCAGTCCCCTCCTGTGATCATTTTAAACAAAACTCTGTTTATCCTTCAATCAGCCAGGATTGCAGGGAGAACTGGCCCTGGGGCTAGGGCGAGGGGGGGGAGTTCAGAGAAGAGGGGAGAACAAGTTCCCCAAATGTCCCTGTCTGGGGCTCAGCAGCTCACCCCAGCAGAGAGGGAGATGGGGCTTACCTTCTGGCTCCTCCACCTGGGGTACAGGGACACCTGGATCTTCATATTCCTCCTGCTCTAGAATCTCTTCCAGCCCCTCTTCGTAATCCTCCTGTGGAAAGTGGCCATCAGGACTGGGCTGTGATGGGCTTCTTGACTCCCCATGAAGGTAGGAGTTTAGGGCCAGGTTCCCAGAGCCCCCAGGTAGGAGCTCTGCAGATGCCATGAAAGACTCACCTGCAAATCCCCCATGGCGCTGTCCTGATTGTCCGATTATCCTCAGGGATCTGAGCCCCCAGCATAACCCGCACTGCGGGTCCCTGCAGGGGAGAGGCACAGGCTGAGTGAGGCACAGGGCATCCTGTGGTCTCCTGGTCCTCCCCCAGAGGGGGCCGCATTTGACAGAAGGGGGATCCCACATGTTGGGAGACAGTGGGATCAAAGGAAGGAGGTGTGGGTGGAGGCTTGGAAGAAGGAGCTGAATTTGTAGATGTAAGGGCCAGGAGAGATGGGGCAGTGCAGGGAAGGGGAAGCTTGGCTGGCTAAGGGTGTCTGGGCAGGATGGGTATGTCCTTCAAATCTGACTCCTTTCTCCGTTCACCAAACCTCACCTGGCTTCTTTTCCTGCACATCCCCACAACTCAGCCAACCCCAGGGCAGCATGACCTGGCCCCTCTTCAAGGGGCTTAGCTCCTCCGAGAGTCTCCACAACACACTCTCCTCCCAGAAATTACTGCTTTGCGCTGGGCATGGTGCTGCAGAATCCTTGGGACTGGCCCACAGGTCCTGGATGAGGTGGCCCTGCTTTCTCTCCCACCTCATCTAGAACTCTGTCTCTTTTGCTCTCTCCCCACTTATCCCACTGGCCTCCTTGCCAAGCCCTTTTCTGCCCCAGGGCCTTTGCATGTGCTGTTGTCCACACCCTGGATGCCCCTCCCCCACATACCTCAGCCTTTCTTACATCTCAGCTCAAATGTCACCGCTTTAGATTCCTTCCCTAACCACCCTAACATGCACTAACTAAATTTGTCATTTTCTGGTTTCCTGATTGATTTGTGCATATATTGTCTGATGCTTCCTCTGGAAGGGAAGGCACATGAGGGCAAAGACCCTGAATGTCACGATCCCCACTGAATTCCCCACTCCTAGAAGAATGGTCACACATAGTAATCATTAATAAATACATGTTGAATGAATGTAAGAATGTGTCCCCCTTGCAGTCATGGGGCTCTGGGACTGGGGACTTAGTATGACTAGGACCCAGCCAGGAGACCACTGAGTCCTGTGCCTCCATTTTTCCAGTTGTGTTCTCCAGCAGAGAGGAAGGTATGCCCGCCCACCCCAGGAATGTGAGGACAAGTCCAAGGGGAGGGCGGAGGTCCCCTAGGGCAGCTCCAGGCTCGGTATGGAGAAACGTCCTTTCTCCCCTCACCCACTGCAGCACAGGGCATTGTGGAGAGAGATTGGGTCAGGTTGGCAAATGTGCCCGGTCTGTGCCAGCGTAGTGCTGAGCAGTGGGATGTTGAATGAACAAGACACCGTCTCTACTCTCAAGAGGCTCGTAGCCCTGACTGGGGACACAAGCCAGGAATACGTGACAGGCTAAGAGGTTCAGGAGATAACATGTCCCTCAGACAAACACAAGTTATGAGCGGAATGTGCTGGGTGCCAAGGATTTGTGCAGCAGAAGGAAGAGCAGGACACACTGGTGGGGTTGGGGGTGGAATGTCTCTGGAGGAGGGGACACTGGTGCTGGGCCTAGAAGGACCCAGAGGATTTGAAAGGCTGAGAGGTGGAGAGGGATAGCCCAGGTGTGGGAAATGGTGGGCAAGGGGCAGAGCTAGGACCGGGCAAAGCAAGGCTGGGTGTTGTGTGAAGGAAGAGGGCAGGGAGTATATACAGAAAGAACTGTACATAGAACTTTCTCTCTGAGGAATGGATGGCTCTGTAGTCCTTAGAGACAGGGAGAGGGGCATTACCCACCAAACTGAGAAAGGAAGGAGTCCCTGCCTTGGGGAGGGGGGAGGGCAAGTGATGGCCATGGGAGTGTCCCAGGGCCTGAGAATGGGACTGTCCTTACTGCACTGGGCTTGCCCCTTGAAGATCCTGGTCATATATGTTTTCTCCCCCTCTTCTATCCCTCCCTGCCCCCTTTCCCCAGGTTCCCCTGCCTGCCTCTTCTCTCACCTTTATTCTTTCTTCTTCTTTCCCTGGCCTTGCCTCTGCCTGGGCCTCAGATCCCTAGAATTCTCAAGGGTGTTAAACCTGAGGTGTTAAAAATCCCACCCATGGGGCTGGGACTCTGGCCTGTTTTCCATCTGAGAGGTGGGATGGTCCAGAACCAGAGAATCCAGAGACGCAGGCTGCCTCTGCCACTGACTGGCTGAACGGCCTTGGGCAGCTCCCAGCCTCCCTCTAGGTCTTGCTCGTTCAGTCTGTATAACAGGAGGGCCTTTCTACCTGGGCTTGAACCCTTAGTGAGAGAGAAGAGAGGAGAACAGAGGCGCCTGGTGCTCATCCAGGCCCTTAGAGGGTGCACCCAGAACCCAGATTGCTGCCACCACCAGGCCCAGCCACCTTCCAGCTGCAGGCCTTGCTCTGCCTGACACTGATAAGAACCTGGTCCCTGTCACTGCCCTGCATCTGGAAGCACACCAAACACCTGGCCAGCCAGCCAGCCAGGGTCGGGCCAGATAAGGGTGAGTGAGGCATCTGGAGCCCAGGAGGTGGAGCACAGCTGGAAGAGGCTTGGGGGGCAGAGGAGACCAGATGACAGGGAGGGCTCCCTGGTGGCATAGCACCACGTTTGTGTAATTGCCCCAGCGCAGCCCCAAGCTGTACCGCCTTATCTTTTATAGTCCCAAACCACTCTGTCAAGTGGCTTATGTCATTAGCCGTTTTCCAGATGAGAAAGCTGAGGTTCAGGGAGGTTTACCTGCTTTGGTCCCCTAGTAGGTAGGTCTCAGAGACAGGATTAAACCCTGGACTACCTGATTCTATCTACATCTCTAACCACTAGGCTGAGTTGCCCCCAGAAAAAAACAAAACAGCTATTAGCTAGTTTAGTGTTAGTGATTAAGAGTATGGACTCTGCAGTCAGACTGCCTGGATTCAAATCCCAGCCCAGCCATTTACTAACTGTGTGACTTGTGTGGTTTCAGGCAAGTGACTCAACCTCTCTATGCTTCAGTTTTCTCATCTGTAGGATGAGGTAATAATATCTATTTCATAGACCTGTTAGAGCCTTAAGTTCATGTTTATAAAGCATTTAAAATAGTGCCTGGCACATAGGAGCTCCATGTAAACGTTTGCCATCCTTGCTGCTGGGAATCAAGGTAAGATTTACTATCTTCCTCCCCTCTAATTTGCAATTCCCTTTTTAAAAGTTTTTTCTAGATTCTCTTTTAAAATTTATCTTTACTGTTCAAAATATTACATATATCCCCTCCCCCCCCCACTGACCCTTTCCATCCTGTGCCCATCCCACCCCCCAGGTCTTCGCCACTCCCCGGGCCATGCATATATGCATATAAATTCTTTGGTTAATCTCTTCCTGCCCCCCCCACCTTCCCTTGAGATTCCCCAGTCTGTCCTCTGCTTCTATAGAATTAACTAGGTGCTTTGAGATGTACAGGGGGCAGGGGACTCCTCCTTTCCCTCCAAACACTCCTTAGAGCGGGGACAGTGCCAGGTCTCCCTCATAGACTCCCTGAAATGTCCCAAATAGGAAATAGTGTCAGCTGACAACTTTTCTCTTAATGAGGTGGCCTAGGGATCCCCATACATGGGGGACAAAAGGGGCTGGGGGGTAAAACCTGAGTTTGTGGGATCTGAGGGGTGGAAAAATGGGAGCCTGCCAGGGACCCACACACACATTTACACACCAGCCACACACACCTCTGTTGCCACGTGCCAGCCTCTTTTTCCTAACACTGGCCAGTTTTCTTAACAATGGCCACCCTACTCACCCCAGGTGCAAGTGACAATGGGCCTGTGCCCTTAGGGGTAACAACACACATTGCAATGTTCTCACCCCACCCACCTGCACCCCCCCCTTGGAGGTTAGGGCACCTGTGCCCACTTGGGTGAAGATTTAAGATGGGCACTTGCAAAAACCCTCCTGACAGGCACTGCAAGACCAACCCTACCCCCTCCCCAGCCCTGCTCACCTGTTAATGAGTCTTGGGGTCCCTCCAGGAACTCCTGCAGTTGCCGGTGCCCTCTGTGACCAGCTGAGCTCACACCCGCTCTAACAGCGCCAGGTTCTCGCTCCTTCGCCCCAGGACCAGCTTGCAAACCCCTGACTCATGCTCCCGCCTCCTAATCTGCCCGCCCATGGGCCACAGGAGCCCCTTCTCACCCTCCTGCCCCGCTCCTACTGGGTGCCCAGTAAACAGAGTTATCTCTCATGCACATCTGGACAGCTGTGAGTCTGGTCCACCCCACCCTGGGCCAGCCAGCCCCCAATACCTCCCTCCGGGTCCCTAGGATTCTCCAGGTCTTCTTCTGTGGACTAAGGTTTGATGGCTGGGTTCTCAGAGCTCCCAGCCTCCTGGAAGGTCTGGCCCAGCATGTGGATGCCCCTGTCCAGCCTCTGTCCATCCTCACTCTGGCCAGGCCCCTCTTCTCTGGCCCCAAGATGCACAGGTGACTTCTCCTCTCTCCTCTCTCCGTGTTCTCCCTCAAGACTTGCTCTTCCTCTGCAGCTTGCCCATGGGGACCTGCTCAGTGCTCACAGGGCCCAGGCAGCCCTCTCCCCCTCTTGTTCCAGGTGAGGGTGCCCTGGTCCCCCTCCCCTCAGCACCCTGGCTGTGCTCCAAAGAGCTGGCCCATGGGCGCTAAGACGCTGCCACTCAGTCAACCTGAAACAATGTCAGGTCAACAAAACAACTTTCTCCACACAGGAGCTCAGAGCTCACAAAGCCCCAATGTCCGGGCACACTGGCTCCTCTGTCGGCAGCCTGGCCCAGAGCAGGCTGCATTCTCGGCCCACGCTGTGCCCCTCCCCACACTCCCCCAGTGGGGCAGTCTCTGCTCCTGGGGGTACTGGGGCTGGTCACCTAATCCTGGGCTCTGGATACTGGAGGCAGAGGCTGAAAGATGAGTTCAGATCGGCAAGAAAGAAGAGAGGTTTGAAAGCAGACAGCAAGGGGGATTCGTGGACATTGCTCCAGGCAGTGGAAGCAGGAAATCATCCCAGCCCAGCTCTGCCACTGGCTGGCTGTGGAACCCTGGGCAAGGGCCTGCCCTGCTCTGTTCTTTGGTGCCCTCATCTCTAAAGCGAGAGTGCCAGTTCTGTGGGGATTCTCCGCTTTAGAGCCCAAACATAGAAACTCAGAGACAAGGCCAGAGAGATGGCATATCCAGCAATTCCGCAGTCATTTCCTGGGACTCCACCACAAGCCCGCACTGCCGAGTCCTGGCAGAGAGCAAAGGGCAGGACTGACCGGAGCTGGAATCCCGCTGGGATCCCCCAGCACTGTGCTGGGGGCTTCACCTGGAGGTCACACTCAATCCTTCCAGCCTCCCCATTTTACAGAGGCAACTAACACAACGAAGAGGTAAAGTGGCTTCCCGATGAAAAGAGCACCCAATGCACAGGTATTAGCGCTGTGCAGGGCACTGTGCCCAGCAATTCACACAAGTTCTCTCTAAGCTCTTCAAGCCCCTCTGAGGAAGATGTTCTTTATTATTATTTCCCTCTCACAGGTGAGGGCGCAGAGGGTGGAGGGGTAGGAGACTTGCCCCAGGCCCCTGGCTGGTGGAACCTGAGCCGAAACTTGGAACTCGGGGCTTCATTCCGCCTCCTGCTTAGCCCTGAGCTCCCCACAGCCGCACGAGTCAGGAACAGAGAGGCCCTGGCCAAAGGGGCCTGAGCGATGCCTCTTCCTACTCTCCGGGCTGGCGGTATCTGTCCCAAGCCCTGGCTCAGACTGGGCTGGGCTGCTTCCTGTGGCCAAGTGACAGCCCAGCCTTCCCGCCACAGCCCAGAGGGCCCAGCACATTGCCCCTCTGCCTGTCCTAGGAGCCGAGAGGTAGCTGAGTGCAGGAGGTGGCAATAAGCACCTCTCCCAGGTCCCAGAAAACACTGGCAGCTGGCTGTTGGGGGGTGGGGGGACAACAAATGGGAACATCTGGATTAGAGAAGAATCTGCCCAGCTGTTCTGCAGGTACCACTCCTGTAGCCCACCAGACACCCAAGCAGCAGCAGGGCAGGTTGGCCTCTGTTCCTTTCTACTCAAGCATATGTTCTAGATCTTTCTTGTTGCCTTACTGAATGCGGATGTTTCCCCAAATCTGCCCAGCATCACAGTCTGTGTGTTTATGCTTCTCCTGGAAGAAGCGATGGCTCCTTTCACTCAGTTTATTCCAGTTTGGACTGGGTTCAGTTCAGTTCATCTGAAGGCCCCATGTGCCTGGCACAGGGCTGGGCATTGGAGAAACAAGACAAGAGAGAGGCTCGCCTCCCCTTAGCCATGTCCCTGGGTGGGATGGAGACGATCAGAAAGCCTGGCATTTGGGAGAATTGAGCGGGGCCCCAAGACACCTTGAGAGGGTATTCTGATTGGCCCTCCAGGCCCACACCCTGCCATCCTCTTCTCTGAGAGTCCTTCTTGCCACCCTTACCTTGCCATTGCCTAAAGCACTAAGGGAGGAGCCGACCAGGACCCCTCCTCGAGGTCCATGTGTGTCTTTGTCCAAGTCTCTATTCACAAAAGTTGGGGAACCAAGGCCAGATGGAACGAGGTGAGTCCAGGGTGGACTCCCAGGCTGGGCCGGCAGAAGCCCACCCTGAACAGTGATTTGGTTGCACCCCCGCGCTATGTTATCCTAAGTCACACAGCCCAGACCATGGGTTGGGACAGGTTACCGCAAAGGGAGACTGTGGGCAGGGAGGGAGTGAAGGTCTCCTGAGGGGACGAGACTTTTTCATCTTCAGTCGCCCTGGACTGCAGGCAGCCTCAGTGAGCAGTGAGGACTTGGAAGTGGGCGTTGGAAGGGGCGGCTGCTTTCTCTCTCTTCGCCTGAAGGAGAAGCTGAGACTCCAGGTGGGAGAGGGGCTTTCATGGCGATTAGGTGAGCTGCCCCTTGCAGTGGGCTTGGCAATGAGATGATAGGTGGAGCAGTGAGGGCCTGTGACCCATCTTGTAATCCCACACCTGCTTTTTGGTGCCCAGTGGGTGATTTTCAGATGCTTTCCCCAAACCCCCAGCAAAGCCTTGCTGGACAGTTCCCCTTTGGGAACTGAAGGGAAGGTCTGAGCTCACATTCAGGGCAAAGTAGGCTCTGGATATGTAGTGGCAGCTAAAGTGGGTAGAGGTCCAGATGGCATGGGTGACTCACCAAAGGGAGCTAGGAGGCTCAGAGGGGACAGGGTCTGGCAGGTGACCTGGAGGGACCCACAGGTATTCCCTGCTGAAGATATGACTTCCTGTGCCCTCATGGACTGGGGACTGAGACCACGGCCAGCATATTTGGGTTCAGTGGAACTGCTGGGACAGGAAGCTCTGCCTGGGCTATGTGATCTGCTGGCCACATCTCTCTGGTCTTGGATTTCCTCTCTACACTGTTGTGAAGACCAAATGGGATGACAGATGGGTAGGAGCTGAGAACATGATCTTCTCTGGACACAAGTAAGGGACTGGGTCGTGAATGGGGAGAAGGAGCCATGGGTACTGAATGTCACCTGTGCATCAGGTGGCCAAGGCCACCCAGCATCCATCCCCAAGGAGTTCCTGTCCAGTGGGGAGAATGCATGGCCGTGCATCAGAACCAGAGTGTGATGACAAGGTGTGTGAACAAAGAATGGGGGCCTGAAGGGCAGGTATTTGGGAAGTGAAGAAGATGTCCCCAGGGAGTCCTCTGAGCTGAGTCTTAGAAAAGTTCATCAGGAGAAGAGGCAGCAAGAGGTATGAGGTGTAAGGTGTAGCATGAGTTGGGGACACAGAGCAACCTAGGGGTTAATGACAGTGGGACAGTCATCGCTGCACATTATAAATGAACCAGTCATCAGAAGGGTGGGGGGGGGGGGGCAGAAGTAAGGGAACAGAGGGATAGGACTTGAACTGGAAAGGTGCTCAGGGATGAGCCTGTCCAGCCCTCTTCCCTTGGAATCCTGCACCCCATTACTCATATCACCAGCACCTTTGGCTGGGCCCCAGGGGGGTTGCTGGAGGCTTCTGCCTGTCTGGGGGCAGCTGGGTCAAGATCTGTGCAAAGATAAGTCACTCTGAGTGTCCTTCCAGAAGTTGGACAGGATCCCCTGAGACCTGGTGGTCAGGGAAGAGGGAGTAGGGGTGGGTTTCCCTAAATAGGGAAGAGGAGGGAGGTCAGAGGGCAGGTTCAGAGAGCTGGGAGCTCAAGGAGGTGGGGAGTCCTGGGAGCTAGGATCTGCTGATGGGACTCAAGGTGGGGCTGTGAGCTTTGACAGTTGCCTTCTCTGAAGGTTCTCTGTTCTCTGGGCTTCTGGGTCTTTACATGTGCTGTTTCCTTGTCCTGAGACACCCTTTTTTCTCTACCTGCTGGACTGAGGCTTCCGCCTTCATGGCTCAGCTCTTGAATCTCTGACTCTGTGAAGCCTCCCTCGCCCCATACCCACCCCCACCCCCAGCAGGTCGAGATGGCTTAGGCCAAGCCACCTGTGTCATCGCTGGTCTGTGCTCTACGGGGTGGTCCATGGCCCTTATCTTTCTCCTCCACAGACCCTGAACCCTGAGGACAGGGAACATCGCTCAGTCCCTTAAACCTGGCCCACAGCTCTGTCCATAGCTGACAGTTCATACGTGTTTGTTGACTTTGAATGGAATCCATTAAAAATCAGCCCTTACCCCACTGCTGAAAGCATCGATGAGACAGTATTTGAGAAAGGCAATATGAGGGACACGCAGCAACAGTATTATTTCATTCTAACCATTTCCCCCAAGCAAAGAAGGCCCGGGCCTCTTCCAGTCTTCATTAGCTCACATAAATCAGAAGACATGACTCGCCTGTATAAAATCCTTCATGACTCCCCACATGTGGAGTAGCACCAATTCCTTACTCTGGGTTACTCCTGCACTCTGCTCCCCCTCCCCTTCTGTTCCACCAAGGCGCCAGTGCCATTCCTGCGTGTCTCTCCCCTACCCAGGTGCTCCTCTCCAACCTCCCCCAGCTGGCTTCTTCTCACTGTTCAGGTCTCAGGTCAGATGTTGCCCCTAAAAAAGCTTCTTTGACCACCCATTTAGAGATAACCCCCAGTCACTCTATCACTGGAAAATCAGGGTGGGCTGTGTGGGAGAGAAAACCCAAAGTCTTAGTGGCTTAAGCAAGACCCAAGTTTATTTCTCTTTGATGTAGAAGTCTGGAGGTAGGAGGTCCCAGGCTGGCAATGATACTCTGCAGTGTCAGGGACCCTATCTTGTGGCTTCTTTAGCAGGTGGCTTTCTCTTCATGGTCCAATATGACTGCTTGAGCTTCAGCCGTCACCTCTGCATTCCAACCAGCAGGGAGGAGAAAGGGTTAAAGAAAGGTGTGCCCTCTCTCTTTAAGAATATTTCTCAGAGGTTGCTTCTGCCTATATCCCATTAGTCAAGATTTGGTCACATGGCTACACTTAGCTTCAAGGGAGCTTGGGAAATGTAGTCTTTATTTTGGGAAGCCATGTGTCCAGAGTTCTAGGACACAGGAAGAAGAGGAGAGTGGAAATGAGAGGACACCCAGTAATCTCAGCCAGAATTACATCACCTGCTAAATTCTCTTCTTTTTCCTACCAGCTGATAGTTTCCTATTTATTTATTTATTTATTTATTTATTTATTTATTTATTTATTATCTCCACTAGAACATAAACTCCAAGAGGGCAAATACTTCGCTAGCCTTGTTTATCACTGTATCTCCAGAGCCTTCCACAGTGCCTGGTGCAAATTAGGCTTTGCATTTTTACTGAATGAATGACTGAATGCTTCCCCACAATAATTACCTGAGGGATGCATTCTCATTTCCATTTTACAGATGGGGAAAATGAGGCTCAGAGAGGTTAAGTAACTCTCCTACGGTCACCCAGTAAGCAGTAGGGCCAATATTTGAACCTTACTGTCTGTGGCACCAATGTTCTTTCAACTCTTTCTACCTCCCATGCTGGCTCCTCTGATCTCTTAGCTCCTCTGTGGATCAAGTTAGAAGCCAGGAAACTGTTACCTGGAGTCTGTTACTACTGCCATTTCCCTGGGAAATTTAATCTCAAGTTCTCACTTTTGTCATGCCTTTAGCTTCTAATGGGATCAACACAAGAAACGGCCATTTTGGACAAGTTTCTGTAACCTTTCTGCAAATCACTAGGTAAGGGTGTTACGCAGAATTCATGAAATAAATTCCTCCTGGAATTAAGCACGAGGATGGAGTCTGGAACTTCCCATGAACTGATGGGGTTTGTTTCAGACAAGGGTAGACTACCTAACTCATCAGGTTTTCCTTTTTACTTTTGCTGCAGGAAACTTAGAGTTTGAATTAAGTGCCCAAAGGCAGCCCCAACCTTGAAGTGCTCTAGTGGATAGAATGTGTGTGATTTGGAACCAGGGAGCCTGAACTTGAGTTTCTGCCAATTCTCTGTGAGCAAGACATACAAACTTCCCTGAACCTTAGACCCGTGGTTGTAAACCCAAGGCTGTTAGAGGGATTAAATGAGCTAATACATGGGAAATCTCTCTAGTAATGACTAGCCGATGAAGAGACAGTCAGCCCTTATCATCTACATTAACAGGGAACACTCAGCTAGCCAAGGTTAAGCTGCAGCTTCTCAGGCCCCAGGAATCCTCCCATAAGAGAACGAAGCAGTCAGGGAAGGTTTCAAGGAGGAGGCATCTTGAAACACAGGTGGAATCCTCTGGAGTAGAGCATTTGACAGTTTTATTCCTGTTCTCAGCAGTGCTAACCCCTGAGGTCACTTCCAGTTTGCAACCCAGCCTGCCCTGCCCCCATCTTTCCACCCTTTGGGGCACTATCTCACCCATCACGAATCCCGCCGTCTAGCTGCCGTCCCCTCGGGTGGAGCACAGCCCGCAGGGAGAGAGCAGCTCTAGGATGGCTCCCGGTCTCCAGGGATGGCAGGGTTTCCAAATGAAGAAGCGCTTAGTCTCGGAAGGAGCCCAGCCCAGGGCAGGAGGCTGGAACCTAGACCTCATCTCGTCCCCATTAACCAGCAACCTCTGACCCTCTG
This sequence comes from Miniopterus schreibersii, assembly GCF_964146895.1. NCBI lineage: Eukaryota > Metazoa > Chordata > Mammalia > Chiroptera > Miniopteridae > Miniopterus > Miniopterus schreibersii. The sequence continues at coordinate 24,133,767 of NC_138116.1, forward strand.
CTTCCCCATCCACACAAAGAGACTTAGTCACACGCTCAAAGACCACCCGCAATAAGGTGAACTGTCTACTGACATGCTGTCGTTGGTTAATCCTCACAATACTGAAGAAAAGGGGACACAATACGTGATGTAATGTCCCAGAGGTCACACAGGGGTGCTGCAACAGGGTTTGAATGCGAGCAGCCAGGGCACAAAGCTTGGGGTGGGGGCAGGGAGGGAAAACCTTCAAGGAAATGGCTCTTCCTGGTCAGTGACAGTTGGAGGTCGAACTGGCCGGCGGGAGCCAGGGACACGCGGGACTCAGCTGGGGCTGGGGCGGGGCTGGAGCGGGCCCTGAAAGCCACAGCCCACCAGACGGCAGAGCCCTGGGGCGGGGGATGGACGGGCTGCATGCTCCCCACTGCTCACTGCCCTCGCAGCTCTGCCCACCTAGGGCCCAGGTGACCCTGGATGCAGGCCTGCATGAGAGAGCTCTCCCCCGGAAAGGACCTGTGGGAGGGCAGAGAACCTTTGGGGGTGGAGAGGTGAACCCTGGTGGGTGGGGCTGCGCAGGGAGAGGACCCACACCGGAGGGCCTCTGTGTGTGTGGAGGACCTATGGTGAGAGGTCCCATGTCCCACTGTTGGTAGGGCACTTAGGGGGCCATGCTCCTGTGCAAGGAACCCCCTGACTCTGCACTCCCTACCCCACCCCCAGCTGCTCCTGGCAGCCTCAAGGTAAAGTCCAAATTCCTCCTTCTGACCTGGTTTCTGCCAACCCCTAGTCCTGTCCTCCTGGCTGTGAACTTGATCCCAGGCTCTGCCCTATTGGTTCTAGTGTCCTCGCTCTCCCTTCACTTGGTTAAATGTTTTGAGCCCAGTCCCTTCTCTCTATTCCAGCCACTTCCCCTTCTGTTGACTTGCCACCCAGAACGAGGAACAATGCTCCCCTCCCCTCTCTTCCCCTCCCCTCCCCTCTCCTTCCCCTCTGCCTTCTGGGTGGGCTTGCACCCAGTAGGAGCTCAGAACTAGGTGTAGCAGGAGCTGACCTTGGATTATTCAACCTGTCAGCCACCCACTGGGAAGCTGCCTCCTGACCCCTTCCCTTCCTTCCATGCCTGACCCTTTAAACCATGGAGCAAGCTCTTTTGCAGGGTGCTCAGAGTGGGGGTCAGCCCCAGGCAGTATTCCTCTGTGTTCAGAGGGCCCCTGATGCCAGGAGCCATGTGGTGGTGTAGGCTCCCTGTGCTTAGAAGGGTGCACTCTGGACCCTGGGCAATGGGCACTGAGTGAGAAGAACCCTGGCATTAAGGAGGGAGCTCACCCAGCCACCCTTCCCTGTGCACTTTATTTATTTATTTATTTATTTATTTATTTACTTATTTATTTCTTTTTAATGTCTTTATTGATTTCAGAGAGAGGAAAAGAGAGGGGGAGAGAGAGATAGAAACATCAATGATGAGAGAGTTGTCATTGATCGGCTGCCTCCTGCACACCCCCTACTGGGGACCGAGCCCGCAACCCTTGCATGTGCCCTGACCAGGAATGGAACCGCCATCTCCTGGATCCTAGGTCGATGCTCAACCGTTGAGCCACGCCAGTGAGGCTCCTGTGCACTCTATTTAAAACCAACCAAGTTCTGATAAAATATGTATCCCTGAAGCTGTGATTCCACATCCAACCTTAACAGTAATACAATGGACCCTTGAACAATGCAGGGGGTTAGGGGCTCCAAGCTCCCGCACAGTCAGAAATCCTTGTAGTACTTTTGACTCCCCAGAACTTAACTACAGTTGTCCCTCAGTATCCACAGGGATTGGTTCCAGGACCCTCGCAGATACCAAAATTTGTAGATACTGAAGACCCTTACATAAAATAACAGAACAATACATATAGTAACAATACATACATAGAACAATGCAGATAGTTTGCCTTCCACATCCACAGATTCCCAACTGGGGACCCAAAATACAGTTTCCCACAGTGGGTTGAATCCAGGGATACCGTTGGCTGAGTATATATTTATTAGAAAAAATCCATGTGAAGTGGGCTGGAACTCATGTTGTTGGAGGGTTAACTGTAATTGACTGGAGCACCATGTTGCCTGAGCTAGGCCTGGGCGGGTGGTTAAAGGGAGAGAAAGGGGGGGTTGTAAAGGGATGATCCTCTGGAATTTGAGCCTGATGTGTGTGAGGCCAGGCAGCTGTTGGTGTGCCTGGGGGGAGAGGGAGTGCTGGGGATGATCCACTTCCCTCCTCCCTCTGTCTTGCCCATGGCTTGTCTCTCACATGCATCCCCTGAGATTTCTCTCTGACCCTTCTCAGGGCTGGTGGGTCTCCCTGTTAGTCTGGGTCTCCCCTCACAGCCCACAAGGGCCCCTTCTCTCTCCATCCCTCCCAAAGGAAGGTACAGATAGTTTCCCCAGAAAAGGGCCAGGCCTGACTTGTGAGACTGGAACAGCTCCATCCCTTCTCGGTCCCTCCTATCTGCTGAGCCAGATGTTTGGGGCCTCTGCCTAACAGCTGATGGCAAGGTCTGTCTCAGGGCCTAGGCCTATGGGTGTGTCCCCCACTGTGTGTGTGTGTGTGTGGGAGGGAGGGAGGGAGGGAGGGAGGGAGGGAGGGAGGGAGGGAGGGAGGGAGGGAGGGAGGGAGGGAGAGAGGGAAGGAGGTGTGGTTAAGCCAATGGCTTTGGAGTCAAACCAACTGGGCCTGGCCTCCTACTGGCTGTGTGACCTTGAGTAAGTTCCCTGGTGTCTTTAAAGTCCCAGAGTCTTCATCTGTAACGTCCAGCCTCCAAGAGAGGTGGTGCTGGCAGAATGAGATGTTGTACTGGAGGCCCTCAGCACAGTTCCAGGCACAAAGGGAAGTTTGGTAAATAGCAGCCATTGCCCCAGTTAGGAGAAAATCCTAATCAGCATGGGGTCTCTTGAGGGAATCCTCCATAAGCTCTATCCTGAGGTCTGATGCTCCCAGAAGGCGTGGGTAGAGGCCCAAAGGCCTGGCTGATGGGGAAGGGAAGGAGCAAGGCCTCTGGGCCCCCAAACCCCTGACCCTCACTTTCCTTCCTTTGTGTGCTGTCCCAATCAGGGGACCTTGAGCTGCCCACACCCAATCCCAGCAGGAAAGCTGAGCTCTGAGGAGACCTCCACCCTTCCCATGTGCCTCTGCTCCCTGAGAGGGAGGCCAGCCAGATCCAGCAGTCTCAGCTCAATAACGCAGCTGTCTGCCAGAGAGCAGGGTGGGACGGCAGGGAGTCCCCAAGTCCAGGCTCCCCTCTCTACCACTCCTTGTTTCTTTTTGAACAGACCCTGGTGCAGCCAATCAGGACCCGGAGCCTCAGCTCTGCCTCAGCACCGGTTAATTTCAATTCCTGCCTGGCCATGGGTATAGAAGAGGCCTGGGGTGGGGTGGGGTGGGGTGGGGAGTAGGGAGTGGTTTCTGCAGGGCCCAGGCCCCTATCTCAGGGTCCAGTGCTGTCAGCTGGGAGACTCGGGAGGGGACAGCATCAACCCATCTTGCCTTGGAGAAAAAAATACTGGGTCTGATATACTTTGGATAACTGAGGAAATGGGGTTTCCTAAGGCTCAACTTTGAGACGATGAGGGAGTTAGTTCATTTATTCATTCAAGTAGGTCCACAACACTTATTTTGCACCTACTAGTGTGTCAGGCAGGCAGTGTGCTAGGTGCTTGGGGATACAGAAGCCTGAACCCCAGGCTGAGGGGCCTGGGAGTCTCCAAGTCTGGGGGAGAGTAAACACTGGAGTTCTGGGACTGTGCAGAGAGAGGGAGCAGCTCACAACCCGTGGGAGCCTCCCGTGCACCAAGTCACACATCATTTTGGCCAGTAAACCCCAGAGTGAGCAGGGATTCTGTCCCATGACTTAGCTAAAAGGTAAATAGGCACTCAAAGCACTGTAGCAGGTGTGTCCATGATGGATAGAGCTGGCAGCTTGGTGGATCCGGCCGTCCCCTCTCCGTCTTCAATGGGAAGGCCTAGAGGGCAAGTGCTGAGAAGGACCACTAGTACCTGTGATACACAGGCACCCTCACTCTTCTGCCTCATCTGCACAGCACACCCCCAAACCTTGCATCACCTCGCCATGAGCGTGTCCTCTCACACCCGGGAAGACATTGCTTGGATCGAACGTGGCACTTTTGGAAATAAGTGTACTTCACTCAAAGGAAATAAGATTCCCAGGATGATGGCAGCTTTTGTGTCCTGGGGTAGCAAGAAAACTTTCAAAGATGTCAGGGGCAGGGCTCCTGGCTTTCTGTTGGCAGGACAGTCTGAGCATCAGGAAGAGAAGGTACTCAGGCAAACATGAGATAAGACGGGTGTGAAAAGCAGCAGGGACACACAGCAGGAAGTCCAGAGGGTCACAGGTGCTTCTGACCATGGATAGGCCTCTGCATGAGAGGTGGCTATTCTTGTGCCCAAGGGGACAGAAAATGAAGGCAAAAAGTAGCAAGGACACCAGAGATACCTCTCCATGGTGGCTTTAATTTCTCTCTCCTCATTGCAAAGAAGCCTCAGTTTGCCTGATAACCAGACATGATACATACACAAAACATACTTGTGTATGTTTTGCCCATTGTTCCAAGTGTTCAGAAAAACCAACCATGTTTTCATTACAGTGTGTAACTGCAATAGAGTCTTCATGGCCCAGGCGACGGAGTTCAACAGTTATCAGCTGTGTGACCTTGGGCAAGGTACTTCACCTCTCTGGGCTTCAGTCTCCTTGGATGCAAAATGGGAACCAGGTGGTAATAACAGCAGAAGGCTTCCTCTTGGGGTGGTTGCGAGAATTAGTGAAGTAATGCACGTGAGACACATCAAACAGTGCTCGGTGCAGAGTAAACACACCATTGAGCGTTACCTATTTCTATGGTCATTGTTTTGGTAATTCACATTTAAAGTGTTCTGATAAATTTAGTTTGTCAATTTCCTAAGTGTTATCTTTTACTTGGGTGAATATTAGAGAGATGTCGATTGTTTGACGTAATATCAATTATTCAATAGATTCAGAAGGTTAATAAACGGAACATGAAACCAAGTTCAGGTAGGAGCAGAGGATTTCTTATCATCAGTAAAGACCCCTGGACTTTGAAAAATTTAATATAATAACCTCTCCTCCCCCGACTCCCGTGAACTTGTCTGTAGTGACACCACCCGTCCTCCAGGGGGCCCAGGCTGTTCTGTGCGACTCCCTACCTCTCTTGGGCACTTGCTCCCATCAAAACACCAGGCCCCGCTTCAGGTCTTAATCCTTCAGTCTTCCCAAGACTCTCCCCTCGTCTACTTGCTGCTTCCCCACAGCTCTGATGAGCACAAGCTGACCCCATTAAAATAACCAGTCTTCTAGGATCCAGGCGATTGGGGTTCGATTCCCAGTCAGGGCACATGCCCGGGTTGCGGGCTCCCAGCCAATCAATGACTCTCTCATCACTGACGTTTCTATCTCTCTCTCCCTCTCCTTTCCTCTCTCTGAAATCAATAAAGATATATTTAAAAAAAATAAATAAATAACCAGTCTTCCCTGAACCTTATGGCGATCGCACTGCTCTCCTTCAGAGCTCAACTCCTCAGTGAACAGCACTCTCTCATTCTCACCTCTCATTCTCTCCTCCGCTCCAGACAACCCAGCTTTCCCCCTATCTCCCCTTTCCACTAATAACCTGTTAGTTGCCAAATCTATCGGACTCTCCCCAGATCCTCAGCTGGATTTCTCTGTTGCACTTGACACATGCAGCCTCTCCCTTCTTGGAAATGTCTGCTCGGAGTTCCCCTCCTATCTCTCATGGTTTCTTCTCTATCTTCTTGGCAGGCTCATCTTCCTCCTATCACCTCCCCCCATGCTGGTGCTTCCCCGAGTTTGTGTCTTCTGAGCTATCTTCTCCCTCCACTCTGCAGACTCTTGGAACCTGGCCCTCTTCCGAGGCGCTGGATCTCAGCCAGCGAGGCCCTAGCCCACCCGCTGCTCAAGCCATAAACCTGGGAGTGGTTGAAAAACTTCCACCTTATCTGACCAACCATCCAGGAGCCGTCCATTCCCTCTCCGTAACTGACTACCTTTCTAAAGCCCAAATCAGGGCCCGTCACTCCTCGCTATTATTCAAATGCTAATGCTTCAATCCCATAGCTCCGTCTAATTCTGAGTTTCATTCTTTCTCTTCATTCCCTCCACGTATATACTAACCTAGCAGTATGTAAGTACATACACGTAGTTCTTGTATGATTTGCACAGGACATGGCACATAGTAGGTGCTCAATAAATGTTTGTTGAATGTGAATGCTAAAAGGTAAAAGTAAGAAGATGAGGCCAAAGCAAAGTGGATAACAAAGAAAAAAGAGTTATGTAGAGAAAGAGCTCCAGAAATAAGTATCAGAGAGTCCTTGAGAGTGTTTAAGACTAAGCCGCCCATGTGAAGGTGAAACTGCACACATCTGAGAGAGTCAGAGGTGTGCTATAAACTAAAGAATTCCCAGAGCTTACAGAAGGCTAGTATATAGTCAACTTTTGACCACCCAGAGAGGAGAATCTTTGTTAAAAATACCCAGGGCACTTAGCAGAGAACCCAGAAAGTAACATGTTAGTAGTAGGCCTATTTCAGCCTTAAAGGCAAATTTAGACCTTCCCTGACACCTAAAAAAAATAAGCCTCAAGTGAATTTGGTTTATTATGAATAAGTTGACTAATTGCCTGTTAGAACGAAGTCCATCATTTTGGAAAATAACAAAATCCAGTACCTTGATCCTTACAGCAAGTCAGTTTGGGAGGAAAAGTTTGCAACCCACACAACCCCAAAATATTTTATTTTGTTATATTAATAAAAGACTTGTATCTAGAATATATAAAGAACTCCTGCAACTCAATGATGAAAAAGACAAACAACTCAATAAAAAAAATTGCCAAAAGATTTGAACACACACGTCACAAAAGAAAATATACAAATAACTAATAAGCTCATGAAAAAGCTCAACATTATTAGTCATCAGAGAAGTGCAAGTCCACAGCGAGATATCATCACATACCCATTAAATGGCTAAATGCAAAAAGATTGACACTAAGTGTTGGAAAGGAGATGGGGCACTGAAAATCTGACACATTTGTACACTGTACAAATGGTACAAGCACTTTGGAAAACAGTTTGGCAGTTTCTTAAAAAGTTAATCATATACTTATCCTATGATTCATTCATTCACTCTTAGACATTTATCCAAGGGAAATAAAATATATGTCCACAAAAACATTGAATGAGAATGTTCATGGATATTTTCTTTTCTTTTTTTATATTGATTTTTAGAGAGAGGGGGAGGGGAGGAGAGAGAAACATAGATGTGAGAGCACAACATAAATGGGCTGCCTCCTGCACACCCCCTACTGGGGATCAAGCCTGAGACCTGGGCATGTGCCCTGACTGGGAATAGAACCCTCAGCCTTTCAGTGCACAGGACGACGCCCAACCAACTGAGCCACACTGGCCAGGGTGGAAATTTTCTTTATAATAGCCCCAAATGTCTATCAACAGGAGAGTGAGGACAAATGGTGATATTCTTCTCATCAATAAAAATAAACAAATTACTTATACATGTTACCACATCAATGAATATCAAAAATATTATGCTGAATGAAAAAAAAACAGAGCCAAAGAGTATTGTATGATTCCATTTATATATAGTTTTTGAATAGAAAAATGAATCTATGGTTCTAGAAATCAGATCAGTGGGTGCTTCTGTGGTGGCGGGAATTGCTTGGGAAGAGGCATAGGAGAACTTCCTGGGGGGGGGGGATGTCTTACTTCATGTGTGGGATACATGAGTGCATATATCTATTAAATTATTGAATGGTATGCTTAAAATTTAAAAATTGCTGTATGTCAAATTATACCTCAAGAAAGAAGAACCACACGGAGGTACCACCACTTACCCACTGGATGGCTAAAATTAAAAAGAATAAAAATACTGAATGTTGTCAAGTATGTGAAGCAACTGGACCTCTCGTACTTTGATGGTGGGGATGTAAAATGGTACAACCACTTTGGAAGTTTGGAAGTGTCTCATAAAGTTAAATGCATTCTTCTCATATTCCACTTGTAGATATTAACAGCAATTCCACTTCTGAGTATTTACTCACAAGAAATGAAAATACTTGATTACACAAAAATTTATACAATAACATTTATAGCAGCTATAGCTATAATAGTAACAAGAATGAAAAAAAACATACCATAATGTCTATCAACAAGTGACTGGACAAATAAAATGTGGTACATCCATACAATGGAATATTACACAGCAACAATAAGTAATGAATTAACAATACTTATATAACACCAGGAATACATTTCCAAGATGTTATGCTGAGTGAAAGAAGACAGACACAAAATAACACAGCCTATATGATTCCATTGAGATGAAATTCTTAAACACACCAGAGAGTCATGGGTTCAATTCTTGCTCAAGGGCTTGTAACTGCATTGCAATCCTCGCCCCCAGTAGGGTTCATTCGGGAGGCAACCAGTCGATGTGTCTCTCTCACATCGATGTTTTTCTCTCTCTCTCTCTCTCCCATCTCTAAAGGATCAATAGAAAAAATATCCTTGGGTGAAGATTAACAACAACAAAAATTTAATTGCACAAAGACAAACAATGTAATTTTTAAAATGGTCGAAGGACTTGAATAGATATTTCTCCAAAGGAGATATACAAATGGCCAGCAAATACATGAAAAAATGCTCGACGCCATTAGTCATTGGGGAAATGCAAATCAAAACCAGTAGCACGCACTAGGACGGCTACTATAAAAATGGGAAATAAGGAGTGTCGGCGAGGCTGTGGAGAAGCTGGAACACGTGTACATTACTGATGGGGATGCAAAATGTTCAACCACCGGAGAAACAGTTTTTTCCTTAAAATGTTAAGCACAGAATGACCATATGACACGGCAACTCAAAAGAATTGAAAACATGACTTTAAACAGACACTTGTACACAAATGCTTATAGCAGTATGATGAAGGGCGATGAAAAAGTTTTGGAAATAGATAGTGGCGATGGTTGTATCACTTATTTACTTCTTGCCTTTCTGCTCCAAATCCACTCTTGCTGTCTCTCTTATTGGGTGGGGCTGGGACTCTTTACAGTTGTTTTCCGGACTCCGTCACTAACTGGCTTCCTGCTGGGGTCTGCTAATCCGGGGCACTAGAGGGAGATGAAAGGCAAAGGGAGAAGTGACTCCCTTCACATTCTGCTTGTTCTGTTCAGAGTCACTGTCACGGGGAGTTGGCTTCTTTCTGCATGCCAAGAATCAGCTTTGTAGACGGCTCCTCCGAGGAGTGAGCAGCAGTCCCTGCGGCTCTGCCTGCGTTTGAATCCCAACTCTGCAGGGTCCCGAGGGTGTAGTAACCCCACCTCTCCCTGTGTTTCCTCACCCTTACTGCTTCCTTTAGTTATTCGTTCCAGGTTGTTTCTGTGTTCTTTCTCTTTTTGCTCTTTTAGTTTTCCAAATCCTGTGCAACCAATCCCCTATATTAAATCCCTTCTATTCGAAGTGCATAATGTAGTTTCAAGGAAAATGAATCTCCCTAAAATAATACTGAAAGAAGCAAACCACAACTGAATCCATACAGTATGACTTCATTTCTACAAAGTTTAAACACTGGCAACATTAAACTATATTTTTATTGATGGTCATGCAGATGATAAAACTATAAAGAAGAGCACGGAAACAACACAAAATCCAGGGTAGTGGTTATTTCTTGGGAGATGGATGAAGATGAGATCTGGGAGAAGCATATGGGGGGTCCTGGATGTTGATAATGTTCTATTTCTTGATCTTTGAGGTGATGACACAAGTATTTGCCTTGTCAATATTCTTTAAACTGCACATTAGTGTTTTGTGTGCTCTTTTGTGCAGAAGTTATAGCTTGCGATTGAAAAACAAAATAACATCGTTACAGCCACTGACTATGAATCTGGAGGCAGGAGGATGCTAGGAAGGATTTCTAGAGATGAGGCAAGAGGGAAAAGGCAAAGGAGGGACAGAAAAGACCAAGTTTGAGGTCCCAGAAGCCAAGAATTGAGGCTGAGGCTGAGTGAACATGAGATCTGAGCCAGGAGTCAAAACCTTTTCCCCAGCCCCAAGTTAGACCAAGGTTGGGAACTTCTCTGTAGGTCTTTCATCTCTTCCTTCTCTGTTTGTACTAATGAAGGACCCCTGTCGCTGGTCTTATTTAGATGTGGGTGCACATCTGAATCAATGTGGAGATATTGACCATCTATTAGCAGAGTAGAATAAATCCCATAGTTAGGCAGAGTTGGTGAATAGATATGAGCTGAGCCCTGAAATGAACATTCCTGAGGCTAAATGGAGAAGTTGGGTGGAGACCCATTAATCCACACAGAAAGGCTTTTTGTGGAAGCTGGGGATTTCAGTGGGTGAAAGAATAGGTTGAGTTGAGGAATGAAGCAGGAGCGAGTAGGGATGTGAGAGGTAAAGGGCAGCAGGGAAGCCAGACAGTGCTTCCATTTCCCCCACCTTCCTGTAAAAGATGCAACCAGTGGAGAGGGTTGATTGCACCACGCTGCAATGTTGGCAGCCAAGAGGTTAACCGTTAGCCAGATGCCGCTAGGGTGATGCGAGGGGTAAGACTCCACGGGGAAGCAGTGCCTTGGCTGCATCCCCTCCCGTTGCCTTGACACTACTGCGGGCTCCTCTATTGCTGGGAACCCCCGCAGACCCCAGGTCCTTAGCTGTTAGTCTACTCCCCACTCAGTCCTGAGAGCTTCCAGGCTCTCGGCTCCTACGGCGGATTCTGGGTTCCCATCCCCCACCCCAGGAGACGTAGACTCCAGCGGTTGGCGCAGCCAAGTCAAGCCTGGGCTCAGGCAGATACGTAGTCTGACTGCTTCTTGGCCTCCTGAGCCCGCAGTGTAGGGCCCCTGCGCCCTCTGGACGCAGACCTGGCCTGGCCTCGCTAGGAATGCTGACACTGAAAGGGGCGGGGGTGAGGGTACAGTAGGTGAGGACCTCCATCCCCCAGGCAGCTGGGGGGAAATCTGAGCTATGACACCACTGATCACAGGTCAGACACAGGAGAGCAGAAATGTCAGAGCTCAGAGACGTGAAGCCAGGGGTCCCGGGCTCCGGGTGTGAGGATGGACAGGCCAGACGCCCCCTCGCACTCCTTCCCATTGCTGCCTGCTCCAGGGACCCCCCTCAGCCCTCCCTGAGGCCCTTGTCCTCTCCCCTCCCCCAAACCCTGCACCCTCAGCGGATTGGTCCCTGGCCTGCCTGGGGGCGGGGCCCGAGGGCCGTGACGTCACTGGACGGAGGGGCGGGCGGCTAGGGGAGGGGGTGACGGGCCCGGGCTCAGCACCTCGGAGAGCTCCCTCCCCGGCCTTGTTTTGCTCCGAAATCGCTGCCTGGGGAGGGAGCCAAGGGGCCGGACACCCGGCGCAGGGGCTGGGTGATGGCCGTAGAGGGGCCGAGGGGCCCCGATGGGCAGAGGGCCCAGCCGTGATCCGGCGGCGGGGCCGGGGCGCCGGGCGGGGTAAGGGGCAGCTGGCAGCGGCAGCAGTGGCTGCACATCTGGATGGAAGCGAGCTTTGTCCAGACCACCATGGCTCTGGGGCTGTCCTCCAAGAAAGCGTCTTCCCGCAACGTGGCCGTGGAGCGTAGGAACCTGATTACCGTGTGCAGGTGGGCTCTGCTGGCGGGTGGGGGTGGGGTGGTCGGGAGAGGCGTCGGGCCCAGCTTTGGGGACCTGGGTGAGCTTGCACAGCAGCCGCAGAGAAAAGGGAGGTGGCACGGGGCTAAGAGGAGCTCTGAGGCCCAGACCAGGCAGGGGGGATGGAGGTCTGGTTCCTACCCTTCTAGGCCAAGCCAGGCCTATGCTCAGCCTGAGGCCTGGAGGGTGAGGGGTGTTTAATTGGTACTGCAGCTTCCTGTGGGAACCAGGAAGTGACATTGTGCGTGAGGGGGAGGGGTGGTGATGGTTGGCTCCCTTGCTGGGGACAGGGAGGCAGTGGGCCCAGGAGAACTGATGAGGTAGGGGGATGGCCACCCTCCAAGCATACCCTCACTCTTACCCAACAGCCTGGCCTCTCTGGAGTGGGGCTTTTCTGGGAGCTTTTGCAGTGTTCAAATCCTGAAGCAGGGATGGTGCCTTCCTTCGCTGGGCAGCTGCGACCTGTGGCAGAGTCAACTGGGCATGTGGGCAAAGACCCTAGAATTCATCCAGTGTAGGGTGAGGGGCACTGCCCCTGCCATAGGGCCTGGCTGCAGAAACCTGGGTCTCCTTGGTTCAAGGGGAGGAGATTGGGAGAGCAGGCCCATCGATCCCTGAGGGTGGGGCTGTCGCAGTGTTGAGAAGATTCCCCAGCTTTCTTTGGGCCCACAAAGTGAACCTTCTCACTTCAGCCCTGCAGAGACTCACTCTCCCTGCCCTGCCCCGAAGCCAGGAATGGCCATTTGCTCAGCCTCTCTACCTCAGCCTCCACCTACATTCATCTCTCCCTCTAGGATCCCCATGCCAGCTGCCTTCTCCACCTGCAATCTCCCCCTCCCCCCATGCCATTTCTGAGGTCAGTGAGCTCCCAGCACATCTCAGCTGTTTCCCTTTGGCAGCTCCACCTGCCTGTATACAGGAATCAGTGCCCACCTGATGCCCTGTCTACTGTGTCCTATAGCTCCTTCCAGGTTCCTGGGCACACACCCAACCACACTGCCTGTCTCACACTACTGTATCCCTAGTGCCTAGCACACTGCTGTGCACACCAGACCTCTGTAAAAATGTCTAAAGTGTTATAGAAGGGATGAGTGCAAAGTGCAGGCCACTGCCTCCACCCTCACATCCCAACCTCTGCCTGTGTGGTGTAAAACAAAGATTTCTGCCCTTGAGGCAGGCCCTAGGTTCAAGCTCTTACTTCATCAGTTATTAGCTATGCAACCTTGGTGAAGTGTCCTACTCACTCCAGGCCTTGGATATCTCATCACCCCCACTATAGATGTAACAGCCATGCCAAGGAGTGGTAATGACATAATCCATGCAGGAGCCTAGCCCAGTGCCTGGTACACAATAGCCCTGTCCCTATCCTCTCTCTTGACCTCCTAGGTTCCTCTTCTTTCTCTTGACTCCAGGACAGCTGGGCCTCTTGAGTGTGTGGGGGAGGAGGAACTCCCCTTAGCCTAGGCTGCAGAGGCAGAAGTTCTGGTGGACTGAAAGTGGGCTTAGAGCTTCTGTGTGAGAGAGAGTTTGGGGGGAATCGGGGGCTTGACAAAGGCTAAGAAACCCCTCTGGCCTCTGCTGCCTCATCACTGTCACATGGTTCATCTCCAGCTCCCAGAACAAGTCCCTTTAGCAAGCTGAGGGCTCCCCTGGGCCCTGGCCTCCCTGTCTCCATGGTAACCTGCAGCAGCCACTGCACCTCCTAACAGGGAGCACACCATGGGGCTCCTTGGGGGGAACAATGACCAGCTCTGCAGCACCCCTGAGGACAGATGGCAAACAGCTACTATGCCAAAACCAGCCCCAGGCTCCCACTGTGGTCTGACCCAGATAAAAAATCATTGGGGTATGGGGGCTGCGTAATGAAGCCTAGATAAGGCCCTAAACACAGGATCCTTCTGGCAGGCCCAACCTTCCCATTAATGGCCCAGCTCCTCACTACCCCTGGCCTGTACACACTCACCTTCTCCCACTCCTGCCTGGGATCTGAACCAAAATTTAATGAGGCAGTTACTATTATTCCTGTTTGCACCTGAGACAATGGGCCTCTGAGAGATTAAAGACTTGTGCAGCTCTGGTGGGTTTGGTTCAGTGGTTAGAGCATCGGCCCTCAGACCAAAGGGTCATGGGTTCAATTCCCAGCCAAGGGCACATACCTAGGTTGCAGGCTCATTTCCAAGCCCAGGTCTGAGCATGTGCAGGAGGCCACCAATCGATGTGTCTCTCTCACATCGATGTTTCTTTCTCTCTCTCTCCTCTTCCTCCCTCACTTCCACTTTCTCCAAAAAATCAATAGAAAAATATCCTCACCCGAGGATTTAAAAAAAATTACTTGTGCAAAGTCACATGGGTATCACAGGAAATAGGACTTGAATCCACCAGGCTGCCTCCCCCTAGTGCAACCTCAACACTGACCTGGCTCTGATCTCAGGCCAGATCAGCTCTAAATCCAAAGGAAAGGGAAGGAGGCCTGTGGACTCAGCTGTGCGTTTGGCCTGAGAGCCAGGGAGGCCAGTGCCCCAGGGCCGGAGACTGCAGAGTGGAGAACAGAGAGCAGAGGGGGCAGGGGCTACTTAGGTCCTTGGGAATTTGACAGCCACCCGGAGACCACAAGATGTAGCAGAAAGAACAAGGGCTTTGGAATCAGACATACCTACTTGAATCCTCACAAGCTGTGTGATGTGACTCTGAGCAGGCCAACCACTTGGACCCTCAGTTACCTTATCTGTGAAATGGGGATGATGGTGATAAGAGGAACCACTTCCCAGGGCTGTTGTAGGGATGGATGAGATAATACATGCAAAGTATCGTGCTTGGCACATTACAGGGATTGAAAAGCTTAGGGAAAAAAGGGCAGTTCCAAGCAGCCCCAGTATCTGCTATGCCACCCACAATAGGGCAATAATGGGATGTTGGGAGCTGTTCCCTCAGCTCTGTCCCACCCCACTGCAGCAATGGCAGGTGGAGATTACACGGGTAGGGATTGCAGAGGCAGCTGACGGGTCAAGCAGGACTGGAGAGAGGGATGGGGGCTGCTGGGCTCAGTCCCTCAGCTCCACTGGCTTCCCTTGGCTCCCTTCCTCTCTGAGAAGCCAGGTGTCAGGGCCCCCAGGGCCCCTTCCACAAATCTGCTGCCAATGCTCCCTCCCACCTAGTGTGTCTGCCAGACCCACACCCTGTACCTCCCCCAGCCCAGCTCTGCACCTCCTGGTTCTGGGCAGCTGGTGTGTGGGTGGCCAAGCTGGGAAGGAACAGGGGGAAGGGGGGCCTCAGTGTGCTGAGAGTTCACCTGCCACCATGCATGCCCATACCCCGTATGTATGGTGCTAACTCACAGGCCCTGGCACAGGTAAACCCCCCTGCCCCCCCGGAAGGGACTGAAGGTTGTTCCAGCAAAAGCAGAAGACTGTTCAGGGTTACAAACTGGCTTCTGACTCCTAGCCGACTCCCAACCCACATACACAGAGAACGTAACTCTGAAGGGTGGGCAAGGAGGAGGAGCTCTGGAACAGCCTCCAGCTCTAGGTGCCTGGACTTGCTATCTATTGTTTCATCCCCTCTCATACCTTGTTCCCAAAGCTTCCTTTCTGTGTCACCTTTCCTGTCACCCACTTTGTCAATCAGTGTCCCACCTGCCACCCTATGTCACAGCACCTCTATGGTCACTATATTCTCACCTGTCTCCCACCCTCTTTCCCGCTGCCACCCCACTACATCCATGCTCTTCATGACCTCTTCTCTGCCCTTTGTCCCTCTCTTTGCCTGATGCCCTTCCCCCACCACCATCACGCTGTCTTCTCACCCAGTACCCCACCGCCCCTTCTCCCTACCCCCCACACAGGTTCTCTGTGAAAACACTGCTGGAGAAGTACACAGCAGAGCCCATCGATGACTCATCCGAGGAGTTTGTGAATTTTGCAGCCATCTTAGAGCAGATCCTCAGCCACCGTTTCAAAGGTGGGCCCAGGTTCCTGTCCCTTATTGCCCAGCCCTCCTAACCCCCAGCCCTCCCAACCCCCAGCCTTTAGTTCCCGGCCACTCTACTCTGTGGCTTTCTGAACCCCATCACTGACCCTGGTCCCAATTCTGGGCCATGCACAGTTCATGCCGAGCTGGGAAGAGGGGAAGGGGTCTCCTGAGCATGCAGTTATATGCTGACATGCCCTTTGTGTATATGCATGTGTGGGCACGTTTGCGGTAGGCACTATGTATGTGCATGGCTGCTTATACTTATGCATGCATGTGATCCATTACATGGGCCCTCTCTAAACTCCCTCATCTTGCTGAGCCCCCTCCCTGCCCTGGCTCAGCCTGTGCCCCAGCAGGTCCGGTGAGCTGGTTCAGCTCAGACGGGCAGCGGGGCTTCTGGGACTATATCCGGCTGGCCTGCAACAAAGTGCCCAACAACTGTGTGAGCAGCATCGAGAACATGGAGAACATCAGCACAGCTCGAGCCAAGGTGAGTGGCCTGCAGTGGGCTGAGCCAGGGCAGCTGCTACCTGCTCCTTGGTCTTCGCCCCTGCCACGGGTACTGGGGAGAAGAGCCACAGGAGGTCCAGACCCAATGGTGTGCACATGGGTCCCTTCAGGGCTGCAAGTAAAGATGAGCATGCTTTCCAGGGCCGGGCATGGATCCGGGTAGCACTGATGGAGAAGCGCATGTCGGAATATATCACTACAGCTCTGCGGGACACCCGGACCACCAGGTTAGACCCTCTCAGCTCAGACCACAGGTCCCAGTGTACATGTTCATTGCCTAAACACACTTGATCCTTTTTAAAAAACATATATTTTTATTGATTTCAGAGAGAGAGGAAGGGAGAGGGAGAGAAACATCAACGATGAGAGAGAGTCATTGATTGGCTGCTTCCTGCACACACACACCCCCCCATCGAGCCCACAACCCAGCTGTGTGACCTGACAGGGAATCAAACTGTGATCTCCTGAATTATAGGTGGATACTCAACTGCCCTGCCGCACTTGATCCTTAAGTTCCTGCAGCAACCTTTTCTAGCAGGACTACAACTCCCAGCATGCACCAGTTTCCTTCTTTCCCAGACTGTCTACAGATCAGCCCTCCCTGCAGGCATCTATATTACCTCTTCCATGTCAAATTCATTATTCCCCGTCACTTCCCAGGTAGACTCATACACAGCTCTACCTTTAGACACACGTCTGGACAAGTCTTGACTATGTATTATTTTACTTGTTGGCCTTGTTCCATGATCTACAGCACAGTCCTACCTGCTCCCCAAACAATGGGAGCAGTGTGTACTTGCTACCCATGGACTGCAGAGTTCCAGTGTGCAGAGCTTCATTCCCTGCACTGTGTCCCAGGGCAGGGCCACAGGCAAGATGTGCCAGTGGGGAATGGTGTGCTTCCTGATTTTAAGGATCTGAGTGACTCAGTGCTTGGTGGGAAAGGGGTAGTTCAGAAGATTGAGGAGAGTCTATTTTCCTGGGACACACATTCTAATAGGTGGGAGACACAGGTACTCTTCCCAGTGGACCCCAGTCTGAGGGAGACACAAGACCCACACCTGAGGGAAGAACAGGAAGCAGATATCTCCTTCCTCCAAGAAAGATTTGTAGTAAGCCAACAGAGAGGTCGAGGGGTACTGGCTCCCTGGGAGGATGCTGTACCATCAGTCCTCCTGCCACTCCCCACAGACGTTTCTATGACTCAGGAGCCATCATGCTGAGGGAGGAAGCCACGGTCCTCACTGGGATGCTGATAGGCCTGAGCGCCATAGACTTCAGGTGGGGTCTGGGTGTCGGTGGCAGTGGCCCTGGTGGTGGTGGGGTGTCCCCCCGCGAATGTTCACATCCCATCCCCTCATTGCCGCCTCCACCCTTGTGGGTTCTCTGCCCTCAGCTTCTGCCTAAAGGGTGAAGTGCTGGACGGCAAGACCCCCGTGGTCATCGATTACACGCCCTACCTAAAGTTCACGCAGAGGTGAGAAGCCGGACTGCTGCGGTGGGCGCCGGAAGGGGCGGGGGTGGCGGCGGGGGACTGGTGGGCAGGCACCGCGGCCCTCAGTCCAAGGGGGCGGCGGGGGACCCGCGGGCGGCGAGCGGGCGGGTGCCCACGGTTCCCCCCCGCAGCTACGACTACCTGACTGACGAGGAGGAGCGGCACAGCGCCGAGAGCAGCACCAGCGAGGACAACTCGCCCGAGCACCCGTACCTGCCGCTCGTCACCGACGAGGACAGCTGGTACAGCAAGTGGCACAAGATGGAACAGAAGTTCCGCATCGTCTACGCGCAGAAGGTGCGCGCAGAGCGGCGCGGGTGACAGGCAGCCGGGAGGGGCGGGGCGGGGCTGCGGGGACCCTCCTCCCGCCGCCCGGGCTGAGCCGGCGCTCCGCAGGGCTACCTGGAGGAGCTGGTGCGTCTGCGCGAGTCGCAGCTGAAGGACCTGGAGGCGGAGAACCGGCGGCTACAGCTGCAACTGGAGGAAGCGGCGGCGCAGAACCAGCGCGAGAAGCGGGAGCTGGAAGGCGTGATCCTGGAGCTGCAGGAGCAGCTGTGAGCGCCACTGCTGCCCTGAACCCGGCCACCCCGGCCACATCACCCCAGGGAACCCCCACTGCCTCTAACTAACCTCACCTTTCCTGGTACCCATATCCAACTCAACCAACTGCCAGCATCAAACCACTGACCCCATCACCTCTACCCCGAGACCCCCTAGTGACATAACATCCTCAACTAAGATCCTGGGACCCTCCAAAAACCCGCTCCTGACTTCATCCTCAATTACCCAACGTCAGCTAGACTGGCCATCCAACATTATTCCAGGAACCCCAATATGACTCACAAGGACCTCTGTCACTCAACTTTCAACATGATTGAATTATCCCCTCTGATCTGCAACATACGCCCACTGACATCACCCATGGTGACCCCTGACCTCACTCCTACCAACCCTGACCTTTCCCCACTAGGAAAACCTTTCCATCACCCTATGACCTCTCAACATGCTTCCAAATCAAGCCCCCTGCCCCCATTACATATCAAGATTCCTACACTATTTTCCCCTGACTCAGTCACCCAGACTCCCACAACACCCTTTTACTCCCTCTAGCCCTCAACGTGAGTGCACTAATCCCTGTCACCTCTCTGACCCCCAGTACCCTCCACTGATTCCTAGAATCTACCCCACTTATCCTCAGCGTTGTCCCCATTTCTGGTACCCAGGTTTCAATCCTAACCCCTTCCCTCACCCCTTGCTGAGATCCCCTTCCCTGCTTCTGTTCCCTCTCCCAGCCAGCCTGATCCCCCCCTCCCCATCCCAGGACAGGTCTGATCCCTGGTGACCACGCTCCCCTGGCCCAGGGTTCCAAGGAGCTCACCACACCCCTGGTCAACCAATGGCCATCACTGGGAACCCTCAATGGGGCAGAGGGTGTCAGCAATCCCAAGCTCTACCGGAGGTAAGCACTGCCAGGCTCAGCTTGGGCCTGAGTGCTGGTTCCTCTGAGGGAAAAGGGGCATGGGGGGGCGGGCGGTAAGCCTCTGCCTGGACACCAGCTCTCTACTCTGTCACAGACACAGTTTCATGAGCACGGAGCCACTATCAGCTGAAGCCAGTCTGAGTTCAGACTCCCAGCGCCTGGGAGAAGGCAAGCAAGACGAGGAGCCCTGGGGCCCCATCGGTGAGCCCCCCAATGCAGCACCCCAGCATCCCTCCAGGAAGGGCTTGGGCCAGGCCTTGGGGCTTGTAGTCAGGCCCTGGCCAATTCCCTCATTCAGTCAGCCCTTCCAGGTCAGCACAGCAATTAAGAGCGCGGTTTGGGGTGTCAGGTGCAAACCCCAGCTGCGTCTCTTCTGGTTGTGGAGCTTGGTCAATTATTCACATTGCTGAGCCCTTCTCATCTGTACAGTGGGGATGTTGATTAAAGCGATCACCAGTGTTGGCATGTTTTAAGGGCTTAATGGCTTTTTGGTATCGTGACATCCTCAAGGGGTTCAAATTCTCAGGGAGTTCTCTGCCTAATTTGGTCTTTATCTCACGTACTGTGAACTGCTTGCCTGACCCTTGTTTCCCCCTTTTCTTTGGCTGCCAGGAAGCTCAGAGCCAAATTAGTGGCTCCCTTCAAGAGAATGTCCAGGACTTCAACGCATGCATTTTGTGTTGCCCTCCCGTGGCTTCACCTTGGTTTCCCACCCTAGTTTTCCCGGTGCCTGGATGTCATGTCTTTTCTAAAAACCACTGTACTGGATGACCCTAGATCTTCTTTGAGAAAAGGCAGGCTATGGACATGTGACCCTGCCACACTGTTTGTGATTGTCCATGTGTCTGTCTCCCCACCAGACTGTGAGCTCCTTGAGGGCAGGGACTGTGTCTCATCCGTTCTCGGTATCCCCAGTGCTTGGAACAAAACAAGTGCTCACTGTGTGTTTAATAAACGGACAGAGAGGATGAAACTCAGGGGGAGACAGAGACATAAACTGACGATTACAATAGTGCTCCCTGCACTGTGCATGGCATGGGCAGGTGCTTATCAATGTTAATTGAAAGGCAAATACTGTAGAAATTAGTCTCCTGGGAGGGGGGCACTGACGGGCTGCCCCTTCACAGCCTGAGCCCACAACCCCCACACATGCAGACTGGCTGGCCTGGCCTCACCCACCCTCTCTCCCCAGGGAAGGACCCCACGCCCTCCATGCTGGGCCTCTGCGGCTCCTTGGCTTCCATCCCCAGCTGCAAGTCCCTGGCGAGCTTCAAATCCAACGAGTGCCTGGTGAGCGACAGTCCTGAGGGCAGCCCAGCACTGAGTCCCAGCTGAACAGTGTGGGTTGTGCCAGCCCCACCTGCCAGGGCAGAGACACCTGCCACCTTTCCTCAGAGTCCCCCAATCCAGGCCATCTTTCCAGAGAATGCTGCACACCCAGCTAAGGGTCTCTTGGAAAAGAAACCTTTGCTTCTGGTTTTAGCTTCCTGCCCAAGGAAACCAGGGCTGCCAAAGGAAGCCTGCTGGGTAGGAAGGTAGGGTCTCCAAGGCCACAGGAAGTCCTTGGGGAAGTTTGTTCCATTCTTCTGGTGACTCTGATGCCTGGCTGGGTCCCTCCAGGGACTCTCCTTCACCATCTCCCCCACCCTCCTCAGGAGCTGGTGGCCCAGCCTCAGCACCTTCATCTCCCCCACCTCTCCTGTCTGTCCCTGTATTCATCCTCTGGAGTCACTTCTTCCTCAGCCCCCAGTGTAGGGGCTCTGAGGGGATCAGGCAAATAAAAACCAGAGGACTGAGGGAAGCTTTGTCTGTGGGGGCTGGGGCAGGACCCTGTCCTGAGGTTGGCAGAATGTGGCAGAGCTAGTGCTGGGCCCATTACCAACATGATGCCGGATCACACAGAATCAAGTGTGCGTGCAGCAGGAACAGACAGGTCAGAATAGGTCAAGAGTGGGTGACTTTTGTATCAGGTCCACCCAGAGCACGACCCAGACATATAAGTACCCCTTCAACCTGATACTTTTTAAGAACTTGCTCAACTCCAGGCAGAAAAGAGACAACATCCTGAGGGGCAGGAGGGAGGAGACAGGCCCTGGCAGGGCCATTGTCCATCATCCTGCACAATTCAGCTTTGGCCCAAAGGTGCAGACCCTTCCATTAGGCCAAAGCCTCGCAGTGAAGCAACCCTTCCTCCGCTGTCATCACCTAAGTGTGACCTTGAGGAGATGCCTCACCATCCTCCACCCTGGCCCTGAAACTCAGGATATTGCCCATTGACTGCCCCCCTACTCTGGGTCTTGACTAAATTGGGGGATCCTTTATATGGGCATCACCTGGGTGGCCAAACCCTACACCAATCAATATCCCTTCCAGGCCTCCTCTGTGCAAATCATTCACCAAGTTCTGCTTGCCCCAACCCCACTATCCCCTGCCCCTGTAGTCACAGGCAGTGGAGAGAAATTCATCATCTTTACACTCAATGAATTAACAGCAGTGGGTTCAGACTAGCCAGGCCCAGGGTTTTGTGGCCCTTGGAGGCAGGCTCAGCTACCACATACACACACAGGGAAATGGGTGAGAAGGCAGGGGGAGGAGAGAGTTAACAGATTTGGTCTTGAACTTGGGGGGCTGGGAGGAAAAGTAATGATCCTTGGGGCTTCAGATGAGGACGAGCAGGAAAAAAGCTGTCTGAGGGGGCGTGGGTGGGCTGGTACCCCTGGGCTCAGAGCTAAGAGGGAAGAAAAATGAGGCCCCTCCCCTGAGGACAAGGCACTTGGCTCAGTCTCCTCCTATCCCACCCCATCCATGGAAGAGGTGGGGCCCTCATCCCCTAGCTCCTCTCACTGGCCCAGAGGCTGTTCCTGGTTGAGCCTCTGAAAGAAGCTTTTGCCCAACTCGTAGGTGCTGATCATGATGGCACAGGAGGGGGCAGCCTTGATGATCCGTGGGAGGAAGCCTGCAGTAGGAGGGTAAGGGTGGGGTCAGAGGTTGGGTCCCAGAGGCCCCAAGCCCACCAGAGCCTGGACACAGATACTCACCTGCAAAGAGTCCCCTGGTGCCAGACTCGGCCCGAATCCTCCGCAGCAGCAGCCAGGTGGAGTCGGCGTGCAGGGGCGACACTGCAGACACGAAGCACAGCCCAATAAGAACCCATTTGGACCCCCACCTGCCCCTACCCCACACCAGCCAAACCTTTTACCTTTCACAGCCTCCACTGCTCCCAGCGCAACCTGGCGCTGAGTCTTCACCACATCGAAGGGTAGAGTCAGGATGGCAGCCACCTGGTGGGGTATGAGAGGATTCATCTCCATTCCCAGGACCCCATCCCTTGCATCCAGCTGGGGTCTACCAGCCTTATCACCAGGGAAGGTGAGCTTGTTTCTCAACAGGCAGCTAATGCACTGCCATGCAAAGACACCTCTGCCAGCCTCACCCCAGCCCAGTCAACTCACCGTCCCTGAGATGCCTCCAGCCACAAAGCTGATGCCCACTGACGTCTGGTCCTTTGGCCTGAGCCCACTCAGCCAGCTCTTCACCAGCTCATAGTTGAACCAATATAGAGCTTGGGGGCACAGGGTACACACATTAGAGATGGGTAGGGCAGAAGGTTGGGCCCCATACCACCCACCTTCCTCTGATCTATCTTATCTTGTGACAATCTGGCCAAATACCCTGTTTGCTCAGCCCATTTCACAGATGAGATAGGCTCAAAGAAGTTAAGTGACTTCAAGGTCAGTAGTATCAAAGTTGGGACTCGCTGTAGACCTCTTGTGCATCATCCACGGGCTCCCTTACCCCATATCCCCTGCACCCCTGGTGCCTACCTGAAAAGGGTACATCCCGAAGAGCAGTGGGGCCCCAGCCCAGCCACAGTGAGCGCCAACCGCCCTGAGCTACGGCAGCTCGGACACAGGCACCCAACTCCCGGTATGACACATGCTGAGCCTGCAGCTTTGTCCGTATCAGCTCTAGGGGGCTGATCACAGTCACAGTGCCCACTGTGGGGAACAATGGGGAGGGATCAGCTCACAGGTCCTAGTAGCAGCTTGCCCCAGGGTCTGGGAGCCCAAAACATCTCCCCACCCCTAAGTGGGCAGAGAATGGAGCTGGGAGATAGGACTGAGCTCAGGCAGAGGTGGGGTCAAAGGGAGATCAAGGGCCCAGGGCTGTGCTCACAGCGGGCCAGTGCACCAGCCACCATGGGCGCATAGAAGTCAGAGGTGAGGGCTCGGCCACACAGGAAGGCTTTGAGTTGGTCATAGGCCGTGAAGTAGATGGCAGTTGCTGGCACAGTCATCACCCTGGAGGTGTGAAGAGATGTTGGCTAGGATTCCCAAACCTCCCAGGCCTTCCCTGGCCCCACCCAGCCAGCCAACAGGGGAGCAAATCAGCAGAGCACAAGGGAAGGCAACATGCAGGACTAGAGTACTCACAGGGTGGCTGGGAGGCCACTCCACAGGGTCCTGGTGCCCTCGTGTCTCACAATCTTCACAAATGCATCCTGGCAAAGAGGACATCAGCCCAGGGCAGGAAGCATGAACACCAAAAAGGCCTGTGAAGTGGCTAACCCAGGCTGGGCCCCAACCCGATGCCCTCGCCTCTGCTCACAGCCCTGGGTCCCGCTGGGAGGCAGTAGGCCCTCGACTTCACACATGCAATTACCCCTTTGGTTCCAGGTGGACTCCTGTTCACCCTTCAAAACCTCATCAGGGAAGCCTTTCCCAAACTGAAATGGCTGCCCCCCCACATGCTTTGCAGTACCCGTTCTTTCCTGGGTCTGCTGCCCAAGCAATCTGAATCTCTCAGGAATTGACACACCCAGCTGAGGGCACAGGTGCTCCTCACCATAGTGCCAGTGAAGCGAGTGGGATCCTGAAACCAGGTGGCACAGCGGGCACTATTTGGGCACAGGTACAGGGGCTCCAGGACACCATTGCAGTACAGGAGGCACTTCCCTGTGGGTCGGAGAGAGGAAGGCACTGGGGAAGGGGAGGGGACATTAGAATGTCAAGGCCCTGGAACACTGCAAGGAGGTGGTGAGCCCCTGTTCCTGGAAGGCCAGCAGAGGCTGGGGGTCCCTAGGTGGGCATTCTTGTACAGGACAGAAAGCTGGCTGATAGAACCTGGAAGCATGTGCTAGTCCATGGCTGCGGGGCTCACAGGTGCCCTGGGGAGACTGGGACACTCCCTCCCAACCCTCCCGGGATCCCTGTGACTAGGGGCACTCACATTTGGCGTAGGAGAAGCTCCAGAGTCTGGAGGGAGGCATCAGCTCTAAAATACAAGGTAGCCCCTCCAGTTAGGAGAGCCCCCCACCTGCTCCAGGGATCCCATCTCTAGGAAATCCTTGTTTTGCCCGGGCACCACCCCCTATTGGCTCCAGGGTTGGATACTCACCGCTGGTCAATGAGGGGCGCTGAGACTGCAGGCGGACCTTCACCACGTCCAAGGGGGTCACTGAGGGAGAGGGCAGGTCTGAAGACTCCTTTCAAGACTCCACTCCTGACCCCTCCCCTCCAGGACCAAGACATTTTCAATCTCTGTTCTGCCCCAGTCCCCAGCTGCCCTCACCCCACCTCCCAAGATCTTACTGAAGAGGGAGGTGACTACAGCCCCAGCACCTGAGGCCACCATTTGTTGGAGGGGGCTAATGCCCCCAGGATCCTGATCAGCCATCCTGTAGCTCCAATTCTGAAAAACAAAGCTCAGTCAAAGGAGTGCCTGCTCACAACACAGGAATCAGTAGCTGGGGAAAACGCAGGCAGGGCACTTTCGGACTTTACTCTGACCTCTCACCCCATTCACTCACTGAGTACGAATTCAAGTGAGCCTCACAAGAACCTTTTAAAGCAGTTATTGTCATCACTTTGCCAGTGGGGAAACAGGCTCAGAAAAGTGAGGTGACTTGCCCAAGGTCACTCTGGGAGTAGTTAAGAAGGAAGCTGGGACAGTCGCTGTTAGCTTAATGTGCAATAGAGGCCACTGCCATTTCCTCCGCCTCAACACACAGGCACCTCCTAGTGCTTGGCCCCCGAGTTCCAAAGATCAAAGAGCCTTACCCGCCCCCCCCCCAAAGCTCCCTATTCCAGCCCCCAGCCCCGAGGCGGCACAGGCAAGCCCCAAGTCACCGAGGGTGGAGAGGTGGGACCGGGCAGTGAGAGAAATGTGTAAACAAATCTACTTGTGCCGAAGGGTCCCTCCGCTCTCTTCCAACTGCAGGCTGGGCGCCCGGCCATCCTCCGCACTCCATCCCCAGCAGGAGGGGCCAGGCCTGGGGCGAGGATGAGGACAATCTCTGCGCTCTCTCTCCCCAAAATTACAGGCGAGAGATTCAACCCAGAGGGCGAGAAGTAGGGATGGGGAAACAGGATCTGTCCTCGCCCCTCGGCGACACTCCCCGCCCCGGCCCCGAGCGAAGAGGGCTCCGGGTGAAGGCGACTTGGTGGACTCAATGGCCCGCAACTCCGCGCCCCCAGCCCAGCCCCCGTTCAGGCTCCCCGGGACCCCCAGAGACCCGACTGAGGCCTCTAACCCTAGCCGGACCCTTAGTCCCTGTCCCGCCCCGCCCACCTGGCTCTAGGATGGTACGTGAGCTGCGCGGCGCCCGGGGTCGGGCGGGCCCATAGCGGGTCCGCGACCGGTGCGGGGACCGCGCGCGTTCGCCTCGCTCCAAGGCCGACAAGGAAGGCCGGCGGCCCGCCCCGCCCCCGTACCACGCCATGAGGCCCCGCCCCCAAGGGCCGACGAGCCGCACGCCCGGAGTGACGCCAGCCCCGCCCACTCAAGGCCTCCTGTGGGACTAGCTGAACCCTTTTCCCCACAAGTCCCTCATACCCCACTAGGCCTGCGAGCCAAGGCTACGGGTCTCCTTGTCGCACGTGACCTGTCGGCAACACCGCATTCTCACAACCTTCACCCCCTAGTCCCCCCGGCCGAGCACTGCACCGGGAATCCCAGCTTAGTCTGCGCGGTGGCGGGGGTGGGGGGTGGGGGGGGGTTGCATCAATATCAAAGCCACGGACAATCGGAGAGTGATGGCAAACACCCATCAGGCTGGGTTTTTACAATTTCAGGTGGACTGCATCAGACAGGAATTAGCATCGTTCCCATTTTACAGATAATCGACTGAGGCTCGGCTCCAAAACCACTTGACAGACTGTAGGATGCCGTGCGCTTGTACGCAGTGGGATTAGACAAGCTGGGCAAAGAAAAGGTTGGTCCGGAAGCCCAGGAACCCCTGGCTTAACCTGGGCTCTGTCCCACATCCGCGTGACCTTGGGCATTTCAACCCTCTCTGGCCTCGGGGGTCCTCCTTCGCACAAGAGAGGATGAATAGGGAGAAGAGGACCAACATTTTTGTATTGGTTACTCTCACACCGTTATTTCTTCAAAGTCTCGAAACTTTTATAAGTAGATTATTATTCACTCCATTTCACAGATGATGAAACTGAGGCTCAAAGTTCAGAGCTCGGAATTGGAACTGGCCAGGTACTTATGCTGCCGCCCCAGGGCTTAAGTCCTACGCTGACATCTCTGATCCCACTCCTCAGGGAGACATATTTCTCTCCTGGGCCATCCTGCCGCCGCTGAGACCCACCACTAGCCTCGTCTTTAAAACTTTTGTTCTAACAACGAAAAAAAAAAAAACCAACACGCGGTATGAGACTGCGCCTTTAAGAAGGGTAGGCCGCGACTTTGACGTAAATTGCCTCCCCGCCCCTCACTCCTAGAAATGGTAGCTTCCAGCCGGCGCACGCGGGGTTAGCACGTGGATCCCAAGGGGCCAACCGTCAGCTTTCCCTGAGAAAAGGCTTTGCCACTGCCCACAGCTAGGAAGCCCTAATCAGGGGGCGTGGAGAGTGCAATCAGTGACGTGTGCATTGGCTGCTGGTCTCCGGGGCGGAGAGAAGGCGCCCTTCCCATTTCCTTCCCAAACCAAGCTGAAGTCTGAAATGACACAAAATCATTTTATAAACTGTTGGTTTTGGTGAAAACCCATCTTCTATTAAGGTCCTTTACGGCCTCAAAATTATGATTTACAGTTTCACAACCACCAGCCAAGAAATTACTCTCCCCATTTTACAGAGGAGGAAACTGAAGTCCTCGCTGAAATGACTCCAGTGTGATGAACTCAGGTTTCTCCCGTGCAATTTCCCACTTTACAAAGGAAAAAAACAAGAGCCCCCCAGAGGTCAAGTCGCACCAAAGTCACTCAAATGAAAGAGCCGGAATTCAAATCCCCACCCGCCTGAGGCCAGAGGAGCTCCCACCCCACTTTATTCTCAACCCAGCGCTCTGAAACCTGCAGTGACCTGCTCATCTGTGTCATCTACTCAGGCCTCAGGCCCCAAGAACTCCAAGAAATACAGCGTGTGCCTGGCGGCACCACTCTTCTGCCTCAAGATCGGAGCACCTGGGAGGCAGGGATCTGGCTCCAATTTCCTCCTGCAGCAGCTGTGCGACCTCTAGCAAGTATCTTACTGCCTCTAAGCCTTAGTTTCCCCAATTATAAAACAAGCTGATGGGGATAATAATGCACTTACTTCACGGGAATTATGTGAGGATTTAATGACTTAATAGCTGTAAAGTTCTTAGACCATTATCTGGCAGGTGGCAAGCATTCAAGGACTATTGTCTTCATTATTATTGATTGCCTCCCAGAACCTGTGGCACAGAAAGTTCTGGAAAGGGCCTTTGGAGCAACCAGTTTCTATTTCTGACCCTACCTCTACCTCCAAAGGCAGGCACAGATAGTTAACACTCCTTACACTCCTTCCTTCCCAGAAGTGAAGCCATCAGGGACCCAGAGGGGAGCAGATCACAGTCCCTTCCTCCCCCCCAGGTAAATGCTTTGAGGCTGAGAAACCTTGGGGCATCATTGGTCTAACCAAAGCCCAGTGTGGTGGCAGCAGCCTGGGCAGGCAGGAGAAGTTACCCATGGGTGACTAAACCTCATGAGCTGGGGAGGCATTTCCCAAGAATGATCATGGTGGCTGCAGGGCGCATCAGGAGCCTTGAGACGCCCATGAAAGTCTAGAGCCCCGGCTAGACTTGCCTGCCCAGAGGAGCAAGCCTGGAGCCCTGAGGAGGAGGCCACTGTCCTGGCTGACTTGGCTACAGTTAACCCTGACCCCACACCCAATGGTCCTTCCAGAGTTATCACGTGGCCCCATGTGGCCATCACTGGCTTCCTCATCAGATGGAAAAACAGAACCTCCTTTCAACTGTAAAAGGGGAGAAAATGGTACCAGCTCCAGGGGTTGTAGCGGGGACCGATGGACCAGTCCTTGCCTAGCACTGGGAGAGCAGCATAAACAGAAGGCAGTATCCCCTCCAGCTTGCATCCTCGGGCCTAGGAAGATATTTATGGGGCTCAGGTCCCTCCTGCGGATCCCACCAACACCTCTGAGTTCAAGGCCAGCACTGTCCCCACCCAGAGCTGCCTCTCTAGAGGCAGGACCAGGGGCTTGGGGACCACTGAGCCTAAGAGGAGAAATCCGAACTCCACACTCACAGCTAAATGCCAAGCCAGGTTTTGGCAGGGAGGGGGCAGGGGTAGAGAAGACTTTACTGGGACGACTGGAGAAAATTGAATGAGGCCTATACAGTAGACATTGCTTTATCAATGTTAAATTTCTTATCACCATGCTGTGGTTTTGTAGGAGAACTTCCTTGTTCTTAGAAAATGCACACTGAAATGTTTAGGGCTGAATGTCTACAACTTAGTCTCAAATGGTTCCAAAAAAAAAGAAGAAGAAGAAGAAAGAAAGAAAGAAAGAAAGAAAGAAAGAAAGAAAGAAAGAAAGAAAGAAAGAAAGAAAGAAAGGAGGGAGGGAGGGAGGGAGGGAGGGAGGGAGGGAGGGAGGGAGGGAGGGAGGGAGGGAGGAAGGAAGGAAGGAAGGAAGGAAGGAAGGAAGGAAGGAAGGAAGGAAGGAAGGAGGGAGGGGAAAGAAAGAAGAAAGAAAGAAAGAAAGAAAGAAAGAAAGAAAGAAAGAAAGAAAGAAAGAAAGAAAAGAAAGAGAAAGAAAAGAAAAGAAAAGAAAGACCCAATGTAGCAAATTGTGAATAACTGGTGAGTCAAGGTGAAGGGTATATGGTGCTACGTTTTCTGAAGTTTTTAAAGTTTTCAAAATTAAAAAGTTGGTGGGATAGGGATTTCCCCCTCTGAAATACACATGTGTGTATTACTTATAGAATCAGAAGAGCAACAAAGCTGTCTTTTTTTGAAGGTTAAAGAAAATAAATAATGTAATTGCCAGGATCAACCTATCTAGGGAAGGGCCTTTCTACCCTCCCTTCACCCATGGCCTGAGAAGGTGGGTTGGGGAGTTTCTGGACACCCAAGGCTTTACTGGGGGGACCTTGGGTGTGGTCTGAGGAGGTGACCCTCAGAGGGGAAGGATCCTGGTTAACATTTTCTGGAATTGACATCCCTCCGCCACTCCAGCCTGACTCCTAGAGCTCTGGGAACAGCTTTCTCCTGCTCTGCTGGGGGACTATAGGTTAATCTACCTGCGTGGAAGGTAATTTCTGGCCGCAACTATCAAAATTCCGACTGTGCAACAGCCAGGCCGCTTCTCAGAATTCTCCACCCATCTGCTTACACAGGTTCGTGCTGCTTTTTAACAGCAGAATGCTATGGAAGGGGAGCAGCACTTCATATGATGGAATACTACACAGCCTTGAAAGGGATGCAGGTCTCCACATCATGATGGAACACAGTCTCAAGGGTAGAATTAAATTAAAAAGCAGAGCACTGGAGAAAGCGCCAGGCAGTTGTTCTAGACAGGAGCGCTCCCGCCCCCTAGGGGACATTTTGGAAATTGATGAGGTCGTTTGTGGTGTTCAAAAGATTGGGGACCCTGGCCTTTGGCAGATGGCAGGATAGGAATGCTAAATATCCTATAACGTGTAGGACAGCCTGACACATCAAGGAATTGTCCTGTACATCTCCCAACTTTCCCCTGTCTTTCTGGACAATTACATACATGAGAAATCTGTTCACTACCTGACCTGGGAGCTAGTTCTATTTCACCCACATCTTTTTTGAATGGTTTTAAAATACATTAAATTTTCCAAGAATAAAATTACCATGCACTCCTAGGGAAGATTTGGCTTCGTCTCCATTACAACTTTATGGAGTCTCATTCACAGTTTTAGAAAATTCTGTCCCCATGACCACCTAGCCTGTGAGAGCATGAGTCTCCATCATTTATGGTTCTGGTTTTCCAACGCCAGTGAGTCGTGTGCATTTGTAAGCTTCTGTTCTCTCGTGGGGTTGAGCCTGAGCTTTCACATATAGAAATACATATTATTTTATTCTAAATTGCTTTCTTTTTATTTTTCCTCTATATTACTTTATACAGTATGTTACGTGTGAAACACTTTAGTATATTATATGTATACTATAATCTAAGTATTACATACTATGTGAAGTTTATACAGATGTCTAAAAACATTTTGCATAGGAAAATTATATTGTCTATGAATTTCATTTCTAAAAATTTATGAAAGGAGAGCATATAAAATGCTCAAAAAGGACAATGAGCTCCCCAAGCACTATCCAGTCCCATGCAGTGTCCTTGCCTCTGGGGAATGCAGGTTCTGCTTGTTAGTTTGACCAAGGCTGCCTGGAGCATGTTGGCCACCTGACCATGTGGCCATGCCAAGGCTGAGCCCCGGTCACGGTGATCCAAACTGAGGAGGAGCTGTCCCAGCTGGGCCTGGACCAAAGGCTTGGCTCTCTCTCTGCCTCTGTCTCTCTCTCTTCTGATTTGTTGAACATTTCTTTCGTGTGTGTTTTTCTTTTTATTTTCAAGTGTTTGATTGTGTGCCAAATACTGTTGTAGGCACTTGGAGACAGCAAGGAACAAGCCACATAAGGGCCCTGCTCACACTTTGTAGTGCAGGAGACACAAACAAATGAGTAACTAAGACAATCGCAGACAGCAATGACATCTGTGAGGCCAAGAGAACAGGCCACGTGATGAGAAGGCTGAGATGGCCTGAAAAAGAGAGAACGAGGGGTCAAGGAACATGGCTGGAGATTCACCCAAGGTGAAGGCCAAGGGAGGGCGGAGCAGGCTGGGAGGAAAGGAGGTGCTCAGATGAAGGGCTGGATGTCACGGTAACTTACACTGAAGGAATAGTGTGATGGTTGCAAACGCAGGCTCTGGGCCAGCCCTGGATTCAAGTTCTGCCTTCATGCCTTTTTAACTGCGTGCCCTCAGGAAAGCTGCTTAACCTCTCTGAGTCTTACCGCTTTCATTGTAAGACAGGGTAATAACTGTACTTACCTGGCAGGTTGTGTTACAGATTACAAGAGAACTTAGTACCGAACCTGGCACACTGTGAATCTTAAACATTAGCAGGACCCACTGTTTCATTTAAAAAACCCACTTTTTTATTTTGACTTTTTTTTAAGATTGCATTTCCATTTACTTATTTTTAATTAAAAAAAAAAAATGTCCTTATTGACTTCAGAGAGAGAGAGAGAGAAACATCAATGATGAGAGAGTCATTGAGCGGCTGCCTCCTGCGCGCCCTCCACCGGCAGGGATCAAGGCCGCAGCCCGGGCATGTGCCCTGACCAGGAATCGAACCGTGACCTCCTGGTTCATAGGTCAGTCAACCATCAACCACTTAGCTGCGCTGGCCTGGCAGGACCCACTTTTTTAAAACACAGAAATCAAGTAAACTAGCAGCCACCCTATTATAAGAGACTCAATTAACGTCTCCTAAAGTGCATTTGAATACAGATTTCCCTGTTGACTTGTTGGGGGAACTTGTCTCCTTTCTGGGCCTCAGTTTCTTCATCTTTAAAATGGAAAGAATAATATTTCTGGTCCTATTCCCTTCCAGGACTGCTGAAAGCTTTAGGTTTAGAGAAGGAGATTTGTGACGGGGAAAGGGTGCCTCAGTGGGCAGTTTCTTCCTCCCCTCCCACCCTCCTCACAGCTGCCTCCTCTCTGCTCCTCCCCGGGCTCCTGGAGGTGACTCTGACCTGACCTCAGGCTGGGTGGGGAGGGCGGTCCCCTCACCTAAGCCCTGGCCCAGTGCTTCAGAGACAGATCATTAGATTAACAAGAGGAACCCCTTTGATGTCCTAAAAAGAATTCCTCCTGTTTTTAAATGCGCCAGTTTACAAGGTCTCTTCACATCTATCCTCCCACTTGAACACCCCATGACTGTGCAGAGGGCATGTGGGAGTTACTGTATACCGATTTCACAGATGAGGAAACTATATCTCGGAGGAGTTAAGTGACTTGTCCAAGTGCCTTGGAGCAGACATCTCCTGACCCATAGGGGGCCTGCATGGAGAAAGGCCAGGGAACCTCAAAGTGGGCTGGGAGAGAGGACGGGACCGAGCTGCTGTGAGCAGTCAGTGGAGCCTGGGAGCCTGGTGTTGTCGGCGAAAGCTCTGGGGCCTGATTGATTTGGACTCAGTTACAACACCACTGCTTAGCAGCTGGGAGACAAGACCCTCAGCGTCTCCTGCATCTGGGAAATGGAGATAATACTCTGCAGCGTTATAGGACTCAGTGATGTGTACAGAGGAGGCACACAAAACATCGTCCTGATTCAGCTCTTTAACGTCCCAGCTCCAAGGATCAACAAGTAGTGCCCACTACCCAAGCTGTCCTTCCCTTTCCATGGCCCAACCTGTCTGCTGCTGCCCTTGACAAAAGCTGGGCTCCAACTTCTGTGGTCCACCAGCAATGTAGCAACTGCTTAGGGACATAGCTGCCCTCAGGGGATTCTCAAGTTCAGAAAAGGACCAGGAGGCATGACACTGGCCATGACACTGACCCACCCCTCCCAAGCCTTCCAGGACCAGTGGCCAACCCTTCCAGGGGAGGGACAGGGTGTCCTTACCTGTGGGCCCAGGGCCTGCACCCTGGAAGAGCTTGGGACATATCTGTGAGACCTGAGCCCTTGTCATGGGTTTGGCTGAGTTTTCTTTTTTTCACGCTAGTGGGGTCAGATTTTATATAATCGATTTTGTAAATTTTAATAGAAAAATGAATTCCTTAGTTCTGAGTAAATGCAATTTGGTTGTCAAAATTCTTTCCAATATAGGAGTGATGGAGAAGGTGGTGACAGTTTATCGAGGAAAGATGGTGTCCCTGACGCTACATGGACACGTTAGCACAGCCAGCGTTCCTGAACACCCCGGTAGGTCATTACGGCCACTTCATTTCACAGATGAAGGCATTTAGGGTCAAAGAACAAGCCAAAGTCACCCAGCTGGTAAGAGGCAGAGCTGGAATTTGAGATGAGCAGGCAATGACAGGGTCCCGCTGCTCAGATCCCAGCCCATTGTCCAGGTTTCTAGGAAAGAGCTGACTCCCGTCCCCTGCCATCTGCCACCTGCCACCTGCCTGTCCCGGAGGCCACTCAGGCTTCCTGGAGACTCACTGGGAAGTTCTTCAGATCACCCACTGCTCTCACAATAGGAAACTGAAACTTTAACCCTGCAAAATGCTGTCTCTCTCCTGTAGGGGGCAGACGCTCCCACATCTGGATGGGAGAAATCAGCCAGACCCATCCTACCCCCGTCGCCCCGAACCTGACCCCGTCCCTGAGGGATCCATCCTCCTGCTGCCACCTCGGCCCTTGTCTGGCTAAGGGAGGGGCCTGGTGGTTCCAGTGTGAGGGAGTCTACACAGGTGTCTGAGATGGACCAGCTGCCAATTGCCCCCGGTGGCCAGAATTCTGGACATCAGGCCAGCAGAGTGGGACCGGGTGCAGCCACATGGGGGACCCAGGTGGGTTTCTGGGAGGAGGGACATGTATGCCAGGGCTAGGGAGGAGAGGGCAAGGTGGGCCGAGGGGCAGGTGGGCAACATCCCAGGTTAAGGGGTGTGTGGGGGGCGTTGCTGGGAAGGCCCAAGGGAAGGAATCACCACAATGGTGGCAGATTTGTTTTTTTGAGCACTGTAGGGGAGCTCAGAGATGCAATATGTCTCCAGCAGCGAAGGCATCTGGGAAATGTTGGACTCTCTGTTTAACCTTCGGTGGCTGTTTAACTCTCTGTAGGTTCAGGTTTGGCTTAGGACCCAGAAAGCCAGAATGCCTCCCAAAGATAAAGGTCAGGCCCTGGGAAGGAGGTCAGTGATGTGTAGTGTGTAGAAAACTGCCTGAGGCTCTCTGTTAATTTAGACATGCATTGTTCTTTCTGGTGGTCTATGTGATTTCCCACCATATGCTTTTACTATTAACCTCCTATAAGAAAGAGCCCCTGGCCCTGGCTGGTGTGGGTCAGTGGTTAGAGCACTGGCCTGGGCCCTGAAGGGTCCCTGGTTCAATTCCTGGTCAAGGGCACATACCTGGGTTGCAGGTTTGATCCCTAGCTCAGTCAGGGCACGTGGGGGAGGCAACCAAATGATGTGTCTCTCTCACATCGATGTTTCTCTCTCACTCCTGCTCCCACCCTCCTTCCACTCTCTCTAAAAAAAAATTAAAATTCAATGGAAAAAATATCCTAGGGTGAAGATTAACAAAACAGAGAGAGAGAGAGGGAGGGAGAGGGAGAGAGAGAGAGGGAGAGAGAGAGAGAGAGAGAGAGAGACCCTGTCCTGGGGGGGGGGTGGATTCATTTCCAGCTGGCCACCACTGGGAGCAAGCAGTTGCTTTACCCAGGTATGTAAGTTCCTTCTATTAAAGCTCTTATGAATTTTTAATAAGGCTACATGTCAGTTCTTTGGAACTGGTCCTGAATTTAGACTTTTGGGGCTTTCCCCTAACAAGTGCGTACTTGTCTCAGGTCCTGTGCAAGGGGCTCCCAGGCATTACCTCATTCTGTGGAGGGGAGGGCCTCGCTGTCAGTGTCCCCCGTGTACAGATCAGGACAGTGAGGCAGGGAGGTAAGTCAAGTCACACAGCTTGTAAGAGGAAGAGGGACCAAGAGGAGTTTCCTCACCAGCACCAGGTTCCTCGTTGCAAACGAAGGGGTTCAGCTAGACTAGGGGCCCTCAGACCTGCACGTCAGATCCCCTGCGCCTACAGATGCTCCCAGGTGGTTCCAGCCAGTATCTGAGGCTGAGAAGCCTGGGCCGGAGGATTCCCTGAAGGCCCCTCCAGCCAGGGCCTCAGCAAAGCCAGGAGAACCCTTCCCCTCCCAGGCTTCTCCAACCTGCCTTCCCCTTCCCCGTACACCCTCCCCTTCCCCTCCACTCCCACCCCGCCTTCCAAACCCGCAGCTGGATTTAAAGAGACCTGCATCCAGCCTTACTTGACCTGCAGAGGGCCGTGGCCCTGCCCCCAGGGGTAGGTGGAGTGGCCGCGGCTCTCTGTAGACTCTGAATCTCCCCGCTGGCGGGAGCAGGGCAGTGCTCGCTCAGCCTGGATGGACGCACTGAGGCCAAAGCCCAAAGAATTCTCATCCGCACAGAGGTTTAGAGATGCAAGGGGCGCTCACAGAAGAAACTGTTTAAAGGTTAGAAAGTGGATGTCTAGAGTAGGAAATGAGAGAGGACAGGAGTGCTACTTTATGTTATAATTTGCCTAAAATTTATTTGCATGCCATACTTTGGAAAAATAGTAATTGATTCAAAACAAAACAAAACAAAAACAATAACAAAGAAGGTGGCAAAAATAGTAATTGACTCAGAAACAATAACAAAGAAGGTGGCCTGACCAATGGCACTGGAAAATTTCAGTCTCTGCTGGGACAGGAACCCAGGTCTCCTGACTTTATCTACTATCTCTGTTGCCAAATATCCCTCCACAGCCTCAGGCCCAGACACTGGCCTGTTTCCAACTCCCCTCCCACCCGACAGACTGGAGGGCCTACCCAGCCCCACCGACAGCAGTCTGGTGACTGGTGATGAGGGCAGGCGCCTCAGGAACTGGGGCAACAGTTGCTCAGCCCAAGGTGACTCAGGCAGAAAGGGGAAGGAGTAGGTATATGGGAGGGAGAGGCTGTTTCCATGTCCCCGCTCCAACCTTAGTCTCAGGGCTACCAGATTTAGCAAATAAAAATACCAGATGTCCAGTTAAATTTGAATTTGAGATACACAATGAGTAATTTTTAAGTGTAAGTATGTCTCCAATATCGCATGAGGCATTCTTATACTAAAAAAATTTCTATTCTGAAATTCAAATTTAACTGGCCATC
The DNA here is from genome assembly GCF_964146895.1 of Miniopterus schreibersii. NCBI lineage: Eukaryota > Metazoa > Chordata > Mammalia > Chiroptera > Miniopteridae > Miniopterus > Miniopterus schreibersii. Next base: position 24,170,050 of record NC_138116.1, read on the forward strand.
CTATGTTTTATCTGACAACTCATGATCTCAGGGGGAAAAGCCCCCATGCTGAGGCAGTTATAACTCATCTATGGGGGCAGAACAGTAACTCTGAATGAAGAAAACTCTGAAGGACGATTGGCAGAAACAGGGGGAGGCTGAGAGAAGTGGGGGGAGGAAGAGAGAGGGGAGCTCCCCAACCCTTTATCCAGACTACCACCTCTGAAAGCAATGCTGGGGCTTCTCTAGAGGAACCTCTTAGCCAGAGGGACACATCCAGGGGCCTCTCCATGCCAGGCTCCTGAGTGGGACCTCCTGTCACTTGTGGTGCCTCGACCAGCACAGGGCTGGCATCTGAGGTCCAGTCCAGCTGGGGCTGCAGCAAGAATAGAAATGGGCCGGGAAGAACATATTTGTAAGTTCTTAAATAGGGGTGAGGGAAAGGCAGACGCCACAAAGGAAAATCTTGATTGCTAGATTTCAGATGACATAACAGTAACCCAGCCGTTGACTACAAAAGTTGTCATAAACAAAGATACAAGACAAATGACATCTGCAACATATACAATATCCAGAATGCGTAATGAGCTCCCACAGTTCAACAAGAAAAAGACAAACTCTGTAGAAAAATGAACACAGGATGATGAGATCGTTTTCTCTGTCAACTTGGAGGATGCTTTTGGATGAGATTAATATCAACGAATTCTGTCTAAAGCAGATTGCCCACCATAATGTGGTGGGCCATCTCCAATTAGTGGAAGGCCAGGATAGAAAAAAAGGCTGGCCTTTCCAAGCAAGAGGGATGTCTTCAGCTACTGCTTTTGGCACTGGAAAAATCTCACAGCCTATGCTGGGACAGGAACCCAGTTCTCCTGACTTTTCTGCATTTATCTGAAATTTGGACTTTATCTGCACCATCTGCTCGCCTGAATCTCCAGCCTGCTGGTTTTGGACTTGCTAACTTCCATAATCATGTGAGTCAATTCCTTTGAGTAAGTCTCTTTCTATGTACAGAGCAATTGATTCTGCTTCTCTGGAGAACCCTGACTAATACAGATAAGAACAGGCAATTCATAGAAGAAATACATAAGCAGAATAAATTACGCACAAATACTCAGCTTCCCTAGAGATCAAGGAGATGCAGATAAAACAACTGGGAAATATCTTCTGTCGTAAGACTGGCAAAAAAAAAATTAAACTGGCATATCCAATGTTGGTGAGTATATGGGAAATAAGTTCACCCAAATACCATGACTGTAGTGTAAATTGGAAAAGTTTAAAGGCAATTTGTCATTAACATTTCAAATGTGCAGATCCTTTCCCCAGCAATGTTACATTTAAGAATTTAACCTCACAAATATGCATTGCATAATTATTTTTAACTTTTAAAAATTGGAAACACATAAAAGCTCATTGCATGAGACTGGTTAGTAAACCATGTGACATTTATAGCGTGAAATACTTGGCAACTAGTCAAAAGAAAACTAATAAAGAAACAAATAAATGGAAAGACATCCTGTGTTCACAGATAGGGAGACTTAATATTGTTAAGATGGCAAAACATCCCAACTTGATCTACAGATTCAGTGCATTCCTATCAAAATCTCAGCTGTCTTCTTTGCAGAGACTGATCCTAAAATTCACATAGAAATGTGAGGGACTCAGAATAATAATAATAAAAAATCTTGAAAAAGAAGTTGGAGGACTCCCACTTCTCCCAATTTCAAAACTTGCTCCGAAGCTATAGTAATCAAGACAGTGTGGGACTGACACAAGGACAGACACATAGTTTAATGGAATAGAATCAAGAGTCAGAAATAAATCCTCACATTTGCAGTCAATTTATTTTGTCAAAATTAAAAATCACAAGGCCTGGTTAAAGGGGGCTGGAAGGGTTCAGGAATAGGGCAACTCTTTTTGTTACTCTGGAAATTTGGCTTTTTTTTGGCTTCCCTGATGGCAAAATGATTCTCCCTCCTTAAAAGCAAAAGGCAGAGGGAGAGAGATTCCTGAATTGGGGGGTGTAAGGACACTGGAGTGTTTCTTGAGGAACAGGGAGAGGTTCTGCAGTCTTTGGAGCACCTGCACTCTCTCCACAGAAGTGGAGGTTCACTGCATCTGTTTTCACAAGCTGTTAAGTAAGTATATTTTACATTTCTCTGCCATAGTAATCAGAGTGGCTGCCTATGATTCCAATTTTTCTGAATGCTCAGGCTCATACCCTGACTACTATTTACTATCCTTTAAGAGTTATGCCCATATGGCCCATCCAGTCATCCAGAACTGTTTGTCCTACATTCAATGTTCCCAGGATGTTGGGCTTCAGTTTGCTTTTTGCAATTATCCCTACCGAATGCTCTTAATCCTTGCTAAACTCAAAGTGACTGCTTCTAGAAACTCCAACACACACATCCCCTGATCTTTCTATAATCTACTGGTGCTGGGAAATCGGATGACATTTATGTAAAATATATGAAATAAGAGAAAAGAGGCCCTGTGTGAGGAAAACTTTGAGCTCTTTCATGGAAAAGTTTATGATCCTTTAGAGAGGGTTTCTCAGTCTCAGCACTACTGACATTTGGGGCAAAATAATCTTTGTTGGGGGGGGGGGCTGTCCTGTGCTTTGTAAGATGTTAAGAGGCATCCCTGGCATCTGCCCACTAGATGCCAATAGCACTTCCCCCCAGTTGTGACAACCCAGAATGTCTCTACACACTGCCAAATGTCCCTGGTGGGCAAATCACCCCTTTAAGAATTTTGAGGTACAGTCATCCCTCAGTACCAGCTGGGAAATTGGTTCCAGAATCCCCCACAGATACCAAAATTCATGGATGCTCAAGTCCCTTATATAAAAGGGTGTAGTGTTTGCATTTAGCCTATGCACATCCTCCTGTATACTTTATTATTATTTTTAAATATATCTTTATTGATTTCAGAGAGAGGAAAGAAGAGGGAGAGAGAGAGAGACAGAAACATTAATGATGAGAGAGTCATTGATCGAGCCCGCAACCCGGGCATGTGCCCTGACTGGGAATTGAACGCTGATCGCCTGGATCCTAGTTCGACACTCAACCGCTGAGCCACGCCCGGCCCAGCCCTCCTGTATACTTTAAATCATCTCTGATTACTTCTCATACCTAATACAATGTAAATGCTATGTAAATAGTTGTTATACTGCACTGTTTAGGGAATAATAAGAAAAAGAATCTGTACCTGTTCAGCACAGATGCCACCATCATAGGTATAACCACATAGTACATACCAGGAACATTTTTTCAAATATTTTTGATCTGCAGTTGGTTGGACCCATGAAATACGGAACCCATAGATACAGAGGGTAGACTTGTTCCAGTCACTCTAGTTTTTCTTTTTTCTTCTGGTTTTGTGTAGTTGTGATTAATAGGTTCATTTACTGATCTCCCTAATATTTTATTAAAATTATGTATGTGCGTGTGCATGCGCATGCTTTGTCAACAGAGGCATAAGCTGTACCCCCTTGCCTCAGGACACACGGGAAGGTAAATATGCACACATGTCACCAGCGTGCAGAACAGTCCCAGTTCTCAGTAGGAGACTTACCCACTGTCTGGACCCTCACGAGCCCCAGGCTGAGCACCACTGCCACGCAGTCCCTCAACCCTGCCACTCCTTCCTTACCCAGGCTTGGATTTGCCCCTACCCCTGCCTCACCCTCAGCTCAAGCTCTTCACTTAGCCTACAGGGCTCTCCAACCCTTCTTCCAAGGCTCAGCAACAAGCTTTCCCTGGGCCTCTCTCTCCTGGTGAGTCTCCCATCACCCGTCTCTGTCCGGGCCAGGCCCTTTGGCACTGAGCAGTCTGGCTCCTATTTTTTGCTAATCTGTTTTGTGCAATACATTTTCCTCTCCTCACCAGCCACGTCGATTCCTGGAAGGCAGTGCCATCTGAAAGGACAAAGCCATTTCCACTACGACCCCATCCCCTTGCCGGGCCTTGTACCAGGCACCCAGCAGCTCCTCAAGCCCCACTATTCTGAATTTGGCACTCAGTCCTTGCCCAAGTCTGCCCTTTCCATCCGGTTTCCTAATGCTCTTTCCAACCCACCCACCCCCAGTCCAGCCACTTCTCCCACCTGCGTTAAAATCTATTCAGCTCAAAAAAGTGTCCCCAAGGTGGAATTAACTCTCGTCTTCCCGCCTAGAGCTAATCTACTACCTTTTCCCTACACACATCCGTGCACTTGGCACACGACCATGTACCTTACATTAGATAGAATCGGAGTCCGCCTCCCTCCGACACCCATCCCCGCTGTGAGCACCCTGAGGAGGGGCCTGAGGGCTGTTTATTCTTCCCCTCACAACTCCCTTTCCACCCAAAGTTTAATCAGAGTTTGTTGAATACACTGGAAACAGGATGCACAAGGGTCCCAGATCCAGAAGCGGACATCCTACAAACGCCCTTAAACGCTCACTCTAAGGGGCAACTCCTTCGGCTGTCAGGGTCCCCAGACGGGCGCCGCCCCACCTCGCGCAAACTACCGGACGCCCGCACGAGGCCGAGAGCAAGCCAGGACACCCGTCACGTGATTCTCCAGTCACATGATCCCTGGAAAAGGCGGGGGGAGGAGGAGAGAGGCGGGGAGGGAGGAGAGTGAATTGAGTAGAAAAGCAGCGCAGCATTCCAGGCTGGCCCCGCCTCTACGCCGAGGAGTAGCCAACGGGAGCTGGAGAGCCCGGACGCCTGGCCAATGGAAACCGAGGTGGGCGGGCCATCACGCTGCCAGGCCCGGGTCCCTGAGCCGCCGGGCCGCTGCTCCTCCAGCGAGCGCGGAGCGGGACGCAGGTAAGGAGGTCGGCCGCGCAGAGCTCTCGCTTCCCCTTTCCCAAGGGCCCGGCCACGGGGACGTGGGGGCTTGAGGATCCTCCGGAGTTTCTTTCGGGAGGCAAGAGAAGACTCGCTTAGAGAATCTTCTTTGGGGGTTTGCGATGCACTTGGAGGGAGCTTTATGAAGGGTGGCAATCTAAGCAGAATGGCAGTGATCCTCATTGGAAGGGACGCTCTGCCTCTACCTTCTAGCGTCCCCGGAAGCTGCGGCCCCTTCCCCCAAGCAGGGACCACTCTGTTTTTGAGTCGGCTCCGCCCCCCGCGCCTGGTGGTGGTGGTGGTGGTGGCGGTAGGTAGTCCCCGCGCGGCTGGGAACGGGAGAGGCGCCCGCCCTGGTCCCCGAGCTCAGAGGGCTGGAAGTGGGACTTGAGACCCTGGTCTCCTCAAAGGACTTGGGAGTGGTTGTGTCTGGCTCTCCCTCGCTTCCTTTCTTGCGCGTTGGGACAAGCTAACTTCCGCTTTTCCCGGCCACATTTTCCCCCCTGGCTTAGGCTCCTCGCAGTTGGGTTGGTTCAAATGCTGGGAATCTCTTGCTCCTGACACTCAGAGTTGGGGGGTGCCACCTAGTGGAAGATGACAGAGCTGGGGGCTTGAATAGGCTCCGGTTCTCCCTCTCTGTTTTGGCAGTGTGGATGGGATGGGGTGAGAGAGGCCGCCACTAAACCCTCCAGGGAGGAATTGGGCTCCCCGCTCTCCCATCCCTGGTCCTGAGGGTGTGTGTCTGCCTGTGTGTTCAGTAGACACATACGCTATACTTCCTAACCTCAGGATACCCAAGAAGGACAACAAACATAAATCAGTAGGGTGTTGAATAGTCTGGCATCTGTACAGTCAGGCCTAAGCCAAGAAGTGGGTGGGGCCAGCTGTAGATCTCTTGCCTGGGAGCTGTGGGTGTGGCGCAGAAAGTACAAGGGGCAGGGGTCCAGGACCACCTTCTTCATCCTAACCTGGCCAGGAGATGGCCTCCTGGGAATGGGCTTTGAGCTGGGGAAGGGGCACCGAAACAAGGAGCAACTTTTGAGGCTCTCGCAATCAGTGGTGGCAATTCTAGGACTAGGACCAGTGCTCTATCCTGGGAGCTTCTGCTCTCCCCATTTCTGTCCTGCCTGGGCCACCTGCCCAGGGGATGCTTTTGTCCCACTTCTCTGCTTGGACCCTAGGCCTCTTCCTTCCTAGGGTTTGTGATCCATTCCCAGGCACTGTCCATGGTGCCACATGTGAAATGAATCCAGGTCCAATAGGCTCTGGAGCCATCAAAGCCTGTCATCTCAATGACTTGATATATAACATGGGCATGTTACTTACCATCTCTGAGTCTGTCTCCTCCTTTGAAAAGTAAAGGTAATAATTACTACTTTGGATGGTGGTTGCAAAGAAGAAAGAAAATAATGGAGAGTGTTTAAACTGGCTCCCAAGAGGCTCAACAAACATTGCTCTTTTTACCCCTCTACCCCGTTAAACTAGTGGGGCTGGCTAAGCTTGGGGGAAAGTTGTTTAGGAAGTGAGAGGCTGCACCCCATCCCACAGACAGAGGCTGGTTCCTTCTGCTGACTCCGGAGCAGCAGCTGGGTGGGCTCTTGTGGTCTCTCTTCATGTGCAGCTGAGTTTCGGCTCCAGGATATTGGGAGAGGCCGGGGTAGGGGGGTGGTATATTTGAGGAGTCTGAAAGGTCCTGGTGGTGTTGAGGGCCCTTAGAACATAGTGTCTCAAAGGCTGACCCAGTCTGTGCGTCCCTTTCCCATGGTGAGGAGGGGACAGTCAGTGAGCAGGCGGTGGCTGGCCTCTGGGGAGGGCAGCCCAGCCTCCACTGGCCACTTCACTTCCCTTTTCTCAAGTTTCTCAACCCCGTGGTTTTCCATGTTGTCATGTGACATACCCTCCCCCACCACAGGCCTTAGCAGGGTGCAGGTGTGAACACAGTATCAGGCAAGGAGGCATCCAGAGGGGCTAGCTGGGGAAGTGAAAGCCTGGCTTTTCTTCAGAGGGGGAATCAGTCCTTGCACCCCAGCATGTCCTCCCGTTGGCTACTGATGCCTCCCCCACACCCCAGAGGGGCCCCTATTCCCACAGATCAGACCCACAAAACCCACAAGTCTTCCTGACTTACATGACCACATCTCTACACATTTACCCACAGAGACTCAGATGTTAGGCCACATGTTGAAGACACAGATTCACACATACTCATGTCAGCCTTCATGCTCATGGGTGTACACGCACTAGTGCATGTGTGACACACACACAGGACACATGTAGGAAGCTGAATCTCAGGCCCCACATCTTGCTTCCTCCTTGGACAAGGAGTTGTGGGGGAGGCTTAGGTAGTCCCGGGCCTGGACCTGGGACTGGGCCTAGGGGAAGATTGCCCCAGAATCAAGTGGCATGGACTTAAGCTAGTTGCTAAATGTCTCTTGGTATTTTGCAGGTGGACCATGTGGACTCTGGTGAGCTTGGTGGCCTTAGTGACAGGACTGGTGTCTGGAACACTGTGCCCAGATGGTCAGCTCTGCCCTGTGGCTTGCTGCTTGGACCCAGGAGGAGCCAGCTACAGCTGCTGCAATCCTGTTCCGGTGAGTGCTTTCAGCCCAGGCAAGAGCTGACAGGTGGGATTTCCCAAAAGGTCATCTTGGATGGGCCAGAGGAAGGGGCCAGACTCTGGTCCTTTGCTTTATCTTCTCCTCTCTTCCCAGAACAAACGGCCCACAGCACTTAGCAGGCATCTGGGCAGACCCTGCCGTATCGATGCCCATTGCTCTCCTGGCCACTCCTGCCTCCATAGTGTCTTGGGGACCTCCAGCTGCTGCCCATTCCCAGAGGTGAGGGTACCATTAGCTCAATGGAGGGGCTCAGGTCTGTGTTTACACGTTTCCTGAAGTCTTCCACCCCAGGTAAAAGGGCCTAGTCAATGCAGGTGTCTCTGTGTCCCACAGGCCGTGTCATGCGGGGATGGCCGCCACTGCTGCCCAAGGGGCTTCCACTGCAGTGCTGATGGGCAGTCCTGCTTCCGAAGATCAGGTGCAGTAGGGGTGGAGGTGGAGGGCAGGCAGATGGGCGGCATGTAGAGCTGGAGCACCCAGGAGCCCAGCTGGCTGGGTGACCCTGATTTCTGCTCTTCTGTCCTCATTCATTTGGCATCTGTACTAAGCAACCTCCCTGCTCTGGACAGAGGGGCAGCACTGGGGCTAGGAGGGGAAGGAGAGAATGCAAGACCCCAGGCCTGGGGCCAGGCATTGCAGGGGTGGGGAGAGGCCAAATTGTGCTGGTTTAATGCCAACCCAGTCAATGGATGCCCCTGCCCTGTTCCATATTGCTGAGCCAAGGCCTGGCTTGTGGGAGAGTGGTTTAAGAGTGCCTGGGGCCCTTGGCTGGGTGGCTCAGTTGGTTGGAGCATTGTCCCAAACACCAAAAGGTTGCAGGTTTGATTCCAGGTCAGGGCACATACCTAGGTTGGGGGTTTGATACTCAGTGGGGCCATGTATGGGAGGCAACTGATCAATGTTTCTCTCTCACATCAGTGTTTCTCTCTCCCCTCTCTTCTTTCTAAAATCAGTAAAACATATCCTCCAGTGAGGATTAAAAAAGAGTACCTAGGAGAATACTGAGTTCTCATGCCAGCTCCCCAATCCCCTGTAGCTGGGTCTGCAGGCCCTGTGCCAGCAGCTTCTTGAGTGATGGGGGTAATGACCTTCACTGACTGGGTTGGTGGAATCCTGGGTCATCTTATCCACAGATACCAACCCCTTGGGTGCCGTCCAGTGCCCCAACAGCCAGTTCGAGTGCCCCAACTCCTCCACATGCTGCACTATGCTTGATGGCTCCTGGGGATGCTGCCCCATGCCCCAGGTACAGGTTTGGGAAGATAGGGGTGGGTGGGGGTGACAGCAGGGGTAGAGTGAGGGGCTGGAGGGGGCAAAGACAGAATCAGGACCATCTCCCCTCAGGCTTCTTGCTGCAAAGACAAGGTGCACTGCTGCCCCCATGGTACCTCCTGTGACCTGGCTCATTCCCGTTGCCTCACAGCCGTGGGCACCCACCCCCTGGCAAAGAAGATCCCCGCACAAAGGACTAATAGAACAGGTGAGGAGATGGGACAGCATCAGGTTGGGGGTTGGAAGTGAGGAGAGACCTTACCTGGCTTCTAGCTGGGGAAAAGTTCCCCTCTACCCTGGCTGCCCCTTACACCTTTTTCCCCTTCCAGGGATCATGTGCCCAGATGGACAGTCCCAGTGCCCTGATGGTTCTACCTGCTGTGAACTTCCTGATGGGAAGTATGGCTGCTGCCCAATGCCTAATGTGAGTGAGGGGCTATAACCAGTTGGCTTATGTGCCCACAGCCACCTAGCCTGGACACCTACCTTTCAGAGACTCCTGGGGAGTGAGGCTGACAGGTTGCTGGGAGCCTGGCTGCTCAGGACTTATGCCACCCCCTAGTGGGGGATTGGGGCAGTGCCAACTGTCAGCCTGACTTCCTTGTGCTGGGTTAAGACTGGAAGTCACAAAGACCCACCCCTGCCTTCACCTAGGCCATCTGCTGCTCCGACCACCTGCACTGCTGTCCCCAGGACACTGTGTGCGACCTGGCCCGGCTTAAGTGCCTTTCCAAGGAGAACGCTACGCACCTCTTCACCAAGCTGCCAGCACACACAGGTACCAGAAGCAGGCCACAGCCTATTCCACCTCCTCCATGAGGAGGAGCTCTCCACCAGGCTGTTCCAGGAACAGATATGAGGGCAGGGGACTGATGGCTGCATGGAGGGGCCAGGGCAGGTACAGCCCCCTTTTCTCCACATTGGGCCTCACCGTAGGATCTCTGCCAGGGGTGGCCTTCCATGCTCAACATTTGGTTCCAACTATGGAGCCCGCAAAGGGTAGATACCCCAGAGGGTCCCCAGTGCCATTGCTCACCTGTCCTCCTTGCCCAACTCAGTGCAGGAGGTAAAGTGCGACATGGAAGTGAGCTGCCCAGATGACTATACCTGCTGCCGCCTACAATCAGGGGCCTGGGGCTGCTGCCCTTTTGTTCAGGTACCCAGGAGTGGTGGGTGGTCTGGGCTGAGCAGAGGGTGGCAGCCAGCTATGCCCCTGTGCCTACTGTACCCTCTCTATCCATCCTAGGCTGTGTGCTGTGAAGACCATATACACTGCTGCCCGGCTGGGTTTAAGTGTAACACAGAAAAGGGTACCTGTGAACAGGAAGGCCACCAGCTGTCCTGGATGGAGCAGGCCCCAGCCCGCTCCAGCCTACCAGACCCCCAAGCCATGAAGAGGGATGTCCCCTGTGATAATGTCACCAGCTGCCCCCCCTCCAATACCTGCTGTCGACTCATGTCTGGAGAGTGGGGCTGCTGTCCTGTCCCAGAGGTGCATGGCTAGTGGGGTAACATTGGGGGGACAGTGTCTTTGGCTGGGCAGGTGGCTCAACTCCTGTTACCTTGCTCCTCTGCTCTCTGCCTAGCCCACAGTGATACACCAGCTCTCAGATTTCATTCCTAGCTGGAGGAACTGAGCAGGAGAGGCAGAGTGGGGTAGGGGCTCAGTGTTTCATCCCATATAGTATAGCTTCCTAGACCACTCTTTCTGCCCCCTCCTCCTGCACCCACCAGGCTGTCTGCTGCTCGGATCACCAGCACTGCTGCCCTCAGGGCTACACGTGCTTGGCTGAGGGGCAGTGTCAGAGGGGCAACAAGATTGTGGCTGGACTGGAGAAGATGCCTGCCCACCGGGCTTCCTTGTCCCAACCCAAAGACGTGGGCTGTGATCAGCACACCAGCTGCCCAGTGGGCCAGACCTGCTGCCCAAGCCTGAGTAAGGGCTGGGCCTGTTGCCAGTTGCCCCACGTGAGTACCCACCTGCCTACCACTGGAGTGGGGAGCTGAGTCCTGGGAGTGAGAGGGACAAGAGCATAATGCCAGTCTGTCCCCCTAGGCCGTGTGCTGTGAGGACCACGAGCATTGCTGCCCCACTGGGTACTCCTGCAATGTGAAGGCCCGAACCTGTGAGAAGGAGGTGGATTCTGCCCACCCTGCTGCCCACCTGACCGTTGGCCCTAATGTGGGCGTGGGGGCTGTGGAATGTGGAGGGGGGCACTTCTGCCATGATAACCAGACCTGCTGCCGAGATAGCCGTGGGAACTGGGCCTGCTGTCCCTATCGCCAGGTCAGTGCCACCCCCCCTTCCCCGGAGCTGGGTGTGTGCCTGGCTAGGTCCTCTTTTGTCTAACTCTCATACCCTCCTCTGACCATCCAGGGCATCTGTTGTGCAGACCAGCGTCACTGCTGTCCTGCTGGCTTCCACTGTGGGGCCAAAGGCACCAAGTGTTTACGCCGGGAGACCCTGCGCTGGGACACTCCTTTGAGGGTCCCAGTCCCAAGACAGCTGCTGTGAGGAGGGATTGAGGACCAAAGACACATCATAGCCCTCAGTACCCTGCTCAGAGGGTGCCCACTGCTCAGGCCTCCCCATCACCTCTCCCCCACCAAATTCTCCTGGATCCCCCATTCTGAGTCCCCCCCATCATTGAGGTGAGGTCTCAGTCTAAGGCCTTCCCTATTAGATGGGGAGCTGTGGCAAAAGCCATTTTACAAGCTGTCATCCCCTCCTCCAATTTCTGTGGACCCTGTGGCCAGGTGCTCTTCCCTATCCACAGGTGTGTGTATGTGTGTGTGTATGTATGTGTTTCAATAAAGTTTGTACACTTTCTTAATAGAGTCTGATTTGGCCACCCTGCCTGCCCTCCACAGCGGACCCTTGAGCAGACGCCCCCATCCAGCACCCACATTCCCTCAACCCCACAGACACACACAGTTAATCTCACCAGTTTTATATTTGCTGTTGCCCACAGTGATCCCATCACATTATCCCCTGTTCCCCAGAGACTCCCCAGCCACTAGCCCTGTGACTTAGTAGCCCAGAGGTGGGCTAGTCAGCAAGCAGCACCCCTCCCTTCCCAGGGGTCCACAGAGAATGCCCCTCCCTTCCCAGCCCTCATAGGAGCAGCTGAGGCCTGGTTGCCCCTCCTGCTTTCCCACAATAGAACTTTCTATATACAGCCACGTTTATACAGGCACTGCTTCCCCCCACCCAGCCCTCCTCCCCAGCACCTCCCAATAGGGGTCTGGACCCCTCCCGCCACCTTCTTGGAGACAGACATAAGGTCCCTCCCAAGACATTACCCAGCATATACTACTGGACAGCTCCGCAGGCCCCTGGGTACTTTTCAAAGCCCAGTGCTAAGAACAAGTGCCCCTGCAACCCCTGGGGCGCGCACCCTGGGAACGGGCCCAGGCGGACAGGGTGGAGCCCGACCCGGAGGCTGCGCCAGGCCGGGAGGGGGTGCTATTTGACGTTGAACACCATCAGCGGCCGCTCCTCTCGCCGCTGCCAAGGGCTCTTCTTGTCGCCCGCCTCGTCGCCCACCTCTGCCCCCAGCTCGTCTTCCGGACTGGTGAGCGAGTCGCGCCGTAGCTCGCTGGCGCTGCTGCGGGAACTGTCCCCGCGGCTGCGGCCCCGACCCCGGGGTACCGTGGCCGCTCGGCCCTCCGGCGCTGCCACCTCGTCCAGCAGCGGTGTCAGCGAGTTGTCCTCCGGGGAGCAGAGGCCCGTGCGGCTCTCGCTGCTGCTGGGCTCCGTGTCCTCGCTGAGCGCCAGGCGCGGGGGTGCGGGTGGGGGCGGTGGGGGTGGGACGGCCGTCGGGGCGCGCTCTCGCTCCTCGCGCAGGGGCCGCCGACGGGCAGGCCGCGCCTCGTGCACGTCGACGCCCGAGTCCAGGCTGGCATCGGTGCTCCGGCCGCCACCCGCCTGCAGGTCGATGTAGGAGTGGCGCACCTGCGAGTTGGAGCGCCCGTCGAGGGACACAAACCAGGCGCGTGGGTGCGGCTTCACGCCCAGTTCGAGGAGCTTCTTCTCGGTCAGCGCCTGCAGCTCCCCGTTGAGCTGTGCCATGGTTGACTCGTTGAACAGCACGGGGATGGTGACCGAGCCGCTGACCGGCGCCGAGCGCCCGCCCCCCCAGCCCTCGCTGCCGCCACCCCCGCTGCCCTCGGCTCCCGCGCCGGAGTGGCCCTGCATCAGCGGGCGCTGGGGGTCGGGCTGGGGAAAAGGGCGCGCTGGGCCGGGGGCCGTGCCCTCGGGAGGGATGGGCTCGTCGCCCGCCCCCGCGGCTCCGCCCTCGCCGCCCAGGCGCACGTAGTGCGCAGGGATCACCAGGGTGGGCATGACGTTGCGGTAGACACTGTCCTTAAGGTGGTCGATGGAGCCGCAGAAGATGAGCTGCCCAGCCTGGCTGAGCGACGGCGGCCGCGCCAGCTGGTCCACCGACTGCGACAGCAGGAAGTCGGGGGTCTTGCTCTCGGCCGCCCCCTTGTGGCCCAGGTAGTGCTCGAAGGGTGGCGGAGGCGAGGGCGGCTCTGGCAGGAAGGCCGTGGCCCCAGAGGGCCCCCGCCGGTACTCCTCTAGGCCTGGCTCCAGCCCGCCAGGGCCCTCGATGGAACGGGCGCCCTTCAGCCCGGCGACCTCGCCCCCGCGGGCACCTGCAGGCTCGGCGGCCGGGCGGCAGGCAGAGCGCGGCTTGGCGCGGAAGAAGTCATCCCTGGTGGCCGCCAAGTCGCGGGAGCTGGAAAAGGCGGAGTGGAGGGGGCCTGGAGGTGGAGCCTCGGGGTCCCCCGGCGGGGCAGGCTCTAGTGATCCTCCACAGATGAGGTGGAGCTGGGACATCGAGGTGGCCTGGTCTCGTTTGTTGCCGTCAGAGGGCCCGGAGAGCTGCAGCTTGCGGTGCTGTTGCCTAGGCTTCAGGCAGCGCCTCCTGGAGAGAAGGCAGAGGGGGACCCTTAGGAAAGAGTGAGGCCAGAGCAGCTCCCCAACGCCCACAGCTGCAAGATCAGGGGTTGATATAATTGAAGGGGTCGGAACAATGCCTGGGACTAAACAAAGAAACAAAAACTCCCGGGAGAAGTTTGTGGAAAGAGCTTGCATGTCTGTGGGAGGTCCAGGTAGCAGCTGTGCCCATTTGGGTCCCTCCCGGGTAAGTTGCATTTCTGCTCATGAAGGAGGTGCAGTGAGAACCTAGGAGGGGCGCCTAAGCCGGAGGTCCCAGGGAAGTGAGAGCTGGGCTGGTAGGAGCAACGTCAGGTAGTCTCTAGAGGGTCCTGGCCTACAGGTCCTGCCTCCTCTCTCCCACTTCTCTCAAGCCACCAGCCTTTCAGCCTTTGCATATGCATATGCCCTGCTTTCCAGTCAGCGTCTTTGAAGATCAGACTGTGCTTTTATGCATTTGGGGGGCCTGAGCGCCCAACACAAGGGCAGGCCTAGAGCAGGCCTCCTTCTGCATGGGATGAGAGAAGGGGGGGTCTGGGTGTCACTCACCGGCAATAGTAGATGAGCAGGCACAGCAGAATGAGCACCAGCAGGGCCAGGGCTGCCAGGATGGTGAGCAGGAAGATGGTATGGTAGGTGCCAATGTCCTGGATGCCTGATGTGATGGTGACCAGCCCTGTGCCAGGCAAGGGCTTAGCGTTCCAGGTGTGGATGCCCTTCCTGCCTTTTAAGAGGAGTCCACTCTCCCAGCCTCCCCTTCCCCCACTGCCCCCTGTCCTCCCCACCACACTCTCACCAGCTGTGGGGGAGGCCATGGCAGCGGCCCAGTACCCCAGCTGAGGGGAGACGAAGGTCCAGTAGAGCTGCCGGCCTTCCTTACGAATCACACCGGTGCCATTGCGTACCCACAACCCTGGGAGAGGCAGGGATTGCATCAGACTCAGTGTCCTCCCATCTAAGACTCTATTCCCAAACTCCAGCTCCGGCAACCCCCTGAAGCACTCACCGCTCTTGGGGTCAAACCTCCAGGCTGGAATGCTGGTGCCCACAGCAAGGGCTCGAGGCTCTGAGGGCACAGGCAGAGACAGGTGAATGGGGCCTGACAGCGGCACTTCTGTCCCATTGCCTGTCAGCAGGTGAACACTCACGGCGGCCAGGGGCAGCAGCTCCAGCCAGGAGCCATTGCCTGGAGGAAGGTAACACAGGGCTGAGGGCTAAACCCTTGAGGTGGGGGACCTCCCTTCCATGCCTGGCACCCAGCATACCTGAGCTGGAGGCCTCAGTGCCCAGGAAGGCAGGGAAAGCCCGCATTTCCTGCTGGGTGCTGGCAGGTGTGAGTGAGGCCCAGAGCTGGCTGTAAGTGGAGCTGACAGGCAGGCGGGCAGCCCGCCGCTGGAACTGCACCCAGGGCTGGGAGCGGGCACCTGGATGGAGAGAGGAGGGGCTGCAGTGGCATGGCCAGGGACAAGACTGCCTAGGGACCAGAGCAGAAAGCAAGTATCTAAGGAGAGGTGGGGCCAGTGGGTCAGGCCACTTGGGAGAGAACTGGGTAGCCATAGAATGTTAATTTGGAAGCCACATGGACCAGAAATCTAGTCCTGGCTGTGTGACCCTGAGCAAGTTACTTGCTCTCTGAAAGTTTCCTTATTAACCTATAAAGTGATGACATTCACCTGGCTGGAGTGGCTCAGTGGTTGAGCTTTGACCTATGATCCAGGAGATCACAGTTCGATTCCCGGTCAGGGCACATGCCTGGGTTGCAGGCTCAATCCCCAGCGGGGGGCGTGCAGGAGGCAGCCAATCAATGAGCCGATCTCTCATCACTGATATTTCTCTCTCTCTCTCTCTCTCTCTCCTTCGTCTCTCTGAAATCAATAAAAATATATTTTTTTTAAATAAAAAAAGTGATGAGGTTCATGTCCTCAGTTAGTCTCCAGTGTGGCAGGCACTGTGTTAGGTGCTGGGGATACAAAAATGAGTAAGACACAAGTCACAATTCCCTGCCTTCAAGTTCAGTCCAGTGTGGCGAGGTCTGTTAGGGAACCCATAGAACTTTCTGCTCTGATGGATGGAAATGTTCTGTATCTGTGGTGCCCATTACAGCACCCACCAGACACACATGGCTAGTAAGCACTTGAAAGATGGCTAGTGTACTGTGACTGAGAACTGGATTTATTTCTAATTTTTAAAATTTTAATTTTTAAAAAATTTATTTAAATTTAAATCGCTACATGTGGCTAGTGGCTACTGCATTAGACAGCTCAGGCTTTGTGTGCACTTTGTGTGTTGTCTGCCTAGCTTGAGGTTGCGAGGATGAAAACAGAATTCTGATGCAACATTGAAATAGCTAACATTTGTTAAGCTTTGATATGCTGGGTAATTTTCCAGGTAGGTTACCTATATTAAAACCCCTGTAATCAGCCTTGACCAGCATGGTTCAGTGGTTAGAGTATTGGCTCATCCACTGAAGGGTCATGGGTTCAATTCCTGGTCAAGGGCACGTACCTGGGTTGCAAGTTCCCCTCCCCGACTGGGGTGCATGTGGGAGGCAACCAATTGGTGTGGCTCTCTCACACAGATGTTTCTCCCCCCCCTTCCACTCTCTCTAGAATCAATGGGGAGAAATATCCTCAGGTAAGAATTAACAACAACAAAAATACCCTGTAATTAGCACAACAGCCCCTGACATAGGTACCTTTATCATCAACCCCATTTTGTAGGTGCAGAAATGGAGACGGGAGATCAATAACTTGCCCAAGATCACAATCCTGGAGCCCGGCTGAAGCCCATGCAGTCTGGGGACAGAACGTGTCCACCATTCCATCCTGCCTCACCATTACACTAGAGGGATGTAGGGTGCAAGGGGAGTTTGGCTCGCCCAGCTCGCGAGGCCCTGTGGCGCTTCGTAGGATAAAACAGCCAGGAAAGAAAGTGGAAAGGGACTTCCAGGAGGACTGCCAGGAGAAAGGCCCAGTGACACTAGGCAGCATGCTGGGCAGGGGCCTCCAGGTGACCGGAGCAGGTGTGTGAGGCAGTGGCAGGTCAGGTCCCAGAGGGCATATGAAGAAGTCTAGGTTTTATACTAAAGTAGTGGGAGCTGTGGAGGCTTTAAGCTAGGGGGCTATGAAGGGTTCCTTTGGCATTTTAGAAACCTCCAAAGAAATTTTAGAAGCTTCTGTTTCAGGGTCAGAGACATGATGGTGAGCAAATGAATGATTTCGGATAAGGGCTCGAGCTAAGAATATAAATTGAGGGGGTTCTCCCGCTCCAAAACCCACTGTGGCTCCCTAGTACTAGCTAGATGGAGTTGCCCCTCTTCCAGGCTTCATCAACCAGGCTGTACCAGGCGCCCCTCCTGCATAGCCAGACCGGAGCATCCCGTTCTGCCCCTACCTCTGGAAGATTGCCCCAGGCCTTCCTCTCTAGTGAAGGGACCCTTGCCCCCTCCTCAACTCCCAAGTCCATGCAGTCCCACAGCTCCCTTCACCAAATTCTCTCATCCTGCAACACTCACAGGTTAGGGTTTCCTCAATATTGAATGCAGCTGCCCTCTACTCCACCGCCTCTCCTGCTCTGTAATTATTTCAAGGTTTGCGATGACCTGTTTGTGTGTCTTCCTACTTGCCTGTGAACTCTACAAGGCAGGGAGTGGGTCTGTTCTTCCTCACGTTGTTCCCAGCACCAGACACAGTGCCCAGCACAGCCTAGGTGCCGCAGTCAGTCTTAGTTGATTGAGACTGAAAGCTCGTGGTACCCCAAGGCCACTGCAGGATCGCTCCAGGCCTTGCACTCCATTGGTGTTCAATACCTTGGAATGACGCTCTCATGGTCTTCTAACATGGCCAAGCACCCAGTAGGTGTGCAAAAAGGATGTGGAGGCCCACTGAAGATAAAGGGGGCAGGGAGTGGAATTCTAATGGTAGGAGTAGAGGGAGAATAGAAACCACGAGAAGCCCCAATAACAAAAAACATTTATTGACCACTTTCTGTGCTATTTTGCATGCTTGATAATATTTGATCCTTACCTCAATTTGATGACATAGATTCTATCATCATCACATCTTATAGATGAACAAACTGAGGCTCAGAGGGTTAAGTGACTTGCTCAGGTGCACCCAGCTAGTATGAAAGAGCAGAGCTCTCTATATCCAGGTCAGGGCAGGAAGAGGAGCTTGGGGTGGGCAGGGGGAGCCTTACCAGGAGAACCCAAGAGGATGTGCACCAGGTCCTCATAGAGGATGAGGGTGGCCGGCCTCTCGGGGAGCAGGTAGAGGCTGACTGACGCATACACTGCGGGAGGAGTGGCCTGTCAGTCCAGGGGAACCCCCAGGGGGGATTCCCTCTATCAGAATCCTAGTGACTCTACCCCAGCCCCCTCTGCATACCCCAGCCCAGGCAGCAGCTGCTGGAAAGCCTCCCCCCCCCAGGACTATTTTGGGAAGGGGTTGAGGGGGTCAGCTGCTGTCCCCCCCTCCACCTGCCCCTGCACTCACAGGGCAGCTTGTCAACACGCCAGGGCACGGAGTTGGTGAGGAAGCCAGGGCGGGCAGCAGTGACCAGCACCCAGGTGCCCAAGCGGTAACTGAGGGGCAGTGTGGCCACACCCTCTGAGTCCGTGGTGCCAGCGGCCAGCAGCATACGGTTCCCAAACACATCCACTGAGGCCTGGGCCAAAGGCACCAGCTCCCCGCTCACATACACCTGAACCTTGATCAGGATCTCTGTGGACAAGATGAGGTGAGGAGAGTAAGGAGAAGAGAGAGGAGGAAGAGAATGCTAGGGGGAGGCCCAAGATCAGAGGAGGGGGCTGTAGCTTTGGGGCCAAGACTAGACAAGATATAAAAGCCAGCATTTACAGAGCCCTCAATTAAACTTCACATCAGCCTGTGAGGTAGGGGGTACTGCTTCATCAAGTCTAACATGCGCACTTTTACACATTTTAACATTTCTGAACTCAGGCTATTGCCTATGGTTGGTGATGTCATAATTATAATTGGCAGCATTTTTTTCCTTCTCACTGGTACATGAAATAATGGTGTATCTTCCAGTCAATGATGTATTAGACCTGATAAAACATGCTCTTAGCCCATTTTACTGATAAACTGAGGCTCAAAGAATTTATATACTTGTACTACAGTTAAGTGGGAGATCTAAGATCCAAACCTGGGAATTGACCTCTAGACCTAAATTCTTAACCACTGGACCCTATGGGGCTGGTGTCAGGGAGAGGAGAGGAAAGGGAGGGTTGAGAAAGAACGAATAAATGGAGAACCAGGGGCTGCAAGTAGAGAGGAGAGAGGCCAGGATTCAGCCATTTGGAAGAAGGATGGGGCGCTGGGTCAGAGTTTGGGTTCTCAGGAAGAAACTAAGAAGGGGACACTAGGGAATTGGTCATTCACATCATTCATCTTCCCAGAACTCTTTGCACAAACCTGTTTCTCTTCAGATTTAGGGACTCACCCCAACCCTGAAACCCAAACAAGTACCTCCTGACCCCTCCTCCTCAGTGTACTGCTGGGGGGACCCCTCCCAGCTGGTCGGCTAAAGTCAGTCACCACAGTAATGCCCTCATTCCTCCCAGAAGATGGGCAGGGAGCTGGGGCCCTGGCAAAGGGAAAGAGACTGGAGGAGGGGAGAGATCCAGGCCCAAGGGAAACTGGTGTGGAGGGGGCTGAGAAGGGGAGTCCAAGTCCTTTGCTTTCCAGCCAACTCTGCCCCTAGCCCATGGATGGTCTGTCTAGCAGGTATCCTGATCTCAGGAGGTGATGGGGGGGCATACCTAGAGTTTTTCTCACGGATTTCCCAGGCAGCCTCTCTGATTCAGAGCACCATCTACCCCTTTCCACTCAGTGCAGCCACTCCCTCAAGAGCATGTCTCATTCCTACTTTGCTGCTAATAACGGGAGGAAGTGTCATGCTTGGAAAGGTACAGAGACCTAAGTGCAAGCCCCAGGAGGCAGGTGGGGGATGGGCTGAGTGCAGGACACAAAACTAGGGGAGTCCAGGTACAGAGGGAAGAGCCAGGAGCTGAGGGACCTGAGCTCTGCAGGGCACGGGAAGGTCAGGATGCCTCAACAGTGACAGGTGTCTTATCTCAGGCTTCCAACCCCAAGGCCAGTGCCACGCCTGCCCCTGGCATCTCATCCAGCTGCTCCTGAACCCACTACTCTGTCCCCTCCCAGGCCAAAGCCCAATTCTGCAGGGTGGGTGCACACACTCGACCCTTTCCTGCTTTTTGGTTCTCCTGGGAACTGGCAGCCTTCCCTCCACCCCGTAGTAGGAATTCTGAGAAGCTAGAGGGGCCTGGCTATTTCCTACCCCCACCCCAGGCTGGGAGCAGCTGGATGGAACAGCTGGGAAGAGGAAACCCAGGAGTATGGACTATGGTCATCTGACGGAATGCCTTGGGTTCAAAACAGGGGTTCCTCAGAAAAGGGGAGAGCTCAGGGAACAAAACACGGGTGTGCAGGTAAGGTCTGAAGGAGGCAAAAGCGCCAAACTAGGGGATGAGGGGGCAGGTGCCTAGTAGATTTCCTTCCCCCTTCCCCTCAACTGGGCTTCCAGCCAGCAGCCTGGGAGAGCCCTGATCCTGGCTCTATTCCAGCCAATTCCCTGGGCCCCCTCCCCTGGAGTGCAAGACTTGAGAAAGGCTTTCTGAGAAACTAGGGCCCATTCCTAGCCACCAAAGCTCCTCTGGTCCCCCCAGAACGCAGGGAAGACTAAGGCCAGAGGAGAACCTTTCCCATTCCTCAAAGCCTGACGTTCCACACAGCATCCGCTTCTCCTGGCTTCAGCCCTGCCTCATTCCAGGAGGAAATCCGACCGCCTCCCTTCATCCGGACCCCACTTCCCTCATGGAGATTCCCCCACCCTGCTTTTCCTGCCAGCTCCTTAGTGGGGAGGTGAGGAGTGTAGAGCACCAGTTCAGGTTCAGGCAGGGATGGGGCCCAGAGGCAGGAGAGGGGAGAGCAGTAGCTGGGTGGTGGGGCGGGAGGCTAGGAGGGGGGTTCAGGGCTGGAGTGGGTGGAGTACCTTGAGAACCTAAGCTAGTGAGGGAGTCACGGTCTAGCTCTCCCACCAGCTCCCGCTGCAGGAGCCACCCCGCCCCCACCTCACACACCCACCTGGGCCGAGTGAGGCGCTGGGAGGGTCTCCTCCACTGCGATGGAGAGGTGAGATGAGGAGGGGGTGATCTGGGAGCGGACTGGGGACAGGAGTGGCCCGAGGTCTGCTGGACGGGACCCAGGCACCTGCCCTCCCAACTGGCACTGCCCATAGCTAGCCAGCTCAGCATGGCTCCGCCACCACAGCCCTGCCATGCGCTTTGAGCTAGAAATCACAACGTACCCCTTTTTTTCAGAGCCCTCCCAACTGCAGCCCCTTCTCCTTCACGGGATGAGCAGCGTCTCTTTGGTGCACCCCAAAATCTAAACCTGGGGGGGCGGTTGGGGGCTATCAGGCTCCAAGGCGAAGAACCCCATTCGAACAGTCAATCCGCTCGAAGCCTCCCCCACTCCCCTCTCTCCCCTCCCCCAGTCAAACCCGGCTCTAGGCGCCCAGCCCCCGTCCGGGCCCAGGCTGGCAGCCGACGCCTGAGCCCCCACCCAGCCGGGTCTGGAGCGAGGAGCCCGCAGGGGGCTGCGGAGCGGGCGCCCGCCCGAGCCCGCCCCTGGGCGGGTGTCTTCGGTAGACAATGGGTCAGGCAGCGGCGCCTCGCGGACCAGGAGGGAGAAAAACAAGGCAGGAGAGGGCGGCGGCACAGAGCCTGGGGACCCCAGCCCTCCCCATTGTGTCTCCCCGAGACCCCCTCCCCGGAGGTCCTCCTCTCCCCGGTAAGCTCCGAACCCAGGTCGCCCATCTACCCCACCCAAATCCAGGGGATAGGATAGCCCCCAATTCACCAGCGCCGCCAAGAGGGGGCTGGCGGGCGGGGGCCCGATAGGGGTGGGGGGCGCAGGCTGGCGATCGCTGCCCCTCCGGGCCGAGACTCACCCTGCGGGCTGGGGGGCTCCGGCGGCGATTTGCCGGGAGCCCGGGAGGCGCCGCCGAGCAGCAGCCCCAGCAGCGGTAGCAGCCGCGCGAGGACGCTGGGGCCACTGGGCGGCGGCATCGCGGGGCTCGGCCCGGCCCTAGCGGCCCATGGCTCCCGCCCGGCCCCGCTCGGCCGGCCCCGCTCAGCCCCAGCTCTGCGCTGCTCGGGCTCCCGCTCTGGCTGCGGCGGCCGCTCAGCGCGATTGTCTCCGCCCGGAGCCGCCGCCAGCGCCCCCTGCAGGCGGCGCCCCATCCCGCGGGTACCGCCCCCTCACCCGCCAGCTCCGCCCGCCGCGCGCCGCAGGGGCCAGAGCTCAGCCCACCGGCAGCCAGCAGCCTGCGCTTCAGACCCAGAGCTGCAGGGGAGTGTAGCGAACGGGGCCCAATCGCCAGGGGGCTTGGAGTTCCAGAGTCCCCGAAATTGGGGGGGGGGGGGGGGATGGCTCTTGCTTGCAACACACTCAAATAGGTGAGTCGTCATGAGCGTCTTCAAAAAGTGTAAGAACTGCCCTGCTTCACCGCTCCCTTTTCTCCGCACAAACATTCGCTCAGCGCTGGGGAGGTAGGGCGCAGGCCCGGGAATCAGTCCCGGTTCTTATCTAGCCTCTCATTAAGCCTCGAGCAAGTTACTTAGCCTTCCTTTAAAGTGAGAATAGTAATCTCTACCTCGTGGAGGTGTTGTAAAGATTAAATGAGATGATGTAAAAGGTCTAGCACTTGCCTGACCAGGTGCTATTGTTGGCCCAGGTAATAAGATCTATTGATGGGCTATCTTAATGGTTAGGAAGTTCTAGAGGTGGAAACGGCCTGTCTCTCCCACTGAGAATCACGGGTTGGTCTTCCTGGTTCTGGTTCATGAATGACAATCTGAGTCTTTTCCTTCTTCCTCAGAGATTGAACCCCACCATTAAAGATAGCTACTGGACTGTCCTCTAGCCCCAGCCAAGCTCTTTCCTTTCAGTTTCTGGTTGTCATCCTCGCTCAGTTTCTGGGTGGCCAAATCCTCTTCTAATCTGGTATCCCCTTCCTGGTTCTCTCTGGCTTGTGACCTTTTCTTTCTCAAAATGTGGTGCCCTGGAGAGGATTGGATACCTAGGGCAAGGAACCCAGGAATGCAGGCTTCTCTTCTGGTGCTTCTCTGCTGGTTAGACCTTCTGATTAAGGGGACCTTGTTTTGAGATTGTGGACAAAACCACCAAATTTCCCTTCCCTTCCCTTCCCTTCCCTTCCCTTCCCTTCCCTTCCCTTCCCTTCCCTTCCCTTCCCTTCCCTTCCCTTCCCTTCCCTTCCCTTCCCTTCCCTTCCCTTCCCTTCCCTTCCCTTCCCTTCCCTCCCCTCCCCTCCCCTCCCCTCCCCTCCCCTCCCCTCCCCTCCCCTCCCCTCCCCTCCCCTCCCCTCCCCTCCCCTCCTCTCCTCTCCCCTCCCCTCCCCTTCCTCCCCTTCTCCCTCATAAATTTCCATCTAACCAGATTTCCCAGTCCTGTTCTTATGTAACCAAATTTTTGGAACCTCAGCACATGATTTAGCACCCCTCCCTGGTGAATTTCATCTTTGGTTACAACCCAACTTTACAATCTGTCAAGGCTGCCTGAATCTGCTTCAGTCACCCGTTGTATTGGAGCTCCCTCTCAGCCAGCAGCCATCTGCATGGTGAAGGGACTTGTGGCAACACCAAGCAGCCCAGGGCTAGGATGGAGCTTTGGGACATCCCCATAGAGACATCGTTCAGCTTTATCAAAATAGTTTTCAATCCAAGTCTCTATCATCCACCTCACATTTCTGTCTCGTGTATAAGGACAAATGCCAAATGCTTTGTTGGATCAAGATAAATTGTCTGGGGCCATCCAATTGCAATGGCAGAGGGAGTGGAATTTGGCTGGTGTTCAAGGATCACGGCATAATCTTTCTCTGAATATTCACAGTCACCCAACTAGAAACCTGTTCTGGAACTTGCCATGCATGGATGTCAGATTGTTCTGTTTTGTTCAGAATTTACCTTTTTCCCTTTGGGTAGCAGCTCTTGTGAGGTAAGCCTGTCCGTTAATGGCTTCCCCAAACACTAGCATCAAGTCCAAAGTTCTCCCCTTGGCCACAGGTGCTGCCTGCCTGCCCCCACTGTTGACCTCATCTCCTGGATTCCTCACTTGCCTCCAGCCCATGGGCCTCCTTGCTTTTACTTGAATACAAGCCTGCTCCCACTTCAGGGCCTTTTCACTGGCTGCTCTTTCTGCCCAGAACACTTTATTTCCCTGCTGCTGCCTGGTTCATTTGTTCATTTCTCTGCTCACCTCATCAGAGGGGCCTTCCCTGACCACTCTAAAATGTCAGCCCACTCCCAACACCCACATAATTCTATCACTAGCTCCCTGTCTTTATTTTTATTCCCATCATTAACCACCACTGACTATACATTTATTTATTTTATTTTTTTTTTACCCTTTACCCCTGGTTGGACGTAAATTCCATGAGGGCAGGGACTTTTTGTTGTTCATTTTCCTATCCCAGCTCTGGAATGGTGCCAGGCACATAGTAGATGCTCAATAAATATTTATTGAAACATATGGATCAACAAATCGCTCAGGACTCCAGGTGGACCCCCAACCACTATCTCCTGACTCCAATCTCAGTGAGGGGAGAACTGTCTCCTACTCCTAGCCCTCCTGGGAGCTTCCTGCCCGGTGTCCTCTTTCCTACCTGAAGACCCTTCTCTTTGGTGTGGAAGAAGGGTAGAAGGAACAGTCACACTTTGCTAACACTGCCTTCCTCAGGATGAGGGCTTAGTCAGCCTCCCTCTGCCCCTCCTCACTCTGAACACAGCTTTAAAGGCCTTTTTGCTTTTTTTTAAAACATATCTTTATTGATTTCAGAAAGAGGAAAGGAGGGGGAGAGAGAGAGATAGAAACATCAATGATGAGAGAGTCATTGATCGGCTGCCTAGTCTTCAACCCGGGCATGTGCCCTGACTGGGAATCGAACCCCGAACTCCTGGATCCTAGGTCGATGCTCAACCGCTGAGCCACGCCCGGTTCAAAAAGCAAGGCCTTTTTGCTTTTTATGGGAGTGGGGAGAACATGTTTTTTTCTTGATGTTTAATCTCTTCAAAATCATTTTTAAAATGTTTAAAGTTGTCCACCAGGGACTCTGCCTGCCTGCCTTCTTTGCCATCCTCCTGGCCACCCTCCAAAACCTCCACCCCCCTCCAGTCTCACCTGGAGGCTCTGCCACCCTTCCTCCCTTATTTCACCCCCACTTTCTACTCCCTGATGCTCCCCAAAGACAGTAATTTGCAACCTTTTCCCTGGCAGAAATGCTTTCTGCTCACATTTCTACCAGCCTCAGATCCCTACTCCAAATATCATCTCCGTCCCCCTCTCCTCCCCTGACTCCAAGAGGAAGCAGCACATTGGGGGTTGGGGTTCAGCCTCTTTATTTGGCAGCAGGAAAGGGGGTGGTCCAGCTCTGATGGGAGGGGGAGGACATCAGGAGGCCTCCATGGAACAGCTCCAACCTGTGGGTGACCAGAGTTGGGGGGCACTCAGGGAAGAAGGGGCAGAGCAGGCATCACATGCAGCCTGCCTGCTAGGACAGAGCACAGACTGCACCATCACTCCTCCTCGTCTTCTTCCAGGGGTGGCCGATTCCGCCTGAAGAAGCCGACCTGGGGGTGCACAGGGGTCAGGGACAGGTTATAAAGATGATCTTTAGGCTCCAGAGCAGCATTGGAAGAAGTAATTATGCTAGAAACAAACCAGCCATGAGGTCCTCTCCTGGGTCAGCACAAAACATGGACCCCAGTGGAAGGCCTTTCCCCATTTAGTGCTAAGACATGTAACAATTTAAAAAAATGTTTTGCTTTTTCTTCCCTAAATTTTTCTTTTCTTTTGTTTTTTCTAAGCCTCACCCAAGGATATTTTTCCCATTGCTTTTCAGAGAGAGTGGAAAAGAGAGAGAGACACATGGATTGGTTGCCTCCGAACGCAGCCAGGGATCGAGCCTGCAACCGAGGTACGTGCCTTTGACTGGAATCGAACCAGGAACCCTTTAGTCCAAGGATCGAGGTTCTAACCACTGAGCCAAACCAGCTAGGGCTCTGAAATTTTCTTAAATACTGATGATATGTCTCTATATGACTCAAGTGCATGACTATATATATATATATATATATATATATAAATTTATTATAAGTCTAATGTGTGGTTTTCCCTAAAACTGCCATGCTTCCCAGGGCTTGGGCACCTGAGTGAGTCTGAAACCAGCCCACTTATTCAGGCACAGAGGAGGGAGTGACCCACCAGGGCCTCATGAGGAGCAAGGAGCAGGGTCTGGATCAGACCTGGGTCTCCCACCTCAGTTGGGGAAAGGACAGAGCAGGGAGGAGGTGAATGCTGTCCCCCACAGCAGCCAGGGAGTTCCTGAAGGCAGGCCTCATTCCCTGTGACTCTTCTTCTCAGGGGTGAATGGGTCTAAAGGACTTAGAATTCCAGGTGCCACCTCTCCCAGGGGTCTGTGCCTGGAAGAGGTCCCCTGGAGAATGGCAATCTAATAATGGAGATGGGGATCAGATGGGCTCTGGATCACTCACTTGGGCCACTACCTCTCTCTGCCTCCCTGTGAAGGTCGGCAGGGCCAAGTCTGTGCCCACCATGGGACCCCAGCCTCCCTTCATGCCTCACCTTCCACATGGCCAGGACCAGGAGTGTGAGCAAAAGCAGGCCACCCAACACGCCTACCAGCACCCACCAGATGGGAATGTCCCTCTCCTCCAAGGCCCGGAGCAGCTGCGTCTGTACCTGAGGACAAACCGGCGCGTGTCATCAGTCACCTTGACACCCACCTTTCCCAAAAACTCAAACCTGTGGGGTAGTGACACCTGGCTAAACCATTACCTGTCTCACCCTTCGGACCCCGAGAGGCCCCGTCCCCATCCTGCTGGACAGGACACAGGATGACCAATGGGTCCTGCAGGACTCATCTCCTTGACAGCATTCTTCATACTCACCACAGCTTCCCCACTGGGCAGGCTGAGGGCGGGCACAGCGTAGGGAAGGGAGGAGACATTGAACCAAGCGCGCGACTGCAGCACAAACTGATCCAGTGGCCTCTGGATGGGGTGAGCGGGAAGGCCATTCACACATTCCTGTTGGTTGCAGGAGTCCCAGCCCCAGACTCCCACCTGGAGAGCCCTGCCCCTGGCCTCATCCAGTCCCCTCCAAAGTATCTCCCCCAAATAAACAATTAATTAATTAAAAAAAAAACACCCACAATAGAAAACAAAGTAAACCTGG
Source organism: Miniopterus schreibersii (assembly GCF_964146895.1). Taxonomy (NCBI): domain Eukaryota; kingdom Metazoa; phylum Chordata; class Mammalia; order Chiroptera; family Miniopteridae; genus Miniopterus; species Miniopterus schreibersii. Next base: position 24,197,018 of record NC_138116.1, read on the forward strand.
CCTTGGCTCTCTCCCCAGAGCACACTCAGGCCCCGCCCCAGAAGGCCCCGCCCTCAGAAGGCCCCGCCCCAGAAGGCCCCGCCCTCAGAAGGCCCCGCCCCAGCGTCAGGTCCCACCTGGTGGAGGCTGGGCAGCCACAGGAAAGCCTGCACGGTGACCATGGCCCGCTGCCCGCGCACCATCTCTTGCAGCTCGCACTGCACCACAGTACAGGGCACCGAGTCGCAGCTCTGAGGGGACGAGTAATGAGTCCCCAGCCCCTCCTGACCCGTCGCACACGGTCCCCCCAACCCAAGGACCCAACACAGAGGGAGTGCGGGAAGGGGGGGCGCAGCAAGGGAGCTTGGAAGCACCTCAGGAAGGGCGTCAGATCCAAGCTCAAGCTTCACGCAGTCCCAGAGGGGGACAGGGCTGGAAGAAGTGGGCCATCATATAGTATTCAATACCTAGAATTTTTGTAACCCTGCTCTGGCATTTATTCATTATCTTTAAGGTACTGGGAACCTTAAAAAATGTAAGTGCCCCCCCTCCCCACCCCGCCCCAGACAGAGACCAGCACAATCCTTCATATTCACTTGGACCAAAGTGGCCGACCAGAGGCCCACATCATCTTCCCGCCCTGCTCCCTGCCTCCTATCCCCTCTGCCCCCTCGGCTCCAGGGAGAAGAGACCCCATTTGGAGACCACAGAGCCTGCTCACCACAAGAACTGGATCCTGAAGCCTGGATGGCTGCAGGGACCCTGGCAGGAACGCCTGCCTGCGCTCCCTCTTATGATGGCCGGGGGCAATGGGGGAAGGGCTTGGGCTGGGCAGCCCCCCGTCCAGCTGAGGAAGCAAAGAAGCTGTCAGATCTCAAGCTCTGCCCCTCTCCCTGCCCTCCCAGAGGAACCCTGGTTGATGGGTGGGGACTCACCCACAGTTCTTTCTTCCACCCAGGCTCTCACCTTGAGGGGGTTGGGAGAGGGCTGTGAGGAGCACTGAAGCCCCCCCTGAAGCTGTATATTCAGGATGTAGAGCAGGTCGGAGGTCTGGGACTGGCCAGGGAGGTAGAGGCTGAGGTAGAGGCCTCTTACAGTGCCAGGGCCATTGTTGTGGAGCTGGTGGAGGTGGTGGCAGCAGGATATTAGGTGGGTCAGTGCCTAGACTGTAGTTCCTGGGACCCTCCCATCCCAGCCTGGGGCCCGGAGGCTCCTCCTTACCTCATAGGTGTGCTCCACTTTGGGGCCCCAGATGTCTGAGATGTTTTCCCTGTTGCTTTCTTCTGCCGCCATCACCAGGAAAGCTGGAAAGGAGCTCCTGCAGGGGCCCGAGCCCCCAAAGTAAGCTTGATCCCCTGACTTGCCTGTGGGAGTTCCCCAGGACCCTTTGAACCTTAGGCCTCTGCCTGCCATCTCCCTTAACCATCCCCAGCCTCTTACCCTCGAAGCTCCACATGGGCCTGAGCCCGAACTGGCACCATCAGCTGCACAGTCTCACTGTTTGGATTCTGGCTGTTCTTGCTGGAGAGGAGGGGGGAGGAGAAGCAGGTCAGGGACACCCACCCAGTGAACAGCAGGACTCTCTGGAGGCGGAGCCCCTGCAGAGTTTCAGAGAGCTCAGAAAGAGCTAACTCCACAAACAGTGTGTCACATAAAACTTTGACCTAGGAAAGAACTTCTTTTTGGGTTCCAAGACTTAGAAACAAGTCTCTGAGGAAGAAAGGGAACAGGAAAGTCTGAAGAGTGGGCACCCCAGAAGATCCTCCTGTGTGGAGGACACCTGAGTGTCCCCGCATCGGTGCTCCCCAGTCCAGTACCTCCTGATCTGCAGCTGGAAGGACACATGCTCCCCAGCCTCTTCCAGGTTCTCCACACTCACCAACATGGTGATTCCTATCTGAAAGACCAGGAGGGCCAAAGTCACTGCCCAAGGGCCCACTCTGAACATTGAATGTGGCTCCAGTCCTCATCTTCCAACGTCACCATTATTATCTCTATTTTACTCAGAAGCCCACTCAGAGAGGGACAGTCACTCATCCAAGAGCACACAGCTAGGAAATGTGAGGACCAGGGTTCCAGCCCAGGGCTGTCTGACTCCAAACCCAGCCACTGAAACCCAGCTGTCTCCGAGGCCCTGGTGGAGGAGACCCAGCACCCAGGACTCAATGGCCTCACCCGGGCATTCCTCTTCATGGGGTTGCCCAGCTCACACAGCACCAACTTGGTCTCATTCTCCTTCTTCTGGGTACAGATAAGCCTCTCAAAGCCCTTTCAGGAGGTGGGTTTAAAAAAGAAGATGGTTACAGAGCAGCCCGTATATATTTAACCTCCTTGGAAAGTCTGGAAAAGACTTCTGTGTCAGGTGGGAGGAGGGTTTCTTGGGGTGGGAACACAAGGGACTGTTACATTCTACTTTGTGTATTACTCTAACACTTTATGAGTTTTTATGACTTTTTAAAGTAAAAACACAAAACATTACATAGGCTACGATCCCATTGTTATAAAGTACATCAACAACAACAACAAATATGTGGCCCTGGCCGGGTAGCTCAGTTGGTTAGAGCATCGTCCCACTATGTCAAGGTTGTGGGTTTGATCCCTGGGCAGGGCACATACAAGAAGCAACCAGTGAATGCATCAATAAGTGGGACACCAAATCTATGCTCTTCTCTCTCTCTCCCTTTCTCTCTCTCTCTAAAATAAAGAGATGATAGATTAGATAGATAGATAGATAGATAGATAGATAGATAGATAGATATGTTTCTGTCAAGGCTGAGAAAAGACTTTTAGGAAATCCACCAAATGCTAACAGTGGTTCCTGTTAACATTTAGTTCCTGAGCCATTTTTTTAAATCCTCACCAAAGGACATGCTTATTGCTTTTAGAAATGGGGGTGGGAGGGGTGGGGGAGGTAGGGGAGAGAAAGAGAGGGAGACATCAATTTGTTGTGTTGCCTCCGGTACATGTCCCGACCTGGGACCAAGCCTCAACCTAGGCATGTGCCCTGACCTGGAATTGAACCCACAACCTTTCAGTGTATGGGAGGACGCTCCAACCAGCTGAACTACACTGGCCAGGGCTTCCTGAGCCATTTTTGACTTGGATTTTATAATAAAGTTCTTGAGTTTTGGGCCATTAGCAAGTACTCCTCTTGCAAATTAAAAAAAAATAAAAAATACAGCTCTCACAGCAAAGCATAAGAGAAGTGGGGGTTCTCAGGGTGGGAAAAGGCTCCTACACCTCTCAGGTCCCCAGTAATGTCCCTCCAGGGGGGGGCCTCACCTCGATGTTGCTGAGGGCCCGCATGTAGTGGGCACCTGGGGGCAGGTGCACTGCCAGTTCAGCCTCATAAGCCCCCTCTCCTTCGTTGGCTGCGTCCATCTTTAGCTCCAGGACATTATCAGCTCCAATTAGGAGCGGGGCGCCCATCCTATGGGGAGAAAAGAGTAAGAGGTCGGGTTCAGGCCCAGAGTCTGGGAGGAAGAGAGGGGGTAAGGGCAGCGTATTTGTGCATGACGCCCCAGGTGGGGAGGAGGTGTCATCGGGGCGAGTGGGCCCGGGGAGGGTGCAGTGGGAGGTCTCACACGTTGGCAGTGAGCTGCAGCTGGGGCACACACACACCATCTTCCCCACAGTCCAGGATGATGCGGGTCTACAGGGGGCACATTAGGGTATGGGGGTAAGTTGGGGGCAGGTGACGTTAGGGAATTAGAAGATCTGAGAATGAAAGGAGTGTGGAGATGACATCAGGGCTTTGGGGCTTGCAGCAGGGTTTGGGACAATGTCATGGTTTAGGTGGTAACATCAGGGTGTATGGGTTTATATCAGAGTTTAGAGGTGACATCAACACTTGGGGTTTAGAGGACACTGAGGTTTTGGGGTTTTCATTAGGGTTTAGAGTGACATTAGCGATTAGAGGTGACATCAAGGTTTTGGGGCTCACATTACAACTTGGACACTAATCCTAACCCTGACTTTCTGGCAGGGGCCCTTCCAGGCCCTCACTTGCCTGCCCTCACCCTCACCTGCTTCTGGACATGGGTGTCTCCATGCAGCACAAGAGCAGGGGCCAGTCCATCGTTCTCAGGCTGCAGGGTCACATTGACGCTGAGCACGATGGGGCTCAGCTTGTCCCGGAATTCGGCCTCATCCTAGGGAGGGGACAAGAATCAGGCTATCTTGCTACCGGGCACCTTACCAGCCCCGGATCCGCAGCGCCCAGCCCACACTCCAGGGCTGGATGAACCGGCTTGCACACCCAGCCCCAGCCTAGGCGTACGCGGAGGAAGGCCTTGACAGATGGGCAGATGGGTCTCTTCCCCCCGCTCAGGTCTAGGTCCAGGATGGTGCCCGCCTGTTGAGAATCTAGCAGTAGCACCCTCCGGCCCTGGCGGGGCTTCTGCCGGTCCAGTTGCAGCTCAGCATTTAGGCCTGACAAGGCAAGCAGGCAAGGTCAGGGTCTCCCTGGCCAACCTCCAGGGGAGCTCAGGCCCACCTTCCTCCTGTGCCAATCATGCCACTCACGCAACTTCTGAGGAACATTGTGTCCAGTGGCTCCTACACATATCTGGATGTCAAAGCTGCAAAGATGTGAGTGGGGTTCAGGGGTTAAGGCCCCTGAAGTCCCAGATCCTGCCTGGCCCATGGCCTCCGTCTCCTCACCAGCTCACTGCTTTCTTGGTCTGGGGCAGGACACAATCCATCACAGCAGGATTCAGAGAATCTTGTGCCAGCAGCTGGACCGTGACTATCACCACCGGCTGAGCTCTGGTGGGATTGGGGAGGCTTGCCATTGTGGTCCCTCCTGGCCTCCCCCCCCCCCCCCCCGAGCCAGTGCTCACCTGTACACAGCCACCTTGTCAGCCCCGTATGCTCCCACCAATAGGTCTGTAGATATTGGGAGGGGGTCAGAATTGGTAATTAGAGAGGGCATGAAGTCTTCATCTTCCCAGAGGTTTCCCAAACCACTTCCCCCATTGGAGGTTTGACCTGGCCCTCCCAGGAATCTCAGCCCCACAGGCAAGTCAGAGCTCTCAGTGGGGCACCAGGTCAGGCATGGGCCCCTGGCCCTGTCTCTCAGTATCTCCGGCTAATGCTCAAGGGCTTTCTTGTTTAGTTGGAGGCAGTCCAGGGCACCTGGGTATCCATTGTCATCGATGTCTGTGGCACCTCGAAGGGAGAAGCCGAAGCCAGAGCCTGTGGGGAAGGGGCTGTCCAGGACCTGGGAGGGGCGTGAGCTAAGCCCCTCACTCTGACCCAGGAACACCTGTACTTGGCCCCGACCACTGGGACCCCCATAGGGGGCAGCCACTGCAACATCTGGAAGGAACAACAGAAAGAGAGTGGCAGTTTGTTTTCCAATGTCTCCAAGTGGCCCTATAAAACTTTCAGGAGCTCCTACTCTGGGCAGACCCCGGGGGACCAGGAGACGGAGCAAAGGTCTGGGTCAAGGAGGCAGTTGTCCTGCCTTCCAGGAGTTTACAGTTGGGTAGAGAGAAACCCATCGAGTAAGATTACTATAAAAACAGTAACAGCCCTCACTATCTATTGAGAAAAATATATTGACACGATTTCATTTAATCCTGAAAATCAGGCATCATTAGTCCAATTTTAGATGAGAAAACTGAGTCCCAGAAGATTCAGTAACCAAGACCCATTAAATACTGACCCCCTCTTCCCCAGGGACCTTCACCCCATTCCACTTATGTCATGCATACCCAGAGCCACACCGTGGGTTTGTCATCACTAGTAACTTAAAAAAAATTTAATTGATTTTAGGGAAGGAGGAAGGGAAAGAGAGAGCACGAAACATTAATGTGGTTGCCTCCGTATGCGCCCTGACCAGGCATAGAAACTGTAACCTAGCTATGTGTCCTGATTGGGAATCAAATTGAACTGTGACCTTTGGTGCACAAGACGCTCCAGCCAACTGAGCCACACCGGCCAGGGCATCACTAATAACTTTTAAGATCACTCTTGAAAATTTATTTGTTACTCATCATAATCTTATTAATTTGTAAGTTTTCTGCATGTGATAGGAATCAAGATCTTTGGTCTATATATTGTAACTGTCTTTGTCTTCTGTGCAGTTTTTTTCTTTTAGAAATCTTTATTGATTTTTCTGATCAAGTTACCCAGAATTTACCCAAATCAACCTCTCTGACCACAGTTGTGTCCCCAGGCGCTGGGCGTCCACTCTCTCCTGATCTTTGGCTTCCACATCTCTTCACTTATTTCCTAACCAGTAGATCACCCTTGCCATATCCTCAGCCATCTTCCCCCACTGCCAGTTTTGGGCAAGCCTGGTCAGACGTCCACCAGAGAGGGCATCATGAATTCCTGATCTCCAGCCTTCACTAGGGACTGCCTGGTAGTCTGGTGGAGGTCTGCTCAGCTCCCTCTCCCAGTTTGCTCAGCACCTATTTCAAACATTCTCTATTCTGTCAAGCTCCCAGCTCCCCACTTCCTTCACAGAGAAAAGCAGCCCAATTGTTGGGCACTTTTCCCCCCTTCGCCATCTGACCTTGGAACAGGTGTCCCTCCTTTACCTCGCTGCTGGGCTTAGCATCCCAACCCCCATCCCTCCAGTCACTGAAGGGACCCTCCTCCAGCTCACTCCTCCACCCCCCACAAGATCATTTTCCTTTACATTCAACCTCCTCCATATTCTTTGAAATTAAAATAGCCCTCCCTTGACCCGCACCTCCTTTCAGTAATCATCTTTTCTCTTTCACAAACCGCTTGAAAGGGCTGTCTGCACTGGCTGCCTCCAGTTCTTTTCTTTTTTTTAAATCCTTACCTGAGGATATTTTTTCCATTGCTTTTCAGAGAGAGTGGAGGGGGGTGAGAGAGAAACATAGATGTGAGAGAGGCACATGAATTGGTTGCCTCCTGCACGTGGTTCCTGCCCCGACTGGGGCCTGGGATCGAGCCTGCAACTGAGGTACGTGCCCTTGGCCAGAATTGAACCCAGGGCCCTTCAGTCTGTGGGCCGATGCTCTAACCACTGAGCCAAACCAGTCAGGGCTCCTATTCTTCATTTCCATTCCTATCTCTCCCCATGGCATGGGGCTTCTGTCCCTACCCAGCCCTGAATCAGTTCTTGCCTCTGTCACCAATGACCTCCTTGTTAAAGACCATGGATACTTCTCCAGCCCCATCCAACTGTACCTTTCAGAAAAAACTGGAGCCACTGACCTCCTTCCTTCTGCTTCGAGGACTCTCTTCCTTTGAGTTTTGGGCCATCAGATCTCCTGTTTTCTCTCCTACCCCTCTGGACACTCTATCCCCTTTCCAGACTCACTTCCTCTGGGAGTCCCCTAAGTGCTCTTGTTCCCCAGGGCTCTGTCCTGTCCCTCTCCTCACTTCACAGGCTCCCAGGACCTCCCCTACCCTCCCCCAGCCCCTATCTCCCACCAGACCTCTCTGCCTAAGGTGGGAAAGTCCTTCAAGATTCAAACAGGTCCAGAGTTGGACTGCTGACACCCTCCCATGTCACCTCCCCACACCTGCTGCCTACCCTGAGTTCCAGGCAGTGAATGGCACCCCCCCCCCCCCCTCCACTCCTTTGCCTGGACTCATGCAAACAGACCCTAATCAGTCTCCTTTAACTCTCTCTGCTTAAAGCCTCTTCGTGGCTCCTGCGGCCTGCAGGTCAAGTCCACCGTCTGTCGTGAGGCTGCGAACCCTCTGCAGCAGGCGGGGCTCCGCTCTTCCCTTACCATTGTAGCCATCCCGGTTGAGGTCGCCCAGAGGCGCGATGGCTGAGCCAAACCGCCCATAGAGCTGTGTGCCAGTCAGCAGGAGGCTGGGGGCGCCCAGCGCCTGGGAGCCCCGAGGCTGCAGGAACAAGTACACACGCCCCACCTCGGCCAGCTTGTGGTCGGTGCGGCTCTCCATGTACAGAGGTGCGCCCACCAGCAGGTCGTGCCTCCTGCAGGCCAGAGGCGCGGTTACGTGGGGGTGGCTAAGGGGCGAGCGTCGGGCTGGGGCCACATCTCGCCCATCCTCGCCCGCCCGCTCCCCTCGGGGGTCACCGGGAGCGTGGGCAGTTCACGACTCTGGTAACTGGGGGCTCAGCTGGGTAGAGCTGGGGCGCCCCCCTCCTCACCCGTCCCCGTTGACATCAGTGACGGCCACCGAGTGCCCGAAATAGGAAGCCACCTGCGGGAAGACAAGGCGCGCCTTAATCTCAGCGCCCCCAGGCCCACCCCCTCTCTTAGACATCGCCCCCCACACCCCGCGGAATAGTCCAGGGTCTCGATCCCCCAGCCTCGGCCACCCCCATCAGGAACCCGCCGTCACCTGCTCTCCATGCAGCCGGTGCAGACTCTGGTAGAAGTTCGAGTGCAGAATTTCCACCTGTGCAGACAACGCTCATGAGCGCGGCATTCCTGTCCCCCAAGGCAGCCTCCCGCTCCCGGGGAAAAGGGCGGAGGTTTAGGGGGCGTGGTCAGACTTAGGAGCAGGGCCGGGGACTTGGGGATGCTGAATGGCGGGGCAGGTGGCACTCACGGCTCCCAGGGTCCAGCTCCAAGTGGGGGCACCGAAGACATACTCTGGGGAGAGCCGGGCCCAGCCAATGAGGTTCTTTGAACCCACCTGCCTCCCGCCCGCGCACCATTCTGCGCCCAGGGGAGATCGCAGTGCGGGGCTTGGAGGTGCTCCTCCCCGGGCTGGGCTCCCCAACCCCTGCCCTTAAGTGGATTTCTTGCCTGTAGTGTTGGGATTCCCATCGAACTCGCCAACAGCCACGGAATACCCTGAAGACAGCGCGGGTGAGTTTTTCTGCCAGGGCAAGCGGGAGGGGCGGGGGGCGCGGCGCAGGAGGGGGCCCACCCCGCCCGGCTACACCCTGCACTAGGTGCGCGCCAGCGCGGAGGCCGTCGAGAGGCCGGGACGTGCGGGAGAGGCGGGGTGGAGCCTGTGGGAGTCGCGCGGTCTGCGGGGGGAACCTGCGGGAGCAGAGGGTGGAGGCGCCCGGGGCGCTCCCGCAGCGGGCGCGATGGGCGGTGTGACACTTAGAGTGCTGGGGAGCCTCGAAGGGAGGTGACAGGGTTACCCCGGTAGCCGTCGAAGAACTCTGGCATGCTGTGGTCCACGGTAAGGCGTTGGGTGCTCACGTGCCACAAGAGGGTGCCCGGGCGGTAATTCGAGACGATATCTGCTATTGGAGCCCGGGCCAGGAGACCTGAGGGGCGAGGGGCAGGGGATGTGAACTCTTGGGGCGTCCCCAGGCCGGGAGAGCAGGGAGGTGTACCGATGGGCGCGTACCTACGAAAAAATGGCCGCCAGGGGCCCCAAGCACCAGCTCTCCAGCCTGAAAAGGAAACCCTGGAGATGAGAGGGGGCCCTATTTGGGAGCCGCCCTCGCGACATGTAGGCTCGCGACTTGCCTGAGTGACCGCGGTGCTGAAGCCCGCTTCGCAGTAGCGCTTGTCTGTCCCTAGAGGAGGCAAGGAGGAGGGTCAGCCAGGGATCCCGAGGCCGCACTGGCCTGAGTGGGGTAGCCCGGCTGCTTAGGGCATTGTTCCCACAGGGTTCCGGTTGGATCCCCCCGTCGGGGCACACACAAGAATCAACCGATGAATGCATAAATAAGTGGAACAAGTCCATGTTTCTTTCCCTTCTCTCTCTTTAAAATCAATCAATAATAAAATAATAATAATAAAAAGGAAGCGTGCCCCACTGCGTAGCTCTGTGGAATGAGCATCGCCCGGTGCACAAAGAGGTCACCAGTTCGATTCCGATCAGGGCACATGCTCAGCTCCGCTCGATCCCCAGTAGGGGGCGTACAGGAGGCAGCCGGTAAGTGTTTTTTTCTCTTATGGATGTTTCTACCCTCTCTCCATCTCCCTTCCTATCTCTCTAAAAATATCAATAAAAACATATTTAAAAAAAAAAAAAAAGCGTGCACTGAACCTGGGGCGGGGCGGCGCCATGGGGGTAATATAGGGGCGTGGCCTTGAATCAGCAAGGGGGTGGGGCTTGCAAGGAGCTGGGCAGTTGGCTGCGGATGCAAAGCCAGCCTGCGGGCACTGAGTGCTGGGAGCACGTTCAGAATAAGGGCTGGGTTAAGCGGCCGGGAGAGGACGGAGCCAAAATGGAGAGCGGAGCTCACGGAATTCCTGTTCCACGTAAACCCTGCTCATGGTGTTGGCCCGGCAAGGCGAGAACTCCGCGCGGCCGGCGTTCTGGAGCTGAGCCACAAAGCAGCCACCCACGGGCGTCTTCTCAGCCTCGTCCGTCTTTTCTACGACGTTCCAGTGCTGCCAGGGAGCGCAGGCCTGGGGCAGGGCCACAGGAGAATGGGGAAGAAGCGGGACTCCGCTTTCCACCCCTCCCCCAGCATGTCCCTGTCCCCGGCTACTCCCGGTGCCCCGCCCCGAGGTGCCCACCACAATGTTGTTGTTCCAGCTGACGACCGACGCCCCTAGTCCTTGCCGGGACTTGAAGGTTTGGAAAATTTGGGAGCCTACTTCTCGGGTCTCATCATCTGAAGGGCACAAGAAGGCGTTGAGCGTTGAAGCCCGGCTGTCCCCGCTCCCTCTAGCTCCTCCCTTCCCCCTCCTTGCCTGGGACTCACTAAGGTTGAAGGGCAGAGGGGAGCAGTCGCCGCCGTCGGCCCTCCAGGGGCACAGGAACACGCCGCCCGTCTCATCTTGGTCGCGACCCATGGTCCGCGGGGCGCCCACCGCGATGGCCACGCTGCGTAGGAAAGCTGCGTGAGCACGGCGCGGAGTCCGGGGCACTCCATGCCCCGGTGCGCGCGCCCCAAGCACTACCCCGAAGGGCGGTGTGCCTTGGGGGACACTGGATCACACTTTCTTAAAGAGACTTACCATTTTCATTTTATGGCCCATGAAATCGACTCCCAGAGAGGGTAAATTACACCCCCCCCCCCCCAACCCAGCGAGTTAAGGGGAAAGCTGGAACTATAACCCTCTGGCTTGATAGAATACTAGGGGTTTGATATCATTGCTGAAAAAGACATCCTACGTTCTGTACCCGTCTACACTCCCCATTCCCTGACCCCCTCTAAAAAAAGCTAGGGGTTTACATGAGCCCTAGAATCGTAAACAGTTACCAGATACCTTCTTGAGAGCTAGTTTTAATGAAGAATTAGGGAAGCTGGCAGGCACCTCTAAAGTGGGGGTAGGGTGCTGATATTGTTGAGGACCCTAGTAGATTTAGGTTCAAACCACAGCTCTGCCATATGTAAAGGGGACAATACCAACCAATCAATGCTGTTGGGATAAGTAAACGAAGTAAATGTATGAGGAACATTCAGCATGGTACCAGCCAAATAACTCATAACAAGTGCTCAAAAAATGCCAGATATATATATTTAGCATGTGGGATATTAAGTATACTGTGCCCATGAGATCGATATCTGTGGAAAGGAGAGGAAAGAAGCAAGAGTGGCTAGAGGAAGGAGTCAAGTTGAGATTCAAGCCCAGTGACAACCATGGGCCACTCAAACACCTTGGTACTAGGAGGACCTTTCAGAACTCTTCTGAGTTGAGGTGAAAGGGTCAGACCCTTACACCGCTCTCCGCTCTCCATATTCCTCATTGATCAGTCATCAGTTGTAGGTCACAATGGGAAGGGGACTTGACTTTGGGGGAGATGGCTCTCTTCAGTAGAGGAAATTCACCAAGGAGCTGGTGCTTGAATGCTACCATTGCCACTCCTCAAAACTGGGTAGCACAGTGTCCACCACAATAAATAATTAGCTCAGGGTAGTTACTATAAAAAGGAGGAACTAAGACTCTAATATTAGCAATCAGATCTCACAGCCTGATGAATCCTAAGCACTAATGCTCTATTGCTTCTTTTCAAATATCTATAATTTTTATGGGGGTGAGGGGAATGGAATAGAAAAGCAAGGTGGGTAGACAATTTTACAGTTTTGCAAGTCAATTTAAGACATGTGCGCTCCTCTCTGTATTTTGAGGGGATGAGAGTGGAGTGGGTCATACAACTGACCCATGGAGGAAAAAATAAGGCATCAACTTCTTTGCCTTTGTTTTTGGGGTAGTTTCAGTGCCCAACTCCCCATTGGTGCCCCTCTGGATACCCTTAGCAGAGCAGGTTCCTCCCCAGTATTCCTAACAAGAACTCAGCCCAAAGAGACCCTAGAAGTCACTTTGCTCAACCTCTATCACAAATAGGGAACTCGAGAACCACAGAAGCAGTGATGGTGGGGGAATCCTTCTTTCTCGCAACACCCAAACTTCCCCTATGGCTCACCTGCCGCGGTTGTCCTTGTAGAAGTCCAATGAAAACCCAAAGTAGCTGTCATTGGGGCCCGTGTAGAAGGTGAACTGCACTGGGTCCAGGTTCAAGGCCCAGGCTGGAGGAGCAGCACCGGGTCCCAAGAGCATCTGCACCCACTCCAGAAGCCAGAGGGCATGAAGTGGACACAAAGCTCTGGCCATCTTCCTTCTCCTACAGCCTTCTTGGCAGGAATGGGCTAACTTCTTCCTCTTCCTTTCAGCTTCTACCACAGGAAGTCTTCTCTTATCAAACTTGAATCCACTTACTGAGCAGTAGGTAGAGCAAAAGGCTTTAGGCCCTGGACCCATATGGTTTCTAGGATTGCCAGGAAGGGAAGGGGGTGAGGCCACTCTGGGGGTAGATGCTGATGGCTGAAAGCCAAGACTCCTCCCTTTTCCTGAGAGTAGTTTATCACCAAGTCCCGTTGTTGCTGCCTCTAAACTATGTCCCTTGAATCTTCATGCTATTTCTACTACCACCATGCTAGTCTAAGCCAGGGTTGGGGAACCATTTTTCTGCCAAGGGCCATTTGGATATTTATAACATCATTCACAGGCCATACTAAATTATCAACTTAAAAATTAGCCTGCTGCCCAGCTGGTGTGGCTCAGCAGTTGAGCATCGACCTAGGAGATCGCGGTTAGATTCCCAGTCAGGCCGCATGCCCTGGTTGTGGGCTTGACCCCCAGTAGGGGAGGAGGCAGCCAATGACTTTCTCACCATTGATGTTTCTACCTCTCTCTCCTCTTCCTGAAATCAATAGACATATTAAAAAAAATTAGCTTGCTATATTTGGTCAAACATTTAATTAACTCACCCCTAATGTGATGGCTGGAACTGCTGCTCTTTGGTGAGGCCTTGGCAGCGCCAGACCAAATGATTTGGCAGGCCGGATGTTCCCCACCCCTGCCTGGTCTAAGCCATCACTGCTTGCTGCTTGGGATAGTAAAACCATGAACTGGTCTGTATACAGCTCTAGCCCACAGTTCTATGGCTCCTCTTCCTCCCACACAGCTGCCTGCACTACTGTGGCACACTGTGACTTGGTCACGGGTGGGGGAAGGAGTAAGGAAGCTGCTGCCTCCTGATAAGACCTGGGCTGCTGTATCCTTTTGGATAAGGCACCTATCCACTTCCTCCTTTTCGGGCCTTGGGCAGCTTCAGTCACTCATATGGGTGCAGCAGCTTCCTTACTCTTCCTCCATCTCAGGCCAAGTCTTAATGTGGTCACAGCAGGGCAGCCAGGGCTGGGGAAGGGGTGGTGAATGTATCTTAGTCGAAGGAGAAGGGAAATGGGGTATTGCTGTGTGATTACCAGCTGTTTAGTTGAAGGCAGGCCCCTTCACTCTTTCTGGTGACAAGAGTTCTTGTCCAGTCATCAAGAATTGATTCTAGTGGGGTCATGGCCTCTAGACTCCCCCAGCTCTTCAGGCTGGCACCCTGGGGTTAACACACGGTTTAGTCATGGCCTGCTCACTGGATCGTGTCCATGAAACTCTGGTGAGCAAGGTTCCTTCCTGCAGCCTGGGGCCTAGCCGAGAGCCCAACATATAATAGGTACTGCTGACAGACCGAATGGAAGCGTGCACTGGGCATGTAAGATGCAAACATGTGAGAGAGAAGGAACAGTTTTGAGCAGAAAAGAAAGGTCTTCTATGGATGAGAGGAAGAGGAGTGCCAAGTCTTGACAATGCATGTTTTCCCCATGAAGCAGGTTCTCAGGAAGGAAACTAGAGATCTGCTAGGGGAACAGGAACATGGCCACATCCGCAACCACCTTATCCTGCCCAAACCCTGTGCCGTGCTGGAATCCCTTTGGCTCCTCCCTCCCCCTAATTCACTACCTCAGCATACAGCTCAAAATCCTACCCCTTACTAGGTTAGAAGCTCCTTAAACTTCAGTCCAAGCCTTTTTCACAGCTGATTTCCCAGTGCTGAGAAATCATTAGAATGAATACATAACTCAGTCTTATACTTACCTCCCACCTTCCCACTGTCCTCAACTGAGTGGTACTGTAATTACTGGTGTATACTGTGTAGCCCCACTTTGACTCACATTTCACTAAAGTTTTTAACAAGTACTTATTCTGTTCAAGGCACTGAGTAGTAGGGATACAAAGATCCCTTACCAAGGATCTTTAAAGAACTCAATTCAGAAGGAGTTAAGACATGAACACACAACTGCAGCAGAGGAAGAGTAAAGCATGCCTTGAAAAGGGTGGTTATGTCTAGCTGAAATCATTTATATCATGTGCTCTTCATAACCACCTATGAAATAGGTACTATTATGCCCATTTCATAAATGCCAAAACTGTGGCACAGTTTTAGGTAAATTGCCCAAGTTTACATAGCCAATGGGTAGATCCAAACATGTTTGTGCTTAAATTCATGTTCTTAACCATTACACTATGTTGCCTTTTGTCAGAGAATGAAGAGGTTTTTAAGCATTTTTTAAAAAAAAAAATCTTTATTGATTTCAGAGAGAGGCGAGGAGAGGGAGAGAGAGATAGAAACATCAATGATAAGAGTCATTGATCGGCTGCCTCCTGCACGCCGACTGGGGATCGAGCCCGCAACCCAGGCATGTGCCCTGACCGGGAATCAAACCCCGATTGCCTGGATCCTAGGCCGATGCTCAACCACTGAGCCACACCTGGCTGGGCTAGGCATTCTCTTTAAGCAGAGCGGGAGAACATCGAGGTAAAGTATGGGGGAGGGGGCAAGTAGTTGACTCAGGATATGGTGGACTGGAAAGCTGGGGTCAAATAACTTGAGGGCCTTGAATGCCTTATAAAGGAATTTGAACTTTAACCTGGAGTAGATGGAGAATCATAAAGATTTTTAAAGTCAGAGAATAAGAGATATGTTAATTGTGCTCTGATTTAGACGATTACACTGCCTGCCTGTGGATGGAAGGAACTGGAAAAGTCATGACTTACTGGGAAGATCAGATGGAGAGCAACTATAATCCTCTTGGTTAGAGGCGCTGAGGCTTAACCCAGGGTACAGAGGGCAGGAACAAAAGACAGCAGAGATGAAACAATCAGTAAATGAATGTAGTGGGGAGGTGTCAAGTACCTTGAAGCTTTGGTGCCTTATTGGCTGGTAGGGCAGTGGTACCAGTAACTGAAATTGAAAACAGGTGGAGCATCAGATTTGGTAAGGGAGGGGAATGTGGTATTCAACAAGGCTTCTGCCTCTCTGGGTGTTCCTTTGGGACCAGAGCTGGGTTAATCTCCTTCTAATAGTACGGAGCAGTGCTGCTGACACACTGCTCCCACTTTTCCATCCCATCAGCCACCTGAGTGCTAGAATCCCTCAATGAATTCAAAGTCCTGTTAAGGCTTCATTAAGTTTCCAATTGAACTTCTATGTGCCTGGCACTGAGCTAGTTGATGTGGATATATAAAAAAAAAAATCTTTTATCATCTTTGGTTGGTTTCCTTTCTAAATCCTGATGCATAATCCTCAGTCAACAGTATTTTACTTTGCTCAAATATTGCTTGGACATATAATAAAAATGTTGACTATATAAAAGTGTTCAACTCCTTAAAACACTCTAAGGAATTAAGAAAAAAGGATAAGAATCAGTCCCTGTCCTCTTAGAATTTATAATTTTATAGGGAAGCAGTGAATACAAAAAACTGCACTCAGATTCTGAAAAACCATTAAGCTTATATGGGACAGGGAATTATATACTAAGAGTCAGGGAGGTCAGCTAGGAAATGGGGCAAAAATTCAGAGATGAGTTGATGAGGGGCAAGTGAAGGTGTCTCTGGTAAAGAAGATTGGAAATGCTTGACAAGGCCTGGGTTAGTGAGTCACTGAGGGTGTAGGAGCGGGAATATATCCATGTTGCAAGCCCAGGTAGCTGAGACATGCAGCTGCACACACCTGCACATAGCACACTCTCTACTCTGCTTCTTTTGCTTGCACCTTCCCTGCTCAGAAAATTATTTTCAACATCCTTTCATTCTGGGCAGGAATTTTGCTATTTTACAAAAATAGGCAGATCTGAGCATCCAACCCAAGGTCCAAGTTGAATATTCTCTTCAGTCAAGGGGAGAACACAGCCGTCATGAGAGTAGGAAAGAAACAGATATTGCATTACTCCCTCCTGAAAGGCTAAGAGAAACTAATCTATCACAAATAATCTATGGTTAGCTTTGATGCTAAACTTTCCCTTTTGTGATTTTTTGATAGAGGCTTTTATCAGCTCAGAAACAAGGCCTATTTCTTTCCACCAGGCAGCTCTCAAACACTGTATTGGTATTAAAGGGTTGAGAATATTCTGAGAGTGGTTCTGGTATACAGAACTGCATCGGGAGGGCAAAGGCAGGCAGGCAGATGACTCTTGTCATCCCAATGACCTGAGGTTTATCCAAAATCCTAAAAATCAAAGTCAGAAATTCCAAACCCACTTATTTAGTGAGCACCTACACGCCATACATTCTACTACACACAGATTACGTATCTAAGAGGAGGTAAAGGGAGAAAAAGAAAATTCTTGTGGGGATGAATGGGAAGGAGGTGCACATTCCAAGGTACCTACCTAAGACTGAGAAACTTTACGGTACTTCCTCCCACAGTATCATCTTCTCCCTTCACTTGGGCAACCTGAGCTCTGAGAAGCACAATTCCAAACATAAACAACTGGTTCACAAGTCTATTCCTTGATCACTTTAAAACATGTTACTTGTAACCCGTAACTCCATCCCTTCCCAACTTGAATGGATGGGGCAACAACCACAACAGACTCTGCTAAGTTTCCACAAATCATTGGTTTATTAGAAAGTTCCTTTCCCTAATTTTACAGCATATATATCTCTATCATATGTGATAAAGTTAAATACAATCTGTTATGCTTGTAAGGAAGGACAGGCTATTTTGTTGTTCTTTCTTTTTTTTATGTTTTAAAATCACTATTCTGGAAGTTAAAGAAAACTGCCCCCCGGGAAGGTAGAGGCAGCCAGAGTATGGCTCGAACTACAAGCTAATGGGTAATAGCACAAAAATGTTAATACTGTATTATTTAAATTATTTACATGGGCTGAAAGCAAAGAAAAATGAGTCCCCTCACGTCAAAGACATTTCATTTTTCCAGTGCCAGTTATCAAAAAAGTGATGCTTCTGAATCACACGAGGAGCACTTAACAGGTATGAGGCTCAGTCAAGAGCCTTGTCTGCTCAGCACTTGCTTCTCATAAACTCAAAATCTTTCTCATTTGAGAATTCTAGATGGCAGAACACAGGTAAGTAGGGTTTGTTTTTCCTGTTAGGTGACCACCCAACCAATTCTAGCCACAGGAATAGGTAGGGAAATGCCAAACAGGGTACTGCTAACTACACCACAGAAGATGAAACCTGCAATATAAACCCCTTTGGGTCAGTGTGTTAATTAGGTCTGAGAGCCTGGGTGAAAGGCAAGAGGAGGAAGAATTGAGGTGGTACTTCCTCTAGTAGGTGTCCTGGTGTCACAGAAGAGAGAAAGGGAATCTTTACTGCTTAAGCAAAACTGGGCTAAAGGCATGGAAATTATGAAGCAAAAGAATTTGCAGTATCTACAAGTGTGCTCATGTCCCAACAAAAGGAGGAAGAAAACTGTCCCAACTCCATCATTCCCCAGTCTACTTCTATTTGTTTCTAGCCAACCCAAAAGGCACATTAAAAAAAAAAATATCAGAGGAGGCTAAGTACTAGGAAGGCAAATGGACTGCCTGGAACAAGGCACCCAGGAAACCCCCGATCACTCTCAACCTATCTCACTGCTTTCAAATAAAGCTCTTGTACTTCTTCCTCCTCTGTGGGGCCCACCTGTTTCTCTGTATAAAACAGCAAAGCACATGAGGGAAACTGTCATAGCTGAGTATTCCTGACACCCCCAGCTGACTGATGTCCATTAGTTCAAAAATCCCGGTGCTGAGGCAACACTTAATGCAAATTACTGAACATTTTGTCTCAGCAAAAATGTTAAACAATGTTCTTTTTTGTTTTAGCATTTTTATAGTACATAACTTCAAAAAATACATGAGTTTGATAAAATATACATGCTTAGTCAATTTTGCATCTAGCAGAAAACAAATACTTTATTTTTTGTTTTCATTTTATAACTTTTAGTTTCTTAATTCAACTAGGGCAAACATATTTACACAAAGCCACCAGAACAAGGATCACTTAAAGAGCTGGATGTAAAAAATATTATTGCAGTATACTACAAATATGGAACCTTTTTTATGAGCTACAAAAAGCAGCATTTACGTTTATAGAGTTCAGTGCAATTTTTTTACATTAAAAAGAAAAATCCTATAAATTAAGAAGGAAACATCAACATGACAGAAGAAAATACACCCTTCAAACATACAAGCTCCTCTCTGGGGAAGCACAGGGGCGACTCTATGTTCCGCATAGCTTGTAATCATGATAGGATCTTCTTTTCTGGGATATTCCGATGTCTCTTCTGGGATGAGGGACACGAGGACAACAGTGCCAAATGTGTGGCTCCTTATGTGGGAAGTGGATCGAAAAACAGCCTGAGTAGCATCCGATTCCAGGTCTGACTCCCTTTCCACCTCACCCAGGACAACACAAGGTCACCAAGGGATGGTCAAAGACAATGGGAAGGCAGGATCAGATGGACAACCCGCCAGCCAGAGAGGAGGAAAGTATTTTAAAATTTATAGAAGGGAAGAGTAGAGGTTAAAAAGTAGAGGGAGGAGGGAAGTATCTAAACTTGCCCATCTGGAGATGTTGCCGCAGAGGGGTGGGTAGCACTTACTGGTGTTCCCTAGCCTAGAAAGACAAGAGAGAGAGGGACAAAAGGAAAGGGGGGAAAATCCCTGATAGTGAACCCAAAGCAAACCCCAAAATCTAAAACCACCCCTGCAAGCCAAAACTCGATTCTTTGGCTATCAGACACTGCCCATCCCAGCTTCTACTTGCTGGTATTAATGGCTCAACAGCCCTAAGGGAAGACTTATAGATCACCTTCCCTGGTCCTACCTGGGCTCTCATCCCTCAACTCATGTGCCATGACCGGGGGGGTGCTGCAGGTCCTGACCTGAGAAGATGGGGTGAAGAAGCGGGTGAAGGTGGAGGGCAGTGGCAGCTGCTGCAGCAGGCCGTGGGGCAAGTAGGGTAGGGTAGAGGGCAGCATGTGGGACAGGGTGGAAGGTGAAGGGTCCAGGATGGATGGCCGAGGCGGGAATGATGTGAATGGGATGGCTAGCGAGAAAGGTGGCAGGATGGCCAGGGATGATTGAGTGAGTGAGGTGGGACAAGGAAATGGGGGTCAAGTGGGGCTGGGGAATATGATGTACTTGGGCGAGTGGCTGGGGATGAGGGTGGGGGTGAATGCCAATGGCAGCAGCAGCTGCTGCGGCATGATGCTGCAAGATGGCATGCTGAACAGTTGTGATGGAGGTGGCAGAGGCTGTGGCCGGCTGCTGAATGTGGATGGGCTGTAGGGCTGGAGTGGCTGGGGCCAGGGCAGCAGAGGCTGGAAAGGCCTTCACTTGCTTGGCTAGAAGCTGCTGCTGGATGTGTTGCTGTGCGGCCTGCTGGAGTTTGCTGTATTTCTCCATCTCCTCGGGTGTGAAGGTGATGGGCTGGCTCTCCAGGGGGGCCAGGGAAGCATCCTCGGCCCCATCGGCTGACTCAATACTAGGCTCCCCACTGGGAGGTGCATAACTGGAGAAGTGCTCAAGTTTTGGCACTAGAGGCAGCAAGTTAGATTCCACAGGGCCTGGTTGACTATCCAATGACTCTAGGGTGTCCCCGTCACTGGGGTCAGGGAGGTAGTTATGGGAGATGGCTGGGTCCCCAGGATAGCAATCAGAGTGCACTGGGGTGCCTAGTGGAGCCACAGGGTGATCAGCAGTAGCTTCTTCAGATTTTGGCTCTTCTGGAGGTGGGTCTGATAAGGGGCCAGCTGTTTCCTCTGAGGGGTACTGATGTCCAAATGGGGCATCACTATTCCCTGGAGGCCCTTCTTCTGTCTCTGACTGTTCTTGCTCTTCCCCCCTTTCTAAGCCAGACTCTTCACATTTCTTGGTGTTGGGCTTTCGGTTAGCTGGGAGCTTCCCTATCAGTGGAAGGACAGGCTTACTGCCAAGAGAGGGGGGGAGCTTGGGCCCAAAGTAACCTTGTGGGGGGTCCTTGAGCTTTAGCCCAGCTTTATTAGGGGTGGCCAGCACCTCCTCACTCACACTGGGTTTCCTCTCCACTTTCCTTGACTGGATCTTCTCCAGGAGCAGTTTGGCAGTGAGAGAGTTCTTATCTTCAGGGCTGCAGTCACCCTCTGATCCCCTTCCTGTGCCAACGATGCTGTTCTGAGAGGGTGGGCCTGTCCCTTTACCATCATCTCCTCTGCCATCTTCCTTCTTCTCATGGCCTTCTCCCCGGCCTGATCGGAAATAATGAGGAGACTGGGAGCGGTAGATTTTAGAGCGAATGAAGTCTCGACGACCAGAACGCCTCTCCTCAGGGCTCTCATGACCCCATGATCCCTTCCTGGAGCCTGATCTCTGGGAAGGGCTTCTGGTGCTACGGCTGCGGTCCCGGCTATAGCTCCGGCTTCGCTGCCAACTGTGGGCTGTGGTACTACGGCTTCTCCGTTTGCTCCGGCTGCGACTGCAACTACTGCTGCGGCTGCGGCCCCGGGATCTTGAGCGCTCCCTGGTATGACTCCGAGACCGGCTTCGGGACTGGCTGCAACTGAGGCTATAGTCATCATCAGAAGATGAGTATTTGTGCCGTTTGGACCGGTGCTTGGAGCTGGTGTAGTCTGAGTCATCAGAATCATGGGAGCGCTTTGAGTGCCTTCGTGATCGGTCGCTATAGTCACTATAGCTGTCATCAGAATAACTGCGCTGTCTACTATAGCAGCTCTGGTCTGAAGAAGCATCTGAGCTACTTGAGTAAGAACGGCGGGAGGAACGGTGTGAGGAATGGCGCCGGCCAGACCGTGAGCGGCTATGGGAATGCTCACTGCCCGAGTCTTCCTCCTCCTCCTCTTCCTCCTCCTCCTCACTGTACTGGGATGGAGACTTCTGGTGCAGCCGGCGTGAGGAAGCATCATCACTATCTTCGTCTCCACTACTGGGCCGACTCCGATGACTGGACCGGCTGCTCCGTTTGGTACTAGCTCTTCGCTGGCAGGACGAAGTTGGAGGTTCACCTTTATGTTTCCTCCCACCATGATCTTGAGAACTGCCACCACTTCCACCTTCATCCTTCTTGCCACTGCTCCCTTCTTCACCGGGGAGGGATCTCCGCTGGGAATCATCTTGAGCTCGCCGCCGCCGTCTTGGTGGTGCAGGGCTACCACTCCCAGGGGGTTCTGGTTTGGGTCCCCGCTCAGAATCTGCTGGGGCTGACTTATTCTTCTTTCGTTTTCGTTTCTTGCGCTTCTTAGACTTCTCCCCAGACTCAACCTTAGAGCTTCTCTCTTCTGGGTCAGCCTTGTGTTTCCGTTTGTGTTTGCTGGATTTTTTGTGCTTCTTTTTCTTTTTGTGTCGGTGTGACTTCCCAGACCGTTCTTTCTTGCTAGGAAGGCTTCTCCCTGTGTCTTCTGTTTCTGATCCATGGCTGCCACCAGGCTCCTGCTTATTCAAGCTGCTACAGGCAGATCCTGAAGCAGGTGCATCCATTTTGTCTCCTGAGGAATGTTCTACGTTCTCTCCTTCCTTGTTTTTATTTGGCTCACCAGGATCAAGGCCTTGGATATGGTCCTTTAAAGGGCCTCCTATGTCCTTTGGTTTTTCTGTCCCTTTACCTCTGGCATCTTTGTTCCTTGAAAGTTTGAAGTCAAAGTATAAAGGGTTACAACTGTATGAAATGGAGGGTTCTGCCTTGGTGAAAATCAATAGTTCTGATGGCCACTGGAGGGCAGTGCTTTCATCTTTGCTCAAAACTGGAAAGAAGGGACCAGTAGGATGTTTGGGTCCCTCATGGCTTTCTTTCCCTGGTGGGGTGGTCTGAGAAGTTTCCTTAGAAGGGTTAGACTCACACATTTGGATCACTGAAGCCTTCTGACTCTGACTCTCTAAACCCTGCTCACTTATATCCCCTCCTGAGGCCTTCTTTGTTTCAGCTTTGCTTCCAGGTTCTGAGGGCTCAGCCACACCAGTGTCTGTCTGCTGGTCGGAGACTTCACTAACTGTCTTTTCTGCTCCTGGGCCTGCTGCCGCCTTGAAGCGTTTAGGCTTGGGAGAATTGCTTTTTTTGCTCTCTAGGGCATTCTTTGGGTGTGTACTATTATCACCTTCCATTTGTTCACTGGCTCTCATAAAGAGCAGGAAGGGAAAATTAGGTTTTACTTTGCAGTGTGCTGGGGGGATGTAGTGGTAATACTCTGGCTCTGTAGCCCCAGCTCCTTCTTCTCGTTTCATTCTTTTTAACTTAGACAATGTTGAGGCAAGAGACCCTCCATCCTGAGGGTCTTCATCCTCTCTTTTACTATCGAGATTACTACCACCATCAGAGTCTCCCACCTTCTGAGGTCCTTGGTCAGAACCTTTCTCATCAGCTTTTATTCCATCCTCAGAGGTCCCTTCCTCTGCGTGGTCCTTGAAAACTGATGCTATTGATTCGAGTTTGACAGGAGCCTTCTTGGCAAAAGAAAATGACACTCCCAATTTCTGCAATGGGGTACCCAGATTATTCTTAATGCCAAAGCTGACCCCTTGGGAGACTAACCCAGGAGCCTGTGCCAGTCCAGTGGTATTAGTGACTTGTACTGCAGTGAAAGGGCCTCCTTTATCTGTAGAGAATTCAGATCCCAGTCCGCAAGTGGCAGGGGCACTTATACCACTGTTTGTAGCTGATTCATCTTTATCATCATCTCCACCTTCTTCATCTACAGCCACTGTGGTTGGTCTGAACATAGGACCACTTCCAGGTGCACTAGACAATGGTTTAGAAAAATGAAAAGAAGAAAAAGAAAAATTTGGTTTAGGAGTACATTTCCTACTTCTTATAAAACACTTACCTCATGTTCTATCATTCTTCACAGGTAGGTCTGAAAGACACTGAGTGGTGGTCATTCCCTAGCCTTGTGCTAATGAAAGGAACTCTCTCAGTGAGGTCAGGCAAAGTCTCATACTGTTAATTTTCAAAACTAGGCAATTACTACTATTTCTTCCTAAGGTATCTAAAATTAAAATACTTTAACATTACTATCTGGTACAGTCTACCCGTCCCATATCCATGCTCATTTCTTATTGTATCATCCTACCCATCCTTATGCTATCAAATGTATGGGTGAACATCTATTCACAAAGGTTCTATTCAGCTAAAAAAAAATCAACACCCTAATTTTCTGCTTTAAAATTTCATTTAAAAAAAAAAAGGTACACATTCTCTGAGTTAAACATAATCAGAGACCTCCACTGTGGTACTCTATGGCAGTCTGTGGCTAGTATATCTATTTTAGAAACTAAGGGTATGTGCCTATCTCCTGGGCACCACACCCAAGCACCCGCTTTGGTTTTCATTCTTTCTGGGCATTCCATACAATGATCATGATACTACTAAGGACTTTCTCAGCTTTGAAAACAGGAACACTGAGGAGCCTCAAAGCCAGCGTTTTAAATTCCTGTATGTCTGCAATTATTAATAGTGTGTGAACTATAAAGGTATCTTTCAAGCTAAACTGAAGAATGAAGAGCATTAGATATCTATTTGGATGAAGTCCTCGTTATCTGAACCCTAGCTACTAGCTGTCCTAAATGCAGGAATCAAATATATTTGGATAATGTGGTATCTCTTGCTATCTGAACTCTTGCTATTGTACAATGGGAACCCAACAGATGTGGATAGCAACAGATACTTACACTGTGTCACAAAACCTACCCCACAGCAAAGAAACCCTCAATTGAATAAAAAGGGGACTGATTTTGATATTTTGCTTAGTCTTTGCCCTGTTACTTCAGTAATACTTACTAAGGGGGTATGCATTACTCCTAGGCAATGAAATACCTGGTGAGGGTTCAAAACCTTCTTTTCTTCTCCCAAGAGATTACTCAATCATCTTTTAGCTGTTTGTTTGTAAAACTGAAAACTAAAAGTCACCTCTGAAGAAAAACATGTATTAAAATATGTCTGAACTAGAAAGTGGCCTGTTATATACTTTTTAAGAAGGTACCCTTGCAACACGCCCAAGAGGAACGTGTTTTACTACATAAAGAGCTGCCAAAGAAAGAATCTATAGACAGTTTAACTCAACATTAGAGTTGATAGGTTAATTCTGGTCAAAACTTACACTATATGTGTTTTCTCCCTTCCTTCTGTCTCCAAACATTAAGAGAAGTAAATTAAGTAAAAAAGGATCCAAAGACAAAAATAAACCTTGTAAGTCCAGGAACTTAGAAACTCTGGCCCCAACTGGACTGTAAACTTTTAATAGGCACACTCAGTTTCTCTTTTAACTGTAACCAGTTCCTTCCTTTGGTCCTGGCCAGCCATAAAAAACAAACATGGGGGTGGGGGTGGTGTTGGAGTGGGTGGAGGTAGAAGAGGGTATATGGGGGAATAAATGGTGATAGAAAAAAATAACAAAATAATATAAAGGGGAAAAAACCCCAACTCCACAAAACAAAACAAACAAACATGGGGAGATCTAGTCCTTCTGACTGAGGCATATACCTCATGAATCCTCACATGCTCAAAGACTGGGTCCCCAAAGTCTAGTTGCTTAGAAATTCAGCCCTAGGTGCAATAATTCTACTTCAGGCAAAATACTAGCGCCAAACTGTTAATCAAGAATGATGAAGGAGCCTGGCTGGTTGGTGTGGATCAGCAGCTGAGCATTGACCCATGACCTAGGAGATCGCGGTTCAATTCCTGGTCAGGGCACATGCCTGGGTTGTGGGCTCAATCCCCGGTGAGGGGTGTGCAGGAGGTAGCCGATCAATGACTCTCATCATTGATGTTTCTATCTCTCTCTCTCCCCCTTCATCTTTCTGAAATTAATAAAATATATTTTTTTAAAAAAAGAACCATGAAGGAACATTAAAAAGAATATTCAAAAAAGCAGGAACCTTTGGGCATTCCCTAGATTTCAGAGTGTTTAGTACTAATTTTATAGTATTAAAAGGAAGTTACAATACTTGAATTTGTGCCCCAGTACTTTTTTAGCTATAAAATATAATACTGTAAGATATGTGCTTGTCTACATAGGAAGAATGTTGGAGACAGGCACTCTTATAAGCACTTTAATGTAATAACTTAGTCACTCCTCACAACTGTAAGTAGTAGACTGTTCTTACCATCTCCATCTTATAGACAAGGAAACTGAGGCATAGAGAATTTAAGGTAACATAGACTGTAGGACATGGTGTCAGATGAGCATCCTCTTAATCAGTATATTATACTCCATGTGTAGACATGCTTTTAGGTTGAAAGAAGGATCTATTAAAAACTTAAACAACTTAATTCTTAAATCTTAAGGATTATAATTATCCATAGACACTCTAAGAGAAAATATCCTCACCATTCAGCTTGTTTTCTTTGCTCTGCCAATTCATGGAGTCGCCGAAGGGCTTTTTCCTGTTTCTTCTCATCCTTGCGGGATCTTGAAGAAACATTTCGAGCAAACTCTCTCTGCTTGAGATCTTTCAATCTCTGGGGTAACAAAAGAAGGGAACAGAGGGTGGGTGATTTAGAGTAACTTGGGGACCCTGAAAGCAAGGCCTTTAAAATTTACCCTCAATCAATGGTTATAGTGCTAGTGTGTAACACATTGTTATACTCTCTTCTGGTATTTGAAAACACAATGGCTGATTACTTTGGGTAAAACACTTGGAATACCTGCATTTCTAATTAGGATATCATACCATTTGCTTTATTGGGCAAACTTATGATGTCAGAAGCAACAAGTAAATTTTAGAACACTAGGAGGAAAGAAAAGGGACTATTTAGTCACCTGCTCTTCCAGGATGAAAAACTAGACAAATAGAGCACGAGATAAATTGTAATTACACAAGCCAAAGAGAACAGAAAGGGGTTAAGCTAGTACAGAAAACTACCCAGGTGGTGTAAGATCTTAAAAAGCAATGTACAGCTTACATGGGGAGGTTATCTGAATGAGAACTAACAAATAGAAAGCATACTTTTATTTCACCATAAAAGGTGCTATTATTTCTTTTAAGCATTAACAGTTTTCCTGTAACTAACAAACCAACCATCTTCCAATGCTAGCATGTTCAGAGCTCACCAGTCTGACAGCATTTCAACTGGTCAGTCTGCTGAAATTAGACAGTAATATGTGTAGCTTTTCATTGCTTCATGGCCCCAAGAGGAACATCCAGGGGATGAGGAGGGAGGATAGAGATGAGTCAAAGAATTTATTACTTAAAATCCTAATAAAAGAAAGGATCTTTTATTCTCAGAAGCTATAATTTTCCTTAAAACAAAAGAAGAACCAAAAAAGATCAGTGCTATGACACACTGGTGACAGAGTCCAGGGATATCTATCTGCAATGAAGACAGAACTAAAATTATTTTTAACGCACTAGATAATATAAAAAACAAACCAAACCCAAACACATGTATTAGCCTATGCTTTTACAACAGCATTGGGAAAAAGAATTTGACCCAATATAAAGTGGACATTGCTTTGTGGAAAGGTCATGATGTTCAACAGACAGAGGAATTTTCTTATCTAATATTTATGAAATGTGTTTTGAATAGTTTTGAATTGGGAGGGGAAAAGGGTAGAAAGACACACACAAAGAAAGATAGACAACTAAAGACACCAGTAGAAAAACTCACTCTTGTGATCTGGGCTCCCAAATTAGAAGGATTTGCTTTCAATACATCAGCTGAAAATTTCACATCACAAAGAAAAAAAGGTAAAAATAAAACAAGAGTGGAAGAGAGGGGAAAAAAAAAAAAAAAAAAGCAAGCATTACTACACAAGCTCTCTTAGTGAATCTGCAAACTATTATACTGAACAATCGGGAACAAAGCCATCAACTCTAAAAGGGTTGGGGAGAGGTGAAGCACCTCTACAACATATATATGTGTGTGTACATTCACATGGACTGACATAGTAATAATCCCTCCTATATAAATGGAAGTACTGCATTTTTTCAGGAAAAATGGTTATAGAACTTTAGGAAAGACCACGGCTGTCTAAAACCGGTTAGTCTTATTTTCATTTACCTTTATTTTGGGGACGCTCAAGTACCCCACAATGGCAAAATTGTTTTACTGAGGCTTGTTGCCTAGAATTACTATTTTTATAAAAACCGCTTTAAGATGGAGGATCAATTATTTTAAATAAACATGAATTCCAATTTCCTCCTTCTAAAGAAAATGAAACAGAGAGAGAGAGCTTGTCAGGACTATTATATGATTACTGTGGGACACAAACCTAGTTCTTTTTCCACCACAAACATTTAACAGGCTCTCAAGATTTAAACAAAATGTATGTGTGTTTTTTCACATCTGCTGTTTTCTCTGAGCTACCCAATAAGCCTGGAAAATCTACCTGTGGCTAGTCATCTCCTTTCCTCTTACAAATATTTCATCACATTAGGAGTTACTTCCCAAGCTACAGGACACTGTCTAAAAGAATGAGAATTTTGCTCTGGCCAGGTAGCACAGTTGGTTAGAGTGTTGTCCCAATATGCCGAAGTTGCAGGTTTGATCCCCAGTCAGGGCGCATATAAGAATCAATCAATAAATGCATAAATAAGCGGAACAACAAATCAATGTTTCCTTCTCTAAAATAAAAATAAAAGAATGAGTATTTTATCCAAGTTTGCAGTCTCCAGGATAAGTCAGACAGAGATTAAACTTTCCAATCATTCAGCAAGACACTTGGTGCAACCTTGAAGTTGAAGGGGATAGGACTATGTCCACGTCATCCTGAAGACATTTTATTTCAAATTCCTACCACAACATAATTGGAGGCAGGGAGGGAAGAAAATGAGAAGATGTCAGTAAAACAAATCCAAATTGCATCCCTTTCTATGAAAAGCTATCCTGGTACTACATAGGGTGTAGCAAAAACTTGTATCATACTAACTTTATAGTCAAGCCTGGGTTTCAAAAGTAGAATTTGGAAGCCCAGGATTCTAACCCAAACCTGGGAGACAGGGCTTGGCAACTGCCTCAAATCCAAAACATATTTGAGGTTTCTTTCAGATAATGGCATTCTGAGGATAAAAATGAATTCCTAATTCAAAGTTTCTCCTTTCTACTCGAGGTCAAACTAAATCCCCCTCACAAAGTCTCAACTGATCTCTCTTAAGATAGGATTTTTCTTCTTTCTCAATTGTCCTATTGGCACTTTGTGATAGCAACCATCATTACTTGCTCTGACTATACTTATTCATGGGTTCAAATCCACTAATCAATTACTAGTCCAGTGGTTTTACCTCTTTGGACTCCAGTTCCCTCATTAGAAAAAGAGGACTTTCTAGCAGATTTATGAGATTATAAAAATAAATGTAAAGCACTTAGAATATCAAAACTGCTCAATACTGCCTCCCCACCCTTATTTGGGGCAAGGACTTGGCCTGTCTTTATAATCAACTCTGCAAGGCACAGAAAAATAATAAGTCTACAAAAGGTGTAAATGGTTGCTGAATAATTTGGCCTAAACATTGGATCTTCGACTTTTCCCCATAGAATTTTTTTATTTTTACTAGTTGTAGAAAAATTTGATTATGAAATATTTTCATATCTCTAGTAGGGATAGATTCAAGTTATATAATAAGGTTTTCCTAGTCATTACTCTTCATATCATAAAAATTCTCATTCTTTAGAGAATCAAAACATCTAAAATTTTAAGCCCCCTACTTTTGGACAGAATTGGGTAAAATGCCAAAAAAGATCCTGACTAGAAACTTCTCAATTTCCTATCTAAAAAGTAATTTTTATAATTGTAAGACCCTATTTCAGAGTCAGGTTTTCCAAAGACGCCTATTTTATTCCAAAAGGTTACCAAGCCTGGCTCATTTGCCACTGAATGTCCATATGAAATTCTCTCTGTGACTTGTACTTTCACTTTCCTCAAATTTTAAAGAGAAACACAACTTCAGATAACTTCTTCAAGGTGAAACTAGAGAAACATGACATCTTTCTATTAGAGAAGAGACAGAGCTCATGTAAGGAGAACAAAATTATAGACGTGTCATTAATTCAAAACTCTTTTTAAAGGCTGAGCAAATTCCATATCATACTCAAAAATTCAAGTTAGATTCCAAACTGGGACACAGTCTAATCTGAATGGTGTAATCAATCATTTACACTAATTCCAAAGCCAACATATGCCCTTATCTCTGAAAATTATAAAGTATGCTTTCTGAAGTTGCTAATAAATTTGCTTATTTGTTGAACTATTAATGATTATTAATAAAAAGTTAAGCCAAAAACCACATTTTTAGCTGGAAAATATTTGATTCAAGAAAAGGAGACCGAACCCCATTGAAATGAAAAGTTTTGAAGATCCTTTTTTTCTGAAAAAACCAATAGCATGTTTCCAAAAAGTATACATTAGTGGCAGAGAACACAGGGAAGAAACATTTCTCACTGATTCTGAATCACATGGTAGCTAGGGTTTCCATTAAATTTCTCAAAAGACCAGTAAAGGGAAGACCTCAACCAACAATCCAGTGCATGAAATACTCATCCACGTAACTATGACTATTTGGGCTAAATACCACTTCAAATGTAAGTGGCATTCCTGTTCTTAAAACAACAGCTAAATAACACTATGTTGGCAGATAAAAATGTCTACTCCAGAAACAAACTCCTGCTCCACTCTCCAACTATAAACAAATTAAATCAGGGAAATGAGGATCTATCTGGTAAATCTTATGAGGTTTTTAATGTGGGTGATAAATTTGCCCACATTATCAATAATGTGGTATGTCAACAGCAAGGAATGGCACTGTGTAAGCTGGGAACAAATGAGATAAAGATACTTCTGTACAGCTTTCCCTAACAAAACATAAAGGTCTGAATCTAATAAAATATTTTTTGTTATCTTTTGGTGCTACTCCTCTCTCCTCTATTAAAACAAAATCTGATGCCAGAAGTTTGCTAAGTATACTTTACTAGGAATAAATCTTTCTCAAGTATTTTATACCTATTATCTCAATTTAAAAAATAAAAACTATTGCCTGGCCGGCATGCCTCAGCAGTTGAGCATCGACCTATGACCCAGGAAATCGCTTCGTGGTTAGATTCCCGGTCAGGGCACATGCCGGGTTGCGGGCTCGATTCCCAGTAAGGGGTGTGCAGGAAGCAGCTGATCAATGACTCTCTCATCATTGATGTTTCTATCTCTCTCCCTTTCTCTCTCTGAATTCAATAAAGGCATATTAAAAAAATCTATTGTTTCCATGTGAAAAAAAATTCAGGCATCAGAAAATAGGCAGAGAGTATTTCCTATTGTCATTAAAAATCCTATGTTCTAATATTTACTCAACTCTAAAGAGAAAACTTGATTTTGTCTCTTTAGGGTCAAAAGATTATCCATGGTTTCTCTCTCTTACTAGATAGCAACCTCACTCTCTCAGAACAGGGACTTCCTTTCTAACTAACCCTGCAATACACCCTCCATTGTCTATGGCACAAGAGTTTGCTCAATAAACATTTATCAAACTGATTTCGGTTTTAAAATGAGTTGCTGGGAGAAGAAACACATACATATACTTTTATGTACTATTTCTTGGTTATGAACAGAGATTAGAAATAGTAAAGAAGGGGTGGTTGTATGCACCTCAATTTCTTTTTTGGCTAAGTAAAATCCAGCCTTTTTTGAACCTCAACTACTCCCTTTCCTCTATGTTAACAATCCTGCATACCCAAATCCATGGCCTCCCCTCCCCACCATTTCCTGCTTCGCTCTTGCAACATAACATGAATGTGGATTTCCTCTCCCAAACTGGAGTAATCATGCTGTAGTTGTTATTTGGCCAAGTTACTCTGATTCAAGTCTGTGTCTGATGCTTCTGGATGAGACCATTCAGAACATCATGTGGTGAGGGAGGGAAAATACCAGGAGAGAACACAAAGTCTCAGCATTAAAGTACTCAGAGAAGGAAGATTATAGTTAAATGATTAAGGAAGTCCAAATTACTAGACAGTAGATGTAAATTATTTCTTTTAGCATATGCATATCAGTAAGTGATGAAAATGAATTTTATTTGGTCTTCTGTGTTACTGAACACTAATGCTGATTAGAAATACTGAAGAAAATCAGAGAAAATCAGAAAAAGAGAATTTACATTCTTTTTGCTGCATAATAGTAGTACCAATTAGTCATTTATGACAATACGTACCTTTTATGCCCAATTATTTTGTTAACACTATGACTATTAATATTTGGTGAACATCAAATTAATTTGTCACGAAACCACTGTATAATGCTTGCTTTGTTATGCTCAGGAATTCAGCAAAAGACCTTAAAAGTATAGTATATTCTTTAATACCAAGTGTGCCTGCTTTAAGGTATTTTACACACACACACACAGTCACCATAATCACCAAAATTTAAGCTGGAAAAATGAGGTTTTAAAAATAATTTCACTGAAATATAATTCACATACCATAAAATTCACCCATTTAAAAGTGTAAAATTTGGTGGGCACAGTACATTCAGAGTTGTGCAATCATCACCACTACATAATTTTAGAACATTTCCATTATCAAAAAAACCTGCCATATTCATTAGCAGTCACTCCCATTGCCCCTTTCCACCCAGTCCCTGGAAACCTAACCTACATTCCATATAGTTTTGCGTATTTCTAGACTTTTCATACAGATTAAATCATACAATATGGGGGTCTCTGTGACTGGCTTCTTTCACTTAGCGTAATATTTTCAAGGTTTGCGCATGGTGTATTTATCAGTAAGTCATTCCTTTTCATTGCTGGATAATATTCCATTGTAGGGATATATAACTGTTTATTCATTCATCAACTGATGGATATGTAGGTTGTTTCTACTTTTGGGCTATTATGAATGCAGCTATGGACAATCTTGTACAAGTTTTTGTGTGGACATATATTTTCATTTCTACTGGGTATATACTGGTCATATGGTAATTCTATATTTAATATTTTGAGAAACTTCCAAAATGTTTTCCAGAGGGGCTGTCTCATTTTACAACCCCATTAGCAATGTAGGAGAGTTCCAATTTCCCCATATCCTCTCTAACACGTGTTAATGTGTCTTTTCAATTTTAGCCATCCTAGTAGGTGTGAAATGGTATGCCATTGTGTTTTTGTGGATAATGAATTTTAAGTATATCTACATAGCCCTCTAGGTCATTATCTGGAGGCAAAGATTTGCACTCTAAGTAACATTTGAAGGATAATTCCTAAGAGCTGCTTGAGCCCAAAGCAAATGAACAGCAGCATCCCAGTTCAGAGCTCTTTTCAGCACTGTCACTCACAAACTTATTATTCCTTAAGTTGCTTTAACTTTCTGACCACAACAGAACATACAGCCTCAGCCTAGAATCTCCACCACAGTGCAATACTGTGATGAATATAAGTGTACAGCAGGTCCTTGAATAATGTCATTTCATTATAAAGTTGATGAGAGAGAAAAAAAAAATTAATTCCGGGCAGAGGCCACTGTCTGTGTAGTTTGCACACCCTCCCACATCCACATGGGTTTTCCCCACAGGTACTCCAGTCTCCTCCCATGTCTCTATGATGAACTGGCACGTCTACACACTGCTCCAGCCCGAGTGAGAGGGTGTGCACGGGTGCACATGGTGATGGAAGGGCATCCTGTCCACGTGGGTGCCTGCCTTGGTCCCTGCGCTGTCGGGAGGGGAGACTCTGACCACCTTCAACCCAGGCTGAAAAATAATTATCTTATTTGTTTTCATTAATCTTTCTTAAATATATGTGTAGCTTACACTTACTTTAGTGTTTAATATTAGAAGTGCTCTGGTTCTTTATTTAGAAGTTTGGTGATGTTTTTGTGACCAGAAATATGCTATAGGAACTTAGTTTGTTTATGTTAATCAGCCTATGGTAAAATTGGTTTTGTTATATGTTGTTTTGCTTAAAGTCAAGATTTTCAAGAACCTATTGACAATGTTAAGTGAGGACTTACTGTACAGCGCAGAAAACAGCTTGAGAAGTGTACAACATACGGTAAAATCATTTTTACTCAAATTTGGATTGTGTGCCAAGAAAAAGAACAGAGTTAGAAATACATACTAAGAGAATACAGGGTTTACCAGCAACCTTAGCTCCCAAAAGGTCTGTTTAGAGTTACCTCTGCTCACAAAAGCAGGCAACTTCCCAAACTGACACAGTTTTCCAACGTTAAGTAGGCTGTGATACCTGGGTGTAAGAAGTCTATTTCCAACAAAAGCAGAGATAGTGAGTAGGTAAGATTTAACAGGTGAAAAGCCTTAAAATTAAAACACGCTTGATTTTTAGGAGACTGGCCAAAGGATGTCAATTGTTTTATTAAGTAAAACATTCAAAAAGAAAATGGCATCCACAGTGGTACAAAGTATCAGACAACCTAACTTTCATCTCTTTGCTACAGGTTATTAAAATAAAACTACCACATGCTCAAGTTTTAAGATGTATACCTCTCCTCACAATTGCTTTGCTTTTCAAAGCATCATCTCTTCAGAGGTAAATGGTGCTGTTTAAATCAACATTTATGAAGCTCTGGGATTCATAAGTACTTTACAATTTTCTTAACCTATTTCACATCTTTATAATAATTTATGGTTTTCTAAGGATAAACATTCTATAAAGACCCAAAACATAGAGTACCTATGAAATATCTTCATTGGTACATAATCTTCGTGGTTTCTCTTTTTAGAAGGGTCATTTTCTTTTTATTTTAGCCTTAAAATTATCTTCTCTTGCCTGAGTTAATTTATTTATTTCTGTGTGCGCCCCTCCCCCCAAATGAATATTAAAGTAGCACTGAAAAAGGAACCCTGTCTGCACTTCTTTAAATCTGTAGTGGCTCGCCAGAGGTCCAGTTGGTTTTGATGTGCTTATTGTTCCTGATGCCGTATGTACCAAACACACAGAGGATCAAATGCAAACATATCTTGAGGGGGGAAAATCCAATCAGAAACAATGAAACTTCAAGTAAAAAGTGACCACTCCAAAGCTGAATGAAATCCATAAGTGATCGTTCCTTCTGTAATCACCATGGAATTTCTCAGAATATATTTAAAGTCAGAACTTACTTCATTTTTGAGTAATGAGAAAAACTGAGAACAGACCCTGGTATTAAATGTGACTTCAGACTTTTCAAAAAATGTAAAGAATTATAGGGGTTTTCACACTGAAGTTATTTTAGCAGAAAGAAAAGGCAGTCTGAAAGCACTTTCCTCTGACCAAGGTATTGATTCCACAAGCTAAAGGAGTTTCTCAAGGCTGCTTTGTACCAATTTTGATAACTGGAGGAGACTACCACAGATGGTTTTGAAATTGAAGGAAGTTGGACTTAACGCTAAGGCAGCTTTTCAATGTGCTACTTCCCCAGTGTTAATTAGAACCTGTGGGGGCCTGTGTTGAGAGAAGGGAAAGATAAAGCTGGGTCACAAACTCAAACGTTTAGAGGAGTTTGGCAGGTAATATGAGTCACACTGGTTGATGGGAGAGAAAAGATGAAGTGGATCAGAGCTAACTGGAGAGTTAGTGCATATGCATGCCTTTCTGAAGAGAGAGCAACTATTCAGCTTTAGCTAACTGTTATGTTGAAATATATAAGTAATGTTCACAGATATTTTAATTTTTTAAGATAAGCCAAAGTGTGAACTATATGAAGTCTCATTTTTAAAAACTGGGAAGGAACTGAAATTAAAGGGGAAAAAACTACCACTACAAAGGCCAGACAAAATACATCTGTGGGACAACTTGTGGTCTCTGGTTTATGTTCTAGAGGCCAGTGAGGAGACTTTTAGTGGCACCAATAAAAGAGAGTAAGATTGAAAAAACCCTGAGTAGGTCCTGAGTGGGTAACAAGGCACCAAGAAAGCAAAACAACAACAAAAATAAGGCACTGACTGTTATTGTGCTGCTATAAATTTACCTTTGGGAAAAAATGTCTTTGGAGTTCAAAATTTAGACCCTCCGAAAAACTAAAGAAAATGGTTCCCACAGCCATATCAATTATCAGCCATGTTTTTAAAAAAGATACGCAAAATAATTAAAGAGGCAGGGAGGAAGAGATGGAAAACTGTTTTGTTTCAAAGTCAACTTTAACATAACTAAGTCAACAAGGTAGAAGATAGCTACTAATGATTACTGAGCACTCAGGCATATCAGAACCAACTGACACTATAAAAAGGCATCACTGGGTTATCTCTTGAGGAATGGAAAGGCATATCCTTGAAGATTTTAAAGTGTATTGAAATGATTCCTTTAAAAATGAGGGTTAAACTACCAAAAAGAGCCAAAATGTCCAATTAGCTTGTTCATCTTTGAAGATCAAGCTGGGTCTTGATATTTGTGTATTAATGGTTTGCTTCACAAAATATCTTAGAAAATTTGAGGAAAAACTAGTGAATAGTGAGGCAAAACAAAACAAAAAACACCCCAAATGAGGGTGACTCTGTAGCCCCTTTTTGAGAGATTATTTGTGTTTAATGAAGATAAGGACATGTTCAGAATCCTGCCTATACTAAAAATTTTAATGGTGAAAATTTGATGGAGGATGCAAACTAGGGATTACTAACATAGGATTGAATGTACTTACCTATTATCTCAGATTCATAATAATCCTGTGTGCCTTCCTGGAAGACAAGACAGGGTGTCTTTATGATTTTAAAGCATAAATTTGGAAAATGGTAGGTCCATTTGTATGGTAAGTTCATGTCCATCAAAGAGGAATAAAAAATAGGACCTACCTCCTCTTAGAGGTTATTTTGCTGTGTTGGATCATGGTCAATTAAAGGCTCCTTAGAAATTCTAAGTGCAGGGAAGAGTGTAACTACACAAAAATTTAGTGCTGTGCACTTTTCTGTTTATATATTTATAGTATTCTGTTTCAAGATTCTACCATTTCCAGTGAGAGCAGTATAAAGAAAGACAAAAAAGCCTACATTTCAACCAAATTCAAAATATGCCACCGCCCGGCTGGGTGTGGCTCAACCATTGAGTGTCAACCTAGG
The DNA here is from genome assembly GCF_964146895.1 of Miniopterus schreibersii. NCBI lineage: Eukaryota > Metazoa > Chordata > Mammalia > Chiroptera > Miniopteridae > Miniopterus > Miniopterus schreibersii. The sequence continues at coordinate 24,233,397 of NC_138116.1, forward strand.
ATCCACGTGATTGGGGTTTGATTCCTGGTAGGGGCACATGCCCCGGCTGCGGGCTCAATCCCCAGTCGGGGGTGTGCAGGAGGCAGCCCATCAATGACTCTCTCATCACTGTTTCTGTCTCTCTCTCCCTTTTCTTTCCTCTCTCTGAAATCAATAAAGATATATTAAAAAAAAAAAAAAAGCCACCAAAAATAAACAAAATCACAAAATCATACTACATCTGTTCTTTTTTTAATACCTAAGATGGGCTTTTGATCAAATTGGAAAAATAAGCTAACATGCATTCACATTAATAATACCAGCTAAAGATTTTTTCCCCAGACCAGAGATCATAGGTATATTCTGTATTAATGGATAAGGAAGTCCATTAATACTCTATAAGAAATCCTTAATTTTGCATTTTCATTTTGATGATAATCTAAAAAAGAGTAATACATGAATATTTGAGATGAGCACTTTATAAATGTTGACAACTGGGGAGTTAAAATGATAGTGATTTGTTTGTACCAAGCAAAGGCCAAATGATATCACAATACCATATATATATTTGAATGTTTTAAGTTATCCTAATAGAACAGGGTTTCTCAACCTGTCAACACTACTGACTGACATTTTGGGCCAGGTAATTCTTGGTTGCAAGGAACTTTCTTGTGCATTGTAAGATGTTTAGCAGCATCCTTGGCCTCCACCCACTAGATGTCAGTAGCCCTATCTCCCTAGTTGTGATAATAAAAAATGTCTTCAGACATTGCCAAGTATCCCCTGGGGGACAAAATCTCCCCAGGTGGAAAACCACTGCAATAGGAAAAGTGGTGAGAGAACTGAGTCAAACCAAAGTGCACAGGAGAATAAACATGTCAAATTCAAATGAACCAGAGCTGTAACAATTTCTACTTCTCTCAAGTTGAGAGAAACATCACTAAAACATTATCATCCATCACATTAACGTTGTCAACGTGAATTTTATTAGTTCTATATTTAATTGTGTATCTGTTTTGCTTTGCTAGATTTTCCCCCTTAAAAAGCAAGTACATAGTATTTAAATTTGAAATACACTTTTCCTGGTTTATTCTTTTCTAATTAAAACTTTACTCAAGAGACTTCTAATCAACTAAAAATGTAACTTTTCTAAATGTCCTTTTGGGCCCTAAAGTTTCCTCTGGAGTCTTTTTAATCACAGAGAGTGCTCAATTGAAGAAATTCTTAAGAGCCTCAAAAGGTAAATATGTATTTAGATGTAAAATGTCTTTGTTAAATCCATAAAAAATAACCTGAAAGTCTGGATTATATATACATTGAAAAGCTGTAAAAGTTCCTGAATAAGCATTATTCACTGTTGCATTCTTCTTTCTTGGCAGATCATTCTTTGAAGGAGTAAAATAATTGCCAATATGTTGTCCATATACAGGATGGGGCAAAAACAGGTTGACAGCTGTTCGTATGGGAAATAATACAATAATAAATAGTAATATAATAAACTCTGTTCGCACACAACGGTAAACCTACTTTTGCCACACCCTGTTATGCTCTCTCAATTTCTCTTCTTCAAATCAAGGCAGAGCTGACAATATATTAAAATAATGTCCAAAGGTGTATAAAATGTTGAAAATCTGCCTTAAATAAAACTCTATCAGTGAAAGAATCTTAAATTGGTTAGGTGTGGTTAAATGTGGAAGAGATTGTTGCATAAAGTATAATACCACAACCAGCTTGAAAAGTATCCCTGTGGCAGTAACAGTAAAGCTTGGTCAAAGCCTGCCTTTTACCTGTGCTCTGAAATCTTTGGTTGGTTGAAAAATAAAGCAAAGGTTAAAAAAAATGTTGATTTAACAGGTTCAGCTTAAGAGAGCAGTCTAGTAATGCCCATAAATCTTACAAGTTTAACAAATACAACTATGTGCAGCCCCAAAGACAGAAGAAGTTCTGCTAAGTCACCCAAGATCAAATGGCTCAAAATTCTTTAATAAGCCAGAACTGTGCTGTAGATATAAAGATTAATTTCCTCCTTCTAAAATCCCTTGGGGAAATTATTGCTGCCTTCTTTATGCCAGTAACTAGCTAGGTACTTTTTTTTCTCCCTAAATCAATTAAAAAAATTGTAAAGAAAGTGTAATTCAATTTTCAGCAAGCTTTTTAATGTGTAGTATCAGAGTTTTTTTTGTTAAAAGTTAAGATAGCATCTAATTTTATTTTCCTTCTCAAGATTTATCTACCTTCCAAGGGTATAATAAAATGACTTACTGATAGGAAAGAGCAACTAATAAAGCAAGAACTCTTCTATACAGAAGAAGAAACGACCAGTCTGGGATAAGTGTTCAAAGTTTAACATGGTCATAAAGGAAAAGGAAGAAAAAGCTCCTAGTGATCCTCAGTTGAATTATCAAATCAAATACAAATTTAGAAACCACTCAAACCAAAAATTTTATGCAAGATTTATGAAGCTCACAATCTTCACTCTACATAAAATGGTGGAAGGGGGAGGTCTATATCAGGACTTCTGTCACTGAAAAAAAAATCAAGTCAGATGACTTCATATAAAGACCAGCAGATATAAGAAACCATATTCTCCAAGTTTTTTGGATCCACTCAAAATTCAAGTTATAACAACAAATAAAGTAACTTTTTCTTTGTTAGCAAATAACTATTCCTCACCTGCTTGTGTGCATGATCATAGGAATTGATATGGTTGTCAAATTCCTGATGTTTCTGATACTGCTTATCACAGAGTTCACAGTAAAAGTTGGCTCTGAGGTCTTCCAACGCTTTGGCAATTGCCTTCTCTTTGTCAACATAATCCTGTAAGAACCACAAAATACAAACAAAAAATGAACTTGGTAGAATTTTAAATGAATGTTGTAGAGAAGTAGTCTTATCTGAAAAGAGAAAAAAGGGCTTTTCATAAAACTTAGTGGTATAAGTAAAGCTGGATGAAACATAAGTGGCAATTTGGTGGGGTAGTTTGTGTGTTATTGTACTAACAGTTGTCTTCAAATGAACAAACATTCTAAAGAGTTTAATTAATACTTTCCCTTTTAGCACTACGGTGAACTAGATACTGTGGCACCCCCTAATCTTACCCCTGGCTTAAAAAACCCCAACCAATAGGATGTATCAAACATAATTTTTATTGCATTGAAGGAACCATAGAAAGAAAAGTAAATCAACGAGAAGGGCAATGGGAGGAAAAAAAACAAAAAAATCAACTATGACCTGAAACTAAAATCAGAGCTATGACAAGCAAGGGCTCTACTTAGGACATATAAGTGACACTGGAGCTTGGGGGTTTGAGTAAGGTAGGGGAGCTAAACCTGAGAAGCCTCATGTAATGAGGAAAAAGAACCTAAAAGTGGGCTGGAGAGGTCCCAGGATTGCTGAGTCTTCGCAGAGGGAATAAAAAATACTCTCAGAGCCCTGGCCGGTGTGGCTCAGTTGGTTGGAGCATCGTCTTGTACACCAAAAGGTCACAGGTTCAATTCCCAGGTCGGGGTGTATATGGGAGGCAACTGATCGATGTTTCTCACACAGATGTTTCTTCTCTCTCTCCCTCTCCCTTCCTCTCTCTCTAAAACCAGTAAAAACATATCCTCGGGTGAGGATTTAAAAAAGAAGAAAAAAAACCACCTCTCAGAAAACATCCTCAATTTTGGCCCTAAAAATTTTCCTAGATTAACAAAATATGTTAGAAACAAAGATCACTACACACACAAAAGGAATTAAATCTTTGACAAGCTAGAATCACAGGAAATAAACAATATATTTAGGTCCCCAAGACTAAGATACTGGAATAGTCTGTTATAGAGTATAAAGTAACTACAGAATATTTAAAATAGAAAAATGAAATTACAAAAACGTGCAAACATAAAATGCTATAAAAAACAGAATGCAGAAAGAACCAAATGAGACTTTTACAACTGCAAACCTAGTTGTAAAAATATATATTAAAAAATTCAGCCCTAGCCAGTTTGGCTCAGTGGTTAAAGCATCCAACTGTGGATTGAAGGGTCCCAGGTTCAATTCCGGTCAAGGGCACATACCTCAATTGCAGGCTCAATCCGATGTGTCTCTCTCACATCGCTCTTTCTCTCTCCCCCCTCCCTCACTCTCTCTCAAAAGCAATGGAAGAAATATCTTTGGGTGAGAATATTAAAAAAAAAAAAATCATCAACTACTTAGGGGATGGGTTAAAAAGTAGACTAGATACAGCTCAAAAAAAAGTATAGTAGAGTGGTGAAATGTTCTGGAATTGAACTGTAGCAATGGTTGCACAACTTTGTGTAATATACTAAAAACAGTGAACTGTACACATTGAGTGACTTTATGATATGTGAATTACATCTAAATTTTAAAAAGATGTAGTAAACTGGAAGATTGAAATTATTTAGGCTGTAACACAGAGACAAGGAAACAGATAATATAAAAAAGAGATTAGGAGTCATGGAGAATAGAATATTAATACATGTATAACTGTAATCCCAGAAAAAGAGAACAGAAAGCATAGACAAGAGAAAAATATTTGAAGATATAATGACTCAGAATTTTTCCAAACCAATGAAAGGCATGACTCCAAAGATACAGAAAGCATAAAGTTTCCACACAGGCTAAATAAAAACATGTACCTAGATACACTTTAGTGAAACTATAAGGGACTAAAGACAATGAAATAAATAAACTACCCAGAAAAAAAAATTAAAGATCACCCACAATCAGATTGATAGCAGATTCAAAAGTAACAGAAAGTAGAAGAAAGTATGCCTCAGTGTGCTGAGAGAAGATACATTTTCATTTGTATACCAATTGAAAATATTTTTCCGAAGTGATGAAGGCATTTCCACATGAGTTTACCACCAAGAGATTTGTTAAAAAGGAATTCTTTTATTTTGTTAATCCTCACCTGAGGATATTTTTCCATTGATATTTATTTGTTTGTTTGTTTATTTATTTAATACGTGTTCGTTTATTGATTTCAGAGAGAGGAAGGGAGAGGGAGAGAGAGATAGAAACATCGATGATGAGAGAGTCATTGATCGGCTGCTTCCTGCACATCCCCTACTGGGGATCGAGCCCACAACCTGGGGTGGTGCCCTGACCAGGAATCGAACCACAATTTCTGAGTTCATAGGTCAATGCTCAACCACCGAGCCATGCTGGCCAGGCTCCACTGATTTTGAGAGAGAGAGGGAGGGAGGGAGGGGAAAGAGGGGGTGGGGTGGGGACTGATTCATGGGTTGCCTCCGGCACGTGCCCCTTAAACCTAATTTTACACTTAGTGGCATGAAGTTATTTTTTAGTTCCTGCTGCATCTGAAATAATACCCTTGATATTGGTTTTCTATGCTCTCTTCTTAGTATCAGCACAAGGACCTTAAAGAACTAAGTTTTGTTGTATGTTTGTTTTGTTTTGTTCATTTCTGTTCTTTATTATTTCTCTCTTTTTATATTCTTTAGGTTCATTTTGCTATTCTTTCTACCTTCCTGAGAGGAATGTTTACTTTCTTTATCTCCTATTTTTCATTTTTCCTAATATAAGCATTAAGGATATGTATTTGCTATAAAACATCATATTGCTTCAGCTTATCCTCTAAGTTTTCATATGTGGTGTTTTTATCTTTCAGTCTGAAATATTTTCTAATTACCATTGTGATTTATTCTTTTACTAATAGGTTATATAAAAACATGTTTCTTAATTTCCAAACATAGGGATTTTTTCTATTATCTTTTCATTGTGTTGTTTAAATCTTCCAAATATCCCTGCTGATATTTTTTCTCTACTTCTTCTATCAATTACTAAGACAGGTATATTAAAATCTTCCACTACTGTGGTGGCTATAACATTTCTCCTTTTGTTCTATCCGTTTATGTATCATGACCAAATCAGTTTTTATATGATAATCTTAGCTAAGCCTGTTTCTCATCTACAAACTCACCTATTTTATTATGGTAGAGATTGGGCATACAACATCTTGAAAAACATATTCCCTGGTCAGTCTTTTTGAAAGTTAAATTATAACATGTACTAAGATAGTTTTCTATAATTTAAGCCCCTTAGAAATACTGAATGAAATTCTCAATTTGTTTTCTTTAAACAAATTTGTTTTCTTAAAACACATCACCTATTTTAAAAAAAAGGCTTATCAATAGGTATCAAGCTCTCAAAGGACTCTTTTTTCCCAAAGGACTCTTAAGTTAACAATTTCTACTGCTATTACCCAGCACTGTGTTTTCAAACACAAATGCAATCTTCTCAACAAATGTATGAAGTGGGTATTATTATCTGGAAAGTTTTTACAGAGGCAATAAATAGGAAAGTTCAGAAACTTGAGATCTACTAATGACCACGAAATATCAAACAAATGTTGTTAACGGAGATCCTTTTCACCAAAAATATCTCTTTCAGTGTGAGCACCCCACATGCAAGAAAAGCTTCATTTAATACCTTGTACTTCTGTCTCAATTCTTCTGTGTCTTCTTTTTCTACTTCTAGGACACGGCGCCTTTCGGTAGCATCTTCGGCATAATCGAGCTTAACAAAAATAGATATAATTAGTTTTAATTCCTAAAGTACCCCCAATTAGCTATTTAAAAAGTCATCTGCACAACTATAGTACTGTATGAAAGTAAAAAACACTGTATTTTGCTCAGCAACCCCTTGTTTTATTGTCACCCCACAGAGAAAATAGCATGCAGAAAAGTTCATTAATCCTTTCATGCTGGTGGTTCCCAGCAGGCACATTTTTTTATGATAACAGACTGTAATTCAATGTTCTATGCCAAAGAATTAGGAGTAAATGGAGAAACTATTTTAGGCAATGAATAGAAGATACCACAGATGACAGCTGTACACATCTCTGTAGGGACAAAGCTTCTACCACAGCAAATATTTTACAAGTTAAGCAATACTGCCTACTGAAATGAGTACCAGGGTCTGGGTTTAAGCCTTATCTTGCCTTGTGGCATAACCCTGGGCAGACTACTCAATTTCTTTATGTCTCAATTGCAACAGGGTGGTTATTTGCCACCTACCTGCCTCAAAGGCAGCACTAAATAAAAATGTAAAAAATATTTTTAAATTTCCAAAGAAAAATATTAAAACTACATTCTATCTAATAAATATATTCTTGCACTAGCATATGAATTTGGAATTAGTAACAATTTTAAATATTCCATAAAACAAGTGAGCTAATGAGATCAATTTACCTCCATTTCCATGCGACCCATGCCCATGACATCATATTTGACAACAATCGGAATGGGATCTGTTCTCCCTGTAACAGGAACACATACATAATCAAGGTAAGATGCAAAGCTAAGCCAACAGCTCACTTTACACATTGGGTTTGGGTGGTTAGAGATCTTGCCTTGGAGTGCAGAGACCAGAAAGCTACAGTGAACCAAACACAAGCCATTCTCACAGCTTACAACCAAACCTACCTCTCCCAGTTTAAAAGCCCAACTAACCACCTTGATTGTCCTTCCAGTGAGAACAATTCCAGATTACTATGGCAAAATTAAGTAATGCAAAGAAAACACTTCTAAGCAATGGCACCAGGAGGTTTAAAATAACTTTTCATCAAGAATCACTTCACTCTTACTGTCCACTGACATCCTCCCACACACACTTTTAAAACTGGTAATATTTCAACTGACATGCTTAAATCAAAAAGAACAGTTTCAAACATGATACAGGAAAACTCTGTAACTGCAACTCAGTATGTTTAACATTTTTTTGTTTTCAAAAGATGCTTTACAGGTAAGTGGGGCTATGAAAAATTTAAATAACAAGCAACAGTTAGTTGCCTTTAGAAACAAAGAACAATGTTTCTTTTGAACTGGTGCACTGAGGTCCCATTTTCCAGAGTGGATTTAACACTGGCTGTGGTAATCGGTAAGCTGTGAAAAGGACTAGTTGCGAAGAAAATTGACTTTAAACTAGTCGATCTATGCTGGAGATTTTTTAAAATGTATATTTAATCCACTCATAACCAGCCAAACAAAGCAAAATGGGGCAGACAAGCACTTTACTACCACAGCTGTTTTACATCACAACTTGCGCTGTTTATTGTGATGTAAGCTCACTGATAAAGAGGACTTACCTTATCCGTTGTACACCTTTAGTGAAAAAACACAATGTTTACTTCCCTCATCGTATCACTCAGGCTGGTGTAAACAATTGTTTTTTTATTTTTTGTTTTTGTTATACACACATATATATTATACCTTTGGGCTAAAAGTTAAGTTTTGTCAGCCTAAATCTGAGGTATTACCAAAACCAAATAAAAAAAATAATAATAACAAATGCCATGATCATGACTAGGTTTGGTCTTGGACAAAAAAGAAGAAACTGTTTTCAAAGTGACCAGAAACCACTTGTATCTAGTTGCTCTATATTTGTGGAATTAGTTTTTATCTTTAAAAAATAATGAAAAACAAATTCAGAAGTTTACTTATCACCAATATCCCATTATGTTTTAAACAATAAGGAGATAATTAGGAATAATTATTATAGTGAAAAAAGTGTAAGTAAATAAAGAACATCTCATGCCAGGAAAAAGTTCTAAAATACAGCCTTCTTTTAACTATTAAAGACTGCCAGTTAAACAAAATGAAAATGCATTACTACCTTATGCCCAATGGTATAATAAATAAGCAGTGACTGCAATCTTTAGCAAAAGGACCAAATTAAGACAGGTTATAAAAATGACTTCCTAAGTGCAATATCACTTTCATAACGTCTCAATCAGGGATTTACTGGTAAAAACAAATGGTCCAATGAAAGAATTGGGAAAAAAAATGACAAAGGAATTTACTTTTGTTGTTGTTTTGGTATCTTTTTTGGTCTGTCAGAATTTGTTATGCAAGAATCAAGAAAGTTTTGGTACAAATTCATTACCTCTGTAAACCCCTGTTTATAAACTCTGCATTAGTACTTTTGCCTTCTAAGGCAGTCAAAGTTTGTTTTAATTTATTTATAAATTGCAGTAGCAAGTGCTAGTGCCCATTACGTTGTGGGGAAATCAAGTTTTTGACAGTATTAGAATTTAATGTTTTAACTGATTTTTTTTTTTGCGGTTCTAACACAAACAGATACATCCCTTCTTAACATTACCCTTTAATGAACGAGGATCAGACAAGTTGCATAAGGAAAGGAAAGGAAAATGAAAAAGACCAAGCAGAAGGATGAAGGCTACAACAGAGAAAGTAAGCCTAACATATTGGTGCACTGATGACAAAAGGAGTAATTCAGTCTGAAAATAAAAAATTACCACTGCTAAGTTTACCATCACCACAACAAGTCCAGGATCATAATGCTGTAAAAAAGAAACACCATTTGTTAGGCAGAAACCATTAGGGGAGGAAACAGGCCTTCTAGCAGGCAGACAGGATGGGGTAAAGCAACAATTGGGCTTTGTCCCTCCCCCAATTTCAGCTGGGCACAGAGCAAGGGCATTTTGTGCTACAGCAGTTATTTTCATACTGGACCAAGGTATGAGATTTTTGTACTGCTACTTTAGAATATAACCTCCTCTTTAATTGTGCAGGGGGGTTTGAGAGGGCGTTAGTTCAAAGTGAGAGAACTAGCTCTAGCTTCCAATCTCTCATTTAACTACTTATTCTGCTAAATCAGTATTCAGGGGTTCAAGGTGGGACTTTTCCTTAAAAATAACACTAAAGACAGATCAGCTGGACAGTGATGAAGTCATTTGCTTCACTAAAAGAACTCTTAAGAGGATTTGAGGGGCAGGGAGGAAAGTCATCAAGACCTTCCTAAAAATATATATAATAAGTAAAAGGTCTAGAAAATAACCTTAGATCTTCAGTGCCTGAAAAACTATCTGCATTTGAGTTCTGCTATTAATGAATAAAACTCTTGAATTAGCTTTCCTTACAACTTTATTGTCTTTTAATGAAGTCTTCTTTCCAGGCCTGCCAACATCTTTCTGCAAACAACAAAGTCAAGCCTTGAACCATACAAGGAACTCCACAGAAAGTGGCATCAAAAGGGCTATCATATTTCAGCTAGTCCACTCAGAGATAACAAATAGAAAATAAAAAGTTTGGCTTTAAAAACAATCTGAAAGTTACATTACTGTCCAGGCCAAGTAGTAATTTCTTTCTATTATTAAAGAGGTTCCAAACCAATTAATAACCTCGGGGGGGGGGGGGGGGACGGACACCAAATAATACATACAGGAAGAAATTAAAGCATTAAAAAAAAAATCCCTTCAATTTATTCATTTGTGATCACTGATAAATCCTATCATAAAAACATTGCTATGAAACACATGAATAACAACTTATAGCGATGAATTTCAAAAGATAGGTAGCAACAGAATGTTTACTAATAGGATATTCTCCAGAAAATTCAACTTCCTTTAAAAACAAGTTGAACTCTATCCAGGTCCCTATTTCTTGGTTTCTTGTAAAGGGGGCAAATATTTCTTAAAATCCATTAAGAAAATGGATTTCTTATTTTACTCCAAAGAAGGCAACTTCAACCAAAACTAAATACTTCCCTAAAATGAAACTGTCCTCCTCAGCCAAAGATCTATAGATGCTATGACTTTGATCTGGCCAACTAGAGAAGGGAAAGAGGAAAACATACCAAATCTAGAATGTGCCAATAATGAATTCATGTGATGAGGCAAAACCCGACATTTATATTTTAAAAGCAAAACTTTAAATATACACCTATCAAATTATGTTGTACACCTAGAACTCACATAATGTTGTATGTTAATTATATCTCAATAAAAATTTTATGAAGAGAAAAAAACTTTAAATGTTTCATTGACCAACTAGAATTGTACTTTCTGTATTTTAAAAGGCAGTTTTACTTCTACAATGACAAAAGTGCTAAAATAATCATATATACATCTCTGGCTAAAGTGTAAAGGTATTATTATAAGTGGAGAATAGGCCAAAAATAAAAATCCACTGCTTGCCCATAGCCACTCTGTTTCTAAGAACAATCCCTTATGAATTAGTTTTGATTTTAAAAGTTAGGGATATACCAATCTACAAAATTGGCCCAAAGACCTGGAATGTAGAGAAATAACGTTTTTTGAGAAATACTATTTTTAAAGAGACAAAATCCAGGAATAGAACAATTGGGAAAAACATATTAAAGGAAACCAAAATCTGGTAATCACCTACACTGAAGGCACATGACTTCCTATACAAATAAATTAGAAATGAAGAAGCTTCTGAAGTGATTAAAAACTGGTTGGATAGTCAACAGATGTAAGAACACAATTTATCTCTACTGCCTTTCCCCTTACTAAGACTCATTCAACAACAACTATTTATTACAAATACTTATTGAATTGTCACTACATATCAGGCACTGTTGGAAGGCACTGGGCATATGGCAGTGATCAAAATAAAGTCCTACACTCCATGTATTACCTATAATTAGAAAAAATAATCTTACCACTTTAAACTTCTGGCACGAGGGGGGGAGGACAGAACACTTGTGGAGCCAATGCATATATGGTTCAAAAGCTTAAAAATGTCTGAAGTTGTCCTTTAAAGATGTCTAAAATTGCTTTTAAAGATTAACCCTAATAAAGCAAAAGTAAATATAAAATCCACATAAAAGTAAAAAAATCTTCTTCCAAAAGGCCATTAAACTGATAAACCTGACCTAACATCTTTAAATCTATTTCTTACTTTTCAAGTGACTCAAATATGTATGTGAAAATCAAGAATACAAAATTAGGATGACTATTCTCTGACTTGCAAAACTATCCAAAATAGGTCTCTATAGTGAGCTATGTGTTAGTGCATTTAAATATAATTTCACTTATTAAAATGGTGATTACATACAATTTTGAGAAACACCGAGTAAAAAATGGTACATGTATTTCCAAATCAAAGTTTCACTTTTTTTAAAAAATGTCTTTATTGATTTCAGAGAGAGGGAGAGGGAGAGAGAGAGAGAGAGAGATAGAAACATCAATGATGAGAGAGTCATTGATCGGCTGCCTCCTGCACACCCCCGACTGGGGATCGAGCCCACAACCCGGGCATGTGCCCTGACTGGGAATCTAACCTCAATCTCCTGGATCATAGGTCAATGCTCGACCACTGAACCACGTCACTTGGGCCAAAGTTTCACTTTTGCAAACTTCTGAAACTGATAATCTTCATAGCATAAAAACAATTACTTTAGCATCACTGAGGTATTTTTTCTTAGTAACCATAACATGATATATGCTACCTCTCAGGAAACATTAACTGGAAACATCAAGCGCATTAATTATTCCCTATAGTTTCTACTTAAAAAAAGAAAAAAGACTTCCTACTCAAAACAGAATTCAAATTCTCCAGTACTAAAAAACTAATTATATTCTTGCTGTAGCCTGTTTAGTGATCTATACAACAACCAGATTAATTTGATTTTCAAATACAGAGGTTTTCTAAAGACGGAGTTTAACTATGACCTAAAGGACATCCTTCCATTCTTTCCGAAGTATCAGAGCTAGCTTTCTAGGATAAAGTAGCTCAATTTTAATCATATAATCTAATATACTAATAAACAGGGACAGAAAAGAGGCAAAAAGACTTTAGTCAAGTATTATGGAATCAGGAAAGGGTATCTCATCCAGGGATGACATGAGATAGTCAAGCCTTAGGAGAGGTAATAAAGGGAATTCAGGAGCACTTTCAATTAAAAAAAAAAAAAAAAAAAATCACCTAAAGGAAAATTATACTTTTACTCCAGATAAGACTGTTTTGGCAAAAAATTATATCAACTCACTGAAGACTGTCTCACGCTAACCATAATGCTAAAATCAATTTGTTTTTTAAATGGAAAAACCAACTTAATAAATACAATTTCAGGGTAAATAACCCAAAACATGAGACTTAGGGAAGAGGGAAAAACAATGTTAGGCCTTTCATTAAAAAAAAAAGAAGAAAAAAAAGAAGGGAAACACTTGTACCCTCAGTTTTACTTATGTTTGTATCCTAAATAACTGACACAGTATCTAAGATAGAGTGGCATTTAATTAAAAGGTATTTGTTGACTCAAGAGAATGAATATGTTCACAGTGGGTCTCAAATTCATTCAGGGTGGGGCGAAAGTAGATTTATAGTTGTTCATATGGAAAATAATACAATAATAAATAAATAATAATACAAGAAAAACCTCTGTTTCACGTACTCACAATGGTAAACCAATCTTTGCCCCCCCTCTATTTAGTCATCCTGGCACTTTCTGCTTAATGCCACAAGATACTGATGATTTATAATTGTCTTGTAATTAAAGAATTATTTTATCAAATTGAACATCTGACTGTATTATATGGGTCTCCATAACTCAAAAAATATGCAAGCTATTTTAAAGAAATATCTGAGCCCAGCTGGCATGCTCAGAAGTTGAGCATCGACCTAGGATCCAAGAGATCGAGGTTTGATTCCTGGTCAGGATACATGCCCCAGGTTGCAGGCTCGATCCCCAGTACGGTGCATGCAGGAGGCAGTGGATCAAGGACTCATAATTGATGTTTCTCTCTCTCTCTCCCTCTCCCTTCCTCTCTCTGAAATTAATGAAGACATATTAAAAAAAGAAATATTTGAGTCTTGCATTGCTATTCATTAGAGACTTGTTCAATTTGTTTTATCTATCGTCACTTATTAGCAGTCAAGGAGAAGCAGGCATCGAATATTTAAGAAGTTAGACTTAATGGTTTCTAAGGTTCACTTTAATTCTTGAGTTTGAAGAGTGAAAAATGTTTGAGTAGAAAATATTTGGGGGAAATCTGTAGATACGTAGTTAGTTCTGTGGTAATGTAATAATCCAACAATCCAATGCCGCCTTAGAGGTGTATTCTCTTAGTGTTAGGTTTTCCATAACAAGAATTTTTTACTATTCCAGGACCACACTATAACTGCCCCCCCCCCCGCACCAGAAAAAGACTTTCCAGCTTCATTTTAACTGCTCCTCTTTTACTTTCCACAATAACCCTCTCCCCAGTTCATTTTTATTATTTTCTTTCTATATATTTCTAGGGGGCCCCTTTAAAAAGCTGGGATACAAAATCTTAATTCTCCAGTAAGAGACACTAAACATTCATCTCTAAACACCTTTTTTTTTAATTCTCACCAGAGGATATTTTTTCCATTGATTTTTAGAGAGTGGAAGGGAGGGAGGAGAAGAGAGGGAGGAGAAGAGAGGGAGGAGGGAGAGAAAGAGAGTGAGAAAGGAGGGAAAGAGAAAGATATCGATTAGTTGTCTCCTGCACTTGCCCGACTAGGGCAGGGGATTGAACCCCACTTCGAAGCTCTGGCTGACGCTCTAACCATTGAGGTACTCTAGCCAGGGGCTAAACACTTGTGTGACTTTTGACAATCAGAGCCAGGTCTGAGCAGCCTCTCCTGGGAAATGGAGGTATTATCCTAATTTTCAGGATTGTCATGCAGATCAAAAGAGATAACACACAGAAAATGCTTGGTAAACCATAAATTACTATATAGGATGTTGTTAAACTCTATCCCAGTCATCTCCTTACGGCTTTAGAAAATTAAAAAAACAATCTGTTTTCCTTTCATTTCCAAATTTGGCATTTTTGAAAATAAATACCTTATAATAAAAGATACTCTAAAACAGAAACTGTGATATTTCTAATGTTTTACATAACATTTGGTGATAATGAAACAACCCTATTGATGGAGAAAATTATTATCCAGGATCAATAACCAAAGTACTATCCAAAAATCCTTCCCATATATCACTCCACTAACAAAATGGGTAACTACTGAGTTTGAAAAGCAATGTTATACAAATATTAAGTCCTAGCCAGGAGAATGAACCTAAAAATGCATAATGTTAGCAGGACCTTCTCCAAATTAAACATATACTACAAGTCATCTAAGAAAATAAATTTTGCCTAAGCAAAATAAACATTGTTAAAATGCTTACTATTTTACTGTTATCATCACCTGGAGGAAGATAATAGCATCCATGTATGTAAACAGGAAGTATTAAGTGTGGTATGTCTAATTTGTAATAGATGAAGTCCATATGGAATGTCTCAGTAAATTCAGAAAGTCAAGTACATCGAAATTTCTCAAAAATCCTATTATTTCCTTTGAAGTCTCTGCTAAGAGCTCAGAGACCTTAGGTCACCCCTAGAAATTCTTTTCCACTTCTATAGCCTATGATTCTAAAGAATTTTAAAAGCATTTCTGTCTCCTCTTAGTTCCTATTTATCAAATATTAGTTGATCAGTGAGTTTTTGTATTTTCAACTATTTCCACCTGATTAGACTATTGTACTTACAGAGAAATCACTAACACCATATACTATTTATTGCTCATTTAAAAAGTTTCTTGAGCCCAGCCGGGCATGGCTCAGCTGTTGAGCGTCAGCCTAGGATCCAGGTGATCGGGGTTTGATTCCCGGTCAGGGAACATGCACAGGTTGTGGGCCCGATCCCCAGTCGGGGGCGTGCAGGACGCGGCTGATCAATGACTCTCATCATTGATGTTTCTATCTCTCTCTCCCCCTCTCCCTTCCTCTGTCTGAAATCTATATTAAAAAAAAAAAAAGTTTCTTGAACACTCCACTTTCTTGCCTAAGAAACAATTTCTACATAAACCAGTTTCATTTTAATCACACAAATTAACCTAGGGCAAGAAGTTCATATGTTAACGAGGTAGGGAACAACGAAAATCAAGCTAAGGATAAGACTATAAAGAAAAACAAACAGTCCTGGTGGGTGTGGCTCAGTTGACTGGAGCATCCTCCTGTACACCAAAATATGGCAGGTTTGATTCCGGGTCAGGGCACATACCTAGGTTGTAGATCCAATCCAGGCATATGTGGGAGATAACTGATTAATGTTTCTCTCCTCCCACCCTCCCACTTCCTCTCTCTAAAAATCAACAAAAAATATTGAAAGAAAAATAAATAGTATTAAACTAATTCAGACCAAAAATCACTGACACATTTTGGATGAGTAAAAGAACCAACTGTCAACCCTACTTGCTATAATAAAGTAATTTTCTTAGAAGCCTGTTTTATTCATGTGGTCCAAAGCAAATTATGAGGGGAGCTTGCTTAAAATGTGAATTTACTGAATCCCACTCCAGACTTGCCGAGTTGTGCTGGTTGGGAATCTACATTTTTAACAAGTACCAAAGGTAATTCTGCTGCTTCACAAATGGAAAAAGCACTGGAGTAGAGATCAGAAAACTTGTGCTATAAACACAGCTCCTATCCTTAGTGGTTTGATCATGAATAAACACTTAAGTTTCTCAATTTATTAAGCGGCATCATCTCCCCTCTACATACTGAACAGGAAAGTGAGACAGTATACAGATGTAAAACATATATATACCATCATGTTTAATTCCCCCAAACACCCCAGATCTTTTTAGAATATGGGTATACCTGAGGGTATAGCAAGGTCACACTGTTTACTAGTTTCAGAACTCAAATTTAAACCCAAATCAAATTTCAAATGAGGTCACAAAGTGGCAACCAGTGGGTAAAATGTTTTGTTTATCCCAGATTATCTTAAACTTTGATCCAATATTTATCAATCAGGAAATTTCACCCCCCAAAAATCTGATTTCTGGTTTCTTTTTAAAAGTTGAGCAGCTCTGACAACCCTGAGACTATATTTCTACATGGCAACAATGAGCAGGAGCTAGCTCACACTCCTTTCCACTGTGTATGTTACCACCTGGCCTCATCAGGTATCTGATTTGCATCTCCTACTCCAAAGTCTATGTTCCTTGCTCCTTCCTTCTGAGCTCCCACTGGGTTTTCTCTACAACTCTCATTTGGTAGCTAGATTTTGTTTCCAAAATACTGCTTACAATGCCTTCATACCCTACACAACAAGTACTTCCACACAAATGAGAATTCTGACTCTCAAGGAACTTAAAGCAACTTGTCAATTATTCAGATTGATCACATACTTAATTCTAAGCATGGAAGGGAATACACAAAAGTATGAAACATGGTCTCTAGCCTCAAGAAACCTTCAAAGTTGTACAGTAGTTTAAAAACAAGACTTGCTCTGACCGGTAGCTCAGTTGGTTAGAGGGTCGTCCCCATACACCAAGGTTTTGGGTTCGATCTCCAGACAGGGCCCAAAGAAGAATGAACCAATGAGTGCATAAAGAAGTGGAACGACAAATCGATGCCTGTTTTTCTGTCTGTCTCTCTCTCCCCACCCTTCTTTCCTCTCTCTAAAATCAATTAGAAAAAAAGCATATCCTAAAAATAAGTAAAAATAAATAAAATAAAAAACAAGACTTGGGGGACTAGAAAGTAATACTGGAGGGCAAGATGTCTTACCTACTCTGTCCAAGGCTTATGACAGTTATAGCTGATGTAGCTAGAATATATTATTAGCCCAATAAATATTTGTTGGTTGTCTTATTGATTGAACCTTACAGACAGGATGAGATGTAAAATAATATCAGACCCCATTCTTACTTTTTAAACTTTTGAAATATTTTAATAAACACTAAGGCAGAACAAAAGCTGAATAAGGGAAATTCAAGTACAAAAATAAACCCACCTTACAAAGTACAATTTTCTACCTTACCACAGATAATTTTGTTCTTGAGTCGCGATGCCCTATTCCCCAATCTACCTAGTGACAAGATATCTGCACTGTAGTCCCAAGAACTGGCACTCTTTGCAAAAACCTTGCATGGGTCAAAATAACTTTAAACATTAACAAAAAAAATCCTGAAGAGATCAGGTTTAAATGTTAAAGACGTTAGAGCCCTAAAATCAAATGAAAAGGAAAACTGAAAGTTAACAGTAAACTAGTAAATACAAAGAACTGACAAAGTCATGAGCCTAGAAATTCTATGCAGTGACTAGTCTATACAAACTATGGCAGCATTATCATTTTCACTAGAGCAACAGGGCTTTCCTCGGTGGTTACTTATAGCAAAGGACTGGTTCAATGAAAAAAAAATCTGTCATGAGTTATCTCAATATGCCAAAAATGTGGTTATATTCTAGGTCAAATCATGTGGGTATTACAGAAAGAGTTATGTAAGAGAAACCAGCACAATGTCTGTACACTGTTGAATCTGACACTAGAAAATAGAGCCATTTATAAGACAATTAAACTCGGCCCTTATTGTTGCAACAGAATAAGGGTTCCATTCATTTTGAAGAATGAAGACACTGTACTAGCCATTCAAAACTGACGGGCTTTGCACACAATGTGAATTTAAAAATGGTTAAGATGGCCCTGGCCCATGTGGCTCAGTAGGTTGGGCGTCATCATGTGCACCAGGAGGTTGCCAGTTCTATTCCCAGGTCAAGGGCACATGCCTGGGTTGCCTGCTCATTCCTGGTGGGGGTTGTGCAGGAGGCAACCAATTGATGTTGCTCTCTTTCTCTCCCTCTCCTTTCCCCTCTCTTGAAAAATCAATAAACTATTCTTTAAAAAAATAAAAATTAAAAAAATGGTCAAGATGGTAATTTTGTTATGTATTTTTACCACAAGTAAAATGAAAATTTATCTTGTATTTTATTATATTTTTATTTTAGAGAGGGGGGAGGGACAATGGAAGATTATTATTAATATTTTAAGAATACTTTAGAATTTTGGTTCTCTTGAGCTCCTTGAAAAGAGGAATTAGGTTTTATCCACAGAGGTCATTTCTATTTGCAGTGAGTTCCTGTGCTCCTGGGAAAACAAATTTAATGGTAATCAAACCTTTCTATCTCCCCCACCCCCCAAATAGGTTAATGCTTACTAATAAATATTAATTTGAAATATATTTATTAAACATCTCCTTTGTGTCACCACTGATTAGAATTTGTAGAAGTATAACATAAAAAGCAAAGGTTTTATAGACTGAAACATCCTGCTTCATGCTCTGTCCTCTTGCTCTCTTTCCAAAATGTATAACCTGTTTTTCACATTTTGGTAGCCATTTTAATGAAAATTTTCTGTTTTAGCTTTTTTCTTTAATGAAATATATTTCTTAAAAAACATACTTTTTACTTTATGTGCTTCTCACGTTTACACTTGGTCCAGTGCTTCTATATGAAAGAAAGAGGAGGTTCCATATAGTGCAGCTGCTTGCTTTCTCATTCTCACAGTCTGAGATTTTTCACTTGTTAAGTCGTTCAAGAAATGAACTGAAATTCTACCTGTTCAATCTGCTATGAAGCCCCCACTGTACCTTTAACTTCACAATTATGATGTCATTATACTGCATTACATTTATTTGTTGTATTTGTCTTTCTATTAGACGTGAGCCTCTGGAGGGTAGAGGCTATATATTCATCCTTGAACTCTCAAGACTTAGTATAGATCTGGCACATTTTAAGGATTCAACAAATGTATGCAGAATAAAAAACATATGAAAAGCAACAACGGAGATACATGTAAATACACAGCAATTATTATCATTTAGGAATTTATAGTCTAATGAAGATTACAAGACAGATAAACAGCCGGCTGGCATGGCTCAGCGGCTGAGCATCGACCTATGATCCAGGAGGTAGGGGTTCGATTTCCAGTCAGGGCACATGCCAGGGTTGACAGGTTGATCCCCAGTAGGGGGCGTGCAGGAGGCAACCGATCAACGACTCTCATCACTGATGTTTCTATCTCTCTCTCTGAAATCAATAAAGATATATTTTTTTAAAAAAAGACACATAAACATAAATTATACAAAGTAGAACATTAAAAATGCCACAAGAGAGAAACATAAAGTATAAGAAAAAATAAGGGAGGAAATTACAGTATTTTCTTTTTCCCTGGAGACCAATTATCAACAATCCCTATAAATGAGGCCAAGGTTCTTACCACTCAATCTAGCCTCAATTTTCTAGTGAATACATACAAACCTGTATCAATTATGATTGCTTCAAGTGCCCTAAGGTAAAAATATCACATTGAAAGCTATCTCTAATATTTTGGGACAGAATTAACTACTGTATATGTCAATTCTATAGTACTTGCATTTCTCACCACCATCACATCTTTCTAGGAGACAGAGTTTATATCCATTATAGCATATTAATTATAGCACAGGACTTGGCACCATTATTCTACCCCTTATTTGTTATATGATCTTGGGTAGAGTATTGCTCAGAATGTCAATTTCCTCATCTATAAAATAGGAATGATACCTACCACAAAGAAAACTTAAGTTAGATAATCCATGTGCAAACACTCAGTAAACACTTAATAAATCCTTATTACAAAGGATTAACAATACACCAGGGAACATGCATAAATTGACTGTACACTGTGCTTCATAGTTGATGTGTTATTATCCTTTATATTTATACCTTCTGTTCCATTTCCACTGCTATTACTCTATCCTAGTCCCTCAACTCAAACCCAAACAACTTTCTAAATGGTTTTCCATCTTCTTCAGACATACTTTGACCAGACGAATATTTAACTTGTACTGCAAATTTCCTGGTTGGTATAATCGAAAGAACAGATCACAAATCAGAGAATTTGGAATAGGTTTCAGCACTATTACTAATATATTTTGGAACCTCAAATCTAAATTTCTTCATCTGTAAAATAAATTTTGATTAGCTTTAATATCTCTTGCTATAAAGTCTATACCTTTCCTCTGATCAAAAAATGCCCTTGGCTTACAAAATAAAGTTCCAAATTGGAGCAACCTTAAAGCCTTCCACATTCAGTGTAGTAAGTAACAGCATGGGTTTTGGAGTCAGAAAGACCAAAATTTGAATTCTGATACTGTCATTTACTGGTTGCTTATTCTTGGGCAACTTACAAAAAACTTCTCTAAACCTCAGTTTCTTCTGCAAAATGGGAATGGCAGTAATTATCTCACAGATTTGTTGTAAGAATTAAATGAGGTATCTGTTACGTGCTTAGCACGTAAATACTTCTTATGGGCTTAGCACATAAATACTCAGTAAGTACTAGATTTGTGCCTATTTGAATGCAATTTCCCATTACTGCCTTCTAGTTATGGTTTCCAAACTACTCCTGGTGACCTAGAACTTTACTTCAGCCAAAATAACTGTGGTTTCCTCTCCTCCCTTTTATATATTAATGTTCAACATTTAAAAAATATTTTGGGAGGTTCTGCTAAAAAAGAAGAAAAAAGAAAAGTATAACATCCACTGCCCTACGGGTATTCTCTGATCCAGCTAGCCATGTCTACTTTTTGCCAAATGTAATCACCTTTATTTGGTAATAACTATTATTCCTCCAGCCTTACTGTGACGTCTTCCCTAGTCATCACTCCTCTGAGCTACACACACACACACACACACACACACACACACACACACACACGAGTTGATTAAGACTTCCCATTCAAATTATGGAAATCCATTTCCAAAATGCAAATAATTAAGTCAACAGTAGCACACCTCTCCCCAAAGACCCTTTTATACAAAGAGACCCTTCAGGAGCAGATGTGGGAGCACAATCATCCCATCTCACATGTGCAAAGAATCAACAACAGCTCTTGAATGTGAGGGAGCAAAAAGGTGAACGAAGTTGGCTGGTTTCCAATTAGCAAAAACTCAGAAGTAGAAATATTAGTACTCTGTTTTTATCCAAATGGTTAGTATAGTTACAAGAAAAAAAAATGTAATGGAAACGTTAAGCCATACATTTTCCACAGCCCAATCTGATTGGAACCTGAAAAATGGCCTCTCTGCTTCCATTTATGTTTCATATAAAATGGGTTAATTTTTCTCTCTACTATTACATAGAGTATGATTGCAGAGAAAAAGAGCCAAGGCAATAAATAGCTTCAGGGAGAATGGGGTGGGGGTAGTATAAAAGTTAAACTCTGCTACTGAATGGTTCTCTTTATAATACTGAAGCCACACTACATCACTAAATGACACAAAGCACACCCTGCTATGTATTTCTTTCATTCCACCCACTGGTTACTCCCACCAAAAAAAATGAAAACAGGTTGAGGTATACACAATATTTTTTACCAGAAAATATTCATGACATAGCAGCTTACTCTTATAAATTATTACCTTAATAGTGACTTAAAATACAGTTATAGGAAAAACAGACTATTCTGGGGGGGGGGGGGGGGGGAAACGACGACAACACCCAAACACTTAAAAAAGGACAACGAACATACTCAGGCACAAGATTTGCATCAGAAACATTGTTTTCTTTCTTTCTTTCTTTTTGTACATTTAAAAAACTTACCCTGAAGAGATTTTCCCAATCCCTGGCCCAGCTTCCACCCATGTTTCTGGAGTAAGCGATGTCCAATATTATCCTGACAGACAGAACAGAGAGACAAACCAAAAATATTCCAATAATATATTCTTCCCTTCCTATAGTGACATTTAAACAGGTGATGAGCAAGAGATAAGTCTACATATATGCATGCAAAAAGGTGCTAATAGTAGGGGGCAAATGTGCCCAATAAAGGGACATTAATGTAAAAAGAAATGCTGGCTGGTATTTTATATGAAAAGAATATAGGGAGTAAGGGTCCTTTCTGATGGTGTGCTGGGCAACTTTTGCACATAACATTTTTAAAAGGAGAAAAAGGGGAAGGGGAGAAGAGGGAAGAATACACTTATGAAGTTTAAAACTAACATTAAAAAAGCATAAAATCAAGGTACTTATACAATCATATCCACCACCTAGACAGCACCACTTTAAGATTTTTTTAAAAGAAAATCTACATTGTGTTTAGTTATTTTGTTTATGTGTCAGGCTTTCATGATACAAAGTAAGTTGTAAGTGTAAGACTGCCCCACCACTAGAAATGAAAACACAATCAGAGCAAAATCCAGGCTAGACTTGATTGGTTTTTATATATATATATATAAAATATAAATATTTAACTAGCATGCAGCCAATATTAAACTGAAAAAACAGTGAGGTTAGTAAAACAAGAAATTAAATTGATTAAACAGAAAAATAAAATGAGCTCAAGCACAGACTGAGTGATGCATTTCAACATGTAATCTAACAAAAATGCTAAAATGTTAGAATGAAACAGGCCTAGCAATAAGTTAACAGTAAAGAACCATTAGTGCATGTAGGGGGGAAAAACCAATATACATAATGTCTCATCTTCCTAGGAGCACACCAGAAAAGGTATTTCAATGTAAACTGTATGAAAAGACACCAGAAACAACAATTAAATGTCAGCAAATGTCAGCTTTTGTGTAAGGAGTCAAGATCTTAGAAACCTCTGCATACCTTTGTCCAATTCTTTGCTTTTTACAAATACTGTCCAGTATTAGAGACAAAGCTAAAATAACCATTAACTATGTCAGATAAAATGATGCTACTTGTCCAAATGAAGACATTTAAAAATTATAAACACAAAGTGTTCTATATCTAATGAAATGTAATTTCCATTAATACGGTATCACCACTTGAAAATAATCTCATTTCCTGAAATCAATTTATAAAGCTAACAAAACCATAAATCTCTATGTAAAAGTCAAACATACGAAACTGCTTTTTATCTTTAGCTCCTTATCAATGATAAAATGCTCTTTGGAGTTAGAAAGGAAAGAAAAAATTATTTTACTGTTACCTTCTCTGACAGAAAGTTAGAAGAAGAAGATTAAGCCTCCCCAACGCCTTTTTTTTTTTTTTTAAAAAACAATTTCCTTCTACAAGTTTAGGACAGCATATAAAGTGGAAAACTGGGCCGAGCAGCTGATTACTTCATTGATGGAGGAAAAAGAGATCAGGAGAGTCCTGGCCAGTGTGGCTCAACTGGTTGGGCATCATCCCGATGCACTGAAAAGTTGCTGGTTTGATTCCAGATCAGGGCACAAGCCCCAGTTGTGGCCTCAATCCCTACTGTGGGGGGGGGGGGGCGGGTAAAGAAGGCAGCCGACAGATGTTTAGCTATCACATGGATGTTTCTCTCTCTCTTTCAAAACAATAAAATAAATAGAAAATTTTAATAAAAAATTAAGAGATCAGCCCCAGCCAGTTTGGCTCAGTGGTTAGAGCATCAGCCCTCGGACTGAAGGGTTCCAGGTTTGATTCTGACCAAGGGCCGTACCTTGGTTGCAGGCTCAATCCCTGGCCCCAGTCAGCTCGAGACCGGGAGGCAACCAATCGATGTGTGTCTCTCTTACATTGATGTTTCTAACTCTCTTTCTCCCTCTTCCACTCGCTCTGAAAAGCAATGGAAAAATACATCCTCAGATGAGGATTAAAAAAAGAGAGATTACGAGGCTTTAAAAAACAAAAATGAAGCAAAAGATAATGAAAAACTTGTTTCTAAAACAAAAGACACTGCTGTTTTCAAGATATATACATACTCTCACACAAAATCATCATGGTACACAAAAGATGACTGGAAATTTTTTTGCTAGGAACTGAAAGAATTAGAAAATGCTATGGTTATCACAAGTGATGATGTTCATGTTATTAAACATCACAAATACTTAATCTAACACTGCTGCCTCTTTTTCCCTTCTCTCCTCCCAAATGAATTGTCAGGAAAAGCATCCCCTTAACAAGTACTGAGTACCTAAGTATTTGTAAAAAAACCTCACTAAAAAAAACAAAAACGAAAGTCTTAGTACAAGCAATGTTAGCCAAAAATGAAAAGGTAAAGAGGCCTTTATTATACTACTATGAAAAGAAACTTACCTGTACATAAAAATCCTTATTTTATATCATAACTCCTACAATAGCTACAGAAAGGACAAGGAAAGCAGAACAACTCTAAGATTATGTAGTTGATTAGATTACTGTTTAATCTTTTAATAGACTAATGTTATAACTGTACTTGGCAAAGAGATTTAGGATATTAAACCATGCTGACAAAAATTGCTGCCCCCTTTTTTTTTATTTAAGAAAACTCAATCTTTGGCTAAGTGGAGATGAGACATTATGCTGACTGTGTTATATTATGAATGCACTAAAATAAACAGACAGATGAAGCAGTATGCTATTTCCAAAAGCAGTGCAAGTGGAGTGAAAGCATTTCCATACGAACCTGGCTTTAAAAACTGGGCTGTCAAAAGAACAGTTAAATGTAACACAAAGTAAGAAACTGTCCATTCACTAATGGTCGTTTTTTTTTTTTTTTTGTCTTGTTTTCAATTCACTGCTTGCAATTAATGTATTTACTAAAGAGTGAAAGCATAAGTAAATTCACGAGTCAAGACCAGCTGAGAGGTTCAAGAGCAGCGTGTTGTGGCTGACAACAGTGAAAGGAAAAGCAAATGTTAAAGGGAGAGGGAGAAAAAAGAAAAATTTAGGGTTATACACATTAGCACCACTTTTACAAAACCACTCAAGATGGCTGTCACTTTCTCAAAAAAGCTATTGATACAAAATGGTAGTGGCCTTTCTCCTCTAAAATTTTAGGTGAAAACTGTTCTTTAATTAAATCTACTTTCCCAAGTATGAATAGGGAATGAAATGTCAGGAATTATATTAAAATTATTAACATGCTACTACTCTATGTCCTTGTGATTATAAGAAAGGCAACAGAAAAAACAGATATATACCCAAGAACCTCTTAGATTCACCAACCTCCTAAATTAAGTGAATGACTAATAGAGAAAATCTGGACCCTTCCTTCATTCCAGACTACCTGCTTTTAGAGGAAAATAGGCAGCTCTATGACAATGCAGAAAGGGCTAGTATTCAGTATGGTCCCTTTTCCTACCAAAAAAAAGAAAAAAAGTTTTATAAACACTCGTCAAAAATCCAATAGGTTTAAGGACGATGGGTAACACAGGAAGGCACACCAAAATAAATACCTTATACAAAGGAGAACAAAGCAGACTTGTCTACCTCTGAAATGATCAAAATGTTCATCGAACTTTCCCTGTAAAAGAACAAGGGGTTCAATTGGCAGACCGTTAATTAATCTACTCTCTCTGTCTAAGGCTGTGATTCTGCCAATTCTTCTCACAGATGTTATTTATAGCCCAAACAGGTAATATAGACACAACAAAAGCAAGGACCACTAAATTTAGCTTCTAAAACAGTAACTACTACTATTTTAGTTACTACAATAGTGATTAAAATATCTTTCAGTTTTTAATTTTGAAATAGAATATATAATTTGGCCCTGGCTGGTGTGGCCCAGTTGGTTGGGCGTTGTCTCATGCACCACAAGGTTGTCAGCTCGACCCCCAGTAGGCAGAATGCAGGAGACAGCCAATCGATGTTTTGCTCTCACATCCATGTTTCTCTCTCTCTCCCTCTCCCTTCCTCTCTCTAAAATCAATTAAAAATCTTTTAAATATATATATATTTTAAAGAATATATAAAATTTGGGGTTTAATTATAATCTCACAGAACCAAAAATGAATGGAAATTTTTTTCTTTTTTAAACACAGTTGGTTTATGACTAATAAAGGGACATGATAGCCTAATTTCAATGCACATGGAAGAAATACAGGGAAATACTAATTTTAAAATAATAAAGCCACTGAATTTTGCCAAAGGGTGGTAGGCAAAAAGCTGGTTTCCACAATCTACTAGTTATTCTCTATGCTCATGACTCCAAAATGGTGGCAGGGTGGAATTTTTTTTTTTTTTTTTTTGGTTAGGCATAAAGTTCTTAATTCTGGCTAAACCATGAAGCTGAGCTGAAAACCCAAACTATTTCTACCTAGATTACCTCAGTTAGCTTTTAAAACTTTTTTTTCTAGTTCAAAAGTTAAATGTATAATTAAAATGCTACATTTTTATCCTTTGTTCCCCTCTAAAATATGTGTGAGGATATAATTTTTAAATAAGGTCTTCGAAAAGTGTATTATAAGCAACTACCAATATGCTGAAAACACACCAGCAAAAAACCCCCCAAAACCCAAAAAACACCCATTATTAATTGTTTCAGTCATTCCTCAACATTTCTATTTATTAAATATCAGCTAGAGCCTGGCTGGGTGTGGCTCAGCGGTTGAGTGTCCACCTAGGATCCAGGCGATCGGAGTTTGATTCCCCGTCAGGGCACATGCCCAGGTTGCTGGCTCGATCCTCTGTCACGGGCGTGCAGGAGGCAGCTGATCAATGACTCTCTCACCATTGATGTTTCTATCTCTCTCTCTCCCTCTCCTTTCCTCTCTCTGAAATCAATAAAGATATATATATATACACACACACATATATATCAGGTAGAAAACTTTCCCAGGGAACTTTGCTCTGCTCCATAAAGCTGTATGCCATTCAGAATAACAACAATCATTTTGGCAATAGTACCACCAATCCGTATAATGGGTGTCTGCCAAAACACAGATAAAAATTTACTTTTTTGTATGGGGCGCATTTAAAATTTTTATAGAAAGAAATATAGTATTAATCATGTCTCAAGAAACTATACTACAATTATGTCAATGACTGAATATTAATTCCACATTGAATTTTCTTTTAGTTGACAGCCACATTCAATTTATACCATTTAGTCTATATTATACAGTGACAAAAATGGTTAAGTCTCTTGAGTGGATTGTAAGCTTTGCTGATTGTGTATTAAAGATTCTATAAGCAAAAAACAAATGCTACTAAGGTGAACCCATGCAAATAAGTTGTAAAAATTCCCAAAATGAAAAATCTATAGCTCACTACAGATGACACAATGAAGACTAGAGAGAAAAGCCATATAGTAATGCTACACCATTCAGCTCCAAGAAGCACATTATTTATAGTGCAGTCCACATATGGTCACTGCTAAATGTCAAATCAACAGTCTTACAGAGTTACAGTTTGGAACTAGTGGAGTCCACAGATCTAAACAGATATTTAACAGGACAAAACCCAATTACACATAGACTTCTAAATCCCTAGTGAGCAAAGTGAACATCAGCAACTGGAGTTTAAAAACTTACATTAATTTTTAAAACCTGCTTGGTCAACCTGACAACTATAAAGATAGGATTTTAATCAGCCAGGCAGAAC
This sequence comes from Miniopterus schreibersii, assembly GCF_964146895.1. Taxonomy (NCBI): domain Eukaryota; kingdom Metazoa; phylum Chordata; class Mammalia; order Chiroptera; family Miniopteridae; genus Miniopterus; species Miniopterus schreibersii. The sequence goes on from NC_138116.1 coordinate 24,261,256, forward strand.
AAAGACCAACGAACAGTTGATGGGTAGTTTTATTTCCAACTGCAACAATGACATATTTTAAGTCTATCATGCAGGCAGTTTGCCTTATGAATAGCTTAAAATCACTCTCCCATCTGATTTCTCATCTTTTTTCTTTGGTAAGGGTCATAAAAGGAACATATATCCTAAATCACACCGACCAATTCTTGGAACTATGGTAGAATCCTAGACTGGGCTGTCTATGGTTTTAGATTAAGTTTTATTTGTTTTCTAAATATTTTATCTTTAAGTATGTGCAGGTCATAATTATTAGGCTGGGACCTAAAAATTTCATTAAGCATAACTTAAAATTCAAGTTCTAAAAAGTGTTTGTAATAAGGGTAAAATGTTAATACTTTACACTTTCTAATTCATATAATCAAGCTGTCTACTGATATCTTTCATAATTTTCTTAGAACAATATTTTATTTTTGACCAGAAATTTTATTCAAACATATTTGGTTGGTTGAAATATAACTTTATAACAAAGATTATGAAATGCTTTACAAATGCTAGATTTTTAAGTGTTTTCAACATTTCCTAATTGAAATGAAAATATCTGTGTCATTTCACTAACAAATCTAAGCTTCAGAAGTACACTGAAAGCATAATGCATTATTGCATCTTTATATCTCATTTCCCATCTTGCTGGTTTGCAACAAATTTACCCTATTACAAAACAAAAAGAGCTTAATCCTATACTCACAATAACCTTTCAAACAGGCATATTCTTGGCACAAACCTGTGCAGAGACTTCCACGGTTACCAGCTGCTGCAGATTACCTTTGTTAAATAAAAAAAAATGACTAGACCTTTAGCTCCTGCAATGATCTGTAGACTCCCAAAGCTGCATATTTCCAGCCACTTTTGAGTTGCATGCTGTAGCAAAACAGTCAGCACCTCTCAATAGATATTGCTGCAGAGAAAGATTTTAATTCAGCAGATACTCTTTCTGTGTGTTAGAAACAACCTTTCCCCCTCTAGGAATAAGACAGCTCAATATAGCCAGCCAGTCATAAAACTAATATACATGTGGGAATTCCTTAGGTTATAGGACACTTCTTTTTGGGGCGGTGTGGGGGGACACATGACACTACCTACTTTAAAGTCAATCATTTTGAGTGTCTTTAAAAATTTTAAATTTATCCCCAAATGATTTGATAACAGAAATAAAATTCCCCTTATCTTGTGTGTCCCACCTTTATCTAGCATAATTTAGGCTATGAAGCTCCTCCTCCTCCTATCTAAACTACCACAGCACAAATAATTGATATATTTATGCATTTGGGAGTAAATTTATGTTAGAAGTATAATTTATTAATATAATTCTGTGAACATACACTTGTTTATTAAAAATTAAATATCCAGTCTGAATGCTGTACTGTTTGCTATTTTAAGTGGAGAAGACAATATTATTTAATAAATAAGGCATATATCAATTCCACTGCTACTCACTGACATTATTCAACAATGATTATTCAGACTGTCTTCTGATAGTGTTCTCCCTATGACATGTGCTGGAAAAAATCCTGGACAGTGAGAGTGAAAAGGTCATTAGTCTCACATGCCAAAGGAACGAATGTTCCAAAACCCTTAAAATTAGCCCTAAAAGAAGGCTTTAAAAATGTTATATATCATTTAATTTAGTGCTTTAAAAAAATCTTTGTTGAGTATAGTGATAACAAATACTAGGCTGCAAATTTAGTCTAATTAAATTTCCTGCTACTTTCAGGTCAGAGTACTCACAGAATTGTATTAACCAATCATGTACCTTGGAGAATATGGTACTTGGGCCTTGCTTCTGACAGTTCTCGGTTTTTAAACTTTGACCCGAAGGACCTTTTAAATTAAAATAAAAAACTGACACAAAACAAGGCAAAAACTTCAGTGATTTTTTTTTTAACTGAGCAAAATGGGCTTGGCATTTTATTCTTAAGTCAAAACACAAGACTGGACTTTCAGTACAACATCAGATGTGAATTCTCCCTCTGCAGCATTATCACATGCGTCATCAATTACTGCCATGCCTAAGTCTAGCATCATGCCAGCACGTTAAGACAGAAGGTACTATATGCAGTGTTCACTGGACCAGAAGAACAGAAATAAGGGGAAGTGGGGGAGAAAGAAACCCTAGAGAAGAAATTAAAAAAAGGCAGACCGTGCAATACAAACCAGATCATGGCTGCTTAGCTAATATGGGCCAACTGCTGTGGAAGAAAAATGTCGAACACCCCAAGTTGTGTAAATTTCTGTAAACATCTAAACACACACACAAACACACAACACCAACCTAATTTAGGAACATAAATATATGTTGATCCTTTACTATGGTACAGTTGTGAAAATAAAAGCTATGGTTAAAATACCTGTGCTTTCTAAACTGCCTTATTTTCCTGAGGGAGGAGAAGCAGCTAGTGTTTCTTAAAGGGAGAGAGGGGATGTCTTGACTATTATAAAGATTAAGATTCCCTCTTTAATCATTTTTCACTCAAGCTAAAATAACTCACTGAAACCTTTATTAAATGTAAATATGTACACTTAAGCACAAATATTAAATACTGACAATACTGACAAGTTTAGACATTTTAACAATGGACTGTAACCTGAAAATAAAGGGCTTCTCAAAATGAAAACAATGCTCAAAAATTAAGATTAAAAAAAAAAAAAAGAGTCAAAAGAAAGAAATCTCCTTGTTGTATTGCTTTATATCAATATCCAAAACTAAACTGTGTGAAGAGATAGTAACTATTCCTAATGGAACATTATATGATTGTGTTGCCCAGGAAAGGTGAAGCTTTTAAAGGATCAAAATACATTTTACTCCTTTATTCAATTTACAAAAACACTAAACTTTTAACTTGCTATCTTTAATGGAATATCAGTATGGGCCAAATGATATTTTTTCATCAAAATTCTAAATTATTTCTAGATTTCAGACTGATATCCCAACATATTAAATATTAAATTATATCTCAAACTCTCTTTGATTACTGTCAGGCATGCACGAAAACAGCTCTAGACTGTACTATAAGTTAATAAGTTTAACTTCATTCACATCAAGTGTCACACGAACACTACCTAACTAGCTAGCTATGACCCCAAATTAAGCACTGATCATCTTACCGATTCAATAGGCTTGTCAAGTGATGCTTGTTCAATTTCCAAATGTCCTTCTTCATACTGATCAAAGTGATTACCCTGAAAAGATAAGACTACAGTTATTTTTTCAAAAGCAATCGAATGAGGGGTTATTTTTAACTTTTTTTCTTTTGTTGTAGATAACCAAAACTGACACAAATTCACTTTTAAAAAATCTGAACCAAAAAAAAAAAAAAAATCTGAACAATTTATCAGGAGTCCAGTAACATGAACTCTTCTTCCTATGACAAGCATCGAAACTGCGAACTAAAACACGCCCAACCATCTGGGATATTGACTTTCTTAGACTGACTGTATTAGGAAGACTACAGAATCTTAAAAACAAAGGACCATATTGTGTTTTAGTTTTCACAAACAACCTTGTACTAAAGAAAATATGTCATAGTAATAGAAGAATGCAAATAAAACCTATAATACTGTTCAATGCTGGTAACACTGCTTTTTACTGAAACTGCTAAAATATTCCATTTTAAATCATTAACACTTAACTCCCAAGATTTGAGGAATACAACAAAATCTGACACAGCATCCCAAATGCAGCTATTCCTCAAATGATTTGCCGAGAGATAAACATGCTTGTATAATACCATATTTGACCATAATCAGGCAAGCTATCACTGTAATCAGAGTAAATCAAAACAGTTCAATTGAAGATAAAGATAAGTTCCGATAGCTAGAGGTTCACCCTCATCATGGTTTTTTTCCTGAGTCCCCGGCTCCCCTAGAAAGGAAGAACTAGTAATTTGGCTTTAAATCAGAATATCAATTTTCTGCTTTCCTTCTTGTTACAAATTAAAGAGCATAAGGATTTGTGAGTCCTGAACTTATCAAAGTCAAAAGACCAGACTTCAGTCTAGCCTAAATTAATTAATTCAATGTGGAGTGGTATGACAATCTGAATGTTAACCTAACAAAAAGATACTCTGCTTTTCCAAGGTAAACTTTTAGTTGAATAAACTTTAACCATAGAGACCTGTACCATAATTTGCCACAATGTATCATAAATATATGCTTACTTGTTTCTCTCATCAGACCGTGAAGTCTTTTAGGACAAGAACAGTGTCTTGTTTACCTCTTACAATCCCCAAAACTCAACATAACGGGTAAACATTAGAGAACACTTAGGTGCCAAAATTGTATGGCAGTGATGAAAAAGTTCTGGAACTAGATAATGGTGGTGATAATGGCCCTGAAACATTGTCAGTGTATGTAATGCCACTGAACTGTATGCTTTTAAAATAGTTAACATTGTAACTTTTTAAAAAATATATATATATATTTTAAATATATCTTTATTGATTTCAGAGAGAGGAAAGGAGAGGGAGAGAAAGAGAGAGAGACATCAATGATGAGAGAGTCACTGATCGGCTGCCTCCTGCAGGCCCCTCACTGGGGATCGAGCCCGCAACCTGGGCAAGTGCCCTGACTGAGAATCAAACCCGGATCGCTTGGATCCTAGGTCAACGCTCAACCGCTGAGCCACGCCCGGCCGGGCTAACATTGTAATTTTTTAAAAAAATATGTCTTTATTAATTTCAGGAAGAAGAAGGGAGAGGGGGAGAGAGAAACATCAATGATGTGAGAGTCATTGATCAGCTGCCTCCTGCACACCTCCTGCTGGGGATCAAGCCCACAACCCAGGCATATGCCTTAATGGGGAACTGAACCTCGATCTCCTGGATCCTAGGTCTATGCTCAACCACTGAGCCACGCCTGCCAGGCAACATGGTAAATTTTATGTGTATTTTACCACTATAAATATAATAAAAATAAAATTGTGCATTCTTTCCAAAAAACAAAAGGAGTGCCCGGCCGGACGTGGCTCAGGAGTTGAGCGTTGACCTAGGATCCAGGCGATCGGGGTTCGATTCCTGGTCAGGGCACATGCCCGGGTTGTGGGCTCAATCAATGGCTCTCTCATCATTGATGTTTCTATCTCTCTCTCTCTCCCTCTCCTTTCCTCTCTCTGAAATCAATAAAGATATATTTAAAAAAAAAAAAAGATAAATCAAAAAACAAAAGGAGTAACAATGGGTTTTTCAAAGACAAAAAAAAAAAAAGTAAATCTTAAAAAATAAAATAGGCCCTTGCTGGGTAGCTCAGTTGGTTAGAGCTTCATCCTGATACACCAAAGTTGTGGGTTCTATTCTCAGTCACGGCACATACAAGAATCAACCAATGAATGCATAAATAAGTGGAACAACAAATCAATCTCTCTCTCAAATCAATAAATAAAAATAAATTTAAAAAAATTTTAAAAATAAGGATATAAGAGCAAGTATTCCAATACTGAGGAAAAGCCATCATCAACAAAAACTAAAAAAATTGGGGGGTTATCAATCATGAAAGTCTGTCTTAAATTAATCTCCAATATTTTGTCAAGTGATCTCTTAAAATAAAACCTTCCTCTTGGCATTTTAACTTCTATTGCAACATTTAAAAGAGTAAGTTACTTCAAAGATGTTAATTGCAAAATACTTCTAAATTCCTAAATGATAAACATTCAAATACTTAGATTAACTTAAACCTCACAATATTATAGACCAATGTCTAGCCAAATCTCATAATTCTCTTTTTCACTCTACAGCTTTCAATGATTTAATGATAAAAGAATCTCATCCTACCAACAACTGGGTACTTTTAAAGTAAATAAGCCTCTATAGTATTAAATTTAGGACAACCATGTTTTAAATCAAAAGAGAACTTTCCCAAAATTTATCACTATCGAAGATGACAACCTCTAGCACCAGTTGCTGAAGTATTCTAGAGCTGTCTATGCATGTTTTTTATTTTTATTTTTAAAAGTCTTTTATTTTGATGTACAGATCTATGAATTTTAATATAGGGAGGCACAATGTTCTAAAAAATTAAAGACATTGTTAGCACAAAGTTTCCTCTCCTGTAACACGAGATGACTGGACTAGGTAACATATCTAGGTATAAGATTAAAGTTCTACTTACAAGTTCAATCTAACAAATATCTGGAGAAAAGTATTTTACAAAAACACCCTTAATGGGCATAATTTATGAACAGTGCAAATAACCTTAAAAAGACTGAAAAAAGTAGGGGACAAGAGCAAGGCTGTGAAAGCATTGAGTCTTTATAGTGGTTAACTTAAAAAAAAAATCATCCTGTATGACCAGTCTCTTCTTTTTTTTATTTACATAAAAGGACACGTTAGTCTAACCTAACACATAATATTCATTAATTTTCTGTCATCTACTAGGAACTGTTCTGGCACAGTACATATCATATAGATGAAGAAAGAGTGCCTGGACTTAAGGAATATGCTTCATGGAGGAGACAGGTAAACAGTGATTGCAATCTAAGTGCCATGACAGAGGTGTAAATGAAAAGCTGGGGGAGCACAGACCAGAAGGTATCAGGCAGGACTTCAAAGTGGAAGTGAGCTGGATCTTAGCCAGGTGCCAGGGAGGAGTGTGGGTGGAAGGGTACAAGGCTGGCTTTATAAGGCATTGGGTTTATTCTTTGATCTATCATTTACTCTGTGCAGCTAGTAGAGTGGTATATGATTTGTTTTTAAAAACTGTTTAATAGGATTTTTTAAAAAAGTAGTGGGTACTGAATATACAGAAAACAAAGGAGGAAATACATTGTTAAGATAAAAGACAATGGAAATTTGGAGGGAACTGCCTTAAAGATTAGATAGCTCCTTCCTCAAAGAACGATAAGAACGACTTTATTTGTTGGCCATTAAAGTGCTCAAAGAAGATATATGAAACTCTGTCGCTTTCTTTAACCAAAAGAATTAAGCATCCTTGGTTTTCCCCAAACCAGATCATTTAAAGCATATCTTTTTTTCTTATAGGAACAATGTTAAATTTCAGATCCATGCCCCTAACGAAGGCTTTTATATCAAATAAATTATAGTGTACCTGACAGTGTCACAAACATAAATGAGTAAGTCAAAGAGTTTGCTTTAAAAGAGTAAACAAATATACAATAAAAATCAGACACAGGTTCTACTGTGCTATAGAGTATATACAGGTACTTATGGTAAATCAAAATATTTATTAAATTAGATCCAAAATTAATGACAATTATAACTAAAAATTTTGCCCTTTAGAAGTTTTTAGAAACTGTCACAGCTAAGAAGATTCTAAAGAGACATGACAATTAAATTTAATGTAGTATCTTGTATGGGATCCTGGAACAGAAAAAGAATATTAGGGGAACACTAAGGCTATCCAAATAAAGGATGGACTTTAAAGAATCATGTATCAATACTGCTGCATGAGTATGGTAACAAATGTGCCATACTAATTTAAGATGTTAACAACAGGGAAAACTGAATACAGAGTATATGAGGTATATGTATATAGGAACTCTGTACTGTCTTAGCAATCTTTCTGTAAATTTAAAACTGTCCTAAAATAACAGATTAAAAAAATAAAAAGTTTTGGGAAGGGTCAATACCACTCCATATACATAGCATGCATAGCTTCCTTTAGCTTTATAAAATACCTTCAGAAACTTTATTCTAACAAGTTTGTGAGATACTCAATACACCAGGTCCTCAAATAACATCATTTCGTTCAGTCATTTCATTACAATGTTAATGAGATGCCGTAAGAAATTAACTCTTGTTCCTATCAATTAGCCTATTATGGCAGCAATTATCAACCCTTTTCATCTCATGGTACACATAAACTAATTACTAAAATGCTTTGGAACACCAAAAAATACAGTATTATGTTTTTTGCTGATCTGACCAAAAAAATAAAAAGGTGTAATTCTGATTCATTCACACCAATGGCTACTGTTTTGTTGGCTGCTGTCATTTTACTTGACAATCTAAGGGAAAGAGCTCAGTGCTCCTGAATAAATAGTCAGATACTGCATGTTTTAAAAATTCTTGCAGCACACCAATGTGCCTTTTGTGGCACACTGGGTGTGCTGCGGCAGACCTGTTGAAAATCAATAGCCTAAGGTAAAATTGGTTTCTTTGTAGGTTATTTTGTTTAAAGTCCCAGAACCTACAGATGGCATTCAGTGAGGACTCACTGTACAGGATTTGGGGATTTTTTAATCATTACTATTTTACAAATAAGTAATACAGAGATTGTTACCAATTCACAAAAGCTTCTGATTCTTAGTCTCATGTTCCCACCACTGTATTACACTACACAAAACTCAAAGATTAAAAAAAGTAATAGTAGCCTTGCTTCCATAATTCTGAAACAATATTCTCTGTAGAAAGGAGAGTTAGTCAAAACCTTCTAGTTATCACAAAAGACACAGACTGAGGAACTATTACAGATTAGAGACAAAAAATAACAATGCAATCAATGTAGAATCTTAGATGGGCTCCTAGAACAGAAAAAGGGCATTAGAGGAAAAATGGTAAAATTCAAGTAAGATCTATGGTTTAATTAATATTACTGTACCAAACTTAATTTCTTTGTTTTGATTAATTTCATTATGGTTACTGTATAGATATTGTAGTAGGGGAAGTTGGGTGAGTAGTATACCAAAACTCTATACTATTTTTGCAGTGATGCTATAAGTCTAAAAGGAGTTTAAAATAAAACGAAAAACAAAAGACTTTTAGTTATAGGATAATCTCTACTCATATTATTAACAGAAAAATCAAAGTGCTGGAAAATGTGTTTGCATGAAAGGTAAAAAATACTTGTATATGTATTATGTATCTCTGAAAGAACAAACATGTAATTAGAAATAGTAGTTGTTTTTGAGAAGGTTGTGTTTTACTTTTCACTTTGAATTTATCCATTTGTCCCTTTTAATGCTGCACTAGGAAAGAAAGGGAAGAAAGGAGGACGAAATATAAAATGTGATTTCAAACTCCTAGGGCACAAAGTGTAGAAGTAGTGGTGGTAGTGGTAAATACTTCATTTCTCGCCTCTCTCCCCTCCTCCCAAATTTTTTCAAGTCATTCTGATGCACTAAGGCTTAATAATAAGATCATTCCTTCCAAAAATAGTCAGTATGGCATCTGATTATCCAAAGGCCTCAAAAGGGATTTGAAGAGAAGTATTTTTTTGTTTTAACCTGCTTTCAAAACCTTATTTAGATCTCTCAACTCCCATTAGAGCTAGGATAATCATATAATGTATCATACAAACCAGGGCACTTTGAGGGTAAAAGGGGGTGTTAATAGTAATTATGCCAGGACAAAAGGCATAAACTGGAACATATGGTCATTCTAGTGAAAATTCAGATTCTTTGTTAGAAGATTCCTAAAATTTAGCTTTAATGATGATTGCTTGGAATACATTTTCCATTGTCTAAATTAACTCTTCCTTTCTAATTACGACCTGCTTTCAGAATTGAAATATAGCTTTTCATTTATGTGATCAGAAATTTAAGATCAAAGGGATCCAAATTCACTTCCCTAAAATATGTGTTAAAGATTTTTTTCTTTTAATCCTCACCTGAGGTATTTTTTCCATTGGTTTTCAGAGAGAGTGGAAGGGGGAGAGAGAGAGAGAGAAACATCGATGTGAGAAAGACATCAGTTGGTTGCTTCCCACATGTGCCCCAACCAGGGCGGGGGGTTGAGCCTACAACTGAGGTATGTGCCCTTGGCCACAATTGAACTCAGGACCCTTCAGTCCTTGGTCCAATGCTCTAACCACTGAGCCAAACTGGCTAGGGCTCTGTTAAACATTTTTAAATGCACACACATATACATACACCCAGCTGAATTCCCTTCAACTGCCTCTTCACTCAAAAAAAAAAAAAAAAAAAAAAGGTTTCAATTCCTAGGAGGTCTAATTACAAATGAATAGAACCTGGCTGACCTGCACATCATTAAAATACACAGTAGCTCTAGTTTCTAGTTTCTTACAGGTCAAGGATTCTGCTTCCAAGCCCAGGACAAATGTGGAAACTTCTGTATTACAAATTTAGCTGTGTTGATCATTTAAATATAAAGAGACAGAAACTGCCATAAATTTATCCATGTAAGTGTTGATCTCGGAATCCACATAATCCCACAGCTGTACCTTTTCCAGTGATTAACTACACAGTAAATAGGGAAAATTAAAGCTAGAGAAGAGGAAATCATTGGGACAATTCTTTAGAGACTGCAATCAACAGCCCATAACCTCAAATAGCAAAACATAATATTTAAGACCCTAAAAAAGGTTATATTATTCTCTTTCATCTTTCTATGACTATTAAAATTTAACACAATTTCTTTAAAAAATTTAATGAAAAATATTACTCATAGTCAAAGTCAGTGGATTCAAAGTTTCTGATGAACAAATCAATTATTAACACAATGATTATAAAGACTAAAGTTTTAAATCCTGACTTTTCCTTTTTAAATTAGGTATCAGCCAAGTTTAAAATAGTTTTATTTTTGGCAGTACACACATACACACACACATTTTAATTGTTTTTTTTGGGGGGGGGACGACAACAATTTGTTGTTCCACTTGTTTATGCATTCATTGGTTGTTTCCTGTATGTGCCCTAACCAGGGATCGAATCTGAAACCTTGGTATATTGGGACAATGCTCTGACCAACTGAGTTACCAGGCCAGGGCTCTTAGGCAGTATATTATACTACTCATCCTAGCCCTATTTTTTAGCACCTGGCTCTGTTTATTAAACTTCATATTGCAGACATTCTTGTCTCTCTCTGCTCCAAATCTCTCCAACCAACATTTACCTTGTGTACTGTATTTACCATTATTCCTTTAGAGATGGTCTATTGTCACTAAGTGGATCTACTAATTATAGCTCTAACTCAGAACTCAATTAACATACTTGCTTATAATTTGGACTTTCTAAATTCAGAACATATGATGCAATCTCAGCTGGCATGGACCAAAAAAGGTGTATTTAGCAGACAGAGTTATACTGGATAGCTTCCATCTATGAACAAAACCAGTCCTCCCTTGTCACCAAATAAATGAGAGACTTCATCTCAGTCCCTGTCTCCCTTACTCATTCCAAATAAACTAACTGTACTATTATCCTAAACAGCTCAGAAAAATGTCTCTGCAGGAAAAAACCTATCCAAAAAGAAATGAACATTCTTGGGGATTATTGGTGTAATTTTATTTGTATAGTTAAAATTTATTTCAATTTAGAAAGTGGAAAGGAACACCACTGTGGTCAATTCCTCAAAAACCCCAATTCTTCACTACTGTTTTCATAATCATATAGTCTGACTTAAAACAACTTCTAGTATATTATTATAAAAACCAAAGATCTCTGAAGCCAGAGACACCAGAAATCATCATTACCATCTGTCAGCTGTATAACCTTGGGCAAATTACCAAACTTCTTTCTAGGCCTAAGCCTGTTTCCCCAGCTGTAAAATCCAGATGATTACACTATAGTTTTACTGCATAGGCTGCGAGGTTTAAAGAGGTACAAAGTAATGGATTATTATCTTAAAACACTGTTGAGGCCAGTCAATAACCCAGAAGAATAAATTCAGTTATTAAATTAAATGTAAATTGGTAGGAAAAATAATTGGCTAGCAATCTCAGCAAATAACTTAAGAACTTGAAAACATATTACAGTGGAGCCCTAACCAGGTTGCTCAGTTGGTTAGAGCGTCAATCCCAGTTCAGGCCACATACAAGAAGCAACCAATGAATGCATAAATAAGTGGAATAACAAATTGATGTGTCCCCGCAACACCATCCTCTCTCTAAAACAAACAAACAAACAAACAAACAAACAAACCCTGCCCAGTGTGGCTCAGTTGGTTGGGCATCATCCCATGTACTGAAAGGTTGCCCAGGTTGCAGGCTCAATCCCCAGCAGGGGGCATGCAGAAGGCAGTCCACCGAGGTTTCAATTTTTCTCTCTCTCTAAAAATCACTAAACTATTCTTTAAAAAACAAAAAAAAGAAAAAGAAAACATATTACATTGGGTCATAGGTATGAGTATATCACACACTCATATAAAAATACATGTACACCTGTTTGACATATCAAATTTTTTGGATAATTTGACAAGAAGAAAGAACTGGTTTCCAAAAAAGCACTATATTAAAAAATAGTAATTTTTAAAAACCCCACAAGAGAAATCAACCTTTTTCAAAAACGCATGCAAAATACGGCAAACAATTCTTTTTTTAAAAAGTGTTTTTATTGATTTTTCTAGAGAGGAAGAAGAGGGATAGAGAGAGAGAAACATCGACAAGAGAGAAACATCATTGATTGGCTGCCTCCTGCACACCCCCTACTGAGGAGCCCATCTGCAACCCAGTCATGTGCCCTGACTGGGAATCAAACCGTGTCCTAGGTCAACGCTCAACCACTGAGACACACCAGCAGGGCCAAATAATTCTGAGGCATTCAAAAAAGGTAGGGAGACAACAGTTAAGAATTCCTGCCCGGTCGGGCGTGGCTCACTGGTTAAGCATCGACCTAGGATCCAGGTGATCAGGGTTTGATTCCTGGTCAGGGCACATGCCCGGGTTGCGGGCTGCACCCGATCAATGACTCTCTCATCATTGATGTTTCTCTCTCTCTCTCTCCCTCTCCTCTCCTCTCCCTGAAGTCAATAAAGATATATTTAAAAAAAAAAAAAAATTCCTCTGAGACCCATAGTAATGCATATTATTTCTTTTACCACTGGCTAGCATGATAGATCTCTATGCAGACATTTAACAAAACTTCTGCACAAGTCCAAAGAAAAACAAGTGTTGCTGTAATTATATGTGATATATAATAAAGTGAGATTATAACTACATATAACACAACCTCCATACCTGAAATATCCCTCAATTGGTTTTACAGGATATCACAGAAACAGTTCAACCTAGATAATCCACAGCGCAGCAGGAAGCTGAGTCTCTAGTCTGGACATTCTTCTCAGCCTTTACTAAGCCTACATACATACTTGCCTTTACTTAACCATTAATTCAAATATCTGAGCAACATCTAGGTGCCAGACCCCGACTCAATGCTGGAAAAAATAAAAAAACAAGAAAGCCTCTCATTCAAGGAGCTTTAAGTCCAGTGAGATGAGATAAATTATAAAAAGAAAGTATACAGTAGGAGGTAAAACAGCACAGTGGTTCAAGGCTGAGACTGGTCCAAACTACCTGAAAGCTATCTCTTCAACTAGCTATGTGAATGGGGTTAAGTTTCTCATTTGTAAAATGGGAATAATAGAACCTACCTTATAGGGGGATTACATGAGATAACAGTGCATAACATAGTTCCTAAAAGAGTAAGCACTCTGTATTGTTAACTAGTAAAAATGCTATTACTAGTAAAAGTGGTATTATTGAAATACGGCCAAAGTGCTGTGGGAGCACAGAAAATGAAACAATTAACTCTGCCCAAGAAAGATGTCAGCAATAACATCTGATAAGAACACATGCAAAGGGACAATAATGAAAGAGCCTAGCTGATCCAAATAGCAACAAAAACTGTAGAATGGCAGGACAACGGAAGAGATATACCTGTTACAAGGGATTCAGGATGCTTAAAAGTCTTATAAGCCAAGTTAGTGATTAGTGAGTTTGGATCTTACACTTGAGACAATCAGGAATCACAGGAAAAGTCACATCTTAGGAGAGATCAAAGTTCAAATATGAGTTTACTGTGTTGCCTCAATTTCTCTAAGCCTATTTTCTCATCTACAAAAGGAAGACCACCTGGTTTAGATGGTCACTTGTGTTAAATATCTCCAAAATGCTTTGGAACGGAGCCTGGTATGTAATACATACTCAACAAACAGTAGCTGACATTATCATCACTAGATATCATAGCAGTCAACTTTTGATTCTGATATTGGTCAAGGATAAATTTATAGTACTCTAATTTGACAGTATCCAGAAAGTACCATTCTCCTCTCCTGGCTATTTTTTCACTGGAATAAATGAACAAAATTGACTGATTTTATCCTCTTTTCTTACCCTTTTATGACGCAATGCTAACAAACGGGCACTCAATAATGTTTGGGAAATGGAATGGAGTTATCTGATAGACCTATACACAGTAAAAAGACCGACAAGAAGCCATAAACAATCAATTGAACTTATAACACTGAGATGTTTCTGGAAAAAATATAATATTTAATGATAAGCATACCTATGTCCTACCAGTTAGGTAACTGGTGAAAAATACTGCCATGTATTAAAAAGAAACAATGCTTTGCATTCTGTAGACAATACCAGCACTCATCTCCTCAAAAAGAGGCCAATGTATATACCACAGTAGAAAGAACACTACAAAAGAAATCATAGGATTATAGTACAAAACTCAGCTCTATACTAGGCAAAATAATTTATCTGAGCCTCAACTTCATCTATAAAGAGTTACTACCTATTCTATTTACCTCACTGAGTTACTAGAAGAATTAGAAAAGAATGTATATAAGGGCACTTATTAAACCATGACAGTATACAACTACACAATATCACCATTCTAATATCCAGGTTAGATGATTTTACAATATCCTGGTACCTCAGTTCCTTAACTTCCTTTCCTATAATGAAAAATCTTTTTGTCCATTCTATCTCAGCCATTTCACTCTCATGGTCATTACCAATATTCTCAACCCTCCCATAATCTCTATTTCAAACACTGTGCTCTCTCTCCAACCACAACCTACCTATCTTTCCAGGTTGTTTCCTCTAATACCTCCACTCTGATCCTTAAACCCCATCAGCACCTACAATCCATTGACCAAACTTTTCGCTCTGCCCCCTACCCCTCAATCCCAGAAGTCCTCACCTACCTCCCAGTCAAGTCAAGCTTAAAATCAAAGTCCATTATAGTAATCACTAGCTTGTATACATCCTCTCCTTCCTTGCCCCTACTCTGGTTAATGGAAGCTGGTTATCACAGCTTTAATTGTATGTATAACATATCTAACACGATTGTACCTGAATTAATCTTCCCTGAAGAAAAACTGCTTTGAAATCTATACCATTTAAACACCTTAAGTAGCTAGTACATTCTTGCTTGAAGCCTTAAAATAAAACTTATTTTTGTAGCCCCAGCTTTTACTTTTTCCCTATGCCCAACAGTTTATTCACTGCCCTAAAAAAATCCAATTCGGCTTGTTCCACTTCTATACTTTTGCCCTGGCTATTTTCTCCAACTGAATGCCTCCCATTCTTTTACTTTGCAAGGATATACTCCCATCATCTTTCAAGATCAGCTTAAATGCTAATTTCCTCATAAAGGCATACCCAATCATCCCACTTCAAGGGTTCTCTCCTTTCCTTAGATTTTTGCATTACACTGTTCACCTGACAATCATGTTGGTCTTAACAAACTAAATATTAGTTATTTTTGTTCTCTCTCCATCTAGAAAAGCTCCTTGAAAAACACCACTTCTTAATGAACTTCCCTCACAGACATATTCACACATACTTCTTAGTACTACTATTCAGTTTTAACAATCTTTTCAAAAATTAGTTTATATTCTAGAAAATAATCTCAAGGTAAATATGTCCCTTGTAACTCTTGTGCAGATGATACCCTAAAGTAGTATTAAACCAATTAAATTTTCAACCACTTTTGCCCTTTCTTTTAAGATACCTCATATTACTCATAGCAACAAGGGAAACTGATACTACAGCATATAATCCACAAGCATCAGCCTTAGCTTTTTCTGTAGTCAAGACCTAGAGCATGACATTCATTCCTTGGTTTTTGATCAGTACTGCCTACAAAAAGGGTGAAAAATTGGGCTTGTTTCCTCATCAACTCTGGAAAAATGTTACATGAGATATGAGTAATGACTTTCCTAACAATCATTATTTAAAATGTCAGCCACAAAACACGATCAATGAGCCCAGGTGGCATGGCTCAGCAGCTGAGCATCAACCTATGATCCTGGAGATCTCAGTTCGATTTCCGGTCAGGGCACATGCCCGAGTAGCCAGCTTGATCCCCAGCAGGAGTGTGCAGGAGGCAGCAGATCAATGACTCTCTCATCATTGATGTTTCTACCTCTCTCTGAAATCAATATATATTTAAAAAACAAAAACATTAAATAAAAATAAAAAACATGATCAGTGACTTTTTTCTATTTCAACTTTAAACCCGTAGAGCTCTTTCGTATTTCACTTCTACAAAGCACAGAGATAAATTGAAATTCCTCTTTGAAATCAATGTAACTGCCAGAGTGGCAAGGATGACAATAAATAATTGATACCACGTGAGCTGAGGCCAAATGTACTATTATAAAGATAGTTTCTGGTTGCTTGAGTGACACACAATGCAAGGTTTACCTGACCTTAACATTTTCAGTAAAAAAGAAAAAAAAGAAAGAATTAAGACAAATTAACAGGAAACTCATGTTTTGACCCTAATTTTAATTTCTTACTATCTATAGCACTTACTAAAACATTATGTGCTATTAATCTATGTACAATGCCAAAGCAACTTTAGCTACTTTTTCTTCAATACATTCCTAAATTAGGTATAAAATACTAAATGTATTTGTTAAATCCCAAGGAAATCATTTTGTATAAGCAAGACAATACAGCATTTTGTCTTTCAGCCTGAGAATATTTAAATTTTTGCATTGACTAATACAATATGCATTAAGCACATCTGATTAGACTTCCTTAGTTAAATGGACAATTCACTTTTTATAACTGTGAAATCATTACAACATCTTCTGGTATTCACAGCAATATCAAATCAATGACTTCTTTCAGTATTTGTGGTGGTCATTTGTAATTCCTTTGGTAATTACCATGAGTCAGCTTTCACTTAATACTAAATGGCAATGCTAATACGAAAAGAGAATCAATGCCAGACATACAAACAAGCAAAAGTATCAAGTTGTTTCAGGGAAAGAATTTTAATAGAATTCAAGAACTGGATGTCTACCTCAAGCTGGAATCAATTTTCATTAATAAAATATTAGAAACTTATTAAATCACAGTAAGATGAAACCTCTACATGGATTTCAAATCCATAATTTAAGATCTCATGAACTTCTGCTATTCCTTTTCAGAAAATGGTAATTTTGACCACCTCAAGAAAACTGCCATTTTTTTCATTTTATCATGTACCCAAATGGAAAGAAATTATATGGAAATATATCTCAGCCATGAAGCAGAACAATCAGGATAGTTAATTGTATATGTGTTGTTTTTTAAAAAATGTAAGTCATAAATTGTAGTTCTGGTTATGTAACATAAAGACCTAAGAAAATGTGATAAAAGAATCTCTCTGCAGTACTCTTGAGAATTGTGTGACATGTACAGAATGAAAGTAAAGAATACAACATGACACCTATTTTTTCTACAATGTTGATAGCACTAGAACAGCCCTGTAATAATCAACCTAATAGTATATTTGTCTAGATCTGTTCTTCCTGGTATCCCACGTCTACTTTGAAAACAAGCAAGCATACCATCACAAGAAGCCCTATAAGCACAGTTCTTGTCAAGCTTTCTCCCACCAGTGCAACTTATGTCCTTCTCTATAATGTTATTCCTTGATATAGTCCATATTTTTAAATGCCTTTTATCTTAAATATATACCTTTTACCCTCCAAATCACCACCAGCAAGCCTTCCCTTATGCTGATCTTATCTGGTCACTATTGATCCCAAGAATATAGTAATCAGTAATTCTGAATTTTTTAATAATCATGCTGATTCATCATCAGTAGTTTGAAATCTGTTCCAGCTTTGGTTCCAATACTTTCCACCTACCATAGTATGCATGGGAAAGAGAATAGTAATGATTTTGCATGAGTTTCAGTATCTCAAGCAAAGCTGACATTGATTTTCATTGCTAGTGGCATCTCTTCCAGATCATGGGAGACAGACCCAGAAAACAGAGATTAGAACACTTGCCCATATGTCATCTCTAGCATGCCTGCATTAATTAGGATGCCAACTCTATTAGATAGTACCACACAGAAAATATACTGATACACTTCTGTGACCTAAGTATTTTTAAGCTGTAAACATCCTCATTTAATGGTCTCAAATAAGAATTACCTAAAGGTCACATCCTGGTATTATACATGAAACACAAGAAGGAATCCTATAAACATATTACATAAAAGTAATACATGACTTGCTTATTGCTATTTACCATCACAATTACTTATATAGATTATAAAAAGTTCTTGGGTAATTTTTATATTTTTATTGTGACCTTTAAGGTAATATCTCTCTTATTACTTTGTCACTCACAATTATCATAGCTCCTTTTCATTAAAAATATAATGCAGAATACATTCAGAGCACAATGGAATGAGAGGCTCCTTTAAATCACCAGTCTGCTGCAAGTACACAAACTTAAGAACATTCCCTCACTAGTATTCAGCTGCATCACCATTAATAGCCATGCAACCACTAAATGCTAAGCTGTGTATTTAACACCTTACTGTTGTACATCACTGTACAAATAAAACTTTCTTTAGTGAACCTATTATTCAAAAGTGTTGAATATACCTATACCCTAAATTTTAGTATGTATTTTCCACTAGTTTGTGTAACATTTCAATCAGTGAACAAATATGCCTTAATCTAATAAATGTAGGCAGAAGTCATGTCTCATTCAGGAACTGAGGACAAATTCTTTAAGTAGCAGTTAAAACTCTTAAAGCATTAAAAAAAAAATACATCAGCCTAGATCAGAAAGATTTCCAAAGATCAAATACCGCTAAAAAAAGGCTACACAAAAGGATGTCTAAACTACAACAGTTAACAATATATCCTCTATAACAGTGTAACTTATCGCTGTCAGAAGCCTCCCTAGAATCCCTTGGGAGATCAACAAGAAAAAGATCTCAACTAGAACAGGTAAAAACTAATTGTATCACCTCTCTAAAAGCTCATTTTATTCTTTGTGACCTATAAATTTATCCTCTATAGTTGATGACTCAATTAGTTATATAAAACATAACTGCCAGTAGAGATAATGGTCCTGAGCACAAGTTCAAGAGTTAAAAAGCTAGAGTCTGAATCCAGGGTCTTCCATTTACCAGCTCTGTGTACTTGGTCAAGTGATTTAACTCTGTGCCTCAGCTGCCTCATTTGAAAATGTAATAGTAGCTATCTCACAGGGTTATTGTGGAGATTGATATAGTACACATAAAATCTGTAGAATAATATGTTTGTTTGTTTTACCCCCACCAGAGGATATTTTTTCCATTGCTTTTTAGAGAAAGTGGAAGGGGGAGAGAGAGAAAAAGAAACATCGATTGGTTGCCTGCCGCACACGCCACAATCAGGACCGGGGATCGAGACTACACCAAGGTAGGTGCCCTTGGCCAGAATCGAACCCGGGACCCTTCTTCAGTCTATGGGCTGATGCTCTAACCACTGAGCCAAACTGACGAGGGCGATACCTGTTTATTATTATAATAAAGTTATCAAAAACTTTAAAACCTATATAGTCTCATTAACCAATGTCACCCCAATAAGTTTAATAAAGAAAACTTTTAAATGTATGTCCCTGATAATAATTACTGTTTATATTTGTAAGTGCTTCAAGTGGCATACCACAGTTATGCTCCTCACTATACTATACACAACATCTTTGAAACTCTAGGTGTTCACAAAATCTAATAGTGAACCCACATCTGACTCCATACTAAGTTCAAAAGACAACTTGATGTGGTCTTCAAAATTTGTCCTTGATGATAAATTGACAAAGAAATGATAGCCATCTAGAAGTTACCAGAGAAAATGCATGGAAAAATTTCCAGAACTACAAGATCTGTTTAAAGCAACAGGACCTATGTACTGTTTGAAAACCTACTTTGGATTTGTTTTCAAGTGTATTCAGTGGCTTTGCCTTGTTTATCCCTTAAAATCTTAAAAGGAGGCCACCTTTAATTTTGAATAACCTAACCTTGAAAAATGTTTGATATACTATATGCATATACTATATACATTTTCTAATAACTTAAATCAAAGGACATCATTCACGAAAATCAATCTATACTTTTCCCTTTAGTAAAACATGCAGAAAAATACTCCTTTTATTTTTAAATGAATGCTTTTTTGGGAAATGTTAGCACAATAATTTACAAATATTTTAACATCTTATAATTGTCTAAAAGGTTTCATTCCCAATACCCTAGGTACCCACCCATAATACTAGGATATCTGACTTTTAAAAAAAACCAACATTTCACCCTGGCCAGTGTGACTCAGTGGTTAGAGCATCGGCCCTTGCACCAAAGGGTCTCAGGTTTGATTCCCAGTCAAGGGCATGTACCTGGGTTTCAGGTTAGAGGCTCATTGGGGAGGCAGCCAATGAATGTGTCTCTCTCACACTGATGTCTCTGTCTCTGTCACTCTCTCTCCTCTCTTTCCCCCTCCACCCCTCCTTTCCACTCTCTCTAAAAAGCAATGGAAAAAATATCCTTGGGTGAGGATTAAAAACAAACAAACAACCTTTCCCTGGCTGACTCAATACAGGAGGAATTGGTTATTCCAACATAAAAGGAGAAAACGTACTTGAAACATATGTAGTATCTTCAGCATCAAAAAAGAAACTAATCTCACCTGAAAAGGTAGAAGCTTTCTCAAATTTTTCAGGTGACAGCATTCAAACTCTGCTACCCAGTTTTCAGTATCTTCTTTCAAGACCCTGCAAATCCTGTTTTTGTTTGTTTAAGCCTGCTGAAATTTTGTGGTTGACAGCCATTTTTCCTCAAAACATAATTGTTCATGTTATCTATTTAAAATTTTATTAGGTCACCTTGAAATTCTCTCCTCTGAAAAGCACTTGAGGTTTTGTGTTTTTTATCAACATGTCTCTCTAAAAATTACAGATAAAGCCCACACATCTTGCAGTCTACTTATGTTTCAAGGTGCTCGCTAAAGAATGAACAATCTTTCTCAGGGATCAACTGGCTAATATGAACCGCTTCAAACTCCCCTGGACCTGCATTGTATCCTTAAAACACCTTGAGATCCCGTATTGTGCTGCAGCTAGCTGTAGAGCAGGCGCAGGATCACAAGGCTTTCCAACAGCTCCCAGATCCCTTACTGCTGCAAAACTTCTTTTAAGCGTTCTATGTACTAGACTGTTTGGTGTTGGTTTAACCTGTTTATTTACTAACCCTATCATCTCAGGAAATTCAACCCCTTCCAACTGCCTTCTGAAAGACATCTAGAATATTCCCTTACTACTTTGAGGAAGACCTGCAGTAGGAAAAACACTTGAGTTCAGAGGTTCATCCCCTGACCCAAATTGCTGTTGCCAGGATATGCGGTAGTAATGCAGTGGTTTCTTTGAGACTCTGAGGATGTATTTTATCCTAGAAATAATCAATCTTTTAACTGCTGAGATTTCTGCGGCAACAATGATCAACAGGAAGCTATGAGTTATTCTAATTTGCCTTTATTTTTCCCTCAATAACGCTAGCCATTACAAGGGCATTTTTCTATAAGATATTTGCAACTGAAGAGAAAAATCAAGCTTTTGGCACTATTTATCACACGCTTGGAAAGTCCATTATCATTCTGCTTCTTACGAATCTCCTTTCGAGGTAAAATTTGGGGCGAAGCTCACGTCGATCATACTCCTATAACTTACTGTTTTTCAGGCCCAACTAACGGCCTAATAATAACAACAAAACATTTACGCCCGGGAAATCTCAATGTCTGACTAACCAAGAAAGCGTCTAATAACTAAAGCACCCTTTTGCGCGTGAGGAATTGGAAAAATACAATGAAAGGAATTTATTTATTAGAGGACGGTAAGAGGGAGGAGCCCTCCCCCCCCGAAAGCCGTGCAAGCAAAACCCAGGGGTTCGGAAGCCCTGGTCCAGCAATACTCACCCCAAACCCTCCCGACCCAACCCTCTTTTCCCCGGGGAGCCAGCCCTGCACCTTCACAGGCAGGGGAGAACCGGGGAAGCACAGCCCACCACTAGCGGTCAGGCCGGGGTTCCGAAACCCGAAGCCCAAATAGGCCGAAGCCGCAAACCCGGCGGCCTGAGTTTAAGAGGCAAGAGAATACTGGGTGAGAGAAGATGCGGCCTCGCCTCCAGCCCGGAGGCCCCCGGAGGAATCGGAAGCGGAGAAGAGCGAGCCGGTTCGTAAGCCGGAGCAGAACCTGGACGGAAAGAGAGCCGGGAGCAGAGGAGAAGGAGGTTTCGGCTCGGCCAGCGCCTTCCCCGGATCCTCGGCGACGCCCGTGTTTACCTGAAAGTCTCGGTCCTCGTTGAAGCGGGAGAAGCGGTCCGCCATTTTGCCGCCTTCACTGCTCTCAGAACTACGCTCTCCGGTTCGCTCCTTCCCTCCCGCGACACCCGCCCCCTCGCTCCCCTCCCCAGTTCCCCGCCTCCTCCCACGCCCACCCAGCGCGCGCTGGCGAGGGACGGAGGAAGCGAGAAGGCGGATCCTGGCCAGAGCCCCGGAGGCGCACGCGCCTTTCAGCCCCGGAGGCGGAACCTCCCCGTCTCATTGCCAGCTCCGCGCACCGCCCAGGGCGACCCCACTAGAGCGCGTGCGCATTCGCGCCCGAGAGCGGCAAGTGCTTCCGGAGAGAAAGGTCACAGGGGCAAGGTACGTTCGCCTCCGGATGTTTTCCACCTGCAGATTTCCCCGAGTATGTTGTTTTTTTATTATCCTCCTGCTTCCCTGTGTTCGCAGAAGCCTCTCCTCTGCTTTCTTCAAATAGCAGCATAATGTAGTGGCCGAAAACGCGGATTTAGGAGCCAGACTGCTTAGTTTCGAATCCCGGTTCTCCTTGAGGATTAGACGGCGAATGAGACAGGAACGATGTCTTCTTTCATAGGGCTTACATTCCAGTAAGGAACATCAGATACATAATAAAATAATTGCATAATTTCAGGTATTAACGAGCGCAACATAAAGTAAAACTGGGTGCAGTGACGAGAGGGACGACCTCTGAAACGACCTTTTCACCTGAGGAGCAGCGAGGGGTCCACGCCTTGGGGCAGAGGAAACATTAAAATTAGGGACCCAATGACTGCTAAGAACTTGGCATTTTTCAGGCGATCATTTGAGAGGACTTATTCTCAAGTGATCAAAGTTGATCCAAATGAACTAAAGCTGTCTGGGCTTCAGCTTCATTTTTATAAAATAAGGAAATTGAATTTGGTAATCTCCACTGCCCATGCCCAGCACTAATTTTGTATGGGTTATGAGTCACTATTTTTCCATTTTATGACCTTCCTGAGGACCCCACCCAGCCCTCTTTCTCTCTTAGCCAAAATACATAAAACACAGGAGGGGTAGCAGGAATTCCCTGCTTTTGAAAAGAGTAGTTGAGAGAAGTCATACAATGAAAAAATGGCCCTTACCTACCCTGAGTGAGTCAAATGAAATGTAATTTTTTGGAGAAAGGGTGTGTATCTTCTTTTGTTATTCTCTGCCTCACCCAACCCCCAGTCCAAGCAGAATACAGTTCTCAGTGGTGAAAAGAGCTTCCTACCTAAGGAGAGGCAGAACACAGAGTTTATACAGTGTAAAGAGACTTGAGGGTATATGTGGCAGATTGACGTGGCTATACATGACACGGTTACCCATTCTCCCTCTACCAACCCCACTAAAATGACAATAAAAGGATGAGAAAGAAATAAAATTCACATAGACAAAAAGACTTGAAGAAGGAACAGTAGCAGACAAGTGATGTCAACATTTTGGAAGCTGAAGAGCACAGATAAATGCAAATGGCTTTAGTAGAACAGAGAAAGCGAAGTTCTGGAGTGGGGAAGCCAGGAAGCAAGTTGATTAACGCTGAGGTGTACTAGAAATGCTCAGGAATTGGATTCATCAGGTACTACTGAAGGTGAGGGTGTAGATGGGGCTAAAGACAGGATTGGTTACAAGGCACTTTAGAGAACAGTTAGAATCTAAATCCCTTTTCCAGCAAACTGGAGGGTTCTCCTTTGGAAAGGCTAAACCAGGGAGACGTTAACATATCTGACACAGCTAAGGAAGGTGATACCATGCTGAAAATGGGAAGATTTGGTAACAGCCAACTTTATGGTCAAAGAGTAGGGTTTCTCCCAGCAAGAGACCACAGGATCCCTCTCTGGGAAATTGGCTTAGGGGGGAAAAACGTGTACCAAAAAATGGAAGTGAGGGGTGGGTCTCCCCAACATAAAGATCATGTTCCTGCCCAAGTAGCTCGCAGAAGAGTCCATCATTCAAGAAGCCCCATCTACACAGAGCTTCCACTCAGTTATGTAAGAATGGCTAGCCAAAGATTTTCAGACATTTGAAGGAGACCTGTAACTAGAAAGATAAAGACACCC
The DNA here is from genome assembly GCF_964146895.1 of Miniopterus schreibersii. Lineage (NCBI taxonomy): Eukaryota > Metazoa > Chordata > Mammalia > Chiroptera > Miniopteridae > Miniopterus > Miniopterus schreibersii. Next base: position 24,285,620 of record NC_138116.1, read on the forward strand.
CTGCCCCAAAACAAACAGAAAAAGGAATTCAGAAGAGTCAGAGATAATAGAAGCATCAAAAGAAACCATCAAGAAATTATAATCAGCCCTGGCCAGTGTGGCTTAGTTGGTTGGGTGTCCTCCCTTGCGCTTTGCTTCCATTTCCTGTTCCCATTCCATTCCCTGTCAGGGCACATGCCTGGGTTGTAGGCTTGATCCCCGGGAGAGGGCATGCAAGAGGCAGCCAATAGATGTTTTGTTCTCACATGGATGTTTCTTTCCCTCTCCCTCTCTCTAAAAAAAAAAAATCTTAAAAAAATTTATAATAAGTATTCACAAAGCTGTAAGATCACATCAGGGAACAAGGGATGCCATAAAAGAAAAAAGAATAACTTTTGGGCCCTGGCTGGTGTGGCTCAGGTGATTGGAGTATCATCCACTATACCAAAAGGTTGTGGGTTTGATTCCCAGTCAGGGCACATGCCCAGGTTGGGGTTTCAATCCCCGATTGGGGTGCGTGCGGGAGGCAACCGAGCAATGTTTCTCTCTCACATCGATGTTTCTCTCTCCCTCCCTCCCTCCTCCTCCCTTCCTCTCTCTCTAAAATCAATAAAAACATCCTCGGGTGAGGACTTAAAAAAAAAAAGTAACTTTTGGAGGGGTGGAGGGATAGAGCAAAAGAAAATAAACTTATGGACACGGACAACAGTGTGGTGGTTGCCCAGGAAGGCGGATGGGCATGGAGGAGGGTATAGGAGGCAGAAATGGTGATCGACCGATAGAGACTTAGCTTGGGGTGGTGAACACACAATACAGTGTACAGGTGATACGTTGTAGAATTGTGCACCTGAAACCTGTATAATTTTGTTAACCAGTTTCACCCCAGTAAATTCAATAAGAAGGGGGGGAAAAGTAACTTTTGGAAGTTAAAATTTCTCAAGCAGAAATAAAAAATTCAATATAAGAGTTAGAAAATAAAGTTGTGGGAATCTCCCAGAAAACAGTAAAAAGGTGGGCCAAGCCACCTTTACTTTCTCTTTAATTATTGCAGTAGCTACCAAGTGTTCTGCTTCCTCCCTGACCCCCTACACTCAAAGGTTCTATGGTGATCCTCTAAAAATGTCAATCAGATCACATCAGTCCCCTGCTCCAAACCTTCGGTGGTTTTCCCTATCATTCGTAAAGTCCACCTGCCACTACCTCACCTTTCAGACCTCATTTTTCTCTCTGCCCCCTGCTTCCCACCTCTCTGGATACACTGACCTCCCGGTTTTACCTTCATCCATGGGCCTGTTCCTGCCTCAGCCTGCCCCACGTAGTGGCTTATGTAGCTGCTGCTCCTTCCACTTAGCATTCTTTCCCAGATATCCACATTGTTGCCCCTTCATCATCTGGTCTTTATTCAAATGTCAGTTTCTCAATAAGGTCTTCCCTGACCGCCCTACTTTAAACTACAGACTCCTGCATTCTGAACTCCCTAGCTGCTTTCCCTAATTTTGTTTTATCCATAGTACTTATCACTTTCTAAAATGTAATGTAAACTCCGTGGAACAGGGATTTTTCTCAGTTTTGTTCCCTTCTATATTCCCAGCACCTAGAATAATGAATAGCACATAGTAAATAGCACTAAATAAGGATTTGTTGGATGGATGAGAGGGAAAATGGGAAATAACAGATAAGAAAATGTGAGGATCAATCTAGTATCTGAATAGAATTTCCAGAAAGAATGGGGAAAATGGAAAGAAGAGCATATTCAAGAAATAATGTATAAACATTTTCTAGTACCAAGGGCCTGAGTTTCCAAATTGAGAGGGCTCAGCACAGTGAATTAAAAATAACTTCCTGCCAGGTACAGTGTTGTGAAATATCAGGACACGTGGGTCAAAGAGAAGCTCCTGAAAGTTTCCAAAGAGGAAAAATAGGTCAGGAATAAAGGACTGGGAATTGGAACGATGTGTCCAAAACACCTGGGGGCGGGGGGAGAATAAGGAGTAATGCCCTGAAAATTCTAAGAGGGGATGGTTTCTAACCTACAAATCTATATCCAGTCAAGTATTCATCAACTGTGAAAGAGAAAAATGATATTTTTGACCTGCAAGCACTTAAAAAAAAAAAAAATTTCCCATGTACTCTTTCTCTGGAAGCCACTAGAGGATGTACTACAGCAAAACAAAGGAGTAAGATAAGAAAAAGGGAGACTTGAGATCCAGAAAGCCGAGATATAACCTGACAAAAAGTCAAAGAGAATTCCCAGGGTGATGGTGTAGAGACATTGCAGGGTAACAAATGTGCAGCAGGCCTAAAAAAACATCTAGTCCGGATGGGAACAGGAGGACACGGGAGGACAGAGGCCCCATGAAGGCTGTTGGTAAGACAAAAAGAAATCTGATGGAATATCTAATGGGTTTGAAAGAGAAATTTACACTTCTCTAGAACAGGAGGGGAGTGGTGCAGAGGAGTCAGTGGTAAGAATATAGAAAACTAAGCAAATGAAAAAAAAGGCCATTAACTTCATGAGGGAAAACTATACCAAAAAAAAAAAGTAATCGTAGTAAGCCTACTATACAACATGGTTTAACTGTGAATAATATTTTTAATCACAATAATATAAAAACTAAATATTGATCTAATGGAAATGTTTGATAAAAGCATATTGTGAGGGTGTGGGAAAGGGAAGATAAGTCGAGAGATCTAAATCTTTCATAACAGGAATTCAATAGGTAATGTCTACATTAAAAAATCAAGAAATATTAGTATGAGCATGTTACTTAGAAATAAGAAATATCTGGAAATAAACCTGATAAAAATAAGGAAGAAAAGAGCTAAAAAAGTTGAAAATTGTTGGGTCCAAATAACAAGAATTGGTGGTGAGAAGACCTAAGGAAAGAACATAGAATTGCCACTTTTCTTCCAGACATCCCCACCCCTCACCCTTGCACAAGGTCAGACTCTTGGCAGCCAAATGGCAAGAGTGCGACTGACTCTATGACCCTCCAGCGTGCAAAAGTATAGGGTTGGTAAGCATGGATACAGGGCTGTGCAAGACATGAAAAATATATCTTCCCTCTACCCTTTTAAATTCTTGACTGGGACTCCTGTAACAAAGGACAGATTAGCAAGAGAAAAGCATACAAATTTCCTTAATATAAATTTTAAGTGATATGGGAGCCTTCATAAGGAAATGAAGACCTGAAGAAATGGTTAAACCTGAGTGGATTTATGCCAGGTTGGATAAAGAGTGGGAAGTTGTGGAAAGATATGACAGTATCTCTAGTAAACTGGAGAAAGTTACCAAGATCTGTTCATTTAGATTCTTCTCTGTGTTCCTTAGTTTTCAGAGATAAGGATGTTCCTTTCTTCCTGATATAGGGAAGGCACCTCTCACATGAAGGTTTTATGACCTACTTCAGGGGAAGTTCAGAAAGTACTTCGTGCACATGTGGTTTCTTAAACTCCTTCAGCCTGAAAGATGCAATATGTCATGCTACCATATTTGGAGGCAACATGTTCTGAACCCCATCAGCTGGAACCTGCACATCTCTGTGGCACAAAGGGTAGCTTTTTTTTTTTTTAAACATGGTCAGGGGTGGGGAGGTAACTTATCTGTAAAATCAGATTTTTGTTCCTTTCTCATCATGGAGAGAGGCAGTTTGGATGGTGAAACCAAGAGCTGTCTCTGTCTGGGCTCTCTGGACCTAGCTCTGTCTCCTGGGGAGTCTGGGGTACAATGCAAAGTAGAACAGTCCTCTGGTGACTGCATGCTACATAAGGGGCTGTCCCTGGGCTCCTCCTATGGTCCCCTCCCCATACTCCATCAGAAAACAGTAAGAACACCTCATATATGTTCACCTAGAACTTTCTCTGATAATCCCAACAATACTGTGAAATAGCTGTCACTGTTATCACCACCATTTTGTGGGAAAAGACAGGGAGTCTCAGGCTGAAAGAGTCACTTGGCCAAGGTCACACAGATAGTAAGTAAAGAGCTGGAAGCAGAACCCTATGTCCTTCCCATCTCATCACTGCCTCTATTAAACGAGTAATAGAGTGGTATTTCTTAAACATTTTAGTACTTACATGCAGTTTGTGGGTGTCATTTTATTTAATCTGAAAATAATCCAAATAGCTGGTAGCATAATTATCCTCATTGAGCAGATGAAGCAGCAAGACTCAGAGAGGTTCACAGTCACATAGCTAATAAGGTTCAAACGTGGTCTGTCCATCCTGCTCACCCAGAGGAAAGAAAGGAACTGAGGTGCGTGAGTTGGGGTAGAATTAAGGGAGTGGGAGGAAAGGAGCCTATGGTATCCAGGATGCCCAAAGGCATTAAAATGCGATTCAGAGCAAAAAAGAAAACCTTGCTGGCCATAGGACTCCCCTACGGTCGGTGGCCAATATGCTAGACCAGCTTCCTGGAGTGTATTCTTCAGCATGTTCATTCCTTTATTCATCAAATATTTATCATGCGTCTAGTGTGAAGCAGCCCTGCTCTAAATGCTGGAGATACGGAGGTGAGCATGACAAGAAAGGTGCTTCGTTCAAGGGGTTGGCGGATGACAGACGATACACAAGTAAACAAATGAGATTATTTCAGATATGGCCAGGTACTGGGAAGATGATCTGATAGAGGGTGATGCAATAGAGAGGAACTGGGTGAGGCTACTTTAAATTCAGCAACAATCAGGTGACACCTCTAAAAGAGGTGACATTTGAGCTGAGAGCAGGGTGCTATAAACTGGGGCAGACGGTCCAGGCAGAGGCACAGGCCTGTCGCACAGGGCTCTGTACTCGGAACTCTCCACTTGTTTTAATGCTCACTCTCTTCTTTTTCATATTTTTCTTGGCACTCATCATATATACAGTTTAAGATCATTGTAACAAATTCAAAAAAACAAAAACAAAATGTTTTTTGAGCTGAGAATGGTTAGGAGAGTAGATTGAAAGGGAGAGCATTTCAGCAGGTGGTACCGAAAGGGCCAAGATTAAGCAAGCAAGAAAGCAGCAGGACCAGAAACTGGAATTTGTTGGGGATTGCCTAGCACGGAGCCCAGAGGAAGAGGGGCAGGGAGAAGGTTGAAGGGGAGGTTGTTTACTGTACTCTATTTTGGGCATTGGGACTAAAAGGAGGTCCAACTTGAGGCAATCACATTCCTTCGTGCCCTGTGAGGTCCTGGCCCAGCCCTGAAGCGCGCACAGCTCCCAGGGTGGCAATGAGAACGTGTGTGCTGCCACCTACCGGCGTGCCGGGGCAATGCACCGGCTTCGGGACTTCTCACCTGCCGCAAGGCTGTCTCAGAAATGGGGTTTCCAGACCCGAAGCTCCCTCTCCAGCAGTCTCCAGGTCTGGGAAGGGGGTCTGTCGGGGCTATAATAGGGGTTTAACGCAGCAATGCTGGGGTTAAGAGGCTTAACCTGCACCACCAAATGCCTGGTCAGATACCAGAAACTGCTTCAGACCTACTGAACCCAAATCTCCCCATCCCCACTGCACTCCCTGATTTGCCAGGATTTGGAGCCACTGGTTGGGGCTATTCTGCCTTCTCTGAGCTGATCAATCTAGTGTAGGAAACAATAAATCAATCCTTAAGTTATTTATAAGTTAACAATGCAAGAGAAACCCAAAGTTGCTACTACTGAATGGGAAACAATCAGTTCTAGTTCCAGGGCAGGAAAGCTCAAAAGGGGCAGGAAGGGCTGGTGGAAGAGGTGGAATTGGAGAATGGCTCCAATTCAGGGAGCAGGGAAGGGAGAATATATACCAAGCAGAGGGAATGAGGAGAATGGTGGGACTTCCATTTCCAAGAATGATGGGCTAAGTTATTCAGACAAGCCTTCCCACTGAAAACAACTGCAAATGCTCTATAAAGGACTTTTTAAAATTTCTTTAACAGTATCACAGATTTTTGACAAGAGAGTTATGAATTTCCAGGGCAAAGCCTAAGGGAAAGTGGACCCCAGAAAGGCATTGGAAGATAGGACCCTTAGTCCTATATCCTGGAGGAAATAAATTCTGCCAATAACCTGATTAAATTTGGAAACATTTCTTCTCTAGTCAAACCTCCAGATAAGAACACCTTGATTGCACTTGTGAGATCTTGAGTAGAGGACCTGCTAAGCCATGCCTGGGCTTCCTTTTTCTTCTCGTTTTATTGAGAAACAATAGACATACATAAATGTATACATTTAAGCCATACAGCATAATGGTTTGATTTATATATATTGTGAAATGATTACCACAAGAGATTCAGCTAACATCCATCTTCTCATACAGATACAATATAAAGAAAAGAAAGAAAAAAAGGAGAAGAAACAATTGCTCCTTGTGATGAGAATGCCTGGACTTCTAACCCATAGAAACTATGAGATAATAAATGTGTGTTGTTTTAAGCTGTTGAGCCTGTGGTCATCTGTTATGTAGCCATAGAAAATGGATACACCTGCCCATCTGTAAAAGGTAGCCACCTCATAGGGCCATTACAGGGCTTCCATGAGATCACCCAACAGTGTGCTTAACACAGTGCCTGGCATGTATTTAGTGTACAAAAAAATCAACAAATGTTAACCCTGATTAAAAAAAAAGTTATTGAGCAGTGTTCAGAGAATCAGAAACAGACCTTGAAAGGTCTAGATTCATGGAACACCCGGACGCACCATCTCTCACACAAGAGGGAAAATGGTCTTGATTATCTCAGAGAAGCAGTAGGTAGCATGGTGGTTCAGTGCACACACTCCAGAGCTGGAGTGCGCAGTTCAGTCTGGCTCTGCCATCTGTCAGCTGTGTCACATTAGGCAGGTGATGTAAACCTCTCTGGGCCTTAGTTCCTCATCTATAAAAGAATAAAAGCATAGTGCCTGGCACATAGTAGGGCTATATAAGCCATAGCTACTATTATTGTTATTGTTATTACTATTATTATTTGCCTCTAACTCATAGCACTGTAACTCCAAAGGATTAGGAGGTAAAATTAATATACCACACATTTATCTACACCAACTGAGCAAATAAAAATGAACCAATAGGCAATTACACTTCAGGTACTGCTCATTTTGCATAAACTTCTCATATTCTTGTCAAGGGATTTTGATTCTGTGAACTCCTCAGGACTTTCTGGGGATGAGGAAGGTCTGTATCTGGCACAGAACTTTCCCTGCACAGAATTTTGTCACCCCCTCCTTTAAACTACAGCGCCACTCATTTTGCTGTCCAGCAGAGGGCGCTGTAGCCTCAAAATGCCGCCCTCAGAAGTGCTGCTAGGGAGAGTGGGCAAGGGGGTGGGCCTGACTCCAGTCAGACCATTTGTCCCAACTAGTCCCTTTCTCCACGCACTCTGCAAACTCCTGTCATTCACTGCCCTGCAGGCTGGTTTTCCAAACCTTACCATATTGCGGGAGGCCTTTTGTGAAGGCTCCAGGGCTCTAGACCTCCCTACTTTGAACCCCAGAAGCTTCATTTCAGCAATGAATCATCCCAGCCTTATGCTGTTCTGTTACTGTTTCTAAATTCCATGGCAGCACATCTGTAAACCTGGGTCTGGCCCTCTAAGGAGCTTTCTGCCAGCCAGCCACAGCCTTTTCCTTCTCGGTCCTGTTCCAACTTCTCCAGACAAAACTCGTTCACTCTACCCAGCTTACATCGCCTCAATCTGCTGCAGAGCAAAGGACTATTTCTTTCATTTAGTTTTCAGTTAATTGTTTGGGGCCAAGGTTTGCATCATACAGAGATGAAGACAAGCCAGCCTTTATTGAGTACCTACTGTGTGCCAGCTGTTCTATGCACTTCACATAATCCTCACAACAGCCTTATGGTTGTTAGACTCATTTTATAGATGAGACAGTTAAGGCACAGAGCGGTTAAGGGACATATCTAAGGTCACACAGCTAGTGGTTGAGCTAATATTCAAGCTCAAGCAGTCTGGTTCCAACAACTGGGCTTTTTAACAAGATGCTATCTGGACTTTTAGTGTAGACCTGGGCCTCCATTCCTGATTTAAATACAGTGCTGTCCGATATGGTAGCCACTAGTCACACAACCACTGAACATAGGACTAAGCCAATTTGAGTTGTGCTATAAGTGTAAAATACACACTAAATTCCAAAGACTTAATTTGAATATAAGATTTTGGCTATATTGGGTTAAAATAAAATAGATTATTAGAATTAATTTCACCTGTTTCTTTTTACTTTTTAAAATGTGGCTACTAGAATATTTTAAATGATATAAATGTGCCCCTTCTATTTTACTTTTTAAAATGTGGCTACTAGAATATTTTAAATGATATAAATGTGCCCCTTCTATTTCTGCGAGGCAGAGTTCTAGGAGCCCTCAGCCCAGTGGACAGACAGACAGGATACAAATAATTCTAAAGCAAGGGAAAATGTGGTTTGTGTCCTGAGAAGTGAGAACAAAGTGGTGTAGGAAACCAAGGAGGTTTCACCATGGAGGCAGCTTCAAGTCAGACTTCCAAATTTCCGTAGGATTTAGCCCTGGAGAGAAAAGCATTGGGGACAGCAGAGATCAAAGCTGTAAAGAAGAGGGAACCCCGAAGTCAACCTGGGAGGCTGGGGGCATCCCGTGTCCCCAGGATAAGTAGGGGGAGCCAAGGAGGGAAGACCTCTGAAGTGGGGGTGTGGGGTGGGCTTTGACTGTGGGGCCAAAGGCTCTTGGCAGAATGGGACTCCAGACACCTAAGGTTGGGAAGGGCCTGGAGGGACTGGGGAAATTGCCAGCAAGAGGCTCCAGCAGGGATGGGAGGGGGGTGGGGCCGTGAGTGACAGGCTCTGCCTCCTCCTTCCCCCACCCCAATTTCTCTCCCCTTCCCAGGTCCTCCCCCCCTTGCTGCTCCAGGAGGGGCTTGCAGTGAACAAACCACTCAAAAGAGGCTGGCTGTGGGAGGATGGGTCTTGAGGAGCATTTCCTGCCTTTGGCTCACAACTGCTTCCTGCCCAGAGCTCCAGCACTTGACCCCCATTAAATTTCTTCCTCCCAGGGGAGGTAGGTGGCCACGAGGGCCTCACCGGCTTTGCAGGTCCAGAGACCCAAGCACTTCAGCAGCTGAAGAAGACAGGGTCCCAGGTGTCCAGATACCCAGCATCCCCAAGCCCTTCTGAGGACCTGGAATCCAGGCAGATTTTGGAGGCCAGAGGAATCCAACCCTGCCTCTCTCCCTTGGGACAAGCACCTCACTTCCCTTTTGGCCTGTTTAGGCTCTGGGTGGGAACTCACATCCTTTTTTCATTTGGGGGCACTTTTTCTTTTCAGAAGTTGGGGGTTTCTGAAGAAAAGGGGGGGCTATGTGCAAATTCCACAGGAAACAAAGCTAGGTGATTCCTTCCTAGAACCACCTGGGGCCTCCATTCTGATCTCAGGTTCTGATGTGAGGCTCTAAGGATGTGAATTTTGAGAGCCCACTGAAAGTTGGTAAAGGGGCCAGATATTTCTTTCTTAATCTCCAAGCTTAAACTCTGCCCCCTCCACATTTACCTGGGTAGTGTAATATCAGTACTGAAAATGGGGAGAGGACCGCCTGAAACAACCCAGCTCATCTCAACTCAACCGTGAACCTCTGCTCTGCCTCTAAGTCACCCTTTCACAAATCCTGAAGACCCCTAGAAGATGCCTCACCACCACTATACCAACCAGGAACCCCCAACTCCTCCAAAAAAAGCTGCACTGGGAAGGGGGTGCTAAGATGATCCCAGGGGAGCCTTAGTCCCTTAACCTTGCCTTGTCCCTTGATCACCAGCTGAACCACAGTGTCGGACATCTCATCTCAAACCCCACATACCCTTTAAAGCTGAGGCAGAATCCACTTAGAGTATGGGCTCTTGTATTCCAGAGATGCTCACTCCCCTCCATGGGGAAAGGAAGTCCAGGTGGGTGTAGGGAAGTGTGCAAACCTAGCAAGATATCCCCACTCCCTATGGGCCTGGGAGCCCCCACTGTGCCTAGGGACCTCCCCTTGGTGGTGACAGAAAAAGCCCACCAGAGACTTGGACAGAAGGGAGTGGAGGATCCCCAAGAAAACTACTAATGGGGATAAAGGGCTTGGAGACTTCTCCCCTCTCCCTTTCTCACTTGAAGCCCCACCCCTTCTCTGTGGAGACCAGACACCAAGGAGTGGATTTGTGGGAGCCTAAAACAGGCCCTGAGATTCCATCTCTACTTATTCATTTTCCAAGCTGCACTGCCCTACCACTGCCTGATGTGTTGAATCAGGGCTCCAGCCCCCCAGCCCTACTTTAAGGCTCCCTGAATAAAGGGGGAGCCCAAATAGCAGCATCAAGGGGCAGGCCAGCCAGGGAGAAGAAGAGGTGAATCCTCACTTTATCTGAGGCAGAGCCTCCTCCCCTCCCTCGCCACCCATGCCCTATACCACCAGTTCACCCTCTTCTAGTCCTCAGATCTCTAAAAACTTCTCTTCCTTCCATTTCTCCCCTCCTACTGATCCAAAGCTAAGCCTGATTTTGAGAGGGGCTGGCAAGCGGGAAGAGCAGAGGGAAGGGGCAGAGTGGGATGAAGAAGGGGTCCCCCAGCCGAGGCAGCCCCAGCCTCATCCCACCCCCTCCCTTGGCTTGGCCCCTCTGGGTACTTCAATCTGTGGACAACTCCAAGGAAGCCAACATACTAGTCCAAGAGCTGGGGGTGGGGCAATGAGAAGGGGGCTGGAGGGAGCCAGGAGAGGGGGGGAAAGAGAAGCTCAGGCCCAGAGGCCGGGTTTGGGAGGTGAGGGCGCGAGCCCCCTCAGCCCGTGGGTTGCAAAGAATTGCTAATTGCAACTAAATGAGGCCTTGGTGTGGGGGAAGGGGCAGTGTCTCGGCTGTCAGGGGCTACCGCCTCTGAGTGCCCGGGTAAGGCCAGGCCAGCCCGCTCTTCTCATGTAAAGCAGCTTTTTGTCTGGGGGAGCCAAGGCTGGGGCCAGGGGCTGGAGAAGGGGCCCAAGCCATTAGCAAGCTTCTTGTTCCCCAGAAAGGCAGAAGGGTGCCGGGGCCTCCTCGGAGTGAGGACAACCCCCTCCTCCCCCACTCTCAAGCTTTTTATGGTCGGGCTTGATGGGGTGCTTCCCAGCAGGAGGGGTTGGGCCTGGGATCCCAGCACCCCCCTTGCCGGACTGTGGGAAAAAGCTGAGCACAAAGAAGGGGGCTGGCTCAGCTGAGTTGGGAGATGGGCAGCTCTGATCCAGCGATGCCTTAAGCTAGAAGTACCCATCGCCAGAGCCTCTTGTCCCCAGAGAATGGCCCCAGTGGCCACGTGTATCTTATCTGGTCAGCTGGCCCCCCTTTCAGGCTCCCTCATCGACTCTGCCGGCGCTTGGAACATTTTGTGCTACAGGGAGCGGGAAGGGCCTTGAGGATCGAAATCAAGTCAGCTTCCTGCCTGAGCCCAGCCAGGGAGGGGAAGGAATCAAATTTAGGAGAAATCCTCCAAACGTAGCAATAATGCTCCCAGACCCTGGGGCCACATAACCTTTTAAAGACCAGAGAGCCTGGCCTTCTCATTTGGATGCCTCATTTTGTGAGTTTCTATCAACTTGGAGAAGGAATTACATAACCTATTGCATCTTAGTTTTCTCATCTATAAAATGGGGACAATGATCTTAAAGTCCTTGTGAAGATATAAAGAGATTCAAAGCACCCCACATGGCAGTCCCCGGTTCTGAATGTGTTCCCTCCCTTGCTGGGAACATCCATCCTTTCACACACACACACAGACACACATGCACGCACACACTCCAGGGACAATGACATCTTGTTCTTCACATTCCTATAGCACTTTATGGTTCTAGAATGTACGTCAGCTCTGGACAATATGCTAAGTGGAATAGATATTTTTTCTTTTGGTGAAATCAAAATTCAGAGGGGAAGTCAGGTCCCCTGGCTCCTCCCCCCGTGCTCATCCCATTCCAACATGTGGCCTCAGAGATCCCATCTCTCAGATTAAACAATGGAGCCCAGGGCCAGAATGAAAACAGCCCTGGCTGTCACAGTCCAGGCATCACTCAGGGTTGCACAGTTTATCTTGGTGGCCACCTGGGCTCTTCCCCTAAATCGATGCTTGTGTGAAAACTTTAGGACCACATGGCTCCCCCTTGTTCTGTTCCACTTCGGGGTCCCTGAGAAGCAGAGGGCTGGCTGGAGGGTAGGAAGGGCTATCCACTCCCTGCCCACCCTGGGCACCTCTGAGATGAAACCTTCTCTCTGGGAGGCAGCAGGGAGGGAGACACAGGTGAACTAGCTGGGTAGGTCAGTTTGTTCCCTGTTCCCTCCTCCTGTTCCCTACTAGCAGTTTGCTAGTTCATCTAGGAGTGTCTCCACCCATTCCTACTCCCCTCTATTTTGGGGACTCCATGGTATCTCCTCATCCCAGTATGTCGCCCTGGCTGTCTCCTTGGCTAGGTGGAGAGTGCTACCCCACCCCCACCCGCACTCAGCACCAGACACCCAGGGGCTCCTGATCCCAGAGGGCCTGGGGCCAAGGGGCTCTGGCTTTGGGCCAGTGCCTTTCTCCCTGCCTGGCTCCCTCCCCGCAGGCCCCTAATCCATCTCACCCAGCAGGAAGCCAGTAAGCTGCCTTTTCAGCGGCCTTCCCCAGCCCGCTGTGGGCTCTGTGCCTTTCTATACCACCCTTGGCAGGAGCTGTGTTATACAAGCTGGAGAGAGCGGCCCCTGCAAAGAGGTCATCATGCCTAAGGCAGCTTCCAGACCCAGCAGCCTCTCCTCCCTGGTCACCTCCCCAGGGTCTCCCCCTCTAATACATTGCCTGGCCATCCATGGGCACTAACAGCCCTGGCTAACTCAGATCAAAGCCCCAGGCTGGGGCCAGTTAGGGGGATCCCAGGGGGACAGCGGGCCTGGGGCCAGGGTCTGGGGAAGTGTGGCAGGCAGGAGGGGCCCCTCTGGCTCTGTGCCTTCGGTCCTTTTGGCTGGTCTCTCCCTCGTTCCTCTGATTCCAGCCCCTGCCCCCAACTCCTCAGAGCTCATTCACAGCCTTCTCAGACTCGCTTATGCAGCCCAGACTGAGGACTAGAGGAGCCTGGTTTCGGCAGGGGCTGGGAGATCCTCCCTTGCCTACCACAATTGACTGTTTCAGAGAGGCAGAGAGAGAGAAGCCAAGGAGAGAGAAAGAGAGGCCTGAGAGGCAGTGAGGACTGATGGGGTTCTTTCTCTCCTGGGTTATATTTGGGTGACTGCTTGTCACTCCTGCGGTGGGGAACTCACAGTTTTGATTATCCCAGGACAGGCTTGACTTCAACCCCATAATCCCGTGGTCCCTGCAAGTACACTTTTCCTGGTTCTGACTTTTGGCTTAGAAAATATGGTCCTTGTATGGCCTAGTTCCTCCCCTGGCCTCAGTCTTTTTCTTTCCTCCCCTCCCTCTCCAGGAAAAGAGTACCCCCACCTAGGCCCCTTCTCCACAGCCCAAACCCCAGCCCTGCTCTTAGTCTCCGCTCCAGGAAGCCAGCCTTTTGCTGGCTTGGAGTGGTTAGAGGAGAGTTGGGGGTGCCTCTGGGAGGTCTGTTTGTAGTTCAGATTCTTCTCATTCCAGGCTCAGCAGGCTCTCTCTAAGGGAAGGGCTTGGGATGGAGGGGGGGAAATCCTTGGGGCACCAGCTGCAGGGAAGGAAAGCTTCCTGGAGAGAGGCGAGAAGTGTTTTCTTCTCCCAGTGAATCCCATCCACAAGGTAGGACCTGCTCTCTCAATTCCGTCTTTGGGGTCCCCCCAAAAGCTGCCTCAACATTAAGTCCCCTCCCAACAAAAGCAGATATTCAGAGGGCTCAGCTAAGGTCCTTATCTCTTTCTTTGCTTCCCAGTGAGCCAGCTCCTCTCCCTTTAGGATGCTTAGAGATGTTTAGAAGAGTTGGGGAGGGTGTCAAAAGAGAGATGGCTGGAGAGTGACTGAATCAGTCCCAGCTTCAAAGAGGCCTTGTTGCTCTGTCCCCAAAACTGAAGTCCCCTGTAGATTTTGACTTTAACCCAGCATTAGCATATTTATCCCTCTATACTGCCAGCTCTCAGGCCACAGAATTCCTCAGGGGTTAATCAGAGTGACCAAGCCCTGGGGAAAAGCTTCCCGAACCCTTTAGGTCTTAGAAGTCTGACGTCTGCCCCAGTTTCCCTGGAAAACCTCCTCTCCAACCGCCTCTACCTGTCCAGGGAGAGGAGGAAGAACAAATATGAAGGACTTGCACTGGGTGTCCTTTAAGCCAAGTGACTGCTCACTTGTCACTGCATCTGATTCTCCCAACCCTTTGAGAGGGAAGATTGACATCTGTAACTTAGAGATGAAGAGTCTGACATTCTTTTTTTAAATTTTTTATGTTTTTATTGATTTCAGAGAGAGGAAGGGAGAGGGAGAGAGAGATAGAAACATCAATGATGAGAGAGTCATTGATCAGCTGCCTCCTGCACGCCCCCTACTGGGGATTGAGCCTGGAAACCTGGGCATGTGTCCTGACAGGAAAATCAAACCATGACCTCCTGGTTCATTGGGCGACACTCAACCGCTGAGCCACACTGGCCAGGCAGGTCTGTCCTTCTACGAGCTTGAGTGACCTGTCCAGGGGAATGCAGTGAGGAAGTAGGGAGCTGAGATTCAAAACTCCTCCACCTGTGGAGGCCAGTGCTCTGCCCCAGCATGCTGCCTCATTAGTAGGTCTGCCTCCCTCCTATGCCGGGGTTCAGGGCCCTGGGTGACCTCTGGTTGACATTCTGCTTCCAGGTAACAGAACAGCATGTCCCACCCTAAGCTTCCCTTCCCAAAGTAATTGTCCCTACGAATCCATTTTCTAATTCAATTCTCACTCCAAAGGGAACAAGACAAATTTATTGTACCCATTCTGCAGATGGAGAAACTGATACTCAGAGAAGCAAAATGACTCACTTAAGGTCAGAGAGCTACTAAGTACCAAGGCCAGGACTCAAGCACTTAGATCTCCTTGGTCCACTTCATGGGTTCTCCCCATGATGTTAAATTGGATTTTCCTTCACACCTTCTCAGATTGGAAATTAAATATGGTTTTAAGGAACTAGATAATCTTGTCAAAACTGGAGGCTTGCAACCTGGACCCTAGAAACCTGGATTGCTTATTTCTCCTCCTCAGAGCTTAGCTTCTCCCATTCCTAAGTGTGGGTTCCAGAGGTGGGCAAAGCAGTCAGGGTAAGGGAGTCCGGCTGGGTGTCCAGGGCAGGATGCTTGAGTCTCTAGACTACCCAACCTAGGGAGCTCTTCAGGCCCTGCCCTACTTGTAGAGGACATTGATTCATATATAGTCACTATATAGCAGGTTAGCACCTACTATATACCACCTATTATAGGCACTAGGGTGTGCACAAAAACTAAGACATAGCCTCTGCCCTCAAGAGTATCTTGTTGAGAGTGGAGGTTGTTAGACATATATAATAACACATACCAAATACTAAATGCCATAAGCAGGAACCCAGAGAAAGGAGGGTGGGTTTGGGATCAGGTAAGTACCACAAAGAAGGGGCTTTAAAGGATTTATAGTGGTAGAAGGGCTTCCTAAAAATAGCCCACTGGGACAAGGACATGGAGTATAAAAGTACCAAGTGTTCTGCTCTGTCTAATTTGTGGGTAAAGACAGGTTTTGGCACAAGAAACAGAAACCATTCTAGGTGCTTTATGCAGAAGGATATTTAATGCAGGTGCTAAACTAAATTGTGCCTACCCCAAATCATTTGTTGAAGCTCTAATCCCCAATTTGAATGTATTTGAAGATAGGGCTCTTAGGAGGTAATTAAGATTAAATGAGGCCATAAAGGCAGAGTCCTAATCCTAGGCCTGGTGGCTTTACAAGAAGAAAAAGAGAAAGAGATTTCTCTTTCCACACACACCCCAGGGAAAGGCCATGTGAGCACACAGCAAGGAGGCAGCTGTCTCCACACCACGAAGAGGGCCTTCACCCTGATCTTGGACTTTCAGCCTCCAGAACTGAGGCAATAAATGTCTGTTGTGTAAGCCACTCAGTCTATGGTATTTTTTGTGGCAGCGTGAGTAGACTAAGCCAACAGGAAATTAGGTGTTCTGCAAAATTGTTGGATAGGCTGGAGAAACAGACTTTATAATGAAGGCACAGAAATGATCCTCCAATAGGAGCTATCACCTCTGCCACAATCAGGTAGGGAGAATCAGGGGGCTGCCGCTGGAGCTAAGGTCAAGGATGTAACTCCACGGCCCCGCGGGAATCATGTAGCCAAGCGGCTACTGCTGTCACAGGGACTGAACACGGGGTGATGCTGCTGGGAAAACACCATTCCAGGACCCTGTCTACCAACAGAAACCCCAGAACAGCAAGAATATGGCCTTATCTCCCTTCCACCTTCCAATTCTCAAATGAATGCCTTTTGCATCTAGAACTCTAGCTGCTAGAGAGGATGGGAGATGAGGTTCTGGCTTTCCAACTTTGGCTTTACAAGAATTTACCTAGAAGGAAGTGGGGATGGATGCGGTCCACCTTGTCCACCACAGTATGGCGAGTGCAGAAGTTCATGCTGGAAAGATACGTTGGGGTTTGATTTTGAAGGGTGGTTGAATGAGTTTAGAGGAGGACACAGAGCAGGATTAACCCAGGGCTTTGAAGGTTAAATGAGTGGCCTCAAAAGCAGACAGCCATAGAGTTGTGTCTAAGAATCACTTGGGGGCCCTGGTCAAGTAGCTCAGTTAGTTAGACATTCATCCCGATACACCAAGGTTGTGGGTTCAATCTCTAGTCAGGGCACAAACAAGAAAGCAACCAATAAATGCATAAATAAGTGGAACAACAAGTCCATGTGTGTGTGTCTCTCTCCTTTCCTCTCTCTCTTTAAAATTAATAAATAAAAATAAAATAAGTTTAAAAAAATCACTTGGAGATGATAAATTTAGATCATTGGGGAGACTCAGGAATCTATATAAGCAACGCTGCCCCGGCACCCCTTCTCCCATGATTCTAATGCATGGACCCCAGGCTCTCAAGAACATTGTCCTAGGGATGAAGCTCACATAGTGCTGTGAGCTCTAAAAATGTTTGATTTGGGGGAGCACATACCAAATTGATCCCTTCCTCTCCTTCCTGAGAGCTAGTCCTGCAGGTTGGATGCTTGAACCCTGAAAAATACCGGTGAGGTGGGGGTGAAGGGGAAGGGGGCTCCACCTGGAACCTAGGAGTTCAGGGTGTGAACCCCCACCCTTCCGCTGAGGAGGACTAGGTGGTGAGTCAACAACATGCACAAGCACTGCCTTCAGTCATGGCCACTTTCTTCTCTCTTCCAGCCCTGGCACTGACCTTCAGGACCCTCTTTTGATTGCAGTGGTCCCATTAGAGGCCACCTTAAACCTTGAGGCGTTTAAGGATCTGACAGAGAAGGAGCAAGGTGAAACAGAAACAGGGGACAGTAGAGGAACGGAGGAGAGAGGTGGCACTGCCATCCCAAGTGGCCCTAGTCCCCACTGGAACCCAGTGCTGTCCGTGGCCCACACTGGATTGCAACACAATCATCTCTGAAGCCCTGGCCGAGCGGCTGGATTGGTTGGAGCGTCGTCCAGTAGGCCAAAAGGTTGTGGGTTCGATCCCCGGTTGGGGTGAGTACAGGAGGCAACCTATAGATGTTTCTCTCTCCCTCTCTCTCTCTCTCAAAAATCAATGAGCATTCTCAGGTGAGTATTTTAAATTTTTTTTTAAAAAAATAATCTATTAAAATAGATTTTCACTTTTTTCTCGGTCATTTCCTGTTCTTTGCTTTTTCTTCCTCTACCCTTGGTCCCCAACCCCCCAGTCCTGGGGAGAAGGCTAATGAAGAAGTCCTGGCTTCCTCTTCCACTTCCCACATCTCTGGGGAAGTGGGTCACCTCAAGCAAGAGCAGGGCCAAGGCTGTGGGGCAAGGCTTCCTGGGCGGAGGGGCTTTCCTCCTTCCCAGGGGTCTCTTCCCACACCCAGCTCCTGAAACCCAGGGCCCCCTTTAGAAGCATCTGCAGCCCAGCTTAGCCAGGGTCCCCCAGGCCTTCCTTCTCTGGGCTGATTCTTCCAGGACAAAAACAGGCTTTTGGGCTGGGGGAGGGAGTCAGCCCCTGTCTCCCCCTCTGCCCCCCCAGTTAACTCCACAAAGCAAAGTCCAGGGAAGAAGAGGGAGTGGGCAGGGCTGGGGGGGATGGTGGTTAGAGAGCCAGGTCCTTGCTAGTAAATCAAAGTTGGTTTCCCAGATGGAGCTGCAGCCGCTTTGATTTCTCAAGTCTCCCCCCTCCCCCTCTGCCTCCCCTCACCCCCAGCTCCATGGTTTCAATTCCTCCCTGAAAAGCAGTGGGGCCTCCTTTCAAACCAGCCCAGTTCCTCCAACTCCCAACAACAGCTTAAGTTACAGGAAAGAGAAAGGGGAGGGGGTGAGGTGGCCCAGCCTGGAGGAAAAGGAGAGAAATTCTGGGAGAAGCAAAGGGGACAAGGGAGGGTGGGGGGGGAGAAAGGAAGAAAAGGAGAGAGGGAGGGAGGGAGGGAGGGAGGGAGGGAGGGAGGAAGGAAGGAAGGAAGGAAGGAAGGAAGGAAGGAAGGAAGGAAGGAAGGAAGGAAGGAAGGAAGGAAGGGAGAGAATGGAGAAAGAAAGAAAAGAAGGAAGGAAGGAAGGAGGGAGGGAGGGAGGGAGGGAGGGAGGGAGGGAAGGAAGGAAGGAAGGAAGGAAGGAAGGAAGGAAGGAAGGAAGGAAGGAAGGAAGGAAGGAAGAGGGAAAGTTAGGAGATGGGGCACAGCCAGGAACGAAAGGCTGTGCTGGAGCAGAAGGGGAGCCCCGTCTGGAAAGCAAACCCGTCTCAGCCCTCCTTCCCCAGTGAGCACCCCCCTCACTCATCACACCTGAGGATCCCTCCACATCTGCAAGTCTATGCTTCAAGCTCTCCCATTCCACTTCTCTTGGCGTTAGGTTCTAGAAGTTTCCATGAGACAAAATATTTGACCCATTCATTCCCAGAGATGCTTATTTCTTGGGCCAAGAAGGCACGGTCACCCCTAAGAACCTCACTAACCAAATTCAGCACACATTTTTTAGCTTTGTTTTCTCCAGTCTGCTCTGGAGCAGCTCACACGTTGCTTTTGCTTGACCTAGGCCTGGGCTGATTAAAGTCCTTAATTAATAGATCATCTGTTTTATCAGTTTAATCCTTCTATGGCACATTTTTCCATCCAGAGACTTTGCGGAAGGGTGGTGGAGAGATAAAGGGGGTAACAACTGTACTCTGCTAGCTCCCCCTTCCCCTCTGTCCAGAGCCTGGGGCAGCCCTGGAACTTGGCAGGGGGTGGGATGAGGTGCACTGGAGGGAACCTACAGGGAGCAGGAGTAGGGGCTCCAGGAGCCCTAGACCTGATTATTCTAAGGGCCTGTTCCCTGAGAGCTAAATGGAAGATGGAGCTCAGGGAGAGGGAATCTGGTGTCTCACCGGTAGGCGGATTCCATGTCTTGGTGACCAGGCTCAGGGAGAGGGCAGGAAAGGGAAGATTCCCAGAGCAGAGGCTTATCTTGTGGGTTGGGGGAGAGGGTAACCAGCTAGACTCTCAGAAGGCTCCACCTGTTTTCCACAAAGTGTCTAGGATCTACCCCATTGAGAGCAGAGTATTTTGCTACTCAAAGAATAAAACTATTGCCCGGCCGGCGTGGCTCAGCGGTTGAGCGTCGACCTGGGATCCAGGCGATCGGGGTTCGATTCCCGGTCAGGGCACATGCCCGGGTTGCGGGCTCGATCAATGACTCTCTCATCATTGATGTTTCTAGCTCTCTCTCTCCCTCTCCTTTCCTCTCTCTGAAATCAATAAAGATACATTTAAAAAAAAAAAACTCTTGAGGATCTGAAATGATGTTCTCTTCCTCACTTCTCCCCATCCTAACAGATTCGCAGAATGGAGAGGCTGCGGTGCTTCGGTAAGGATGGCCTACTGACCTGGGGTTGAGGAAACAAAGGGGGGACCCATAACTCTACTAAGGAGGAGGATTTCTCTGGAAGGAAGGGGCTCTAAGAGGAAACACCGAAGCAAGGACACACGCAATTACCTCAACTCACCCCCTTGGCAAAGTGAAAGGCCAGAGACAAGAGGATTTTTGCACAAGAGTGGGGAGCCTGGGGCAGAGCCCCCAGGTTTCCTTAGTTGGGAGAAGTTCCCTGTGCTCTCTGAGCATGCCTGTAGTGTGCTGGATATTACTGACAGGTGGTCACTTTATTCATCTATAACACACAAGCCTTTCACCTTGTCCAGGTGTCATCAAGCAAGGACAGTTTCAATGGTCCAAACATATTACTCTCACAGCCCCCTACATCTGGCCCAAAGGTAAAATCAATCAATGTTTTTATGTTCCCCTTATACAGATGAGGAAGTGGGAGCTAAGGAAGGAAAAACGACTTGCCTAAGGCCACTCAGCACGTATGGGGTGGAGCCAAGCCTGCCTCCTGGATATGCTGAGCCCCAGACCAGGATTCCTTTTGCTCTGCTTTCCTGTCAGGTTGAAATTTCTGCTCCTGCAGACCCTCCCATGGAATGGAGTGTGTAGCATCTTTACTGTGGGCATTCAACAATTATCCCAGATTTCGGATTTGTAAGCTGAGAGATGATTGACAGTAGTGTCCTGGGATTTGGGGGAGAAGTGGCATTGGCACTGTGCACTGGAGACACCTAGCCTCCCAGCCCACAGCAGGAGCTCAAGACTAACCAGAAATGTTTCTCAGGGAGGAACAGCAGCCTGATTTGCCAGCAAATTATTGCTCCCCGTAGACTGTAAGCTGGAGCCTGGGTCTTTGCTTTGCATATAGTTGGTGCTCAATAATTTATTGGATAAAAATAATAGCTGTTATTTACCAATTTTTTTGCTTAGGATCAGATCAAGCGAGTGCTATACACTATATCATTTAATGCTCACAACTGAAACAAGGTAAATAAGAATTCTGACTTGAGGCTTCCAGACCAGGAGTAACATTCTCTTCTGTCCCTACCACTCCTTTCAGTCTCCTTCCTCCTCAGTCCCATGGTCCTTAAATGTTGGCATCTCCAAAGCTTTGGTTTTTCCACCCAATCCACCTTACCTAGGTGATCTTAGCCATTCTGACAGCTCTAACCATAGGCTAAAGGTACCAGATCTAAATCTAGCCCAGAGCTCCGTCCTGGGCACTGAGTTAAAAGATCTACCTGTGTTCTGGACACCTTCCCTCGGACGTACTGTAGGTTTGGACTGGCTTGACTGTGGTCATTATCTGCCCTGTCTCTGTGTTTCCTAGCCTGGTTACTGACACCAGGCCATCTGGTTAGAAACGTTGTTTGGCCCCCGGCCGGGCATGGCTCAGCGGTTGAGCATCGACCTAGGATCCAGGAGATCACTGTTCGATTCCCGGTCAGGGCACATGCCTGGGGTTGCGGGCTCGATCCCCAGTGGGGGGCGTGCAGGAGGCAGCCCAGCAATGACGACACTCTCATCATTGATGTTTCTCTCTCTCTCCCTTTCTCTCTCTGAAATCAATAAAGATATATTTTTAAGAAAAAAAGAAAGAAACTTTGTTTGGCTTCCTCCCTTACATCTCTCCTCCCCATTTACACTCCCACTTACAGCTCAGTCCATGCCCTCACCATCTCTTGCCTGGTCTCTTGCAATCTATTCCTAACTGGTGTCTCTGACTCAGCCAAATCATGCTCCTCATAGCTGCCCAAATGCACTGTCTAAAACTGAAGTGTGACCACTTCCCATCCCTAAACACTCCAGTGTATGTATCTATCTCCAGGAGTCCAGATTGTAAACATTGGCCCTGCTTATTGATTTAATTTATTTAATTTATTTTAATCCTCACCTAAGGCCATACCTAGAGAGAGGAAAGGAGAGAGAGAGAGGAAGAGAGTAAGGGAGAGAGAGCAGGAGGAGAGAGGGAGAGAGAGAGACATCAATGTGAGAGAGAAACATCGATTGGTTGGTTGCCTTCCCTACATGCTCCAGTGCCCCAGGGATCAAGCCTCCAACCCAGGTATGCACCAAATTTCACTTAAGGTCAAATTCTTCACCCATAAACAAAATGTAATGCCTACTTTGTAGGCATACACATAATGTATGTGCAGTGCTTAGTAGGAGTTCAATAAATGGTAGCAATTACCCTAGGTACCCAGTGATGTTTGCTGATTGAATACTAATTCATGTAACTTCTTGTTTTGAAAGGTGCTTTTTGATAATTATGACATTTATCTTTGTTTTGGATGTGTAGTCTCATATTTTAAAAATCTGTTGGGTTATTTTCACTTTGCAGAGATTCAAAGAAATGAAGTGATTGTTCCAAGGTCACACTGCTAGTGGTAGTTTGGGACCAGGTCCAGGTCAATGCTCAAGTTAATTAAAAAAAGAAAAATCAGCCCTGGCTGGTGTGGCTCAGTTGGTTGAGCATCCTCCCATGTACTGAAAGGTTGCCAGTTGGTTCAATTCCCAGTTGGGGTGCATGTGGGGGGCAATTGATCAATGTTTCTCACATTGATGTTTCTCTCTCTCCTTCTCCCTTCCTCTCTCTCTAAAAAATCAGTAAAAACGTATTTAAAAAGAAAAATGAGAACCAAGTGCTATATTTATCAAATGTCATCATGAAACGTTTAAATGGAGAGTCTGTTAATTTCCATTAGTTACAGACCTGCTTTAATCAAAAAGCAAGCTGGGGGAATGGAAAGTGCTGTGCGTAGGCCTGTAGTCTGAAGATGCAGGTTCTGGTCCTGTTCATTCTCAAATCCCTCACATGAAGGGTAAGAGTAACCGTGAAATATCATGGTTTCTTATTTCATGTAAAAATTCGAGATCTTCATAGAATCACTTTCTTCTGGAATCCTGTAAACTCTTGAAGAGCAGGGATTTTCTCTATATTCCCCACAATCTACTACCGGAGTTTGAAATCAGAAAACTCAATAAACGCGTGCTGAAGGAATGAAAGGTAGACTGAGTGAATGAAAGAATGTCTTTTATTTCTTTTTTTCCAGCTTCGGCTCCCCCTTTGCCTTGGGGGTGGCTGGGGAAGGATAACAGTCACTCAAGTCTGGCCTTAGGGCAGGAAAACAAGTTTGTCATGGAAGGAAATTGAAGATGCTGCATTTCCATTGGCGATGTGCTCCCCATTTCTTTGGTGGAGAATAAGAGCCTATCTTACTCATTTTTTTTCACTGCTCAGTTCTGAGGCTTGGCACCAGCTCCAAAGCTGCCCTGGACAAGGTAAAGTAGGAGGGAAGAGCCGAAAGAGCAGCACCGCAGGCTTAGTTTGGGCCAGGTAGAGCAGGAAAGTACAATTTTCCTGTCCCCAGGTGGCTCCAGGACAAAAGTGGACTATCCTGGTTTTGAAGAAAAACTTTTTTCCTAAAGTACTGAAAAGGCAACTTCTCCAGGATATGATAAGGAACATTGTCACATTGTAAAGAACCTGAAAAAAATCTGTGCTGTATGTCATTCAATCAAGAAAAAAAAAAAAAAAATCAAATCCTGTGAAACCTGGATCCCTTGAATGTATCCACTTAGAATTTTCCTTTCTTCTCCCTACTCATCTTCTTTCTTTCCCTTACTTTTCTTTTTGTTGTTGTTTTGTTTTGTTCTTTTGTTTTAAAAGCAATCCTTTTCTAGATTGGAGCAAGAAATAGCTCACCAGGCTGGGAGGATTTGACCCATACTGAGAAGCAAAGGAGTTTTCTAAACTCAATTTTCTTTCTTCTTTTTAAGTGACCCCCCCTTTCCCTCAAGAGAGACAATAGAAATAATTGATCCATCATCCAGGACCAGGCCCAGGAGATTTACATGCAAATCCTCCTCAGACACCACCCTCCCCCCCCCAAATTTAAAACCCTAGAAGAAGGGGGGGGGGAGAAAAGCCTTTTAAACTAGCAGGAACCCTGCTGTCCACCGCCACCCACCACCCCAAACCAGGTGAGAGAGAGGAGGGGGTGATAATCCACAACCACCCCCAGCCTCCTCCCTCGCCACGCACGCCACCCCTTTCTGGTGTGGAATCACTTAAGATTTGGGTAAAATTCTCCTCTCTCCCAGGAGACGGTATCTGGAAGCTTTTAGTGGGCGGAGGCAGAGCGGGGAAGAGAGAGGTAAAATTCCCCCAAACGGCCTAAGAAAGTCATCTCTTCACTCAAAACTGCCCGTCACCCCCCACCCCCCACCATTAACCCTCGATTAAGACCTCCTCGTTATGGCAACTAAACTTTACTTTGCATAATTAAGATTTGCCTCGGAAGCGGGGGGAGCGAGAAGCCGCAGCTCCGGGCCATTCTCCTACACCTCACCCCCTCCCACCCCCGCCCCAGCCCTCCAGCTCTGGGCCTCTAAGTTCCTGAGTTTTCTCACTTTGAGGTGCCACCGAACACAAAGAACCATAATGGGCTCCTTTGTGCTCGCTACGGGGCAATTACGCCCCGGAGTCCAGGCCCCTTTAAGAGCCTCTTAAAGAGACAGGCTCTCATTTTTCAGAGGGTTATTTAAGGGTGTGTGTAGGGGAGGGGCGAGGCAAACTCCTAGGGATCTACATATAGGGTGAAGTGAAACTTTTGTCTGGACCCCATGAGAAGGGCTTGAGAGAAGAGTCTTTATTAACTGTTAGCTTTTTAAAAGCCTCTCTTTTAAATATATATATGTTTTTTAACTTGAGATTTTTCACTTGATCTGAAAAATTGGACTGAAATAAGTGGGGTTGAGTAGCAGGGGCGGAGGCAAGGATTTAAAGAGGCCCT
Organism: Miniopterus schreibersii; assembly: GCF_964146895.1. Taxonomy (NCBI): domain Eukaryota; kingdom Metazoa; phylum Chordata; class Mammalia; order Chiroptera; family Miniopteridae; genus Miniopterus; species Miniopterus schreibersii. Next base: position 24,310,304 of record NC_138116.1, read on the forward strand.
ACCCTGGAGAGCGCCTTGGCCCCCGGAAGAAAAGTGGTCCAGGCTGGAGTGGCTGGCGTCCACCGCAGTGCTGGGGAATGCGTGTCTACGGGCCTCGCCTCCGCAACTCAGGATAAATCCCGTGCTAGGCAAACAGCCCCTAATATAATAATAGCTTGTCTCTTTAAAAAGCAAAAGGAGGGGGGGAAAGTTTTGTTGGCATCTGGTTTCTGATCTCATTATGTTGTGGTCGACCAATCCAGCCTTCGGGGCTGGTCCTCGGGTTTAAATCTGATTGGCCGAGAGCACATTTTGGGATGGTGCTTAGAGCTCGACGGGGCGGTTTCAAGGTTCCCTTTTTTGGGGGGCTGAGGAGAGGGCGGGGTCGCCGGCGGGGGCCCCCTTGAAACCGACTAATTGGGATCGGAGAGGCCGAGGTGAGGGCTGGAGGAAGGCACAAAGGAGTCGCTGGGCGGAGAAGGGAGGGGAGAGGCTAGAGGGGGAGGAAGAAGAGGAGAGAGAGCAGGCAGCGCGCGGTGTCTCCGGCCGCTCAGTTCGACCGCGGCGAGCTAGCGGGCAGGCGCGCCGCCCCCTCCCCCGCCCGGCCTCCCCAACTCTGCGGCCGCGAGCAAAGTTTGCAAAGAGGCGCGGGAGGCGGCGGCCGCGGCCAGGCGGCGGCGGGGAAGGCGCGCGGTCTCCGGGCTAGGGGCGGGGGCGGGGGGCCGCCCCGGAGCCGGGTGGGGGGCGGCGGCCAGCATGCGGCCCCGCAGCGCCCTGCCCCGCCTGCTGCTGCCGTTACTGCTGCTGCCCGCCGCGGGGCCGGCCCAGTTCCACGGAGAGAAGGGCATCTCCATCCCGGACCACGGCTTCTGCCAGCCCATCTCCATCCCGCTGTGCACGGACATCGCCTACAATCAGACCATCATGCCCAACCTTCTGGGCCATACGAACCAGGAGGACGCGGGCCTGGAGGTGCACCAGTTCTACCCGTTGGTGAAAGTGCAGTGCTCGCCCGAACTGCGCTTCTTCTTGTGCTCCATGTACGCACCCGTGTGCACCGTGCTGGAGCAGGCCATACCGCCGTGCCGCTCCATTTGCGAGCGCGCACGTCAGGGCTGCGAGGCGCTCATGAACAAGTTCGGCTTCCAGTGGCCCGAGCGTCTGCGCTGCGAGCACTTCCCGCGCCACGGTGCGGAGCAGATCTGCGTGGGCCAGAACCACTCTGAGGACGGCGCGCCCGCACTGCTCACCACGGCGCCGCCGCCCGGCCTGCAGCCCGGTGCTGGAGGCACCCCAGGCGGCCCGGGCGGCGGCGGCTCGCCCCCGCGCTACGCCACGCTGGAGCACCCGTTTCACTGCCCGCGCGTGCTCAAGGTGCCGTCCTACCTCAGCTACAAGTTCCTGGGCGAGCGCGACTGCGCGGCGCCCTGCGAGCCGGCGCGGCCGGACGGCTCCATGTTCTTCTCGCAGGAGGAGACGCGTTTTGCGCGCCTCTGGATTCTCACCTGGTCGGTGCTGTGCTGCGCCTCCACTTTCTTCACCGTCACTACGTACCTGGTGGACATGCAGCGCTTCCGCTACCCCGAGCGGCCCATCATCTTCCTGTCCGGCTGCTACACGATGGTGTCGGTGGCCTATATCGCGGGTTTCGTGCTCCAGGAGCGCGTGGTGTGCAACGAGCGCTTCTCCGAGGACGGTTACCGCACGGTGGTGCAGGGCACCAAGAAGGAGGGCTGCACCATCCTCTTCATGATGCTCTACTTCTTCAGCATGGCCAGTTCCATCTGGTGGGTCATCCTGTCGCTCACCTGGTTCCTGGCGGCGGGCATGAAGTGGGGCCACGAGGCCATCGAGGCCAACTCGCAGTACTTCCACCTGGCCGCGTGGGCCGTGCCGGCGGTCAAGACAATCACTATCCTGGCCATGGGCCAGATTGACGGCGACCTGCTGAGCGGCGTGTGCTTCGTGGGCCTCAATAGCCTGGACCCGCTGCGGGGCTTCGTGCTGGCGCCGCTCTTCGTGTACCTGTTCATCGGCACGTCCTTCCTCCTGGCCGGTTTCGTGTCGCTCTTCCGCATCCGCACCATCATGAAGCACGACGGCACCAAGACGGAGAAGCTGGAGCGGCTCATGGTGCGCATCGGCGTCTTCTCCGTGCTCTACACGGTGCCCGCCACCATCGTCATCGCCTGCTACTTCTACGAGCAGGCCTTCCGCGAGCACTGGGAGCGCTCGTGGGTGAGCCAGCACTGCAAGAGCCTGGCCATCCCGTGCCCCGCGCACTACACGCCGCGCATGTCGCCCGACTTCACCGTCTACATGATCAAATACCTCATGACGCTCATCGTGGGCATCACCTCGGGCTTCTGGATCTGGTCCGGCAAGACGCTGCACTCGTGGAGGAAGTTCTACACGCGCCTCACCAACAGCCGGCACGGCGAGACCACCGTGTGAGGGGGTGTCCCCAGGCCCGGGCCCGCACCGCGCTCTCCTCCTCCCCGGGGCGGGGGGGGGGGCCTCCTACAGACTCCTTATTTTATTTTTTTAAATAAAGAACAATCGAAACCATTTCTTTTTTAGGTCGCTTTTTAAAGATAACTCTGCCCAACACCCCCACCAGGTTTGTAATTAAAACTGTAAATAGTCTTTGTAAATTTAATTATATATTTTCTATTTAAAAGAAAAAAGAAAAAAAGAGAGAGAGCAGCGATGGGGCCGGGGCTGAGGACTGGGGGGAAGGGGAGTTGAGGGGGTCCTAGCCTTTCTTCAGCGCCCTTTCAACCCCCCACCCCCACCCCCACCCCCCCACACACACTTTGGTTGGGAGTCTTTGGTGACTTGGCAGGGCTGAGCCTGCGGGAAGAGGTGTTGGCTGGTTTGTTACCTGCAACTTTTAAAGCCAAATTGGTGAGCCTTCTCCCTGAAGCTGGGTCTGGGGAAGCTGGTGGATGTTTTTGAACAAGACTTGGATTCTTCTGGTTTTATTTCCCTTTCCCTCTTTCTCTCTGCACTTGTCCTGTCTCCTTCACTCCATCTTTGGAACCCTCCCAACAGAGATAAAGACGTGGAAACACACACACACACACACACACACACACACACACAAAACAAACCAACAAGTGGGGTGGTGGGGAGAGGGCAGAGAGCCTGTGGGGAATGGCCTCCACCCCGCTGGTCCACTCCCCTGCAGGCAGGAAGATCTTTCTCCTTAACTTTTCTTCTTTTCAACTCGCTGCCCCAAGGCTTGGAGTCTGTCGAAAGTGCTTTGTGAAGTGTGTTTCGAAACCACCTCTCCCCACCCCAGCCTCCACCTTGAGTACCCATCCGGACCCCTTACTTTTTTAGGGCAAGCTTTAGCTGGAAAATGTTGAGGTTTGGTGATGCCCTTGCATCTGTCCCCTAATTTCCCCTGCAGACTGCACCCCCACCCCACTCCCTCAACCTAATATCTTCTCTCTAGCATTCAGGTTAGCAGTTTGGGGGGGGGGGGTTTGTGTGTTGTGTGTGGGTTTTTGTTGTTGTTTAGGGTTATTTTTTTCAAAAAGCAATAAAAAAATGGGTTGGGTTGGAGGGAGGGGACAGATGGGCTGGTGGGATTTTTAGTTTTCCTTTGACAAAAGACTGGTTTCTTTTCAAACTTGTCCAGAAAAGGGGGTGGGGGTGGGTGGGTATCTTTGCTTTGGAAGAAGGCTCTGGGCAGGCTCTTTGTGACTGTGGGGGTGGGGTTGAGTGTTTACATGACATTCTATATCACAAGATTGATAGAATGTTTATAACAGATGTTTCTTATCTTCCCCCTACCCCCTACAAATAAAAGTCAAGACTTTTTCTTAAAGTATCTTTGACACTGGTATGAGAATTGCAGTTTCCAATATACATCATCTCCCTCAACTATTTGGAATATTTTAGAATTTTAATTCTAAAGGATTAATTTGAGGACCAAGGGGGTGGGTGGGACAAGTATTCCACAGAGCTCAGTTTTTCACCATCTCCTGTTTCTTGATAATAGTGCAAATTAAAAGCTAATAATCATAATAATAAAGTGCATTTAATTATCTTCTAGAGATCTAGCCCTTTAATTGTATTTAACAGGGTTGTAACATTTTATTAGTTTAACCAAACCACACCTCCTCCTTCCCTCTCCCCACAACTACCCTGTTGGGGATGGGGTAGAGAAGAGGTTCCCTGCTTGGGATTTTGCTTTTTTAGCTAAATGGTGATGGGGGAAATGGTGCCTTACCACCCTTTGCGGGCAGTGTTTGGGACAAGGGAGAAAGTAAGTTAGAATCCCTACTTCCAAGTTTTGCGTGTGTTAGTTTATGTTGGGGGAGGGGATCTGGAAATGTTTGGTGGTAATTGAAGTCGTATGTGGGGCTTTGTTTGGAATTGTATGAAGTCTGAGGATTTCAGCAGAGCCCCTTTCCCAAAATATATAACCTTTCCCCAAATCATTTGTGCTGGTGACCAAAATTATATGTTAAAACTAGCTTTTTCTCAAATGATGATATGTGTGAAGTCCCATCATAAGATTTCCTCAACTATCAAAGAAGTAAGTGGGTAAGGTGTCACCAGGCTGTAGCTCCATTTGTTGCAGGATTCTAAAGGAACCCCACAAGGGCTGCAGGAAAGAGTTAAATTACAAACAAATTGTGAGTGCCTCTCCTGGAAAGAATGGTGAAAGCCTGTGAATGGGGGTGTGGGGGGTAGATTTTCCAGTGGCTGGATGGAACCCAGTGGGAAGAGGAGCACTGGTCTCTGTTGAAGACTTGGGGAGAAACCTCCCCACCTCTAAGGCTTCAGCACCCCAGCTCTGGGTGCTTTGGGTACATTTGTCAGTGGATACCCATGCTGTCAGCGGTAGAGATGGTAGAGATGGGGGTGAGAGGGAGAGAATTATGGTAAAGATTTCTTTTCAACCCCTCCCTTAAAGTCTCCTGCCAACAGAGGGGAAGAGGGCCCAAGAAAACTGAAAAAAGGCTTTATGGTGGTGGCAGGGGGATAGATGATAATTGCTTCTTGGAAAGGAAAGGCCTTCTAGCTATCCTCCCTTTCTCCAAAGGGGCAGCCTAAGGCTGAATGACCTTCCAGAGAATAGTAGGGAGCCCCTCCCTGGCTGCTCTCATTGCTCTAATGAAACAACTCTTAGAGGAAGGAAGGTAAGTGTCAGCCCATGGTATAGAGAATTTAGGGGAGAAAGTACCTGGAGCGGAGACCCACTGGTGCTCACTGCCACACCTGGAGAGGGGTCTCTTCTCCCTTGTTTGGAAAGCCCAGTTAAACACATGGGCTTGGAGATCTGCTTCTGCAGATTTCTAGGTTGCTCTATGGGTAGTTTGTAAGTAGGTTGGTGCCTGCCTTTGGAAGAGTGAGGCTTTGGTGAAGGGTCAAGGGCCCAGAAGGAAACCCCTCCACCTGAGTCCCCAGGACTGCAGCAGGTCTCAGACCACAGCTGGTTTCAACCTGCCCTCCCATCCTCACCCTGTCCCACAAGGGAGCAGGGCTGCTGGTTCTCAAGATTCAGGGCATTTCTTCTCTAGACTCCTCCCTCATTGATCAGACTTTGGCTTTTCCTCCTGCTCTCCAGACACCCCTCCTGAAAAAATAGTTCCATTAGTTATAAACTCTGCCCTTTAAGAGCCGGCCCCAGAAAAGGACAGTAAAGTTTTTCAAAACAAAATTCTTCAGAACATCCCTGAAGAGTGAGAATCAGTAGGATCTGAAGCTGCTGACTTCTGGATTATTTTAAAGGTCTCTCCAAGAGAGTGTTGGGGACCGCAGATCTGGGCTGGATTCTGGAAGTGGGGAGATGCTGTCCCAGAGTGCATGCGGCACATGTCTGGCTAGAGGAGCCCAGCCAAGCTCCAGCCACCTCCCAGGCGTTGTCCCTTTGATAATCTCACTGCTCACTGTAGTAGGGTCCCCTCCTTTTCTAGACTCACCCTCCTCTCCTCCAAATGTATTTTAAACCGGGGGCCATTGACCGTTCTGAGAACCTGAAAAATCTTTGGACCTCCTGGGTGAAAATGGTCAGATCCCCATGAAAACACAATTTGCATTTAACTTTAGAAGGTTTATGGACCTTCTAGCTGTGTGCCCCCCCCCATGCCCTGCCCCCAAGCTAGTTTTCCAATTCCTAGCTTAGCCATTTTCTAGTCCTGATTACTGGGTATCTCCTTTTCTCCAAGGGGGCAGCTTTTATCTTCTCAGACTCCAGTGTCCCCAGTCTCTAATCACCTCTGCTGTGGAAAGGGTGTATAGAAAGGAAAACCATCAGGCCTACAAAACCAGGAACACCACAAACCAGATTATTCATCGATCCTGTTTCTCTCGCAAGGAACAAGTTATCTAGATGCAGAAGTGGAATGAATGTGTAATACCTTTGTAGTTGAGAGAAAAGTGTGGGAGAAAGAAAATACAGACCAGCCATGTGTAGGCTTTGGCATGAGAAAGTGCCCGGCCCTGAGCCCCAGCCCTCATCTGTAAAAAGGCCATAGTAACTGTCCTGTCCAGCAAGGTTATTGTGAGGATTAGATCAGACGGTGTACAAAGCCAGTACATAATAGAAGCTCAACAAATTGTAACACCCTTCCAATTACTTAGAATAAATTCCTAAAAATACAGTAGGATCCCTGGATCAAGGGATGTGCATTTCTTGAGGACTTTTTAACCTATTGTTACTAGCAGTTTTAATAGAATCAAATGGTTTCTTGTGCTCCCAGTTTTTCGACCTGACTCAGGGTGCCAGCTCACAGTCTGGAGGCTCCTCAGGGTGGTGATGGGCAGTGTTTTTCTCCCTCTCTGATTAGGACAGAAACGTCCTACCCGCCTGAGTGAGCAGGGCACGAAGGTGGGCGGGCTCTCTCTCCAGCTGGCTTTGAAGCTGGCTAATTAGGGCTAGGGCTGTCACAGCTGGCTTCCCGGCTCCCCTCCCCCTGCCGCCCCATCCCCACTCAGCCTGAGTGGCCTCCCTGGCTGCCTTGCCTTCCACTGCAGACTTGCTGCTCTTCCAGGACATATAGGAAGGGCCAAGATTTGAGGCCTGGAGAAAAGACAAGATGGGACTTGGGACATGGAACGAGCTCAGAGACCACTGACTGGGTTTAGAGAAGACCGCCTATGGCCCGGGGCCCCCTCCTTATTCCTAATGAAGCCTGGAGCGGAGCCGGCCTGGGCTGGGGGCTGAGCCCTGGGTCCTTTGTTTGAAAGCCAAGCTTTCTGAAGGCTCCAGCCTCCCAACCTGGCCCTTGTAATTAGCCCCAATCAGAGTGTTTATGTCGGGGCCTCGTGCGGAACTCAGAGCCCCATGATTTCATTCCAAACCTGGGGGGAGAGGGGAGGGAAAGGGGTTTGTGTGGGGACATGCCAAAAGGAGGGTGGGGATGAGGAAGACCTGGGGCGAGGGGAGGGGCAGAGGTCCTGGTGAGGGTGGGGGGGCAGGACAGCCGCTCTCCATTTGACCATTGCAGGGGTCAGGACCCTTTCCAGGGTAGCTGGTGCCCTGGCATCCTGACCCTGGCCCGGGCTGCATGCCTTCTGGGCAGGCTCTGTGGGTGGGTGGGCTTGTGCCAATCGGAAATGGCTTGGATATAATTAACCCAGCTAATCACCAGCCTCAGCCTGGTGGAGGGGAGGGTAGAGCCCAGAGCCCGGGCTCCCCCAGGAAGCTTCAAGCTTCAGTGTCCCTATTCTTCTTCCTCCGATGGGGGCCTAGGATGTGCCAGGCTCTGCAGCTGATTAGATGGTGGAGTCAGAGGGTGGGCAGGGAAGTAAAGGTGCATAATTCTCATCTCTGGCCTCACCCTCAAGAGGAAATGTGACAGGAGGGAGTGGGCCTGAAGTGGTCATGCTGGGGTGGGAGTGGGAGGTGACAACAGGAATTGTGGGGGCGGGAGGGAAAGAAGATTCCCAGCCACTGCTCCCAGGTGGCACTGGGTGTGTCCCAGACTCAAAGTGCCTTTCCCTCTAGGTCTAGGCCTCCCAGGGAACTCTCTGGGGAGGGATGTGGCTTTTAGGGAATTCTGAGTATTGGGTTTAGTGTCCTGTGTGTGGGGAGGGGGCAGAGTGTGGGGTCTGAGCTTCTAACACTTTTGCTTAAAATCCTGCAAGGCCTCCAAGAAGTGTCCCAATTCCCTCCCTCCCTCAGCACGTAAAGCTTTCAAGATCTGGATCTGGCTTCTACCTCTGTACTCACTTCCCAGTGTCCTTCCCTACACTCCCTACATGGCAGCCTCCAGAACTTTTATGTTCCCAGACCAACCATGCTCCATGAGTTTGCACATACTGTTCCTGTGGCCCTAATGCCCTTCCATTCCCCTAGCCTGGATATTAGCTACTAGTGCCTCAGAACTCACCTGAGATCAGGTAGCCCCTCTGCAAACAGCCATATCCCAGGCCAGTCTTGTCCCCGAATTGTGTTCTCTCTTGTCACAGCACATCACATTATTGTTAGTTATCTGTCTCCTTTCTTAACTGTGACTTCCTTGAGGGACAGTCTGTGTTTGGTCTTTTTTTTTAAGAGAGTGCAAGTGGGGGGAAGAGAGAGAGGAGAGAGAGAGAAACATCAATGTGAGAGAGACACATTGATTGGTTGCCTCCCTCATGCACCCCTACAGGGAACAGGAATCAGACCTGCAACCTAGGTATGTGCCCTTGGCTGGGAATTGCACCTGAGACCCTCTGGTGCACAGGCTAAAGCTCTAACCACTGAGCAACACTAGCCAGGGCTGTGTTTGATCTTTTATCTCTGTCTCCCTGAGCATAACAATATATCCCTGACACATAGTAGGTGCTAAAGATCACAGGCTCTGGAACCAGACTACCAGGGCTTGAATGCTGTCTCAGCCCCCTTGGTAGCTATTGACTTTGGGCAAGTTAGTTAACTCCTCTGTGCATTGTCTGAAAATGGGGAAAATAATTACACTTACCTTGCAAAACTGGTTTGAGGATTAAACAAATTCAAGTAAAATGTTTAAAGCAGTGCCTGGCACATAGTAAGTGCTTAATAAATGCTAGTTAAGCTTATTCATTTATGTGTTGGTGCTGTAGATCTGTATTTAGTGTTTAATCACAAGTCAGGAACTTGCTAAGCTCTAGAGATGCACAAATTCAACCCCTGCCCACGTGGAGACTACCATCTAGTTTGCGGAATGAATGAATGGATAAATATTAGGTGTGGTGTTTCTGAGTATGTTTGGTATATGTTTTTTGTTTGTTTGCTTAAATTCTTAACATTTTAAAATGATTTTCGAGAGAGAGAGAAGGGAGAGAGAGAGAGACATCAATTTGTTGTTCCACTTTTTTATGTATTCATCGGTTGATTCTTGTATGTGCCCTGACTAGGGATCGAACCCGCAACCTTGGCAGTCAGGACAATGCTCCAACCAACTGAGCTAACCAGCCAGGTCTATTTGGTATGTGTTTTGTTAAACAAAAGCTTGCTATGTAAGTGTTTGAGAATGTGTCCAGGCTCAAATATGGAATCGTGATATGTATCTATTTGGATAGTGTAAAACAAGGAATGAAATTGGGGATGATCCCTTGTAAACTTGACATATGTAATCTGGTGTTTGGAGCAGCATGTGGGGAAATTGTCCAGGATAGAGGGTCCTGGAAGCCTTCTGCTCAATCTTCACTGCTAATGAGAATGTTAAAGACTTTTTTTCCTACCAGGCAGAATAATTACTGTCATACAAATACACAATGAACACATCAAAATTTTCATTTAACTCATTCATTAATGAAGGAACCAGTTAGATGTTCAAAGAAGAACTCAAAGAACAGAAACATAGCGAGGCCATCGAGAATACTGAAATAAATCTGCTTAATGTAAAATGAGGTAATACCCACTGGGCAATAATCAATTGCATCTCCACCAGACACAATTTATATTTTCATGGACAAAAATAATTTTCATTTTTCTGAGTTGTAAAATAACTGAGCAATAATAAAACTCAGCGATAACCTGCAAGGAAAGTCTTCTTTTTGACCATTTTAAGTTCTTTAACTGTTTTCCTTGATAAGAAATTCTGCACTCAGATACCTGATGACAAGTGCCAGTCGCCCCTTCTGATCTAAGAGCTTGAATGCCAGTAGGAAGCTCCGTTTCACCTAGAGAGAGCTGGATATCTTCCAGTCTTCCCCAGGTGGGCACAGCCTTTGTCCAACATCCTTCCCACCCTTACCTCTCTGGCCCCTCTCTCCTTTGCCTTCCTCTTTTCTATCCCACCACTCACATCCCAGCTAATTGTGCAGCCAACCCATTCACCCCCTATGTGGTAGCTATCATTTATTGAGTACTTTCTACATGCTAGACAACTGTGCTAAGCATTGTATATTCATGATAGCACTTAATGTTCAAAAGAGCTATAAAATGAGTTCGATCTTTACTCAAATTACAGCATATTAAAGTAACTGAAATTCATGGAAGCAGCTGTTCCAAGGGCATCTAGCTAGCTAGTCAGAGCTGAGCAAAGCCAATCAGACTCTTAGCCACAATACCAGAACTACAAAAGGGGTCAGTTCACATGCCAACTGCAATAATTGGTAGTCGCTTCGTAGAGTACTGTATTCAGATGGATTCTGAGGCATCCTCTTGGTTTAGTGGGAGATAGTGCTGAAATCCACTAGTGATGTCTGTCTTGGGCACAGAATCAAAAGAATGTAAAGGTTGGCAAGGACACTAGATATTTGTCAGGCTGGCTTTATTTTATGTTTTCTCCTGCAACATTTCCTGGACATTATTTTTTTTACATTCCTGATGGCAGCCTCTCCCTTTAAGGCCTGAGCCCTGAGCCCTCAGTGTCTGGATCTTAATGCCAGTCTTATAGGATTTTGCTATTCAAAGTGTGATTCCACCTGCCTTCTGCCCTGCCCTCCCCCACGCCCCAATAGTACCATCACCTTGTGTTTGTTAGAAAAGCAGAATCTTGGGTCTGACCTCATACTTACTGAATCAGAAGCTGCATTTTAACAAGATTCCTAGAGGATTTGTTTGTACATTCAAGTGTGAGGAGCACTGGTCCAGGGGACTTCCTTCTCAACTGTACCTGCCCCCACCTCAGCAGCCTGAATCCTCTTCCAAGAAGGTGCTAGCTCAGGCCCAGGTCCCGATAGGCCCTAACATGTAACCCAGCAGGACCAGGTGGGTTTATGGCCTATTTCAATTGAGACAGGAAGACTGTAAGACATCCTTTCTCACACTGATAAAACCTTGCAGGATTCTCTGACTTTTCCCATTAGGACTATGAGTGCCTCTGGGGCTGCTGGCGACACCACTATAGCTCAGTACCATGACTTTTCCTGTCTTCTGAGTCTCTACAGAGTCTCTCTGGGGCCTCAAGAATTCAGCTTAAACTATCCACCCTAGCCTTTGAGACCTTTGCCCCTTCTCGCAGGGGCTAGGGGAGTTTGGGTGGATAGGGGTGGAGTTGGACAGCACAGAGGTATGAAGGAGAAATAGTTGTTGATTCTGGGAGTAATAGCTGCTCATTTAGTCATTGGTTCAATGGATATTATTGAGAACTGTTCTGTACCAGGCACTGGGGATACATTAATGAGTAGACCATGGTCTCCGCTCTTGAAGAAAGTGCACACGTAAGAAGGTAATTGCAATATCATGTGACACAAGGGGCAGACACTGGGATTGTCAGGAAAAAAGACAAGGGCATTCTATGCAGAGGGTACAATGTGGATATGGAAGAACATGGAAGAATATGGCATGATCAGAGAACAGTGAGGAGAGTGTGCCTGAGACATAGAATAAGTGTAGAGGAGAGTGGCAGGGCTGATCTAAGTGAGGATTTGGGCTGATCCCCAGCAAAAATTAAATCTCACGCTGGCTTGGCTCTGTAGCACAGACTGTCTGAGCCAACCCTGCCTGCTTTCAACACCAGATCTCATTTCTTTAGTGACTTGAGCCTATCAGAATCAGGAGACATTTACACACACACACACACACACACACACACACACACACACGCACACCAAAGGACATGTTAAAGCCAAACATTAGTGGGTTTTGGATCTATGCCCTCTCTCCAGTCAATGACTGGCTGGATTCTATCCCTAACAACACTCCCTTTCCCTTTTCACACCATAGGAGCAGGAATGGTCAGTGAAGTTTAACTTCCTGGGAAAGAATTTTAGGGCAGGACTTTGGATCTCCCTGACCTGAGACATGACTAGAGATGGGAGCAAGCTTGGCTACCTGTATGTACCAGATCTGACCGTGTGACTGTGCCTTTGTGTAAGTGTATGGATGGATGTATATGTGAGTGTACTCACGCACACCTCCAGAAAGGTGTGTGAATTGGTTGCCTTGAAGTCTCAGGAGATATAATCCCAATTTCTTGTCAAAGAAACAGGGATAGACTGTCCCATTGATGCCCCTCTGGGATTCATATGAGAAACTTCCTTGAGGGTCAAAAAGTGAAGTAGCTTTAATACATAACTTCAAATTCTTTAACACTTCCTATTGAGAGGTGGGGTCTGTCATCTCACCTTGAATCTGGGATACTTTGACCAGTTGAATATCGTAGAAGTGATGCTCTGTGACTTCCATGTCTGGGTCATGAAAGCCCATGCAACTTCAACCTTGTTCACTGGAACCCTTGCCCTTCGAGCTGCCTGAGCTGCCATATAAGAAATCAGACTATCCTGAGGCCACCATGCTAGAGAGGCCACATGTAGGTGCTCTAGTTAATAGTTTTAGCCGAGTCTAGCCTTTCAGCCATCTCTATTAACAGACCAGACATGTGGGTGAAACCATGCTGAACCCTCTAGACCAGGCCATCCACCAGCTGAATATCCTCAAGTATCCTCAATCTCATCTGTGGAATAAAGGAATCACCCAACCAAACCCTACCCAAATTCCTGACCCATAAAATTGTGGGGTATAATAAGATTGTTGTTGCTTTAAGCTACTAAGTTTTAGGGTACTTTGTTATTAGCAATACACAACTAAAACAAGTGGAACTAATAATAATTTAGTTTATTAAGTATTTACTATGTATCTGGCACTGCTCTAAGTTTTCGATATGTATTTTCCAAAGAAGAGGATGTAGAAACTAGAGCAGTTAAGTAATTTTTTTTTAAGGAAACTAGCTTACAAGTGTGATCGCTTGAACTTGAACCCAGGCAACTTGACACCAGAGCCCATTCCCTAAACCCCTACCTCACACCATAGAACCATAGAGATTAAAAGGATCTTAAAGATCACAGGACTGAACTCTTATTTTACAGATAAAGAAATGGAGAACCAGGAGGACTAAATGAATAACCCCAGGATGCCACAGTGTCTTTGTGCTAAGTCAGGACCAGATCCCAAGTGTTCTGGCTCTAAGCCTAGGGGAAAAAACAGAATGGAACATCCTTCAATCTCAACACCCCCTTTCTTCTGGGCCACCATACCCGCCTCCTCTCCCAGGTCACCGTACCAAAAATCTTTGTTTCAATCTCTGCCATTCACTGTAGATGTGCAAAAATGACTAGCTCCTTCTCAGGACTTCTGGGTGTACACATACACACACATGTGTGCACACACACTCATTTTCATCAGAGCTAGGTAAAATTTCTGTTGATACCATCTCAGAGATCAGGATTTTCGCTTTCAGAGGTGTTAACCTGGTTCAAGGTCCTGCACTAGGAATTTCACTTGTCCTTTTCTAGTCTTTCCTCATGTCATTTAAAGTAGAAAAACAGTATGACTACACATGGTTAGCAGCTTCTAAGTTGGTGCCCAGTGAGCCCTGCTTCCTGGGGTTCATGTCCTTGTGTAATCTCCTTCCTGTGTGGGGAGGGAAGACTGAGGCCTTCCAAGGCCACGTGAGTGAGATTGGAAGCAGACTCCTTTTCCCCACCCTATCCAAGTCAAGTCTTTGCCTGGGACCCCAACCCCAGGCAGCAGCTTAATTGCAACCTCATGAGATACATTGGGCCAAAGATACCCACATAAGCTGTGCCCAATCTCATGACCTACAGAAACTGTAAGATAATAAATATTCGTTATTTAAAACTAGTAAGTTTTAGGGTAATTCTTTATGTAGCAATGGATAACTAATACACTGCATATTGAAGAAACTTTGGGGTATAAACAATGTATACATTAAGTAAGAAACAGATATAAGAAAATCCTTTCCTTGATCCATCTATCCATTTGGTCACTTGTTCTGTCAACATGCTTTTATCTGCTTTGTCCCTAGGGGTACAAAGATGAATGATGCCATTTTAGCCACTGAGGAGCTTTCAGTCCAGTGGGAGAGGCAAACTTGTAAACAGATTATTAAAATTTTAGTGAAAAATGCTAATAGAGGAAGGTTCAAGGTGCCTGGGCAAACAAGAGAGGGATGAAATTGTCCTACCTGGAGATATGAATAAAGCTTCATAGAGAGGACATTCAATTTGGGTTTTGAAGAATGAGTAGGAGTTTGCCAGGCAGGCAATGGGAAGAAGGGCATTCAAAGTGGTAAGAGCTGCATAGACTGAGAGAATAAGAAAGCCTAGTATGTTTGGGGACTTACAGGTCATCTCAGGTGGCTGGATCTCATAGTACTAGATTACAGGGGAGGCTGTCAAGGTAGAATGATCAGGCAGTCAAGGTGCTTTTGACTTTTATCCTATAGAACAGGGATGGGGAACCTTATTTCTGTCAACGGCCATTTGGATATTTATAACATCATTTGTGGGCCATACAAAATTATCAACTTAAAAATTAGCTATGAGCCTGGCCAGGCGTGGCTCAGCGGTGGAGCATGGACCTAGGATCCAGGAGATCGCAGTTCAATTCCTGGTCAGGGCACATGCCTGGGTTGCGAGCTCGATTCCCAGACCGGGACGTGCAGGAAGGCAGCCAATCAATGACTTTCTCTGATCACTGATGTTTCTATCTCTCTTTCCCTCTCCCTTCCTTTCTCTGAAATCAATAAAGATATTTTTAAAAAAAAAAAAAAGAAAGAAAAGAAAAATTAGCTATGAAAAAAGCTCCTTGACTTATTGAATTTCGAGTCCTGCCTGTGGTTTCCTTGACAGGCAGGGCCAGATCAAATGATTTCACCGGCAGTATATGGTCTGAGGGCCCACGTTCCCTACCCCTACTATAGAAAGTGAAGATCAGGTGGTTTCTAAGCCAATGAATGTGTGATAAGGTTTGTGTTTTAGAAAGAGAATTCTGGAGGCAATGTGGAGGTTTGCTGGAGAGGGGAGGCAGAAGTCAGAGAGTTTGGGTAGGATAATGATTCTAATCCAAGGGAGGGTAATTAGGCCTGGACCATGCATTGTATGTCAAATCAGGAAGAAGGTGAAGGAGGAAGGACCCTGCAGTAGTTTCTAGCTGAGATGAATGGGTAGACGATAAGCCATTTAGCTGTGGAAGGATTAAAAATAACGTGCAGATTTGGGAGTGGAGAATCTATTAGTCAGGATCATGTAGATTATGCCACAGTCACAGATAACCCCAAAATCTCATTGGTTTAACAAAACAATGCTTTGTTTTGCTTCCTCACTCGTATTACAGATTCCATGTGGTCAGCAGGGGTCTCTACTCCATGCAGCCACCCAGGCATCCAAGCTGACAGAGGCTCCACTGTCTTGTAGCTGCACCTTTTAGAACATATGGCTACTTCAGTCACCTCCTCACTTACATGGAAAGAGAAGAGAGAGATACTAGAGAGCTGTGTGTGGACTTTTTACTACCCCTGCCCAGCGATGATGCCACTCACAGTCCACTGGCCAGAACCAGTCTATGGCCTCTCCTAACTACAGAGGGTTGGAAAGTGTAGGAGAGCCATGGAGTGCTTAGTGGACATGATTGTCTCTGCCACAAGGAGGTAATAGACTCAGTTTTGAACACATTTATTTTGAGGAGGAGATATCCAGTAGGCAGTTGGAAATGTTCAGATAAGATTTGGAAATTTGAGCTATAGGTTTGATCACTAATTTTTGTTCCTACCTTCTGGAGAGCTTCCATTCCAGACTGGGAGATAAACAGACATAAATACCTATAATATATAAGAGGTCAAGTTACATGCTACTTGGTTATGAGCAAACACCATGAAAAGAAAGATGGAGGAGCGGTGGATCCCATGGCAGTGAGTAGGAGTCCCATAAGCAAAGAGAAATGACAGTGGACCTCTCACTGGACTGGTACACCTATACAGGTAAGGAGAACACAGAGGCTGTGAAGTATGGTGGATTTGGAGAGAGAGGACACAAGGCAAAGAAGATAAGTTTCTAAGGGCAGGTGGGCAGGGGGCATGTAATGGAATGTTGTAATGTCAGATCAGGGAAGCCAGGCTGCTGTAGTTACGGAAGACCAGTGGAGGGACAGGGAGATGTGTGAAGAATGCATGGGTCAATTTTTTTTATTACTTTCCTACCAGATTCCATGCACATATGTGTACACACACACACACACACACACACCTTTTTCTGCCCAGATCCCAGTTCTATGCCTCCATTCTAGATTACAACTGAATGATCATCACTGTTACCAATTAGGCAATTTAACTGAATTTCTGATTACACATAATTCCTTCCTATCTTCCTTCTTCCTTCCTCCCTTCCTTTCCTTTCTACTTCCTTTTTTTCTTCTCCCTACTTTCTTATTGAGATATAACATAGAGTAAAATGCATGGAGAGCTTTTTAATTTTAGGTACAGATTAATTAATTTTTACTCCTGTCTCCACTCATGTAAATGCTACTTAAGTCAGGATATAGGACATTTTCTTCCTGCCATCTTCCAGTGAATACTGTCCTACAGGTAAGCACTGTTCTGACTTCTATCGCTATCTACTGATTCTGCCTGCTCTAGAACTTCAAGAAATGGAACAAGATAATATGCTCTCTTTTGTATCTAACATCTATGAGATCCAGCCACATAGCTGAATCCTTACCACATCCTGAGCTGCTCCACTTTTAAACCAACTTACCTTCCTTCTCTTCCTCTCTCCCTTTCTTTCCTCCACCAGGCATAGGCGCTCAGGAAAGAGCAGTGAGAAAGTAGGCCTGGTTCTTGCCCAATTGGAAACGTGTGCTCTAGAGGAGGGACAAGGCGAAGCACTCGGTAATTACAATAGAGCATGACGAGGACAGCACTCATCAAGTGCAAGGTGCTATGGGAATTCATAGAAGGGGTGTCAAGCCCCAACTTTATGGACCACGGAAGACTTCCTGGAGGAAACATCTTAGCTGAGGCCTGAAAAATAGTGTTGTGGGCAGTCACCTGTGCAGAAACTGCAAGGCAAGGGAGAAAATGGTGCTTTCAAGGAACTGTAAGAAGTTCAAATTTCCTCCACTGGAGCATAGAATGCAGAGTGGGAAGAGATGAGGCTGTAGGGCCAGGCAGGGCAGATGCTGAAGGACTTCATAAGCTCCATTAAGGTGTTTAAACTTTATCCTAGAAGCCATGGGCCATCATGGAGGGGTTTTCCATAGAAAAGTGACTCAATGAGGATTTGGTTCATTTTATATATTATTAAATTTGATTTTGAGTCCGTTTTTAAGAGGTGCTTTAGTTTTTAGAAAGGTGCACACATGGTACAAAAGGGTGCATAAATGAATCACAGTCTCCCTGGCTGTCCTGTTCCCGCTCACCAGCTTCCCAGAGGTGTGGCTTTTAGGATGATCACTTGCTTCAGCAGCATACAGACTAAAGAAATTGAAACGGAATGATCATTATGGCTGCAGTGTGGAAGCAGCATGGTAATGAAGCAAGAGTGGAAACAGGGAACCTTTCAGGAAGCCACTGAGCATTCCAGGTAAGGAGGGCGGTAGCAACTGGGGATGACTGGACAATCATCAAGGAAGCAGAAACAGTAGAACTTGGGCCCTGATTAGACATGGGATATGAAAGAGGAAGGGGTTAAGGATGGCACCCCAGGGAGGAGAGTGCCCTTTGGTGAGCTAAGGGGAGCACAGCTGAAGGAATGTGGTAGATGGTCTGCAAAACTGGCCACCACCAATGCCTTCCCTGTGCTTTCATCTGCTTTTCTCTCCTTTTGAATCTGGGTGGCCTTGTGACTTGCTTTAACCAATAGGATGCAACAAAATTGATGCCCTGACAGTTCAGGTCTGGGTCTTAAGAGACCTGGCACAGCTTCCAGCTTTGCCCTCTTGGAAGCCAGCCACAATGTATAGAAGTCCAATCATCCAGCAGGAGAGAGAGAGGTTACATAGAAAGAGAGGAAGAGAGACATGCTCTGGAGGATGAGAGAGTCTGAAGAGAAAGAGAGAGGCCCAGCCAGCCCCCAGCTCTTCCGGCCATGTCAGCAGAGGCGCCAGACATATTAGTAAAGCATCTTGGATGCTCCAGGACCAGTGGAGCTGCCCAGGCTTCAGCCAACACCACAGGGAGTGGAGGCAAGCTGTCCACACCAAACCCTGCCCAAATTGCAGAATCATGAGCAATAAAAGATTGTTCTTATTTTAGGCCACTCGGTTTTAGGGTGGGTTGTTACTCAACAGGCAACCAAAAGAGATGGGGGGGGGTAGGGGAAGGAGGCTAGGAAGTCAGTTTCTTGCCCATCTCTACCTTAGAGTTCTAAACCATGGTGTGCTGCTTTTCTATTTTTCATTTTTAAAATCCCCAGTATCTCTGCTAAACATCTGCAGCTTTATGATCCTGAACTTTTTCCATCTAGGAGGCTCAGGTGTCCTTGCCTATTGTTTCTCCCGTGCCTACATCAACAGCTCTGAAATCCAACTGCAGGTTGGTTATTGTTTCCTTGGGTCAGCCTAGGGTTGGTTCCAATTCCACCTTCAGTCTTAGGGAAGGAATTTTTTATTTTTTTAAAATTTTATGACCTCATACTCCTGGGGGAAATGTTATTTCTTTGAATTCCTCAGTTTCTAATGCAGGGCTAAAGATAAAGTAGCATTCACTAAGTGCTAGATGAATGACTCATGAGGCTCATTTGGAGAGAATCCTAAAGTGGGTCCAATTCCTGAGTTCCTGCCACCAACCGAAACGCTTCAGTTTCTCCATTTATGCAAAGAGAAGGTCTCACCTCACCTTTTCTCTCCAACTCATGAACTGGTCCTATAGCTGCTGGTGGAGTGTAGGGTGGGGACATGTGGTTATAATGAGTTAAAGGGCTTAGACACCATCAGACAACCATCCCCTCTGGGCCTCCATGGAGAAATAGAGCCCACGAGGAAGTGGATGATGTGACATGGCAAGGGGATTGATGGTGACAAAGACCAGAGAGGTCTGTCTGTATTCCTCAGCAAGAGCCTGGGGAGGGAGGATGTGTCTTTGCCACATGTACATGAAGGAAAGGGGGTGACCGACCCCAGGCTTGCTGTCTCAGTGGCCCTCTTCTCCCCTAACACAGGACTGCCACCAATAACTCAGCCAGTTGGGAGAATCTGCTGTTATCTGGCTCCATGTCTAGAGTAC
Organism: Miniopterus schreibersii; assembly: GCF_964146895.1. Taxonomy (NCBI): domain Eukaryota; kingdom Metazoa; phylum Chordata; class Mammalia; order Chiroptera; family Miniopteridae; genus Miniopterus; species Miniopterus schreibersii. Next base: position 24,329,674 of record NC_138116.1, read on the forward strand.
TTGGCCTAACTACAAACTGGAATTCCCAGGGCAGGGACCACCCTCCCTTCCTCAGAATTGTCCCTCCAGGGCCAGGAGACCTAGGGATCCTCTTCGCAGTTCCTGTTGACTGCTTTGTGACCTACCCGGAGCCCATTTCTCCTCTGTGTCCCCAAACCCAGCTCTAGTCACAGTGGAATCTAAGAAGGGACTCAGGGGAGACTAGTCCAACCTTCTCATATTCGAGATAAAGAAACCAAGGCCTGGGTCAGGGAAGTCACTTGTCCAAAGTCCCCCGCGGTTCATGAAGCCAGGACCCACATTTCTAAACTCCCAAGTGGGTGCCCTCTGCTGCCTGCACAGTCTACTGCAGGGCTCACCCTCACCCACCTCCTTTCCTTTCCTTTCCTTTCCTTTCCTTTCCTTTCCTTTCCTTTCCTTTCCTTTCCTTTCCTTTCCTTTCCTTTCCTTTCCTTTCCTTTCCTTTCCTTTCCTTTCCTTTCCTTTCCTTCTTAAAATTGGTTTGAGAGAGAGGAATAGAGAGAGAGAGAGAAACATCAATTTTTTTGTTCTACTTATTTATGCATTCATTGGTCGCTTCTTGTATGTGCCTGACCGGAGATCGAACTTGCAACCTTGGCGTATCGGGACAATGCTCTAACCAACTGAGCTACCTGGCCAGGGCCCTCTCTTTTCTTTTTACCATTCTTTCTCTCCTCAGCTTCTCTCTAGCACATGCCCATGGTAGGGGCACTTCCAGCTGAGGGAGGGGGTGGCCAGCAGGCAGCCTTCCTTAGTGAGTGTGCGACTTTCAGCATTTCTGAACACCAGAGGCTGATGTGTGTGTGTGCACACACTCATCCACTTCCAAACACCATCAAGAGGTGTCACTTAAAGCAACTGCTCATGCTTGGGCACCAAGACACATGTACACACATCCCTCCATCAGAGTCACCTATGCTCTCCACCAGTCCCCTCACTCAGATGGACCCTGCACAAACATGAGCCACAGGACTCTTCACCTGGCCTCAACCCTCAGTGTTCTCCAAACTAGCCTAACTGGTGGCAACTGCACAAGGACAGCTGAATGACCCATTCTGGCCCTTGATCCAGAGGTGGGAAAGAAAAGACAGACAAGGTTCAGATCTCTCATCACCACAGCACATCTTTGTCCACTTAATACTCCTGCCACTGGGTCCCTAAATGCCCCTCCCTGAGGGGATAATGGGAGGGTGAGGACCCCACTTACCTTCTTCCTGCTCTATTGCCACCCCTCTCCCCCTTCTTGATAAGAATCTGTTTGAATGAAGCTCCTGTCTGGCCATGGATTCCATTTGAGACACAGCTGGATCTCTTAAAACACAAGGGGAGATGTTTATCTTTCCTCCCAGTTCTGTCCAGTCACCTCCTTCTGGGCATTGCCAGCCAAGGGCACTGCCTGGTGAGACAAATTAGGTAAGACTGAGCTGGGGCCCTGATACCTACTGCTAAGAGTGTGAGCAGTGTTGGGGAAGGTTGGGCAGCAGAGCAGGAGGGGGAGGGGCAGGTAGGACAGGAACTGAGATGTCCCTGTAGAGTTTGCTTACCTTTTCCTTTCTACTCTCCTCCCCACCCCACACTACCCCCAGCCCCAGCCATTCCAATGTCCCCCACCTCTGGAAAAGCTGAATTGGGATTCGATCCCCAGCCAGTTGCCGGGAGTTCCGGAGCAGCTGTCCCAAGCTTGGGGGGGAGGGGCCCAGGAATGCTGGGGCTGAGGCCTGGGCCGCCCCAGACAGAGCCGGCTCTGAATTCTGGGAATGTTTGTGCAGCTGGAGCCCATTAGGGGAGGGAGCCAGGCCGCTTATTAATCCCAGCCTTGTTCCCCGGGAGGGGCCAGGCCCCTGCACACGAGTGGAGGGGGACAGGACTCTACTACAGGAGGCCAGCTCCCAGCCCTCAGCCCCCTGCTTGGTTGAGTCTCAGACAGAAGCTTGGAGATCTTTGGGCTCTGCACCTCGCTTGCATGCTGCACATGTGTGCGGGAAGTGTGTGGGGAGGTAGGGGTATGGGCACATGTAAGGGGCCCATAGGGGACACGGTGAGGTTTGACAGAAGTGCTCCTACCTGGGGAGGCAGGAGGCACACAGTGGATCTGGGAGGGGGTGCTGTGTACTACTCAGGAGTCCTCACCTGTCCCCCCCATTCCTGCTGACACCCTAGCTAGCAGGAGAAGAGAAGGAGGGGATGAGTTCCTGTTGCCTCAAGTGTTTGAATATGTGCACAGAGGGCTGAGGAGTGATGTGGAAGCCACCACGTAGGTCACATCCTGCAGCAGCAACAAGGGATGCCATTAACAGAGACTTCAGTGTGGCAGCACAGTGTACAACCTGCTCAACCACACGCAGTGCCCTGGGTGTGGAATGCCTGGGAGCCTGGTTTGGCTCCAAGCTAGCACTGCTATGGGACATGGTACAAAGGGTGGTACACTGAAACCAAAAAAAGCCTGGCATGGTTTTCTAGCTCTGCTGACTAGCTGTGAGACTTGGACACATTTCTTAACCTCTCTGAGCCTTTCTTCCTTTATCCGCAACAGCCACAAATTGGGCTAGGGTCTGTCCTGTGTACCTTAGGGTTGTACTAGTTGTGTTCCTTTGTCTGTCTGTATCCATTCATCCATCTATCCATCCCTCCATCCCACAAACTTGAATGGCTACTATATGCTATAAACTCTGTTGGATACTGGGTCTACAAAAGTGAATTAGGACTCTGACCATTAAGATGTCATCCTTAATAGTGTGGGGTGGGGTAGGGCAGGTGGAGTTAGCCACACGCACAAATACAGTATAAATGTGGAAAGTGCTCTAACTTTGTGCCATGGAGAGTGGAGGAGGAAGCACTGCTGGCCATCCTGTTACATACGTGTTCGTAGGATGACACCTATAAAGGTGCCCTGCATACTGTAAGGCCCAGCACAGTGTGGGAGGAGGCTGTGGGAGGATTCTCTAGGACAGAGTTGAGGTCCCCTTGTTCTTACTGCATTCACTCAGACCCTGCCACATCTCAGGCTGGTGGCTGGGGATGTTGGATGCTCAGGGTAGTAATATCAAAAAGGTTCCTGAATGAATTCTACTAGGACTTTGGTAGCTTGGGACCTGTGACAAAAATCCCAATACCCTCTCTGAGGAAAAGGGAGAAAGACTCTATGACTGCTTCCTTAGAGAGAGAGGGATAGCTTTGATGCCTTTGATGAACTAGTCTCAACTCTTCAGTGAGGTGGTGAGGAGAGGATAGGACAAATGAGAGAGGGCAGGTCAGTGAGGAGCCGGAGCCTGGGGAGCTTTGAGAGGAGTCATCCACTTCAGCCATTCCCAGAGGCCTTGGCCGAGGGAAGGAAGGCCCCTCTCCTCACCCTCATTCCCCACAAGACTCCCTTACTTCACAGGATCTCCAGCTTAGGTAGGGTGAGCACCCTTCAAAACTTCAGAGAATTTCCCATGAGGACAGGAAGCACAGAACACCCAGGCTGGTAATTGCTGTGAGAAAAAATTTAGAACCTTGGGAAGGGCAAGGAATGATAACAGCTGTCTGAGAATTCCTAAGTCATGTCCCAAAGTGCCACTAGCCATTTCAGGCATAGTCTCTAAACTGAGTACTCCTTGTTCAATGGCCTCACTGCTCTTAGGTCCTAGTCCACATGGCTCAGGGACTAACACCAGGCCTGTGTCTGTTAAAGAGAATTGTGGACATGAGAAGGAGGCCCACAAAAATTCTGGAAGCTCAGTTTCTGCTTTTAGGGAACCCCAGTCTAATAAGGGAGATGGTCCCTGCCCTCAGGGAGCTTCTATTCTTATGGAGGGGAGACATCATTTGTCCTCTAGAAACACCTAGTTTGATGGTAGAGACATAGCTTCTGCCCTGGGGAAACTCCCCGTCTGGTGGTGGAGGCAGGACACAGACACACATACTCCTACAACACAGAAGAAGTGTAAACATGGAATGCATATGAGATGACTTAATGAACTGAGCATCAAGAGTAGTAGAATGAGTACTAGGGGAGGAGAAATGTGGAGCCAAGTAAAGAAAGCTCCTGGAAGAAGACCCCAGGTGATGGAATGGACTATAGTCGGTCCGGGGAAGAGCACCTTTCTATGCACAGATTCCCCTACACCCTCTCCCCGTCTGGGGGACTGTTGTAAAATGTCCAGACTGCACTAGTTGATCACTAAGATCCCTTCCAGCTCTAACAGCCTAGACTTCCTGGCCCCGGCCCTCTCACCCCTGCTTCCTCTCCCTCAGAGCCTCCCCCACCCCTGCCCTTCCTTTCAGCCTTCCATTTGGTCTCTCCTGAGGCAGGTGGTCCAGCCAGCTGCTTGGCCTCCATAGAGATGATATCCCACCCACAGTGTGGGATGGTGTTCAGTGGGGATGGGCTGTGACCTGAGGAGCTGACAGCTGGGTTTGGGGCTCAGGCTGGGGACAGTGGGGTGAGAACATGGCTTGTGGCAGCTTTTCCCAATACCCTCAAGAAGGAGAGATTTGTGAGGAAGGAGAGGAGGGTTCAATGAATGTCATGGGTTCAGGCTGTGGTGGGTCTGGGTCCCTTGTGGAGGTCTGGGAGGAGCCATCAGGGAAGAATGAGTTGAACTCCACTTCCCCTGAGCTGGGGGATACTGGGGCTAGAGGTGGGCCAGACTGGATGGTTCCTGCAGCTGCTGGGTGTGCTTGCTGTGAGAGAGCTGGGGGGCGGTATGGATTGGAAAGGACAGCTGGGTCTGCCAGGAAGCCTTGCTTGACACCCCTCCTGAGACACTTCCCCTCCTCCACCCCACACACATGGGCTGAGATGGGTGGGAGGGGTACTCTCCACCCACCCGGAACAAGAGGCCAGACAGAGACTGGGAAGAGATTAGAGAGGGGGCTGGGTCTAAGGAGCCATGTTAGTTCCATCTCTGTGCCTTTCCATCAGAAAGGCTTACATGGAAAACACTTGGGTCATGAAATAACCACAATAGGTGATGGGCAGGTGACTGAATAGATGGCTGAATAGAGTACTCAACTCCTGTTTTCACTGATTCAGCCTAGAGCACTTCCCACCAACCTTCTGCCCTCTGTATCACTGGCTCTGAAACTTCATCAGTGCCTGAGAGTCACCTGGTGGGCTTGCTAAAACATGTTGCCATGAAGGCCACCTCACTTCAGAGATTCTGATTCAGTAGGTTAAGGATGAGGGCTGAGAACTTGAATTTCCAACAGGGTCCTAGGTGATGCAGATGCTCCTCATCCACAGGCCACACTTTGAGTAGCACCCTCCCCTTCTTTCTCTTCTTCTTGCTCAGCTGTCTCATCCCTCTCCCAGCCTCTCCCTGATCCCCCTCAACCTAAGACACAAGCCTCCGCAGCTGTCAGGGTCTGAGCACATGACTGGGTGGCAGAGGGCCAGGGTCAGGCTCTCCAGGAGGAGAGGGTGTGAAGCCGGGCTCAATCTGGCTTCTTTTGTCTGACCCAGGCCCTAGCAACATACTGGGGTGATTCTTTATCTCCTCATTTCCTCTCTTCCGCAGTGCAGTGACCTTCAATCTGGGGGGGCCCTGGGAATTCTTAAGTGGACCAAGCATCATGAATAGCACAAATTTTCCACTGTCTTCCTGTTGTTCTTCAAATATGTGTGGATGGTGGTGTGGTGAAAGAACATAAAATCCTTTAAAAGTCTTAATAAATGTATGCTTTCTTTACTTAAAAAATTATAAAATATACTGGCAGTGTGTCAAGCTGATTTTTGTCAAGATGAATGATCCTTAACACAGCCTGTGAGAGTGTGATGGCTTGGTCCAAGTTATTGCTCCAGCCTCATCTAATCTCCCTCTCTGTCCTCACCACAAAGGCCTTATTTCAAGTACACAAAATGGACCTCACTCCCTCTGGCCTCAGGGCGTTTGCACATGCTGTCTCCGTGCCTACAACAATCCAGTAATCTGTCTCTATTTACACCCACCCCCTCTACTCCTTGGCTTGCTTAACTCTTACTTTTTCCTCAAACCTGGGCTAATCACTTCCTTAGCAAATTTTTCCTATCCCTTGCCCATGTTAATCCCATTAGAGGCTCTCACAATATATACCACCTTCAGTGTTGTTTTAATTTTACATTATGTGTGTGGCTTTGATCGATTTCTGATTCCTCCATCAGCCTGACATCTCTGTGAGGCAGAGCCAATTTGTTTCTCCCACTGATTGCCCTCCTTTGTAGCTCTAGAGCCAACCACGGTGCCTGGCACAGACCAGGTGTTTACCAAACATGTGATGACGATGCAGTCAATTAGCCAAAGGACACATAGAAGATCCAGGGACTTGCATTGCAGCCTACCTGGCACCAAAAGACAAAAGTCAAGAACAACCTGTACACAGGGACAGCTGCTTACTGGGATTTCTGACCGCCTGTTCTCGTAGGTGGACCATGGCTTTGGCTCCTGCAGTGGAGGTGAGAGAAAAGCAGAAGTGACTTGCAGGCAGCCGGAGTCACAGGAGAGGGGAGGAAGAGAGAGTATTGGAGGGAGAAGGGCAGACGAAAGAGAAGGGAGGGAAGAAAGCAGGGAGAGAGAAGAGATGGAGAGAAGAAAAAAGGATCTGAAGAGGAGAAAGAGGACAGAGCCCCCTTCGGACAAAAATGAAAGGAAGAGAATTTCCAGAGATCAAGATGGGGTCATAGGGTGGGGTCAAAGGGTGTCATTTGACTGCCTTGCTTGTGACCTCCTCCAGCAGCTCAGCCACCTTCTTCTCTCTTTCCCCATCCCCAGCTCCCGCCCCCTCTGCCCCAGGAACTGGGCTAGTTTATTTTCCTTGGGCAGGCTTCCTGAAAGGGGAGCCTGGTTTTCCTGACACATGAAAAGTGTCTCAGACTGCCGTCTGACCCTTCCTGCAGAGCCCCAGCTCCAGGGAGTTTGTCTGACACGCAGTCGCACACGTGGACACATGCACATATTCTGGCACATGGCACACACATGCACCCAGGGCCGCAGGGTGAGTCTGGGGCCCCAGGGTGACCACAAATGTGTCTGCATATAGGCACCCCTCACATGTAGGTAAGATATAAGGCACGTATACCCAAAACGTACCCCACATGAGTACCTGGTACCTGTGCTTGAGTGCTCAGCACATAACCTTACTGGTTCACACCTGAAACATTATTTCAAACCCTCAGCTGTGCCCATTTCCACTCTTTGCTGTACTATGGGTGGCAAGAAGAGTCAGAGTGATTGACACATGTGGTGTGACTGGCAGTGTGAGTGGCTGGTGTGGCTAAAAGCCAGCTGCAGCTTCTCCCTGAGTCAGAGGAGGAGCTGGCCAGAGAGACCACCCACTGTGTTGGAGTGGGTCTTCCCCCAGCCTGTGGGTGGGAGATGGGATGTCTGTGTCCTCAGGGCTCCCCATCTGTACTTCCATAGCGGTTCCTGGGAATTGGAAGGGAGTTCTCTCCTGTGAACACACTTCCTCTGCCTACCCTCATCATCTAGCATCCAAGCCCACTCTGCTGGGCCCAGGGTTCCTGCCCTCTGAGACCAGCCTTTTCAAGCACTGGAAAACTCAGGGACTGCTCTACCCCTCCCCAGTTATGGGACTGTGCAATGAGAGTAATGTTAGCCTCTACTACATACCACTTGCCAGGTATTTAATGCACAATATCTTACTTAATACTTCTACAGAAACTTTGAAGAGCCTTATACCCTTCTCTGAGGGACAGGGAAACTGAGGCCTTTGGGGGGTAAAGAAACTTGTCCCCCTCCCGTTTATAGAGCTAATGAGGTCAAGAGCTGGAATTTGGTCTGAGGTCTATCTGCCACCCAAGTCATTGGTCTTAAATACCACCCCAACTTCACTTGGTGTAAAAATACCCACCTCAAAAGCTTTCAGGGAAGAAATTTAGATGGTTTTTGTAAAATGGCCTAGCACAGTGCCTGGAACACAGGGAGCACTTGAAAACTCAGTCTTTCTTCTTCTCTGGGTCCCTGTATGGAGAAAAGGGGGGTGTGCAGCACTCCCCTGACCAGTGGGTGGGGGCTTCGGCAGCAAGGAGTGAGGTGGTCAGGGTAAGCAAAGAGGCAAATGTTGACCCCCCTCTTACCCACCCACCCCACCTCCTCACCACCGCCCCTCTGCTCCAACCACCACCACTTCAACCTCTGGAGCCTGGTCCTATTGGGAAGCCAAAGAAACAGTGATCATCATCCTGACCCCCAACGCTCACCCACGCCAACCCACCCTCTCTCAGGGTGATGAGGCTGGAGAGGACAAGGAACCTCCCCACCCACAGCTCGTCCTCCTTCTCTCTGACACCCCCGGAAAAAGGAGGCATTCCCAGACTCCCAGACAGAAGGAGGAAGGGGAGGGGCGGGGTGGAAGGGGAGGAGGGACCGCCACACACTGAAGCCTTTGTGGGACTCCCAAGCGTGGAGGTGGAAACACTTCATATATCAAGTGTGTTTGTCCCTCCCTGGGGAAGGTGGGGCAAGAGGGAGGGAGGGCAGGGTGGAGGCTGGGCAATCGGCAAGGGCCTGAAATAGGAAACACCAGTGTGTAACCTGAGTCGGTGGAGAGGGGGCTGCTCAGAACCTTTCTTGAGGAACTGACCTGTTCTTGGCTCCTGGGATCCCCACTCGGAGGCTTTAACTCCCCTTCTCCAGGCCCCTATTCGCTTTGCAAACCCACCCCCAACACGCACACCCTCCTTCCAGACGCTGTGCTCTTCCTGCCAGGCTCCACAGTTCCCTTCCCTGCATCCCCTCTTGCTCATTCCCTAGCCTGCCCCTTGGTCCTTTCAGAGCCAGCTCTTCCCTCCCCCTATCCTCAACTATAAGCCCTCTCCCGCTTCCAAACCCTGTCCTTTTGAGCCTGTGAGACTCCTGGCTGCCATCTCTTCTGGATCTCCTCCTTTAACCTTGGCCTTGTCTCCTTCTTACAAAACCATTCAGGATCCCAGCTCAGTCTCCTCGAAGTCTTGATAAGTTTCCTGCCTCTGTTCCTGACTCATGGCCCTGACCCAATCAACGTGTTATAACAGGGATGCTGGGGCTGCGCTGAGAATCACCGTCCCAGTAACCTTGTAATGAATAGGACCGTGATGATTTTGGAAAAGTTAATGCTGTTCATTTGCTTACTCAAGAGGTATTTACTGAGGGCCCATTAAATACCAGGTCCTCTGTTAGATGCTGGACACCTTCATGGAGCTCACATTTGGTATGTGTCACCCTTGGGCTCTAGGCAAGAGAGTTCCCCATTCTGGGAGTCTCCAGTTGCTTCCCTCCCCACACAGCAGAGTCCACCGGAAGTGCCTACCCAGGGCCTATGTAGCCCCCTCCACTCTCACCTCTAATACCATGCTCTGGGTTCCTGGCCCAGGGTGGTGTGGACCATATTGGAGTCTGAGGAAAAAAGAAATCAGTAATACTGATCTTGTCTTTATTAAAATTTTTGATATGTTGCTTATTATGGATCTTTTACATTAATTTTTATTTTTAAAATATTGCATTAAAATATGATTTATCTTTATTTCTGAGGTTTTTGGCATCCCTTAAATTTTACACCTGATCCCCAGAATTCCCTATCTAAATGACTATCACTGTTTCCAAGGGCTGCAGAGCTCTTCCCCCATCTATCTTCCCAAGGGCCAGCTAAGTGCAAGTGTCGGTACCTTCAGGGCTGAGGCATGGTCAAGGGATGGTTGTCTCTGGAGGCAGGCAGGGCCTGCACACATGGGCTGGGGAGCTGGCCTCCCCTGAGCAGAGCAGAAAGGAACTGTTGGTGGCAAGAGAATGTGGGCAGGTGAGAGGATGGGATAGCACTACTTCGTTCCAGGGCAAAATTCCAAAGTCATTATGATAGATTTGTCAAGGTAAGAGGTTAGGAGATATCCTATTTAACGTTTGTTTGCTTGATTTATAACTTTTAAATATTTAGAAATTTTGTTTGTGGCCTTTTATTTGTATTCTCACCCCAAGCCCTGCAAATATTAAGGGCAGGCCTGCTCACAGGGATGGTGAGTGAAAGGACAGGAGTTATCAGTAGACCAATCTGATCTACTCACTGCCATTGAATCCTCATCTGTGTACCTTTGCTCCTGCTCTTCCCACCACCAACTCCTATCTGTCCTTTAGTGCCTTCTCCTCCCTGCATAAAGTCTTCAGTAATCCCTGCTGCCCTTAATGGCTGCTCCTTCCTCCAAACTGTGACATTTACTGCCGGTACCACTCCCAGGGTCCTCACCTTCACTGCCTGGTATCAGCGCTCCAAAAGCTATTTTGTGCCGCTATCTAACATTTTAGTGTATGTGTGTGTGTGTACGAGCCACTATGCCCGGGGAGCTGGATTATCAGTGTTTTAAGAGCACTGATGATGTATTATTTTATTCTTTATGTTCCTACAGTGTTAAGCTTTGAAAAGGATGGGTTTGAAATTAGCCAGAGACCTAGGGTTGATGCGGGCCCTGCCCCTTATTAGTTATATGATCTTGAGCAAGTTAAGCTCTCTGAGTCTCAGATTTCTCATATATCAAACAGGACAATAAGACCTGCTTGGCAGGGTGTTATGAACATAAGAGGTAATATATATAAAGGGCCTGACAGAGCAGGCAGTCAATAAAAGGTTAACCATAATAATTATAGTATTACACATAATATATTAATATAGTTTACGTTTATTCCATGCCTGCTATTATATTGTTAATATAACAGTTATAATTATGTATCATTAAAGGCATTAAATAAATTAAACAATTGAATGAGATGATCAAGAGGCCCAAGTAACTAAAGGGAAGGGAAATGGAGCCCTCTGATTTGAGGCTGTTCTGACTGGGAGACACTGAGGAGGCCTGGAACTAGACTGCTTCGGTAAGGGGATCCTTGGAACCTGTGGTTCCTCCCTGAGCATTTGGCATAGAAGTGAGCAATACAGGGCTCAGAACTAATCCTTCCACGTGGCTAAAGCCTCTTGACCCTGGGCACTTCATTTAGCCATACCGGCCACACCCTTGGCACATCCCTGTCTCTGCCTTACTAGCAGAAGCAGCTGTGCACCAGGCACCACCTCCATTGGCTGCAGAATTGGCCAGTCTTCCCTAGTGGTTCCCCTATCCCAACATACCCCACAGTGCCTGCCTAGGAGAAACCATGGTAACGGAGGGCTGGGGGAACAGGAGACACTGGGTCCCAGCTTCCAGGACCACCCACCCTGACCTCCTCCCCTATGATTATTAAAAACATATTTCCAAGGGATTAGCAACTATGCCAGGGATGTTGATCACTAACCCTCATCCAACCAATGGTTTTAATCACTAGCTGCAGCCACATTGACATTACTAACTAATGAGTAGTTTGCTAAGGCAGGGTGGACATTGGGTGAGGGGTTGGAGTAGAGAGGGAGGCACCTGCTGTATGACTTAGCCAAGGGGCCACCCTGGGAGAGAGTGACTTAAAACTATATCCCCCTTAATCAGGAGACCAGCTTCTTAGGGCATTGAAGACACTGATTTGAGGATGGGGAGCCTGTGTCCAGACATTCTGAATGAGCACATCTTGGGGGACTCCTCAGTTAAGCTCCCTATGGGAGAGTCTACAGAGAAGGGAGCTCACCTATGCCTGGCAAGTTTCTAGACTGAAGCTCCCTATAAAGACCTAGCTCTTGGCTTCAGATGTGTGCAAAAGTGAAGGAGATTCAGACTCAGAGCCTTGCCCACTGTCCCCTGACAGGGATGATACCCAAGTCCACTCCTAGTCTTACCTCCATCTCTCCCATCTGCGCTCCCACTTTCAGCAAGCAACTGCAAAGTATCATGAATGACTCAGGCTAAAAGGTGACCATTGGTGCCAAGTTCCCTTTGTCTGGGAACATTGAGAGAGCATGGGCAGTTACGAAGGCAGGAAGGGTATATAGCCCATGAAGATAACGGGAAAGAAAAACAGAGTCAGATGAGGCGGTAGAGGGAGAGGAGAAAGGTTGAGGAGGGCGTGGAGACCTCTCTGGCTCCTAGGAACAACCTAAGAAAGAGAGGACTCTTCTGTGTAGAGCATTGTTGGAACCTGCTGTCTTCAACAACTGATTACCAAATACCCAACTCTATTACCTATCCTTTCTCTCCCTCTTTCTTTCTCTCAATTACTTCTTTCTCTCTATTTCTCTCTCTCTTTCTCTCCTTCCCTGTGTCTTTCTCCTTCCTTGGTTTCTGCTCTAGCAAATGGCTAAGGCCTGGAGTTGGCTTTCTCTTCACCCAGTGCAGATTTTTCCTCCTGGGGAGACTCCTAGGAGCTCTGCCTCCACCCAGGCCACCAGCTCTGCATCCTTATTATCTGCCCCATCAAAGCAACTTCTCCATCTACCTCACCTGGACGGAGCATCCCTTGTCAATGTGTACACCCTGTACGAGGCATTGGAGAAGGAGTCACAGGAAGAAGTGGACCCACTACAACCTGTAGGATCAGAGGTAAGAGAAGTACAGATTCCAGAGCCAAATGGAGCCAAATGTGAGTGTGAGTAGCTGCGTACACATTCAGCGAATCAGGTTTCAGAAAGGGGGGAAAGTCTCTCCTGAAGAAGGGGCATGAGGGTGTAAGAGCTGGGGTCCAGGCCTGGCACAGAGGGGCAAAGATTGGAAACTGGGAAGTGGAGAGCCTAGAGTGAGCCCATGGCTCTAAGATGAGGGCTGGTGTGGGGGAAGAGAGATGCAGCAAAGGCTTGACCCCTGGAAGCCCAAACTAAAATGTCTGGCATACGTTTGAGGGGAATGGAGGCTCCTCTGGGGGACCCTGGGCAAAGGAGAAGTCAGTCTCCTTTTGTGAGCCCCTATGTAGCAGGTAGAGGCAGGCTTGGGGGAGATAATGTCCTGGGGGCAGCTGTGATGGAAACTGTCCTGCCACCTTCCCCCCAGGCCAACTTCATGTCTCCGAAACACAAGGGCCCCAGCAGCCTCTCCTGCCCCACCCCACACAGCCGGTGACAGCAGAACCGTCTCTGAAATAAACACCATATAAGAACAACAACCCCCAGAAACTCCAAAAGGGCTTTGATGTTGGGGCCAAGGGTTTTGACTAAACAAACTGGAAGCGATTTAGGCCAGAGAATGCTGGCGGCAGCACTGAGGCGGCTGCACTGGGGAATTGAGTCAGGCCACCAGGAGCTAGCAGGGGACTCTGTCCTCTCTCCACCCCTCACCAGCCGCCCTGGGACCACAGAGACCAGTCCAGAGAGGAGAGGGTGTGTGCATCTCCCCGGCTCCCCACTTCCTCCTGCCAGAGGGGCCGGCCATCTAAGGACACCATGTCCACCCAGGGAGTGCTGGGCTGTGAAGCGGGTAGATGGGCAGTCAGGCTGTGCCCTCCCTGTCTCTCCCCATTTAAGCCCTGAGCACACGGCCCTCCGCTTCCACTGTGTCTTCTCCTCTCCAGCCAGTCCTTATTTCAAATGCCTTTATGAAGAACAACTAATTCTGAGAATAAATCTGGCCCCAGTCTGAAACGTTCTCGGCCCCACAATAACCACCTCTCTCTAGCACTGAGAGTAAGGAGCTCAATCCTTGGAACGCCATTAAGTCCCTCCCTAGACGGTGGCCTCCGTGAGGGCAGGAACGGCATCTTGTTCACCTCTGATATCTAGCATGGTGCCTGATGAAGGTAGGTATCAGTGTGTGTTTGTTGAATGAACAAATGAATTATCACTTGGGGGAATCATGGAGGGTTAAAGTCCTTACTTTATCATAAGCCTCAGTTTCCTCTGTAGAAAGCTAATACCAAGCTCATAAGTGATTTTATGTATACACACATACATATATACATACATATGTTGATACAAAATGTATGTAAAGTGAGAGCTCAGCCCAGGGTCAGACATGCAGCAGGTACACAATGGCTGGTTTAAGTGTTGTTATGATTTAGGCTACTTCCCAATTGGTCTGTATCTCATTTGTAGCAAAAAAGACCCTACAGGCCCTGGCCAGGTAGCTCAGTTGGTTAGAGAATTGTCCCTATACACCAAGGTTGCAGTTTCAATCCGTGGTCAGGGCACATACAAGAGGCAAGTAATGAATGTATGAATGGGTGGAGCTGCAAGTTGGTGTTTCTCTCTCTCTCCCTCTCTCAAATCTATAAAAAAAATTTTAAATACAGGTTTGGGGAGCTCTCTAGAGCACACTTTGTGATTGTGAACAGAATTGCTTAGGAGAAAGGGGCCTGGCTCTCCTTCCAGGGTAGCCATTCAGACAGGAAGGCAACAGCAGCTCCCTCCCCTGCCCAACCTCAAGACTGTGGAGAAAGCTGAACCCCTCTGGAAGTGGGTGGTGGTGCCTTTCTCCATTAGAGAGTTGGGGGACCCCCCAAAAGGAACTCTCTGCCCTATAAGAAGGTCCCCCTTTGCTCTCCCCTCTGACTGTGCTCTGGCTGTTTCTATCCCTCATATCCTATCCCTGAAGGCCATCTGCCTTCCTGCCTTTTTTTTTTTGAACCTTAATTATTGTTTTACATTTAATCACCAAGTCTTGAGTAATAAGATCCTGAAAGAGCTAGTGAGGTCTCCCCGGCTGGACTGACTCTCACAAAGGAACAAAACAAAAAACAAAACAAGGGAAGCACTCCTGGAGGCCCAGACACGTGCTTACACACTTTCTTACACACACACACACACACACACAAGTCCTATACACTAACAAAGAAGTACAAAGAACACGGCGTGCCACACAAACACACATGCACACACTTAGACGCACACACTGTTTCAAAACACAAGCGTCTACACACACACACACACACACACATTCAAAGAAAGTATTAACAAAGAAAGTAGGCGCACACGGACTCACAGGAGGCCCGATGACTGTACTTCAAGCTTCACCTCCCAACCCAAGCCCAAAAATCTGTCTCCAATTATCTGGCCCGTGTTGGGAGCAACAGGAAATCCAGAGCTGCCTCTGTCTTCTGGGGGAGATGCCAGGATTTCAGCCATTTCTCCATCGTTGGAAAACAAAAGCCTTCTGGCCTTGCCTCCTTCTCCCTGCTTCCAAGTCAGCTGGGGCTAGGAGGGTGTGGGTGTGAGTGGGGGTGGGAGGCGGGTGTAAAACCGAGCCTAAGAACAGCTTGATGAGTGAGCCTGGGAAAGGGGCCAGAGGTCTCTGCGTCCTGAGCATGCACCTTTCCAACTTCCCCCAAACACTAAACAGGGCAGTTGTTTGGGTCAAGGATAGGGGCCTACACTGGGGACCTCAGAATCAATACTGACCCTAGACACCAGGGTGACAACACAGCATAGTGGAACAACCACCAGACTTGCAATCAGAAGACCTGGGCTTGCGTCCCAAATCTACAGTAAGCCAGCTGCCAGTGATTTCACTTCTCAGAAAGAACCTTACTTAGAAAATGGGAGTAATAACAGCGACACGCCTTACAGAATGCTTGTGAGTAGTGAGTTGGTCCAAGTACTTATGTAACTGGGAAAAATAACCAGACAGGTGTCATTATTGGCTACAGGATGGTATCCTAAGCTGTGTAAGTGGCTGATCTCCCCCCAAAATAGGAACCTCTACTCTCTCCTCCAGATGCACTTGGCTATTCTCACAGAAGAGAAAATACTGTTTTGAGAAGTCTGGATTCGCTCCTTCATCCCTCTTCCTTTATTAGATGGAGCAGGCCTCACCATCTTGCGACTTTCCCACTTGACTGCACAGCCCACTCACCACCACACCCACTCCCTACTTTCCTTGTGTTATCTGAAGACAGTGGGAATGACTCGGGGTGGTGGAAAGACCACTGGACTTGGCAGTCTGTCTTATTTTTAAAGACACCTAACCCAGGGGCAGCTTCCCTTAACTCAGCTCAGCATTCACTTCCCTTGACAATGGGCACTCTCCGCTTGGCTTTGTTTAGGGGAGTGTTAGAAATTGTAACCATTGCTGGGAGAGTGTGGCTCAGTGGTTGAGCATAGACCTATGATCCAGGAGATCGAGCCTCAGTCAGGGCATATGCCCAGGTTGTGGGCTCAATCCCCAGTAGGGGACACACAGGAGGCAGCTGATCAATGATTCATCATCAGCGTTTCTCTTCCTCTCCTTTCCTTTCTCTGAAATCAATAAAGACTTTTTATTTTTATTTTTATTGTAATCATATACCTGTGTTGGTTCCCACAAAGGCTTTAAGAATGAGCTTTTGAGGGACCCTTGCTATGATCCAAATCAATCTCAAAGCGCTTCAGCACTTTGTAGGATGTGCAATTGGGAACATACAGCTCTGTGAAATAGTCTTTCATTATTTTAATCTGAGTTTCTCCCCTAGACTGGGAGTTCCCAGAGACCAAACTCTGCCTCCCCCATCAGACAGGGAGTTCTGGGTCACCCTCTCAACACTCCAGTCAGTCCCTGGCCCAAGCATGCAAAGTGAGCAGGACAGTGTGACAGACTGGAGTTGCACAGGGTAACAATTCAACAGCCCCTCGGACCTTTGGACTGAAACAGTCTTGTTGGAGATCAGGACTTCAAGGAACATTCAAAATAGAAGGAATCCTAAGTCAACTGAGTAAGATGGAAAAGGAAGATCCTGCCCCCACCAGACTTTCTTCCTTACGTTATGAAAGATCTGATGGGCTGATGTGCTGGGTGGGAAACAGAATGATGGAGAGAAACCAGAGGGGGTGGGAGGAGAGGAAAGGCATGTGGGTGTCACAGACAAGGCACAGCCTTGAACAGAGGAAGAAAATAATGAGAAGTTCCCTTAGCGGGGACTGCTTGATTGTCACTAACTCCAGAGCTGGAGTTTGGGTCCCTACAGTTAGTCGGCAGAGTCCAGATCTCTGGCAGGGTCAGGAGCTGAAGCACCTCCCTCTTCTCCTTGGAAAGCAAAAAGAGGATACCTTTTCTTCCCCCTTCAGGCTCTCAACACGTGACCTTTTGACATGTGGGATGCTCATGTTGGGTCAAAGGGTGTGAAACAGTCCAGCTCAGCCGTTAAGAGGTTCTAACTCTGTTTGCCCAACCTGGCCCTCAGAGCATTGCTCAGAGGGTCCACCCACAGTCCGAGCGGCCCTCCTTTGAAGGCCAGGCTGAGAGGTTCAGCTTTCCAGACTGCCGCAGGGAGTGAGTCACGGTCTAACAATGTGATCTGTCAAGTGCTGCAGCTCCCTGGGCTGGTCCTGCCCACAGCCTCCTGCCGCCCGGATTCTCACTGGGCGTTCCTCAATCTTACAAAATGTGGAGATCACACTGGTGGCTTTTTTGTGCACTCCCCACCGTCCCCAGCTCCAGTTATTACTTTCAGTGTAGCCGATCTAATGGGGGCACCCAGCCAAAGAGATGGGTCAGATGTGGAAAATGCCAGAAATATGGGACAACTTTTCCAGAATTTGAGCCCAGACTCTTAGGGAGTTAAGAATTGGGGCAAGGGAAGAGCAAGGGGGTCTGTGTGGTAAAGAAGGCTAGATGGGTATGGTGTTCAGTACAAAGGGTTAAGAGTATATACTAAAAACCATTGAATAGTACACTTTAAAAGAGTGAACTTTATACATGCATATATCACACAAACATGTATATACATATATATACATGTGTGTGTGTGTGTGTGTGTGTGTGTGTGTGTGTGTGTGTGTGTGTATTAGAGCTGTTTTGTTGTTGATTTTTAATGAGTGCCTGACTGGGAGGTAGGTGAGTCTGTGTAGGGTGGGTCAGGAGATGGGTAAGACAGTTGGAAGGACCTGACTGCCTCCAAGTTCAAGTGTATCTGAATTTGTCAGTCCTACTACGAGCCTTCAATCTCCATGCTGGACACCCTGAAACACCACCACTCAAGTGACCCCTTTCACCAATTCAGATAATACTTTTTAGTTTACCAACAACCTTAAGATCCATCCATAGCGAACAGGGTGTGCATTTAACCTCATTTGGGGCTCGTTATGCCCTTCCTCTTTTTTCTTCTGCTTTTACTCTCACTTTTAATTTATGCCATCTTACATCTTGTGTATCTTTTAAGCCTCTGCAAATCCATTGCACAACAGGCAGGATAAAAATAACATTTTAAAAATATAATTTGCAAAACACTCTCATGTACATTTTTTCTTTTGGTGCTCAGCACAGCCCACATGGAAGGTTGAAATGATGAAGCTATTTCTATTTTTAGGCTGAGAGATTAAGGAACTTGGTCAAGGTCATCTGGCTTTTGAATGGTGGAGTAAGAACCAAAACTCAGGTATTTGAACTCCAAAGCACCAATCTTTCCTCTGCAGAAGGCACCAGAAGAAAGCCCTGGAGAGGGACCAGGTTGTCTTCCTCCAGCCTTGCCAGTGCACACATCACCACCCAATAATGCAGACAGGCTTTTTAACAGAGAAGTGCCTGTGCCCATCTGCTGGAGCGGGGGAGACCAGGGCTGCAGGGGAAGGAGAGAGGTGGCTTTCCATTTCTCCTTCCAAGAGCTCAGAGCGAACAAACACTCCTCCTTTCAGTCAGTGAGATGCATAACCATGTTACCTTCCCTCAGAAAAGGAGCAAACAGGACACTTTCCTCCCAAGCCCGATGCACAGGTTCCCACTCTTCTCTGTAAGGTTTGTATAGGGGGATATAGGGTGCAGTACAGGCTGACATTATCTCCTGACTTTAGTGGGGTGGCTCTGAGTCGAGAGAAGACCCCTATTTAGAGGAGGGTCTGAAGGAATGGCTACAGCGGTGCAGTAACAAGTCCCAAAGTTTTGCTCGTATTGAAAATGGGAAAGGTGGCAGCAAAGAGAAGCTCCTCGGACTTCAGAGCACCTCATCAACAAACATCGACCAACTGCAGGCGATACAAAGATGGGTCTCCCCCAGCTCTGCTCTCCAGAGCTTGGTCTGGGAGGGAGCTGGGAATGGGGATGTGAGACAGAGCAGACCTGTGTCAAGAGAGAAGCAAAAGCAAAATCTGACTGGGGAGCTAAGCAAGGAGAGGTTATATCCTGCTGGGGGATCTGAACAGGAGACTTTGGGGGCCATTACATTTGAGAAGGACCCAGAAATATATGAAATTTTTATTTTCTTTCTTCTTTTATAAAAACTAAAGAACCCTAATTTTTAAACAAAAGGGAGGTGGAAAGAGAGAGAGAAGAAGGTATCAGTGATGGGAGGGGTGATGGAAGGGGAGCAAAGAGAAAGGGGTTCTAGGCATAGGAGGCCCAGCACGGACAAAGGCATTGGGTGGAGTGTGGGCACACTTGAGAAACATTGAGTAATCCAGTTTAGTTGGAGCATGAGGTAGTGGAAGAAAGAACTGAAAAGGTAGACAGGAGCCATGTCACCACAGAGGCCCTTAAATTTCAAGCTAAGGAATTTGCACTTCATTTAGGAGGCCACAGGGAACCTCACAAGTGACTGGATTAGAAGTGTGCTTTAGGAGGAAAGCTCCAGCCCCCAGCACTGGATACACTGGAGGTCCCATTATAAGCTATTAGAGAATGATGCAGGCCTCACAAGGATGCTGTCTTGGGAACTTTTAGGCAGGAAGATATTCAAAATTCCCATGTGTTGATTCCCCCTTTATTCTGAGGAGAGAGACAAAGAAGAACAAAGGTGAGAGATGTGAGCCCTGTACGAGTTGATTCATAGTGTTGGGCTGGGAGAAGGCAGCTGAACGAGCAGTTACCCTGCAATGGGGTCAAGGGCTCTGGGACTGCAAAGGAAGGGGGTTTGTGAAACGGTTCAGAAGTTTCCCACATAGAAGGGAACACTGATCCTAACTTCATGTCTTCCCTACTTTAACCTAAATAGTACTGCAGTTTCCATTGAGCTGGCCCTAATCTGAGGAAGTTTCAACGAGCCATCCAGAAGCAAACAACATCCACTGAACACAGACAAGTGACCAGGTCCCTGCTCTTTGTCCACCTTCCCAACACCCTAGAGGGGTCAGGATGAGAAAACTGAGGCACTGACTGACCCATTGGACTCGGCATGTCTGAGAAGCCCAAAGACTTGGGGCTAACTCTAACCTCAAGGCACAAGTCCCCCACCTCTCAGCTTTGCTTAATTGGGTTAGAGGAATTAGTCCTGAGAAACAGAGAAAAGGCAAGAAACCACATTCTCCTCACTCCTAAGCCTCTAAAGAAGAGGTCAAGTGAGGTCACTCCTGCCTGACCTGGCAAGGATGGCCAAGCAAGGAAAGTGACTTCTTGGGGGATATGACAAGACAAGTACCAGGCAGCAGGAAGGCAGTGAAAGTCAGGCCAGGGACATCTGGAGGAGGATTCCCCACCACGGTGCCAGGCACCCAGAAGGCACCTGCTAATTACTTACAGATTGCATGAGTGAATCTCAGAGGTCAGGGGACATTCATTTAAAGATAAATGCAATAAAAACTGCAGTGAGAAAGCATCTTTCATCTATGGGATAGGCAAAGATGAAAAAGCTTATAAGATTCTGTGTCTGTGAGGGTATAGGAAACAGCCCCTTGAATGCCCGGCTGATGCAGCCCTAAATGGGTAGCTTCTGTGCAAGGCGATTTAGCAATATTGATCCACATTACAAATGTGTATCATTTGCAGGCAAATGATTTCACTTCTGGAAATTTATTCTGCTGATATGCACATGTACACATTGGCCTATGTACAGTGTTTTAACTTGCAGATTGCTTGTAACTGTACAATACAGAAAAGAATAGGGGGCTGGTAAATTGATTATGATTTATCTATTTAATTAAATGTTATGAATTATGATATAGACTGATCAGCAAGATTAATTACCTCAAGAAAACTAGAGGAAGAATAATAGTGTGTCTAGTATGGCACCATTTGTGTGAACAGCAAAAACAATGTGTTTGTGTCTGTATGCTACCATTCGTGTGGGGGAAATACAGATTTGCTTATATAAACATAGAATATCTCTAGAACGAAACACTAGAAAAATTTTGGGTTTTGCCCCTAGGTTGGCAAACTGGGTAGCTGGAGAGCAGGTACATTGTATACTCATTTGTACCTTTAAAATTTTATACCATATACAAGTACTATTGGCTAAGACGTTTTTTAATATAACGAAATTAAAAAGAAGAGAATGTTAGGGAGGCCTATGGCTGCTTCTTCCAGCGGGGGCTCCTGGGGCAGGGCAGCATGGTCCCTGTGTGCTGGTCTGCAGCACCCCCTGCTGTTTGTTAGTACACATTGTGCAAAGTGGGTGCGAGCTGACAAAACAGGATTCTTGGACAGAACACTGGGACCTCTTTAAAGAAAGAGAGGAAAGAATAGCGTAGGATGTTGGAGTTGGAGGAGACTTAGAAAGGACAGGATGTGCCCTGTGGCATCTGAGGTGTAACAGAAGGTGCACTGGGAACAGGCAGTCTAGGATTTGAATCCTGACTCTGCCCTGCCGGCTGTGTGCCATTGGACACATGACCCTCTTAAGTCTCAGTTCTTTTCTTGCCCCATAAATTGGGCTAATAATGTCTACCCTCAGGGTTGTTATGAAGATCAAATAGGGTACGAAATGTGAACAGTGCTTTGGAATTGAAAAAGAGCTATTAAAATGCTAGGGGATTATTTTTAACTAGTCCCCCTCATTTTATGAGGTAATAAGAGGTAGAATAGGGCATTGGTTAAGACAGGGACTCTGCAGCCAGAGCTGCCAGAGTTTGAAGCCCAGCTCCACCACCCACTGGCTGGGGTGATCTAAGGTAAATTACTTAATTTGGAGACCTCTGTTTTTTCATCTGTGAAATAGGGTAAACAACCTTTTCATAGGGTTGTTCTGACAATTTACATGAATAAATGCATGCAAAGCATTTGGTATGGTAACTGGCACACATTAAGTGCTATGTAAGCATCTGCTATTATTGATTTATTATAATATATGCAATGCTTATGTACCTTATGTAGCTGCTTGATAAATGTTAACATCTTACTATTTTATAGGTGAATAAATTGAGGCTTGGAGAGGGATGTGACTTGCCCAAGCCACCCAACTAATGAGCAATAATAATTCCACCTCCTAAGAACCCTAGGCACCTCCTGGACATATACACGCTAGTGTCGAGGACATTCCCAGGTGGGGGTGTAGTTCTTCATTCCTGCAACCTGAACTAAAGCTAGACTAGGGGGAGGGAGGAAGGGGGGCCATGAGGAAGAGAAGCTTTAGTGGGAGGAAGATCTGGAGAAGACTGTATCTTGTGGGGAGATCAAGGGGTGTGCTGTGTCAGGGTCTATGAGAATTTAGCAAAGAGATGTGACACTAATAGGAAACTGAGTGGGAATTAGGGGTACAGGACATAGGAAGAACTTCCTTTATTTACTTATTTTTGACACTGGAAGAACTTTAGGGGAGATGATCAAGGATGGGGGATTTTCAGCCAAGTTCTGGGGAGGTAGGAACTGAGAAGGTGATGATAATTATCATCCTCACCATGAATAAATATTTCCTGAGACAGGCAATATGGTGTAGTGGAAAGAGCACTAAGAAGTATTTATTGAGCATTTACTATGTGCCAGGCTATAAACCAGAGTCAAAAGACTGCTATTTGGCCCTGGCCTGGTTGGTTGAAGCATGAGCTCAATCTCTGGTACGGGTCGTGCTGGAGGCAACTGATGAATGTATCACTCTCACATCAATGTTTCTCTCTCTCTCCCTCTCCCTCTCCGTTCCTCTCTCTCTAAAAAGAATCAATAAAAATATTTTAAAACGACAACAACAAAATATCCTCCGGTGAAGATTAAAAAAAAAAAAAAAGACTGCTATTTGCTAACTGGGTGCTTTTAGATTGCTAAACCTTCTGAGCCTCTCTTTTCATAGGATTCTAATGGATAATGAAATTGGGCAATAACAAATGTGAAATACAGTAACTGATATCCCATGGGCATTCACGAATCTTACCTGAATTTCAGTTGAGCATCTCTGTGTAGGGCACTGAGTGCTGTGAAAAATACAAGAAGCCTGAGATGGGAACCCTATTGCCAAAGGGCTTGGAGTCTGGTTGGAGAAACAGGACAGATGCATGAAAGATTTTAAAACAAAACAAAGTGAGAATAAAAAAGGTAAAATAACTTGCTAATGGTCACACTTAGCAAATGGAAGAATCAAAATTCAAACCCAGAACTCTGACCACAAAATCCACATAAAGGGAGTAACATTAGAAATATCAGGCTAAGAAGCCCTGGTGAGGTAGCTCACTTGGTTAGAGCATCACCCTGATACACCGAGGTTTTGGGATCTGTCCCCAGTCAGGGCACATACAAGAATCAACCAATGAATACATAAATAAGTGGAACAAGTCAATGTTTCCCTCTCTCCCTCCCTCCCTCCCTCCCTCTCTCTCTAAAAAAAAAAAAATTAAATAGAAGCTGTATCTTTAAACAACAACAACTTTGGATTTGATCCTAAGCTCAATGAGAAACGAATGAAGGGGTTTTTAAGAAGGGAAGTGACATGATCCAACTGACATCTGAGAAAGATCATTCTGGGTTGCTGTATGGAACAAGATTAATGTAGCAAAGTGTGGAGGTGGCAGCAAATTACAGTTATTCCAGAAGGCTGATGATGGCTTAAACTAGGGTGGAAATAAGTACAGGGTGGGGCAAAAGTAGGTTTACACTTGTGAGTACATGAAACAGAGTTTACTCTTATATTATTATTTATTAATTATTGTATTATTTTCCATACAAACAACTGTAAACCTACTTTTTAAAAATCCTCAACCAAGGATATAGTTTTTTCCATTGCTTTTCAGAGAGAGTGGAAAGGAGGGAGAGAAAGAGGGAGAGAGAGAGAAACATCGATGTGAGAGAGACACATCAATTGGTTGCCTCCCACATGCGCCCCAACCAGGGCAGGGAATCGAACCTGGAACTGAGGTATGTGCCCGTGACCAGAATCGAACCCGAGACCCTTCAGTCCTAGGGCAGACGCTATAACCACTGAGCCAAACCAGCCAGGGCTGCAAACCTACTTTTGCACCACCCAGTATGTCTTAGGAGTAGCAGTGTGAGGTCTTGCTGCCATATTGGAATTAAGGAAGATAAGGAGAGTTGGTTGTCAAGGTTGACTCTGATGCTGGGCCGGGCGTGGCTCAGCAGTTGAGCATCCACCTAGGATCCAGGTGATCGGGGTTCGATTCCCAGTCAGGGCACATGTCCGGGTTGCGGGCTCCATCCCCAGTTGGGGGCGTGCAGGAGGCAGCCGATCAATGACTCTCTCATCACTGATGTTTCTATCTCTCTCTCTGAAATCGATAGATATATTTATTTAAAAAAAAAAAAAAGGTTGACTCTGAGGTCAGGAAATGCCATTTCTGAGATGAGAAAGACCGAAGGAGCAGAATTGGTACAGTAGGGGGCAGATCAGGCATTAATAGCAATGTGAGCAAAGAGAGGCTATAATGTACATTTACTTTGAGAATATTAAATCCTATTATAAAAGATAAATAAGTTTGTAGTTTGTAAAACATGAGTGAAAGTTTTAAAGATGTTTTAAGTATAGATAAGTAGCTAGTAAGCAAAATGTTTGTTAGACATAGGCAGAGGTTATAGGATGTGTAAATAGTTAGCAAGTAGAGCATGAGAGTGTTAAATGCAGCTGGGAAGAACCAAGAGATGCCTAATATTTACGAGGTACCTCAGTACCATAGTCATGACACACTAAATACAAGAAAGGTACAAAATATTTGTGATATCTTGAACATGGATAAGATACATGAGACACTAAATATACCAAAGGCACTAATATTCAGGATAAATTAAATATCCATGAACACTCAATATTCATGAATTTTTAATTTGACTCTTTGGTGATACCTATTCTGGCCCTCTGTATGCTCTGTCCAAGATATACAAATATACTCAGGGCTACTCAGCAGGCTAATTAGCAAGTTACAGTGATGGCCCAGCAAACTTGTTCCTAAGCTTGTGGGGAAAAGCAAGTGTGTGTCATTGGCTCAGTTCACCTTCCATCTGTGGGTCCCCTTGCTTCAATGACAACTGTGGTCCTTGCGATATCATCAGCATGGAAGGCTGAAGCAGCAGAGAGAGATACAGAACATATGAACATTGCACACCCCAAATTCAGGTAGTGGGGCCTTTCCACTCTGCTTGCACCCCACCCTAGGATGGTCACCCTTGCTTCTTGCTATATTAAATTGATTTAATAAACCATGTGATTTGAGCATTTCCCAATTAGGACCAGACCTGTCCCAGGGTGTGGGTTTCTTATACTTTGACAGTGGTTTTATTGATATCAACTTATCTTTTGTATGGTCAGGGATGTCTTCAAGGCTTACAGAAACAACCATGAGAACATATTCCTAGTACTTATCCCTGTGCTGACCTGAGTCCAAGGATCATTTATTTGATCAACCCTTTGGGAATGGAATCAGCTTGTGGACCACCTAGGGGGAGGAGGCGGGGAGGAGAATGGGGAAGAAACAACATTCGGCGATATCCAGGTTGGTTCATGGGCTCACTGAAAGATGTTCTAAATGACCACGTCAAACTCTTTGTTATCAAAAGCTTGATTTCAGAGAAATGTCTTCACGCTAATAAGACAACTTGCGGCTTTAAAGGGGCCTGATGAGGATTTTGTGGGAGCCAAGTCTTCCCAGGCCCCCCCCCCCCCAATCAGGCATCTAGCTATCTCTGCATTCCCTGAGAAGAAAAACAATGCGGACTGACCTATTTTGTAATGTTTTCAAAGGGTTCAACTAGTTCATATTCATTTATTCTTTTATTGAATCATTAGAGTATAAGAACATGAGGACTGAGTAGATGTCCCTTTAGAGTAGCACTTTTTAGACTTTAAAAATCATAACCCAGCCCTGGCCAGTGTAGCTCAGTTGGTTGAAGTGTCTTCCAGTACACGGAAAGGTCACAAGTTTGATTCCCAGTCAGGGCACATACCCAGGTTGTGGATTTGACTCCTGATCAGGGCACATACCTGGGTTGTGAGTTCGATCCCTGGTTGGGGTGCATGTAGGAGAAGACCAACCAATGTTTCTCTCTCTCCCTCTTTCTCCCCCCCCTCCTTCCTTTCTCTCAAAAAAAATCAATAAAAACATCCTTGGGTGAGGATTTTAAAAAATAAAAAATAAATAAAAAAACATAACCCATAGCAAGAAACACATTTTACATATGACTCAGATCCCATATACTTAGATAAATATACTGTGAAACAAAAGTTTCTCAGGACAATACTAACTGTTCCTACCAGCCATTCACACTGACCTTTTCTATTCCATTCTGTTCTTTTTTTACTGCTGGTTATATCTCATTAATTGATTTCACAACTCACTAAGGCGTTACAACTTGCAATCTGAAAAACTGTTAATGAGTGTGTGAAAGGCAACAGGACTAAAAGCTGGATTTGAGCCCCAGTTCAGCCATTAGTTGTGTGACCTCAGGCAAATTACTTTGTCTCACTGGGCTTTTTTTTTTTTTAATCTGGAAAATGAGCAAATTGGACTTAATGATTCCTAAACTTCCTTCCAGCATTAATATCGTTATTTGTAAGGATTAGGAAAGATCACCAAGAGCAAAGGCATGTCGTTAGAGGCCAAGGCTAAGGTCGTCTATACCCTTGTATTCCCAATTATTGTGTTTGGATGCAGAAGTTGGACAGTGAAGAAGACATAGGAAAAAAGCTGACTCACTTGGAATATGGTGCTGGAGGAGAGCTCTATAACATCCTGAAGCCCCAAAAAGATGAACAAGTGGGTCCTAGAGCAAATTAAGCCTGAAACATCGCTGGAGGCAAAAATGACAACACTGAAGCTGTCCTAGTTTGGGCACATCATGAGAAGTCAGAGTTCTTTGGAAAAGACAATAACGCTGGGAAAATGAAAGGCAGCAGGAAAGGAGGAAGAAAATATGAGATGGATGGACTCTGTAAAGGAAGCCATAGGCATGAGTCTACAGGAGCTGAGCAGGACTGCTGAGGACAGGACCCATTCTCAGGGTCACCGGGAGTCGTAGCTGACTCAATAGCATGTAACACAACACCCCGCCCCCAGCGCTGCACACAGACACACACATACACACACACACACACACAAAGTACACTCATACATAGCACCTGGGACTGGGGTCCTGTTATTATTGACTGAATAACTATGTCATCTAGGAGGCCGGGCTATTAAATGGTCAGCTAATAAAAATAGTTATTGATGTTAGTTGTTATTTAACATTCCCTTGAAGGAAAAATCTTATAGACATTTTACAAAGTGTAAGCCCATTTGACCTATTTTGGTTATTATCATCACTTATTACCTCTTGAAAGTCTTTGTTATGCAGTTAAACAATGATAATGGCTTAATTATCACAAAAACTTTATAAGCAGGCAGGAAAGATGCTATCATTATTTTTTTTAAAAACAGCACTTTTTTTTTGACAGATGAGGAAATTTAGTAGGATTAAGCGTCTTTTCCAGTCATGAGAGCTGCTAATTGGCATAGCTACATCATAAACCCATGCCTTCTACTTCCACACCCAGGGCCTCTGTCCTCTGAAAACACAGATCCAGGACTAGAATATCCCAGAGGTGGCCTGTATTTCTGCATCTGCAAGGGGAAGCTGGACTGGGTATGGCAACTGACTTGGATTTGTTGAAATATGCCAACCCTGCCATGCTATACTTAAAAGCTCATCTGGTTTTGTCCTGTATCTTTTCCTTCCCACTTTAAAATGTGAATCTCTTCTGAGGGAAAGCCAATCCATGTGTTTCTGATTTTTTTACACTTAATTTCTCCAAATAGTGCTCTCTGCCATCCCTGAGCTTCATACATTTTCTAGAAGACAGGAAATACATGCCAAGTGTGGGTAGATTAGGAAGAGATGGTGCTCTCAGGCACCCACTGGGATTCTCCTGCTTAGGAAAATGATGTCTCCCATCTTTATAGTGGAGCTTGTGCCTGGCTTCAACTCCATTTACCAGCTCCAGGCCTGGCCAAGATGACAGTTGTAACACCTAGGCCAGCCATCATGGGACCCCATCCAGAGCAAAGAATAAACTTGATCCTTGAAAGCTTGGCCAGGGCATGACGTGAAATCATGTGTGAGAGAAGCAATGATTCTTTGGTGCTTTATGACTATCCTAATCATATATCTCAACAGGAGGGCTTAGATGTTCCCTTTTTTTAAAAAAAATATATCTTTATTGATTTCAGAGAGAGGAAAGGAGAGGGAGAGAGAGATAGAAACATCAATGATGAGAGAGTCATTGATCAAGCCCGCAACTGGGCATGTGCTCTGACCAGGAATCAAACCCCGATCGCCTGGATCCTAGGTCGATACTCAACCGCTGAGCCACACCCGGCTGGGCTTAGATGTTCCCTTTAAGCAAACCGACTATGATAATCAAAGTAAAAACATAAACTGGAGTAACATGATGGGTAGCCCTTGATGGAGAGAATATATGGAGAAAATACAGCATGGTAGAAAGTGTTGTGTCACCCTGACCAGTGTGGCTCAGTTGATTGGAGGGTTGTCCCATGCACCAAAGGGTGGCAGGTTCGATTGCCAGTCAGGGCACATACCCGGGTAGCGGGTTCCATCCTGGTCAGGGCATGTGCTGGAGGCAGCCGATAGATGTTTCTCTCTCACATCAATGTTTCTCTCTCTCTCTCTCTCTCTCCCTCCCTTCCCCTATCTCTAAAAATCAATGAACATGTCTTCAGGTGAGGATTAAAAAAAATAATTAAACAAGACAATGTGTATGGCAGGACAATTAATAGGCACTTAATAAATGGCAACCAGTAGTATTGTATTACCTGAAAATAATATGCCATATGTTGAATTCCCTCTTTATTCCTATTTAAATCATGCCGTAGGCAGTCTCCTGACACCCTGCTGAGTCCAATATGGAAGTTTTGGTAACGATCAATCAAAAATAATTTAATGAGAATGTGACTGTGTAAAGCCAGTGCCAGATGCTATGAGGGTGGACTGGAGAAAAGAAAAAAGTAGCAAGTTTACAAGGTTGTTGAGGAGCAATAACACAAGTAGCAGATGCTTGAGAAAAATCACAAGGCAACTTAGCAGCTGATTAGCAGAATCCAAGTCGAGTCTTGGGTTACTGGGGATGCAGAAGCAAGCTTGGGGGATACAGAGGCATGCTGGAGGATGGACTTAATCCTGTAAGGCTTCTCTATGATTCTGAACTTGGACTTGAATGTTAAGTTTCCTTAATACACATGGACCTTAAGCCTGAGAAGTTCAATTTCTTTTGTGTGTTAAAATGTGTGGAGCCCAGCAGGGCGTGGCTCAGCGGTTGAGCGTCGACCTAGGATCCAGGCGATCGGGGTTCAATTCCCGGTCAGGGCACATGCCTGGGTTGCAGGCTTGATCAATGACTCTCTCATCATTGATGTTTCTGTCTCTCTCTCTCCTTTCCTCTCTCTGAAATCAATAAAGATATTTAAAAAAAAAATGTGTGGAGAGGGTGGCATGGGGAAAAACTGCTTATTGGGTATGGGGTTTACTTTTAGCATGATAAAAATGTTTTTGAATCAGAAAGAGGTGGTGGTTACATGACAATGTGAATGCACTGATTGTTCAATTTAAAATGATTAACTTTAGGCCCTGGACAGGTAGCTAGGTTGGTTAGTGTCGTCCTGATACACCAAGGTTGCTGGTTCCATTCCCAGTCAGGGCACAAGAATCAATCAGTGAATGCATAAATAAGTGGAACAGCAAATCAATGTTTCTCTCCCTCCCTCTCTCCCTACCTCCCTTCCCCTCTAAAATCAATCAATAAAAATAAAATAATAGAATAAAATAAATAAATTTTAAAATGGTTAACTTTATGTTACATGAATTTCAACTCAATTTAAAAACTCCTGGAAATAAAAATTAATATTTTAAAGAAGTACCCTTTCCAGTTATTAGAAAATATTTTAGGCTACAGAAATTAAAACAATGTGTTATTGGCACAGGAATAGACAATAGACCAAGGGAACAGAATGGAGTCCAAAAGTAGAGTCAAGTTTATTTGGGAAATTAGGTAAATAAGACAGTTAAATTCAGTGGGGAATAGATGAATTGTTCAATAAATGTTATTGGAACAAATGGCTAACTATTTGGGGAAAAAATAAAGCTGGACCCATAACTCACAATTTATACCGAAATGAATTCCAGATGGATTAAAGAATTAAATGCAGAAGAATGGAACCATAGGAGTTCTAGAAAGAAAATATGATAGCACTTTTTATAATTCTGGGGTAATGGGGGATATTTATAGGCTTGACATGAAGCCCGGGAACCCAAAAGGAAAACATTGATAGGTTTGACCATACATACAAAACACCCAAATGAAAGCAACTTTTGTATGTTCTTCATGGCAAAAAGTACCTTAAACAGGGTTGAAAGACAAATAACAAATTAGGAAAATATTTGCAACTCATGATAAATAACTAATTTCTTCAATATACAAAGAACTTTTACCAGTTAATAAGAGAAAAAGTCACTTCTATTGAAAATAAGAATGGATAATTTATAAAAGAAAAACTTTGGTCAATAGATGTATGAGAATATGTTTAACCTCATTAGTAATCAAAGAAATATAAATAAAACCAACAAGGAGATTGTATTTATTGCTTACCAAATTAATAAAGAAAAGATTGTGATACTCAGACAATAGATCCTCTTGCACTTCTGGTAAAGGTATAAAATAGTAAAACTTTTCTGGAAGATATTTTGTCTCATGTGTCAACATATTTTAAGTAAACTTACTCTTCAACCCAGAAATCCCACTAGTATGACTTTATCACTAAGAGTTAATAAGAGCCCGGCCGGTGTGGCTCAGTGGTTGAGCTTCAACCCAGGAACCAAGAGGTCACAGTTTGATTCCCAGTCAGGACACATGCCCGGGTTGTGGGCTTAATCCCTGGTAGGGTGCATGCAGGAGGCAGCAGATCAATGTTTCTCTCTCATGAATGTTCCTATCTCTATCCCTCTCCCTTCCTCTCTCTCTAAAAAAATCAATAAAAAACATCTTTTAAAAAAAAGAGTTAATAAGAGAAGTGAACAAAAACTAATAGGTGAAAATTGGGGGGGGGGGGACCTGAGTGTTAATCATACTGCTGGAATACTATGTAATCATTAAAAAAACTGTATATGTTGATAGATGTACCACGATATATTGTTGGTTGAAAAAAGTAAGTTGCATAATCACATTGCACTACACTATGACCTAATTTTTATAAAAAAATTTAAAGCTATAAGTTGCTTATTTTTTGTTTGTATTAAAAGTAAAAAAGTCTGAAAGGATTCATACCAAACTATTGACAGTAGATACTTCTAGAAGGGAGCAGGGAAGATGAAGGGAAGAGACTTACATTTTATTTGTACATTTCTGCAGTGTTTTAAAGCAAGCATGTATTACTTTTATAATCAAATCAAATAAATTTGAGGATTAATGATGTTAAAAACATTTGCATAGAAAATATTTCAAAGGATATAGATAAAGAGACCTAGATCTCCCTAAAATATTGTCTGGTGAAAATGGGGTACACATAACAATCTATCTCCCATCTCTTTTATAACATCATCCTTGAACTTGTTACACATGCACATTCTGGGGCCACACCCCAGATCTATTCAACCAGAGACTCTGGAAATTGAGTCAATCTGTTTTACAACAAACCCTCTAGGAAATTCTGATGTAGTCTGAAGTGTGAGAAACACTAGCATAGATGAAACTATTCACCTGATGGCTGAAAATGGCCATGTTGCTTATGACACAAGTATTATTGTGGCAGATTAGAATAAGATGATTGACACAGAACATAGTTTCTAAAATTTGTATGGCAATAACCACACATATAAAATTGGTGCCTTATTCCAAAGGTCCACAGCATTTGTATGTTGAAGAGCTACTTTTTATTGTCCTAGAATCTTTGAGTGTATCAGATACATACATATGTACATACATACACACACACACACACACACACACACACACACACACACACACTCTCCTTCATACCACAAAAATTGATGCAAACCCAGGACAATTGTTTCTAAATTTATGGGTAAATATCTAATTACTAGTCAAGAAGTCTGATCTACATGATGCCAAAACATCTAGATAAAAAATGAAAATTTTTACAAATAAAGTATTTATTTTGTGCTATATAAGCTTTAAAATTTTAGTTTTGAAAACTTATATTTTATCTCTTTAAAAAAAACAGTATTAGTGTAGTCCCACCTGCCTCACATTTTACTGATCAATTCCAAAAGACTGAAGTACCATCCTGGCTAGTAGGAAATTATCTCAATGATGAACAATTATGATAGTGGTTACATGAGTAGATAATTGTGAGAAGACTATGATGTCTTACTACAGACTGAGAATTAAAAATAAAGTGACTGTGATCTTATAAACATCCTTTTCTCTAGGAGGCAACAAATTCTAGAGTCAGCTCTGGTACCCCGAGCTCTATGATCTTCTCTGAGCCTCAGGTTTCTCATGTGTACATTTGAAGACTGGGTCAAATGATCCTCAAGGGCCCTTACAGATCTAAAATTATGTAATTCTGTGGTTCTAGTAACTTGAATTTTTCTACATTCTAATTTTGTGTGAAAGAAAAATGATAAACAAAGCTTTCAGGAAGCAACTTTAATTATATATTGTTAACTGAGTCCAGCCTCATGTCATCTATAGTTCCAGTGCTGTACAATGATGGTAAGAGTTCAGAATCTATTCTGAGGGCACTGTAAGAGGCTGAATCAAAAAGTTTATGTTATGGTTATCATAATTCTACTATTGGGTATTTTATTCTGTTCTAATTACGTAAGTACTTGCTAATGCATATATGGTATATAACAACTTCCATTTAACCAACATATGGAATACATTGGAATACTTCATTTCTTGTTCATTCTGATTAAGTGGGAGTTCAATGAATCTCTCTCTCTTCTGAGGAATTCAACAAGTTTTTATTTCTGGCAGTTCATTAACATTACTCAATCTTTGAATGATGAGGTTAGAGATTATGGTCTCTGGGAGATAGGTGGGGATGTGGAATCAGAAAAATTTAGATTTGGAAGGAAATGTAAATGTTGACTAATGAGACCCTTTATTTTACAGATGAGAAAAGTAAAACCCAGAGAAGACAAAGACCAGAAGCTTGGAGATTGTCTGGACAAGAGCTGAAATAAAACACTAGGCCACTTGATCCTCAGCTTATTTTCCAATGGGAACCTCCCAAAAGATTTTCCTCTTGGTGCCAAATATTTTAAGATGAGCCACATATGAAAAGCTAGCTTGTTTAGGGTTTACCTATGTGATAGGTGGTTCCTGTCTCTTCCCAACCCCAGCCTAGGGCCTAAATTCAACTCAACTATAGATCCTAAGGAAAATTGTCTAGAGGAGAGAGTTCTTAAATGAATAGAGATGCCAGACCCTTCCTTAACTTTGAAAATGAAGTGGGAGCAACAGCTCTCAGTGAAGCCCCTTTTAATCATTAATATTTACATCTTAACAATGTTCAAGGAGCTTGATTACAAACAAGCTCATATTAGAAAGTTAAACAGTCCTAAATATAATCAGTAGAGCAAGGAAGAAAGGAATGAAGGGTGTGATGTGCTTCGGGTGGGGTTGGGGGTGGGGGTGGGATGAGGTGGGGGAGGCTGAGAACTCTAGACTGGCGCATTCTATTAAGGAATGATATTATGAGTAGAAGGAGCAGGTTAAGGAGGCAAAGCCATAAAGAGCACTATTGCCGAGAACTGTTACCAATTAACATTCTGGAAACCACAGCCATACTTCTCTTCTTTGGGGATCCTATAAAATGAGACCATAAAGATTCATTGAGCCAACGAGGCTGTGGCTGCATATCGGCGCGGATGGTAAGAAATAAGGATCGAGAGGCTCACAAAGGGGTCCAGATGTCTGCTTCACTGGAGTGGAAAAATCATCATAGCGATTTCCACAATATACCTGGCAGGACAAGTTGCCACAGAAGCCAACTAAACTAGATGAAAGTAGGCATAAGGTGCTCAGAGAGAGGGAGAGAGAGAGTTTTAATTCAAGAGGTGTTGCTGGGTTGTGAAAGAAACAGCCAGCACTAAATCATGGGCTCACCTCTCAGCCTGATGGAAACGTCAGTCCTGGGTTCTTTTGTCCTCTGAGAAGGAAGGCCTTGTTTTTGGAGAGAGAAGCTATTGAACATCTCTGGTCCCTTTTGCTGGATCTGTAAGTTCCTTGTGTAGTTCTAGGAAGACAAGAACATTTTGGGCCTGCCTCCTTGTAGCTTAAATAATGATTAGGTCAAATCTTTTAACTCCAACATATTACTGATATTTGGGCAAGCAGTTGGGTCTAAACGCTAAGCAAAGATTAGAAACAAAGAATAGGGGCAAGTTAAAAGTAGGGTCTTCTCCCAGGGAGGATGTGGCTGCTGGCAGTCTGGAACTTTTTATGTGAGGGCCAGATAGCAAATATTTTAGACTTGTAGACCGTGGGGTCCTTGTCACAGATACTCTTCTGCCATTGTACAGCAAAAGCAACCACAGAAAATACATAAATAAATGAGTGTGCTCATGTTCCAATAAAAGTTTACTTATGGACAATGAAACTTGAATTTTATGTAATTTTCACGTGTAATGGAATATCATTCTTTTGTAAAAATCAGTTTCAGCCATTTAAAAATTTAAACCATTCTTAGCTCATGACCCATATAAAAACAGTCAGTAGACCGGCCCTGGCTGGTATGACTCAGTTGTTTGAGCGTTTTCCTGTGCACCAAAAGGTCACTGGTTCTATTACTGGTGAGGGCACATGCCCAGGTTTTGGGTTTGGTCCCCTGTCGGGAGTGTGTACAGGAGGCAACCAATCAATGTTTCTTGGGAAGCAACAGATTGATGTTTCTCACATTGATGTTTCTTTCTCTCTCTTTCCCTCCATTCTCCCTTCCTTTCTCTAAAAATCAATAAAAACATATTTAAAAATAAAAAACAGTCAGTAAGCCAGATCTGGCCTCTAAACTGTAGTTTGCAGACTCATGGATGGTCTAGAATAATGCTGCCCAATAGAAACATAATGAGAGCCACATATATGACTTAACATTTTCTAGTAACCTCTTGTAAAAGCTAAAAAGAAATAGGTGAAATTGATTTTAATAATATATTTTATTTAACCTAATATATCCAAAATATTATAATTTCAATATATAATCAATATAAAAATTACTAATGAGCTATTTTACACTTTTCATACTAAGTCTTCAAAATCCAAACTGTATTTTACACTTATAGCACATCTCAATGCATTCTAGCCATATTCCAGGAGCTCAATAGCTACATATGGCTGGAGGAAACCATGTTGGACAGTGTAGGTCTAGAACACTATTTTCAAACTTTAGCTTGCATCAGAACCACTGGAGGACTGTTAACATAAAGATTATTGGGCCCCACTCCTGGAGTTTCTCAGTAGGTTTGGGCAAGGCCCCCAAACTCGCATTTCTAACAACTTCCTAGGTGGTTTTGATGTTGTTGGTCTGGGGACCATGCTCTAAGAACCACTTATCTATAAGGTGGGGTAGAAAGAAAAGTAGAGAAGCAATTAGGAGCCAGAAATATGTAAAAGCAAGAAGTAAAAAAATGAATACTGGACGAGATACCATCATACACCTAATAGAATGGCCGAAATTAAAAATACTGATGACACCAAATGCCAGCGAGGATGTGAAACAATGGGAACTTTCATCCATTGCTGGTGGGAATGCAAAATGATATAGGCAGTTTAGAATAGAGGTTGGCAGTTTCTTATAAAACCAAACATACTTTTATCATACAATCCAGCAATCACACTTCTTGGCATTTACCCAAATGAGTTGAAGACATGTTTATACAAAAAGCTGCACATGGATATTTATAGCAGCTTTATTCATAATTGTCAAAAGTTAGAAGCAACCAAGATGTCCTTTGGTAAGTGAATGGATAAATAAACTGTGGTACATCCAGACATGAAATATTATTCAGTTCTAAAAAGAAATAAGTTATCAAACCATGAAAAGACATGGAGGGACCTTAAATGCATATTACTGAGTGAAAGAAACCAATATGAAAAGGCTACAACTACATGACATGCTGAAAAAAGCAAAATATAGAGACAGTAAAAAGACCAGTGGTTACCAGGGGTTAGGCGGGAAGGAGGGAGGGATGAATACGTGGAACACAAAGGATTTTCAGGGCATTCTGTGTGATACTGTAGTGGTAGATAAATGTCATTATACATTTGTCAAAACCCATAGAATGTACACCACCAAGAGTGAACCCTCATATAAACTATGGACTTTGGGTGATAATGATGTGTGAATGCAGGTTCACTGACTGTAACAAATGTACCACCCTGATGCAGGATGCTGATATTGGGGTAGGCTGTACATGTATGGGAGCAGGGAGTAAGAGGAACTCTGCATTTTCCACTTAATTTTGCTGTGAACATAAAACTGCTTTAAAAAATAGAGAGAAAGGGAGAGAACCAGATTATTAAGTCAGAAAAACAGTAGGGTTCCAGAGGTAAAGACCTTGAAACAGAGGTAGGGCCTTACAACAGGGGAAACCTCCCTTACACCGCCCTCCAAAGCAGAAGTCAAAGGAAGTAGTTTCTCCAGATTTCAATTTTGTAGGTGTGCCGGCGAAGGACAGGGCTGGAGAACCCTACCTCATTAGGGGCAGGCTCAGAATGTGAGCAGTTTTTCAAAACATTTTCAATGGAACATCTCCTAGCTCTGACAAATTCCAAAAAAGATGCCCATGCCTCTTCTTATTTAACCATGATCTACAAAACAACCCAACTTCCAGATTGAACCTATAAGTATGTCCTCTCACAGTACCTTAGACTGCTGAAATAGAAAGTGAGACACATAGGCAGCTTCAGGGGTGTCTTTAGGAGTCAGCAACATGTCGGAAGACGCCAAGACCAAAATCAAGAACTACCAGACTGCCCCTTTTGACAGCCACTTCCCCAACCAGAACCAGACCAGGAACTGTTGGCAGAACTACCTGGACTTCCATCATTGTGAGAAGGCAATGACTGCTAAAGGGGGTGATGTCTACATGTACAAATGGTAACAGAGCGTGTACCACTATCTTTGTCCCATATCCTGGTGTCAGGCTGGGATGACTGCCTGGCACAAGGCACATTTCCTGGGAAGGTCTGAACTAGTTGCACCCCACCTGTCTCCTGTCCTCCATACTTCTCCAGGGAGGTGAAGGGGGACCTGGGTACATCCCACCCTAGGATCCTGAATCATGGCTTAACTAATAATAAAAAATTGTTGGAAAAGTGTAAAAAGAAAACAAAAGGGAAAAAAAGGAAGTGAGACAAAATAATATAGAATTTGGGGCTGCACAAAGATTGCAACAATTAGGTGTGCATTTTCAGGAAGATTCTATAAATCCAGAATATATTTCCCACCTTAAGGGTATATAATCATCCAATTTGGAAACCACATCTTTCATGAATGTCCTTTGATTACCCTTTGGAAGAAAGCTTGCTTGCAGCGAGCGGTACCTTACAACCTGTGAAGCTTTATAGGACCTTTAAAAAAGGGTCCCCTCATAAGTCCTTGAACTTTGTGACCGAAATTAAAACTCTGGATTATAATTTAATTGGCAAAATATTCTTAGTAATTTATTAAAATTACTAAGCACTTTAATGTGTATACAGGTATATCTTTATTAACTTTTCATAATTTTTTATAAAGAAGCTGTTTTCTGGTCCATTGGTGTCAGAAAACCCTTCATTATATAGTTTAGGGATCTCTCAAATTGTTTATTGGGTACAGAGTTTCTGGTTGGATAATTTTAAAATTTATGGAAATGGATAGTGGTGATAGCTGCACAACATTGTGAATGTACTAAATGCCAATGAATTGTATACTTGAAAATGGTTAAAATGGTAAACCTTATGTATATCTTATTACAATTAAAAATATACATAAAAAGATTCATAGTTTTTCAAACTTTTGTGGGAGAGAGACTGGCAGAGAGAACAGTAAGCTCTCAAAGAAAGCAAGGAGGGAAAATGAGCTCCATATTAGCAACTTTAAGGGTGAGGTAGGAAAAGCCACTTCACCTGGTCCACTCTCTAAAATCAAAACTGAGTAGAGATCCAAAATAACTATCAAGACAATACGGGCCAATAAAACTTGCCCCCTATTCTATTTCTAATTTGTGCCTGAGTTAAAAGAACATCTTCCACTTAATCTTGAGTGCCTCTCTTTTTCTGGGCGTTTTTTTTAAACGGATTTTTTATTGATAGATTTTTAAAAAAATTTTTTAAAGAGAGAAAAATGGAGGGAGGGAGGGGGAGAGAGACATTGATTTGTTGTTCCACTTATTTATGCATTAATTGGTTGATTCTTGTTTGTGCCCTGTGCCCTGACCGGGGATTGGACCCGCAACCCTGGCGTATGGAGACAATGTTCTAACCCGACCAGGGTTCAAGTTTTCGTTTTAAATATAACACCTTAAAAGGTGCTTATTGTGTTTACTTCTATCATCTTCGATGTTTCAACGCACGCAAATTTTTTCAGTTTTTGTCTCGGAATAAAAACTTGCATTGTTCTAAGATACCACATCCCCAAATGGGACTGCCAACGTAAACAGCTTGTTCGGTGCATATCGAAATGAACTTTGTTCAAAAGTTACATTAACACCAAAATGTCTTCACCTCCCACTGCAGCCTGGGACCTAGGACAGGAGGCAGCTCTCCCTCGGAAGGGGGTATCCCAGCTCCACCCAATCCCATAAGGGTTTCCTCACCCTCTGTAAACGGGCATAGGTCTGTTATTCTCCGGGCGGCTCCAAAGGATTCTGGGAGTGGGGGGGCTCGAAGGGCAAAAATTAAATGTTGGCACAAGGTGGGCAGCGGATAGGTTTAGGATTATCAGCCAGTTGCTGAGCGATTTCTCAAATCTTCCGACCACTTCCCTCACTTGTCTCCCGGGGTAAGCCCGCGCTCTTTCCCCTCCATGCACGCCCCGCCCCTCCACTCCCCTATTAGCCAATCATCGGGCTGGTGCTTGCCAGTCCCGGCCAATCCCGAACCCTTTTACTCTGAGCGGGAAAAGCTCAGAAGCTGCGAGAGAACGAGGGCGGCTAACCGCCCCCTCTCGGCCTTGTCTCTGGGGGGTGGAGGGTAACGGGCCCCGGAGGCGGTTGCCCATTGGCTGGGCAGAGGGCCAATGGGGGGGTGTAAAACAGGGGGCGGGTCTCACAGGAGGGGGCGGGTCGGGGCGGTTCTGTGCCGGGTCGCGAGCTGGGTTTGGCAATATAACGGCCTCTCCCCCAGACCCTCCTTCCCGGCTCCGACCCCCCGAACCACAGACCCGCTCCAGGCAGCGCCCGGGGCGGCGGCGGCGACAGAGGCGGGGTGCGGGCCCAGGGAGCCGGGCCTCGACGCGCCCCCTCACCCCGGTGCCCCAGGAGCTGTACCGAGTCCCAGAGGGGCTGGGGGGCCCATGGAGGTGAGAGGCGGACATTCCTGGCAGCTCCCTCACCCCCCAGGCCTGAGGGAGGGACCTGAGGTAACCGGTAGGGACGGTCGGGGTCTGGGTGGCGGCTGGACTTGGAGGATGGCGACGGTGAGAAGGGGCTGAGGAGCCAGTGCGTCCGTAGACGCGGTTCTCTGAGGAGGTCCCTGCCGGGTGGGAGAGGGCAGGTCGCTGGCGAGGAGCCTCGACGGCGCGCTCGG
Source organism: Miniopterus schreibersii (assembly GCF_964146895.1). Classification (NCBI taxonomy): domain Eukaryota; kingdom Metazoa; phylum Chordata; class Mammalia; order Chiroptera; family Miniopteridae; genus Miniopterus; species Miniopterus schreibersii. Next base: position 24,369,279 of record NC_138116.1, read on the forward strand.
GCCTCGCCTCAGGGACGGGACGGGGGTGCGGCGACAGGTCGAGCCTGGGCTGGGGATTCGCGGCGCAGCTGACAGGACTGACTGGCTGGGGGGTCGCGAAGCCCGGGCTGCCGCTGCCGCCTCCACGTCGGGCCAAGGCGGCGCTGAGGCGGTGTCTGGCGGTGTAGGCCAGTCGGGGCAGGCGACTGCGGCGCCTTAGGGTAGGCCCACAGACGGCCAGAGGACTAGGAGGAAATCCCAGGGACTCTAGCCTGGGCCCCAAATTAGTGTCCTCAGCGGGGATTCGGAATTAAGTTAGGGGAACGGTCGAGGCGAACAATAGGAGCCATTTCAGCCGTGGCTTCGCACGGCATGATGTCTCTCCCTGGTTTCCTATTCCTGCTCGTGCAGCCCAAGGTGGCGTTCCGCGGAGGTGCGAATCGCTGCTGGAACCTCAGCGCCGACGCCAGCGGCAGACTAACGGATGTGTTCAGCACCGTGATGGCCGGCTCCTCTTCCTTCTATGATTGCTACAAAGCGCAGGTGCATTAATCAATTCTGCCCTCTGTTAGAGGATTTATTCTAATAAGATTCATTTCCCTGAGCCGATTCACGTAGGTGTTTCAATTGCTCCAAGTTTAAGACCAGAAAACTGTAACATTTTAAATACAGAGTTTGCAGAATACATACTTTGAAAACAAGTTAAGGAATAAGATTTTTAACTGATTGTTGTTTTCATCTTGTCTTCAATGATGTCAGAAATGTAAGAAAATCCATTATTTACTTAGTAAGACCTTAACATATTTTTTCCTTCAAGCTTTATTGTAAATCCGTACAAACATACTTTTGATAATTTAAAGGTGAAATTTTTGTCACTCCTTTATTCTCTGGCTTTAACAATGTCCTACATTATATACTACCTTTTACCTCACCTGATTTTGTTAGTCATATTAAATTGGTCTAAGGATAATGTAAGTCATTTTTATTTGAAATTATTTAACCAGGACACCAATGTTGACATTGTTATACTTTGAATTAGAACAATATCCTGAAATAAATTATTTAATCCACACTATAGCCTTATATTGTGCCCACCACATAGATTGAGAAGCTGAGGCTCAGAAAGCTTGATTTGTACCCTCAATGACAAAGCCCAAGTGGAACCCAGGTCTTTTCACTGCTAAGACCAGCATTCCACCAATCTCTATAATGTTTGCATCACTACTAAAATGTACTTGAATTTATTTTTAGTTGTTTTAAGTATATCAAGGATATAAGTGGTAAATCTTGCAGTTACCTAGACCTAATTAATATGCCAACCCCAAGTATTTGCATTTTTAATTTCTGTAAATGTTTTAACTGGAAAGGATCCAGATATTTAAATTATAATTATGTTTGAATTCACCACATTACTTTAGTTGCTTGTTTTATCCTGGAATATAAAATTTAAATCAATCTTAAAATGATTTAATTTTTCTAATACTCAAAACTTATTTTAAAATGTGAAATATACTTGAAAGAATGTTCCCAAAATATATTTAGTTTCCAGTACTCTGTATCTCATTTGATATTGCATAATCTGAAAATGCTCCTTTTGTTTAAGCAGCTATTTAAAAAAGATGAACAGCCCTAGCAACATGGCTCATTGGTTAGTGTCGGCCTAAGCGCCAGACGGTCTTGGGTTCGATTCCCAGTCAAGGGCACATACCTGGGTTGCAGGCTTGATTCCCCGCTCCAGTAGGGGTGGGGGGGGGCAACTAATGGATGTGTGTGTCTCATATCGATCTCTCTCTTTTTCTCTCTCTTCCCTCCCCCCTCCCTTCCATTCTCTAAAAATCAATGGAAAAAATATCCTCACTCCTCAGGTGAGGATTAAAAAAAAGATGAACAATTATTTATGTCACTTTGGATACTTCACAGCTAAAAGAGAGTTGAGGTGGGCCTATGATAAAAACTTCAGAACTAAAGGAATAAAATTATGAAAGGTTCTAAAGACAAAAGTATTTATAAAAGTTACTAACATCTAGAAAGATAGTTTTTAGTGGCACTCTTAGCAAAATGGCTGTAAAATATTTGAGATTCTTGAAGATAGCTGATTGGAAGGTATTTTCATATTTTATTACTAAAGTATAAACTCAATATTGTATGTTTATGTCTATAAGAACAAAAATTTAGGAATATAGGATAGTTTAATCTAATCTAAATATGTCTTCTCTTTTTATGTAAATTTAAAAAAATATGTTATTAATTTTAGAAAGAGAGAGGAAGGGAGAGGGAGAGAGAAACATTGATGAGAGAGGACAATCAGCTGCCTCCTGCACGCCCCCTACTGGGGATCAGGCCCGAAACCCAGGCATGTGCCCTGTGACTGGGTATCAAACTGGTGACCTCTTGATGCATGGGACATGCTCAACCAACTGAGCCACACCAGCCAGGCCAATGTAAATTTTGATTAAGAAAATAAAAGCAATTAGAAATTTTTTTTAGTCACAATCATATTATTCTGTATTTATAAGTACAGTGTGGGGCAAAAGTAGGATTAATAAATAATAACACAAGAATAAACTCTGTGTTTCACATAGTCACAACTATAAACCTACATCTACCCCAGCTTTTATAAGAAAATAATCATTTCTACTGTGTTATACCTGGATATTTGTAGTCATTACATCTCAGGTTTTAGTAGTTCCATATTTGGAGAGTTAAAAATTGTGAACCTATACTTTCAGACTTCTTTAAAAAAGCATTTCCTAGAATAAAATGCATCTAAATGTTTGATCTTTTATTTATTATTAAATTCATTCTATTTCAGGTATTTTAAATTATTTTTACTTCTCAGTCCTTTTTGGAAGGAGACAGGATTTTAAATCATTAAAACCTTAAAATTCAAACTTTCACCTATTTACTCAAACTTCATTATAGAAGTGTTCACAAGAAAAATTAACTGGTATTTTTCTCCTAATTGTAGTAATATCTTGGAATTTTCTGAAGAGATCATAACATATATCATCTCATTTTTACAATATCTCTCAAAAATAAAAAGGAGACTGAAAATTAAAGATACTGTTTTTAAATGCCTTAGAGTAGGAGTAAGAAGGCCTTGAGTTTGGGTTTTAGTTTTGTCACCTTGGGCTCAGTAACTTGTAGCCTCAGTTTTCTCATTTTTCTATTTTAATAGAATACCTATATCACAGGGTTGACTGACTGCAATAATGTATATGGAATTTGTTTGAAATTCTATCTAAATGTACATTAACTTTTTTTTAACAGATTGGGAGCATTAAGACTGAGTTTTGTAAATGATTTCTGAAAAAGAACATTGCTAGTGTCCACATTATGCTCATCTGTTCAAAAAATTAAAACTTCAATAATTATAGGCGTTTTATACTAGGTATAAGCAACAAGTACTCCCGGGGTTCGATTAGATCTGCCAAGTGCCTGTTTTTGTATATGTATATATTTTTAATCCTCACCTGAGGATATTTTTTCTATGGCTTTTCAGAGAGTGGAAGGGAGAGAGAGAGAAGAGAAACATTGATGTGAGAGAGACACATTGATTGATTGCCTCCCACACACACCTCGACTGGGGCTAGGGATTGAGACTGCAACCGAGGTACATGCCCTTGGCCAGAATTCAACCTGGGACACTTCAGTCTGCAGGCCGATGCTCTTAACCACAGAGCCAAACTGACTAGGGCATAATTTTTTATTATTATTAGAATACAGTTACATCCATTTGTTTCCATGTTGGATATCTATGATTTTTTTATTTTTTTATTTTTTGTTAACCCTCACCTGAGGATATTTGTTTTTTCCAGCTGATTTTTAGAGAGAGTGGAAGTGACGGGAGGAGGAGGGGAGACAGATAGATCACCCCAGGATCGAACCTGCAAACTCAGATACTTGCTCTTGACTGGGAATCAAACCCGCACACCCTAGGCTGATGCTCTAACCACTGAACCACACTGGCCAGGGCTATCTATGGTTGCTTTCAACAGAGACCTTGACAGTCAACAAACCCTAGTATTTATTATCTGGCTCTTTACAGAAGAAAATTGCCAATCCCTAGTGTAAATTAAGCTTAAATGGCTAAGTCTAGATTTGATTTTGTCTCCCAACTCTTACACCTGTGTTATTTCCTCCTACTTCTTATTATACCACTATTCTGTAATAAATGTAGTTTTGATGTGTCTGATACACAAGCATTTCTTTAAAATTTCAGAGTGAAGACAATGTTGACCTAAGGCAGACCTATACTCCACTTTCTTCATCAACAGAATATGCAAGTTCTGTAGATTCTTCACTTTTCTATGCACCATGGTCTACTTATGGAGATGATATTAAGCAGCCTTCTAATTCTCAAATTAATGTAAAGAACAGGTAAATTAATAAGTTATATTTCTCAGGCTAAACAAAGTGTTTTTAAGTTTGATTACATGGGAACCCAGTTGTATTAGCTCTGTTCCCTGTATTGGCATATTAATTTTTGTTATGGCATAATTTTACGTTTATCAAACTTTTAGGAAACCCTAAACTGGGCAGTTACGTGTATATAATTTTTAGCTTATTGCTGGTTTTTATTCATTAGAGGAAACCTTTAGTGAATAAATGTTAAGTTCCTCTTTTGAAAGATATATAAATGAGTTAAAATTTTTAGATGTTTTTTCATCCAATTCTAAATTTTCAGTGATTTTTTTTCCTTCACAAGTACTCAATAAACAGGATTTTTATTAAATATACTTTTTTTTATCTTCACAGGAGGATATGTTTATTGATTTGAGAGAGAGAGGAAAGGAGATAGAGAAACATTGATGTGAGAGAGAATCATCAATTGGTTGCCTACCAATGAACCCTGACTGGGGATCGAACCCGAAACCTTTTGGTTTATGGGACAATGCTCCAACCACTGAGGTACCTGACCAGGGCTTAATTTTCTATGCAATTCCACAAATAAGGGCCTACTCGATGCCAGATTCTCTCCTAGTGGGGATATTAGCATTAACATGGCAAATATTATCCCTGCCTTTATAGTTTACAATACTGATGATGATGATGACTTGCCAGGCACTGCAAGTAAAGTAAGGTTGAAAAGAGTAAGTATAGGATATTATGGGAGCCTATTGCAAAGAGAAGCCTAGGGGAGTGACATCTTCCTTTATTTTAATTACATATAAGGGAGCAGTTGATAGAAGCTGATACATTTTAAGCAGAAAATAATTATTTTTTAAATCTTATTAAAAAAATTTTTAAATTTTAAAATTTTTGGTAAATTCTCTATAAAATAGTGATTTTATTAGAAAGATAATGTGATATATAATTCTATAAAAAATGTTAACTTACTATGTATTCATTACAAAAATAAAAACTTAACAAAAATATATAAAGCAGAAACGCACCTTAACCCTGCCTTCCCACCTCCCAATAACAATTAATAGTTTAGTATATATCCCACTGAATATTTTTTAGATATATACTAATACCTTATTATATAAAAAACTTTATATTAAATATTTGTGAAGTAGCATAATGTAGTGGAGAAAGACCATTTGTTTAGCAAAAAAAGTTTGGTAAATCATATATCCTTGCAAAATACAAGTCTCTTAATATTTCAAATGAGTGTTATGCATATACAAGATATTTTTATTTCTAAAATGCCCTAACACTATTAAATGTTAGAAACAAAATATGAGAAAACAAGAAGTTACAATTTAAAACAACGTATTCTAGGAACAAATTACCCAAAATCCATAGGAGGTAAAAGGGCACCAATTTTCCATCTACTTATGGTTTCTACATTTTGTATTATTTAGACAGTGTTAGTCACCTGGTAGAATATCAGGTACATGGAACTCAAATCACCTCTTTGGCAAGGATTTAAGGATAGCCCCCAAGTCTGCTACATTTAAGGGACAACTGCAATATTGCTGTGGTATCTAGGATGACCATATCACATTTTATTTTCTAATCTAACATTTAGTATAAAGAGACACAAAAATTGAGCAACAGGTTCATATGGTTTTCAAATCACAAATGAAAAATCTGAGCAAGTGTTGATGGAAGGATGTATAATAGGATTGGATATGCTTTCAGGATCAGCTATGGTACCAAGCATCATAGGTCAGAGATTTATATTTTGGTCACCTAAAATGAATAGCATATGTTTTGGAGAAATAATAGGTAAGCATACATTGTGAACTAGGATTTGAGGTGCAGGAAAAATATTTACATAACATAGATGGTAAGGTAAGTAGAAATTATTCTTGAGTTCTTGTTCCTTCTTTATTTGAAATTATGGTATAGATTTAATCCAAATATTTTATAGAAAATAATGGTAGAATAAATCTGGAAATAGAAATCAATATATTGCAGTTCAATGTAAAATAATTTTCATGTGATAATCATTTATTTTTAGGATTCAAACAGAAAGAAATGACTATGGCAGTGAAACAGACTTATATGGACTTGTATCTAACATTTTGGAAGAACAAGATAAGTCACAGCCATATTTTGCTGAAGGGTTAGTATATCATATAAGCTATATAGTATATACAGTAAGCTTTTAAATTCACACATAGGGTGGCACAAAAGTAGGTTTATAGTTATGAGTACACAAAACACAGTTTATTCTTCTGTTAGTATTAATTATTGTATTATTTTCCATGTAAACAACTGTAAACCGACTTTTGCCCCACCATGTATACTAGATTATCCTGTTTATTAACTTTTATTTCTACTTAATAGAGGGTCATCTCATAGTAGACATCTTAATTCAAATACTTGTTTTTAGGAGCCTTGATTTTGCTGAGGTCCTTGCATACAATTGGAAGTTTCCGTCTAAGATTTAATTTGCTATTAAGAACTTTCATTTGGAAGATTATTCTTGCATAATTCAGAGCTATTTCCCTTGAGTTCATGAGATAAAGTTTGGCTTAGAGAGTATAAAGTCCAAGGAGTTTTTATACATATATCCCAAAGAATAAAACTAGCATTTCTGCTGCGCAGAAATCCATATGGATTTTATTCATTTGGTAAAATTTTAAAAAATATACATTAATTGTTTTATTTGGGTGTGAAAACCATAATACCCAAAAGTCCTATTTCATAAATAGAGAAGTATGCAGCACACATGTAACCAAATATTTTAATTTCAATAACAGTTTCAACAAAACACATCTTTTTTCATTGAAGAAGTCATGGTCAACAACACTTTTGAATTATGTAATAACCTAAGTAAAGGAAAATTTTAACTTTGCTTTCTGCTTACTATATAGATAAAATATTATGTAAGACCATGCAGTCATCAGCCTCAGGCTTTAGTTAATGCCTCTTGAAAAAGTATAGTGAAGACATATTAAGAGTAAAATACATATTTATATAGCATATAGCACAATTCTAGAGACAGAATTATCTGAATGTAATGGTAGCTTATAAGACAAAGTTGAAAAGGATTAGAGAATGGTGAGGGTGGGGCGAGATAAATGTTTTTGAAAACCTCTCCTACCTTCTCCACTGAGGACATAAAATGTTTTAAAACCTAAATTGTAATTAAATATATTTACTTGTTCTAGGACGTGCTCCTCCAATTTAAAGTCAGTTTGGCCAATGAACACAAGCAGATTTGCAGATCACCATGACCTGTTAACAGAAACCAAAAGGCCAATAGATACAGCCATCTCTCAGCAAGCTTTTTATAGTGGTGAATCTGTGTCAGCAGTGGAAAAGCAATACCTGCATAATAGTAATCTTACACCACAACAAAAAATAGATGAACTTTATCATGGATTTACTGGTTTAGACCTTGAAGAACAATGGATGTACCCCTCACGAAGTGATCATTCTAACTGTTTCAATATTCAGACAAATGATACAGCTAAGACAACATTCCAAGAATATCCATTTGTCAAAAACTGTTTTACACCACAAGCTGGCCTGTCTGACGTCATGAAAGAATCAGGACTTGATACTTACCCTTATGGAAGAGAGAAAATGTGTGTTAAAAGTCTTGAAGCACCATTACAGCAAAAAAGGGCAGAGATATTTCTTTCCCAGTTTAATAGATACAATGAAAATGCAGATTATTGTAGATACTCAGAATATGCTCATTCTAATAAGGCTAAGCTTAATAAGTGTTCAAATTTTAGTGTCCAAGATAGCAAAAAATTAGCCAATGGCACACCTGAAACACCAGCTGTAGAAGCAGACACCTACACAAAGTTATTTCAGGTTAAGCCAGCAAATCAGAAAAAGATGGAAGAGACAATGTCTGACCAGCAGAATTTCACATTTCCAAAAACTACATCACACCTGACAGAAAAACAGTTTGCAAAGGAAGCAGCATTCACTGCTGATTTTGGCTTAAAATCAGAATATGGACTAAAACCTCATACAGTTTGTTCAGCTAATAGTGATTTTGCTAATGTCACAGAAAAGCAACAGTTTGCTAAAGCTGACCCCCCCAATTCTGAGTATTTTAAATCAGTGAATTTATTGTCAAACTCAGCAACATCTTCAGGAGGTATCAATATAAATAGGCCAACTTGGATGAATGTCCACACAAAAAATAACATTCCTATTCCTTATCGAAATCAAGGTAACTTAATGAAATTAAATAGTCATTTAAGTGCAGCTTCGAAAGGTTCTAACCATTCTTCAGATTTCCCCCAACTATCATCCACAAATTTAACTCCAAATAGCAATTTGTTTCAGAAGTATTGCCAAGAAAACCCTTCAGCATTTTCTAGTTTTGATTTTAGTTATAATGGTGCAGAAAGAATTCAATCTGTCAATCACATGGAAGGACTGACAAAGACTGCAGAAGAAAATCTCTTTGAATTGGTTACTGATAAAAAAATAAAGCAGCCAAACGGATTTTGTGATAACTACTCAGCTCAACAGTATGGGATCATTGAAAATGTAAACAAACATAATTTTCAGACAAAGCCCCAGAGTGGACATTATGATCCTGAGGAAGGTCCAAAGCATTTAGATGGCTTATCTCAAAATACGTATCAAGATCTGTTGGAGGCACAGAGTCATTTTAATAGCCACAGACAGGGAAGTGGAGACAACAATATTAATAGCCGTGTGAATCGCACACAGGCGTCATGCTTTTCTAATTATATGATGGGAGATTTAAGGCATAATCAGAGTTTTCAACAACTTGGTTCAAATGGGTTTCCCCTAAGATCCACCCATCCATTTGGCCATTCAGTTGTTCCACTGTTGGATTCCTATGATTTGTTTTCTTATGATGATTTAAGCCATTTATACCCTTATTTTAATGATATGATGTATGGTGATAATTCCTTTTCTGGTTTCGTGCCAACTTTTGGATTTCAAAGACCAATTAAAACCCGTAGTGGACCGGCCAGTGAACTTCATATTCGTCTAGAAGAGTGCTATGAACAATGGAGAGCATTAGAAAAGGAGAGAAAAAAGGTAACACAAAGCTATCCAGTTAGGAGTAACTTAGTATGTCCCCTGCATCTTCATTTTGTTTACCTTAGTGTGCTTTGAGTACTTGTCTTATTTCTAAGCTGAATTAGTCTCTAACAGGCAGTATTTGTTAAGTCTATGACTAGAAGGGATTAATTAGGTGACTGAAAGACTGAAAGAGCTGGGGGGAGGGGGAAATGGAAACATCTGTAATCACCAATAAAAAGTTTAAAATAAAAATAAATATGTAAGGGGAAAAATGGCTAAAAAGCTCGAGGTTAAAAAAATTGTTACTCAATGTAAAATTTATTTTGCCAATGAAGTAGAGTTTTTTCTTAATGGGTTAAAGTTAACTTCTTTTAATTTTTAAAGTATTAAACTGTTAGAGTGTTCAGGTATTTTATTTGTATTAAATATGACAGAAAAATACAGTGGTTTGTATTTGCTGCCTTTCGATACCAAAACAGAATTATTACTTAAAGGAGTAATTTTCAATTTATTGCTTAAGCCTAAGAGATATTACAACTGAATCATATTTGGAAAATTCACCATCTAAAAATTATATAATTTTTTTACAGACTGAATTGGCCCTTGCCAAGAATTACCCAGGAAAAAAAGTATCCAGTACTAACAATACTCCAATTCCAAGGCTGACTTCCAACCCATCTAGGGTTGATCGCTTAATTGTGGATGAACTTCGAGAACAAGCCAGAGTAAGCTATAAAAACTTCCAATAGTGGACTTTTAAATTGCTTGATAAATTTTTATAACATTTCAGTAAGTAAGAATTCTAAAGGATTTTAAGATCACATTTCTGTGTAACTCTTTGAAGTATATTCTTTTCCATGTTTGGTCCTAGAACTGTGATTAATATTTAGGAAAGGGAAAATAGCCCCACTCAATTATTGAAAAGGTAGGTTTAATGACTTAAATGGTTCCTCTTCAAACCCTAATTGGCAATGGAGCTAATCCTCAACAGAAAGAATTTTTTTAAAGCAAAATTATTTTGAATATTATTTATAGGGAAAGTCCCATTTCTTAGTCACAAACATTTGTTTTCTAGCTTGATGAGCAAGCTGTGCTTGCATTACACAGGATGGTAAATTAATAGGGAATTATATTTCATTTTCTTAAGCCTGCACTCTTAAGTTATTCAACAAACAAGTATATACAGCAGTGTATTAAACACTAATAAACTGAAGTATGTAAGTATGCATAATTTTATAAAATAGCCTTGTTTTTGGAAAGGAGTGTATCACTTCAAATAAAATGTATAAAATACTGATATTAAGTCCTTTTGTAATTTAATAAATGATTACCTATTATTTCTTTTGTAATTTCAGGATTTTCTAATCAACTTTAATAGAGTAGGGTAAATGTTTTTCTTTTTTGATATTCCTCTTAAAAAGTCAGTTTTCCGAGTAAAATTTGATGATTTCCTGAGAAAAATCATGCAGTGGAACAGGTTGCTTCTACAATAGAACAAAAGCCACTTTAGGAATTAGAAAAAATCAACCTAACAGTCTATTTTATTGAACATCGGTTTCTTACTTGTACCATGCTGTTTTTAAAATATAGATATGAACTGTTTTAGTGGAAAATATTGATTTTACCTAGCTTTCAGCCTTGGTCAGTTGAGATTCTTTTATCAAATTTGTAAATCTGTACAATGAAATTTATCAATGCTTTAGTCAGATACTGACATGTATTACAGCCAGATATTATGTTAATAAAAACTTCAGTCTTTTATTATATTTTCTTAAAACTGTTCCAAGTTAAAATTCCTTTTTCTCAGTAATACATTTCTCAGCAGTAATTCAAAGGATTGCAAACTGTGGATGTTAAGAAATACACTTTTACCAGCTTTGGTAATGCGTCACATTAAGTTAGGTTATGCTTATAGCTGTTATAACTTTATATTTAGGAACATTAGATCAATAATATACAAAGGGCAAGAATATTTTCACATGTACTACTTTCTAGCTTGCTAGTTTTATAGAATTCTGAAATCTTTTAAAAGTTTATTAAAAATCACTGGTGCAAATTTCATTTTTTACACTTAACACTTATTCAAAATGATTCTTATTTTAAAAATGTAATTGATAGTTCATTGGAATATTTGATGTTTTTTCTGTTGTTATCCTTTCAAAGAGCTAGCTGGTTGTACAATTGGGAGGAAAATACTTAATATTGTACACTTTTGTTTTCTCCATGGGCCTAAACTGGCATATATTTATTCCAAGAAAACTTGATATGAATGTGAGGGTAGAGGCATTCATTCAGGTACCTTCAGCTTCTTGAGAGGTATTTTACTACTCCTTCCACTCACTGAACAGCAAGGCTTATGCAACTTTTAAAGATTTATTTTTATTGATTTTTAGAGAAAGGGAGAGGGAGAGAAACATCGAGGTGAGAGTGAAATATCAGCTGCCTCCGGCACACCCCACCAGGATCAAACCCAAAACCCGGGCATGTGCCCTGACAGGGAATCAAAATGGTAACCCTTCAGAGTGTAGGACGATGCCCAACTAACTGAGCCACAAAGGCCAAGGCAATTTTGAATCATTTAATTCCCAAGGGCAATTATTTAAAAAGTTCTCTTTCCTTACACCTTCCAAGGTTAGAATTTGAAACAAGTTAGAAATATGAAACATACTCCCCTGACTGATCAGTGCCTTATAAAAGCTTAATTAACCAGAAAATTGAGAAACTTCCTAATTTTTCTTAGCAGTTCTATTAATTATAGGATTTATTATCTCAACATAAATTTAAGTATTTTTTGGATTATGGATTCTTAAAACTAACCACTAGGTTGGTATTAATCTGAATGTTTCTGATTTCCAAAAGGAAAACACTGGAGGCCCACGAAGGACTTGCTGAAGTCAGGATTAATCAGTCTAGGACTTCTCCCTTTTAGCATATTTTTTTCCCCTTTCCATAACAATACCTCCTAATAACACTATTTGCCAAAAACAGTGTTGGATCTTATATTTGCACTTACATGGGAATGCTTGATTGACTTTTTCAGTGTTTTTTATTCCCATTAACTGATAGCTTTTAGAATTAACAGATACAAGAAGATACGTATAAAAGACTGATGCTCCATCTTTGTTTCCCCTAGCATGGTGTCAGGACACAATAAGCATTCAATTATTTATTGAATATTATTGCTCTCATGTCTATTTTGCTTCACTGAAGATTTGTTTTTCCTTAAGTTAATGACAGGGCAATGTGCTTACATGCCTTATCAAAATTTAAAATCTTTCTCTCAGGTTGTAACTTTACTAGGCAAAATGGAACGTCTTCGAAGCTCTCCCCTTCATGCCAATATCTCTACTGCTCTTGATAGACACTTGGAGTCCATTCACATTGTACAGTCACGTAGAAAGGATGAAATTGTTAATGCTTCAAATCGTCAAAAGCAAGGAGTTCCTAGATGCCAAGATGACAGAGGTACAAATATTAATGCATATTCTTTTGATAAGGCAGTGAGATAGTTTGAATGTTAATAAAATCAGATTCTAAGGTTAAAAGGTTGGCATTCTAAGGTTTACACTTATTTAAAGAATAAATTGGTAAATGATGCCCACATAATCTACTCCAAAAGTACCTGGATCTGTTTCTTTAACTGGATTCGTTTAAAATGTCAACACTTTTAAATATGTATTATTAAGTCAAGAACTTTGGTTAACAGTCAATACCTATCCTTTTATAAAAATAATGTTTGATCATTTGGTAACTCAGTACTGCACTTTAAGGGTTAAGGGAAACTTAAATGGTATCTAATGTAAACTGGCTCTAATGTTTCTTTTACAGATGTTTTTGCCCTTGCTGCAGCAATTAAAGAGATGTGTGTGGCTACTCGGAAGGCACGCACTACTCTGTGGTGTGCACTGCAGATGACTTTGCCAAAAACAGCCAATACAGCTGGCCAAACGGATGTGGAAAAGGCTTTACAAGATATAGTAAACTGTGAAGATAAAGTCCATGAAAGCATAAATAGTAGCAATCCAATGAACCAGAGAGGTGATGCAAACAAACATTAAGGAAATGCCAAGCAGAAAGAATAAAAAGCTGATAAGTAAATATATCAAGACATGCTCAACAATTTTAATGAACTTGTCAAACTTGAAAATTTCAATGCATTTTTTTCAGATTTAGAGTTTAATACCTTAATGAAGTCTAACTTCTATTTAAAAATCTATTTGGAATGAATCAGATATAGTTTAAAGTGAACTCAAAGGGAAAGTTGACTACTGTAGGAGTTCTGAGTAGTCAAAGATAAGTTTAAGTAAATTAAATATTTCCTAACAGCTAAAATATTGCTTAAACCCATTCTGCAGTGCAGGTAAATGCAAATGTGAAATTCTTCTAGAAGATAAGTTTCATTTAGGTCTGCCTTAGTAAGTATAATTCCAAATAATGAATCTAAATGACTGTAACCCAATTATGGCTACAGTCTAGTAACCGAGACAAGTTTTGATTGTGATATAAAAGTGTTTTCCTTACAAAACTGGATAATACCTAGGAAACAAAGGAAAACAAGAATGAACCCAATATTCATGTAAAATTTTAATATTTAAACTACTACCATATTTATAATTTGAAATCTTAGTGCCTAAGTATATGGAGGGAAATGCATCTGATTCTCCTAAATTAGTGATAAAAGTGCCAGTGTAAAAACCATGCAAGTTACTGAATATAAAAGCTGTTCAAATCATTTGTGTATATTGTTAAAACTTAATTATACTATCAATTATTAAATATTTCCAATTTTAAAGTGTTTAAATTGAATCGAAACAAAACATTTCCTTTATCTGGATCTTTTAGATTTGATGCACAGTAACTAAAATAATGACTATTGTTGTAATACCCTTAGTTTGCTGCCTTTTATGAGGGTATCACGAAGTTTTAAAATGTATTTTTTTAAGGTTAATCTTTAACTAGTTTAGTTTGCAATTGGTTAGTGTGTATTTTGTGTAGTTGTGTTCATTAGTTTGCTTCTGTATTTTTTTAAAAGAGCTCTTGAAAGCTTGGCTTTTTCTGTTTCTCATCACTTAATATCTTTGTATGGAACCCAAGTAATTTATTCATTAATATGAAATGTTGATATTATGTGACTCAGATCTTGGGCTTTAACATTTCTAGCATGAGTTAAACTATGATATAATGTACTGATGAAATTTAATTGAACTATCCTTGACTAGAAACACTGATGTTTTAAATGTTGGTGTTTTTCCTAGTTTTAGAAATCCTGGTATTAAAAAAGAGTGTAATCACACCACATAAATTTTCTTTAGATGATGTGCGGAAGAAACTGATTGAGAGAATTCAGGAGTAACTGTGGGGAGAAACATTTTGATCATTGATATGCCTTAGAACTACCAAATGAATTACATTGAAGGTAGTCAAATGAAAGAGATCACCCCACCACAGTCACTGCATAGAAAGTGGTTAAGTTTGACATAAGACATGTTGGATGTTATAATAACAAATATTGTACTAATTTAGTCTCTCAGGAAAAGAAAATAAATTATTTTGTTGAAAATAACTGGTTTCATTTTTTACATTTGTATTAGTTTCTAACCTTAAAAGTCACTCATGTTAGAAAACCAAATTTCATTTAACTGATAAAAACTGGTGCTAAGTTTTAAATTTCATTACTATTAGCACATAAGTAATAATGTTGGTAGATGAATCAATGCCATTCAAGATATCCTTGGATCTAACCTTACCTCCTTCAAAGATGAAACTGTTGCTCTGTGTTCATGCTAATCCAGGCAAACTAGGGTAAAAATTCTAGGGAAGCTTTGACATGGCAGTGGTCAGAAATGAAACATTAGTCTATTAACAAAAATTAACATAAATTAACATAAACATTCTTTGAAGTTTCATTAACTGTCACCCTGTAGATAGTTCTCAAATTAGTTGGTTGTCCCTTTCTATAGTATACCCGTTAATGGACGGTTCTTATGTATTATACTTCTGAATTACTACCCATGAAAACCTTATAAACTAAATATCACATAAGACTTGTAGTTGAAACTAATAAAACTAATGCTCCCATCATTTCTAATCCAAAAGAATTTGGCATACTCAAATTTTTTTAAAAAAAACAGAAAAAGCATTTTATATAAAGATGGCTGAAAACTACCTTGAATTATATCAGTGTTCTTCCATTTGAATAATCTGCTACTGTAAAGTTTTAGAAAGTTGAGAATTAATGTTATGGCTGAAATCCCGAATGTGGTTTAAAGTATCAATCATACCATATGTGATGTCTAAAATTTGTCCTTTGCAATACTGAACACTTTAGACATAAAGGATTTATTATTAGCACCTGAGTTAAGTGAATAAACTTAACTCAAAGCCTAATGAGCTGATCTTTTTTTTCTGTTTAACATACACTGAGCCAAAAGACATTAACAGGTTCCAAAAACTGCCAGCCCTGGGGCTCTAATCAAAAACCATGGAAGCTTCTGCTCAACTCCACACAAAAAACCCAAACAGCAACATGCCATGTGCTATAGCCAAACTATACCATTTTAAGGAGCAGATATGAGCTAGCAAACAAGACAAAAAGACTGGCCATACAGCCAAACACCAGAGATCATAAACACCACACTAATGCAACATACATAATAGAGTCCCAGAAGAAAGGACTGCTGTTACAGCAGATTGAAATAACTCCCATCAGGGGTCCATGGATAATCTGCAAATCAAGGTGAGGACCAACCAAAAATCCAAAATAAGGATTTACTAAATTAAAATAGACTCTCACACACTATCTGTAGACACAGCCTATTGCTACTACCACATAAAGCTTTAAGACTCCAATAGGACTCCAAAGCCAGTTTACTGACTTTCAAAAAAACAAGGTAATCTTTCTGATCTAATACCCAAACTCACAGAAAGGAAAACTGAGGCAGAGAATTTATGGATTTCAGGAAGTTCTACTGGTAGAAGAGATTATTAGGGCTAAGCAAAACAAAGCACAAAAAATTCAACACATTGCTAAGCACAGAATTCATCTCCATAGGTAGCTGAAAGGAATCAGAATAAATCAGAAGACACTGATTTAAATAAAGTTTATTTTTTAAAAAGGTGGTTATTTTTTAAAATTTTGCCAATGCCACGGTTATAGGAGTGTATAGTGGTAACATCTTTTCCTTAACCATGCTTCTTTTTACCTTCTGCACAAAAGTCAAAACTTTTGTTAATCACAATGGTATAAAATAGAGGTTGGCAAACTTTTTCTCCAAAGGGCCAGATAGTAAATATTTTAGGCTTTCCAAGCCACATAAGGTCTCTGTCATATATTCATTAACAAACCTTTAAAAACATAAAATCCATTGTTAGCTTGCACCATACAAAACCAGACTGGGCCAAATTTGTCCTGCAGGCAGTAATTTGCTGACCCCTGGCATAAAATACCTACTTTGTTTTGTCCGAGAAATTGCTCTCTTCAGGCTTCTTGACAGTCTGTTGCCTGAAGAAGAGAAAAGCCTGATTTAAAACTGTCGCTTGTGACAAAAGTAGAAATGGAGAGTTCCTGCTCACTTTTGACTCTCCCAAGCAATTTTCCCATTCACTCACTCATTCAATTTGTTGAGCACCTACTATGTACACTCTTAAATATCTTGTTAGCAGAGATTTCCAGTGTCTCTTCCTTAAAAGGAAGTTCCTCCATTTTCTCTAAACCTGTAATTATCAGGCCTTTATACTCATGTTTTAGGGCAAAACAAGATTAAAATCTCTTACTAGCAATCAAGAGGAATCTAGATAACAATGATATCCTTGCACACAATACTGACACATCCTTCTTAAAATCACAACCTAAATGAGGAAAAATGTTAACTATCTCTACTTAAAAAAGATACTTCCTTTCCTCCCATAGGGTGAACTTTTTAAAAAAAAAATTCTCAAATCTAGAATATCCATCAAATAATTCTCATTTTCCTAGTTTGTTGCCATGCAACATAAAATCTGGATCCAGGTGGGCTCTTCATTAGCTTTCTACTTGAGTCTTAAAACAATGCATTTAGGGGTAAACAGTACTTCTGAAGCAATTTACACTCCCACATTTCATCTCAGGGAAGGAGTGGTCATGATTCTGCTCCTTCAGGATAAAAACTGTCAGCTTTCTGAATATTCCTGGGTTTACCCAAGGTGAGGGAAGACTTTTGAAAGTGGCCAAAAGGAGCACAGTACTTCGGTACTAAAATATAAAGGTTGCTCCCCTTCCAGATCTTTGGTACAGGTATCAACTACAACAATCTGATTACCCACAGCACAGAGACATGGCACATCTTATTAGAAGTGTTTGGGATTTTCCTTTTGACCACGTAAACGAGGGGAAATGCCTTGAGAAACCACTTTGCAACGTCCTCCCATTTCTCTTAAATACACATGTGCACAACCAGTTCTCCCTCGGGTCAGTTCATGAGGAGGAAGCAGAGAGTTGACCACGGTTATCGCTTTCGTTCCCCTCTTTGCGTCCTTTTCTTTTCCTTTTCCTTGCGCTCCTGCTTGGCTAGTTTGTCCTTCTCCCTCTGCAGCTTGTCCTGCTCCTTCTTCCTCTGGGACTCATCCCGAAGCGAGTCTCGCTCCAGTTTCCGGGCGTTGAGGACATCTTCCACATTGGTATTTCGGAACAGGACTACAATGAGTTAAGGGATAGGGTAGAGGTCACACAGGCCCAGCTCCTGCTCCTTCTTTTCATTCTTGCTGTCCACGCTCTACATGCCGAGTCTTGAAAACTTTCTACCTATTCCTAGTTTGTTTGTTTTTTAAATTCTTATATTTATCTTTGGTCTAATAGGAAATTCTAGAATTATCATTACGCAAGTTAAAAACTAACCCTCAATAAAAATCTCATTAAGACTGATCTAAATCTAAATATTTTATGAAAATAAAATGTCACTGCATAGCTGGCGTGGCTCAGCGGTTGAGCATCGACTGTGATCCAGATCTGTTTGATTCCCAGTCAGGGCACATGCCCGGGTTGCGGGCTCCATCCCCAGCAGGGGGTGTGCAGGAGACAGCCAATCAATGATTCTCTTTTATCGTTGATGTTTCTCTCTCCCTCTTCCTCTCCCTTCCTCTCTCTAAAATCAATAAAAATATATTTTAAAAAAAAAAAAATTTCATTCTAGAATAAGTACTTATATCATTCAATGGCAGAATACTGTTGGAGTATTCATGCTAATTTTAGTGAACAGAGTATTAATATAAGTGGCAAAATTATGTACTTGGCACTGTTAAAATGCTTGAAAAGAATAAGTTGTTTAATCTTACTATATCAATTTGTTTTCCTAGACCACTAAAGCTTTAATGAATCCATGTTCTATTAACCACAAACTCTGAATTTATAAAATAGTAAGTTTAGCCACAGTTAGAAAATATCCAGCCAAAAACTTTACCCCTCATTTCTTATGACTTTAAAAACATAACCTGTTACTACCAGACAAGCTCCTCTCTACTCTTAAAACACAATTTTTTCTGCCCTGCCCTGGTCAGTGTGGCTCTGTGGTTACAGTGTTGGCCCTCACACTGAAGGATCTCGGGTTTGATTCCGAGTCAAGGCCACGTACCTGGGTTGCAGGTTCGATCTCTGGGCCCTGTCAGGAGGCAGCCAATCGATGTCTCTCTCACATCGATGTTTCCCTCCCTCCCTCCCTCTTTCCCTAAAATCAATAAAAACATATCCTTAGGTAAGGATTAAAAAAAGAATAAACTCTGTTTCACATACTCAAAACTGTAAACCTACTTTTGCCCACACCTGTATTTTTAGCTTAAAAGCATTTGGTGTTTGTGTTCTCTTTCCAACAAATGATAAGGTCTTTGAGGACAGAGACCAAAACTTCAATATTATTTTAATTGCTTCCACAGTGCTAGAAAATCCAGTGCTATATGCAGAGATTACAGATTATTTTCCCTTAGAAATACTTCCTCTAAGCTGACCCTTCACAGTACATGCTGACAGGTCTCTTTGGGGAAAAGTTCTTGCTAAATTGACCACTTAGGGCTGTACTACAAAAGGGGCTCACAATGCTAGCCTGACATGAGTTCCTGGAGGTGGAGAGCCCCCAGCAATGACAGCAAAATAAAAACTGATCCTCAAGATGATTCTGTGGAGAAGTACATGGGGATGGACACAGAGAAGGATACATTTGTCAGAACCAATGTTCATTGTGGTGGCACCTGAATCATCCTTCTCATCTGCTTCGGTAAGTGATGTTAAGGAAAATCGGATGAAAAACAAAGGTTAGCATATTCCAGCCCAACATAAGAAAACATTCAACAAACTGATGGGTAGAAACGGCACAATGAATGGAAGGACACTGTCAGAGATGTGGTAGTAAACCCAGGAGAGTCATCTTTAGAAGTCTCAACTTAGGGAACGTTGTTTAGAGCTTCCATAAGATCCTTATCTCTTGGAGGCTGACAAGAAACTTAAGCTCATCTGGGTGGACTGCCATATTCCCTGGAAGCCAGGGGATGGCAAGATAATCTCTAAAACAGTGGTTCTCAAAGTGTGGCTCCCAGAACTCCCTGGGAATTTGTTAGAAATGCATATTCTTGGGCCTCATCCTGGATCTACTAAATCAGAAACTCTAGGAGCTAGAGCCCAGCAATCTGTGTTTTAGCAAGTCCCCCAGAGAACCACTGCTTAAAACACTCTTTAGCCCAAGAAATGAGATTTTATAATCAGAAACATAGTTCTGCCAACCCTGGCAAGAAAAATCATGAGGAAAAAGTAGAAGAGAAGTTGGCCCAAAAGAGCCTAAGAATTCTTTTGTAAACTCATGATTAAACAGCTGACATTTCTGGTATGATGTACACTCCATTCAAGAGGGTTCAGTAAACTAAGCATTTCCTAAACAAATGTCAATGTCACAGGGAACCAAAACTGCTCCTACCAGCAACACTTTTTACACTGTACCCACTCAAATTCCAGATTTATCCTGGTGTTACTTGGGGGTTCAGTCTCATTTTTAATTATGTAGTCAATGGAATATTTTTTTTTTTAAAGATTCAAAAGAAACTACTCCAAATTTGGGAATCCTTCACACCAAAATATACAGGTTCTAGTCCTGGTTTTGCCACTAATTATATGAATATCTCTGATCACCCATTCATCTCTCAGTGCATCAGTTTCCTTATCAACTGGGAAAGACTATAAAGATGTAAGTTACATGGTACTGCAAAGAAAGGTAAAGAATCACAGCTATATCTTATTTTCTAAAAGTACAATATAAGTGGTCCATTATTAAGGCATTATTGGTTTTACGTTGAAGTTTTCAGAAACAAACTTGATTACGTGTTGAAAAATTTAAGTCCAGTGTGAACTATTCCAACTTCATTCCTCACACCCACAAAGGGTCACAGATCACTGCCACTTTAGAGAAAATTAAGCTACAGAGGGGGATTGGCAGCCTCCCAAAGCTCACTGGAAACCAGCAAATGCTTCTGGCTTGAGCCTCAGGAAATGGTGCCAAGACTCCAAAAAGGATATTCCGCCCGGCCGGGCGTGGCTCAGCGGTTGAGCATCGACCTATGATCCAGGTGATCGGGGTTCAATTCCCGGTCAGGGCACATGCCCGGGTTGCGGGCTCGATCCCCAGTTGGGGGCATGCAGGAAGCAGCCAATCAATGACTCTCTCATCATTGATGTTTCTATCTCTCTCTCTCCCTCTCCTTTCCTCTCTCTGAAATCAATAAAGATATTTTAAAAAAACAAAACAAAAAGGATATTCCTCTTCATCTGTCACATCAGCATACTGGGCCAGGAGGGCAGCTTTTCTCTGCTTCTCTTCTTCTGACACCATCCTGGGCTTCACCACAATCTGTGCTTGTTTCTCAATTAGGGTAGCAATGGCTTGTATCTCATCTGGGAGGTGGTGGAAGGGGAGAGAGGGACAACAAGGTTGTATGTGAGAAAAAACAAGCTCACAAGACCACTAGTTCACCCAGGCAATGCTTGGAGAAAAAGCAATCTGCTGACTCCTTAGAGCCCTGGGGCTAAAAGGAGGTACCAAAGAGAAAGGTAAGGAAAGGCCATGCAGGCCAGACTTTAGATCTTGTATCTGTCTTCAATCAGAGTTGCCCTGCTTCTACTTGTTTTATATATTGAAGTTCTGCTGCTTTAATAAAAAAATTTAAAAAAAAGTTGAAAAGCAGTGGGTCAGAACTGTAGGAAATTAAGTCTCCAAACATGCAACTTTTCCCCCTCTCAACCCCAGAAACCTAAGAAGGAATCTAGAATCAACTTAATTTGGTCCCTTTCATGTTGATAATTATGCCAGGTGAAGTTCTTAGATTGTTTTATACTAAAATCAACTATTAATTAATGCTGACTAGTCACAAGTATACATGTGTTTCTGCGTCCAAACGTTGCTGACTGGTCACGAGATAACTTGTGTCTGCACTTACATTAATTTAAGTACCGTAATTTTAAACACCTTGCTGACCAAAGTAGCCAGCTGTATGGGAGAGTTCTGGTTCTAAATAACTGATCAACAAGGTGTTAAGTTCTCCATTCTCAAAGAAGAGGGCAATAGTATCAAGAAGTGGTTCTCATGCCTGGCTGCACATCAGAATCATCTGGGGGAGCTTTTAAAAAAATACCAATACCTGAGCCTCAATGCCAAAGATGCTTATATAATTGGTTTATGGTGTGGCCCAGGCACTAGCATTTTTAAAAGTAAATCAAGTGATGCTAAAATACAACCAAAACTGAGAACTACCAATGTAGATAGTTTAGAATAGATTCTCTTCAAGTTTGGCTTTAATGACTTGAGTTTTCTGCATCCTAATGCTGAGTATATTCACTCACTTCTCTTTCCTTTTAAAGGGTGAAGGGTTTTAGTTAAATAAAGCAAAAGACCAATAACAGTTTGCACTATGAAATGAGACTCTAAAAACGTGGAAGGTGGGGAAATATAGGTGACCCTATACCTGCAATGCAAATCTACAAGGGGCAGTGGGAAGAGGGTGAAAAGGAAAAAAGCATAAGCCACAATGAAGGTAATTGTAGTCAGCTGAAGTGAAAAAGTAGCAAAGGGAAAAGGAAACCAATATTCAGTTAAATAGTTAAAGCTGCTGGGTGTTTGCCAGGTTAAATTACCTTAGGGAAAATGAGTATTCAACAAAGAAAACTAAAAACTCTTTCCCTGAGAGCTGTATAGTAAAGGTTATTGGAAAAGGCAATGGAGGTTAGACATCAGAACTCCAACTCTACCTTCTTTTTTCACTTTGGTGACAACATTCTGAGTTTCTGACCATCGTTCTACAATCTCCTTGCAGATGTTAAGGAGGGAATCTTCTTCCTAGTTGGAAAAGCAGACCAATTAATTAACTTCCTAGAGAGCCCTCACCTGAACAAAGCCTATGCAGAGGGCACAGCTGGTGATGAGAAGAAACCACAAAGAGGATTTGGAAGTCACAGAACAGAGTATGTTTCTTTTCTGAGGCTCCAGACACAGAAGTAATCCTTGTGTGAGTCCCAAGAATCCACACCTGCTAGGTCAAGAGCGCCCACTCCATCCTGCCAAGATCCAGGGGAAAGGATTCCCACCAACTCAGGGCAGTCTTCCTTATTCTTTTGGAGCAAAAATCTGTTGCCTAAGTCAAAACCTTTCTCCTCTGTGAAATCTTCTTTGGCCAATATACTTAACTCGGTATGCAAGGGTTATCACTCTTCATGCCAAGAGTTTTAATAGTCTAAGGCAAATTCATGCCTGTCTTTATCAGCAGACACACAGCTCCAAATGATGACACTATGAAAAAAATAGGTCAAGGAGTTGGTACCAATGGGTAGCCAAGTTACTTCAATTTCTTTTTCATAGACTCTTTAGAAACTTCCCAGCTGGACATAAAAACTAACTTGAATTGCTTGCGTCCTACTCTTTTACTCTACAACCTACAAAGAATTTATTCCACTGTGTTGTATTTCCACTGAACTTAGGAGCTCCATCACAAGCTATGTTAAGGCTTTCCCAAATATAGGTCAGTGTCACCAGAGCATGCTCTGGGGGCCCTTGCCAGGAGGTCCTGGGACAGCTGCACTAGTGTTATATTTCAACCATGTGCCCAATCAATAAATGACCCTTTCACCAAGTGTTAGTGGAGATGAAGGCAGCAGGAATGATCAGGAAAAGTGGACAATTTGGTGACTTACTACTTAAACACAGATTAAAATACACATTTCTGAATTCTTGAATCTGCCTCTAAGAAGCTAAATGCCAAGTTTATCTTTCTTCTTCAAAACTCTGATCTCCTACTCCCCCCACCACACACACAACAATGACTACTGCATTTCTACATACTATACAGAATAAAGCACAATATTTGCTTCAATTCTGCTTAGGCATGAAAAGACCTCTACGACGAGCTTACTTTTTTTGGATTCCTACCTCCAAAATAGGAATAGAGAGGCTTTTGTCACGGGACAGTCCTGGGCACTGCCTCTTAAAGGACAGAGACATCCCAGAGCACTTTATTCCCCCCTCTGAACACTGTCAACGGATGGCAATGAAACTGGTCGTTAGACGTTTACGACAAAACTCTCATTTAGACATTTCAACGACTTCCGAAAAATACTCACCCACAGGCATCCGAGAGAGTGGGCAAAGCCATTCCTCTCTACGCACCTACAACCTTCCCGGTTCCCCAAACCCAGGGTAAAGAAGTAACCCCCTTCCCTTAGGCCCAGAACTCAGAAGAGTATTCCTCTCCACTAATCCTCTGGGACACAGGATAGGGGAACGGGGATTCAAAGTACTGACGGGCTGGCAAGAGGCTCGAGAAATGAGTCCGGGCTTCTCACCAGGAAAGCTGAGAGAATACCCTGCAGAGCGTCCAGCTTCTCTTCTTCCTCCTCCTCCTGCAGAACACCCAGGATGTAGGCGCCGTAAACAGCTCGGTCCACTCCCAGCGCCTCCAACCGTCCATCTAGCCACGACCCAAAGCCGCTGCCCTCGCCACCGCCTTCGCCGGAGGCAGGTGCGTCCACTTCACTGGGCGCCGCCATCTTGGGGTCAGGGTCCTGCCAGCCCCTAGGGCGCCTACCGCAGTGCCTGACGGGCCGCGCCGCGGGCCCACTGCGCATGCTCAGAGAAGAAACCCACGCTCCTGTGCACGGAGCTTAGAACCCAGTAGTCGCATAGTGACTCGCCTGGGGTTTTTGTAGCTAAATAGAGCTCATCTGGGCGTACGCAGGGTCACGTGGTCTCTCGAGCACCCTGGCAGGTGGGTATTCTTTTTTTTTTTAAATATATTTTTATTAATTTCAGAGAGAGGAAAGGAGAGGGAGAGAGAGACAGAAACATCAATGATGAGAGAGCCATTGATCAAGCCCATAACCCTGGCATGTGCCCTGACCGGGAATCGAACCCTGATCGCCTGGATCGTAGGTCTACGCTCAACCTCAGCCACGCCCGGCGGGGCAGGTGGGTATTCTTAACAGACTATTTTAAAGTTGGAGAAGTTCAGAGAGGTTCAATAACTTGGCCAAAGTCACGCAGCGAATAACTAAACAGGACTGGAACCCCACTTGTATTGCAGCGCTTCGGCCCACCTCATGGAGCTGCCCTTCAGTGCACACTCCCACACAGCCATCAAGCGGGAATCTGCTGACTGTGCCTGCAATACCCATCTTTCCAAGCTCCTCCCCTGTCCATATTCAAACTTCAGGAAATCTTCGTGGACTCCCTGCCACCGATGTTAAGACCGCTGCAGTGTGTTGCGATTGCTTCTCTGCACTTAGCATGGTGTATTTAACGCAGAACCCGACATATGGTAGGTGCTCAATAAACGAATAGGAAACCTCAAGTCATTTCTTTCACTTAGTCATTCAACACACAGGAATATCTTTGAGGAGCCTTCTTTATCCTTTGCCAGACACTGTGCTAAGAGCTTTTGATGCATTATCTCTTGTAATGCTTCCAACAACCCTGTGAGGAGATAGATGCTTTTGTTGTCCATTTATTAAAAATAAGGAAACAGACACGGAGTGACACGACAGCAGGAAACCTCACCAGAGACCTGCTTGAGGACAGCAGCCAGAGCCTCTGCTGACTCCACAAAACACCTGGCCCTGGGCTGAAATGAATTACCCAAGAATCTGAGTTGGCTTTCCCTGAACTACAGAGAAAGCTGGCAGGTTTCTGGCCTGATTCCTTCATTCACTAAATATTTACTGATTACCCACAGCATGTCATTGCTCTTAGGCACTGAAAATACAAAGAAATGAATGTCACAAAATTTCTGCCCTCAAAGGGTCTTCAGTCCAGTGGGAATAGACATGTTTAAACTAATAATGACAATATAGTGAGATAAATGTGTTAATGGAGCTTTTCCTAATGGAGGTTGCAGTAGGATGCCTAGAAGATCAGGTTAAATTTGCCTGTTGGAGTGGAGTTAGAAGCTGCCGGCGTGGGGGGTCTTGAAAAGCTTCCGGTGGAGATGGGAGATGATGCTTGCACTTTTTTGAAGAATAAGTAGGAGTTCTTTAGGCAAAAAGACTGGAAGAGAAAGGAAGCAGATCCAGATGCAGGGAGCTGGGTGCAAAGGTTTTTTAGGGGGCCTCCAGAGAATCATGTATGGCTTGAGCAGCAGAGTTCAGAAAGAAGATATTCAGGGGATGACCACAAAAAGAAAGGGAGGGGCTTGTATACCTTGCAAAGGGCCTCTTGAGAGCTCTCTACCCGTATTATCATTGGGATAATGTAAATGAATGGACATGGAACACTACAGCTCAGTAGAAATACAGGAGGGATCATTTATGATCTTGCTTCCTGGCATTGTCAGTTTTGGCTGAAATAAACTCTTGGAAAAATTCTCTAATAAAAGGAAGAAAAGAAATACAAGATAGTGCGAATATTAGCCCCATGACTTCTGTGTTCTCACTGAGTTAGAATGTGACAGTAATAGAGTAAGAAGCCAGAGTCAGTCCCCAAAGATTTGCCCATTTCAGATGTATCTCTGTCTGCTAACCCAGCCGCTGTCTCACGGGTGGGGCTTGTCAGTTGACAGGCATGAGAACCATCAAAGCACAAGGATCATAGTTGAGGTCAGTGCAGAGCCCCCACAACCATAAAAGTTGCACAGAATTTTTAGGGCTTTTTACTTTTTATTTTGAAATAATTACAGACTCACTGAAGTTGCACAAATAGTACATAGAGACCTGTGCACCTTCACCCAGTTTCCCCTGTGGTAATGTCTTACATAACTATAGTACAATATCAAAATCAGGAAATCGATATTGCTACAATGCACAGAAGTGTTTCTGAAGGCATCACAAGCTTCTCACAAAACTGAGTGAAGGCTCTCCAGCCCCTACATTTAAAAAATATATATCCTCATTGGCTATTTTATTATAAAAGTAATTGCTCATGGGTCAAAAAAAATTCATACAATGACAAATGACAGAAAGCTTACAGAAAAAATCGAAATGGCTTTTTATACTATAAAAGATGCTATCACATTTATAATTTTTTTAATATGCAAATTAAACTTTCGATGAGATACCACGTTTGCTTCTCAGCTCAAAATCTTACAGTACATGGGAAAATGTTGGAAGAGGAAGTAAATTGGTACAGTCTTGTTGGAGGGCAATGAAAAGACCCAGCATTTCTACCTCTGTGAATTTATTATAATACATAAGTCTGTGCAGAATGACATTTTATAAGGATATTCATTGCAGTGATGCTTATTGTAGTGAAAGGACAGAAATAGTCTACATGCTATGTATAGGAGACTGGCTCAAAAAGCCACAAAAAGTACATCTTGTGCAGCTGTAAAAATGGAGGAACTCCTTATGTACTGATGTGTAACAAAATATAAGATACATTATTAAGGGAAAAAGTGAGGCTCAGAACAGTATGTAATTTTTGCTTCCATTTGTGTTTAAAAAGAAGATGGGGCAGGGGGAATTCATATATTTATGTGCCCTTGAATGTGCATAAGATATCTCTGGAAAGATACACAAGGGATGTGAGGGTCATTGTCACTGAGATGGAGAACTCAGGGAGACTAGTTTGAAAATGTTTTATTTTAAAATGATGAGCTGTTTATTTACCTTACATCTTTTTTTGTTTGTTTGTTTTAAAGAAATTAAGCCTACTTTAAACCTTTCCTCCAATCTCATTTTCTTCCCTCTCTTCCCAGAGGTAACCACAATTCCTGAATTTGGTGTTTATCTTCCCCTTGAATATTTTGAAACATAATATATATTGCTACGTATGTAATACATATTACAACATGTGTATATGTATGTATCCATCCATGTGTGTGTATCCATAAACAATATATCACATTGTTTTGCATGTTAGACTTTTCATTCTGCAGTGTGCTTTTTTCACTTAAGATTGTTTAAAATATTTACCCATGCCCTAGCCAGTAGCTCAGTGGTTAGAGCATCGGCCTGCGGACTGAAGGGCCCAGCGTTCAGTTCTGGCCAAGGGCACGTACGTTGGTTGCAGGCTCGATTCCCACCCCAGTTGAGGTGCATGTGGGAGGCAGCCAATCAATATGTCTCTTTCACATCGATGTTTCTCTCTTTCTCCCCCACTCCCTTTCTCTCTCTCCCCCCCCCCCACTCTCTCTGAAAAGCAATGGAAAAAAATATCCTCTAATGAGGATTAAAAATTAAATTAAATAAGATATTTACCCATGCTGATACACATGTAGTTATTATCCATTCATTTAAACCATTTGTATCCCATTGCTCAATTATACCCACTTGACCCATTCCTCTGCTGATGGACATTTAAGTTTTTCCCCATTTTTCTAAACGTGCTTTAATTCAGTATGTCTCCTTGCCCACCTGTGGGAAAGTTCCTCTAAACATCAACCATATTTTTGCCACATAATCTTAGCAGTAAAAATATTTTCAACATGCACCCCTAATTATGAATATGCATTTATTTATGAATTACATATGTGAGCCAATATACCAAATTAGTGTGACCATCATTAGACATACAAAAAGATAACTGTAAAAAGGGCAATTAAAAAATGAAGTAAATAATATATTACAAATATTTATTTGTGGTGCAAAAATCCTTAGTGAAAATAATGCGGTTGAATATGCTTTCTTACTTTCCCCCCTTTATTTTTTTATTTTTATTTTTAATGGTGGTAAATGCACACAACATAAAATTTACCACCTTAACCATTTCTCTGCATACACTTCAATAGTGTTAGGGATTCATTGCTGGTAAGAGTTTTTCTTGAACTTCGGTGATTTTCTCAACTTGTTGGCCGGCTGATGCCCTCTGGGTGCTGATTAAATTATCATTGAACCTGAGAGTTCGTCCCTGGATTGTTCACCTGTGTGTGAAATCATTAGGATTGTTGGTAATCTTAATCATGCTTCTTGGAAGGAATCCTGTTACACCCCTTGTTCGCTTTGGGGGGGAGGGGGAGGTCAGGAAAATTAAATCCATGCAGCATAATCTGTAAATCTGTTTATCTAGGCATATGAAACCTGCATAGAACACTGGAAAATAAACACACCATGGAGTACTAAAAGAAAGCACACACCACTCTCTGAATAGGAAGCTCCCCACCCCTAACTCAGGTAGCTCACCTGCCTACTGCAGACCCGGTGACGGCTGCAGGGGAGACCCGGGGAGGGCACCCCGCTCAGTCTGCTTGCTAATGATTAGTAAAGCTTACTTCTTTTTCTTTTAGATAAAAAATAAACTTAGCCCAGCCAGGTGTGGCTCAGTGGTTGAGCATTGACCTAGGATCCAGGAGATCCGGGTTCGATTCCCTGTCAGGGCCCATGCCCGGGTTGCAGGCTCCATCCCCAGCAGGGGGCATGCAGGAGGCAGCCGATCAATGACTCTCTCATCATTGATGTTTCTGTATCTCTCTCTCCCTCTCCCTTCCTCTCTGAAATCAATAAAGCTATATTTTTAAAAAAATAAAAATAAAAAATATAATAAACTTAAATTTGGTGAAGGGATTAAGAAGTGCAAATAGCCAGTTATAAAAATAGTCATGGGGATGTAAAGATATTGTAATAACTATGTACGGTATCAGATGGGTATTAGACTTATTGGGGCCCACTTTATAAATTATATAAATGTTTAATTGCCATGTTGTACACCTGAAACTAATATATCATATCAACTGTAATTGAAAAGTTTGTAATTAAAAAAATGTTTAATTAAAAAATAAAAACTGAAATTTTTAAAAAATAAATTTAAATTCTAGTGTTTCCTTTCGGCATCCCTGTGAATATCTTGTGCAGGAAGGATGCACACCTCTCTTTGGAGACTAGGAAATAACAAGAAACAGAATTGCTGGGTTGAAGGGCATGCACCTCACTGAATATCATCCAATGGCTTTCCCAAGGGCTTTGTTCCAGCTTATAGTCCCACCCTTTACTTCACATTTTTCCTAAAACTTGGTTTGAATATATTTTCATTTTTGCCAGTCAAAAGGGTGTGAACTGGCATCTAATTATTGTTTACTTTGTATTTTTCTAGTTACTAGTGAGTATTAGTATTTTTATGTTTATTAGGCATTAAAATTTCCTCATCTTTGAATTTTTTACTTTTATCCCTTGTGGGGTTTTCTACTGGATTATTTGTCTTTTCCATGCTGATTTGTGGACGTATACTTTTACTGTGTGTGTTTTTCTATTTTCTTAATTTCTATTCTTTATTTTTTCTGACTATCTTCTTGGGTGTTATTCATTTTCTGATTTCTCAAAGTGAACTCTTAGCTGGTTCATTTTAAGTCTTTTTAAAATGTTATTTATTTTTATTGATTGGGGTGACGTGTGTTAATAAAATTGCCTAGGTTTCCAGTGCACAATTCTATGCTGCATTATCTGTGTTCACCACCCCAAGTGAAGGCTCCTTCCATCATTTTCAGTCTCTTATTTTCTAATACAACATGTACATTTAGGGTCACACCTTTCCCTCTAGGTGCTTTAGCTGAATGTCACTTTTTGAAAGTAATCTCACAGCTTTTGATACGCAGTTTTTCATTGTTACAGTTCTAAATATACTAAAATTTCAATTGTTTCATTCTCCTGTCATGAATTATTTAGAAGTGTGGTTTTAAGTTTCCAGAAGTATGCATTTTGTTTCACTCCTTTTTTAAAAAAAAAATAATAATACTTTTTGTTGTTGATTTCTAACTTCATTATATTGTGGGCATAGCATATGTTATGTAGGATATTGATTCTTTTATATCAGTTGATACTTTAGTGGCCTAAATCAAATTTTAGTATGTTCCATGTGTACTTGAAAATAATATTTATTTTCTAATATTTTATACTAAAGTTTGTTAGTTATAGCATTTAATCTTTTATGTTACTAAAATTCCTTTATTTTTGTTCCATCTAGCATGCTTTCAAGCAATGGCGCCTGTATCCCTAATAATTCTTTATCTCTTAAAGTATATTTTGTCAGATTTTAATATTGCCATATCAGTTTTCTTTCTCCATTTTGCCCTAAAGTGAGAGGTAGCAGAGAGCAACGTTAAGAGCATGGCCTCTGAAATCAGGCTGCCTGGGTTCAGACCCCAGCACTAACGCATTCTGGCTGTGTGACTTCACGCAGCTTATAACCTCGGTGTTCCCATGTATAAAATGGGCATATTTACTGCCTACCTCATAGGATTGTCATGAGGACTTTTAACATCACAGAAAGCACTCCATATGTATTTGTAAAATAAAATAAATATATCGGCATCCCTTTTTTGTCAACTTTTCTGTGTCATTATTTCATAGCTATTTCTCTAATAAACATCATACGACTGGTAGATACTGCAGTGCTGTAGTAGGTACATTTATTACATAAGTCATGTAACATATGTGTGAGTATATCTGCAGAATAACTCCTAGAAATGAGGTTGCTGATTGGAAAGATACATACATTTGTAATTTTGCTAGATAGTGCCAAATTGCCTTACATAGGAGACACCTGGTACAAGCCCTTTGTAAGGCAATTTCAAACTATCTAGTGAAATTGATCTTTGCCAGTCTGTTAAGTGAAAAATGGTATTTTAGTGTAGATTTAATTTGCATTTCTATTATTTTAAGTGAGGCTGAGCATATTCGAATGCTCTTTATATTTCCTTTTCTCTGAGTGTTCCCATACCCATTTTCAATTGGGGTGTTGGTCTTTTCTGTATCTCTTTGTACAGATTTTAAAGGAAAGTTGTCCTTGTTCTGTGATATAAGCTGGATTTTTTTTTTTTTTTTTTAATTCTAAGTACTTCCCTTCAGGAATCAAGAAAAATTGTGAGAAAGAAAATTCTGAATTACCTCAAAATACTTTCTGCCAAATAGGGTCATTGATTTTGTGCTAAACACATCTTTAATCTTTAAAACTTCACTGCCTGGTACCTACTATTATCTTCATTTTACAAATGAACAAACTGAAGATCAGAGAGATTCATTCAGTCATTCAACAAAAAGTTATTAAGCGCCTAGTATGTTCTTTACTTTGAGGATATAGCAGTGAGTAAAACAAAAAAGTCCTTGTTCTTATAGGCTTACATGGGGTGGGGGGTCGAATAGACAATAAAGAAGTAAAGAAGTACTTCACAGACAGCCAACAGTATGGTAATACCAGAGGGAAAGGGGAGGGGTAGTAGAGGGTAAAGTTTTGGTTTTAGGTCCCTTTGCACTTTTAAAAACTGCGAATCCTAAATAGCTTTTTTGTTTATGTGTATTTGCAATCTGTTGCTGTATACAAGTCATCCCAAAATTTAATGGCTTAAAACAACACTAATCATTTCTTTTTCTCTGGGTTTCTGTGGGCCTGGAATTTGGGAGCAGCTCGGCTAGGATTTTCTGGTTTGGGATCTCGTGAGGTTGCAGTCATCCGAAAGCTTGACTAGGGCTGAAGGATCTGCTTGCCAGATGGCTCAATCGTATGATTGGTAAGTTGGTGCTGCTGTTAGCGGGAAGCCTGTTTGTCTCCACGTGAGCTTCTCCCCAGGGGCTACTTGAGTGTCCTCATGACATGAATGCTGGCCTCCCCCACAGCAAGCGATCCAAGAAACAGCCTTTCATGACTCAGCCTCAGAAGTCACACATTGTTATTGGTCCATAACCGTATTTGATGTGGGCAGGAATGGAGAATCATTGCAGGCCAGCTTGGACTCTGGCTACCACAATGTGGGCATTCTTAAATTTATATTTATAAATATAAACATATTTTTATATGTACGTGTATTTATATAATAAAATTATATTTTGTGTTTACCATATTAGAAATTAAAACAAAATTTTAAACTATTACTTTGTTCATTTAAAAATAAGCCCACTATGTGTTAACATAAATAATGCATTTTTAATGAAAATGTATTTTCCAAAACAAAAATAATCAGAAGAATGGCATTGTTTTACATTTCTGGAAATCTCTTTAATATCTGTTTTGACAAAAGAGTGTTGGATTCTCATTTTTGCTCTGTTTATTCCACTTTAACGTTCATGAGAGCATGAGCAAAAATGGAAAGTAATGTCAGTATTATTGTAAAAATAGTTTTGACCTTATGGAACCTTCTGAATGGGCTGAGCCACACTTTGAGAACCTTGAGCTAGATTATAATATGGTAACAAATGCAGCCAAAATCTGAGTAGCTTACAACAAGATTTATTTCTTGCTCGTGCTACAAATCCACTATGGGTTGCCCATGGTTCTGTTCCATGTCATCTTCTCTAAGGAACTGAAATTTATAGGGCAGCCTCTAGCTAGGACACTGCCAGTCAGTGCGATGAGGGAAATGAACTTGGTAAACCATCCTGACTTTTAAAACTTACGCTTAGAAGTGATGTGCCTTTTTCTTTTTCTTTTTTTCTTTTTTGTCTTTTTTCATTAGCCAAAGCAAGTCACAGGGTTAAGCTTTAGTTCGCCAGGGCTGGGATGTATACTTTTCTGCAGGGAGGGGCCCCACTGGAAATGATACCAAGTATATGTGATGTATATACCTCTACCATGATGTTTAAAGAACATACTGGTTGTGCATGAAGAGTGGATTATATTGGGGAGAGGTAGGAAGCTACTCAAGAGTAGACGTGGTGTTAGGAATTGACTCAGTACTTTGGACAAGGAATTATAATGGCCTGGACTAGGGTGGTAGCAGGGGTGTAAAGATGTACTCTGGAGTTGGTAGAACTTGTTTTTAGAGTGGGGTGGGGATAAGGGAAAGTACTGAAAAATAACTTCTAGGTGTTGGGTTTGAGCAATCCAGTGAATGATGTAACATTTACAGAGATGAGGAAGACTGGGAGAATAGGTGAGGTTTGGGGGGGGGGGGTAGCCCTAAGGAGTGGGGGGAAAATGTTGTTTTGAACATAAGTCTGAGATGCCTATTAGATATCCAAATGGAAATGTCCAGGAGGCCCTTGAATATATACGTCTAGAGATCAGGGGAGAGGTCAGAACTTGGGGTAGAAATTCTGCAGGCATTAGTATAGGGATGAATTGTAAAGCCATGGAGCTGGATGTGGTCTTCTGGACAGTGTTCATAGGGACGCAAAGAGGGCTAAGGGCCAAAGCCTTGGCATACTCCAACATTTATAGGTGAAACAGTGCCTTCGGATCCAAAAGGGAAATTGAGGAGGAGCAACTGAAGTAAGGTGAAAAAAGGTAGAAATGGAAGCAAAAAGAAGAAAGTGTTTTAAGGAGGAGGAGTCCGTTTCGATGTTCTAAAAGTCAGGTAGGCAGCTCAGCCCGTGTGGCTCAGCGGTTGAACATCGCGTTAGCATCCAGGAGATGGTTCCATTCCGGTCCGGGCACGTACTCTGCTGCGGCTGGATCCCCAGCAGGGGGCGTGCAGGAGGCAACGGATCAATGACTCATCATTGATCTTTCTCTTTCTCCTTCTCCCTTTTTGTCTCTGAAATCAATAAAGACATTAAAAAAAAAAAAAAAAAAGTCGGATAGGCTGAGGCTACCAAAATGACCATAGAATTTGGGACCATGGAAGTCACAGTTGACCTGGATAAGCAAAGTTTCATCCAGAGGTGAGGATCAAAATCGCATTAGGTGAGTTGGAGAAAAGATGGGAAGTGACAAAGGGAGACACCCCTTCTGAGAAAATTTTGGTTGGATGGGTCAATGGAGAAAAGGGAGGGAGTCAAGACGTGAAGATGAAATGTGTATGAGAAATCTGATTATTTAAACTGCACATGCTGTGTTAGGCTTCTTTTCTTATCTATCATCGACCTCCTAGGGATTTCAGAGCCGCTTGTGTGAAGAATCCAGCGAGTCCCCAGCTCGCTCAGAGTATCTCCAGCCAATGAACAGGCGAGAGAGAAGCGCAGCGGGAAGCGAAGGGGGTTGGAAAGGATTTAGGGAGTTAATATGTCCTCCCAGGGCCACCGTAGGGCAGTCTCGTAGCTGTTATATTGTTCGAGGGGCGGAGCCGAGAGGAAATTTAAAACGAAGCCGCGGCCCAGGGCGCCTGGAGAATGATGCGCAGGGTAGTTGCAGAGTCATAGGCGGGGCTCGGGAGACAGAAAATGCTCGGGGGGTCCGCGAGTGTAATCCGGCGGCCTTGAAGAAGGAGTACAGAGGCCGAGAAAGAGCCGAGATCTGGGGGCACCGGGAAAGGGTACGGACACCGGGAAGGGGAGAAGGTAAGAAGGAAAGGGGGCAAAAGAGCTGTAGAGAGGATAACCCGGTGGGGAGGTGGAGACGGGGATTGGGGAGGGTAGAGGGGCCAGGAGGGGTCACAGGAGTTGTGTGGACAGAGATCTAAAGGGGACGGAGGGACGGAGGTCACAACTGCCAGGAAGGTGGCGCGGGAGGTGAGATGGGATGCGGGTAGGGATGGAGTTGTCTTGCTGCTCCTGGTGGCCGCTTTGGGGATTGTGCGGGGTTGGGGAGGTGGGGGGGGGGGGCGCTGGTGGAAGGTCATAGGCTACTGACGGTGGTTCATTTGGGGTTTTTTATTTAAAATATTTTTTTATTGATTTTTTTAGAGCGAGAGGAAGGGAGAAAGAAACATCGATGTGAGAGCTGATCATCGATGGGACGCCTCCTGCACGCCCCCTACCGGGGACCGAGCCCGAAACCGGGGCTTGTGCCTTGACCGGGAATCACCAGCGACCTCTCGGTGCACCCACCGAATCGTTGTCTTTTTCGGGCAACGATTGCCTTGAGCTGGAGAGTTCCATGGCTGAGAGTAGGCTCCGGGCTCCGGACCTAGGTAGGTAACAGGTCAAAGTTGCTACTCCTGCCCCAGAGCTTCTTGGGAGGGAAAGGCAGAGGGATATTTGCCCTGTTGGGGTTTTCAAATTATTAGTGGACCTCAGTGTGAGTGTTGTGAGTGTTATATGTGTTGATGGATGGCATGGATCATTTAGGAATTCACGGCAGGGGTCAAACAAGAGCTTTCAGTCTGAAATTATGAACAAGATTGGCTGACAGATGGGAAGTCACGGCTGAGTAACCATGAATATGAAACCCATATTCACGAATATTTCTACCATAAAAGTATTAAGCTTATGGATAAACTTAAACACTCCCCACGCAGTTATATAAGTATTTTAGCTCCTTTCCCTCGATACTCTCCTTCCCTCTCTTTTATTCTCATCTCGTTTTAGTTTTGGAATGTTACAGAGATGCTATTTGGTTGTTACCTTTTAAACAGTAATACGCTTTACTAAGTTATTTACTCTTCTTTGCCCATGCCTTGTTGCTTGCTTCTGGATCTGTTTCTGTTTTAATGGAGAACTTTCTCCAAGAGTGTTTTCAAAAAGGAACTTTATGTGACAAAGTTTCTGGGGCTTTATGCCTGAGAGTATCTTTATTTTACCCATATATTAAAATTATTGAGTCAAAGTTTTTCCCCCTTAACACACCGAAAAATGACAGTAGTTGCTTCTTGCAAAAAATAGATGCTGTTGAGAGTTGATGTCAATCTGATTCTTGTTTCTTTGTAAGTTACCTGCTTTTCACTTTAAGAGAGTTTAGATTATTCTCTTTATATTTGTTCTTAAAATTCACTATAACATGACTAGGTATGAATTTTACTGGCTTACTTTATTTTTATCAGAGTTTTACTGTTACATAGTTTAAAAAGTCAAGGTCTGTTATGCACAAAAAAGCAGGAGCAGGAGTTGCTCCCCCTTTCATCCTTCCTGACTCCCACTGCCTAGGGAACAGCCATTTACCCTCTTTTAGCTATTTCTTCTAGTATTTACCTTCTTATTTCTAAGTAGTATGCTCACTGCTTTTGTTGTTTTCAATTTTAAATTATATCTATTGTCTTTCTAATATAGAAGATAAAGCTTTTTTTCTGATCCTCCGCCACTCTTCTACACCACGTTCACATTTAGCTCCTCTCCTTCCATCTTCCCAGTATATAATGTAGTACTTTTTGTTCAGTAATTTTGTATTTACATTATTATGATTATGGAAAGATTATTCAAGCTGAGCCATATAGTAAACTATGAAATATGCTTTGTTTTCTGTGTGTGGATCACTAATTCATGTCCAGACTCTGTTTATCAGAGATCTGAACCTTGTCCCAATACTTAGAGGTTCATCAGAGAATCTTATCGGTTTCTTTGAGAGACTTACCTTCTGAGACCATTTGTTTTAATGCCTCAGTCTGGCCCAGCTGGGTACTAGGCCTGTTACACTAATTTCATCCTAGGATCTCCCTTCATCATTCTGTGGAATTTCATTTGCCTCTTAGAATATAGATTCTCTACAGAATATATTCTCTATATATAGAATATAGATTCTCTATACTCTAAATTCCATATTTTCCTTTTTCTGTTTACTGTTTTTATTTTATTTATTTATTTTTAATTTGTTGATTTTAGAGAGAGAAAAACTTCAACTTGTTGTTCCACTTATTTATGCATTCATTGGTTGGTTCTTGTGTGTGCCCTGATGGGGATCGGACCCTCAACCTTGGCATATGGGGTAGTGCTCTAACCAACTGAGCTACTCGGCCAGGGCTATTTCATGCTTTTAGCAGAGTTTATCTTCTTGTATAGCTTCCTAAGAAAGGGTATAT
Organism: Miniopterus schreibersii; assembly: GCF_964146895.1. NCBI lineage: Eukaryota > Metazoa > Chordata > Mammalia > Chiroptera > Miniopteridae > Miniopterus > Miniopterus schreibersii. The sequence continues at coordinate 24,406,701 of NC_138116.1, forward strand.
GACAAGTAAATTTTTTTGAGACCTTGCAGTTCTGACAGTTCTGTGCTACCTTATCTTTGAATGCTAGTTCACCTAGGTAGAATTCTAGGTTGGAAATTTTTGTTTGTTTTAATTATTATACATTTATTTTACAAAATTTCATTTACTTCACTTCAGCAAAACCATGAATTAAGTTGTTATAATAAAGGTTTTCACATATTTTGTTTTTCTATTGACCTCAGTGATCTAAGGATACACTGTACTATGTGGTAACCATTGGCCATATGTGGCTACTGAGCACTTGAAATGTGGCCACTGAGCACTTGAAATGTGGCCTGTCCAAATTAAGATGGACCATAAGGGTAAAATACACACTGATTCTAAGACTTAATATGAAAAAAAAAGTAAAATATTCCATTAATAATTTTGTATTGATTATATTTTGAAATGATAATATTTTTAATGTGTTGGTAAATAAAATATATTACTAGAAATAATTTCACCTGTTTTTGCTTTTTGTTTTGTTTTTACTTTTTTAATGTGACTACTAGAAAATTTAAAATTACTGATGTCGCCCCAGGCGGTGTGGGTCAGTTGGTTGGGCGTCATCCCTAACACCGAAAGGTTGTCGGTTGATTCCCTGTTGGGCCACATGCCCAGGTTGTGGGCTCAATCCGCGGTAGGGAACATGCAGGAGGCAGCCGATCCATGTTTCACTCTCCCATCAGTGTTTCTCTCTCTCCCTCTCCCTTCCTCTCTCTCAAATTCAGTTTAAAAAAAATTCACTGATGTTGCTCACATTTGTGACTCACATTATATTTTTATTAGCTAGTGGTAATCTAAAGAATTATAAAATCAAATACATTATATTTAAAATATACAAAATTTTAATATCATTAAAATTTAAGTTAAACTAAATCTAAATTTTTCATTATGGAAATAGTTTTTCTTCAGAGTTTTGAAGACATGATCCATCTTCTTTCAGCTTCCAGCGTGCTATGTAAATATTTCTGGCCCTCCTCTTAAACACTACAAGGGCTAGAGTGCTCTGTCTGAACTACCCCCAACCCCATCTAGCATTATTGCTCTCTAGCAGCAATATCATTATTATTGTCTTTCTTTTTTCACTTCTAAATTATTCATCATTATTATTGTTTTATCCCGTCAGTAATTGTTTAGATTTATATGTATACTTTTTACTAATTTTTTTAGCATTTCAGTGTTCCTTCTGGGTTCAGTTTCCTTCCTGCCAGTGTACACCTTTCAAAGTCCTTTAGTAATAATTGGTTGGTGATAAACTTTCTGAGGTATTATTTGTTTGAAGAATGTCTTTATTTTACCCTCAATCTTGAATAATTGCTTAGTCAAATATAAAACTCTAAGTTGACATTCATTTTCTCGTAGCATTTTAAATATTTATTAAAGTATTTACTAATTTAGGCACTTATTTTGTAGTCTATATGTGGTCATTCTATTTGGAGCTCTCAGAGATCTCATTTTGCTATCTCTTATTTCTGCTAACTCTTATCCATGGAGGTTTGTTTCCTCCATAGGTTTTATAGTGTTGGAGTGTGAGCTAAAATTCAATGCTGCTTTTATCTGAGGAAATTCTGGGAACTCTGGTCTGAGCTATCTACCTCTAGAGTCATTTTGCTTTTGATTCTTTGAGCTATGCCAAGTGTTACTAGCTGGGATTACTTTTTACATTAATTTCTGTTTGGTGGTGGTCGTAGTGAGTTCCTAGACCACATAAGTAGTATGAATTTGAATTCCACACTCTTGGGAGGCCTGTGGTTCTGAGATCTCAGGGAGCCCAGGCTCAGATAGATAATGATGCTTTTTGTCTCTTCTGTCAGATTCTTATCTGGTTTACTTATATTCTAGATTCTCAATTCTTTTCTTTACCTACGATTCCTATTTTTATGTTTCCAGTGTCCTTCCTTGCCTTTTTAAGGATATTTATTATACTTTAAAATTATTTTTTCTGTCGATTTGTTACTTATGACAGATAAATAACGTATGCCAGAGAAAGCGTCTTGCTGTCTTCGATTGCCTCATATTTTCTTATAAGCTAATGTTCCCGTGAGACTGTTAGCCACTCTGACTAGTAATATGCTCCTGGAAGGATGATACAAAAGCGCAGGCCCTAACCTATGCCCCTCTGCTGAGTTTAGGGACTGGGGGAGACCACCCCAAGGCAGGAACACTTGTCTCGCATTGGTCCTTGTGTGCCCAGGGCCCCGCCGGGCACACGGCACAGAGGCTGTGGGTGAGGGTTGCTTAACTTCCAGCGCGCTCTCACCTCAAGCTTCTCACTTGGCTCCTCTTTGTTGTTGTTTTCTAGGGGCTCAGCTAGGAGTTTCCAGTTGTCTGGGAAAATGCCAGAAGAGCTCACCAGATGCTAGGAGGCGGCAGCCCTTTTCCGGAAAGTCCTTTTACTTGGATCTGCCTGCTGGCAGGAATCTCCAGTTTCTGACGGGGGCCATCCAGCAGCTGGGGGGGGTATGTAGCCTTCTCTCCTGTGATAAGCGTGTAGGGCAGGAGCAGGAGAGGGATTGTATCTGTCTTCCAGGTATATTTAGTGATATCGTTATATTTTTCCAAAGCAATTTTAAGTATAAACCATTTTTAAAAATAAAGTTTAATTTCTTTTCCTAATTAGAAAAATACTATCTGTTCATTCTAGAAATTTTAGAGAACATGGAACTGCTGCAAATACCAACCATCATTTTGATGTTTTGGGTTTTTGGTTTTTTTGGTTTCTTTTAAAAATATATATATTTCTTGATTTCAGAGAGAGGAAGAGAGGAGGAGAGAGAGAAACATCAGTGATGAGAGAGTCATTGATCGGCTGCCTCCTGCACACCCCCCACTGGGGATCAGGCCCGCAACTGGGGCACGTGCCCCAACCGGGAATCGAACCGCTATTTCCTGGATCCTAGGCTGATGCTCAGCCTCTGAACCACACCTGGCTGGGCAGATGTTTTGAGTTCTTTTCTGGACTATTTTCTTTCCTCTTTCATTTTCTCTCACAGCTCTATTGAGATACAATTCACATACCATAAAATTCACCCATTTAAAGGGAAAGATTCAGTGTTTTTTAGAATATTCACAGAGATGTCCAAGTGTGATTGCACAGTCAATTTTAGAATATTCCCATCACCCCCAAAAAAAGAAACCCAGACCCATGTCAGTCACTTCCCATTTCCTCTCAATCCCCCAACCCTGGGTAACCATTTATCTACTTCTGTATTCTGTCCTTTTTTTAATGCTTATTTTCTGTGTAGCTATGATCATAAGATCAAATTTTTTATTACCAATTTTTTGCCCATAACCTTTTTGCCCATTAGCACTTTCCTGTCATTATTGTCCCTCATATGCATTATTTATAATGAGAATATAATATTCTTTTGAGTGGATTGTTAATTTGCTTGACTTACCCTATGGACATTTAGATTATTTCTAAATTTGAGCTCATATAAATAACACAGTGGTGAACAACATTGGGTAAAAAGCATTTCTGTGTTTGAGTCCTTTAAAATGTTTTTAAAGCAGATGTATGTCATGTGGTACTTTTAGTAAGGGTCGGGTGGACATCTCTTGTGTTTAGAAAATAGGATGAGAGTGGTTGGCCCCAAAGAGGTGGGTCACTGGGGAAAATGCTTGAAGAGGCTTAGAATGCAGAGACTCTGCTGTCAATCTAACAGAAACTTGGATATAGAGACTCAGCCGTGGGGATGGACTGAATGACAGTCATAGACCCACACTGGCCTAAAAATACATTTGAACTTTTAGCCTTTTCTGTCATTTAGCCTTTGCTGTATAAAAACCATTCCAGGATTTGAGCTTAAAACAAGCTGTTTCTCACTACTGTCTGGATTGGCTAGGTGGTTTCTCTGCTGGTGGTTTCTCTTACAGCTGCATTTGGCTAGAGGGTTAGCTAGGCTGGAAAGACCAAGTTGACCTCACTCACACATCTGGCAATTGGTGGTGGCTGCCCCTGTGGCTTCTTCAGCAGCCATAATGGGAGTATTTACCCCACAGAAGTCAACAAATGCTACAAAGCAGGGATTTTTTCCCCCCTGGAAAGTGGGTCATTAAACATTTTCCAGCTCATCACTGCTGATTTCCATCTTTTCCTCTTCTCACAAACATGAATTAAGTGTCATTGTGCTTCAGGCACTGTGTTGGGTTCCTGGGATGCAAAGATGAGTCAGACCCTCTTGGCGCCCAGGGAAGACTTACAGGTAAGATGAGCAGATACCTATGCAGCTGAATAGTAGCCAAAACCCTTTTTGGTTTCATATTTTAGGCTTCTTTTAGTAGTGTAGTCAAGGTTACAGAGGCGGGGTCTGGAGGTCTCGTGTATCTTCACAGAAAAAATCATGGCTTAACTAAGCTACCCCTTAATCCTCTCTGGTCCCTTCAGTTTGGTCTTGCTCCGTGCAAACCCATAAACTGCTCAGTAACTCAAAGCCTGTGGCCTTCTGCTGGGTCAGGAGCCGCATTTCTAGAGACAACCTGTATTATATATATATATAAACCCTATTATATTTCAGGATGATGGCTACTCGGGGGCCCAGTGTAGAACTGCATTTGGTCTATTTAAAGACATTGATTCTGGAACTTCGAGCAGCCAAGATTTCCTTTTCCAACCTCTCAGTATTGATGATTCTACATCTGCCTTTTGGTTTTCAGCCACCTTTGTGATCTGGTTTCAGGTAATTGAGGGTTTTCTGAGCAAAGAAGTAAGTTACATCGTGTCCAGCCGCAGGGAGGCAAAGGCAGAGAGCAGTGGGACAAGCCACAGAGGCTGCTCCAGCCCCAGCGAGGTTAGAATGGAAACACCGTCCACAGCTGATCCAAAAGGCAGCCACACCAGGCCTTCACAGAAACCTGTAGACTTGGTAAGAACCTCTCGGAGTGGGAAAGGTGTATTCTGTAAACAAAGAAAGTAAGCCTCAATGAGCCCTTTGAGGCCGTCTCTGGTTTTAGTTTCATCTGGTTTAATTTCTCATTAGAATTCAGGGGCTGAAAATATTTTCACAGCTCTCGATCTAAACGCCTCACAACATGCTCTCCCCATGCATTTCCTTGTATTGTTCCTTTTTATGGGACTGCAGAGTCAGAGGTTCAGAAACAGCAGGAGAGTCCTCTAAACCAGGGAGGGCTATTGGAATTGGCCTAGACTTATCTACTGGAGAGTGCAGAGACTGTTAAAGGGAAGTCTTTAACATTTGTAACACTTCGACCTCTGGTGAATTCAGAATGCCCTTCTCCACCAGGGTCCAGGCCACAGCTTTCTGTGGGCGACCTGAACTTGTGTGTGGTTTACCTTTGCCTCTAAAAGGTTCTACATTCTCATTGCGGCCACTCCTGAGCTGTCATTGCTCCCAGCTTTCTGAGATATGACTCCAAGTCATCCTCGCCAGCTCCTAGTAAACATCTGTGCACAGGTGGTTTATACCGCAAACGTCATTGCTCGTCTCTTCTTGTCAGGTACCTATGAGCAGAGGGAAGGAGCTACTGCAGAAGGCCATCAGAAACCAGGTGAGCTGAGGGTTCCAAGGTTCTTCTGAAGTGCAAATGACCCTCAGACAACACAGGTTTGAACTGTACAGATCCACGTATACCTGGACTTTTTTTCAATAACTACCTATACTGTTTTTGATCCATGGTTGGGAGTCTATGGATGTGGAGGGCCGACTGTATTCATTGATCTATGCCATTTTATATAGAGTACTTGAGTATCCGCAGATTTTGGTATCCACGGGAGGTTGTGGAACCAATCCCTCACGGATACCAAGGGACAAGTTTTAAGAGTCAAAAGTCATATGCAGATTTTGAACTGTGCAGGGTGTCAGCACCCCTAAACCCTGTGTTGTTAAAGGGTCAGCTGTACTAACATAAAACACAACCTGTAAGATGTATTGTCATTCTCACAGTGCATTGGCTGTGATGAGGGAAGTGGGGCTCAGAGAAGTTAAGTAATTAAGCCAGAGTCACCCAGGGTATCAGTGATAGAGCCGGGATTTGACTCCTTGATTTTTTGGACTCAGAGCCTACCAAGAGAATCTTGAAGGGATGCTGTGGGATGCGTCTCCTCTGCACATAGCCAGACTTTGTGAATCTATTTTTGTTTTTTAAGATTTAAAAAATTTATTTATTGATTTGAGAGAGAGAGAGGAAGGGAGGGGAGAGAGACATTGCTTTCTTGATCCACTTATTTATGCATTCACTGGTTGATGTGCCCTGACTGGGGTTCAAACCCACAACCTTGGTGTATCGAGACAATGCTCTAACTCACTGAGCTACCTGACCAGGGCAGCTGTTCATCCGTTTTGTGAGAATCTAGAACCATTAAAGTTAAGTGGCAGGAGGAGGAATTAAGGTGATCTTGTGAGAGGAGTTACTGAAGTGCCATCAAGATGGTGCGCTGGCTGTGATGAGGGAGGAGGGTGTCAGACTTACGCAGCAGGGCGGGAAAAGCGTGTGGCCAGCAGAGCTCTCTGCTAGATGATGGTGATTGTCACTGGTGTGTATTACGCACTGTGTGCTCCTCACAGAGCCCTCCCAGCAAGCAGCTCCCCTACAGGCCTGTGCTCCTTCCTGGCCTCACGGGGCGGGAGCAGAGTGTGGGTAGACCAGCGGGCCGTGCCCCCCAGATGTAGGATAGGTGTCCCCTGGGGGGGGGGTGGACTCTCCCACCACATCCCTCCATGTAGATGTCCCAGAGCCAGGACAGCCTGTGCGCAGAGTGTCCAGGCCCTGTGGCATCTCACGCTCCTGCCTGACTCTGCTTGGTCCTTCCAGGGGAGCAGCGGCGGAGGCGGCGGGAGCGGCAGCAGCCTCCTGACCAACGCCCGCTCCTGGGGAGTGAGGATTCTGCATGTGGACGGTACCGTTTCTGCCGGGGCTCCTGTGGAGGGGAGAGTTGGTGACTGACCCCTTTCAGAGGGATCGTAGTTGTGTAAGCTGGCTGGAAGCCAGGCATACTCAGTTACCGTGCTGATCCTCAACAGTGGGAGGGTGTGGAGACGGCAGCGACAATGGCAGCGTATGTACTCTGAAGTTCTTTCCTGTTGAACCCACTCACCAGTCTCCTCAAGCTAATGCAATGATCTTGTTTCACAAGTAAGGAAATAATCCTCATCCCCATGGCCACTTACCGGGTGTTTCCTCTGTGCTAGGAATTACCTCATTCAATCCTCACCACAGTCCTCTGCCTAGTGTATGGGCGAGGAAATTGAGCCTTAGGGGGATTAAGTAAATTATCTGTAGTCTCACCAAGAGTGAGTTGTGTGACCCACATTCCAACTTAGTTTGGCCCAACTAAACTTCCTCTTCTTTCTTTTTTATAGGGTTGCCCCACACTGTCACCACCTGTTTGCAGGTTGTAATAAATTTACACTAGAATAGCCGTCCCAAACGGGCTGGAGGTGACTGGCCTTCATATCCAGCTCCACTGCGCGTTGGGTTTTCTCTGATCCTTTAAGGGGACTGGTCCAGATCCAGCCTGAGATCTGTCAGGGGGACAGAGAACTGCGTGTGGGAAGGCCCTGATCTGGGAGGTGGGGGGTCCCATTGTCACTGGAAGATGAGCCATTTCTGACTGGATCCAATTTCCTGCCTTCCTGTGGTTAGAGAAGCTCCAGCGTGTGTAGCCCCTGCTAGGCCCCCCCCCGCCCCACCCCCAAGGATACATCTGAGTAACTCCGGTGGCTTGGTCTCCCCCACAGAAGCAGCTCTTCAGTAGTACCTTAAAGCCCTTTGTTAGCCATAAGTCACTTTATATTCAAGAGTTATATTCAGCCCTGGCCCATATGGCCTGGTTGGTTGGAGCATCGTCCTGTACACTGAAGGGTTGCAGGTTTGAATCCCAGTCGGGGGCGCGTACAGGAGGCAACTGATCGATGTTTCTCTCTGTCTCTCTCTCTGTCTCTCTCTCTCCCTCCCTCTCTAAAATCAATAAACATATCTTCCTCAGGTGAGGATTAAAAAAAAAAAAAAAAAGTGCTACAAAAGCAAAAAGTCAGCCTAGTTCCTTTTCCAAGGATAGAGGACCCAGCCATTTCTTTTATTATCAGCAGGTGCAGAGGTGACATGTAGCCAGAAGGTGGCAGGCAAGGCTGGTGTGATCCAATGTGCCAGGCCTGGTGAGACTTTTAGTCCTGCAGCCTCAGGAAGGGGCTTTGCTGGGGAGTGAGGAGTGAAGCCTTCGGCCACAGCCTCTGTTTTCTCCACAGAAATGATGATGCACGTGCAGCAGCTCTCTCTAGATGCTTTATGTGTAAAGAAACAAGGGCCAAAGAAGCCAGAGGTAGGTCATCCTGCTGAACTGAAGGGAAATGGACGGTGTGTAAACTGTGAAGTGTGTGACAACTCTAGAAAATATGCCCCACCCATCTATTCCCGGCCATTCTGAAAAAAGTAAGAGCAGTGCAGCCTCTCTGTTAGCTCATCCCTCGTATGTATAGCCTGTCCTCTCCTCCCTGTGCTACCTGCAAATCCCCCGTGGTGCACTGAGGCATTGACTGCCGCCTGGGCCGTGGATAATCCTGGCCTAGATAAAACATAAATGCCCATGGCCTGCTGGCCAGGCTGCCTTTCTGGGGATGTGTCTTGGCCTGGGAATGAGCCTGCAGATAGCATGGGTGGGGGCAGGGGTGGGAGGTGTGGTTGAAATAGCTGCCATATTCCAAATTCTGGTCTGGTTTTTCCTTCCTTTGCTGGAGTTAGAACTGTATGTATCTCATCAAGAGAGCCCAGGCTGATTTAAAGCCACTGCTTTCACCCAGCTGGAATCTGAGGAAGGCCTAAGAGCCCTGCAGGTCCACCCAGGGCCTGGCACCCAGGAGCAGGACCAAGAGCAGTAGCAAACCACATGCACACCTGATGGAGCCCTCTGCCTCAGCGCCTCTTGCCCTATACCTCTGATCTAGGGCTCTTTGGGGTTTTGCTGGTGCTGTTAAATAGGTTTGCATTGTCACAATTGGAAAAGGTATATGGTGAAAGTCTCTCCCCTCCAACAGAAACTATTCCCCAGCCACCAAGCTCCCTTCCTGAGACAAGCAGTGTGAACAGTTCATCAGGTATCCTTCTCAGACTCCGTGCATTTACAGCAGATATATCAAAAATTCTCCCTTTTATGTAAATGCAGTGTTCTTACTTGACTTCGTTCACTAATAATCTATTTTGTAGACACTTGGGAGTTTTTTGGAGTGAGTTCTGGGTGCAATATACGAGGGGATGTGGAAGGCTTCTTTGGGTGTCTTTGTGCTGGAGATGTGGCCTGGAGGAGGATCTGCAGTCACAGATTCACTGGCTCTCTCATCTTGCCCCATCCGCCAACCCTAACTGATTTATTTTTTTCCATTTAGTTTTTTGTAGTTGTTGGTAATTCTCACTGGAGGATATTTTTTCCATTGATTTTTAGGAAGGGGGAAAGGGGGGAGAGAGAGAGAGAAACACTGATGTGAGAGAGACACATCGATTGGTTGCCTCCCACAAGTGCCCTGGCCTGGGTCAGAGATTGAACCTGCACCCAAGGTACAAGCCCTTGACTAGAAATCGAACCCGGGACCCTTTTGTCCTCCAGCTCATGCTCTAACCACTGAGCCAAACTGGTCAGGGTCCATTTAGTTTTTAATGTTAGCTTTGTTTGACCTTGGCCTAAATGTTGGTTTTGACCAACAGGGTACACAAGATGGGGCACAGGAAAGCAAAAAGCATTGTCTTTACCCTTGTCCTGTAAGCTGACCTGGAACGGCAGCATGCCTGGATGGCCTTGTATTTACCAGCTGCCATTTATGGAGCACCTACTCTGTGTCAGGCCTATTACCTGTCCCTACCCATTTGTGCCACATCTGAGGAGGTGGTGAGTGCTCCTCACATCACAGGCAGTGCAGCGCCACTTCCTACCCAGGCCTGTGGGGCTCCACAGCTCTTGCTGTTGCTCCAGGCTGCATTCCCTCTACAAAGTCAGCTTGAGATTCCCACACAATGCTCACCACTCATTGTGTCCCTGGGGAGGCGGAGGGAGCCATTGTGCTCAGGTCAGATCTAGCTCAGGGCCCCGCTGACAACAGGAAGCAAAGTGGGGCAGACTCACAGCAACTCAGCTCATCTGCCCGGTTCCTCGACCCCCTTGACTCCCTCCCATCCTTAACCTATTTTCCCTTTCCATTTAGGGAACATGTCCAGCAGAGTCAAGAACACGGAAAGGTCAGTGTGGGAGCTGTTCCTCATCTAATTGCAATCCCTCCCTCCTAAACGCTTGCCTGCGACTCCCTCTGTGGCAGCATCTGCTCACTTTTCTGCGGCAGGAAGCAGGTCCAGGTTGTGTTGTCCCATCGTGTTTCCAGGGCCTGGGTTTTGGAGAGGCGAGTGGCAGGAGAGGGGCATCCATGAGCAAGTCTAGAGCTGCTGGGCTGGGGCTTCTCCTTAGAGCCAAGACCCCATGAGGTCACTCTGGCTCCGGTGTCCTCTGGCTGTTCCTGGCCACCAACTGAAGTTCTGCATCCTTTCCTTTTGATTCAGGAGCAGTTTGGAGTGGGCAGTTTAACAGCTGCCTACTACTGTCAGAAATGCCAAACTCCCTGAAATTGACAAACAGGCAGATTGACAGGCCCGGCTCCCAGCTCCTCTTGGACAGCAGGAGAGTTTCTCCTCCTGGATGTTTCTCCCAAAGATGCTCTTTAAGTGGCATTTATTCGTGCACAAGCAAGAGCTAAGAAAAGTCACTTGGCACCTCTTGTGTTCAAAATTCAAGGAAATCTGTGGGGGAATTGATTTTAATAACTGTCTCAGTTAATTAGACAAGGAATCGCCCTGAAAAAAGTAATTACTGGGAGAAAGGCTGCCTTTTTTGCTTTGATGCCGGTGGCCTCCTCAAACAGGTCTAGAGCTGTGAGGTGCCAGCCCTGGAGATTCAGTAGCTGTCAGCTGTGCCCAGGCTTCCAGCCCCTTCTGGTCACTGTGGGAAGGTAGAAATAGTTCTTAATGCCTAAGAGATTTGGTACCCTGTGCAAATAACTAACTAGTAGAGGATGAATCTCTTGATTAATTGACTCCAAATTTTTCCTCCTAGAACTCCTTTGCCCTATTTTTTTCAGGAACCAGATTTCACCTTTGATGGGTTTAGATCCCTAAACACTTTATTTTAAAATATATATATATATATATATATATATATATATATATATCTTTTTATTGATTTCAGAGAGAGGAAGGGAGAGGGAGAGAGAGTAGAAACATTAATGATGAGAGAGTCATTGATTGGCTGCCTCCTGCACACCCCCAACTGGGGATCGAGCCCACAACCCAGGCATGTGCCCTGACCAGGAATCAAACAGTGATCTCCTGGATCCTAGGTCGATGCTCAACTGCTGAGCCACACCCAACCGGGCCCTAAACACTCTTTAGCTCTCTTCTTCTCTGCTCCTCCCCTCCAAGAAAACCCAGGGTCCTCATGGAGCATCCTGACTGGGAGCTTTTGCAGGCCCCTCAGGATCCTGAGACACCAGGAGTAAAGGTCTGGGAAACAGAAAGCAGCAGGGGCTGGGTTTCTCCCACTCAGTTCAGTTTCTGATGGTCAGTTGACAATCTCCAGAACCCATATGCATGAGAGTTCTCTGTCCTGCCAAGGGAGGGCATGCCTAGGACCCCGGGCTCCCTGCAGCCTCTCCCCCCAGTGCTGGAACTCGTTCTCCCAGGGTAGAGGCTGGAGGAGATGGGAGTGGGTGCCTCATGTCTGCCAAATTGAAAGGCACACCTTGTGGCAGCTCACGTGCAGTCTCTGAGAGGCTCTTAGGCTTTGGCAGGGCCTCATCTCTCTGAGCATTTCCTGTGTTTGCCACGTGGGGCCTGCACTGGAGCAGACAGATGGCTAATGTGTGTGCTCTTCCTTTTCAGTGGCCAGACTGAAAGCACCATTTCTCAAAATTGAAGATGAGAGCAGGTGAGTAGGGCCTCTCCCTCTCCCCTCACCCCTATCAGGCCCACATGGAGGAGAAGTCCCAAACTCACATGGGGTCATGGAGCCTCTCAGCCCTGCATCTTTGTCTTCCCAGAAGCCTCTTTCTCCCCCTGTCATGGAGAAGTCTCAAAGAGACCAGAAGGAGCCTCTGAGGGTGGCATGCACAGCTGGCACCCCTAGTCATGAATCAGAGGTTAATGATCCATATGTGAATTACCTCCTTTTAATGCTCTGCCTTTAGGATCTCGTAATGTCCTGTCCAACTTGTTATTTCTCCACGTTTACTCCTAGGTATATGCTGACACTTACTATCGAATCATTGCTGGCCCCAGTACAGGGCTAATGTAGTCATCTTGGCTGAAGTGAGGGTGCTTGGGGCGGTGCTCGGATTCCCTTGCCTTGATGAAGCCCCTCTGTTTTGCTGTGCATAACCCTCTACTGGCACATGTCATCTCATGACAGCTTTTGGTGGGAGAGAGTCCATTCTCTTCCAAGTGGGGAAGCTGAAGTCAGAGAAATTAGGGCTTGCACACAGCCACTTTCCTAATGAACCTTAGCCAAGGCTAGACTCCAGGTGTCCTAACTGTCCTGCCCGGGGCCCTCTCCACTCTGCCCTGTCCACCGTTAGGGACCCTTTTTACCTGGAGCAGGAAAGTCACATTGATGATAGCCTGATGAGCTGTTAGCCACCTGGGCTATCACTCACTCTTCAGTAAGTACTAGGTCAAAAGTCCATGTGAACCTATAATTATCTCAAAAGGAAAGGTTTTGAAAAGAAAAAAAGCCCATGTGTACCCAGCAGAGAGTCCGGGGACTAGAATTTTCTGGGTCCCTCAGCCTCACTCAGGGCAGCTCAAGACCCAGCCCCAGAGCATGGCACGCCTGCCCATCCTCCAGATGGGCCTGAATGCCCTTCTCGGCCCCTGCACACAGTACAGAGTTGGCTTTGGTGGCCCAAAATGCGTGGAAAGAACACGGATGGCATTGAGGTGCTATCTTCTCCAGTTCTGGTGGGATGGGATACATGTCCGCCAATCCCAGCCCCTTCACAGGCAGTTAAATTCAAGTAGTCATGACTCATGCACAACAGCTGAGACACACCGCCAAGCCTCGGGAGGCATCACGTGGCAGGCACAGGTGATGCCACTTTCACTGAGGGGAGTACACGTACTTGTGTGCCCCCAGCATCGTAGGCAGCAGAGGAGATCCAAGCGGAGCTGAGGTTTCTTGTGATTCTTTTTATGAGCTTCTGAAGCAGGCGCTCTTCAAAGCCTGGTAGCCTTACCAGCCTCACCACCCCGGCCTCCTGAGCCGAAGCAAAGCAGCACGAAGAGAAAGAAATGGGGCGCCAGGGCTGTGAGGGCACCCTTTTCTCTTTAAGGGTCCAAGAAACCTGTTCATTCACTCCTGAGGCCACAGGCTCTCACTGTGCCACCCAGGAACCCATGGCCTGTACTCCCCGGAGCACGGGCCATGGCACTGGACACGGGGTGCTCAGTTATATCGGCAGGGTTTGCTGAGTATATCCCTACGTGATCAGATCCGGCTCCGAGCTTGAATCTGAGCAGTTTGAGGCAGACCACCAAAACTACCCACTGTGGGTCTGACTGTCAGAACCTTTACTGTGCCTCTTCTGTGCAGAACTGTACCCTGCTCTGGGCGCGGAGGACCAGCCCAGAGCAAAAGTGTTGCTCTTCATGGAGCAGGAAAATCACTGCTCTGGTCCAAACGTCCTTCCATTTAGATTCTGTGGGGCTAGAGTCCTCAAAGTTTGTTTTAGGGTCAAGTACCAAATGGAAGTGTGGGAAGAACTAGTCAGGAGTCAGGAGATGTGGCTTCCAGTCAGGTCTTGGCCGCATACTAGCTGTGAGCCCTTGGGCGAGTTCCAGGACCTTTTGGGCTTTGTCTACCCCACTTGTTCACCCCGCTCAGGAACGGCTGTGGAGTTCAGATGAGGCAGTGAATAAACAGGCTTGGAAAGTAGGCAGGGAGGGCATAGGTGCTAATTTAACCCAGTAAGGCTGATGAGTTTTGTTTTAGAACCTGTAGGATGTGCGGGTGAGAGTCCACTTTATCAGGCTGGCCTGCCTTCCTCCCCCTTTCCCTTCCCCACTATAGTCAAAGTGGAAGTTTTCTGTGTTTCAGGAAGTTTCGTCCTTTCCACCATCAGTTTAAATCCTTTCCTGAAATTTCTTTTCTGGGACCCAAAGACGCAAGTCCCTTTGAGGCCCCGACGACCCCGGGCAGCTCACACCGTACCAGGTGGGTCTTTCTGGTTCCTGAATAACGAGGGCTGGTTACAGGCCGGAGTCCTTCCCCTCGGGGCCTGCTGGTCAGATTTGGGAATGGCCATGTGTTAGCTCCTTAGGCGAAGTCTATTCTGGGAACTTAGCCCAGAGAAGAGAGATACAAAGAATGTTCATCCATTTTATTTGGTGTTCTTCATCCCTACTGAAGAATTTGACTTGTGTCCAGAGGACAAAAGGCTGGTTTCTGAAACTCAAATCTGTAGACCACCTTCATCAGAGCCCCCTGGGGTTCCATTAAAAATGCAGGTTCCTGGCCCTGGCTCGTTTGGCTCAGTGGTTAGAGTGTCAGCCCATGGACTGAAGGGTCCCTGGTTCGATTCCAGCCAAGGGCACGTACCCTGGCCCCAGTCGGGGCAAGTGCGGGAGGCAACCAATCGATGTGTGTCTCTCACATCAATGTTTCTCTCTTCCTTCCACTCTCTCTGAAAAGCAATGGAAAAAATATCCTCAGGTGAGGATTAAAAAAAAAAAAATGCAGGTTCCTGGACCCCAGTTCACATCTATAGAATCACAATCTCTGATGATGGAGCCCCAAAAGCTGCATCCTCCCAAGCTCCCTGGGTGGTTTGATGTACATCAGAATTTGAGGCCTTTGGGCTAAACAGGGAATAACTAAGGGGCAGAGGACCTAGGAGGCCTCCTGCATCGTATGGCCCAAAGTGGCTTATAGGCTTAGCATTCCTTCTTAGCAGGTATGTGAGATGTGAACCTTCATTGACCAAAGCACAGAAGGAACACAGCTCAGTTCATGAACTCGGTGCCTTCTCAAACCCTTTCTAACTTCTGGGCCACAGAGTGAGTTCACAGACCAGGAGAACAGGACAGAGCAGGCTCAGGCCGAGGGGTCCTAGGGCCAACGAGGGGCTGCAGGTTACACCAGCAGAGAAAGGCGGCGGGATCAGGAAATAGTGCAGATGAGAGGAAAAGCTGAAGGGAATGTGGCAGCGGGCGGAGGGGAGGAAGGAGAGAACGAGCTGAGGTGAAGTCCAGGTGCCCTTCACACCTTTCCGAGAAGGCGCAAGGGATACCAGAGAGAGCCAGCCGGGGGCTGTGGGCTTGGGGCTGGTGGGTGGTGCTCAGCCTGGGATGGCCTCAGAATCGCAGGGGCCAAGTGGTTGTAAAGGGACGATGGCGAAGCACTGAAGCTTTGGTACCTGCACTTGAGCATAGAGACGGCTTTGGCCAGGGTTCCGTGCGTGCGTGTGTGTGTGTGTAATCTGTGAGAGGAAATGTTTAATTTTTTAAATTGAAAAGTGATTATTTTGGCCCTGGCTGGGTGGACCAGTTGGTTGAAGTGTCATCCTGTACACCAAAAGGTTGTAGGTTTGAACCTGTCGGGGTGTGCACAAGAGGCAACTGATCGATGCTTCTCTCTCTCTCTCTCTCTCTCTCTCTCTCTCTCTCTCTCTCTCTCTCTCTCTCTCTCTCTCTCTCTCTCTCTCTCTCTCTCTCTCTCTCTCTCTCTCTCTCTCTCTCTCTCTCTCTCTCTCTCTCTCTCTCTCTCAACATATCCTCAGCTGAGGACTGAAAAATAAAAGACTATGTTGGTTTAAAATTCAAGCATTACAGCCCTGGCTGGGTGGCTCAGTTGATTTGAGTGTCGTCCCATACACCAGAAGTTTGCAGGTTTGATCTCCGGTCAGGGTGCATATGGGAGGCAACCAATCAGTGTCTGTCTGTCTGTCTGGCTGTCTCTCTCTCTCTGACTCTAAAAATCAATAAAAACATATCCTCAGGTGAGGATTAAAAAAAATTTTTCAAGCATTACAAAGGGTTTAGAGTGAAAAGTCCCCCACAACCATCTTCTAATCTCCAGATCGTGGGTCCGTCTCCAGAGATAGTTTATGTACGTGGACATACGTCGTGTTCTTTACTCCCCCTTCCTACGTAAAGAGCAGCATAAGATCTGCTGTGCTGGGGCTTGCTTTTGCCACTGCAGCCTGCTGTATCTTAGGTTAATTTCCTATTCGTACCTAAAAAGCATCTGTATTCCCTTTTATGGCTGCAGGGCATTCCGTTGCGTGAGTTTACTGTGTTAGCCAGTCTCTTATTGATTATTTTCAGTCTTTTGCTATTATAAATAAGGCTGCAGTGAATCGCCTTGTTCAGAGAAAATTTGATTGTTCAAGTATATTTGCAGAGTAAATTCCTAAAAGTGGAAATGCTGGGTACAAGCGTGCTTACATTTGTGTGTATATATATATATATATATATATATATATATATATATATATATTTTAAATATGTTTTTATTGATTTCAGAGAGAGAAGGGAGAGGGAGAGAGAAAGAGAGAAACATCAATGATGAGAGAGTCATTGATCGGCTGCCTCCTGCACACCCCCCACTGGGGATCGAGCCGGCAACCCGGGCACGTGCTCTGACCGGGAATCGAACTGGGATCTCCTGTATCATAGGTCGATGCTCAACCGCTGAGCCACGCTGGCTGGGCATGCATTTATAATTTTGATAAATGTGGCCAAATTGCTTTTCATAGAGGTGATGCCAGTAAACACTCTGACCCACCCTGGAGAGAGCCTGTTGCCCCATCCCCTTAACTAACACCGAGAGCTGTCAGACTTGTTGCCTTATGCCAATCTGAGATTAAAAACCGTATCTCAGTGTAATTAAAATTTTCATTTTTTCCCATTATGAATGAGGTTCCATCTGTTTTGTTTGATCATTTGAATTTCTTTGTGTGCACCTTCTGCATATTATTTGTCCATTTCTCTATTCAGTTATTGATCACTTTCATATGGATTTGTAAGGAGCACTTCATGTAGTCGAGAAATGAGCCCTTTGCTGTGTTATTAACAGCCCCCACCCCCCAGTTTGTTGTTTGTCTTTTAACTTTGCTTCTTTTCTGCCATGCATACATTTTTTTAAAGTTTCATGTAGTTGAATTTATCAGTTTTTTTGTTTTTTGAAATATAGCTTTATTGATTTCAGAGAGAGGAAGGGAGAGGGAGAGAGAGAGAGAGAAACATCAGTGATGAGAGAGTCATCACTGAAGGGCTTCCTCCTGCACACCCCAAACTGGGGATCGAGCCTGACCGGAAATCGAACCACGATCTCCTGGACCTTAGGTGGACGCTCAACCGCTGAGCCGTGCCCGGCCAGGCTGGAAGTTTTTTTCTATGTTTCCTGGGTTTTGTGTAATACTTAGAAAGTCCTTAAAGGGGAATATTTTAGATTTGTTGAGTTTGCTCAGACAGCCCAGTAGCAATGCCCTACAGGTCATTAGAAATATGGGACTGGAATTCAGATGAGAAATCAGATTTGAGAGATTTGAAAGTCCTTAGTTAAGACAGCAGCTGTGCAAGGGACAAGTAAGCATGTGGGAGCATATAAGGTGGAGTCAAAGGCAGTACAGTCCCCTTGCTGCTCTTGAGGCCTTTTCCCTTTCATTTCCCTTTCAAATAAAGGTGGGTTTGGGTATGAGGACAGCTGGAATTGTCCTTCA
Organism: Miniopterus schreibersii; assembly: GCF_964146895.1. Taxonomy (NCBI): domain Eukaryota; kingdom Metazoa; phylum Chordata; class Mammalia; order Chiroptera; family Miniopteridae; genus Miniopterus; species Miniopterus schreibersii. Next base: position 24,424,427 of record NC_138116.1, read on the forward strand.
AAGGATGCTTGCCCACCACCACTCATTCTCACCTGCAGTTTGAGATGTGTGAGCAGGGAAAGAACAGAGCTAGGACAGCGTGCCCAAGGGAGGTCTCATCTTCCTTGTTGCTTCTCCTGCCCCCCTTGGACAAGTGCTGAGGCCTGCCTGTGCCTGCCCAGCTCCGTGGCCGTTTCGTCCATCCCCTCTCTGGCCTGGGCTCCAGGCCCTGGAGCAGTAGTTCTGCTCTTAGGGCCCCAGCAGTGACCACTTTCCCCTACCCTGTATGCTTCCCAGAGAACCCAAGGACCGACAGCCAAGCCCAAGATCAGCCACCCGCACGGTGCCCAGGAGGAAAAAAGGCTACTGCGAGTGCTGCCAGGAGGCCTTTGAGGAGCTCCATGGGGTGAGCCCCTTCCCTCTAAGCAGTTGCTCCCCAGACTGTTCTGAGAAAGCCTTTCCTGCCCAGTCTCTCCCTGGTGTGGCTGGGAGGTCTGCTGGCATCCTAGCCCCATGTCTGATGCCCTGTGCCTCCTCTCACCCCCGGACAGCATCTCCGGAGTGCCCAGCACCAGAGCTTTGCCCTAGAAGCCCACCCATATGCAGAAGTCGATCGAATCATCGCCCAGCTCAGCCACAGCTTCGCGGACATCCCCTTCCAGGCCAGCCTCCCCAGGTGAGCGCGTGACGTGGTGCAGCCTGCCAAGGGTGGTGGCCAGAGCCGCATTCTCACTGCGCTGCTGCCCCCTCCAGGTGGGAAGGAATCCTCAGGTTGGTGCCAGCATGGACCAGGCTGTGGTATTTTCTCTTTCCTCACCTTTCTTTCCCATCATCTTCTATTTTGTTTGTTTTAGAAATAAGGGGTGGGACGAACCTCTACTGTGGCCTTAGCCGACTGGGCTGGACCCAGACCAGAACACAGCTCCCTTCCTAACATGTGGGCACGGCCACAGTTGTGGGGGCTGAGAGAGCATTCGGCAGTTGCACTTCTGGTTGTATACCTGGTCATGTGCCAGGTCATGTGCCTGTCAGGCCTTCTAGAATGTGGAGGGGGGTTCCCGGGGGAGTGAAGAGCAAGTCTTTCTGCATCTAGAAGTTACCCCCAGAAAGGATTGCAGGGGGTTCAGTAGAATTCCAGGGCTCTCTGAGCTTCCACCAAGAAGCTGTGGCTTTACCTCTAAGCCCAAGTCTCCACCTCGGGCCTCCCTTCTTGGGCCCAGCTTGGCCAGCCAGGCTCTGTGCTGCTTCCTCCAGTGGCCTTAGGGCACAGCCGCCTCTGTGAAGTTATTAAATGGAGCAGCCTCTAACCTATTCCTCTGGTCATCCTTGGACCACAGGCCACAGAGCCAAGAGAGGTACAAACAGCACTTGCCACTGCCGCAGGGTAAGACCCAAAGAGTGAGTGTTTCACAGGCGCCCAGAGTGGGCACGTCTCTTCAGTACCCTAAAACCCAGAAGAGTAGCACCATGCGTGCCCCAGCCCCACCGTGCCCTCAGCCTGCCCCAGAGGATCCCAGCTTACTGCCTACTTTGGAATTGAGCCTGTGGCCCACAGGGTATTTCTGTCCCCACAGGCATCCAGGCTCCCCGGCTTTGGATCGTGACCCTCTGTGTCCTGAGACTCTGCCTCCCAGCCATCCCTCCTGTGACAGATCAGCATCTCCCAGGATGAGGAAGGAAGAGGACCACCAGGCCCCAGGCATCGCAGAACAGGATGGGATGGTGGGCTGCAGGAAGTCACCAACTGAACGTGTGGGGGCTGGTGAGATTCCTGGACCAGTAGCAAGCTGCCAAGACCTGGGGAGGTTGGTTGATGTCGTTGTGGACCCCCCAGAGACACTGCTGTCCAGAAGCCCTACTTGCCCCTGCCTCCTGATCAGCTCTGGTTTTGCGGACCTCTCCTCTGGCCCAGACCTGGCACGTGTTGGCCACAAGCGGAAGGTTCAGTTCCCCAGTGGCAATTCTGAGAAGAGGCCAGGGGTCTCCTTTGTCCCAAGAGCCCTCAGCCCCTGTAGCACCAGGACAACGGATGGCAGGCATGTCTTCTCCTTTCCCCTTCCAGGCCATGAGTACAGGTCTCTGACCTCCCTCCTGCCCTTGTATCACCCACAGACCAGCCTCTCCGTCCCAGACCCCTTCCCCTGGCAGCTTACAGACAGGCAAGCAGAGCTCTGGGCCACACAGCTCCCCTGGCCTGGTGGAGGATATTCCCCAGGATCTGAGGATTCTGAGTGTGCAGCCCCTGGCCCTGGCTCTCAATAGACTGACCAGCTTCCCAGTTGCTCTGCAGCTCCTGGTCAGCTGTCAGCCCACCTGCACTCAGCTGCAGGCATGTAACCCCAGGGGGACCTGCAGAGAGCCAGGCTACCTCTCTCCCCCACCCTCTGCCAGCCAGTGGGGAAGCCAGCCTCTCCCAGCCCCCTGCCTCCCTATGTCCCAGCACCAGCAGCAAACTGCTCCTGTGAGTCCCCCAGGGCACGGAGCTCTTCATAGGGCCAGACAGCTGACTCGAGGGCCAGGTACACAGATACAAGTTATACCTGTGCTGAGTGCTGCACACCCAGCCAGGGCAGACCAGATACACGGTGGAGCAGCACCCCAGGGCCTCTCCAATAGAGCCAGAAGGAACCTGGGGCCTGGCCTTTGAAGTCCAAGTGAACAGCTGTGTTCATGACCAAGCTCTGGGTGAACAGATCCAGTCCTCCCGCCCACCTAGTGTCCAGGTAGAACTAAGAGAGGCTGGGCTTGGGGGCTGCCCTCTCCTACCCGTCCTTCCAGCCATGTTCCTGACTGGGCAGTGATCTGTGATGGGCTTGTCCAGCCATAGCCAGCTTCCCACTTGCCAGGAGGCAGAGGCAAGGTTGGCATCAGAAAGCATCACAAAAAACTGGAGCAGCAGGAACCCTGGCCTGGCTTCCTGTCCCTCCGCAGGCACTTGCCTCTGCAGAGCCCAGGGTTAGTGTTCCCCACCCCCACCTCCTTTCCCACAAGCATGTGGCTCTCTCCTGCTTTCCGAAATGCCTGTGTCTGTGTCCCCTCCCCCAGCACCCCACGCTGTGCACACAGATCCTCAGGAACATATGAAGCAGAGGAGGGGCTCGGCTGCTGCGCTTACAGAGCTCCCTCCCTGCACTTAGTGTGGGCCCAGCACTGACCTTTCCCCTCAGCCCAGGATGTGGCCAGATCCCCCTCTGGGGATAGAGCCCTGTCTGCTCTTCCCTGCCTCAGTCTAGGCTGCCCACCCGAGGTTCTGTACCAGGGTCCGTGGCTCACCTGCCAACTTCTCCATCACCCTCTTTCCTCCCTCCCCAAGGACCTCCCCCCATTTCTTTCAGCCGAGCCATTAATCTGGAGACCGAGATGGGTTTGCTATCGATTCTTTAGCCACTTCTTTTTTATTACATTTTGTACTGTGGTTCTTCTCACCCTTCTCTGCCTCTGTGTGTTTGTCTCTTTAAATGTTGAAGCTACCAGAAGCCTGGTGCTATTCTGTTCTCATTTTGGAGGAAGAAAGGGGGGCCTAGCTGCGGGTGATGACCTGAGTTGTTAGTTTAGAAATAGAGCAAGTGTGTGTACAACCCTCACAGAGGTCATGTTTGGCCTTTTTATGCCATTCCTATTAAATTTTCACAATTAATCTTGGTTCAGGAACTGTAAATAAATTTGTTAATAACAAATATCAAAGAGATTGGCCTTCCTCTGCCCTCCAGAGACCCAAGGCAGGGCTGAGGGCCCAGCTGATGGGGACAGAATAACTGGCTAGCAGGACAGGAGCCTCCTGCAAGTGAGAGAGCCTGCAGGAGTGCCACCACTTCCGAAGGCCTATCCACTGAAGGCTGAAGGCAGGTGGGGCTGCCTCTGTCCAGTCTCAGGTCGCTCACTGGGCTCCACTGTTCTCTGGGTAGCAGGACAAGAGCCTCCCGTAGAAGGCTTGCTCACCACCCACTCCCAAGGAAACTCCTTTGCTCTGACTAGGACCCTGCTAAGGTCCTTCTCCCCTTTCCCAGGGCTCAGGCAATGGCTTCTTTCTGGTCCCTGGTGTGACACAGGATGCCTCGCCCCAGTGCCTTTCCCATGATACTGCCACTCTGGGTGACAAGTTCCCCCCACCTCTTTTCTCAGACCTTGTCCTGACACCCTAACATGCTGCTTACTCCAACACACCAGGTTCTGACACCCTTGTCACCATCTGCCCGGGACCTCACATCCAACTGCGTGGCCTTCCCCTCCCATCTCAATGATTGTGACCTTGGATATCACATTTCAGCCAGGTCAAGGCTACACTTCACCACAGCTATGTCTCTGTTCTGGCCTCCAGGATATAAGTTTAGAGGGGACCCAGGACAGATGGGTGCTACTTGACATATTGGGCCCCTCAGTGGCTCCTTGACATGGGGACTTAAAGCCTACTCCCTCTCAACCAGTGATCTTAACTCAGGCTCAGCAGGCACTGTGTCATCCTCACTTCATCTTCAACATCTGGCTGAAAGGAAGCAGTGTCCTTCCCCAAGGCAGGCGGACCCTGTGCTCTCCAGCTCACCCCTCTAGCCTTGTCATTTTCCTCCTCAGATTGGCCACCTCTTCTTCCCTCTGCCTGAAAACCAGCCTGGAAAACACTTGCATCGATCCAGTAGCTCGAGGAATGCTCCTTCCTGTTCTCTGGCTACTTTCTCCGTCTATAGCCATTGCCGCCGCCTCCGCACCTTCCCCCTCCAAAGCTCCATCATACTCAGCTGAGAGCTCCAAAGCACTCAGCTGGGGCTGTCCATCCCAAGGTCACTGGATAACCTGCTAATTACCAAAATCGGGGTCCTTTTCTCCTATTTTCTTGAAACCTGGCTCCCCCACTCACAGTGGCCCCAGATTAGCCTGGTCCCCCTTTATCTCCAGCCTCCCCCCCCTTTACCAAGTGCACTCACTCAGCATAAGCATGAGATGTCTGCCTGAGTCACTCTGAGAGCTCTAATGAGCCCTCCAGCCCTCACTGCTACCCCAGACCAGAGTCGGGACCCTTGTTCTCACCTATAGACACTGGCTCTTTCACTTGGAGCTGTGACCTGAATGGTAGCTCCACCCTGACCTTCTGAATTCTAACCTTCACCTGTGCTAGGTGGGAAGGCAGGAGATCTAGCCACCACCCCAGCTCAGACTGACTGGGCAAGTTCCTTTAGTACCCTGAGCCTCGGTTTCTTATCTTAGTAAGGGGCTAGGATGAGATGACTTCAAAGGTCCTTCCAATAGTAAAATACCACAGCCTCCAACAAATCCCTCATACCCCTCCCATCCCGCGGCCACCCCAGACCGACTTACCTAGGAACTCATTTCTGGTCCAAGCCTGGCTCCCCCTTCCCATTGTCACGTCTTCCCCGGCATTCTCTAGGCCCACCCAGACCCCAGCCAGCCAGGTGGATCCACTTGTCTCTGACCACCGAGTGTTTTGCTCTTGGTCCCTGACCTGGAATGCCCCTCAACAAGAGCAAGAATGCCCCACTCTTCACGCTTATATTCCATATTCTCCATGAACCCTGTAGTGTAAGCCTTCAGGCCACGGAGGCCTGAGTTCAAACCTGGATCCTGCCACTTTGTGACCTTTGGCAACTCCTGAAATTCAGTTTTCTTAATCTGGGAAATGGAGGTAACAGTAGTTGCCGCCTCACTAGGAAGTCACAAGAATTAGATATGTTTGTGAGGTACTGGGCACAGAGCCTGGCACATTGTAAACACTCAGCAAACTAGCACCACCGCCCTCCCCCTGCACACACCCCCAGGAGGCCTCCCTCTAGACAGTCAATACAGCTTATTTTCACTAATCGCCCACTTTGGGATGGTTCTCTGAGCCGCATCCTCATTTCCAGGGTAAATTTGTGGATGAAGCTGCTAAGGGGCCCTCACATTTTCTGATGGCTGGTTTCCCAGAACTCTAGCAGGATCCCTGATGTGGGAAAGAGGGGCAGTGGGGTGGGTGCTGCACCCCCCATGCCTGGGGGCATGACCACATTTGTGCTATGAACCTCTCAAGGATGGTGTCCCCCCAGGATTCAGGCACCCTGGATGCCTCCAACTCCCTGAGGCTGACTTCAAGCTGCAGAGACTGAAGAAGGGGGCCGCTCAGAAAATGGGGGGGCGGGGGGCGTGAGGCTCCCCTCGGAGGAATATTCAGATGACAAGGGCAGCCCTCTGCTGCTGGAAAGGACAGACGTCTGGGATCTGGGCAGAAACAGAATGAACTTCCTGTCCCAATGCTGTGAGCACTTCCACTGCTCCCCACCCACCATCATGTCACCGGGCATAGTGTCCCCATGCTCTGGGTAGAGAGGGCCCCCAGGTCCCCAAGCCATCAAGACTTTCTTTGGACCCTGGACTTTCTCCTCAGCACCTTAAGGTCAACATGGATTGTGCAAGCCCCTTCTGTGCCCCGGGCACTGGGGGATAAATGAACTGATGAGCCTCATTTATCCCCTAGCAGCACTGTGAGGGAGGGCTTTTCTAACCCCCTTTTCACAGATGAGGAAACAGACTCAGAGAGGTTGGGGAGCTTGCTCAAGGTCACACAGCCATTAACCAGGATTGGGACCCCAGCTGGCTGCCTGGAGACCTGAGTCCTGATCTTACTCTCCACGCCACCCTGCCCCCTTGCCTGGTGGTGTCTCTGCTGCGGGCCCCGAAGACCGGGCACAGGGCTTGAATATCGTCTGTTGGCAGGAATCACCACCCATCACTCCACCCAGGACTGGGGCAGCCGACGCCCCCCTCTTACCTGCAGCTGCTGTGACTAGGTCTTAGCTCCACATCAGCCCAGCAGGAAAACTGGAGGGAAGAATTGGCTGAAGGACAGGAAGAATTGCAGGGAAAGGAGGCCCCAGACCCCCTGGGGGGGGCTCCTGGTGGAGGCCTCGGGACCAGAGCCTAACAGCTTCCTCAGCAGGGGTGACCCTAGGGTGGCATCAAGACAGAAACGGTGGCCACCAACCTTTAATTTCCAGAGTTCCCAGGCCTCTTAGGGGAAATAAGCAGTGGAGCAGAGGGACCAAAGGAGCCCACCAGGGACCCCTGGTCTGAGGAGAGGCTGTCTCCGCAGTCCCAGACCTCGGGAGGGAAGGTGGGTGAGAGAATTGAAACAGGCTTCTAGCTTGGGAGAGGCGTGCAGCAAAGCAGAGCTGACATGGAAGACAAGATGGCAGCCTCGGGCTGGGGAGTGGGGTGTGGTCCGAGGAGGGTCGACATGCCCAGCTGGACCTGCTTAGAGCTGGGGAACTCAGGAAGACAAGGAACTGTTGGGGCCGAGGGCCATAAGATTGAGCCTCCCCTGGAGCTGGTCCAGAATGCCACCAGAGAGAAGTCTCCCCAACAAGAAGCCCAAGGAACCAGAGACACAGAAGTGGTAGGAATGTGCTTCAGCCTTGAAGGCCCAGGCCACAGATTGGGCTTGCTGTGTGGTCTTGTGTATGTTGGAGGAGGGGATCCAAACTCTCTAGGGCCCGGGGCCCCCTACTGTGAAATGACAAACCCAACTATCATTTTGGGAGGCACGTTGGATCAGGGCTCACTGACTTGGCACTGGAACATGGTACAGGTGGGCAGGACAGACTCACCCTGGTGCTGGGGGGGGGGGGGGACAGATGGACCAAATGGACCAGTCTCCTCTAGGTCCAAGATAAAAGACAGTGGTGGGGATAGGGGTGGCCAGAGAGGAATGGGACCCTGTAGTATGGAATGCACCTTTCACTGACCAGCTTTGGGAAGCTCGAGCAGCCTCTCAGAGCCTCAATTTCCCCATCTGTAAAATGAGGAGCACCATCTTTCCCTCCTGGGTAATTGTGGAGAGCCCCTCACCCCTAAGAGGTTTCCAAGATGTCTCCAGAATGAAGAAACAACTGGCTCAACCTTGCTGAGCATCTGGGTCTGGAGTGGCAGGTGGTTGGAAGGGGAGAGTCACCCGTTCCCAGCATTGATGTCAGTGTCTCCTGGGAAATCGCCTTCTCACCTCTCCTGAGCCTAAAATAGAGCTCGGGGTGGGGGGCTGTCATGAGCCAGAGGCAGCTCCTCCATTCCTGGTGGAGGCCCTGGGTCCCTAGGAAAGCAGAGGATCCAGGAAGGGATCCCCTGCCTCCACTCTTGTTCCTCAGTGACCTGTGGTCTCCCAGGGTGGGTTCAAGGAGTCTCTAGCTTTGGGCACAAGGTCAGGGTGGGGGCCTCACCAGGGTCACCCACCACCTCATCTCAGTTCTCTGGCTCCTGGGATCCCTAGCAGCAGTCAGAGATCCCAGCCGCAGCCTGAGGTCCCATGTTACCCAGGGACCCAGTAGCCGGGCTGGGGGTTCGGGGCAGCTCCAGTGGTAGGTGGGGAGATCAGGTAGTTTGCAGGCAGGGCAACCTGGTCTGGCTGGAGAGGGGATGCTGGGGCCTCCACAGGTATCTCTTGCTCCTCAAAGATTTGGGCCGACAAGGGAGGGGCAGAAATGGGGCATGCTAACATGCTAACAGCATGTAAACGACCTGGCTAATTAATATGTTTAGGAGGAAGGATTGCAGTGCCCTGTGTGAAGGACTCAGGGGTCCAGAGAGGGGAGGCCAACCGGTCCTGGTGGCTCGGTGACAGCAAATCCTGAAGCCCTCTTGGAGGCAGGGGCATCTTTGACCCGGAAAAGGAGCCTGTAGGATGGAAATGGGATCTGGACGGAGGGTGTGGGGGACCCCACAGTGACCTGCTCTGCCAGGTGGTCAAGAGGTCCCAGAGGCGCCCCGAGGGAGTTGGCTGAACCAGCCTCCGCACTTCGGTCCAGTCCCTGGTCCCAAACCCTTTCAGCTCTAAAAGCCTTCGATCGACTGGGGCTTTCGGGGCTTTCGGGGGCTGGGTCCCGGGAAACCCCCTCGCGGGTCCTGCGCCCGAGGGGCGGCGAACCTGGGCCGGGGCAGCCACGCCCCCGCACCCCGATCGCGCGGGTCCCCAGGCGCGCAGTCTCCGGGACAGACCCCGAGGTCCCTGTGTACCCTGCCTCCCGCCTCCTAAAAATCTGCTTGTCCTCGGAGCTCCCCTAGCAAGGCGCGGCCGAGGAAGGGGTCCCGAGATGGGGACCGGGCGCGCCCGGCCCCGCACCTGCCGGGGAAGGCGGAGGCGGTGCGGGAAGGCCGGCCCCGGGGCGGCGCCTCTTTGTCCTGTGGCGGCGGCCGGGGCCCGGCGGGCTGGGGGGGCCGGGGGCGGGGGCGGGCCCTCGGCTCACGTGCTCGCCGCTCGGCTCTTAACCCGGCCCGCCGCCCCGCCGGATGGCCGCGGCCGGAGAGCGCTGAGCCTGGCGCCCTTCCCGCCGCCGCCAGCCTCGCTCCCCGGCCGGCCGGCGCCCCCGCCCGCGGCTCCGCAGCCCGCGCCCCCGCCCGCGCCCCGCCCCCGCCCGCGCCGAGCCGCTCAGCCGCAGCCCCGGACCCGGAGGATTATGAACGAGCCATGAGGCGGCTGCGGCGCTGGGCGATCGCGGCGCTGCTGCTGCTGGCGCTGCTACCCCCGCCCGGTGAGTGCCCCCCGCCCGCCCGCGCGCCCGCCCGCGCCCCCGCCCTGCCCCCGCCCCGGGGTTTGCGGCGCTTTCTGCTGCAGCCACATTTTCCTGCAGTGCTCGGGATGACAGCCGGTCCAGAGCGCGGGAGGGTGGGGGCGGGGGCGGGGGAGGGCGCGGACACCCACCTGTCCCCACGTCGCTCGCCCCACCGCGGCCATCCCCCTGCCTCGGGCCGGCGGACTCTGCAGGTCTCTGTGGGTTTGGGGGGGCAGTCGTGACAGTTGGACTGGAGTGAAGCTCCTGGCCCCTTCCCTATCCCATCGGGCTCTTCTCCTCGCAGGACATCCTATCTTCTCCCCCCAGGCTCCCCAGAGCTCCGAGGGCCACGCCAGAGTGGAGGTTGGGGGTGCCCAACCCATTCCCAAGTCTCTTGCCCCACAGTGGGCATCTACCTACAGCTATGGCCTTGTCTCCCCAGGTCTTGGGACCTGGGGTCCTGCTGGAGCTCTTCGTTGGAGGGTGTCACCCCGGTTGTGGGGCCCGGAAACCCCTGAGGTCACAGAGCCCAGCCGTCTGGTGGGGCAGAGCTCCGGGGGCGAGGTCCGGAAGCAGCAGTTGGACACCAGGGTCCGCCAGGAGCCACCGGGTGGCCCAGTGAGTGGGGCTGCGTGGGGAGGCGAGGGGGCTGGAGCAGGCCTTAGAGCCCAAGGGAGGCCAGGGGCAGCCAGGGTTTGGGCGCCTCCCAGCAGCTGGCTCCTGATGCTTCTTCCCTTTTCAACAATGGGCACCATGGAGCCCACTAGTGGGAGCACCCACCTGCCCTGCTCCAGGCCCCCTCCATCATCATGGGGATCCCCTGCTCTCAGTGAACTGAAATGCTCAGTCTTCTGCCAGCCCCCACTCCTCTCCTGCCCAACGGGGCTTGGCTAGGGCAATAAGGGCAGGGAGAAGCAGCTGAGAGCCCAGTCAGGGATTAGGGTTCCTGGGTTCTTGCCACAGGCACGCTTAGTAGGCTTTTTTGGAACAGCTTAGTGCTTGCTCTTGCCTCAGTTTCCCCCTTGCACTGCTAGGCTTGTTCTTTCTTCCCTCGCTGAAGGTGGGGCCTTGGAAAAAGGTTCCAGGCCACAAGCACACCCACAAATGCCACCACCCCCTGTCCTGCTCAGTTTCCAGGCCCCTCCTGCCTCCCAGAGGAAGGTTAGGAATGAAGGAGATTAATTGCAATTAATAATTAATTAATATCATGTGAATAATAATCACCCAGATGGAATATTCATTCAGCACGCCTCAGCTCTCCAGGAGCTTCAAAGCTGAAAGTTAGCCAGGCCAACGGGGGCGGTGGAGGTGGAGGGCGGGATAGTGAAGGCCTGGCAGAAATAGGTGTAGAGGAGGGACTCAGAGGAGGCTTGGAAGTTTGGGCAATTGAGGTCTTGGAGTGGTGGGAGGTAAATTGGGCTGGGCACAGGGAGGAAGGAGGGAAACGGAGGCTAACATTGTGGACATCTGTCAGACTGGCATCTGGCCCTGCCTAATGTACTTAGTTAAAAGCCCTTAGGGGGGGTGGAGGGGGCTGTGGGGGGTGCAGGGGCCGCACTTGGGAAATGGAATGGAGCAGGAAGGCAGCATGCATAATAGATGGACCATCACTCAGGGCGGTGCAGAGGGGGGTGGGGGTGGCTAATGGTCTTGAACAGGCAGGCCTGGGTGGGGTGGGGGTGGGGGTGAGGATGACGGTGGGGGAGTGGGAGGTGGAGGGTGGGAGGGAAAGAGGTGGAGGCTGCCTTCAGCACCTACCCAGGCTCCCTGGGAGGTGGTAGATGGGCAGTAGGGATGGTCCCAGGGCCAGGGATGGGAAATCCTGGCTAGGTGTGGCATTAGTCTGACTCTCTTCTCTGGTGTCCCTCTACCTGTGAACTGTGCACCCCAAGGCTGTGTTGGCTGGGAGGTGACTGCTGGGCCTGACTGCCAGGACTCCTGTCTGGTGCTTTAGGGGATGTCCAGAGAGGATGAAGGAATAATGCTATGGTTGGGGTCAGAGGTCAGAGGGAGGGAAAGCATAGGGCCAGGTAGGGAGAAAGAGTGGGTGCTCCTTTGCCACTGCTCTCAACACCTCACTTCTGTCCAGTTCGGAAGCAGGTGGGGCCTGAGGTCCTGAGGTGCAGGGAGCTTCTCGAAGTGCAGAAACCTGTGGTCACAGGGAGCCTGCAGCTGAGGGGTGAGGCAGGAGGACAAGCAGGGCCACAGTGTACCAGTGCGCTGGTTGTTCAGAGCACAAGGGTGCCTGGGAAGTGGGCTGAGTGAAATCGGTGAGCTCATGAGGGTGCATGCGTTCCGAGGGGACCCTTCTTCTAATCCACACAAAGCTGCTGTGTGGGCTGTGTCTGCCCCTGGGAAACCCAGACTCCTTCAGAGCCAAGGAGAGGGCAGGATGTGGGTAAGAAAACTGGGCAGTTTGGGTGTAGGGTCCCAGGCCCAGGAGACAGACCCTCAGCTGAGCCAGCTGGGGGAGGGGACCTCAGTCACTGGGCTGAGTTCCTGTGAGACCCACGAGACCAGCATTTACTGGAAATGCCACCCTGGAAGCCCTCAGTTGAGGACATATGCTACTGTGCTTGTGTTTTCTTCCCACAGAGGGGTGGGGGACAATTGGGCAAGGCTCAGTCACCAGTCCTTGCAAGATGGCAGTCAGGGGCAGGGAGCCACAGGGTCTGTGCTGGGAGCCCTAGTACCCCACTAGGGCCAAGGCCACACTGTGGCCTCTGCAGCCAAGGTTGCGGCGCTCTCCTGAGATCGGAGACAGGAGAGTGTCCTGGGAGGGGCTTGTGCTGGGCTCAGCTTGCTCCTGCAGAGCTGTGAACTGAGCCCTGCCACGAGGTTGGGCAGAGGAAGAGTTCACATGGGAGGCTAAAAAACTTCTATCTGAAAGGCTGCACATTTGGAGCAGGACAGCCTCAGTGAGTCTGACTGCATGGCCTGGGCAAGCCGCTGGTGCCTTCTGAGCCCCAGCTTCCCCATCCATAAAATGGGGATAATAGTCACTTTGCCCAGCTGCTGGGAAGATCAGAGAATCAGAGGAGATGATGTGTATACAGGTGTCCTGCCTCGGATCAGCAAGAGCAGATGTTCAACATCTGTGAGGCCTCCCCTCCCTCCTGAGTGTGGGGCCAGGTGCTGGCACGAGGGCCAGGTGTCAGATCAGAAACAGGAACCGGGGCATTTGGGGGTTACTCATCAGGCCCTGGGTGGGATTCAGGGGGGCAACGTGAGCAGAGGTCTTTCCTCCCCACCCAGACTCTGGCCTGTGGGCTTGACCTCCCTAAGCACCCCTGCTGGCTGCCTAGAGGGACCCAGCTGCCCAGAGTCTGTCTTCAGAGGGACTAATGACCCTGTAAGGAAGTGATTTTGTCCTCAAAAATTTAGGTCAAACCCAGTTATCAGAAATTCATCCAATTCTTCTCACAATCTGGGACTCACACTGCCCTAATGATATGTGGAGCCTCATTGCATATTGAGGGCTTTGGGGGGAGTTGCTGCTGGGGGAGAGGATGTCTCCAAGGTGGGGCCCCCGCTTCTCTGGCTCATCCCCATCTGCCACCATCCAGCTCATGCAGTTTACCCAGTTCCTCAAAGCCCTGTTCAGCTGGACCATTTACACTTCTTCCTTTTCATTTATTATTATTACGAATCCTAATGATAATCACACAATAAGGGCTTTCTTTTAATCCTCACAACAACCCTATTTCACCGATGGGGAAACTGAGGCTCAGAGAGTCAGCTCACTCAGGCCTTCTGATGCCTTTTCATTCAACATGAGTGTTGAGCCCTGGCAGGGAAAAAGGTGGGTGTAGCCTGAGCTCCAGGGGACTAATGGTCACCATGTAAAAAGCTGAATCAAGATGTGAGGAACCGTTAGGCCCAGGAGTAGAGAGGGGCCACACCTCTGTGGGTCGCTGGGTGCGGGCTTGCAGAAGAGGGTAAGGAAGAGGTCATGGCAGGATGAAGGTTCAGAAGGAAGGATTCAGGGTGGCTATCTTGGGGACAGTGCCTGGATGTTCAGATTTTCTAGGGCATTTGGGAACCCTAGAGATCTTTTGTCTCCCCTCCCCAAGACTGATTCCTTAGGTCTGGGGTGGAGGCCTGGCCTCCGTATTTGTTGTTTTGGGACTTCAGCAGGATCTTTGCCTCCTTCCCTCTGCATCCTGTATCTGGTCAGGTCTAAGCAAGTGTCAGATGGCCGGATGAGCTGGTGACAGGGAAGCTTTAGGGAGGGCATGGTCACTCCAGCCAGGTGGCCGTAGCTGCCATGGTAGACACGAACTCTAGCCTAAGAGTGAGACTTGACCCTGCACCTCCCCAGCGTGGCCCTGGGCCAGTCACCTCCAAGTGTCTTTCCCTGAGTCTCAGCCTGGCATTTGTAAAATGAGCACCAGACATCCTGGGCAGGTTGAGATCAAATGAGCCGCAGCATGTGAGAGTCGGATGGCCGCGGAGCAGGGGAGCAAGAGCGGGGCACAGGGTCGAGGCCCGGCCGCTGGTCACGAGCTGTGATGAGCTAGGCACAGAGGAGGGAAGGTGACAGGGGACAGGAGGGGCTCCCGAGGGATAATGGGAGAAATCAGGGGCAGGCCAGGGGCAGGAGGCAGGCCAGGCCAGGAGCAGTTTGGCTTTGATAGAACATGGGTATAAAGCTTGCTTGGGGAGTCTTAGGACTCTGGGGCCAGCAGGAGCATCCTCCCCAGGTGCCTGGGGTACAGAGATTCTGGGGACAAAGGTGGGTTTGCCTGATCTTTCTGATCCTTCAGACGGGATAACCCCGTGTCCCCTCGCCCCTATTTGGGCCTGGCCAGACAAAGCTGCCCAGCTATCTGATCTCCCTCCTCTTCCCCACAGGGGCAGGGGCAGGGGCAGGGGCAGGGGCAGAGCAGAGGTGGTCCAGGTCAATGGGGAGGAGAGGGAAGCAGTCACTACTTGCCCTTGACTTTTGATTTCAAGTCTGATCGATGCTCTAGGGGCACAGGGCGGAGCTTGGAGCCTCAGTCAGCCTGGGATGGGGTGAGTCAGTGTCCTTCTGGCTCAGAGGGCTGCCAACCCAGGCTCTGGCCCTTTGCCCCCACCTCACCCCCTCTCCCAGGGCCTCTCGTGGACACTGGGCCATTTCCGTCTTTCCTCACCTTTGGGGTAAGAAGGCCTGGAAGCTGATTTGCTAGGCTTGAATCCCAGCTCCACCACTTGTTAGATGTGTGACCTTGGGCAAGTTAGTTAGCATCTCTGTGCCTCAGTTTCCCATCTGTCAGATAAGGATACCAGTAGCATCTATCCCATTGGGATGTTGGGAAGATCAAATATGATAATACTTGTAAAGCATTTAGAACAGGGCCAGGCACATAACTGCTCAGTAGAAATCCAGGTGGTCGATGGGGGAGCCACATAGCACGCGACTATGGGATTTCATGACATTGGGGCTCCCTTCCGTCCTGCAGCCTGCTCCTCCCAAAAGAAAGGCACAAATTCCTCACATCTGCATGGCCCAGTGGTGGGACCCTCATCTGGGGGCCTGGATTTCAGTCTCCTTACGTGGACAGGGGTGAGAAGAAGGCTACAGCTCCCCCCAGGCGGCCTCCCCCGTACTTCGTGATCTTTGTAGGACCTGAGGCTTGGAGTGGGGACATGGGAGCTGGAGAGGCCAACTCCCCCTCAACCCCAACTCTCCTGCCTCTTCTCTTGGGGTGGCTTTCCCTCCAGGCACACTAGCTTCAAGTCTGGAGTCCCCACCCCCCACAGTAGCTTGCTCAGGCCTGGTGCGTTGTCATGACAACCTGGAGCCTCCCAGCCCCACTGCAAAGGCCCCCTCTGAAAAATTTATCAGGAAAACTTCCGTGTTTAAAAATTAACCATGGAATTGAAATATTAAAGATGAGCCGCTTTGGACTTGGGGGTAAGGAGCCAAGTTCTTTTGTCCTGACAGGATGGCATCTGCCCATCGTCCAGTTTCCAGGGGCCCCACAATCAACTCCGGCCCACTCCGCCCCGTCTGCAGAGTCCGAGGTCTCCTCCTTAGATTGAGGCTGGGGCCAGAGTAGGGAGACAGGAGGGAAGGCGCCTGATTCAGCAGGTTCCCAGGGTCACCCTGCACCCCATCTCCTGTTTGCTCCTTTCCCATAATACTTCTGAGGGCCTTCTTTTTCCACCTAAGGGCCTCCCTGAGGCAGTGAGCAGGCCAAGCAGCCCCTCTCCATCCTGGCTGCCCCCAGAGACTGACCCCAGAGAGGGTGGGCTGGCACCTGCCCCCTACGCTGCTCACCATGCCCTGACCCAGAGGGCAGAGTGGGCTGTGCCCAGGTGTGTTCACTCCTGCCCCTACCCCCAGGAAAGGCACAGGGTCTTATGCAAAGCATCTCCCCCCAAAATCAATGGTCCCATAGCTGCTCGACTAGGCCCTCCCCTGCCCTCCCCAGGGCTTCTCCCTGTTCTGGGGTTCCCCCGATTCCCTAATTCCCACCTTCAGGCCTCCCCAGGTTGACCCTCCCTCTGCCCTCTCCCCACCCTCAGCCTGTCCACCTGGCCCAGGTGAGTTTCGTCATCCCAGCCTTCGACTCCAACTTCACCCTGGACCTGGAGCTGAACCAGTGAGTGTGGCCTCGAGCCTGGGAGGAAAAGCTACAGGCGGGCGGGCAAGGCATAGCCGGGACTTGGCTCGCTGGTGGGGCGGGGGGTAGGTGGGTGCTGGGCCAGGGCAGGGGATCTGGATCTGAGCGGGGGCGGAACCCAAGTCTGACCCAGTACCACCAGTGACCTGTCCTTCCTCCTGTCCACTCTGTTCCAGTCACCTTCTCTCCTCCAAATACGTGGAGCGCCATTTCAGCCGGGAGGGGACAACCCAGCATAGCACCGTGAGTGCCTTTGGAAGGGGACAGGGCAGGTGGAATGAAAGGAAGAAGGCCATTAGATATGGAGTCTGGGGTGTATTTTACACTTGGGGTGGGCCTGGCCCCTCAGGACCCTCCATCTCTCCCCACCTTCGAGGTTTTGAGCATCGGAGTCAGGTGGCATGTCAAAGGGTGTATGGAGTCCTGAGCTCCCCTTGCCCAGCTCCAGAGGCCTGACCCCAGCCAGCCTCTCTGCCCGCATGGAGGCATTCAAGCACCCTCACTGCTCCATGCCCAGACATTCTGGGAGGGGAAAGTTGGAGAAATGTCCTTTTGCTCAGCACCAAGGCCCTGGGAATTCCTGGCTGCCTGGGATACCAGGGTCCCAGCCCTGGAGGCCCAGGGTCCCAGCCAAGATGAATGAGTATCTATAAATAGCCTCCCCCCCCCCCCCAGCCTGTTCAGTAACTGGAGCACAAGTAATTCTGCAGGAAGCAGGGGGAGGGGTGCTGGTCCCCTCTGACCCATGAGCTGGGCCAGGAGGACACATGCTGCTCACAGTTCCTCAGACACAGACCACGTGTCCAGGAGTGGTCCACGGAGGCAGTGGCATCTGTGAACACACTATGTGTGAAATTGTGTGTGTGTGTTGGGGGTAAGTCCATAGCCTTCATCTAATTGAGTGAGAGAATCCATGGTAAGTGCTTAGAACAGTGAGTGGCACATAGTAGGTGCTATGTGAGTGCTAGTTATTTTCACAAAAGAGTTCAGGGTCCCTGCATCAGCCACAACAAATGGTTAAGGACTCCTGATGTCGTCCAACTTCCTCACTTTGTAGGTGAGGTGAAGGGCGCCCGAAGAGGGCTAGGAAATTGACCAGGGCCAACCAGCAAATTAGGAGCGCAACCAAGTAGAGCCAGGCTGTAGCAGTTCAGGTGTACCCAGGATTTCATGCCAGGGCAGGGGGCATGTCCACTTACATTCTGCTGCTCCTCCAGGGGGCTGGAGACCACTGCTATTACCAGGGGAAGCTCCGAGGGAACCCCCATTCCTTTGCTGCTCTTTCCACCTGCCAGGGGCTGCAGTGAGTATGGGGAGGGGCTGGGCAGCCTGGTAAAGCCTTCAGCCCTGGGCCTGGGGATGGTGGGGAGCTGCTCCTCTCTCTCTGCAGTGGGGTCTTCTCTGATGGGAACTTCACCTACATCGTGGAGCCCAGAGAGATGGCGGGGCCTCAGGAAGCCCCTCAGGTGAGCTTTCACTGTTCCCTCTAACGGCCCTGCCATGCTTTGTCCTGATGGCTGTCACTGCCCCTTCCTCCTCCCTTGGTAACCTCCCTCGCTGCCCTCAGTGACCCCAGCTCTGATTCCCTACCCCTACCCCCAGCTCCAATGTCCCTTCTGTCCCCCAATTAACCTCCCATTGGGCTCCAGTGTCCTTTGCCCCTATCTCTCAGGGAGCCCCCAGGTCTTGACCCTGGAATCTGAGCATCTTGGAGATCAGATCCGACATGAGATCTCTGGCCAGTTCTGGGTCACTCTGGGGTGGGGTGGGGGGAAGGGCTGGAGCTGCCCCCCCGCCCCCATAGGCTGGGCTCGGAGCAGATCTGGTCAGCCTTCCAAGAACTAATTTCCTTTCATTGCAGGGACCACATCCCCACCTCATTTACCGGACCCCTCTCCTCCCAGCCCCCATTGGATGCAGGGAACCAGGTAAAGGAGGAAAAGTGGGGCTGGGGAGGGGCCTGGCTGTGCCCCCCCTCACCTGTCCCTTCCCCCAGACTGCCTGTTCGCTGCCCCTGCCCATTCTGCTCCTCCGAACCGGCCGAGGCTGAGAAGGAAAAGGCAGGTACGGGGCCCGCACAGACCTCGGGCTGCAGAGACCTCAGGCTGTGGTCCAGAGCAGGACACCCCCATCCATGGTCGGGGCAAAGAAGGGCTCAGAGTGATGTGGCTGGGCGCCAGGGAACTATCTCTGAGAGGGAGCCTCCCACCCCATTCCCTAATGCCCATGTCCCCATGGTGGGCTAACAGGAACTGCCCTCATACCAAGGCTGAGAAGAGATGCTACCCCCGCCATTGGGGGGCTGGCATTGTCCCTGGTTGGAGCCCAGCCCCCCAAGTCTGTCCATGGCTTGACCATGACGCCAGGCATAGAGGAGACTGATTCCAAGTGCCCACCCACCCCCCAGGTCCGCCGGGGCCACCCTACGGTGCACAGTGAGACCAAGTATGTGGAGCTGATCGTGATCAATGACCATCAGCTGGTAAGTTCCCAGGCTGGGGGCAGCCCTGGGAGGAGGGGCTGGAAGCAGCCTCGCCCTCCACCACTCTTCCTCCAGTATGAGCAGATGCGCCAGTCGGTGGTCCTCACCAGCAACTTTGCCAAGTCCGTGGTGAACCTGGCAGATGTGGTGAGTAAACCTCCTTTCCCCTCCCTCTCACCCCAAGCCCCCCACCCAGCTGCATACATCCTTGGGGTGAGCAATCGAGGGCACTATCGGCCACTGACCCCTACTTCCTGGAAACAGACTGAAGCCCTCTTCCAGCCTTAGCCCCCCCACACCCACTCCCACCCTCCAGCTTTCTCACCATCTTTTCCCATCTGGGCCCAGATGTATAAGGAACAGCTCAATACCCGGATAGTGCTGGTTGCCATGGAAACGTGGGCAGATGGGGACAAGATCCAAGTGCAGGATGACCTGCTGGAGACCCTGGCCCGGCTCATGGTCTATCGGCGGGAGGGCCTCCCTGAGCCCAGTGACGCCACCCACCTCTTCTCGTGAGTTCCCCACCCCATGCATCCTGCCAGCCTCGCTGGTGGTTGCGGTGCTCAGGGTTATTGAACACCTACCTGCTCTGTGCCAGGTGATCTTGCAAGGCCTGGGACTGGTGGGTCTTATCTTGTTCCTGCCCCCAGCCACTTGCAACAGGCTGGGCATCCTCCCCTGCATCTTAAGCTGATGTCCTTTTTCCTTACCTGCCATCACCTCTGCCATCACCCCCCCTTCGTTCCCTCTTCTCTTTTCAAACTGTCCCAGCGTCCCTTCCTGGTAGGGGAAAAGCCTGATAAAAGGTCCTTGCAATTAGAGAGGATCTAATAGGAACCTCTCATTTGGCTTATGGGCAAACAAACCCAAAGAAAGGAAAGGGCTTGCCTGAGATCACAAGCTGGCATGGAGGGCAATACTCACCTCCTCGAGGAAGGGCTCTAGTTGGGGAGGCTTCCTGTCTGCCCCTCACAGCCCAAGGGAGCCACCAAGGGTAGGGCAGGAGTGTTTCCTGACAACCCTCTCCCTTCCAGGGGCAGGACTTTCCAGAGCACCAGTAGTGGGGCTGCCTACGTGGGAGGCATCTGCTCTTTGTCCAGGGGTGGAGGTGTGAATGAGGTGAGCAGTGTGGGGTCATAGCTGGGATAGGGGTGAGAGCGGGAGGGGCTGCAAAGGGCATGAGCCCTGTGCCTTTTGAAGGGATGTAGACATCTTTGTGCTCCATCTTCTTCACCCCAAGTATGACAACATGGGGGCCATGGCCGTGACCCTGGCCCAGACGCTGGGGCAGAACCTGGGCATGATGTGGAATAAACACCGGAGCTCAGCAGGTATCAAGGAAGACCCCATGTGGCCCCATAACCGGCCCAGACTCACACCCAGCAGCTCCAGAAATGAAGAGGGTGTCCATGGGAGGAGGGCCAGTCATTCACCCTCCCTTATATACCCTCGGCTCACCTCTCAGGGGACTGCAAGTGTCCGGACAACTGGCTGGGCTGCATCATGGAGGACACTGGGTGAGTTTTGGGAGCTAAACCAGGGGAAGGCCTTGGGCGGGGAGAGTCCTAGAGTAAGCACTGGGTGGAAGTCTGGACCTGGTGGCCTCAAGAGGTCCAGCTGTCAGGACCACTCAGGATTCCAAGAAACCCTGTTTTGTGTGGGACTCTGCACTGGGAGACCAGGTTCCCCTGCGGGACCCTGAAACTAACCGGACTGCAGTGCGCACTGTTGCCACTGGGCGCCGCCAAAGCCCCGTTCGGAGGCATCTTCCCTCCTTGGCGCCGCGCCTCCGACTCTCGGAGTCCCAAGATCGCAGGGAGGGGAAAGGAGCGACGTCCTCTACCCACTCCTGCTTGGGGGCAGGTGGGAGGATTTTTGTGCCGTCCCCGAGAACATAGATCCTCAGCCTCCCCGAGAGGGTGACCGAGTCCCGGGTGCAGCCCTTTCCCAGTCTTGAGAAGGGGTTAGAGTGGTCTGGAGGGTTGGGCGCGCGGGCCGCGCCCCCGCGGCACCGTCTCCTCATTCCCGCCCAGGTTCTACCTGCCCCGCAAGTTCTCGCGCTGCAGCATCGATGAGTACAACCAGTTTCTGCAGGAGGGCGGCGGGAGCTGCCTCTTCAACAAGCCCCTCAAGGTACCAGGCCAGCGGCAGGGAACGTGGGAGGGGCGCTCGGGCTGGTCCTGGTCAGGCTCCCGACACCCCTTCCCCGGCCAGCTGCTGGACCCCCCTGAGTGCGGAAACGGCTTCGTGGAGGCAGGGGAGGAATGTGACTGCGGCTCTGTTCAGGTGAGAGACCGGTGCCAGGTGGGAGGCAGGGAACTCGGGGATGGGCGCGAGAAAGGATCTAGGTGGGGGGGTCCGGGCTCGCCCGCCTCCCTCCCCTTCTCCCCGCGTCCCTCAGGAGTGCAACCGAGCGGGCGGGAACTGTTGCAAGAAATGCACCCTGACTCACGACGCCATGTGCAGCGACGGGCTCTGCTGTCGCCGCTGCAAGGTGAGGGGGACCCGCCGCTGGGGCGGGAAGGAGGTGGGACCAGCTGCTGAGGTTCTGATTAGGGGTGGGATTTAGAGAGAACGGCTGGGGGGGTGGAGTGCAAATCTGGAGGGGAGGGGCTTGGAGCGAAGAAAGCGCCAATGGAGAAGGAGAAGGGGGGGCCTGCGGGCCTGTCGAAGGCGGGGCAACGAGGGGGGGGCACCCGCTGGGAAGGGGTGGGAGGGGCGGCACCGTGAGCAGTCCTGGGGGCACCTCTGATTGGGCTGGGAGCGAGTGGGGGCGGGGGGAGAAGCAGCCGTCTAGGGGTGGGGGGGCACAGACCTAGGGGCGGGGCCGTGGGGCAGTGAGGCGGAGGGTAATACGCGGTTCCTTCCTGAGCCCTGAAACGCGTCCTTTCCGCAGTACGAACCGCGGGGTGTGTCCTGTCGAGAGGCCGTGAACGAGTGCGACATCGCGGAGACCTGCACGGGCGACTCTAGCCAGGTCCGTCTGGGCCGGCCGCCCCTAACCCTATGGCTCTGGCTGTGCCGGGTGACGGCGCTGCCCCTCCGCGGCGCCGCTGGCGTTGCCGCCGCTCGTTAGCCTGTTTCCACATCTGAGAGAAGGGTCGTTCATGCCTCCTGGCTTTGCTCTTTCAATTATAAACCGACATGTGTAGTCTGACTGGTGTTCCCAGCACCTGGAGCGGTCCCGGTGTGCGCTAGGGAATGGAGTGGACGATAATATTAGTTAATATCTCTTAATCTTTCTTACGTGCCAGGCATTTAGTTCTCCCAGCCCTGTTTAGTGGGTGCAGGAAACAGGGACACTGGAGAGGCTATGGGACTTGCCAACCTGCGGAGTCTGAGTTCCAATCCAGGTCTTTGTTCTTGACATGGAAGAACCCTAAACGTGAGCCCCCACTTCGGGGGCATTAGGTCACCCCTTCCTTCCTCCCTGGGGCCAGCCTCATCTCTCAGTCCTGTGGCTGCTCTGCTCAGTCCAGCCCCTCTCTCTGCAGTGTCCCCCTAACCTACACAAGCTGGACGGTTACTACTGTGATCATGAACAGGTATGATGGCGTGGGGGCTCCCCTCCCCTTGGACGTTCCAGGTCAGTACATGTGTCAGTCCCTTTTGTCTCTTGTTTATCCCTTAGGGCCGCTGCTATGGAGGTCGCTGCAAAACCCGGGACCGGCAGTGCCAAGCCCTTTGGGGCCACGGTGAGTCTGGCTAGGAATAGGAGAAGGGGCTCTGGAGGACCCAGAATCCAGAGTCTGATGAGGAGGCAGGTTCTGGCTAAATATGCCCTCCACCAAATGTGTGGCTCACCAGGCTCTCAGGGACCCAGCTGGACTGGGGGTCAACCAGAATGTTGGGATATAGGCCTGAGGTCCTGGGGTGGGTTCCGGGGTGACTGGGGTGACACCTCACATCTTCTTCTTACAGCCGCTGCTGATCGC
Source organism: Miniopterus schreibersii (assembly GCF_964146895.1). Lineage (NCBI taxonomy): Eukaryota > Metazoa > Chordata > Mammalia > Chiroptera > Miniopteridae > Miniopterus > Miniopterus schreibersii. The sequence continues at coordinate 24,446,964 of NC_138116.1, forward strand.
TTCTGCTATGAGAAGCTGAATGTGGAGGGGACAGAGCGTGGGAACTGTGGGCGCAAGGGGTCAGGCTGGGTCCAGTGCAATAAACAGTGAGTGGCCAAGGTTCCTGGTTGAGCCTCCCCAGCTCTGGGGCCTGGATTTTTTGGGTGTTGTTGTTTTTTTTTTCAGAGATGGAATAGTAGGTTCTTCTAGATGTGCCTGTGAGTTCCAATGGGAGAATACGTAAAAAATCAGGGTGTGGGGAGAAGGCAAATTCAAGTTTAGTAGTTAGGTCAGAGCTCAGACTTAGAACTCACTGTCTCCACGGTACCCCAACAGGGACGTGCTCTGTGGCTTCCTCCTCTGCGTCAATATCTCTGGAGCTCCTCGGCTGGGGGACCTAGGAGGAGACATCAGCAGTGTCACCTTCTACCACCAGGGCAAGGAGCTGGACTGCAGGTGTTGGCTGGGACCATGGCTGGGGAAAGGGAGGTTGCAGCTGTGACGGGGTAGGGGGCATGGCCAGAGGTTGGCTATGCTGTTTCCCCAGGGGTGGCCATGTGCAGCTGGCCGATGGCTCAGACCTGAGCTACGTGGAGGATGGCACAGCCTGTGGGCCCAACATGCTGTGCCTGGATCATCGCTGCCTTCCAGCCTCTGCCTTCAACTTCAGCACCTGCCCAAGCAATGGGGAGCGCCGCATCTGCTCCCACCATGGGGTGGGTGCCTGGAGACCAGGGATGGCAGGAGAGGTTTATAAGAGGGGATAGGGCCCTGCTTACCTTGACTGGCCGCACCCCACTTCTAGGTCTGCAGCAACGAAGGGAAGTGCATCTGTCAGCCAGACTGGACAGGCAAAGACTGCAGTATCCACAACCCCCTGCCTACATCTCCACCCACTGGGGAGACAGAGAAATATAAGGGTGAGGCTGGCACTGGCCAAGGTGGGGCTCTGTCTTTTCTGCTTACCATGCCTGTCCCTGCCAGCTGAGCTCTGCCCTCCTCCCCAGGTCCCAGCGGCACCAACATCATCATTGGCTCCATTGCTGGGGCTGTCCTGGTTGCAGCCATCGTCCTGGGAGGCACAGGCTGGGGATTTAAGTAAGAGACACACGCTACCTACACCCCTGGTGTCCTAGGGATTATCAAACCGTAGGCTGTTGGATCTGAGGGGCCCTCTCTGAGAGGTTAGCTAAATCGGAGCTCACACATCACAGTCCAAGCCAGCCATAGGGTCTAGTTTTAACATTTTAAAAAATTAGGTGGTCATATTTTAAAAACCCAGAGATTTTACATTAATCATGCTGATTTCCAGCTTCTCTTGAAAAATGAGACAAATGGGCACCACTGTGCTTCAGTGTGATCCAGTCACAGAGAGTTGCTGAGCACCACTGCCCAAGAAAGGGCCTGTGACCTCCCTCTCTAGGTCTCACGCAGCCTACGGTGTTCTGTGGGCATCTGAGTCTAGGGCTCTGGAGCTGGTCTAACACCCTCAGTGTGCTAAGGAGGGAGCTGAGGCCCAGGGTCATGTAGTGAGTGAGTTGTGGAGTCAAGACTCAAACCCAGGTATCTCTCCCTGGGCCTGTCATTAGTGTCCAGGCCCTAGGCCCCTGACCCATCTCTGGGGCAAGGGGTCTTATGGGAACTAAAGGGCCCTAAGAGGAGGAAAAGGTTGCAGATGGCTCCTTTTTCTTTCTCTCTCTGCCTGTCCTCTCTTTGGCTCCTGAAGAAACATCCGGCGAGGAAGGTATGACCCGACCCAGCAGGGGGCAGTGTGATGGCGGCCACGTCACCCCTCAGCTCGCTGTCCGTCTCCATCTCATTTGTCATCTTGCATTCCGTTGATGAGAACTAAGGGCTGATTCCCCCACCCCACTGTCAATGCTGTCACTACAGCTCCCAGAGGAAAGTCCTGAGCCTGCCCTTGCCACCTCTTGCCCAACCATCCCCTCAGGCCTTGGTCCATTTGCTCCTGCTCTTCCTATGGCAAGACCACTCTTGGCCAGATAGACCCTGGAGCTGTGCCCCCCTCTCCACAGCCCCCATCCCCTGGAAGGGAACCTACCTCTGCATCCCATCTGTTTTGTCTTTCATGTCACTGTGGCTGTCTCACCTCCCACCAGATCCCTGGCCAGCCTTTGACTTGCTGTCTCCAGGGCCCAGCACTGACCTCCTAGGGCCCATCTTGGGGTTTGGGGGTGTCTCCCTCTGGGCCCTGCCTCATATGCTTCCCTGATGCCCCCTCTCCCTTCCAGGTCCGGAGGGGCCTAAGTGCCACCCCCTCCCTCCGAGCCTGGCACCCACATCTCAGCCCTGAACCAGGAGGCTGCCCCTGCCCAGCCATGGAGGGAGGCACCACGCAATGTCTTCCAGGCCCAAGCCTTTCAACTCCTGGCCCCATGGGGGTTTGGGTGGGGGTCTGTGGCCCTGCCCTTCACACTACCAGGGAGGACCAGGCCAGGGGCATTTCCCTCATGGTCCCCAACCCCACCTCATGGGGCTTTGGCCTTGCACACCAACTCTCCCTGTGTGAATGTAGCTTCCATCATCACAGATTGCCACAGCTCAAGTGGTGGGGGAGGGCTAAAGAGATGCCCCAGTGGGCATGGCCTAGGGTGGCCCTTCCTCAAACCAGGCAGCTGGGACAGGGTTTTAGCTCTCTAGGACTTAGGGAGAGGGGCTGAATCTACTTTTTTTTTTTTAAACTGAATTTTAACTGATGAATGTAACTCTGGGGGTGCTGGAGCCAGGACAGTTGTGGGGATGTTTTGACATTTGTGGGAGGGACTGGAGGAACTGAGGCATGGCCATCCCCCAGGATGACCACACCTGGAATCTTCTCACTGAACATGGATGTCCCCAAGCCAGGCAGGGGCTGGGCATCCTTGCTTGCCCCCTTCTCTCGGCCCTGCTGAGCTTGGAGAGAAGTCTGAGTGCTCATTCAAACCAAAGCTGCCTGCTCCGTGCCCAAGCCTACATTATGGGTACAGTGACCACATGTCCCAGATTGTCTTCAATTCTAAAATGACCATCTTGCTGTCCTTGCTAGGATGCATGTATTTGAGGGTCTAGAAAATACAGTCCCTGAAATAAAATGGCACCTTCCCCCTTTCAAGAAGGGTGATTCTGGGGCTGACTCAGGGATTAGGTGCCCCTGGTGTGGCCTAGAGGTCCCAGGTTGGGCCATCTTTTCCTGGGAGGACTCTCCCAAATAGGGAAGGCCAGAGGTGGCCCAGTGCCTGGAGGGTTAGGGGCTCTGCCTGTGATGTGCATGAGGAGGTAGGAAAAGGCAGGTCTCGTGTATGATCCTCAGCTTCTAGAAAATTCCTCAAGGCCCTGTCAAACCCATTCCACTCCTTACCCCCATTCCAGGGCCAAGTAGTAAGTTTACAGTTGTTTTCCCCCTTATGTCCTCTGATCCCGACTGCAGTGGGGCCTGAGAGACAGGTGGAGGCCAGGCAGAATTCCTCAGTCCTCCCACAAAGAAAGTCCTGCCCATGGCCTTCCCTCATGACCCCCTCTTGGGAAAGAGGAGCTCTGGCTCCTTGACTGTTGAAGACTAGATGGCAGGGGCAAGATGGGGGTCAAGCTACCTATGGATGAAAGCCACAAATGAATGGAGCCCCTCTCCCCAGGGATACCCACCCAGACTCAGCAGGGATTTCTGAACACCCCAGGGCCTTTGAGCTGCCTATTTCAGTCCCTCTGCTTCTGGGACATCTTTGACGAGGAATCATGGAGGAGATGGCTCCCTATTTATCTGCACCACCCCTCAGGGCAAACTGGGGACTGAAACCCATTGACACCTTTTTGGGTAGCTGGATGCGGCTACAGTGGGGTCCTTAATACTGAGCTTCAGCTGGCACTGCCCAAGCAAGGGGGATGTGTGGAGTACCCCTCTGGCCAGTCCTGCTCCATCAGCACCCCCAAGCTGGGGCATGGGCATAAGGGCAAGGGTTGGGTTTTGCACTACTGCTGCGATACCTTAAGGCGCCCTCTGGTGGTGCACACGTGCGCACAGGTGGCCGATGCAGCTGGCACAAGCATTTGGATCCACATCTCCGCACAAGAGTGAATACCTCTGCACACATGGACATGTCTGTGTGTGCATATGTGGGGGTGGGGGTGTGGAGAACTTAAGATTTCCTGTGACCAGTCCACGTGGCTCCCAGCTGTCTGTATCCTCCTTTCGACCCTGGCAGCGCCCAGGAACGATTGGAGGCTGCATTGACCTGGGCCTGGAACTGGCTCCATAAAGCATCCTGTATATATGTCATCTGGGGCTCAGGGTGGGGAGGCTGGGACAGAAACATCAATTAAAGATCATGTCTGGAGGCTCATACTAACCTGTGCCTCTCCTTTCTGTCAATTACCAAACTGTGACTGGGGGGGGGGGCGGGGGGGGGGACGGGGGGACACGACAGGACACCCTTCCCTGTCCTTAATGGCCCTGGAGGGAGCATGATGATGTGTGATGATGGAGGGGGTGGGGGATGGACACTGAAGGCAGGAAGTGAGCACCTAGTACTGGGCACTGGGAGGCTAGGAGGCAGGGCGTAGTTTTCCATCCACGGCCAGTAATCAGACACAGACTGGGTGGAGGGTCTGGCCCTTCCACTTCCTCTGCTCTCCTAACAAAGATAAACTGCCTTCTGGTTTCAAAGCAGAGCACAGGGGAAGTGAATTGGAAAGCACCTTACTAAAAAGGAGGAGGCCTGGCAGGGTGTGGCTCAGCGGTTGAGCATCGACCTGGGATCCAGGCGATCACGGTTCGATTCCCTGTCAGGGCACATGCCCGGGTTGCGGGCTCCATCCCCAGGAGGGGGCGTGCAAGAGGCAGCCGATCAATGGCTCTCTCAGCATTGATGTTTCTATCTCTCTCCCTCTCCTTTCCTCTCTCTGAAATCAATAAAGATACATTTTTTTAAAAAATAAAAGGCAGGAGACCCAACTTCCTTTCTATGGTTAAAGCCAGAGAGGCCAGTCCTCACCTCCCAAGAGATCCCAGAAAGGGGGAACAAAACTGCTAATCTGGTCCTAAGGGCACAGTGTTCTTGGGCCCACAGGGAATTTGTTTTTTTCCCACCTCTGCTTCCTCCTGCTGCTCCCGGGGACAGGAAGGAACTGAACAAGGCTGAGAGCTCCTCCCGCACTGGGGGCCCAGTTTGAGCCAGATAGGTATTATTGTATCTTTTCCTCCAGACCACTTTGGGCCTGGGAGTCCTGCTGGTTCAGGGAAAAGATAAGTGAGAGAGGTGGGGACAGGGAATAAGGAATGGAAGGAGAGAGAGGAGATACTGGGAGCAAGAAATAGCAGCAGCAGGCAAGGGCCTGGGGAGAATGCGCAGCTAGAAGCTCCAGGACCACAGCCCCATTCCCCACGGTCAGGACCACTTTTCAAGTGCTCATAGTCACATGCAGCTGGTGGCTACCATATTGGAGAGCATAGACAATAACTGATGCTATTAAGTAGCAATATCTAAATCCAGGAAACTGAAGGCAGGACAGAAGAAAGGAAACTATAGCCAGAAAGATTTGGATCAGCTGCAGCAGACAGGACCTTATTAAAGGCAGTGGGGATCTGTGTGTACCTTTCTAGAAGGCAGGCAAGGAGCCAGGATGACTTTGGCAGGATTGGGGAATTGTAACTTGACTTAGTGAGAGACTTAGATATGCCCTGCCCTGAAGGCAGCTCTGCGCCGCCCCCGTCCTCAGGAACTTGCTGTAGATGAAATAAGATTTGTATCAACCTTTTCAGAAGGAAAATGAGAGAGTGGATCTCGGTGCTGAGGAAGCCTCTTCCTGCCAAAAAGACTTTGCAGGCAAGTCAGTAATGGCTTCAGCTTCAAATTTTGGCCTTTGAAGGTGGAGATTCATTCTCATTTCTTGAGAAATCACAGGCACATTTAAGGGAGTAAGATCTGCAGAGCACCTCACACAGGTGCCGGAGGACCTCCCACCAAGCCCAGAAACCCTCGGCACCCCCCAGCCTTGGCTCTAGTGTTCATGGGGGTTTCCGTAGGCGCCTTCTGGTGTTGAAAGCGAAGGCAGGAAATAAACGTTGGTTAGTGCCGTGACTCAAGCTATTGCTACCGTGCCTGTCAAGGGTGCTAAGATATTACAATCTGGAGATCATCCTGGGTGACAACTCTAGAAACGTGTCCTGGCAGCCCTTGCAGAGGGCAAAAGTGCTCAGGAGGGCCCACCGTCTCCTGGACCTTTGGGAGAGAAGTGTCTCCTCGCTTCATGAGGTCGGTGGGCCCACGAAGCCATGGATAATAACATCCTCCACGCAGAGCGCTGGTGAGAGCCTCCCACCCCATCACACGCTGCATTCCAGGTCAGCTATTTATAAGGGGACACGGTGCCACTCAGCCACCTCCCCCCACCCAGAATGCTGACCTAACACCCCTAACGCTTGATTGCCCTTTGCTCTTGCACAAAGCTCTTCATATGGTCCATCTGACCATGAATGGACATCAACCCGAACCCACTCCCTGGGTGAAGAGACAAGGACAGCAGTGTCCAGCATACTCACCGGCTCTGAGCTGTCTGAGGGGCGGCCTCGGCTGCCGGCTCCGTTCTGGAGCCCCCACTGCCTTCTTAGGCAATGCTTCAGTTGGGCTCTGAAGCCTAAACTGCCCCATCCCCCACTGCCACCCCTCGTGCACAGTCCTGGCCTTCGGCCACCTGAACCCCTGCCCACTTGGCAGCCTACAGGCTTCCTGACAAGTGTCTGACCAGCTGCCAATCTCTATTCTCCTCAAGAACCGTCTGCTTCTCCCTGGCAGCTGTAGTGCCCACTTGGGTTTAAAAATAAACTCACTGTCTGACCCCAGTAACTTTCTCCAGGTTGAGCCTGAGCCTGGCTGCCTCAGAAAATAAGATGCCACCATCACTCCAGAGGCCACTGCAAGGAATATATCCCAGCGTCTCCACTAAGGACAGACTATATGAAGTTCATCCCAGGAAACTTGGTTTTGTCATGAGACACCGGTTGCTTCTGTAATCTGAGGGTCATTCCTGGGTTGAGGATTTGAGCACAGGAGTGGGGTGGTGGGAGGCAGGGCTGATCTTAGTGGGAGAGAGACTCACAGGGCTGCCCAGACTGACGTCGTTACAAAACTGTAGTCTCAACCTTTGCTGTGCGTTCTCAGCAACGGCGCGGGTGCACCTGCATTTACCTGGTGGGTGTGCCTCCCTCTCCTGCCATTTTATTTTTAAATATATATATATTGATTTCAGAGAGGGGAAGGGAGAAGGAGAGGGAGAGAGCTGAAACATCAATGATGAGAGAGTCATTGACCGGCTGCCTCCTGCACGCCCCCCACTGGGAATCGAGCCCACAAGCCAGGCATGTGCCCTGACCGGGAATCAACCGCAATCTCCTGGATCCCAGGTCGATGCTCAACCCCTGAGCCGTGCGGGCCAGGCTCTCCTTCCATTTAAGTCTACCTCCTTTGCTCTCTAAAAAACTCACCCATCCCACCCTCTTCACCCAGATCATCTCTCCCCTCCTACTTCACACTCAATCTGAAACCCCACTCTTAAGGCCATGCCAGAGCCCCACTTGCTTTCTTACCAGTGCTCTTGGGTCCATCCCCCAAGGATCAATCCCTCCCTTTACACTGAACCCCAACCCCTCCTACCTTTTGAGGACATCATCTTGCCACCTATGAATCCTCTCCCCTGCTATCTCCTCCTTCCCATAACCCAAGACCTTTCCGGTCTTAAAAACAAAAACCATCCTCTGGCCACCAGCCCTGCATCTTTTACAGCCACATTTCTTGATAGATCTGCCTGCGCCCACCATCACATTTCCTCATCACTCATCCAGTCCTTGGAGCGAACACTCCAGGTTGCCACCTCCAACTTCATCTCCTTTCCCATCCCATCATCTGGATCCTGGCAACAGTCAGCTCCACTCCTCCAGCTGTTCCTCTCCAGTCCCTCCTCAACCCCGGAGCTCTGGCTCAACTCTCTGTCCCCTACTTGCCTTTCCAGCTCATTTCCGGCCCATCTTCCCCTTTTGGTTCCAACCTTGGGAATGTCTTTCAGTTCCTTGAAGGTTCTCGCCCTTGGACTTTCTCCCCATTTATGACTTTACCTCTGCTTTATCTGGCTAACATCTTCTAGGTCTCCATTTATGTAGCTTGCTCCAGAATGCCACCCTGGGTTGAGGGTCCCCCCACGGTGCACTCAGCACGCTGCATCCTGAGAGCCTGTCTACCCCCAAAGGCAGCATCAGTGCCATGAAGAGTGGGACTGGGGCTGCCTTTTACAGTGTCATGTTCCCAGCAAGTAATTTGGTGCCTGCAACACTAGTGGTGCTTAAAAAGTTTGTTGAATGAAAAATTACTGTGCCATCCAAAGGCTAAAGCAGGCTGGATGGTTGTGTGTTGGGCTAGGAGGGGGGTAAAAAGGAAACATAAAATTGGACTGGCCTACAATGCTTCTGTGTAACTGGAGTTGAATCTGGAATTTGAGTGATCTTTGGGGTGTGGAAGCCAAAGTTTCATTTGAGACATACCCCATAGCATGTGGCACACTGTGGAAATTTCTTTCCCGCTGCACAATAGAAAGAATAACTGATTTGTTGCTGTAAAGAATTGGGATTATATTCCCAATCCCACCCCTCCTCCTCAACTAGCTTTCCTCTTAGCCTTCCTAGATTTATCAGTGGAAATATCATTCTTCCAGCACCAGACAGCCCCATCTATGCCGCCTTAGAATTCACAGCCCCTAATTATGGGGCTTCCTGTGGGCTGGGCCCTAACACAACACCATGGGTGGTCCTCACACTAGCCAAATGTACCAGGGCTATTACTAGTCCCACTTCAAAGATAAGGAAACCCAGCCTTGGAAGATGTGTCCCCTTAAACTATGTTGCTTGTAACACTCACCTGACAATTCATGCAAAGGTCTTATTTTCTGCCACTACATAATGCCACCCAGAGTCTTGGTTTCTATCTCTCTGCATCTTCCAAGAGAAGGCTCTCTGCAGAACTCTTACGTAGAAACTTTATGTGGGATCGCCTAACATCCTTATTGGTGAGGACACTGATGCATGGCTGTTCCTGCAGCCCAGAATGGGCCAGCTGCTCCAACACAAGAGCCAGCCACCCCTTCAAAGGACTTTTATGGGTTCTTCCCTTTTCTGAGTATTTCATAAACGTCAAAGACTTATAGTGTTTACTTACTGAAATCCTTGCCCAGAATCTCCAGGCACTTAGAAAAAAAAAAAAGAGGCAAAGAAAAAGTCCTTATAATCAGTGTTGTTGAAAAGAGGATGGAGCCCAGAATCCTGTTTATCCAGACAGAATTGTAGAATCTGAAGAGCGGGTCCGAAGAAAGTATCAACTTCTCACTTGATTACTCCTGCAAACCCCCCAACTTGACCTTTGTGTAAATTCCTACAATGATGGAAAACATACCACCTCAAAAAGCAACAGATTTTTTATCAGAAAACTTAACATTATAACCAAGCTCTGCCTCCCAACAACTCCTAGTTCAGTCCCGTGTGTTTCGGCCACTGGTACTCCCTTGTGCAAGTCTTCTCTGCGCCAGGCTACAGGGCCTTCCAGATTCCTGAAGTGCTCCTCATGGCCTCGTCTTGCCATTCCCCTTGTACCCACATTCCTAAAGCATGATGCCCAGAAATAAAGAGAATACCCCAGTGTGGCATGCCCTGTGGAGCCGGAGTCCAGCAGGCCACTACCTTTCCTGATAAGGAAATCTTATTTCTATGGAAACAATAACTGTGCTCTGATCAGACCACATCAGAAATGTGCACTTATTGCCCTTCGCTTTACCACAATTTAGCTAAATCTGTAGATATTAAATCTGAGAACGTTATTTGAAAGCTAGATTTAACAGTTTTTAGGAAGGTGCCAAAAACTACATGTCAATCCTTGTTCAGAGAATTTATTACATGAAGACACTGGATATTATACCAGCATTAAGCACCTGCATGGTGCTTCCTTTTGGTAAGTGGAGCATGTTTTTCTGTGAGGCGAGCTGTCTTGTTCTCTTGAGAACATGGGGCTACAGTGAGGCCATCAGGTCACTTAGTAGCTTGAAGCATGAAACTGAAGGCGACCACAGTTGTGCCATCAAGTAGAGTGGTCATTAAAATTCAAAAGTGCTGCCCTAGTCTGTTTGGCTCAGTGGTTAGAGCCTCAACCCAAGGACTTAAGGGTCTCAGGTTCAATTCCAGTCACAGGCACGTACTTCGGTTGTAGGCTCGATTCCTGGCCCCAGTTGGGGTATACAGGGGAGGCAATCAATGTGTCTCTCTCACATTGATTTTTCTGTCTCTCCCTCCCTTCCACTCTAAAAAATCAATGGAAAAAATATCTTTGTGTTAGGATTAACAAAAACAAAACAAAATGCGAAAGTGCTGGCGGGAAAAGCACTCAAAGATGTAGTAAGTGAAAAACAAGACGTTGAAGTGTTTATAGAATGACCTTCTGTACAGGCTGAGATATGCATAGGAAAAGCCTGTGATAGAGTTCGCAAAAATGGACCAGCCATTACACTTCGGGGAACTGTTGGAAGGGGATATTTATTTTTCACCCACTTAATACATTTTGGTAGTTTTAATTTTTAAGACATGTGCATGTATAATTTAAAAATATGTTACTGCTTTCAGAGAGAGAGAGGGAGAGAGCAAAACATCATTGTGAGAGAGAAACAATGATTGGCTGTCTCCTGGTGACTGAGCCTGCAACCCAGGCATTTCCCTTGACCAGGAATTGAACTGGTGATCTTGGTGCCCGGGACGAAGCTCAGCCAATTGAGCCACACTGGCCTGGGCTACTCTTATTCAACAAGGGTTATCTGAATATGAAAGTTGTGGACCATTTGTATTTCCTACATACTTTGAATAAATGCATGTGTGCTTTTAAAAAAAGACAATGGTAGCTAGGGACAATGGCTTTCTAGGAACTGGGCAATTATTGATGTATTTTGTTTTCTCTTTATTTTCTGAATTATGTAAGTTTGTTTGTTTATTTATAAATATACCCTTATTGATTTCAGAGAGAGGAAGGGAGAGAGAGATAGAAACATTGATGAATCATCCTTGATCAGCTGCCTTCTGCAGGCCCCCAACTGGGGATCGAGCCCGCAACCCAGGCATGTGCCCCAACCGGGAATCGAAACACGATCTCCTAGATCCTAGGTTGATGCTCAACCGCTAAGCCAGGCCAGCCAGGCTATACAAGTTTTTTTATAAGGAGCATGTAATGACACCTTTATAACCAGAAGTCACTAAAATAGAATAACCAAAAAAACAGCAATGATCATTTTATTTTAAAAAAGAAACCAAAAGATAAAAAAAAAGACACCAAAGTCATTGAATTACACCCTGAAAAAGAGCACATTTATTGTCTGTAAATTAAGCCTCATAAAACTAATTTTAAGAACTTAGAAAAATCTTTAGAACTCTTACATTTCATTTCATGTAGTCTGTAACAGCGCATAAGCTATAATGTTTATGGAAAGTTATTTCATGAACACTAGCAGTACACGTTCCTGTCAATTTTCTGTGTTCCCTTTTAAGAAAATTAAATTTAAGTAAGTTCTCTACTTTTGGTGCCTGTCATTTTGGATTTGGGGTCCTGTAACCTGCTATTACTAAAGATAATTGTAATTCTGTTGAATAAATGCTTTGCTAAGCAAAGGACAGACATATGTATATGCTCGTATGTGCATAAATGCTTCTAGAAAGAAATGTTAGAGAGTGACTGCCTCTGAGGACTTTCACTCTTTTATACCTTTAGTATTGATTAAAATTATTTTATTGTTTTAGTAATATTATTCTATTTAAATTGTGATTTAAAAAATACAGCCCTGGCGGGGTAGCTCAGTTGGTTGGAGAGTCACCCTGACGTGCCAAGGTTTTGGGTTCAATCCCTGGTCAGGGCACATGCAGGAGTCAACTGATGGGTGCATGAACAGGTGGAGCAACGGGTTAATGTTTCTCTTTCTCTCTCTCAAATCAATAAAGAAAAACTTAAAAAAAAAAAGAAAATGAAAACTTCCCCTTAAAACAAACAAAACTTACCCTCAACAATTTTTAAGTGTACAGTTCACATTGTTGTGTAACAGATTTCTGGAACATTTTCATCTTTCAAAACTGAAACTTTGTATCCATCAAAAACTCATTTCCCCAGCCCAACCCCCACAATCGCCATTCCACTTTTCTATGATTTTTGACTAATTGAAGTATCTTATATAAATGGAATCATACAGTCTTTGTTCTTTTGTGACAGGCTTATTTCATTTAGCATAATGTCCTTAAGGTTCATCCTTGTGATAGGACCTTCTTCTTAAGGCTGAGTACCAGTCCATTATATGCATATATCCTATTTTCTTCATCCATTCTCCTCACCATGGACAGGTGAGCGGCTTCCACCTCTTGGCCACAGTGACTAGTGCTGTAATAAACATGGGTGTGTAAACATCTCTTTAAGATCTTGCTTTTGATTCTTTTGGCTATATACCCAGAAGTGGAACTGATAGATCAATAAATTTTTTAAAAAGCAGACTGGCTGCTGCCCTGAGTTTGGGCTGACATGGCTATTAAACTGTTACTGATAAAATTATAGAACCAGGGAGGGCCAAAAAGCATTCCTCTTTGCATGACTTCTTACTCTTTCTGCATGAAGTAACTCAGACTCAGCATTCATTTTATGCGCATAGCTTTTCTAATAGTTGACTACAGCCTTTTCCATCCTCTGAACACGTCTGAGTTGAATCAACTGTTTATTTGCTAAAATAAACAACCAAGTTGCCAGTTTGTTTGTTTTTTAATATATCTTTTTTGATTTCAGAGAGAGGAAAGGAGAGGGAGAGAGAGAAACATCAATGATGAGAGAGTCATTCATCGGCTGCCTCCTGCACGCCCCCGATTGGGGATGGAGCCCGCAACCCGGGCATGTGCCCTGACCGGGAATCGAACCTCCATCTCCTGGATCCTAGGTCAATGCTCAACCACTGAGCCATGCCCGGCTGGGCAAGTTGCCAGTTTTTATTTATTTTATTTTTTTAAATATATCTTTATTGATTTCTGAGAGAAGGGAGAGATGGAAACATCAATGATGAGAGTCATCACTGATCTGCTGCCTCCTGCACACCTCCTACTGGGGGATCAAGCCCGGAACCTGGGGATGTGCCTTGACCGGGAATTGAACCTCAATCTCCCGGATCCTAGGTCTATGCTCAACCACTGAGCCATGCCCGGCTGGGCAAGTTGCCAGTTTTTTAAAATAATGTTCTTATTGATTTTAGAGAGGAAGGAAGACGGAGAGAGAAAGAGAAATATCAATGAGAGAAAAACATTCATTACTCGGCCACCTCCTGCTGGACCCCCACAGGGGATCAAGCCCGAAACCCGGCCATGTGCCTCGACCTGGAAATTGAACTGGTGACCTCTTAATGCATGGAAGATGCCCAACCAACTGAGCCATACCACCCAGGCCAGGGTTGCCAGTTTTAGCAAATAAAAATACAGGTCACTCAAATTTGAATTTTGGATAAACCACCAATTTTTAAAATATTAATATGTTCCATGCAATATATAAAAATTATTCGCTGTTGATAAAAGATTCAAATTTAACCGGGTATCCTGTATTTTATCTGGCAACCCCAAATCAAGGGTAATGGGCTCCTGCCCAGGATATCTATTCCAAGCCAACCTATGTTGACCTATTCACAACCTTCCCTGGCAGTGCCTAGTTGTGCTACGGCATTTCACATTCCCCCTACCACACAGAAATACCCTCCCCCAACACACACATGCCCTTAGCTTGTATCTACCCTTCCTTCTCCCAGCAATTTCCCAGGATCTTAGCCCATTACTCAGAAGAGCTGGCTTGAAAGGCCACTCACTGCCTAAGGGCAGTAAGTAATGGTCCCCACCCCACACTATATCTTTTAAGTCAACAAGCCCCCAGAAGCAAACCACTGGAACTTAACAGCAGTATCACAAGCAGGTCTATAATCACAACTCATTCCAACACTGCAGATCCTTGTCCACCATGATCATTTCACTATCTGATGTGAAGCAAATAATCCATTGACAATTTGCACTTACCCTGTTCCTAGAGCTTTTGCCATTAAAAGTGTCTTAAGGAACCCAAATCCCCGTGCAGACCACTCTGCAGTCAGAGACTGAGGCCTGTCACTGCTCTCAGCAGCACCTGGGTACAGGATCTAGCATGTCTGCCTGCTGGGCAGTCACCACAGCTGCAACGTGCTTTCCAAAAAAATGGGCCAGGCCAAAGGACTCCCTGTCAGTCTTTTTCAATGTTCCCAGTGCAAAGATAAAATTTCACTTCCACAGGACTACACAAACTGAAAATAAAATAAAGCTATCTAGTTCTGTATCATTTTCGCCCATGGTCAGGTCCCATTCAGGTCACTGGTTATGCACAGAAATCGGTTATGAACAGTTGCTTGGTTCTGCTCTGCCTGGAGTTTAAGCTGTCAGCCAGCCCATGCCCTCTGTGATGGCCCCGAGAGCAGAGCAGACAAGGATACTTGTGGGAGGTTCAGCTGAGGGTAAAGAGGGAATCCGGTCAGCTTTTCCTTGAGGCACCAGCAGTGGGCTTCCTTAGGTTTTCTTTCACAATCCCCGAATCTAGTTTAAAGTAGGCACAGCATGTCAAGGACAGGGCAAGGAAATGCTGTGATGTTTCCTCAGGACTGAGAGGGCCAGGAGAGAAAACCGACTGACAAGTGTTTGTCACCATGTCATCATCTCTTTTCCCTATTCCGGGATGTTTTCCAATTCTGAGTCACTTCCTATTTCTAATTCCTCAAAGATGTCATTAAGTGTACATTGGAGAAATTTCTAAGTAATGACCCTGACTTATTTACATATAAGGTATGAAGGTTCTTTTCATGTGGGCTGAGTCAGTCATAAACCAGAAGTCCTGAATCCATACTGAGTCTGAATCTTCTTACAGTCTTCGTAACTCCAGGCAGCTATCAGTCATTCTGAGCTGGGAGATGACATCCATGTTCTGTATCTCCTTGAAACAGAAGAAATCATTCAAAATGCTCTTCCCCTCTTATTCTGGTTCGCACTTCCTATGGTTCACAAACCTTAATGTACGTAAGAATTACCTAGAGAAATTTTGAGAAAGCCCCACTAACAGCTACTTCTGCACACTCATCTAGGAAGAGAGCAAAGGGCACTGGATTGAGCCACTGGGCAATCACTGTGCAGACCTGGATTCTGTTCTCAGCTCCACCTCAACGTCGTCTTCTTCATGCTCATGTTTAACATGCTTCCAATCTGATACCTCGAGGAGGCAAACCCTAAAAATATTGTGTATTAACATAAGCCCTTAAAACTTAGAAATATTGTCCTTAATTCTATGTAGCAAACAGATTTTAACTTTTCGCCAACACTTTTTGCAGGTATTAGTCTCTGTTCTGATGGCAAATCTGACAAAAAAATGTACTTTCAAAACTAGCAGTGACTTAACTGCTCCAACAGCTTTCAAGCAGCTCAGAAATTTATTACCAAATATGGTTGGCTAACTAGTTTAACAATGTGCTGCTGAGGGTGGGCTCTATGTGTAACCTACAGCCAGCTATTATGTGTCCAGGGGAACAGAGGGCATTGTTGCAATAAATGTGACCCTCTCCCAAACCCTTCTCTTTTCAGAAGGTAGATTAGAATTACCAAGACTGGCGTACGTCTGTGGGGACCATCTCTCTCAGAAGGCACTACTCTTGGAGAAAGGGCCTTGAGAAACAAAGGGAGCCAAAGACAGGGTGTGTGTTCCCAGTTTCTGTGCTTAGACGTCAGCACCCCCCTCCTCCCACACAAGGCTACCTACCCTCCCCAGATTATGATACCACAAATACAGACCCATTTAGCCACAGCAATCCCAGAGAAGTTCTAGCTCAGCTGTGAAAAAAGGTATCTCTTAAGCTCAAACCTCCACTGGGAAATTTTCCTGCTCATGCATTCCCAGTGAGATCAACTTACAGGTGAAGGTATGAGAACAGATTTTTGTATCATGCTTTCTGTGTAAACCATTAAGCTCTTGAGCACTATTTTATACAAAGAATGGGGTAATATACTTAATATGATATGACATTTCCTGGTAGTTCAGTTTTCAAGTTTGGGAAAAGATGCACAGACCACAAATGAATCTTCTAAACTGTATTTGGAACTGACAAAACATTCAAAACTGAAAGAAATCTTTCTAGAGACAAGGCCCTGAGCACAGAGTCTGTCTCTAACCATAAAATTTTACATCAACTGTACAAAACAAAATTAGCAACAAGTGATCTTTGGCACTAGAATGGGTAATCCTTAGCTGTTCATACAATATCCAAACTGCACACCACATGACATTAGATTGCTGGTTAATAGTTGTTTACATTTAAATATCTTAAAAAGTTGGAAGTCCTAGCTAAGTTTTCAGTATTAATATCCTAACCATATCTAACACTTAGTGCCTGAGGTAGAGACTTCTGTAAGAGATTTATTAAAGAAAACACAATTGAGAGTACAATAAAGAAAAAGATTTCCAATCTTGGAAGCATACAGCTAAATGTTTTTGCTGATTCAACAAGCCAACCCTGAAATGCAGAACTCTTCTATTTCTGTAGAGATTTTGCATGGGAGTAGGGCTTTTTTTTTGTTTGAACTCCTGGATTTTGGAATTCTATGTATTGCTTCTTTAAAAAGTATGATTATTAACATAGAATGTGCACGACCCAAACTGACTTAAATCATTATTCAAAAACACAACTGCATTAGCAACATATAAAATATTTTAAACTCTCCATGATGTGTGGCCAGAATGAGTGACAAGTATGCAATTCAACCTAATGACCCTAATATTTGATGGTGACTGTGAATTATTAGATTTATGGTATATAGTTGAGTTGCAATTTGTTTCCAAACTCTGTGCTGTATAGGTTCAGGGGCTTTAATTATTTTCAGGTGGTAAGACTCTTCATGAGATTACATGATTTTATAATGATAAAATTAACTGAATACCTGGAACCTTCCTATTAAAATGACCAGCAGCTGCGTCGGTATCTTTGACTTTAGGTACTTTTCTTTAGTCAGGAAAGACATTCCCTTTACAGAAAGGTGTTTCTTAAAGTAGGTTCAAGTATAACATATTTGCCTGGCTGGCCAAAAATTTATCATAAACTATAGATGGTATTTTTAGATGTATACAGTCTCTTAAATGAGAGAGAAAGCATAAAGATGGACATTCATAAGCTTAAGGGTTACGCATAGGTATAACTAATGGGAATAACGGTTTCTTCCATTCTTGGTATAAATTGCTTAGAGCAACTTAAGTATTTTTAAGCCATCATTGATTCCTGTGGTAAGAGCACTGAAGGACATCTTACTACCATCACAGTTCTCTCAACTTTTTTTTTTTAAGCTCCAAGTTCAGACAAATGACCAATAATAATAGTTGGTCTTTTAATACCTTTTACCATAGGCTCAATCTAACTACTTCATATCACTTTTGAGAGGTAAGTGGCTCCTGAAACTTGGAAAAGTAAAGTGAATTGCCTAATTTCATACCAAGAAGAAATGACAGAATTAAGGTACCTAATGACGATTTTTTTTTCTCTTTAAAGATATAGGTGTCCTTCTGAAGGACATGTAGGAGTCCTAACCTTTAGAAACATTTCAAAAGACAAAAGTTCATTTTTATCGAAGTAATTCTATAGACATTAGATATTAGTCACGGAAAATCCCCAGGAAAACTGACTTCGAATGCAATAACACACTTGTGGTTTTAAATGAAATATCGAAACAGGCAAAACTAAGTCATCAAGCAAACTCAAAGCCACAAAACGAACATTAACATTTCTTTAGGGGAAAATGTTACCTAATTCTCCCATCAGATTTGAACTAAGAAAAAAGCCTGATCCTTTTACAAATCTCTCTGAATAATAGATTTTAAGGAAGATGAGCAAAGGACACACCACATCTAAATAAATCCAACAGTATGCTAAGGTATATAAACATGATCATATCCTGACTCTCGTATGTGAAGAACTAAACGCCCAACTTCTATCTAGAGAAGCAAATATCCTATCACAGAGCATGTCTTACATGGCAATTCAAAGGAATATAATTTTGACAAGAAAAAAATGCTGACAGGCTTTTTATACAAATGCCTGCAAGCTCCAGAACAATAGCTGGAATGGTATTTTTATACATTCAATGTAGACCAATCAATGGTTAACCTAGACACTGACAGGGACATTTTCTTAATGTAGGCTCACAGATATCACTGGGGGAAAATGGCTTTGGCAAATTCTTATGTTCAAAGACTGAAAGAAATATACTAAGAAAGCAGTGAGAGAAACCCATGCCATAATTAAAACTTTAGTGACAGAATAAAAATAGGTTTTTAAACATGTATGCACATGAAGTGACTTAGAATATTTTTCTACATACTTTAAGAAGGTGAAGAATTATCCAGACACAAAAGGTAACAGTCTCACCAGAACAAGCCAAGATGAAACACCAGGGGCACCATTTGTAGATACTGAGTGGATGCTTCTGGCGCCGAACGTCTGCCTGGCATTCCTTCCCTCTCCATCACTCTCAAATCCCCAACCTTTCTGCTGGCAAAGCCATGTTGTTCTTCTTCAGGCTCTGAAGAGACGGATGTGATGTATGTGTATTTTCTGTCCTTCAATTAAGAAATCTGCTCGAAGCTCTAGTGACACAAGAATTGATAATTCTTTATCTTAGCTAGGCTTAGGTATTTAAAATCTTGCCTGTTTTCTTAGAATAATTATTTTAATTTCCTTATTAAACATTTGGTTTGAAGGAAACTGTGCATGTCTATTAATTATCCAGGATACATACATGTATACTTTTCTGAAATTTCCCCTTCAGTCTCACCTGAACTTACTTTTTGCTTAAGATATTTAGAGATCCTGAGGAATTTCTCAGGTCAAAATTTATAAATTAAAAAAAAAAAGCAAAATAAAGGTAAATGCATGGCTAGAAAATAAGCTTAAATTTTCTACTGAGTTTCTTTTGTTTGGGGGTGGGAGCGGGAGAAATGCAAGGGAGAACAAAGAAAAAAGAAAAAGAACAGCACTGCTGTTCTTGGATTTCATTTTAAAATTAAAACATAAAAAAATACTACTTTTGGAATTTCAGAGTCAGAGGTGGCTTGTGATAGCTTCCTTTTTGGAGAAGAGTGAGATGCCCAAAATGAAATACTGCCTGGTGAAGCAAAAGTCCCTTCCTTTAACTCTTTACCAAGCTCTTACTCAGAAGCTCATAAACTATAAAACAAATGATGTGAACAGGACGGGAGAGCAAAGCTCCCCAACGTAACACGAGACTGGAAACGACAATAAACTACTATAAAATATGAGTGCTACGTGAACATTAATGTTTATCACTGACCAACAGATATGCCTACTAATATGTCTGTAGGGAATAAATACTGAAATTCTCTTCAGGTCTATTTACAGATAAAATCCCTGGTCTGACTGATCTTCCAGGCAGAAGTATGTGAATTATGAAAGTTCCACAGTAAATTATAAAAAATAACGAATTTGGATTCAGGCCTTCCACCATATGCAGCACAAGCAGCTTTGAGTATTCTTAGCTTACAGGGGAATATCTGTATTTCTAATGTTAACATATAAAGAAAATATCCATCACTGGTTTCTTAAACTAGAGAGGCAGGTTTCTGGATAGAGATTTAAGGCAAATCAGACAGGTCCACAACTAAACATCCTATCAGGGCTCTCATTTTCCAGGCATTGCTTTGCTTTGTGGAGAGGAACCTCAGTAACAACTTTAACAAAGTCTCCACACTGCTACAGAACTGGGGAGTATCAGCCTTTTGAAAGAACTTAAATTATATACACACCATCAAAGCATATACTGGCAATGCTGATATTTAAAGGAATCCTGCAGTGAATTATGTATCTCCTTGGAAAATACAAATAGTTTTCAACTACAACTCTGGGCACACGAATGATATTCAGATTTCTCAAGTAAAGACCAGAAGATCTCAACCTTCTTCTACTGTGGACTTTCTTTCTAAGACTGAAAATTGATTCTTCCTCCTTCTTATATATTTGAAATCATCCCTGCAATATGAGAGGCACTTTTATTAGGTGTAGCATCTATTAAAACTTTAAACCCATGGTAGAATTTGCTGAACAAAGTAATAACACTAGCCTAATAGGCATTACCTTAGGATTTTTTTCCCCTTTAATATAAAAGTATAACTACAGTGGTCCAATATACAAGTACAAAAGAAGTTCTCATACTAAAAAAAAAAAAAAAAAAAAAAAAAGGTACCATAATACTGTACATACAAAAATTGTTCAACAAGAATGATTTAAATATATCTGTTCTTTTCCAGATCTGGAAGACACGAATGTAAAGTTCTACAACTGTATTATTGCTGGAACATGTGCCCAGGAACACTATGTTTCCCTTCTTTTTCCTCTGTCCCAGCCCTGCCGCCTTCAGAGTCCCCCGAGCTTGGATCACAAGCCAACAGCATCCCTGAAGATAACCAGAGCCAAATGTTTACTCAATGGAAGTCATTATTCAGTGAGCCGTTGCTTACCATAAACTATGAAAAGCACAAGTTTCAAGCCCAGCCAAGATTAAATCCAGACGGAGGTCTTCCCATTCCCTGATTTGCTACTCGTACTGCTTTTGTTGGACCCAGCTTTAGACCCCCCTTTGGCTTTTTTTTCCCTGGGAACATGGGGGTTGTTTTGGTGATTGTAGGCCTGGATTGCTAGGTCCAAGCGTTCCTGAGCCATTCTGATCTCCCGCTGCAGAGTCTCCAAGTCAGCTGGGAGGTGCTCCTCATGGCTGCCGTACTGTTGTTCCTGGGCAATGTTGGCCTTGTTTTGCTTGTAGGCGATCTTAGCATTGGACAGTTCCGTGTACTGGATTTGATCTGGTTTGACGGCAATGTTATAGCCAGGGGGAGCAGATGGTGTATTCCAAGTGAAAGGATAATTATAAACACCCGGGTCTTCCAGTTCTCTCCTTTTACTGTTTAGTGAGTCTCGAATTGTCCCAAACCCTAAATGGAGCATCTCCCAAATGTTAAGCAATAGGCAAAGGCCTGTAACACCATACATTATCAGGAGGAAGATGGTCTTTTCAGTGGGTCTAGAAATAAAGCAGTCTATCTTATGAGGGCAAGGAATTCTACTACACACATAAGATGGGTGGACTTGGAAGCCATACAGAAAATACTGCCCTATCAGAAAACCCACCTCAAATACGGTCCTTGCCAGCAACTGCAGCACATAGATTTTCATGAGACCATCTTCCCGAATCCGCCGTCGGCCATCATGCTTGGGTTTAGGTTGGTTTTGCTCTTTATTTTCTTTTTCACTTTCTAATTCCACTTCTGGATACATCATGGGATCCTCTTCATGGTCCTCTTCTGTTTCTTCCAGAGCCCGGTGCTGTTTCCAACGCATTGCATAGGGTTTGCTCCGAGCTGCCTTCTTGTCTGCTTCACCATGCTCCATTTTGGCAATCTTATGAATGGCGTAGCCCAGGTACATCACTGAGGGGGTTGCCACCAGGATGATCTGGAACACCCAGAAGCGCACATGGGAGAGGGGTGCAAAGGCATCATAGCAGACATTCTCGCAGCCTGGCTGCTCTGTGTTGCAGACAAATTTGCTTTGCTCGTCGTAATAGATGGACTCTCCTCCTACAGCTGTAAGAACAATCCGGAAGACAATCAAGACAGTGAGCCAGATCTTCCCCACAAATGTGGAATGGTTGTGGATCTCCTCTAGCAGGCGAGTCAGGAAGCTCCAACTCATGGTGATTGAACTGGTATGCCCTGATAAAAATGGAAAAATAACAAAGGAAAAATCAGCAAATATTAAAATCTTAGTAATTTAAATTTTTACTGATATCTCTAGGAACTATTTTCTGCATACTTGAAATCTAACTTCAAGGCTCATACTAGAATGATTGTTAAAATAAGAAGCATCTCGTTCTATTACCCTCCAGTAGGACAATTCACCTCAGTCTATGAGCACTTGTTTGCGCCACCAAACTAGAAAGTCTGATTTGCTTTCATGTCTTCTCTAGTTTAAAAGGTAAAATTATAGCTATAATTTCAGATGTATTTCTCAGACACAGTATACTGGATTCTTTACATATATTATTATTTCATAAGGCCTTCAGAGCTCTGTGAGATATAGATAAGAAATAAGAAAACTATTTGGTCCAGGCATGATAAGACTACCAATGAGAACATAATGGAGATACCTGGGCTAGACTTCATTATGAAGTACCTTATTAGGAATCTTAAATTTCACACCTGGTGACAAAGTATTAAAAATAATTTAAAAGATAGTATGGCTGCAAATAATTGGCAATGATCAAGAACTAAAACAAGACAGAAAGGAACTAGGAAAACACTCTCTTGCTAGGATTCTGTATTATGTTTCTGTATTATGTTTCTAGTGAATGTTAAAACATGTCTGCAAACTGAATTGTGAGGACATTAAATCCAATCAATAGGCAAATCCATTTAAAACAGCACTTTGAAGGATAGTTTTATTCTGAGATTCTTAGAACTATGCCCAGAATCTTGGTAAAAATTATCTAGATAAGGTAATATATATAAAATCCCTAATGCTACCTCTGACACTAAGTACACCTAGCTTTTCTCCTTCTCTTCTTCCCTCTGCCAGTTTACTTCTGCAGATTATAGGTGACTATCAGCATCATCAAAGAAGCTTAAATATACTTTACCTGTTATCCAGAACTTCTGCTATCCAAAATTTTCTTAGAGAAATGATGTGCTTACAACTTTTCCAGATCCCCTCTGGAAAGGGAAAAAAAAAGAGGTCATAGGCTTCCTTCCACAGAAAACAATGCATCACTAAAATGTCATTTTCAGGAAGAAACAATCAATCAGCATGAGATGGAAAGAGGCTTCAGTGTGAATATTACTGCTTTCTCCTCCTAATACATGTGGTAGGAGAAATTTCATAGCAGTGACCCAAAAAGCTTTCAGTTATTGTAGTCTAACAAAATATGACAGGAAGATGAGTCATTCATGAAAACCTGAAGTAGATGAAGTTGGGTACCTATAGGAAAAAAACCAAAGCAGAAAAATCCCAACAAATTTAAACTGCACCACTGAAGGCCTTGCGAAAATCCTCACCCTGCATGCTCTACTCCCGCTCTATCCCTGGAGCAGTCAGTACTTCTCACTGGGACTTGAGCAGCCAACTAGGAGCAAGCTGTTTAGTTAAAACACCCAACAGCTGGCTCTCAGTCACTGGGACACCCGTGTCCTACAGGAGGTGATTTACAGACTCAACTGCTAGAAAACAGCTGCATCTGTATTGTAGTTTAAAAAAAAAAAAAAAAAAATCCAGGCCCTGGCCAGCATGGCTCAATGGTTATAGCGTCAGCCCCCACACTGAAGGGTCTCGGGTTCAAGTCTCAGTCAAGGGCACGTAGCTGGGTTGCAGGTTCCATCCCTGGCCCAGACTGGGGTCTTGCGTGGAAGGCAACCAATCAACGTCTCTCTCTCACATCAATGTTTTTCTCCCTCTCTCTCTTCTCCCCCTCCTTCCCTCTCTTCTACTTTTCTGAAAATCAACAGAAAAAACATCCTCTGGTGAGGATTAACAACAACAAAAAAATCCAAGACAAATTATTGCTCACGATCAAGTTTTGCCAACTCTGGCCAAGATTCATCCATTAAGTGCCAACTTTGTTCACTTATTAATAAATAAAATTTAAACAATTCCTGACTGTTATGTGTTCATAGTAACTTAAAAATATTTTTGTGGGGGGTTAAATACAGAAAAACCCAGAACATTTTCAAAATTTTCAAGAGCCCAGTGAGAAAGAGGAAAAAAAGTGCAGGCAGCCCAGCCGAGTGTGGCTCAGCGGTTGAGTATCAACCTAGGATCCAGATCACAGTTTGATTCCCAGTCAGGGCACATGCCCGGGTTGTGGGCTCAATCCCCAGTCCGGGGCATGCAGGAGGCAGCCGGTCAATGACTCTCATAATTGATGTTTCTCTGTCTCTTTCTCTCTCTCTCTCCCTCCCTATCCCTTCCTATCTCTGAAGTCAATAAAGATATATATATATATATATATAAAAGTGCAGTCACCTACATAACATATAAGTATCAAGATTTACATACAGATATCTGACCATACAAAGATCTCATCATAGGACTTCAAGCACAACTCCCATTTCCAGCCCTGATGTCCAACTGAGCTCACCACTTCTCCTCTCACTGAATACATAAGATATAAAACCACAAAACAAAAATAATATGCAATCGACAAATGGTGACGTAAATTAGGTTTCCAACACAGAACTCCATAATTATTCACATTCACAAATTCAGACTCAGATTTTCCCCAAATACCACATCTAAAGCATTTCCCCTGAGTCTGAAATTCTATTTGTTCCAATATGCCAAGGTCATAAAAGTGCAATTGTTTCTTGCTTAGAAAACTCATCCTCTACACTTCCATCCATACCAAAGATATCTTTTAAAATAATTATTGCTATGAAAGAATTTCTTAACAGTTCAGCATCTCATACAATAATCTAACATTTAGGGGGAAAGGAAAAATTGGTGATAAGCTCTTCAAGGTTTATATAAGTTATAAAGCAGCCATCTAACCACTCCCAGAAGTACACATTGTATACTGGTTATGCTGTAGGCCTAGAAAATGCTGAACCCTAGAGTCTGATTTTCCACAGGCATTCATAAGTGCCACAGCACCTTATATCCACATCTTGAGTATAAATGATGTGTTTAGTAACTGAGTTACAACACAAAGTGGACAATGGACAATTTTCTTTCTAAAATAATCCTGAGCTGCTCGTAGCCGGTTTGGTTCAGTGGTTAGAGCATTGGCCTGCTGACTGACGGGTCCCAGGTTTGATTCTGGCCAAGGGCATCTACCCTGGTTGCAGGCTCGATCCCAGGCCCAAGTTGGGGTGAGTGCAGGAGACAACCAATCAATGTGTTTCTCTCTCACATCGATGTTTCTCTCCCCCCCTCCCCCTTCTACTCTCTCTCTGAAAAGCAATGGAAAAAATACCCTCGGTGAAGATTTTAAAAATTAATTAATTAATTAAATAAAATAAAATAACCATGGGCTTCCTAACCAAAGTGGCAGCATCAACACTGTTTCTATCTCCTGTGGCATCAGTAGGTTTTTCTCTGATACTCTTACCTTTCTGCTCCTTGCAAACATTAAGAGAATGGTGTAAATAGAGAATATTATTCCAACAGGATGGAGAAAAGTGAAAGGAGGGTGAGAGGGAGACAGAGAGGAAAAGCCCAGTTGGTGTGGCTCAGTGGATTAGCAATGCATTGACCCATGCACCAAGAGGGTGCTGGTTCAATTCCTGGTCGGGGTTTTGGGCTCGATCCCCGGTAGGGGGCATGCAGGAGGCAACTGACCGATGTTTCTCTCCCTTCCTCTTTCTAAAAATCAATAAAAAATGTATTTTAAAAAAAGAGGGGAGAAGAGACTGAATGAGAATGGTGGGTTCTGGAATTAACATTTCTAAGTGGAATGTGTCACTGCCAAGTGTGGTCTCCTTGTGTTCTTGCTCCACTAGTGTACAGAACTTTTTTTTTTTTGCTTTGTTATCAGAAACCTAAGATTCAGGACATAGTCTTCTCTGGCTCCCAAACAGACTTGTTATAGAGCAGGGAGAGAAGAGCATGCAATTAACCTATAAATTGCTCTCATGAAAAAATAAAAACCATTTCAATATTCCTTCTATGAATGGAAAACGAATGTGGGAACATGTGATAGGTGCTGGTGAGAGCTGGGGGAATGAGTGCCAAACACCCAAATGTTTAGGAAAGCCCCAACTGACTTATATATATTTTTATACTTATTATCTTCTTGAATATATTCTTTAAGCTTTGGTTGAATTTATCTACAGACAAATTCTAGGAAGTGATATTATTAGGTCCAAGAAATGTAAATCAGCATGGTTCTTGCTTTGTACTGTTACTTGACTGTCAATAAAGGTCCTAGCAATTTACAATGCCTGGAATAAATGATTACAATTTCACCTCAACCTCATCAGCAGTCTGTTATGCTACTGTACTAGATGCAAAGTGGTACTTCAAAATTATGTAAATTTGTACGTTTTTAATCCAACAGGATACACATCCTCCACATTCTCCCCTTTGTGGACTTGTTCTATCCTTTTGCCCATTTATCTGCAGAATGTAATCTTAATATAGTACAGACATTAACTATTTGACATTTAATATAAACACCTCATTTGACTGTTTTCCTTCAAATTTTATTTTTATATAGTCACATCAGTCAATTTCTTGAATAAATTAAAAGATGGAAAAGTTATTCTTTCAAGGATGGCTTTTAAAAAATCTCTTATAAATATATTTTTAAATTTTTATTTTTCAATTACAGTTTACATTCAATATTATTTTATGTTAGTTTCAGGTATATAGTATAGAGGCTAGACAATTATATAATTTACAAAGTGATCCC
Source organism: Miniopterus schreibersii (assembly GCF_964146895.1). Taxonomy (NCBI): domain Eukaryota; kingdom Metazoa; phylum Chordata; class Mammalia; order Chiroptera; family Miniopteridae; genus Miniopterus; species Miniopterus schreibersii. Next base: position 24,473,491 of record NC_138116.1, read on the forward strand.
CCTGATAATTCAAGTAGGGTGGCTTTTTAAATAAATAATACTGCAATTCACTGTAGCCCATAATTCAAAAAGATACACACAAAACATACTGAAGAAAATCATGTTTGCTTATATAACATTTATTGGACAGAAACCAAATGTGCTATTTTTAGCCTATTTTCCAAATAACAAAAGTTACATATCTGCCCTGTCTTGCACTAAAAAATAGAACTAAAAAATTAGTTGGCATCAACATGGTAATAAATTATGTAATTCCCTTCCAAATTCTTTATATTTGAAGACTTTTCTATCAGTTACATCCTAACAGGATCAAGTAAAAGTTACTGCATTTTTCTGTAAAACAGAACTCATTGGATTTCTGAAGATTAAATGTAAAGCATATTATTTAGATTATCTCAGGAGGTAAATTACATAATTAGATCCATTTTATTTTTATTTACTTATTTTTTAAAGAGAGAGAGAAACATCAATTTGTTGTTCCACTTATTTATGCATTCATTGGTTGACTCCTGTGTGTGCCCTGATCGGGGCTCAAACCTGCAACCTTGGCATATCAGGAAGACGCCCTAACCAACTGAGCTACCCCGCGAGGGCTAATTAGATCCACTTTAAAATTGAAGAAATGAGGTCCAGAAAGTTTCTAAAATTTGCCCAAGATCATCCAGTTATTAAGAGGTGAAGCCAGAATCTGAGATCAGCCTGTACATATTTCCATCTGTAGTGTAATTCTTTACTGGTGGTTAAGAGCCCAGATTCCGGAGCAAGTTTGCTATGTACAGGTTCCATGTGAACATAGAAGAGTAGACCTTATCCCATTATTTGGGATGAGAATTAAACTAAATAATAAACTAAACTTGCAAAGATCAAAGGGAGAAATTTCAGACTTTAAGATCTTATATGTAGAATTAGAACTGAAAATTTCAAAACCCAATAGAACCACAGTTTCTTAGTAGTTGGGTGGGAAGAATCAAAAAAGAAAAATGGTGTCTTTTAACAAAAATGATTTAACTAAGAAGGATAACTTATTTAGGAATTGAAAATAGGGACTAGAGCCCTGGCTAGTGTTGCTCAGTAGTTACAGTGTCAGCCCTTGCACTGAGGGGTCGAGAGTTTGCTCCCTGCCCCCAGATGGGGCATGTGTGGGAAAAGCAACCAGTCAATGTGGCTCTCACATCTGTTTCTCTCCCCCCTTCCCTTTCCCCTCCCTCCCACTTTCTCTGAAAAGGCAATGGAAAAAATATCCTCAGGTGATGATTAACAAAACAAAAAAAATTTAAAAAAAGAAAGACAGAAAACAGGGACTAGAGAAGTTTGTAAATTCAGTTCAGGGCACACCTGAGATGTTAATATTTGTTAAAGGGGTTATACACAGATAGTATACATATGAGGTGCTCAGAGCTATGCCTGACCTCAAGGCAAACACCATTATTCCCATTACTACCAGTGGTCTTGCATTTTTCTGCCTTGTCACCTCAAGTGTACTGGGAGCCCCGATGTGTAGGAGTGCATTCGGAAGGCAAATGATCGATGTTTCTCTCTCTCATCGATGTTTCTCTCTCTCCCTCCCTCCCTTCCTTCCTCTCTAAAAATCAATATAAAACATATCCTCAGGTGAGGATTAAAAAAAATCCTCTTGTAAATTTTTTAAAGTTAAAATAACTTTGTTTTAATTATTTTATTTCAAATGTTCATCTTTTATTCCAAAATTTTAAATATCATAGGTACACCAACTGACACTATATTTTTTCACATATGCAATTATTTCCTTCCATTAAACCCACTTCTCCTGAACATCTTCATGGTTTGCTCCCTCCCTTCTTTATTCTTCTCTTTAGGTGCACCTCCTGTAGTGAGGCCTTCCCTGACCACCTACCCACAGTAACATCCCTCCATCACTCTCTATACCCTTACCCTGCCTTTTTCCTTCAGAAAACTTAACATTATCTAACACATTTATTTGTTAATGTGTTCATTATCGGTGACCCCAATAGAATTTAAGCAAGGACTGTTTTTGTATCCCTGGCACCTAGAACAACTATTCACTGAGTGATTTCATAAATTTGAATATCTGCTCATTGATTTTTTTTCCTACTTTAAAACATCTTTCCATTACCTCCTGCCTGGAAAAACTTTCATTCTTTAAGATCTAGCCCAAAGGTCAGTTCAAGTGTCCTTGACCTCCTCAATTAATCTCCCCAGAAAGCCCATAATAACTTTTCATTCCACCAATATCAGGACTTCCCCTAGTATTGGCTTCTCCTGCTGAAATATGTTCCTTGAGGGGAAAGTCCACGTTTTTTAAGATTCTTTGAGCCTCTAGCACCTACTATACTGCCTAGGACACAAAAAAGCATTCAATGAATGTGTGCTATATTAAACAGAAAATCTGAATGAATCTGTAGGAAGCAGAAAATATAAAACATGTTCACTACTACAATCAGACTTCAGGGAGGAATACAATGAATGGGATAAAAGTACAGAATGTGAAAATACTCAAGAGACGGGGAAAGACTAATTCTTATGAATTAAAAAACATAAGCTGTTAATTATACCTCCATAAAGCTGTGGGGGGAAAGTATAGAGCTTACTGCAGAAGACAAGTGGGTCTCTGATGGATGGGTATGATTTCACCAGGCAGAGCTGGGGTGGGAAGTAGACGCAAGGCAGATGGAGAAAATGGTCTGAGTGAAAAGTTGCATAGGAAGGCTCTTAGCCTGGAACATAATGGAGAATGTTTGGGAAGTAGTTGTAGAGAAGGCTGAACAGGGAAGTCAAAGACCAGTTTGCAGAGAGCCTTAGCACACCATGGAATCCGAAATTAAAGCACGTAAAAGCAATGATAAGTAAATGTTCCTCAAATGTGGTTCACAGACCACCTTCATCAAAATTATCCAGAGTGCGTGTCAAATGTCAATTCCCAGGTCCTACTTACCCAACTCCCACTCCCAGGACCACTGAATCAAATTTAACCCACCTATGGTTAGACATTTCGGTTATTCACAATGATTTCCTAGAATACTTATAACTTATATCCCCAAATAGATTTAGAATAAATTTCTAAAAGAATTGCTGAGTCAACAGTTGTATGAATTGTGAAAAAATTTTGTGTGTATTAAGAAAAGGTCAACTCTGCCCATTATCTCTCCAAAAATTCTAAAGCTGTTGAAATGTATTACCAAATTACCCCTCCAAAAAGCTATTAACTATTTATATTTCCACTATCAGAGTATAAGTATGCTGGTTTCCTTACTCCCTCACCAATGGCTTTAATATATTTTTTAAGAAACAAGGCTTGAGTTAATTTGAACTTAAATTACAAGAAGTTTTAGACTATCAATTATTGGAGAATACAAATAAAAAACCCACATTAATATTTGAGAGAGAGCCTGGCCAGGCATGGCTCAGCGGTTGAGCACCAACCTAGGATCCAGGAGATCGGGGTTCGATTCCTGGTCAGGGCACATGCCCGGGGTGCAGGCTAGGCAGCAGATCAATGACTCTCTCATCATTGATGTTTCTATCTCTCTCTTTCCCCCCTCCTTTCCTCTCTCTGAAATCAATAAAGATATGTTTAAAATATATATATATTTAAGAGAGAGAAAGAGGTGACAAGAAAATTGGAATCCTTGCTGTGCACTGCTGATGGGAATGTAAAATGGTACAACCTTGTATGGTTACGATTTCCTTAAAATATTAAATATAGAATTACCATATGACCCAGCAATTCTATTTCTGGATATATACTCAAAAGAAACAAAAGCAGGGACACTAAACATATATTTATACACCCATGTCACAGCAGCATTATTCACAATAGCCAAAATTTTGAAGCAACCCAAATGTCCAATGACAGATGAACAGATAAACAAAATATATACATACAATGGATTATTATCCAGCCTTATAAGGAAGCAAATTCTGACACATGCTACAACATGGATGAATCTTGAAGACATTACGCTAAATGAAAGAAGGTAGTCATGAAAGGACAAATATATGATTCTACTTATATGGTGCTGGGAGCAATGGGGAGTTAGTGTTTAATGGGTACAGTTTCATTAGGGAAGGTAAAGAAGTTCTGGAGATGAATGGTGGTGATGGTTGCACAACAATGTAAATGTACTTAATGCCAAAAACTATATACTTAAAAATGGTAAATTTTATGTTATGCATAATTTACAATAAAAAAAATAAATAAATAAAAGTTTTACACGAAAATTCATTCACACAATTAGTATTTACCCACCATTAAGAAGCTTGCAAACTAGCAGTTTAGCCCTGGCCAGTGTGGCTCAATTGGTTGAGCATCATCCCATGCACCAAGAGGCGACTGGTTGATTCCCGGTGAGAACACATGCTCGGATTGCAGGCTCGATCCCCAGTAGGGAGCATACAGGAGGCAGCTGATGAATGTTTCTCTCTCATCGAAGTTTCTCTCTCTCCCCCTCTCCCTTACTCTCTCTCTAACAAAATCAATGAAAACATATTTTTTAAAAACAGCAATCTAGTAGTTTATAGAAAATTTACACCTTCTAAAAACAGTTGAATTCAAGAGGTATTTTAATTATTTTTTAATTATTTTTTTAAAGATCTTTATTGATTTCAGAGAAAGGAAGAGAGAGAGAGAGAGAGAGAAACATCAATGACGAGAGAGTCACTGATCGGCTGCCTCCTGCACACCCCCGACTGGGGACTGAATTGCAACCAGGGCATGTACCCTGACCGGGAATCGAACTGAGATCTCCTGGATCCTAGGTTGATGCTCAACCGCTGAGCCATGCCCGGCAAGGCAAGAGGTATTTTTAATGTATAATTATATATGCTATGCAACACAAGACTAGAGGAAGGTATCTGAAATCATCTGTTAAAGTTTAAACATATTTTATAGCATAGTGACTCTATAGGGAAATGCTTTAGTTTCCAGTTTATCTGATTCATTTTTTCCAATCCAAAAATACCACTTTCATATGTATGTTTGGAAAAGTCGAATAGACTCATGTTAAAAAAAAACACACAAATCCCAAGGGTTTCAGATCAACTAAAAAAACCCATAACTTGCCCACTGCCAATTTTTAAGGCTCACTAAACTATAATAATCAGGAAATTAAAATTTTCTAAATAAGTAGTGTTATTCTAAATGTTTTGCAAATGCAACAACCAAGTCCAAATGAGTCAGAGCCAAGTTTTAATTTCTAATTTAAAAAATGACAAACCTAAAACCTACAATAGGTAGAACATATTTTAAAAATCTTAACTTCTTTTCTAAATAAGAAAAAAATCCAGGATCAACTAAAATTAATATTCAAAGAAAGGGATTTCTAACTTCGAAGTCTGTGAAACAAACAGAGCAAGCACTAAACTAGGGGCCAAAAGATTCTAAACATGTGCTGCAGGAGTACTTCCATTTTTTTCATTTGTGAAATAAGTTGAGAATATCAGATTAGATGATTTCTAAGGTCGCTTCTATTAACATTTGATGAAAATCACTCCAGGCAGAGTAAAATTCATGGAGCAAACAACAAATTATGTATGTGGAAATAACTGAAGTAGTGGCAGTGAAATTAAACAACAGTAAGATGTCAAATTTCCAAGAAGGCATTTCCCAAACAGTCATCCCAGGAAATCTGTGGTTGGACTAAAAAGTCTCAATATTGACTCATCATGATTCTAAAGTATTAACTATCTGGGCCTCCTAGATCATGAGCTGAGCAATCCTCTAAGAATGGTGCTAGTGACTCACACTCCTGAATGAGACTGCTTTATATGCCGAGACAAGGAATCAATTAAAGGGTTTACAATGAAGTTTTGTTTAACTGGAACATTTTAAGTGGAAGTTAATTCTGCATGAGCGATAATAGATGTTTAATAACTAGCTAGTGACAATTTCTAAGCAAAAGCATTATGGCAGCTAACTAGCAAACAGTAATTTATGTATTACAAACATGAAAACAACTTGTTTTTCAAAAGAGCTCTTGGCTATGGACAATATTTGGAAACACAAAATATACTTTATTGTGAATCAAATTATAAAACCTAACGGAAAAAAAGTAGTTTGAAATCTTGGCTCTATTAACCAATAAGGAAATAGAATACACTATTGTGAGTTGAAGTGTCAATTTGTGCTGGCAAAAAGCCATCCTATTTGAATATAAGAACCATCAGGAACCAGCTGGAGAAATATGGGGAACCCGAGATAATGATGCACCGTAAGTGGTACTGTCTTCATGTAAAAAAAAAACCACAACAGCCCAGCCAAGCGTGGCTCAGCGGTTGAGCATCAACCTAGGATCCAGACGACCTCCATTAGATTCCTGGTCAGGGCACATGCCTGGGTTTTGGGCTTGATCCCCAGTGGGGGTCATGCAGAAGGCAGCTGATCAACGATGACTTATCATCGATGTTTCAACTCTCTCTCTCCCTCTCCTTTCCTCTCTCTGAAACCAATAAAGATATACTTAAAAAAAAAATCAAAAACACAACAATATTGGCATACTTTTCCAAAACTAAGCTTAAGTCAAACCAACTGTCTGAACAATGATCAGTCTAGGAAAACAAATATATCTATGACAAAATAAAAATAAATGTATAATTCCAATATTACTAGGTTCACAATACAAAGTTTAAAAAAAAAAAAAGCACTGTCATACACTAATGGCAAGGATGGTCTGGTACAATCTTTCTGGAAGGTATTGTGGTGACAGTTATCAGGAACTTTAGAAATGTTTATATCCTTTGATCAATAATTGCCTATGTAATAACTTATCCTAAATAAATGCCCAATAAAATAATTTTACATAACTTATTATATAACCTGTATGATAAAATAATGTACAAGCATTATAAATCTTATTTTAGAATAGAGATCACAAAATTCAAATGTCTATAATTATACAGAGACAAAATGTAGATGAGTGGTTACCTAGGGATGGGGGTAATAAGGAATGACTGTTAAAAGGTATTAAACCTCTTTCCGGGGGAACAAAAATATTCTAAAATTAGGTTGTGGTGATGGCTACACAACCCTTTGGAATACTAAAAACACTGAATTGTATACTTTAAATAGGTGAACTATATGGTCTGAAGTAAATCTCAATAAAGGTGATATAGTATGTAACTGAAACAGGAAAATGGGGCCTGGAAAAAATAAGCACCAACTAACGGGGTCTACTGCTTATTGGCTACAGTTGTGGGAGTTAACAAACTGTCATATCTTTCAAAAGGATTTCTGAAAGAACTTCAACCTGGATTTTTACGTGAAGGCTGATTTTTCTGGTAAATTTTCTATCAAAGTCTAAAATACCTACAGAAATGTGCACAAATATAAGTGTACAGCTCAATGTATTTTCACAAACTGAACACACCCATGTAACCAGCACTGAAATAAAGAACATAATATTATTAACCACTTAGAGCCACAATTATGCCCCTTCATATCCAAAAGAAACCACCACCCGTACCTCTAACAGCATAGATTAGTTTATCCCAGGGCCAACTTTGGTATGTTGACATTTTGTATAGTTCTTCCTTGTGGGAGACTGTCCTATGTAATGTAGGATGTTTTACAGCATCCCTGGCCTCTTCCAGTTGTAACAACTAAAAATGTCTCTAGAAGTTGCCAAATGCCCCTTGGGGAACAGTATCACACCACACTGAGACCCATTGGTTTAACCTGTCCTTGAACTTTATATAAATAGAATCATAAAGAATAGACTCTTATATTGGAATCATAAAAAATATACTCTTTTGTGTCTGACTTCTTTTGTTCAACATCTGTTGAGAGTCACCAATCCTGTTACATTTAGTTCTAGTCTGTTCATTTGCTTTATTGTATTGCCATTCTGTGAATATATCACAGTTTATCTATTCACTGCTGATTGGTATTTGAGCAGTTTCCAGTTTGGGATAATTATGAATAATGCTACTATGAATATTCCACATATGTTTTCTGGTGAACATATGTATGCATTTCTGTTGCATACCTAGAAGCAGAACTGCTACCCATAGGGATGTATAGGGTTGTATCAGCTTACACTCCTACCTATCTCCTTTATTTTTCAAGTTGACAACGAACAGGAAAAAACATTTAAATAATACTGAGCTAGAGATCTTACCGGCTGAATAAAGTCTGCCAACTTGCGACCTGTTTTAAAAGAATAGTTCATTATGTGGGAAAATGCTCATATGTAGTAAAAAGACAAAAACAAGCAAACAAAAAAAAACACACCCAATAAAATAATACACCTGAGTAAAAGAAATACACCATTAACAATGGCTTATGGACAATTTCTCTTCTATTTGCTTTTTAGTATATTCTACAATAAACACGTAATAATGGAGTTGGCAAAGCTTTACTGTGCAGCAAAAGCCCCGAGAGAAATTTAAAAGTAGGCCAGGGTACAAATTTCATAATACTTACATACATTCATAAAGACCTAGTTAAGTAGCAGATATAACACAGAAAAGTGTTATCTCATAGTTATCACACCTCCTTGCATAAGGGGGTCCAGAATAGAACTCATATAAAATTCTACTCCAGATTAAAATATAAATGGTAAGTCTACAGTGTAATTCTTAATTTGTAATGATATACCAAAAGATAGCAGTACTATGACATGATATCTTATATAGCAACTTAGTATCATAATGCTGCTCTTCTCATTTCTTTAGAGACTCATTCTAAAATGGTATAAGAGCAACACAGAAAAGTAATATACCCAATATTTCCTTGAAATATATAATTGTTTAATGGATTCCAAGATGGCGGCAGATTGAGTAGAAGCTATACTGACACTCTCCCAGGACCAAACTGGAATTATAACTAAAATAAAGAAAAACCATCTGGAATAATCAACTGCAACTGAAGACGAGCTGGAGAGCACCCTCATCACCAAGGAGGAAAAGTGAAGACCACATAATGACTGCTTGTGCCTGGGGTAGAAGCAATTGTCCCATCCTGTTGGAAAACCTTTCGCCCCACCCTGTAGAGTTTCTACAGCTTGAGGTTCATTAAGTAACTAATGACAATCAGCCTCTGGGTGCTTTGAACCTTTGCCTGATTTGCTTCTGGACCCAGGTCTTGGAAAAGCAGACCTTGGTGCTTATCTTGGTCCTGTCCAAATACGCCCTGCCCCAGCAGAGGGAACCACAAGCTGTGGAGTATGGAAAACTTCAGACAGGGTACTCAAGGCCAGTCACAAATAGCATCTGACATTGGTGTGCACCAGATACCATCCAAAAGACTGGAGTTCTAGCAGATCTATCAAATACACAGAAACAAATCCAAACAGGAAGCTAAAATGAGGAGATAAAAAAACATGCCCTAAATGAGACAACAAAAGAATTCTCTATAAGAAGAGCTAAATGAAATGGAGATAAGCAATCTATCAGATATAGAGTTCAGAATACTGATCATAAGGATGCTCAACAGCATGAGAAAAGAAATGGGAACTCTGAAGGAAGTTAAGAATGATATAGTAGAAATAAAAAAAAAACATCGGAAGCAATAAACAGCAGATGAGGGGAAGCTGAGGATTGGATCAAAGAATTAGAAGACAGGGTAGAAGAAAAAAAAATCAATCAGAGAACCAAAAGAAAAAACAACTGAAAAACAGGACAGTTTAAGGGAGCTGTGGGACAACATGAAACCTAACAATATTCGCATTATAAGAATGCCCACAGATGTAAAAAGCAAGCAAGGGTTAGAGAACCTGTTTGAAAAAATAATGGCAGAGCCCAGCCGGGCGTGGCTCAGCGGTTGAGCATCGACCTAGGATCCAGGTGATCAGGGTTCGATTCCCAGTCAGGGCACATGCCCGGGCTGCGGGCTCCATCCCCAGTTGGGGGCATGCAAGAGGCAGCCGATCAATGACTCTCTCATCATTGATGTTTCTATCTCTCTCTCTCTCTCCTTTCCTCTCTCTGAAATCAATAAAGATATATTTAAAATAATAATAATAATAATAATAATAATAATAATGGCAGAAAACTTCCCTAACCTAGTGAAGGAAAAAGTCATACAAGTTCAGGGGGCACAGAGAGTACCAAGCAAGAAGATCCCAAAGAGGCCCATGCCCAGATATATCATAATTAAAATGCCAAAAATTCAAGACAAAGAGAGAATCTTAAAGGCAGCAAGAAAAAAGCAATCTATTACCTACAAAGGAGTTCCCATAAGGCTGTCAGCTGATTTCTCATTTAGAAACTCTACAGGCCAGAAGGGAATGACATGAAGTATTCAAGGTAATGTAAAACAAGTATCTGAAACCAAGAATACTCTATCCAGCAAGGCTTTCATTCGAAATAGATGGTGAAATAAAGAGCTTCCCAGACCAAAAAAAGGCTAAAGGAGTTAATCACCATCAAACCAGCACTGCAAGAAATGTTAAATGTTAATGTAATAAGAAGTTGAAATAGAGAGAGCAAGAAACATAGGCATAAAGAAATAAAATGGCACTAGATAAGTACTTATCAATAATAACCTTAAAGATAAATGGATTAAATGCTCCAATCAAAGGACAGAGGGTAGATGAATGATAAAATAAGACCCAGCCCAGCTGGTCAATGTTCAGTGGTTGAGCACTGACCCAGGATACAGGAGATCAAGGTTTGATTCCTGGTCAGGGCACATGCCCAGGTTGCAGGCTCAATCCCCAGTGAGGGGCGTGCAGGAGGCAGCCTATCAATGATGATTCTTCCATCATTGATGTTTCTCTCTCCCTTCCTCTTTCTGAAATCAATGAAGATATATTAAAAAACAAAAGCAAAAAACCCCAAACTATTTCTTAAAAAAAAAGAAAACAAGACCCAAATATATGCTGTATACAAGAGACCCACTCCTCAGAACAAAAGACTCACAGGCTGAGAAGAAAAAAACCCAACAAACTTCTGGAGGACTTAAAGGTGAGACTGACAGCAATACAGTCATAGTAGGGGATTTTAATACCCCACTAACTTTACTGGGTAGATCCTCCAGACAAAAAATCAAGGACACAGTGATTCTAAATGATGCACCAGATGGATTTGACATTATTTCTTCAAACAGAACATTTCACCCCAAAGCTGCAGAATGGGCATTCTCCTCAAGTGCACATGGGACATTCTCAAAGACAGACCACATGTTAGGACACAAAACAAGTCTCTACAAGTTCAAGGAGATTGAAATCATATCAAGCATCTTCTTGGACAATTACACCATGGAATACTATGCAGCTGTAAAAATGAAGGATCCCTTACCCTATGAGATAGCATGGTGAGACCTGGAGAGTATTATGCTAAACAAAATAAGCCAGTCAGAGAAAGACAATTATCACATGATCTTACTCATATGTGGAATCTAATGAACAAAACCAACTGATGAACAAAATAGATCCAGAGGCATGGAAGCATGGAAAAGACTGATGAATCTCAGAGGGAAGGTGGGGTGGGTGGGTGGGGGAGAGTAACCTAAAAACATATGCATATATGCATAACCCATAGTCACAGATGACAGTGTGGTGAAGGCTTGGGGGGAGGGGTGCAGGGCAGAGGGGATCAATGGGGGAAAGAGGGGGAAGTCTGTAATACTTTCAACAATAAAGATAAATTGAAAAAGTAAAATGTCCCAGTCTGAGTGAGTGGGGGGGGGGCATGGTGTAAATGTTCTGTGATGGAAGGTCATCCTGGTCCAGGGTGGGGCCTGCCTAGAGCTTTGGTATAGACTCAGGTCACCCTCGACACTGAACTGGAATAAGTGGAATAAGCAGGTTGGAAGATGAAAATAATTGTCTTATGTTCTTATTACTGTTTCTTAAATGTATGTATAGCTCATATTTATTTCAATGTTTAATATTACAAGTGTTTTGGGTCTTTATTTAGAAGTTTGGTGATGTTTCTGTGACCAGAAATATGCTGTAGGAACTTAACTCTTGTTTATATCAATTAGCCTATGGTAAAATTGGTTTCATTATACATTGTTTTGCTTAAAGTTATAGTTTCCCAGAACCTGTTAATGACATTAAGTGAGAATGTGTTGTATATGACTTGAGAAATATACATAATAGTAAAAGTAAAAAGAAATGTAAGGGAATAAAGTTGACAACCTCTGATTTAAAAAAGCCTAAAATGGAGGTGGCGGGGACCATGCAATCAGGTAGGGAAACACAGAAGACTTCAACTGTACTGGTAATATTTTATTTCTTAAGCAGCAAGGTAGGTATGTAAGTATTTACTGTAGTATTATTGTTTTTCTGTCCTAAACATTTTTATTTTTATTTTATTTTTGTTTAAAATATTACAGATGTCCCTTTTTCTCCCCAATGATCCATTCCACCCCGTCCCATCCCCCTCCTCAATCCCTCTCCCCATCATTGTCCGTGTCCTTGGGTTGTGCAAATATGCATATAAATTCTTTGGTTACTCTCTCCCCCTCCACCCACCCACCCTCCTCCATCCTTCTGACACTCGTCAGTCTGATCTATGCTTCCATGTCATTGAATCTATTCTGTTCATCAGTTTATTAAATTCTTTAGATTCCACAAATAAGCGAGATCATGTGATGTTTGTCTTTCTCTGCCTGGCTTATTTCACTTATGTCCTAAACATTTCATATTACTTTTTCTCTTTTTACAAGCATGAACAAGAAAAACACTTAGAATTGACTATAACAGACTTAGGAAATGGTAGCCTAGACTAGGATGGAGAGACTAGAGGTGGAGAGAAATGGCAAGAGTCTGGCCTCAGTAAGTTGTTGACAGAGCCACTTAATAAAACAGGCTACAGTGAAGAAGGTCTAGGTTTGCAGCCAAGATCAAGTCCGGGCAACTTAATTCAAAGTACTGAGTACCTAAGCAGAGATGCTGAACGGACAGCTGGGATGAGAAAAAGGATCTGAACTACAGATAAAAATTGGGGCATATTCAAAATATATACAGTAACTGAAGCCACAGAATAGATAAGACTAGAGTGGGAAGAGAGGAAGACTAAGAACCCAGACTTGAGAAAGAACAATTAAAGATCTGATAGAAGAGCAGGGGGGGAAAGCCTGAAGGAACACCCAGAGAGCAAGGAGGGAAAATCATAACCCAAGAGAACAGAGTATTTCAGGAGGGAAATCTTTGAATCAAAATAAACACCCACTCTGGATGGGTAACGAGGAAACCAAGGTCCAAGAATGAGTCAAAGAGAATTCCCTAAAAATAGACAGAGTCCAGATCTACTTTACTCTGAACAGTCCCAAAAGAAATGTTACAATGCAAAGTAACATCAAATTCAGTCAAAACTGCTAAGTTCTACAAAGATGTAGATAAAAATAATCTTTGTAACTATGAGATTTGAATACAGTTTAGAGATGAGAGGATAAGAACAGGGATGTGTGCATTTTATTCCATTTTATAGTGACAAAACGTCAAAACTTACTCTGAAATACTACGTATTTCTTTTATTTGGAAGATTTTAGACAATTTCCAGACTGTTAAACCTTTTTAGCATGTTAAACTATAAGCATTTTCAAAGCAAAAATCACATAGTATTTATCTTTGAATCTTCAGCATCTAGTTTAGTGCCTAACAGTACTTGACTGAAAAAGAAAAATAAAGGTTCACTGAATGATGTGTGGGCACCAGAACACTTCTGTCGAAAATGTGCTGGCGTTACAGCAATATAGCCTCAAAGAACAAGCTTCAAATGAGGGCTCTACTCATTCCACAGAACACTTCATTTCTTTAGAAATAGAATGCTATGTACAAAGAGATCTCATCCTTGTCTTGGGGGGGGAGGGTTGGGGCAACACATTCCACAGGTCTGAATGATAAACCCAAGTGCTGTCAGTCAGTGCGGTATCTGCAAAACTCAAGGATATATGTCAATACTGTCTGGTCATTCACTCTTGAGAGTTGCATAAAATAGCAATGCTCTCAGACTTAACAGAATAGGTTCTCACATCCACACAAACTAAACTCATCAGTTGCAGCAGTATGCTTGAAAAACAATTGTTGGCACTCAGTTGATATTAACAGTTCAAAACTGTTTCTATGTCTAAGTTTCAGATTAATGATATCAGCTAAAATCTATCTTCTCATATGTATTCTCAAAAGAATGGTCTACAAAAGCAAAAGAAGTAAGCTCATCCTTTCCTTGACTAACTCTGCATCAGATATTTTGGATTGGAGCCATGCATGATTCTACGCTACAAGAAAAGCATGAGTTCAGAAATAAGAATTAGACACCCAGTTGCACTTAACTATCCAGATTAATAATAATCTGAACACATCTCATTTATTTTGAAATGTGAATAAACTTCAAATTTAAAAAAAACCATGCTGGAACCTATCACTTTACACTTATTTAGGCATGGAACAAACTAGGCATTTATTAAGAGACTGTGGCTCTGGATTTTAATTATGTATTTTGTATTCTAGGATGCCAACTACAAAATTGATAAGTGAGCCTGGGGGGCTAATCAGAGATAGACCCTGTATCCCTTCCTTTGGCTAATTTATATAAATATGAAATAAGAGTAAAAAATAATTATTAAGGGGTAACAGCATTTATAAGATTGTTATGTTCAAGAAATGTTAACTTGTTAAATCCTTTGGATTAAAGACTAAAACTCAATTCTACCTTCATGAACTGAATAGAAAGTTACTTTGCTTCTTTTTAAGAAAACTGTGGCGGCTACCTAGCACAAGTAGAAAACCAATTCTAAAGTCATACAACCTAAAAAGAAGCTAAAAGCATTGACTTTTTGAAAGATGTTTGAAATGCTTTGGAAAAGTGCACAACAGTTTAAGACAAGTAGTAAATACTAAACCATTACAAATCAGGACAAATAATAAAAGAACTTCCATATAACCTGCATATATTCTCTTCAAAATGTCCTTCGCCCACAACACTGTTCACAAAGATCTGGAGAACATTAAGACACAGATTTGCTTACCAGAGCTTTTTATCTTTTACCCAGAAGTTATTTCATGCTTTTTAAAATCTGCCATTACATTGCACTTAAGAAATACAAAGCAACTACAATATACAACTCTATGCTAAATGCCAAAAAATGAAACCAGAAAACCCCAGCAAACATAACCACAATTCAAGATATTTTTAGTCAGGAGCTCTGTAATTACGTTTATTTTTCTACATTGTTATTCTGAATATTAATACCTAAACCCTCTTGCGGGGGGTAAAGGATCTGACCTCTAAGTTACATTATTAATCCCCTTTTCTACAGATATCAATGTATTCAAGATATGCTGTTCTCCGTCTATCAGGGAATTAAAATCCCTTTCATTTGTAGTTTGATTTTTATAGCGCTTTCTCATGTACTCACTTAAAGTATAAACAACGCAAACGTATGACAATTTTAGACTTACCAGGCATACAAGATAACGCTTACCCAGAACTTATTCTAACTTGACTTATCCGATTCCAAAGCATTGTCTTGATGCTAACAAAATGAAGTGTGAGCACAAAGAAATATGTACCAGTGCCACTTCTCAATGAACAAAAATTCTTGACAACAATAAAATCAAACTCACCCATTTCGCAAAGAAAAAGAAATCCCAACCTTAAAAACAATTGCAAAAAAAAAAAAAGTAACAAGAACAAAATTCTAAACCACACATTTACGTAAATCTTTTCAATTCAAAGCTCCAAACGCTGCGGCCAACCACACAACTGCCCACAATCACAGCGTCAGTGCCTTCTCTTAAATTTTGAATCTGGAGATGGGGGCGGCGGGGGGGGAACCAAACCAAAACAGTCTTCCAAAGTTTCACGACGCGGGAAGAAATCATTTGAAGTTCAGAAAACGTTAATCAAAAGACAACTATCCCATTTCCCCGCCCCCGCACCTAGTCTCCTCTGAAACATCTGCGGGAGACTGGAGACCTGGCGGCGAGATGTTAGAGGAAAGAGTCCAACGAACCTACGCCGCCCGGAGAAACGTCAGGGGCCGGCCGTCGGAGACAAAGACCAGTCCGCGGAGCGCCCAGCGCGGCCCTGCGCCCCTAACCGCCCCGCGGAGTTGGGGGCACAGCCGTAGTGCCGCCCAAGTGCGCGCAGAGGGTCCCCCGGGCTCCCCTCCCGCCGCCGCAGCCGGGACCCGCCACCGAGCCGTTTCCCTCCCAATTTGGAAAACGCGCGCCTCGGGACAAAGCGGAAGGGCGCGCCGGGGGCGGCGGAGGGCCGCGGGCGCCGACGCCCCTCCAGGCTCGGCGGGAACCCCTCGGGGGAGCCCCAGCTCCTCCTCTTTCCCGCCCCCCCGCCCCGTCCTCCCACAAGTTCTCCCGTCCCCACCCCACCCCCGGTCCGCCTCTCCTCAGCCCGCCCAGCGGTCGCCCCTTACCGGGCGGCGGGGTCCCCCGGAGCCGCCTCCTCCGCCGGGCCTCGGCCCGTCCCGCCAGCCGCCGCCTCATGTGCCCCGCGTCGCCATCGCCTTCGCCGCCACCCTCGCTTCTCCTCCTCCTCTTTGGCCGCCGCCGCCTTCGCCTCAGTCTCCAGCCGAGGCCAAAGCCGCTCCCGCCGCCGCCCGGACCCGCGGGGAGGCGCCTGCGCACTACGCACCGCGATGGGGGCGGGGGCGTCCCGCTGCGGCCTGGGAGCGGGGGGCGCGCGGCACGTGGCGCTCGGGTGGGAGAGGGCGTCCCAGGGCGCGCGGGCGTTGGCGCGAGCGCCTAACTTTCCGCGGTCTGGGCCGTGCGCGCTCCCGGGCGGCCCGGGACGCGACGCAGGCGCGGCGCGTGTAGAACCCACCGGCGTGGAGTCTGCACCTGGCGTGGACGCAGACTTCTCTGAGTCAGTGCATTCCTCGAGCGTGATTCCCAGGGCCGGAGCGCCTGCCTCACTTGGAGCGGGCGACTAACGGTGCAGCTGAGGACACGCCCTTACCTGGATATTCTGGGTGGGTCTAACCAGTCCCGGAGGTCTCTGCGCGCTGGGCAAGGCCTTGGTCCTGTGCAGCGTAGGATGCTGATGCCCCTCTCTGGGTTCTGCTGTACAGCTACTCGAGGATCCTAGGAGCCCTCGGTGGGCTAACCATCCTAGCTAAGCTCCTTTAAGTAGTGGCGTTTCTACATTCGTTTGAAGTCCTGGACTTTTCCGATTAGCAAGACCCTAATAGGCCGTTTCCTCTTAACCCCTTGCATCCCAATAGTCTAAAGACTTCCTGAAAATTTGTATGCATAGGAATCTCCAGTCTTAAACTGCCTGGTAGGAATCTGAAAATTCCTCAAATACTTTTAAGTAGCGTCAGTGCACAACAGAAGACGTACTGAGGAGAAGGGAAAGTATTCTGTACAGTGTTTGATAACTCCCAACTCCCATAGTTCTAAATCGTCTCTTTTGACCACTAAACAAAAGGGTAGGCTTTTATTTTTCCCTTTTTGACCAGATTGGAAATTAAGCTCTAAACAAGAGAGGTAATTTGCTACAGGTCAACCCCCTACCTCCACCCTGAAAGTCTAGCCCTGTTGGGCCCTAACAGCTAGTCCAGAGGTTGAAAACCAGGGCTGGGCATCTGGCCTACTGACAAAGTTTTGTTTGGCCAGTACCATGTTTTCCAAAAATATGAATGAATCCCCAAATTTTAAAAACCAGTATTTCTGGCTTCTCACTAAATGTCAAAAAAATTGCTCACTTTGAGCCTCTATTTTCAAGTAGCAGCTACTTCTGATCACATCGGTTTATCCAGGGCAGGCACTGTCCCCATTCAGCTGCTTGAACTCTGTAAGTTCTCCTTTCCTTGTTCTTGTCATGCCCCAGTCTCCCCCAACCCCCCATTATCACATTACCTCTACAAATGTATTTAAAATGACAAGTGTGAAGACTAAATTTATGAAAATTGGAATAAACATGTTAGCAAAAGTAACACAAGTGAAACATCACTGTACATGCTGATTGAAATATTAAACCTCTCACATATTGCTAAACCAGGTATAAATTAGTACAAATCACTTTGGAAAACTGGCAATATCTACTAAAGCTGAACCTGTGGATATACTATGGCTCTGCAATTCCATGGGGATTCCACAGAAATGTGTATAAATGTTCACAAAATACTGGTACTAGAGTATTAATAGCAGCACTATTTGTAAGAGCCAAAAAACTGGAAATTACCCAAAATGTCCATCAACGGTAGAAAGGACAGATAAATTGTATTATATTCACACAATGGTACATTATGCAGCAATGAGAATGAACAATCTACGATTATACACAATAAGACAGATGAATCTCACAAAACCTTCCACTAATATAAAGTTCAAAAACAGGCAAAGCTAGCCTATGCTGTTAGGAGTAAGCGTAGTAGTTAACCTGAGGGAAGGATAGTTACTGGAAGGGAGTATGAGGGGGCTTTTGGGGAGCTCGTCCTGTTCTGTTCTTAATCTGGATGCTGAATACACAGATGTGTTCAGCTGCCACATCTGAGCTGTACACTTTTTGTATGGCACATTAGGACTTCAATAAAAACCTTTGGTGTTAAAACATTTGATTATATATGTATATAAAGCATATACAGTGGTGGCAAAAGTAGGTGTACAGTTTGTATGGAAAAAATATATAATACAGGAATACACTCTGCCCCTGAAACCTATATGATTTTATAACCAATGTCACCCCAATAAATTCAATTTAAAAAAAGAAAAGTAATGAAATGTCACATCCATGATTAGGTTATTAAAAAAAAAAAAAGAATAAACTCCTGTGCTTCACTTACAACGGTAAACCTACTTTTGCCCACTCTTGAATATAAAAAATACATATAAACGAATATGTACAGGGTGGGGCAAAAGTAAGTTTACCGTTGTAAGTGAAACAGAGTTTATTCTTTTTTTTTTTTTTAATTTATCTTTATTGATTTCAGAGAGAGGAAGGGACAGGGAGAGAGAGAGAAACATCAATGATGAGAGAGTCATCATTGATCAGCTGCCTCCTACACGCCCCCAACTTGGGATCGAACTGGCAACCTAGGCATGTGCCCTGACCAGGAATTGAAACACAATCTCCTGGATCCTAGGTCGATGCTCAACCACTGAGCCACGCCTGGCTAGGCAGACTTTATTCTTTATTTTTAATTTATTGATTTGAGAGAGAGAAGTATCGATTCATTGTTCTACTTATCTATGCTTTTATTGATTGATTCTTGTTTGTGTCCTGAACAGGGATGGAACCCACAACCTTGGTATATGGTGATGACACTAACCAACTGAGCTACTTGGCCAGGGCCAGAGTTTATTCTTGTATTATTATTTATTAATTATTGTATTATTTTCCATACAAACAACTGTAAATCTACTTTTGTCCCACCCTGTATTATGTATTATATATATATAAATAATATATAATCAAATGTTTATTAAATATTTTCTTATAAATTCATAGATGAATCTGCAGGGGAAGGCCTCTCATCTCTTAGCATTGCCCATTCTTCATGGAGACTGGGAACGATACACTTTCTATATCTGTTACCTTGTTACAGGAAAGGGAACCTGAACCTGAGCAGGTCTGCCTAGGGTCAGCGTGTGGGTTCTTGACTTTGTGCAGGTGACTATGAGGGAACTTTTATTAAAGCTGGGGACAGTAAAGCAAGAAAGGGCTTAACATAGAAGAAGCAACAGGAGAGCCTAGGCTGGGCTGCCTTAGCTTTCTGGGAAGTCAGAGAAAAGGGGGCCTTGGGGACAGGTTCAGGGGATTAGCCTGGGACCAGCTGCTGCTGCCCATTGCTCTCCTGGTTGCAAGCCTCTTGGGGTCCTTTAGTGTTTAGGAGATGCATACCTGTGGGGGAAGAAGGGAGGGAAGAAGAAAGGAAAGGAAATGGCGGAGAGGCTGCTCCCCAGAGGGAGAGCATGCACTGGACCTTAGTTTTTTGTTTGTTTTTAATCGTCACCTGAGGATATTTTTTCCATTGCTTTTCAGAGAGAGTGGAAGGGAGGGAGAAACATAGATGTGAGAGAGACACATTGATTGGTTGCCTCCCACATGCACCTGGACTGGGGCCGGGGATCAAACCTGCAACCCAGGTACATACCCTTGACCGGAAATCTAACCCAGGACTCTCTGGTGTGCAGGCCGACACTCTAACCACTAAGCATGCTGGCCAGGGCTGGTGGAGCAACCTTTTAAAGATGGAAATAATGAGACCTAAGGCAGCTAAGTTGTTTTACCTGCAGACAGTTAACCAGAAATATAACCAAAGGCTCTTGTTTCCTACTCAGGACTCTTCTTTTGCTCCTCTGTCACCCTGCCAGCTAATGAAATCCTTTAATCCAGTTACAGGTGGGAAACAGGCCAGAAACCTAAGCCAGAGGATTTTTGGACCAGGCATTCACCAGGGTCCGGAGCAAACCAGGGTGTCTGCTAGAATGTGAGCTCCTAGAAGGCAGGACCACAGCACCCAAAACAGCTTCTAGAGCAGATCCCAGCACATAGTAGGTGCTTAGAGAGTATATGCAGAGTGAATGAGTGAAG
Organism: Miniopterus schreibersii; assembly: GCF_964146895.1. Classification (NCBI taxonomy): domain Eukaryota; kingdom Metazoa; phylum Chordata; class Mammalia; order Chiroptera; family Miniopteridae; genus Miniopterus; species Miniopterus schreibersii. The sequence goes on from NC_138116.1 coordinate 24,493,930, forward strand.
GAAGGCTTGATATTCCTAGCACAAAAAGGCTGCTAGAGGGAAGAAAAAGAAAAGCCCCAGTTTCATGCAAGGAAATGGGTCTAGTTTCCAGCCTCTGGCAGGGAGTAGAGAGCAGAGCCCAGTGCTGTGAGAACATCACTTTTTATTCACATGGGGCCCGGGCAGGAAAAGATCAAAACCCAGTTTGAAAACTTTGAAACTCACCCTGGGGCTTTGTGGTTCGGGAACTGTAGGGTCAACTTGAAGACTGCAGACTGTCACTATTTCCATTACACATTTTCCAGGGTCTCCACTTGGCTGGTAAACTTGGAGCAGATTCTTCTGTGCTGGGGGATGGGAGCAGAGGCCCAGAGAGGTAGGATTTGAGAAGGCTCCCCGCTGGCCACCGGAAGCCCCGCCTGCCCTGCCGATAATAAGAATTGTTAAAGAAGCTCTTGATGACTCTACAAAGTGGGACTGGGAAGTGGAGTATTGCAACTCCTCCCCCATAATCCCCAGCAGTTTCAGTTAACCTGTGAGACACTTTATACCGCTTCTCCCTGCCATGGGGATGTTGGCTGAAGCAGATTTTTTTTTTGTCAATTTTTTTTTTTAAATAAGTAACACAAGTAGCATAGAAGGAACTGTAAGATGAGCCTCTCCCTACCAGTGTTTCCCACAGCCTGGTTATCAGTTTCTTGTGTATTAATGCTGAATTTTAAATTAAGATCAATTTACCTGCAAATGAGGAGTAGGTTAAGTCTGCGCAGGAGTTGGGGGTGGGAAGAAGGGTATGGGAGGGAGATGTAGAGACCTACTCTGATGCCTGCACCAGGCAAGCACTTTTGGACGTGCCAAGACACTGTGCGCTGGCCCAGGACCCACCCTGCCTTGGTGATAGGCAGTGGGGTAGGTGCTCAGCCCTCGAATGACTGGAAGCCCTGGATTCAGAAGTCCTCTCGGCCCAGCTGTTTATACTCATTTACTCATATTTCTAAGATGGTGTGAGAATGAGATGATGAAATGTACATGAAATCACATTATTAGCTGTTACTGTTAATTTCCTATTGTCAAATGATCTATAGTGTTTCTCATTATTGGTTGTATAGCTCAGCCATTTACTTGTGTGACCTGGCTAAGTTACTTAACCTCTCTGAGCTTTGCTTTCCTCATTTGTAAATGGAGATAATGAGATTTACCTGTTGGGGCTACTGTGAGGATTAAATAAAATACATAAAGAGCCTAAACTTCGTAGGCTGTCCAGACAGTAGTCCCTTCCCATAGTTTGCTTTAGAGGAAGCTGGGTATTTGGGTATTCAAAAGCATCTGCACAAGGACCTTAGCAAAACACCCATTTGTCACCTGCGAGAGTGGTGTCTACTGCTGTCTTTTGCAGCTCAGAACTGTTCCTTCACAAGACATGATTCTGTAACATCAGCATCACTACAGTCTGATTCAGTCTTCCAGTTACTATTATCCATACCCTCTTAGAATTTTTTCAAATATGTGAGCAGTCTCCCCAGAAAGATTAGTGGGTACCAAAAACATTTTCCTGGCCCCAGGCAGGTGGCTCTTGGGGCTGTCCTTGGACAATTGCTGCAAGGTCCTTGGAACTCGGCCTGTTTTTAGAAGAAGATGTCACACCCTCCCCACCTCAGGCACCTTCTAGAGGCTGCCTCAGCCTAGCCACATTGTCTGGAAACTTCCACTGCCCCTGCCTGTCCCTTTTACCCCCCCCTCTGCCTCTCTAGTCCCTGACACTACTATATGGCCTAATGTTTTCTCCCCTGTGATTCCCCCAGCCCTTCAGCCTGGGTCCTTCCCATTCCAAACCCATCTCTGTCCCTTGTCCAATTTATTCTTCATCATCCCCTCACTCACAGATTTCTGTAGCTCAAAAGCTCAAGGCAAAAGCTGCACGTCCCTCCCTTCCCCTGTCTAGTCATTCAGCTCCCTTGGGCTATATTTAGCACAGCTGTGCCTTAGATTGTGTAGCGCTTCAAGTCCCAGTCCCCCCTCCCCTCTCCTTCTCCCTCAACGCAATAGGAAGCCTGAAGCTCCCAGTCAGGATAGGGAAGCCCAGCTAGAGGCAGTGGCAGCGGGGAGTCGTAGAGGGACAAGAAAGGGTGCGCTGCATCGCGGACCACCCAGAACACGGTGACCTTCCCATCTGTTGTCAGGGACTTTCCACTTCTCCCCCAGCCTGCTAGCTATTCCCTGCCACTTGCTCATTCTGGAGAAAGAGGCGCAGGCAATGTGCTGGGGAATTCTAACGATCATCTTATTTAACTCTTACAGTGATCTTTTTTTTGTCAATCCTCACCTGAGGATATTTTTCCACTGATTTTTCCAAGAGTGGAAGGAAGGGATGGGGGGAGAGAGAGAGAGAGAGAAAGAGAGAAAGAGAGAGAAACGTCAACCTGACCAGGGCCAGGGATCAAACCTGCAACCCAGGTTTGTGCCCTTGACAGGGAATTGAACCTGTGACCCTTTGGTGCAAAGGCCAACACTCTAACCACTGAGCTATACCGGCCAGGGTGCCCTTACAATGATCTTATGGGTACCTGCTCAGTCTCCATTTTACAGATGATTTAGACTCAAAGAGGTTGAGCAGCAGAAGACCAAGTATTTAAGTATTTAGGGGGTGGTTGGGCCTTAGCCGGTGTGGCCCAGTTGGCTGGGTGTTGTCTCATGCACTGAAAGATTATTGGTTCTGTTCCGGTCAGGGCACATGCCTGTGTTGTAGGATCTCTGGTAGGGGGTATGCAAGAGGCAGCTGAGTGATGTTTTGCTCTCATATCCATGTTTTTCTTTCTCTCTCCCTCTCTAAAAGTTAGAGGGTGGTTGGTGAAGCAACTAACTGATCCCAGGTCTAACTCCAGCCTACACTCTGGATCCCCTAAGTCCGTCAGCATCATTCATTTAGAGCCCTGTAAATTAGAATTTCTATTAGTGTGACCTGATCTGGAAGAAAGAAGTTTACTAAGCAAATTACTAATGTAGAAAAGCCAAAACCAAAATAATTAGTAAAGACTTGGCATATTAACAAAAATGTTATCATAATTTTATCTTATCTGTTTACTAAAGCAGGACTCTCCTGAAATCTGTTCCCTAAATATTTCTGTGTGTTCTCAGAGGTCTTTGAAAATAAAAATCCATTTTATTTCTTCTATTTCAGGACTTCTCCTCCACTTTACACTCATTCTTCCATTAGTCCAAAGTAGTGAGATTTGATTTTAGGAATGGTGAGAAGTCTGGGCCTTTTTCTCTGTCACTTACTGTGACGTTGGGCAAGACATTTAATCCTAGCCTGTTTTTAAATGTGAAATGGGAAGAATAATAGTAATAGTACTTCATAGTTTTCGTAAGGATTAAATAAAATAATCTACTTAATGCATTTAGCATATTTTTGGCTCCCAGGTGCTCAGTAAATCATAGCAACAATTATTATTTTCTCAGTTCTGGGCTGGGATATTGTGGAGCATCAAACATGATCTCAACAGGGAGAAGTTGAACTTCACTCTCTAGAGCTTAGTCCCAGTCTCTAAAGGGCGTGGAGTTGATCTTGATTCTTGCCATCTTATCCAGACATTTCCACCCCCCACCTCTGGACTAGATCATCCGTCTCCTGAGAATTTAGGCCACTGTTGGGACCAGGAGAGGCAGCATGGGAGAGTGTGTGTGAATGACTGAGAGGAGCTTTCCCATGGACGCTGGGGATATGTGAAGGCCCTGGGGAGTTGCTGTGACCCTGGATCTCTTCCTAGAGCAGTGAGTGCTGGGGAGAGAAAAGAGAGACATCAGCTGCTGGACAAATTTCCAGTGCCGAAAAGCCCCTTAGGGCAGACACATGGGACTGAGAGTAATCTAGGGAAGGAACAAAGGCATGGGATGGAGTGGAACTGCCCAGGCTGCATCCCAATCTTTCTCCATTTGCTTAGCCAGAAGATGCTTTTCTTTTCCTAATCAAGGGTGGCATGATCAATTAGCATTCCGAAGCTTCAATATCAATCCAGAGAGGGTTTCAGCTTGACCAGCCTCCTGGAAAGCAGGTTAGCAGTACAAATTTTGGAGCCAGCCAGGCCTGGATTCAGATCACAACACTGCCATTTACTAGTTGAACAAATCATTTAACCTCTGGGAAACTCAGTTTCCTTTGTCTATAAACAAATTGCTACTTACCATATAAAATAGTTGAGAGGTTTGCGATGTAAATACTTAGAAGAGGCACTAATGCTGGTCACTGTCATCTCTGTAACCCCCCTAGGCAGTATAAAGAGCTCTGAAGATGTGAGGGAAGTCCCAGTTATTTCAAACTTAACGAATCTCCTTGGTCCAGAAAGCATCGTTGAAGGTATCAAAACCAAGACCAGAGAGCCTGCTTCCCACAATCTGAGCATTTTATTTACATCCCACATTGTTCATGAGAGTATTCGAGGCATTATAACTCAGAGGAGAAGCCAGGATCTCTGTCCATCCTTGATCTGCTCTCCATATCAAGTCCATCTTTGACCCAGCCACTTACATCCATGAGAATTAAAAGATTAAATCTAGCTAAGGGCCTTTTTCCATTTAGCCTTTCATTACTCTCCAGTGCCTTGGAGTCCAGCCTGAAACTCAGCAGATGGGGGGTTAAGACTGATGCCCTGTCCTATCCCCTCCCCTCTCTGTTCCTGACTTTAAAGTCTCCATAAAGCCTGCCACTGCTTCTCTGACCCCACAGTGGTAGCTTTGTCATCAGCTCTTGGCCAGTTCAAAACAGACGCTGTGCCCTGGCCCAGCTGCTCACAGCCCACTTTCTGGTCGTCTCCTGTGGTAAGCATCAGCATGCTGAGGACCTGTGGGGCCAAAAGGTCTTGCTCCTCCAGGAGAGGAGGGCAAGTAGGTATAGAAGTTGCCTCAGACAGGGAGTTTATTTCAGGGTTAGACTTAGGAGGCCCACAGGCAGAACCCCTGGTTTAAGGACCAGGACTCTGGAACTCCGTCTAGTTTGTGATCAGAGCAGACATTTATAGGGGTTAGCAAGTAGAACAATAGGGGTCACCAACCCAGGGATGGAGGCAGGGGGTTGGTATTTGCAAAGAACCTGGAAAAAGATGGACCTGAAAGTGGGAACAGCTCAGGAATCAGAATTTGTTCTTAGTATTAATGTCTGAAGTGTACACAAATCCGTGTACAATTATTTCAATCTCTGGTTCTGGTGATTGGGTAATCATGCTGTAACATTGCCTGGGATGGCTCTGGTTCCCTGAGGCCAGATCCTGCTCTGTAGCTCCCTTAGGAGTAACTGTCACAAACTCAAGGCCGGGGGGGGGGGGGGGGGGTCCCAAGGCTCAAGGCCTTTTCCTTCCACCCTCATCTGTGGATTTTTCCAGCTGCTTTTCTTGGCCCAAGGATGACACCCATAGAGATGCAGATGGGAGAGGGGGAAGCAGAGAAAACAGTGAGGTCAGAACAAGCTAGGGAAGAGGCAGATATTAAGATGGAGAAATGGCGCTAATGGTCCAGCCATTCTGAGACAGGACATCTTTTTACGTAGCAGCTGTGTAGGGCATGGTTAAGAGAGGGTCTCAGCAGGCGACTTTCTCCTTTCCACCCCAAACTGAGTAGCATTGGAATTCTGATTGTGGGGTGCTTCCTTCTAGGGCTGGGCTGAAACCTAGGAGCCCTAGCTGCTAACATCTGGGGCAGGATCATGTCTGCTAACAAAGGGTGGTGGGCGCCACCCAAAGGTGAAGACAGTGTGTCTGAGAAGTTCCTGAGGAAGACCAGGGAGTCTCCACTGGTGCCTATAGGTGAGTGGGAATGGAAGGGATGGGGGGCAAGGAGGGGCCTTCTCTCAGAGAATACCTCTCCTAATCCTTTCAAAGAACAAAGCAGAGAACTCAAGTGGTCCTACCCACTGAACAACCAACAGCTAGAAGAGAGAACCGATAGCAGAGGTGCTAAGGGATAAAGGGACAACCCTTTACAATGAAATGAGGGACTCTGGATGGGTGGAGGTGGTGGCCAACTGAGTGCATGGGATGTAGGGAAATGTGGGGCACCAACACCAATGTCAGGAGGGGAAGGGGCAGTTTGGGATCCCCTAGGGCTTTCTTTAAGACCCTGGCAAAGTAGGAAAACAGCTGTATCAGGATGTGGGAGCCAACAGTGGTTCAGAAGGGCCGAGAGCAGAGCTAACGGGTAGGGGATTCATGATGATGGGCTATTTGTATATGGGGGACGGGAGTCACTGGAGGGAGGCAGCCACTTTGAAAACACCATCCAGAGGAAACTCGGTAGTCTAATAACCCCCCCAACCCCCTCTTCATCTAGATGCCCAGTCTGCCTACTGAGGTCTCTCTCAAGAGTAATGTGCTTTGTAGATGAGGCTCAAGGGTCATGTTCTCTGACTACAGGCTTAGGAGGCTGCCTAGTGGTAGCAGCGTACAGGATTTACCGGCTGAAGGCTCGTGGTTCCACCAAGATGTCCATACACCTGATTCATACTCGAGTGGCAGCACAGGCCTGTGCTGTGGGTGCCATCCTGCTAGGTAAGTGGGGTCACAGGAGAATGTGAGCTAGGAGTCCTGACAGTTAAGGGTCCATGATTTCAGTCCCTGTTCCCTATACAAGGCTCCATATCAAGTCCTTGGTGAAATCCCATACTGAGACATATTCAGGGTTCCCTGTTTAATCTCCTGTCCCAGGCCTGTGGGGACAGTGTGCAGTCTGTTTCATGACAGTTTGTCCTAAAGGTGAGAAAAACCATGCAACAGAACATAGGCTGAACTTCTCTTCCTCTCGGGATCAAAAGGCAGGCAGCTACTTACTAGTTGTGTGACAGTGGACAAATCCTTCTCTGTTGGTTTCCCCATGTGTAACCTAATAACCACCCCTGGCTTGCCTACCTGAGGTTGCAGCAAACCTAAGTGAGGTTTCTTAGATAGAACTGCACTTGAAATGCTTTGTGAATTGTTAAATGGGTTGTTTTCTAGATGTGTGGCCAGGTGCTTGCAATAGCTGTTGAGCCCTAGAGAGGAAAAATGAGCAGTAAACTAGACTCTCAAGGGGTCGGCTGGAGTCAGATCCCTGGGGCTTTGCAGCTACTTCTCTCTGGGACACTGGGGGAGTCAGAGGATGGGTGAAGGTTTCGATGCCAAGGGGTGTTTTGCCTTCTCCCTCATGCAGGTGCTGTGTACACAATGTACAGAGACTACATCAAGAGAACAGCACAGGATGCCAGGGAGAAGTAGGTTCCTATAGCCATGGGCAGTCAGACACTCTCACATCAATCCCTGGTATGTTCCTAATAAAGGAGTTTTGTGAAAAACTGAGAGTCTCTTCTTCACCTGGGGGAGAACAAAGTAAGGGATTGGCAGTGGCTGGTTGGGGAACTCAGAGCAAAGGGTTGGAAATCAAATTTTGGCCCCAAACTGCAGGGCAACAGAGACTCTCAGGGGGCAGAAAGGGAGGTACAGTAGACCTCCAACCCCATAAACCCAACAACTTCCAAGCCAGCTCAGGTCCCACCTAGAGAAGGATGGTAGAGAGAACAGAATGCCAGGAGTGGGAGTGGGGGCAGTAAATAAGCCTCCATGCTTACGGGACACTGAATTAAGAGGCAGGCACTTCCCCCACCACAGGCTGCTTCCCTGGAGACCCAGGCAGAAAGAAGGCTGCAGCTGGGAGCAGAGGCAGTGAAGCCTCATGGGAAACGACATAGATTTAGAACCCAAGTGCCAGGACTAGACTGTGCTGGAGGAAAGGGTGTGGATGAAAGAAACAGAGAAAGGCAGAGGTTAGAATGTTCTGTTCACTTATAAACCATGTCTAAGGTCAAACTTGTACAAAAAAATTCCATGTAAATTCTGAGGACAGGGTCCCCTGGGGTTAAACACTTTTATCCCCTTCTTCCCTGAGCCCAAGTTCCTCTCTGTTCCCTGGGAATGGAGCCAGGCAGAGGCCACAGAAGGAACCAGGAGGCCAAATGTGCCTCCCTCACTGGGCTCTGCATTGGAGGCTCTTGGGTTGCTCCAGACGGCCACAGCAGCTCCCAGACACTCTGACAACATGGAGTCCAAATCACACCAGGTCCCAGCTTCTAGTCCAGGATGCAGCCCCCTGCAGGGAGCAGGAGCTGCTAGGGGTCCTGGCATTCACATGGGGTAATTGAGCACAACATCCTGCTTGGCGAGCTCCAGCAACATAGGATCATCGAAGAACTTGCTGATGCTCACGTCTTCACTCAGGCCCTGCAGAGGGTGGGGGCAAATGCAAGAATGAGTCCTGTGTGGTGTTTGAATGAGCTGGGGGCTATCTGAGACCTGTGGTTTAGTGCGAGGCTGGGGGTGGTGGGGTGGTGGAATGTCAACCAGGCTGTTTGAGGATCCCTGCCTTTAGGGAACTGTCCCTGGAGAGCAGGTCTAGCTGCCTAGGGCCTGTAGAGATTGCATCTCTTTACATTGTAAGTAAACTGCTTAGTCTTTGGGAGAAGGGTCCAAAAGGAAGAAATGGACTCCTGCTAAAACCCCTGCTGGTTGAGGGGTAGTCATAGGTCTGAGGGGACACACACCTTCCGACGACGGGTTTTGATCATGAATTCCCGGGCCAGGTGAGGAGCTGGCTGTGGCTCCAAGGGGCGGATGACAATGCTCTTATCCAGAGGATCACCAGGAACAATCTAAAGAAAAGGGGTTTCAGAGGATCCAGGCAGACCTCCAGTGCATTTGGGCCTGGAAGCAGGACTCTTTTCAAAGAGGTTGGAAAATCTCAGTCAGGACTTGGAAGGGGAACAGGTCAGAAGGGATTGGCCTTGTACAGGTGGGAGGCCAAGTTGGCCAGCATGCACCATTTTCTCACCTGCCAATGGTGAAAGACAGACAAGGAAAAGGCCTGCCCCTGGGTGTGAGTCCGCAGATCAGTCTCAAAGCCGAAAGAGTCGATAGCCGGGATGAAAGCTTTGATGGTGTAAAGAGGGGAGCCTGGAATGGGTGCGTCCTGAGTCACATGCCCCCTGAGACAGAACAACAAAGGCTGGGTCAAAAGCAGAGAAGCAATCTGCCCCCAAATACACCCCAAAACAGAATTACTGTCAAAGAAAAAGTAACTGTGAATGCACTACAGGAGACAGAAAAGGCTGGGGCTCTCAGTGTAATTCCCTGTGGAGGTCAGAGGGGCAGCAACCTCTAGGCCAGAGTGAGAACATTGATGGACAAGGTTTTATAGACAGTCCCACCACCGACACACTGCAGTACTTTCCCCATGAGCTCTGAGAAGGGGTGCCCAATAAGGAACCTCAAATTTTAATCTGCAGGAAAGCGGGGGATTGCCTCATTCCCGTTTCTACTTCCTTCTGAAAACTCAGCTCATTAGGTTTCAGGAGTGGAGAGGGTGGGGAGGCCGATCCCTCCATGGTAGCCAACTGACTTCCTGCTTTGCTCTTCCTCTCTGTGCTCTCCCTAAAACAGGCCTGGGGCTGCTCACCTGCGCCTGGCCAGGACAGTATAAACAGCAGAGACACAATCTGCAGGGGCCTGCACCTCTACAAAGTAGTAAGGTTCCATCAGGCGAGGAGTGGCCTGCAACAGAGGAACAAGAAAGGGATCCTTAGCTTGGGGAAGGCTGAGGACTTAATGCCCTGGAGCAGCAGAGCCCCACTCACTTACCATGAGGAAGGCAGAATAGACAACTCTCCTGGCTGTGGGGATGATTTGGCCCCCGCCTCGGTGCAGGGGCTCCTGGGCAACCACTGCATCTAGAATCTTAAACTTGACGTTTCGAATCACTGAAAAGGAAATGACAGCTAATTAAGGAGTGGTTCTGGTGCCAATTAAGGGTCCACAGCCAGAGCAGCAAGGAGCTTCTTATAGCTCTGCAGCTATCTTGTGGCCAAAGAAGATAAGGTACAAAATTGCCCTACAGATGGGTGTTCTGATAGAATATGCAAGGCCTGTAGCAAACATTTAAGCACACATTTGTAGTGCTTGTTTCAGGTATCATAAAGCTTCTCTAGAAGTTTACGTGCTTCTTTTGCAGACATCTAGTTATTTTTGGGTATAGAATAAATTCTAGGAATTGCATATTTGTTCCTATTAAGTCCAATCCTGGTCTATAAACCACTCTAATCCCATCTTCCTCTTGAAACATCTGCTCAAATATATTCCTTCTCAGGAATGAGGAACGAATGTCAATCTGGAAATGACTTTATTTCCAGGACGTACTAAGTGTTAGCAAAGGATAGGGTGGCAGAGAGGCAGGAAGGTGGTTCAGGACACTGGATGGCCCTGCTGCTTCTCCTGCCAGGTCCCAAAGATGAGCCTACCACACCTTCTACACCCAGGTGCAAGGACCCTAGAGGACTAAGGTATGGCAGGCAAGAAACTGGTAGACTTACATTCATCACAGAGAGGTCCCTCCCTCGTTCCCCACTGGAAACCTTGAACAATGCTGTCCTTCACTGAGCCAAGAAGAGCCTTGTCCACCTGCACAGAACATAAGGGCTCTTTAGTAGTGACCCTGGCAATAGCCAGAGTTTAGAGGGAGGAGAAGGTAGGTACACTTATAAGAGGATATTCTTTCACCAGAAGACACAAAATACTTTCAGGAAAAAAAGAACATTTTGTAGTTTCTTCCACTTGAGCTAACAGACTGCCACATGGCTCCCATCAGTTCTCCTGTACCTCAGAGGGCAGGGTATCATCCACAAGGATGTTGGGGCCAGTGGCATCAGGGCCAAAAGCCCAGATGGAACGGGCAGCCAGCAGATCCCAATCGTACTTGGTTTGGAAGAACTCTCCCAGCTTCTTCCTGGGGAAGGAGGAGACAATGGAGGGCTCAGCCAGCTCTGTGATTGTTGGCTCCTGGGGCCACGGATCCTGCCTTTCTGGAGACAGTCAAGTCACCCCACTGCCCACAAAGTGCTATAGTCCAAGACAATAGCAAAGTGGTAGAAAAAAATTACTTCCCAGAAGGATGTGTGGTATTAGAGACCCAGCAGGTAAGCTATGGCACCCTGACCCATCTCCCCTTTAGCCCTGGAATCAGAGCTGTGTTCTCGCCTGTTCCATGTGATCTGGACCACCTCATTTTCAATGTCTTCAGCAAGGCCCTTTTCAAGAGGCTCAGCAATCATGGTGATCTTGTTCCTAGTTAGAAAGGAAATGAGTAATGAGGTGGGTGAGCAGGACTAGCAGAAGGGCCATTCCTAAGAAAAGGGGGACAAAGGAACAGCTAAGGCAATGACATCAGTGAAAACCACAGGAGCAGAGTAGAGCCAAAAGAGCTCATCTTCTGTCTTCTTTCATTAGCATCTACCACTCTTCCTAAAAGTAAGGTTTGAGGAAATACTTTAAGATGGTCATATTATAAAGAAAGGAGAAGTGACAACTGCAAGTCATCCTGGAATAGAAAGTCTTATGGCAAAGGATTTCACAGGATCATGTCTAAAGGCATAATGGATCAGGGGCCTGAGCTAAAACTCAAGTATCCTAAGCACCCCCATCCCAAGAATTCAGGGTCTCTATTTCCACAGTGTTTGTGATTGTGGTGGAGTTGGTGGGGAGGGGAGCATGTCAGTCCAAGGGACACTATGCCTCCAGCTTACTTCTTATTGGGTGTTTCAGCAAAACACTTGAGGGAGGATGTTTCTACCACGGTCTCACAAAAGGTAACAACGGGGTCAGCCACCTGGGAAACAAAATAAATTATTAGGCCAGGTCTCATTTTGTTGGAAGAACCACCTCCTGCCAAAGGGAATTCCGAGGGCCCCTTGACACTACCTCTGTGAGAAGCCCCCACCTTAATCAGCATCAGTGACAAATAGAAGGCTAAAAGTCACTATCACTGAGAAGCCTGACAAAACTTAGTGTAGCACAGTATTTATGTTCTGAAGCGAAGAGTATCTGGGATCAAATTCGATCTAAATTACAATCCCTCAACGTATCCTTTGACATCCATGTAGCCATCCCACCACCATTCACTGAATCACTCCTGCAGGTCTGTCAGAGCTGGTACTAGAGACTGACTGGGGAGTACCCATTCTGTTCTCAAACTGTGACTTTTGGGTAGCATAACTCTTCCCTGATGTTCCTGTACCCAGGAAATCCAGTATCTTCTATAGCACCAGTCCTGGGCACATCAGTAGAAGAGTCTAAGAGGGGTACTTGAGGGTACTCATTCCCACCACCCTAGGGCCTTGGAGAAAATGTGTCTCTCAAATGGGAGACTGAAGCCATGAAATGGGCAATTTAATTGAGGGGCTAAGACTTGACAATGAATCCAGGAGAGCCAGGCCCCATTCCCTCCTTGGAACAATCCACTCTGAGCCTTAATCACCACAGATAAGTTGCTTTTTTTTTTTTTTTTTTTTTAAACAAATGACCAAGAATAACTCTGGCTTGGGAGACTTGACTTTAAATGTCCGACACTGAGAATAAACCTGTAAAAGGGGGAAAACCAGATCTCAAATACCATCCCATTTAGGGAGCAACAGATCATGGTTTTCTGAAACAGATCTCCTCTAGTAGGGCACCCCTCTTCCCTTGGGCCTTCCAGGGGAATCTAGGGTTTAGCTGCTTGAGAAATCAGTCTGGAGCTATGAACCAAGCCCCCTGGTCAGGCAGGCACTCAAGAAAGAAAGGGGCCGCTGCTTTACCTTGATGTCTATCTCCGAGTACATCTTACGCAAATCATGCATCACACAGTCCAGGTAGAGCTCCCCAGTCCCCAGAATCACATGCTCGCCAGACTCTTCCACCTGAAACACAACAGCCCTGGTGGTCACAGCCTGGACTCTCTTGTGCCAGCAACAGTAGATAGAAACAGAATCAAGAATGGACCCCAGGAGGAGGTATCTGAATCCACTTTCATAAACAACCACTGCTCACCATCGGTCCTGGCCTCTTCAAGAAAAGTCCTCAAGACACCTGGGTCACTCAGCACAGTGCTACTGGGTGTGATAAGGTCACTAATTTTACTGCCATCTTAGACATCTAGGGAAAACCATGCCCTATGTCTGTGGACATAAGCTGACCTTTTAGCCCTGGCAAACTACTCAGAAAGGTATGTTGGCAGGCTCAAGAGTGTAGAAGGGTCAGAGTGACTCACTTTTCCCTCTCAATTTTTCTGGAAAATAAATTCAAAGTATACTGTACAGAGAACATATCTTTTCTACCTAGACACTTGTGAAAGCTGTGTGCGTGCACACACGTGAGCTCCCCCAAATGGGTCTCACCCTGCCTTTAAATGACAGTGACAGGGATTAAGTCCTGACACAAACTGTTGAAAGCAGATCAGATACCTGATGGACACGAAGCAGCAGGCAGCACAGACCACTTAGCTGGGGCAAGTAGGGCTTGGCAGCTGCTGCAGGCCCTGAGCCTACCTTGGTGGTGAGGGATGGATAGCTCTTGTTGACCTTGCGTAGACCGTCCAGCATCTTGGGCAGCTCTGAGGGATTGACTGGCTCCACAGCAATCTTGATAACAGACGTGGTGTTGAACTTCAAGGGCCGAAAAATCTGAGCCTGCGATCCAAAATGCAGAGGAGTGAGAACACCTGGCCTGAGTAGGCACAGACGGTGTGGAGCTAAGAGAGAAACTGAGGACCTACTTAGGGGCAGACTCTTCTCCAACCAGGAGCCACGGGGCTGCTTGGAGGCAAACTGAAGGGGGATTTATTCCCATGTATTTTGGCAGAACAAAGAGAGAAGGGAAAGAATAAAAGGCATTCCTCCTAATTTCTAGCACCTGAGCAGAGTACAGGGAGACTGCAGCAGGGTCAGATCTAGAAGGCTGAGCCTGGGCTGAGGACTGGAACCAGGAAGTAGCAGTGACTCTGGGTTAATTCCCTACCAGTTCTGCTGCTTATTGCTCACGTGTGCCGTGGGTCCTGTGACCCTCTAGCTTAAGCCAGTTCAGCCACCTCTTCAGAAATTTTACCTCCTCATTGCCTCGAGGTTCAGTTATGGTTGCTGTCTTCACAATTGGTTGATCAACACCTTCAATCAGAACCCAGTTGCCAGCAGGAACTCGGTTCACTTCAATGTGGTACCTGAAGCAACATCCAATAAGCAGCAATGACACCTGGGCAGAGTCTTCATTCCATAAAAATGTACTCAGTGCCTGTTGCGTGCCAGGCCCTGAGCCAGGAGCAGGGGCCAGCCAAACAGATAGATTCTAGCAGGGGAGGGATGCAATAAACAATCATATAACCACACATATACGTCATTACAAACTGGTAAGTGCCATAAAAAGAAACTGCAAGGGATTAAAAGAGGACAAGACAGGAAAACTATATTCCAGTTGGATGTTGGTGATAAGCAAGCTGCTCTCAAAGGCACAGGATGTAAGGAGATGCCAAAAGCACCGCAGAACATACTGCAGCTGTCCTAGTTCTTCTATTTTCTTCTGCCTTCTAGCGAATGGGCTGGATTTGGAGGAGGCAAAAGGGGCTTCGACGAGGTGCAGCAGCCACACTAGGAATAGGATTGCCCAGTTCTGCTTCCCAGATGAGGTGCTACACTTAGGAACTGATAAGCAGCCCAGAGGCCCAAGCTAAATTTGATTCTGCAGATGGGGATGCTACAAGGGATCCAGCAAAGTCTTCTCTCTTGGTCAAAGAATAGTCAGTGGAGGTTGGGAAACAATTTCTTTTGGGAAGAAACACAACGGTTGTGACTTAAGGAACACAGAAGAGGAAGAGGGGATTAAGATGAGTAAAAACAGAAATGCTGCTACAAAAGTTCATATAAGCCATCCAAACGCAAAGGCAAGGCTCTTGGCATTATCCCAACAGCGGCTGCCTTTGGCCCTAGCAACACTGGGTAGCAAGAACTAAAAGTCAATAGATCTGCTGAGGGAGAGTCATCTTAGCCCCTATTGGGGGGAGCCAGGCAGCAACTATGTTTCCAGGGAGGACCACCTCCTTCCAGCTGTTTGGGGCAGTTCCAGTGTAGAGGACAAGGCAGGCCCCTAGGGGCTTTGGTTAGAGGTACCTGGCCACAGAGATCCAAAGGCGGCCCACGGTGCATATCTGAGAGTCTTCCTCATCCTCCAGGGTGTAGTTCTCTCCCAGCACCTTCACAGGCTGCCCAGCATGGATGGTGCCACTTAGCACCCGGCCAAAGGCATGAAACTGAACTCCGTCATCTGTGCTATACATCTTGGTAGTGTGGCACATCAGGGGACCCTGGAGGAGGGGACAGAGTGCAGCCTCAACCACACATACTCTCTCGGTAAGTACCACTGTCTCCACCTCTCCTCATAGCAATGACATGAGTGCTATGAGGAGGCAGCCCAGATGTAGAGAAAATGTGACAATCTCCTGGGAAAATTCCAACCATGCTCTTCCCCCTACTTATTAATAAATGTCAAAGGCATAGCAAAAAAAATCCACTTTTCCTTTTTTTCTGGGATGAGGGCAATAGGGAGGAAAAGCAGGGTTAGGATGGTAGATTGGCACTGTTAACTTGCAAGATTATGAGACTAACTTGCCCCAAATTTCCTCTGAAGATGTAACTCACAAACTTCAATCGGCTGTATGTTTATGCTGAGAAACTAGATTGCCAAAAGAATGGCCGGGAAAGAGTTTTTGAAGAGCCAGGATTGACCAGATTAGCAACCATTCATTGAATCTTTACTACCTAGTGGGTGACATAACATTTTCTTAATCTTATTTAAGTCTCATAATGACCACACACATATTATTAACTCATTGCACAGACCAAAACCCTGAGGCTCAAAGACTGAATAATGTTCCCAAGATCATACCACTAGTAGCAGTAACATCAGGCTTTGAATTCAGGAAGTTTGACTGTGCTCATGGGGAGGGGAAAAAGGCATTACTTCTGTGACCAGAAAACAGTATCCTCGCACAGGAGGGAAGAAATCAGAGAACCGGGGAGCCACATTCCCTTACGTCAGGGTCACAGTCGCTCATGGCCTCGCCGAGGTCGGAGTCCACACCACCGGTGTAGGTGTGCTCAATCTTGGGCTTGGCGCCCACCTTTGGAGAAGGGATATGCTGCACACACATGTCCACAAAGCCTGCAGAGGAAGAGAAAGCCATTATTTTACACCCTCATAGGGGGATGTGAGCAGTGACTTATCAGCTCATGATGGTCAGAAACCTAAAAGGGAGAGGACTTTCTGCTCTGAAAGCTGTGACAATATGATTCTAAGGGGAAGTGATACCCTATTTCCTGGGAGTATGCTGCTAAAAGGCTGCAGTCACACTAATGCCAGGAAGAACAAGAAGCAGGTCTCAGTGGTTCCTTGGAACTCAGCTGACAAAAACTTTCAGTTATCTGTATCAATCCACGACCTTTTATTAAATATAAGAACCTACGAGCACTTACATGAAACTGAGTAAGTATCCCATCTCTCCTTCCAAGATCTACTTTGAACAATCCTTGAATTGACTTTTCCCCTTTGGCAAACATCACATAGGTTTCTGTTCACTAAGTTATCTTGTTTTTCTAACAGTCAATAAGCCATGCGAAAGAGAACGTCCGTTACCACCCTGGGGTAGGCATGTCTACTTTTAGTGGTGTCTCCCATGTCATACTGATGGCCAGCCCAGAGTGAACTACTAAAATTATGTACAGCGCAGACTCAGACACCAATATCCCACTAGACTCAGAATCAAGAAATTGCTGAGGGGGTCCTTTGCCATCGCGTTTTACTCTCCTTTATTTTACAGATGAGAAATTAGAGTCATAGAAGAACTCTATGACTGGCCTATGGTCACCCTGTGGAAGAGCAAGGCCCAGAGCAGTCCAAGGCCTGTTCTTCTGTATCACCTGCCTTCCGTGTAACTAAAATATGGGAGAGACAAGCTCAGGGGAAAGAGAAATTTGAATCTACAGTCTGTCTCCCAAATCCTAGCCTGGTGCTTTTCCCACTATTTCACATCACCTACTAGTCCACCTTCTTGACTGTCTCCTGGCAAAAATGCCAGAACCTCGGATCTGCGCTCCCATTTCCTTTACTCACATGTTCCTCCTGGTAGGGAAATTTAACTGCTTTTGTTTCCCAGCACAGAATTCTTGGTACCATCCACTAAGGAAAGCAGCTAGGAAAAACCCAAGTGCTCTGTATCCAGACCTGTAGTTTATTTGAAAGAGCCTCAGATCTCTGACCACTACTGTGGGTTAGGGAAAAGTTCTCCACGACACGTGGCAGGACGTAATGATGGTGATGTTAAGGAGGCCATGAGCTCTTTATTACCTGTGAATTCGCCAAAGAACTTTTTGCAGACCAGCCTGAGAAGGGGACGGATGTTCAACTTCAGCTCCTCCTTGGTCAGGTGGATGCCAAGCTCATCCAGCGTTCTCGGGAGGCTGGTGTCCACATCACCCACAACCTGTGACAGTACCAGACACCATATCAGTTGTAGTGATAGCCCCACTGTGGTGCTACAGAGGAGGCCAAGGAAAGGCCAATGGGCAATCTGAAGGGTCGCTGTACTAGATTCTTGTCTACAGGGAGAGCTTTCGGCAAGAACAATTTAGTTTCAAGGAAACCTTTGGTACCTACCCTTCAAACCAACCCTGGGTGAAGCAGGCTTGGTTAAAGGCCCACACCAGCCAATAAACCGGGCACTCTTAGATGGATTGCTATCAGTGCTGCCCCCTGGTGTCTAAAAAGCAGCATTACTCTGGCAATCCTTACCCTTCCCTATTTTAGAGACTGGATTTAGAGGATCGCTGTACTGGAAGGAACCAAAAAAGGTCACCTAGCAGTCCATCCTCTGTCAAGACAGGGCCAAGCTAAATCATCCTCAGCAGACTCCAGGTCTCTGCCAAGACAGATTCTATAAATTTCTTTTATTAATCCATTACAGTTTGACACAAGATAGTATTTTTTAGCACTAATAAATTTCAATCATGTTATTTTGTCTTGTTGCTATGTTTTACTATTTTAAAGTTGGAATGGCCCCACACATTTTGTATATATGCGTGTGTTCACTGTACACAGTACTTATTCAACACTTGCATATTTTATAAATGTCTCAGGAGAAGTCTGTATGAAAATTCTTGTACATTATTACTTTTAGTTCTGCCTTTTAGGGAGTACAAATTCATATAAATGCAACATTATCCTCTTTTCTTTGGAGCATCCCATATGTTTAACTCCATCCTTACCACTGTCTGATGCATCTTATGCAATCTGGCAAACATCGCATACCTGTGTGCCTAGAACAAAGCTCATGCTACCACTCACTAATGAACATTTAACTGATTTCCAGGTTTTAAAAAAAATGTTCTCTACTGTTATAAATAATGCCATAACAAACAAATATATTAAAAACTGGAGGACTTTCACAATTACAGCTGTAATTTAAATTCCACAACTGAACTGATAAGTTCTCAAGTGTCACATTCTTTTGAGCAGTCAAAATCTTTGCACAAAATTTGTTTTGGTTGTGCCTTTTCTTTCTTTCATACATTCCCCCTTTAAATCCAACAGTACTTAGAAGGGCAGATCTAAACCAGGTGGCCCAACACACTTACCTGAGCAAGGATCTTATACAGGGGCTCCAAGATAAACTCCACGAAGCTCCTCTGGGAGCTGCTGGTTGGGGCCTTTTTGGTGAACTTTCGCCTAAAGAGAAAAAGAGTTACGGGTGATCCAAGAGAAAGAAGGCAGTGTTACTGACCTCCAGGGTGTATTTCCTAAGTTCTGAATCTGAACAGGGCCAAGGGGAAGAAATGTGTGTGTGTGAGCATAAATTTCCAGACTCCTGAGACGGCATACAGTTATTACTTTCATGGATGCCTGCACTAAACTGTAAAAACCTAAAGAGAAACAACTGCTCACCCTGTTAGAGCTCATGAAACCAGCTCACTTAGAGGAGGAAACATGGTAGCTCATGTCTAAGAAAAAAGTAGGTTTTAATCTTCAGAACTTTCTTATGACTGCCCTCACTTACTGGGAAAATGGATCACCCCTTTAGCGTCACTTCCCACATCCTACTTACGTCTTGGGGTTGAAGTAGATGTCACCCCAGAGTCTTTTAGCAAATTCCTGGTAATTAATGTCACCTATAAGAGAAGCCATACAATTATAATCTACTTAGCAAACTATTGTTCAAAATTCTCTTTCAGGTGCCACAATAGTTTGTAGCTGAGAAATTCTTGCACCTTTCTTTCCGAGGTCCAGACATTTCCTTCTACCCAGGCAGGCAGACAAGGACACAGACGCACAAAGGACAAGACTGGCCCAAAGTTGACAAGGCTATGCTGGAGCCAAAATGAGCCCCCAGGTAGCATTCCATCTCCAGCAAGCATGGGACTGAGCTACAGACAAGGGTACAGTTTTTATTCTGCCTTTGATGGAACAGGCTCAACTGCAGCCTATATGCAACCCTTTGTCTGCACCTAAACCCCATCTTCCAGAAATGATGGACCTAGCCCTGGCCACTGTGGCTCAGTTGTTTGAGCACTGACCATGCACCAGTTTGACTCCTGGTCAGGACACATGTCCAGGTTGCGGGCTAGAACCTCAGTAGGGGGTGTACGGGAGGCAGCTGATAGATGTTTCTCTCTCATCAATGTTTCTATCTCTCTCCCTCTCCCCTTCTCTCTCTGAAATCAATAAAAACATGTTAAAAAAAAAAAGGTCTTGGATTTTGCTTTACATGCTGATACAAGAAAACACTGAGAAACACATAAACTGGAATCCTGTTCAGATGAATGCACTCATCGTCCATCTATTTTTTTTTTTAAAGAATCATCTGGAAACAACAAAAATATATGTTTAATGATGAGAAAAGTGGTAAGTGATAGTACATCTATACAGCGCACAACCGACCGATGTTTCTCTCTCTCCCTTCCTCTCTCTAAAATCCAACAGAAACATATCCTTGGGTGAGAATTAAAACCCAGGATGATAATGCCCTTCTAATGAAGTACAGTATTTGACACACGACACTCAGGGCATGGCTCCCATTGGAATCTGAAGGAACTGGGGAGGCAACAGAGGTGGAGAGGAACGCAGGAGCCTCTTGAGATGGGAAGCTGGTCTTAGGGTTCTGGTGTCGAGGCTCCAGAGACCCATAAAATCATTCAACTGGGCATCCACTGGAGGCTCGTTTGTGCTGACTGGACATCCAACATGAGTTAAGTAGGCCTACAAAGTTTTTACCTGCTAGACATGGCTGGAAAGACAGCTAGAACACTACTACTGAGGGAGAGTCCATTTCCAAGGAAGAGCTGAAGGGGTTTTGTGAGCATGGCTGATTCCCTTTAGACAAAATCTGTCTAACTCTAGGAGAGAGCCTTATTCCTAAATGAGCTCTTTCTTCATTCTTCCTTCCTAGTCACCCTTATTGTTCCATTGTTTAGAAACCACTCGTCCTGAAGAAAGGGCCTAGGGGCCAAAAAGAGCCCCAAATGTGAGAATAACAGTTGATAAAATGCTCCCCGAAACAGGGACTCTGGCATGAAGCCAATTTCTAAACCATTCAGCAGGAAAGGCACACATGACTCTGGAGAAGCTGGTGAGAGAGACTGCCAGCCAGAGCTTACCAAACGTGTCAGCGTAGATCTTGGCAAAGGAGCCCAATGTGAAGCAGATGCTGTACTGGGAGCTGGAGAAGCAGACGTTGCCCAGGAGTGGGGACAGGATTAGGTTCTCATCGGTGGAATACATGCTGAAACAGAGACAGTCATGAGCGCACAGCCAGGCTGACACACTGCCAAGGGTAAAGGGCAGGGATTCAGTATCACAGCCTCTCTCCAGCCCTTGCCCTCCAATGGGGCTTACATAATACTGTACTGTCAGCTCTGCCAACAGCCTGGTCCAAGAAAGTGACATGATGGAGTTGTTCCCTAACTCCCAGTAACAAGCTGACTTCCTAGAGCTGGGAACACTCTGCATGATCTTGGAGGAGTTAACTACACTGGCAGACAAGGGAAAACTTGGAGGACAGAGACAAAGGTCTTAGAACACAGGAAATGAATCTGATGTGATTGCAGAGATATACATTCTGGAGAAATCTCAATCTTACAAACACAAATAGACATAAACACCAGTATAAATGATTGCTTGAATGAATGAATGAATGAATGAATAAATAAATAAAAGAAAAAGTAATGTTGCTCCCACCATGCTCCTCTTTCTTCTTTCTTCTGTTTGTTTGGCTTGCTTTACAATTTTGTGTTAAAACTTTGTGTCTTAAAAGCCATGTAGAAGCAACAGCATCACAAGTTCACTAATATTTGTAACAAAATCAGTTGTACACAGGGATCAAACCCACAACCCTAACCTTACTACACAATGTTTTATGGAATTTCTTAATTTAGAAATAAAAGTATTGGCTTATAAAGAGCAGTTCCCTACCTCACTCTACCCGACTCCCAAGTTATGCTCCCCAGAGGCAACTGCTTTCAATTCTTTTAAAGCTGCTTTTAGAGTATTTACCTCCATATTTCTAGACAATATGTTTATATTGCTATTTCTTATTTAGAGGCTGAGACATCATGACTTCCTATTTTGGTAGATCGGGATTTAGCCCTATCCCACCCCATCTCCCTTTTTGAAGAAGTTTATCACTTCATATTTTAAATTCCTGATATTACATTGGGCTCTAGTCATTTTCAGCTCTTCCAGAGACAGGAAGAAGATATCCCTGTTGATAATCAGTGCTGCAACCAGAGAAGCTGATGAACGTAAATCTGTCTCTGGCCACGTAGGTACAGTCCTCAGTCCTCAACTGGAGAGATGTTCTCTC
Organism: Miniopterus schreibersii; assembly: GCF_964146895.1. Classification (NCBI taxonomy): domain Eukaryota; kingdom Metazoa; phylum Chordata; class Mammalia; order Chiroptera; family Miniopteridae; genus Miniopterus; species Miniopterus schreibersii. The sequence goes on from NC_138116.1 coordinate 24,515,626, forward strand.
AGTCAAACGGTCTATTCCCATGCCCTTTGAGGGGCCTCAAGAAGTCATCCAGTACACTCTTCAGCCTACAGATGAAACTGTCTTTAAGACATATTTAACCTATTCTTCAAAGCCACCTTGATACTATATTCTAAAGTCCCCCAATCACCACTCATACTTATTAATGAATCCCTTGTAAACCTATCTGGTAAAGCAGCTATATCCAGAAACAACAGCCAACAGTTCCCTCATTTATTGAATGCTAATAATATAATAACAGCTAGCATTATTCAGTGATCAGTTACTGCTAAGCACTGTGCTAAGTATGTTACATCAGATATCTATTTAATTTCTTGTGACATCTCATTAGGCAAATATTATTATCTACCTCTTACAGAAGCAGAAACTGAGGCTCTACAAGCTTAAGTAATTTGCCCAACTTTACACAGTTGGTATGAGGTGAAGAGGAGACTGATTCTAGAGTTCAAGGGGTTGACCACAATACTAAATTGAAGATGTGTGAAGACGTGTGCACAACTGATTGAGACAGAAAATGAAGGAAGCCAGGCTGTGGAGTCAGTCCCTGTAGAGCCATGGAATGAGCCTCTAGGCCTGCCCAACAAGCTCATCAACACATGCCAAGAAATCAGAGTTGCCCCCAAAGTTCAAGGTTAAGCTTTATAAAAGCCAGAGTCCCTGAGGACACTGCCAGGGTCCATATACCTTATTAATCCGTTGACCTCATCTACAATGTGGCGCAGCTTGTAATAAGCATCAGTGGGAGGCAGCTTCAGCTCCAGGATGAGCCTGTCGATCTTGTTGATGCACACAGTGACTGCCAGCCTCTCTTGCACTGCGTGCTTGATCAGCCGCTCTGTGTTCAGCATCACCTGAGAGACAAAGGTGGTCAGGGCAAAGAGAGCAGAAAAGTCCAGAGCAAACTCAAGAGGGTACTATTTTAAAATATGAAGCATGAGGAAAAGAGGACCTGAGGAAATAGACTGTTGGGTGGAAACAGATGGTATCTTGCCAAAGGCAGATTGATGAACTTTAAGAAGGTACCAGCAGGACTGAGAAATGAATAAATACACTGATGATGTTGGGAGCCAGGTTTCTCAGAGCTAGAGAAGAAACAGAAGAATTAGGAAGAACCTATGGTGCTAAAATGCAGTTGCCAGAATTAGGATAAACTAATTCTTTTTTCTTCTTTCTTTTGTTGTGCTAATGATTTTTTAATATACATGAGTAAAAATAGTTACAGATATGCATGGATGTATATGATCTGTGCTCAGTGAAAGGACCAAGATGCAATGCACCCCAGTAGCAATGATCTGTTTCTAAATACCAGTCTCCACTATAAGAAGCCAGAGTTCCTTGCAGAAATGGCTGATTCCAGGACTGGGACAGGGAAAGTACAAGATGAGTCTAGACCATCTTTTTGTGCCTAAAAGCAGGAAGTATTAAAAGGAGAAAAAAAAAAAAGATGGGACACGCCAAAAGGATAAAGGAGACAGCCCAAAGGATCTCTCACTAGCCAAGTCTAGGATAGAGTATCAAAATATATAAGGACAGAAATAGATTATAACCCACAGAATAAAATAAAAATCCATGTATCCATACTAATAATAAATAAGCAAATGGGGGAGAAGGGAAGGCTTTTCCTTACAAAAGAATTCCAACCAATAAATACAGAAGGAATAGTAAGAGTTAGAAGATCACCACTTGCAACTATTATAGAAACAAGCTAGGAATGATCAATAGATGATAAAAATTGTAGGTAAAGTTGGATAAGGAATAGAATATATAACAGACTCAAGATATCCCCCACAAATTATTACACAGGGGGAAATGGTAACTTTACACCGAAGAAAGCTGACAGACCTGCCTTAACTAGTGATCAATGTTAACATCACCAATGGGATAAGCTGACATCATGGACCTCCTGAGAAGATGGAGTAATAAGAACACAGCTATACTTATGTAGTATTCCTGCTAAAAATAACCTAAACATAATCACGAGGAAACATTAGACAAACCCAAATAGACAGTCTACAAAATAAACGGTATATATGCTATATGCCAATGTCATAAAATACCAAGAAAGATAAGAGAACAGTTCCAACCAATTAAAAGAAATTAAAGATACATGAAGACTAAATGCTATGCAGCGTCCTGGATTAGGAAAAAATACTATAAACGACATTATTGGGACAGCTAGTGAGACTAAGTTCTGTAGAAAAAGATCTATATAATAACAGTGTATCAATGTTAAAGTCCCTGATTTTGGTAACTGTACTATGGTTATGTAAGTGAATGTCTTTGTTCTTAGGAAATACATTCTGAAATATTTTACTTTCAAATGGTTCAAGGGAAGAACATACACACGTGTGTGAGTATGTGTGTACATGTACAGAAAGAATGACAAAGCAAATGAGGGTGAGTTCTTTGTACCTGCAACTTTTCAGTAAGTCTGAAATTATTCCAAAACAAAGTCAATTTTAAAAAGGCAATTCTGGGTCCCTCTGCTAGCTATCTCACTAATGACAACATGAATGAGGTTAGCCAAATTACCTCATCTTTCAATTTAGAAATATAAAAGACAGACAGCTGTCCCGCATGGCTCAGCAGCTGAGCATCGACCTAGGATCCAGGAGACCTTGGTTCAATTCCCGGTCAGGACACAAGCCTGGGTTGCAGGCTCGATCCCCGATGGGGGACCTGCAGGAGGCAGCCAGTCAATGACTCCCATCATTGATGTTTTAACTCTTTCTCTCCCTCCCTTCCTCTCTCTGAAATCAATAAAGAGAAATTTAAAAAAAAGAAATAAATATAAGACACGCTGGGCCTCCAATCTCTCTTGAGATTAGAAAACTCATTAATATTTAAAATCCACTTATACAAATATACTCTCCACCTTCCCTTTTATTTGTCATTTTATCTTTGTGTTTTCTGAATGGCAATGGGTCTTATCAATCATTTTGAGCTTCACTGGGCAGGGGGTGAGGAACTCACATTGAGAACTAACTTTGACCTTCATTTGTTGCCTTAGTTTTAGAGCAAATGTGAGCCCTAATCCCACAGACTCTCATGTTCTCTGGCTCCCATCTTGCTCAGTGCTCTGGGTACTGTGTGGGGCAAACCTAATGGGGAGGAGGGGCCCAGACTCACACCCTCGGCAGCATCGATGAAAAGGACCACTCCATCTGAGATGCGCAAGCCAGCCGTGACCTCATCAGAAAAATTCACATGTCCTGTAAAGCAAATACCAACTAAGTCACCAACTAAGCTGCCACTTGTACGGTGGCAGGATAAGGCACAGTAACTAGTAGGTGGTCTGAGGGGTACTATAAAGCATGTGAAGTCCCAGTATCCCTTTCCCTTCTCCCCACAGCTCCCTGCAGTATATAAAATTCCACCATTAGAGTCACATCCTTGGATTAAACTTTTATACAAGAGATCCCCAAACAAAAAGAAGGAAGTGGCCCTGGCCGGTGTGGCTCAGTGGCTAGAGTATCGGCCTGTGCACCGGAGGGTCAAGGGTTCGATTCCCAGTCAAGGGCACATAACTGGGTTGCAGGTCTGATCCGCCCCCCAGTCAGGGCATGTGTGGGAGGCAACCAATTGGTGTGTCTGTGTCACATCGATGTTTTTCTCTCTCTCTCTAAAATACCCTCTCCCCTTCCATCTACTCTCAAAAATCAATGGAAAAAATATCCTCACTCCGGGGGTGAGGATTTAAAACAAAACAAAACAAAACAAAACCCCAAACAAACAAAAAAACAAAAAGAAGGAAGTGTTTGACCTAGGAGGGTATAACATATTCACATTCACATACCAGCTTAGTCTAATCAGCAGTAAGCAGAGTTCTGTGGGACAGAAGATAATTTGGAGGCAGGAGAAAAGGCAAAGGAGGACCTGGAACATGGGAGACAGCATCTGGCAAGATGCTGGTGGGGGGCAGGGCTGACAGGTATGAGGGTATTGGGCAAGGAAGGCCAATCTGTAAAGATTCAAATTTTCCTACTTAAAAATCTGCCACACTTGGTCTTTGCCAAAAGATAAAAAGTCAGCTATAGGGCAAGGCATGCTGCTCCCATGGTAACCTGTGTGTCCACCAGCAAGCAGTTGGTGTGCTTCTCCCATAGTCTCCTTCAAAAGATTGGGAGTGCCTGAGGCAGGGAACCATGCCTGACTTATCTTTGTTACCATAGTGTCTAGCATGGGGCCTGACACAGGCCCAAGTGAATAAATGAATGAGATTCCCTAAAATTTAAATATCCTAGAGAAGAGTAAAGAGAGGAACAAAATGAAAGGCCTGGAGGACAGAGCTTGCTAATTAACTAGTAAGAAACAAAGGAGATAGGGCCAAAGAATGTCCTACCTGGCGTGTCCATGATATTGAAGAGGTAAGATTTTCCTTTGGTATCTGGCAAAACCACTGTCACAGGAGTGCTTTTGATGCCAACACCTCTCTGAAAGTCACAAAATGAGAGTGTTCAAGGTTCCTTCCTATGCAAGACGGGTTCATTCTGCTCTTGGCTTGCCAGTTGCTAATAAATTACATTGACTTCTCTCTTTGTAGTGGATATGATTTGTATCTAAGCATCCAACCAGAATGACCTTGAAGATGAAGTATCTTAATGTTAAACAGCATTTTTGGAGGGGTTTTCTTCAAACACACAAAAAAAGTAAAACTAAAAATGAGCAAGCAAGCAAAGCAATATTAAACCTTAATGGAGAATCCAGGGCCCTAAAAGTCTTCTCCTCATGCACTGGAAACAAAAACAATAGCCAAGCTTCAGGTAAGTAAAAAGAAACAATCTGGGGGCATTTTAGGATAAAAAAAAATAATAACAGCTTTAACAGGGAGTAATTATTAAACTCTAGTCAAATAAATATATTAAGAAACAACAGCAGTGCCCGGCTAGTGTGGCTCAGTGGTTGAGCATCAATCCATGGACCAAGAAGTCACCAGTTGGATTCCTGGTCAGGGCACATGCCTGGGTTGTGGGCTAGATCCCTGGTAAGGGGCATGCAGGAGGCAGCCGATTGATGTTTCTCTGTCTCTAAAAATAATAAAAAAGCTTTATATAAAAGAATAAAAGAGAGAAGCTACTCCTAAAAAGGCATCATCATATGGAAGTCATCTTACAGATTTTAAGCATGATGTCATTTAAAGCATCAAGTTGTGCTTCTGCATAACTTATAACATAAATGTACACATCACCTCTTAGTATTTGCCCCATTAGGCCACATTAAACCCAGTCAAGGACAGAAGGGTTCCCCCCCTTTACCCTACAGCTTGCCTACCCAGCTCTTTCAAGTTACAGATCATGGGATGACTGGTAGAAGCAGGGAGATAAAGTGGCGGGAGTGAGAGAAGGGTTGCGGTATGGACCAAAGTGTTATCATAAAGGCTCCCTATACTCCCTATAAAGCTCTTGCTGGGTCTGGTGTGGGCAACAGTTGGATTTCCCAAGGCACACTTACCTCTTGCTCTGTGAAGAGGATGTCAGTGTAGCACAGCTGAAAAAAATAAACTGTTGTTACCAAATGAATTCAGATTCCTCTCCCACACAAATCATCAATCACTTTCCCTCACCACCTCCCAACTCAAGGTTTCTACCTCAGGAGGATAGGCTGAAAAGAGCAGGGTGTCCCTACAGAAATTCCAGACAATGAGACCAGAGCCTTCACAGATGGAAACTGTTCCTCAATGTGTGTGTTTTGGGAGGGTGGGGGTGGCCACTGAAGACCAGGTAGGGCTGGAGAGCTAAATTATATCAAATGCACCAAATCACCAAATTCTTTGATTGGTAAAGGAAACATATTCAGCTTTCATGGAACCCCCATATGTCAAAACAGTCAATCGGGCAGAGACTGAATAACTTATTGCACTGAGACTTGCAGCCACAATTGGCTTCATTCACAGGCATGTAAATGTATCACACAAACAACAAAGTGCAATTGTATTAGATTTACAGAAGAAGCTTTTAATATTATGACAGGAAAGAACAGGCTATAAAAGTCAGGATATATCAGAACAGAGATGGGATCCCAAGTGCAGAATAGATCATCCAAAACTACTGCAGATTAATATTCTTTATGCTTCCGAGAAAGTTGTAATTATTTTCTTTAAAGCAATTAATAGAGATTACAATCATAAAGAGCACTTTGTAGGTGTCATTATTTACAATGAGTGGGAAGGCTAAAGGAAGGGGAAGGAGAGAGACACACTCTGTATATTCTGAATGCTTCACCCTAAATCCTCAACAGAATTTCTACTTACATCTTGGTCATAGCGCTTTCTGATTTCCGGGTGAGTCTGCTCTATTAAACAATCTACAAAACAAGTCTGAAAGGAAAGAGAATGTTAAGACCTGCCAACCACAGAGGAAAATCTATTTTATCCTTCCCCCAGCTCCCAATACACCACATCATTTAGGGATAAGGAGAGGGGGAAGAAAACAAGGAGGATTATGGGACAGCAAAAAATTAACACTGAAGCCACAGGATTATTTTCAAATGAAAGATGCAATCTTTCTTGGACAAGCATCCCCAGGGATGCTTGTATAAAATCAGAGTAAGGCTCAATTTTCCCTTTTCTGTCCAGCTGTAGACACAGGGCTCAGGCATGCAAGTGGCTTACTAACAGGCTCCACATGCTGCTTAGGAAAAGCTAGAATTTTAGAGCTTTTGCAATAAGCATGGAGGCCCCCAGAGTCAGGATTTCCAGCCTTGTGGGCTCAAATCCCAACCTGTGACTCTGAGGGCTGAAAAAATGAGCAGGAATGAAGAGAAACCCTCTTCCAAGTAGCTAAAAGCTCTCTCACCTTGCCATGATGGAGATGGCCGCAAAGGGTCACATTTCTGATGAGCTCCGAGTTATCCATCAGATCTGCCAGGAAACTGAAAGGAAGAAGGAAAAGAGAAAAGGAAATTTGGAAGTTTTCAAATGGGAAGGGGTGCAAAAGTGTCTTAGGTATTTTTAGTTGTTCAGGATCAACTTTCAGACCAACAAGAGAGTGCTTAGAGGCAGATGGGAATTTCTACATCTATACAGTTCTGGCTTTGGGAATGGAATAGACTTCTCCATGAGGGTGACGCAGTCCATGAAATGTCATGAGGATTTCAACAGTATAATAATGAGATTTAAAAAGGAAAAAACAAAACAAAAACGAATACCAGAACTAACACACATACACAAGTACTGTCCCTTTCAAAATCGTCAGGCTAAATGCTATCGTTTATTCCTTTGATGCTAAGGGGACTTAAAATAACTTTGGGAGCTTTTCTTTTGAAACTGTCATCAGAGCTAGTTAATAAAAAAATGCCATCTCATTAACAATGCTGAGCAGAGAACTTTCATCTTTACCAAAATCAGCACTGTTTTTCTTGCTTAGCACCCACATTACTCACGGTAAGTAGCCTTCACATGACTGGCTCTTCAAAAATATCAAGTCTGCTTTCAAAGACAGGAGATTTTAAAACATCACCATTGAGAACAGAAAGGAACATGAAGTGAGTTCTGAAGATAACTGAAAAATTGCTTCAAAAATGCCTAAATGATGGTAGGTGAACTGAACATTTGATAAGGGACCACACTCTTGGACATATGAGATGACAACATGGTTAAAAAAGGTTTCATTATCGAATATTGAGTCACAAGCACTTTAATATATGAGGGCCATACCAGTGCATTTCATCAACTTAAATATTTTCAAAAATAGACTGAAGAGTCTAAATTATTCTATACATACAGGGTTCGACAAAAGTAGGTTTATAGTTGTTCGCATAGAAAATAATACAATAATCAGTAAATAATAATAACAAAATATAAATAAACTGTTTCGTGTCCTCACAACTATAAACCTACTTTTGCCCCACCTGTGTATCTACCTACTTGTACCCTCCTTTTCAAAATAGAATCATGTTTCCAAAATATTTAGCAATTTTGCTGAGTCAAAATAGGCTCTGGTAGCCCAATGACAATTATACTACTTAGTACTCACTGTCTGAAAGGCTGGCTTTCAATACCAAACTAAAAATTTGGAAGAAGAGAAAACAGCTGAGATATGAATGACAGCCAAGAGAAAAGTTAAGAATGAAACTAAATATCCCAGAAACCAGATAAACTGAAAGGAAATCTTGACAAATTGTAGGGAGAGATTTTGCTTTTGCAATTCACTGGCTATTTCAAACACAAACCACCTCCTACATCCCCATGAAAAAAACGAACCTACACTATTCATGAAGAGAGGCTGAGAGACCTTATTTATAACTTACTCCATTTCATACACTGTGACAGGTAACGTCTGCTCCATCAGAGTAAATTTCTTGGTTTTCACTGGTTTAATAATGGGTTCTAGAGAAAAAAAAAAAGTAGTGATGTGCAGGTAGGCAGAAAACATAAAAATACAGAGCTCTATCCCATTAGGCTGAGCTTTCAGAATGTCTGATATGTGATATCAATTTATGTTATTCTCAAGAATCACTCAGATGTTGAGAAAGTTCTGAGAATGCTGTTTCACACAAACAGTAAAGGATGTTGAATTTTGGACTGAGCCTGAACTTCATTTTGTGGGAGAAAGGGAGAGGGACCGGATATAGGTTGAGGTCAATGTCACTTCAAAAACTCTCCTTGCATTTATAAAATGCAACTACTTAGAAAATAAGCATCATGAGGACTGGTTAAAGGAGTTGAGATTATTTGGATGGGAGTCTTCAAGCACCTAAATAGATATTAGATAAATAAGTAACTCTTATTTCCTTAGGAAAAAGCTATGAGTTTTACTGAATATTAAAACAGGGTTAACGGAATCTCAATCCAGAACTCTCAAGATTGCTGAATGCTGTGAAATGAAGAGTTCTAGTTTTACTGTCACCGTACACAACCCAGTGCCTCCTGACTTGCCTGTCAGAGGCTGGGTGTCTTCCTCCTGAACTATGGTCTCCACCTCAGGACCATACACCTCTTCAGCTGTGGGGTAGTACTTTTTGTCCTCATGCAGCACCACCTCCATCCCAGGGTGATCTTCATCATGATCGCCTACATCATCGTCATCTTCGTCGTCATCCATCTAAAAGAAAGAGAGGCTGTAAGAGGCACACACTTTTCCTGCTCAATAACTGACATTACATGAGTTAAGAGCAATGACTTCCCATGCATGACAGCTTCAGTGTTCATCTGGTCATCCAGCTCCCCTCATTCTCTCCCCGCCCCACATTCAAGCACTGGCCCAAATCTACATCCCTGCGTCCTTTCATTGTGATGAACTTCTGCAGGCCTGTCAACACTCCCTTCACTAAAGGAACAGTGCCAGCGTCTTCCTTTGATCATGTCACCCCTTATTCCTGGTTCGCCATTCAAGGCCTTCTATAGTCTGGCCCCTCCCCCTCTGCTTCACACCCACAGCCATCCTCCAGCAGCTGTGCTTCAGAAATCAGGAGGAGAAATCACTTCCTCTTAACACACAATCTCTGGGCCCCTGCTCACTATATTCTTTTCCAGAATGCCCTGCCTTCTTTCCTGTCTCCATTATCAAAATCTTATGCATCTCCTACTGTTATGTGCCTTCAATAAAGACGTTTTAAAAAATTTGTGCATCCCATGTGGACTAGGAGGTTATAGGAACTCTTAGTCTGCTAGGAATATGAACTAGTGCAGCCATGCTGAAGTGTAATTTGACAGTACTTAGTATAAACACATTAACAAAGTATAAACACATTAAGTATATATATGATCCTATGATCAGCAACTCTGCTTTTGGGAATATAACACAAAGAAATTTTCACATGATGCATAAAGTGAGACTATTCGCTGCAGTATTATTTGTGTTGAGGGAAGGCTGATGGCAGGTTATTTGGTCCCCATCACTAACACACAGGGAAAACTGAGCATCAGTCAGATGCCATAGACTAGCCATACACACAGCAACAGAGATGGATCCTAAAATGCATCCCTTATCACACGCTGAGTGGGCAAAAGTAAGAAACAGAATGATGCAGATAATACGATTCCATTTACTTAAATTAACACATGTGCACAATGTAACTACACATTTTGCAACTCATACAAATAAAAAAGCATACGTACATTAGAGCAATTACTATGGTAACAGGTATGAGAATGAAATAAAAAATTATATATATATAGGTTAATTATGCCTGGCTGGGCGTGGCTCAGTGGTTGAGCATCGATCTAAGATCCAGGAGATCAAGGTTCGATTCTCTGTCAGGTTACATGTCTGGGTTTTCAGGCTCAATTCCCAGTGGGGGGTGTGCAGGAGGCAGCCAATCAATGACTCTCTCATCATTGATGTTTCTATCTCTCTTTCTCCCTCTCCCTTCCTCTCTCTGAAACCAATAAAGATATATTTAAAAAATAAAATAAAAAATCTAAAACTCACATGAGCTTCCTAAGTGTTCAACGTCGCCTGTCTTAAAATTCCTTTCATAATTTTTACCATGCACACATACCACACTTACTAGCCTGTAGTTTCTGAAATGCAGTGCCTTATCTCCATCTTTACAAAGCCTGATGAGACTCTGATTCACTTTAAAAAAAAAAAAACTTTATTGATTTGAGGGGGCTGCCTCCTGCATGACCCCTACTGGGGATTGAGCCCGCAACTCGGGCATGTGCCCTGACCAGGAATCGAAATGTGATCTCCTGGATCATAGATGAATGCTCAACCGCTAAGCCATGTCGACCAGGCCCTGATTCCCTTTCTAGCACCACAGCCAGTCCCAGTTTCTTAAAGATGACCACAGTGGCTTTCAGCTTACCTCTGCAAGATCTCCCCTATCCAGGACCTAATGCATCTGGGCCTGGAGACTTGAATGCATCTAAAGTCGCAAGATGCTCTTTTTCCACCTCACCTATATGGCTTCAGTTTTCTTTTTCCAGTGTTTTTTTCCTTTCTATTTTTATCTAATTCGAAAGACATTTTCCATGATGGAGATTACCGATGGCAGCCAGGACTTTTGTTTTGCTTCTCTGCTGTTTTATTAATGTCACACCTCCACTGATGAGCAGGGGGCCCACCTACCCCTCGTTCTGAACTCTGCTAAATCATAACAGCCACCTTCAGTGTCTTTTGCAAGCCTCAGACTTCATCCTCCATAGCTCTCCTGAAGGGAGGCACAGGAACCTGTACCTTCTTTCTCTATTGTTTTTGTTCATCTTTCAAAATCTGAGCTTATGAGGGTGGTCCCAGTACAGCTGCACTTGGCAAAGGTAATTACCTTATATTTCCTTTTGGAACTTTGGTAGCAAAGTTTTCTTAGGGGCAGTGTGAGACCCCAATTAAGTTATATTATAATGTACACAGGTATTATGGGAGCACAGGAGATTCCCATACTGACAGCTCCCCCTCCTCTTTCTTCTCATTGTCTCTGCTTACATATTCTTTTAATACTAAAAGTTTTGTTGTTTTTTTAAAAGTGAGAGAAGAAAAAAGCAATATATTATCTTACCTCATCAAGATCTTTGGTCTCTCTGCCCAGTTCATCATCATCTTCATCAGAATCTAGCTCTGGTCCAATATAATTCCCAAACTCATCATACAAGTCAGTATCCATGATGCTAAAATTCAAGAAGAGGAGTTAGATTCTGAAAAGGTAATCAAGGCCTCCACGACATGGCCCCACATGTCTAGGCTTAGAGTTGACCATATCCCTTCACACATCTCCTCTCCAATTACACCAACCTACTGACAGCTCCCCCTCCTCTTTCTTCTCATTGTCTCTGCTTACATATTCTTTTAATACTAAAAATTTTTTTAATAACTTAATACCAGAAGATTTTAAAAACAGTACAAATAACTTTCTTTTCCCTAAATTATTTGAGAGTAAGTTACTGACACAATGCATCATCACCACCTAAAAGTTTACTGCAGGAGTTGGCACATTATGGCCTGTGGACAAATCTGGCCTGCTGCCTGATTTTAATTTTATTTTAAAAATTTATCTGCTGCCTGATTTTATAAAGCCCTCAAGCTAAGAATGCCTTTTACATTTTTAAATAGTTGAAAAATCAAAAGAACATTATTTCATGATATAGGAAAATTAATGACATGAAATCAAATTTCAATGTCTATAAAAACAGCTTTATTGGAACACAGCCACGCTCAATCATTTATATTATCTATGGCTGGTTTCACACTGTACCAGCAGAATTAAGTAGCTACAACTGAGCCCATATGGCCCAGAAAGCCTAAAATATTTACTATAGGAAAGGTTTGCCAACTACTGCTTTGGTGTGTATCATTCCTACAAACAAGGACATTCCCCTACAAAATCACAATACAACTATCAAAATCAGACACATTACTACCACCTAATTCACAGACCCCAAGTTTCACAAGTTGTTCTAATAATGTCCTGCATAGCAAAGGATCCAATCCAGGATTGCATGTTTGCATTTAGTTGCCGTGTATTTAGTTTCTCTCACTCTGGAACAATTCCTCAGTTTTTCCTTGACTTTTATGACTTAAAACTTTTGAAGATTATAGGCTAGTGAGTTTGTAGAATGTCCCTTAACTTGGGTTTGTCAGATGTTTCCTAATGATTGATTAAGGTTATGCATTTCTGGCAGGAATATCTCAGAAGTGATGTTGTGTTCTTTTTAGTGCATCTTCTATCAGGGAGTACATGATTTTAATTTGTCCCATTAGTGGTGATGTTACTTTAACCACCTGATTACAGCAGTGTCTGCCAGACTTTTCTATTGTAAAGTTATCTGTTTTCTCTTTTTAATTAATATGTTTTTTGTGGGGTTTCTCCACTTTAATTATTGAAATTCTATTCAAAGTACAGTTCAAATGCCACCTCTTTCAAGCTTTTCTACATTCTCAATTTCTCACTCCCCTATGCTGCTATAGCCTTCTGCTCCTTTACTAGCATTTAACTGTCTTGAATGGTAGTTAACTGTACTAATTACCCTCACCAACAACTCTACAGCTTGTAAGTAATATGCAGCAAACCAGAGCATGGGTTAAGGGCCTGGGCTCCAGAGTTGAAAGACTTGGATGTGAATCCTTTCATTGCATGAAGGGTTATGAGAATTAAACAAAATAGCCTGTGTAAAGAATTTATCAGAGTCCCAGGCTCAATAAATGTTAGCTAGCATTATTTTTTGGCTATTCTTGAATACAGGAACCCTGTGTTCCTTGTGCGTACCTGCCAGTACACCTTGCATAAATAGGTACTGTTAAATATTAAGTGAATGGAATATTTAATTTTAAGATACTGTTATTTCTTGCACTGTTAATCCCTCTACCTCCCTCAATGCACCCTGTCGAGTGCTGATTGTAGATAAAATAGAGAATTAAGAGCTACAAGAACCAGTAACTAATGTAAATTATTATGGTACCTTTCAATATGCATAGAGATTCTTTACACTTCCAAAAAGCTATCGCATTCTCCTTCGAAATGTGAAATGCTCTTCCTTTGGATATTCATACCTTGTTCCTTCATTTCACTCAAGTCTCTATGAAAATGTGACGTTTTCTGAGAAACCTTCACTTGTAACTCTATAAAAGTCCCCTATACACACACTCTTCAACCCCCACATTCACTGTTTTATTATTATTAACATTTATCACTAGCTGAAATACATCCATGGGTTCAGTCAGCTCCTTAACTACAATTTAAGCAAGGACTTAATTTGATTTCACTTAGAAAAGTGCCCGACACAATACAGGGCCTCAATAAGTAGTTGTTGTTGAATGAATGAATGAATGACGCCGACAAAGCAGAGAAGATAGCTGACTTGCCTGCAGTTGCACAAAGCTAGTAACCTTAGGTACCAAACCTCACTGCAGCTTCCCGCTATAATGCAGGCACGGAGGGAGCTTGGCAGAGGAGCGAAGATGGCACAGATGGAACCGGAGAGAGGGGACTGAACAGTGAGAGAATGACCCCTGCCTAGGGAAGGGGTTTTACGGATAGCCGACACTGAGGGAATCCTGGAATGTGTGTGCGTGTGTGTGTGGGGGGTGGGGTGGGGCTTTCATTCCTTTCCCGCTCCGCACCTCAATTTACTCACTTGTAAAGTGAAAGAGGCAGATCGCATATAAAGTCTCTTCCAGATCTGACATTACGTAATTTCCCATCCCACCCGGAGCAACTTTCCCAGGCCGTTGACCCCCGTCAGCTCACCTCCCTCCGGCTCAGCCAAAACCTCCAAGAAGCCCAACGGCGACCGCGCTTCCGGCCCACGCCGCCGCACCGCCTGCGCCCGCTGCCCGGAAGGACCCCGCCGACGCCGCTGTCGCGTTTCTGACGCGGAGGACAGCCCTCTGCCTGAGGGCCAGCTCGGAAGAATGGCCACCGTAGACACAGGAACGGGTGATGTGGAGTTGTGGGCCCCAAAACTGAGGCGTGGGCTACTCCAAACAGAGTGAGGCCTGAAGAGGCCTGAATCTGATCAGGCGCCTCGGGGCCGCACTGAAAGGGGGGCCTTCGGGCCGATCACGTGTGCAGGCTGTTGGAGCTGTTGCTAGGCAACCACAGCGGCTGTACCTGGTCTACGCTGAGCTGCCCTGTTACGGAGTACCTAAAAATCCCCAAAGAAAGCACGGGAACCGAGGCCAGGGCTGCTGGGGTGACGGCTACGGGGGTCAGAAGGGTTAGTTGTATTTATTCAGTGACTGGGGAGGGCTCCGAACTGGACAGGAGCCAGAACATTTGAGTTAAATTCCTGGTCAGCCCTCTTGTTGGTGTTCAGCTTAACCACGTTGGGGTGGAGAGGGAGGGCTATAGGGTTGGTTGCGGACATTCTGCTGCCCTGCGCTAGGGCTATTGATGATGACTACCACAACATCTAGCTCAATGCCCCAGGAATCTGAGGTTCAAGGGGGTCTCACAACAAGGAAAAGCCAGAGCCAGGACTAGAACCCATATAGATGATCTCTCTGTAGAACAGGACCAATCAGCCTCAGATCCCAGAGGCTGCAAAAGTACAGTGGCAGAACTAAAGAGGTCTCCGAAGTACCTAGGGACCTGTCCTGGGCAGGACTGAGGGATTTGGGAACAGGGATCATTAAGCCCCTTCCTCTGCCACTTCTTGATTTCCTGCTCAGTCATTGCATCTGGTTTGGGTGAAAAGTACCCTTTCTTATTAAAGACATTTAATGATGGATGAAATCTTATCCCCGGGCTCAAGAGTAGCTAACAATAGTTCTCTATCACAATAACTTGCTATGTGAAAGAGTGAAGGGACTGAATTATAAGATCCAAATGCTTTCTCATCAAAAGCAGCAATATTAAAATATTCTTAGAGGCAGAAAACAAAATTAAGACATGACTCCAAACTGAACAGGCTCTATGTTTAGTGACAACAAATCTTAAGCAAGTCCTCAGTATGTAACTCTGTAGAGAACTAGATTTTCGTAAACCCCCCAATATAAGTGACAAGATATCTGGAGTGCTTTTGTGTCATTTTGTGGGCAAGAGTCCATTTTCCTTCCCCTGATACTGACCTTTCACTGATGTCCATTCCCTTTGCCTTCCCCAGGCACAGGCCATGGAAAGGAATGACATTATTGACTTCAAAGCTTTGGAGAAAGAGCTGCAGGCTGCACTTACTGCTGATGAGAAGTACCAGCGGGAGAATGCTGCCAAGTTACGGGCAGTGGAGCAGAGGGTGGCTTCCTATGAGGAGTTCAGGTTGGCTTAATGTCATTTTTCTCAGGCCCTCCTGTTATGGTCAATAGTAGTGGATAAGAGCATGTGTTTTGGATTCAGACAATTCTGGGCTCAGTACTGGTCCTGCCCTCTGCTACCTGTGTGATCTTGGGCAAGTTATTTAACCTCTCTGAGTCTCTATTCCTCATCTGTAAAAGAGAGTAACCATTACTATGATTAAATGAGTTATTACATGTTAGATTTCTGAGCACAATGTCTGGGACATGGGAAGTGCTTAAAAGCTGTCAGCGATTATTGTTGTTGTTGTTATTGTCGTATTGACCTGCCAACAGGTTCAGCCTGTATCATGCAAAGTCCAGCCACCTCACACCCACAGACAGCTTTAGTCCATCCCTTAATCTTTGTCCTTTGCCTGCAGGGGTATTGTCCTTGCATCACATCTGAAGCCACTGGAGCGGAAAGACAAGATAGGAGAAAAGAGGACTGTGCCCTGGAACTGTCACTCTACTCCAGGAAGGACATCTCAGGATGAAACCACCGAAATCTCCCAGGTAGGTGAGGCCCAGCAGGATTCTCTGCCCTAAACCTCCAGTCTTTTCTTCTTACAACACATACCTTTTCCTTATTTCTCATGTTAAGCCAATAGAAGCAGATTTCTGTCTCCAATCCCAGAAAGAAGAGCAACCATCAGATGGTGAGGATGAGTTAACTTGGGCAGAACAAATCCGAAAGTTGGGCTAGGCAGGTCCTTTTCAGTCAGTCCTTTGACTTGCATTCACAGATCAGATTTGGGTTGCTCTGGGTTATATGCTATATAGTATAATGATCCTGTGGCCGTGTTGGGATGTAGACCCAGCCTGTCAGATCCTTAACACTCCCCTTAAGTTCTTTCTCTCTTCCTGAGGTTTTCAGTCATCATCCCCTCTTCTCTGCTCAGAGTAGATCCTGACTTACCCTCACATTCATCAGTAGGAAAATCCTGGTACAACTGAGAATCTCACATCATGACCTGGGTTCTTTGGGACCCTCTCTCATCTGAAAATGAGGCCCACATGGACCATTGTCTTCCCAGTGCTCAGAGAGCAGTAGTAGAGTTAAGATGAAAACCCACAGGCTTCCCTCACTCTCACTGTCACAGAGCAGCTTGAAGAGCTCTGGATTCCCTTTTCGTCTTTTGTCATCTAGGAAAAAACAATCCTGCAGCCTAAGACCTCAGCAGAGTTTTACCGTGATTGGCGGCGATACTTGCGGAGTGGGCCAGAGCGCTACCAGGCCCTGCTGCAGCTCAGAGGTCCCAAGCTGGGCCACCTCTTCCAGATGGATGTGGGATTTGGACTACTAGGGGAGCTGCTGGTGGCACTGGCTGATCACGTGAAGCCTGCTGACCGGCTGGTGGTGCTGGGGATCTTGCGCAGCCTGGCCAGCACTGGGCGCTTTGCCCTGAACCTAAGCCTGATGAGCCACGCAGAGAGAGCGAGCTGCAGGGGCTTGTTTCAGAAGCTGCAGGCCATGGGCACCCCCAGACCCATGAAGGAAGGGCTCAGCCAGGAGGAACAGGGTCTGCAAGAGCAGCCTGGTGGGCTCCAGGAGGAGGAGATACTCCTACAAGAACTGCTAGCACTGTACCAAGTGGATTGATGGGACCAGTTATCTTCAGAGGCCCCCACTGGTTACTGGTGGCATATTTTGGTTGCCTTGGGGGCACTTTAGGACTAATAAGCCCATGCCTAATTCCCTTCTCAACTTGGAATCTTCAGAACAAAAGCTAGAATCAAATCTTCCCCTCTTCTCTAGTCCCTTGGTGGCTTGATATTCTGAACTGTGTAGATCCATAGGATGGTCAAGTACCCAGAAAGTTAAAAGAGCTTTGCGCCCTAGCCAGTTTGGCTCAGTGGTTAGAGTGTCGACCCATAGATGAAGGGTCCTGGATTTGATTCCAGCCAAGGGCACATGCTTTGGTTGCAGGCTCGATCCCTGGGCCTGGTCGGCAACCAATCAATGTGTCTCTCTCACATTGACATTTCTCTCTCTCTCTCCCTCTCCCTCTCCCTCTCCCTCTCTCTCTCTCTCTCTCTCTCTCCCCCCCCCCCACTCTCTCTGGAAAGCAATGGGAAAAATATCGTCAGGTGAGGATTAAAAAAGAAAGAAAAAAGCTTTGCTTCCTACCCTCAGAATCTGTCAAACCTGTGGCCCATAGCCCTGAAAGATGGGCATGTGCCCATCCAAATGGCTATGCCAGTTACAGCCCCACCCAAAAGGAAAAAACAAAATCCTTACTCTTCCACAATAAAGAAATACTGATCTCCATAGCTATTAACAAGAATATTTATAACATAAAACTAGTGAATGGACATTTAAATGACAAATGGCCAAATGCTACCTCATTTGAAGTATAGTATTTTCCTCCAGGGGCTGAGTTCCTGTGCAGGTTGGGTCTGGGAAAGCCCCAAGCCATCAATTTAGGTCTGACGAGCCTCCCAGGCTTCTTCAGGTGGCCTGATGTGAAGCTGGTGGGTTTCCTTCAACTCCTGGATTAACCAAAGGGAAGACCTTTCCACCAGACAGGCAGGACAAGGCCTGGAGCAGGACGGCAGAGATTTCCCTGTCTAGCTCCTATGCCCTTGCTTCTCATTCCAGTTTCTTCTGAGCCATTCTTGGGCGAGTGCCAGTGTTCTAGAAAGGAGAGAGAGGGCCAGGTTCTAGAATGGTTTTTCCTTGAGATCACATCTGACACATTAGACAGGCATCGTGTACATCAGCTGGGAATAAATTGCCTTGCCTTTGGCCACTTGCCCCGCAGATCGTTGCTCCTTGGCTGCTCCTTTCCTCATAAAGATGCCTCCTCTGGCAGTGATTTCTAGCAGCCCCATAGGCCTTTAAGTGCCTTGGTTTTTCCTTGGCCCTTCTGACCCCTTCCCTCCTTCAGGCATGAACCCGGCCCACACTATTGTGCTGCTGTGGGCATGGGGGAGTCTCCAGGCCTTTGAAATTGTGGAGAAGGAGAACATTTTTCTGAGGACCCCGTGCCCTTCTTTCCTGACGTTCGACAATGCAGCCTACCTGGCCGACATGAGCTTCGAGCTGCCCTGCCACTGTAAGCCCGAGGAGGTGTCTGCTGTAGTGTGGTACTATCAGGAGTCTATCAGTAGCAGCCACACCAAAGTGCTCACGGACTTTGATGGACGTTTGCTGACAGAGGCATCCCAGGTACGGGCGGGCAGTGACCTGCTGGTCCGCTTCAGCATTCGCATGTTCAGCCTGTTGGTTTTCCGGGCCCAGCCCGAGGACTCAGGTTTGTATTTCTGTGGCACTCGCAAGGGGGACTACTTTTATGCCTACGATGTGGACATCCAGAGTAGTAAGGGAATGGTGGCCACCTTCAAGGACCTGGGCCAAGAGCCCTTTGTCGACGAGTACCGTGGGAAACTCCATGTCTTCACCACCTTCTGGGAGTGGACCCCCTGTGACCGCTGCGGGGTGCGTGGGGAGCAGTGGCGCATTGGCCTCTGCTATCTGGAGAGTCCAGACCTCTCCCCACGCTACCACAAAACCCTTGAGGACGTGGTGTCCTGTGGTTCACAGGCTGCGCCAAAAGACCTTCAGGCCAAGGCCAGAGACCACACACCCGAGCTGCAGATTCAGAGCTGCATGGTACCCTGCAAGAATAAGAGCATGACCTTGAACAGCGTGATGTCCATTGTAAACTATGTGTCCAAAGTGGGCAAACGGCCCTGGGTGCCCCAGGTGCCCATTCAGTACCACCAACAGAAGCCGGGTCACAGACTCATCATCTCCTGTCCTGGGGCCCGGCCCGAGCATGCTGTGGCTTGGGACAAGGACCGCAAGCGCTTCTATCGCACAAGGTACCTGCAGGGTGTCAATAGGTCCATGAGGGTATTCATCGACTATGGCAACCATCTCCACATCCGCTTTACGCAGCTCGACGACAGGGGCATCTATTATTGCTGGCGGCAGGGAGAGCGGGTCGCTGGGTTCCGACTGGGCGTGACATCTCAAGGGCGCTACAAGGTCTCACTCTCGGACCCCGAGGTCCGCTCCGCCTTGGAGCTCACCCTGATAGGGTACCTGCTCATCACTGCAGTCTTTGTCATCTTTCACCTTTGTCGCTGCTGCTGTTACTTATTTCGCTTTTGTCCCAACTTCTCTCCCTAGGCTCTCTCTTCCCTTTCTCTGAAGACCAGTTGTGCTCAAGTGTGTTTGTTCAGGATGGTGGGCCTCCCGAACTAGAACATGTGGCGAGGGGGTGTGGACAAATTTGTTAGTTACGACCTGCTCCCCATTTTCATGGACACTGATCTGGGAAGTGGGGAGGCCTGAGGCAGGTGGGAGATGGGGACTGAGGCTATGATGGAGTAGCCAAGGTGCACATGTCTTCTGACTTCATCAGATGAGAGAATTCGGAAGAAGGGAACCTAATATTTATTAAATGGCCTATTTGGTATTGAACAGTGTTTGTGGTGCTTTATTTTCTTGCCTTCGAAGATTGCCAAATGGGTGCTGGTTGAATTGGGGATAGCAGGGAGAGGAAGGAAGAAAAGAGAGGGCGGGCCTCTTGTATGTCTTCTCTGCCTTCCTCCCAGCCTTGTCCTGGGACTGGCTGGTAGAAATGGCAGGTTTGGGAATAAAGGTAAAGACTAGAAGAGAGGAAATGGGTGAGGAAAATGGAGGTTAATTCAGGGCTTTTCTGAGAGACTGCACCTGTGCTGGGGGTTGGGGGTAAGAAGAGGGGCTGGGAGCAAAGGCCCCAGGGGGTGGGGTGGAAGCACCAGGACTGCTATGGGAGAGCAGGGTTGGAGGTGGGACTTGTCATGTGGCTGCTGCTATGAGGGGTTGAGCTCCAGAGTTGATCAGTGACAAGAAGCAAGTTGTGTCTTGTCCAAGGCTGCCCTCTTCCCCCAGCCCCAGCTTCTTCTGAACAGATCAGAGTCCACTCTGGAGGAGGCCACAGCAATTGGCTTTATTTACCTCAGTAACTAAAGGCATCAGTGGGTGGCAGGAGGCGGTCAGAGAAAGGGCACCAAGTCTTGGAAAGAGGGATTCCTATTTCTCACTCCCTTTGGCCTTAGAGGGAAGAGGGGCACCCTGGAGTTGGTCCTCTCGGTCCCATTTCTGGGCACAGATAACCCCATGCCCCCCACAGTCTTCCTGTGGGAAGCAGAGCAGATGCTCTGGGTGCAAGTGTCTCTGCCCCTCCCCACTCTCCTGTCCAGGCCGTAGGAACACAAACCAGGGGCTTCACTCTGCTCATGCCTCAATTTTCGGAATTACAAAATAGAGGGCTAGCTAAAATACTGGGGTACATTTTGTATTTGAGTAAGAGGGGACCACAGGGCCCTCGGTTTAGGGAAAAGCATCAGGTGACTGGGTGTTGGCTTCACCCAGCTGTATTTGCTGGGGTTGGGAGACAGCGGCTGCAGGGGCTCAGAGGCTTTGGGTGGATGGGAATTATGCAGCAGAAAGGGGCCTTTGGAACTGGGACAAAATGTGTCCTGCTCTTGTGGTCAGCAGCCCCTTTCCTATTTCAGTATCTTCAAGAGGACGAGTCACTTCCTTGATTCTCATGACCCAGATGCCAAGTGTAACTGGTCCATCCACAACCCCAACTCTGATGTCTAGCATCATCCCACTGTCTCCTCTGTCTCTACCTGCCTCCCTCCCCCAGCCTATATGGGGAAAGTCCTCCTGGACTTGACCTCTACGTACTGACATCTAGGGGCCAGGCAGTCCCCTCTACTTCCTAGCATCACTTCTCTCTCCACTTATACGAAGATCCCCTAGTGCTGAGAATCAAGCTCCCACCTGCCCACGTGGCAGCTCAGTGAGGCCAAGACGCTTGAATCATCACTCAGGAGGCCCCTCTGGAATCGGCAGGCCAGGAATTCTGTCTGCTGATGACTCCAGGTGGCAGGATACCCTCGCCTGCTTTCAGACTGGGCAGGGTCCGTTTAGATTAAGAATGAGCCTCTGGCCAGGGCCACCTTGCGTGCAGAGACTTCCCCTTCCTGTCTCAGAGTCTCGGTTTTCCTCCAGCAGCCTGAGGAAACTCAAAGGCCCACTTCCCAGATAGCCCAGAGACCTCCAGCTCTGGCAACAGTTGCCATGACAACAGGGATTAGGCCATGGAGGGTGATTTATTAGGTCTCCAGGCCCTCCCCAACTTCTCTCTTTCCTCCCAATTCTAACCCAAGCTTCTTGCCATGCCCCTCCAGGCTGTCCCTTTGGGGTCAGTGCTCTGTTAGGAGGAGTTGCTGGGAGTGCGGTGGGTGCTGTCTAGCAGGCCTAATGCTGATCGAGCCTAGGGCAGAAGCTGGCATAGAGATGGAGTGGGGAGAGGAGCAGCTGCGGTGGGGGTGGGGGTGGGAATTCAGGTCTGGGGAAATTAGCTATCAGAGGAGGGACAACTATCCTGTTTCCTGCTGCAGACCCCTCTGGGTATGGACAGGGCCACCAGGTGGTTCCCTCCTCACATCACATCCTTGTGTTCCTGCTTGGACTCCTTAATGACCTGCAGGGGGCAGAGAAGGTGCACAGTGCCACAGTTAGGAGCTCACCCAGACCCTGGGTCCATCACTGCCAGGCTACGTGACCTTGGGCAAGTGCTCAACCTTCCTGGGTCTTTCTTTTCTATGAAAGTGACCAGAATCCCCTCATGCAGCAGTCAGGGGGGGGGATGAGATCACACCTGTAAATCATTTAGCACTATGCCAGGCACATGGTGAGCTGATGGTGTGAAATTAGCTAGTACTGTTGCTGGTGTGATGGGGAGTGGGTTATGCCAAATCCCTTTTCCCACTCCTCTCTGGAAGATTCCTTTAAACAAGCTGGAAATGGAAAGTTGGGAGTGAAAACTGCTAACTTGAATTTTCTTTCTCTCTCCCCCACGTCTGGTGCTGGGGATACCTGAGTCAGGGTGAGAAAGGGAGAAAGCCTGAGTCAGGATCCCATCCAGTGGTCTAGTCACCCAGGCTCCCCTTAGAACTGCCAGTGGAGGGGCTGGGAAATTGAATTACATCCAGGTTCCTTCCCCTCTTTCAGAACCTCCCTGCGGAGCCCTTACGAGTTCTCAAGAACCTTCTATGTGCCAGTTCAGGCTTTATTCCAGAGCCTGGCCTCAAGAATTCCTGGGGGCAGCCAGAGCCTGATGGGGCCAGAATCTCAGGTCTGCTCTCCTCACCTCTCCGTCCCGCATCTCCACAGTCTTTACCACGATGTTCCTCTTGAGGTGGCCTTCTGACACAGACTTGGTGTCCAGGCTAGTTTCTGTAAATGTGAGGAGAGGAGGCCTTCTGTGGGCACTCAGGGCACTAGACATCCTCAGCCACTGCTGGCTTCCTGTCACACCCAAATCATGAGGACAATAGCCTATCCAACCAGGCAGGGAGGGCCTAGGCTCTTCCAAGGGGGCTGGCAACCCCCAAGTCCCCATTGAGTTGGGCAAGTCCTGGCTGCTCTGTCCACTGCCCGCTTGCTCTCCTGGCCTGGCTGCATTTCAGTCCCTCTGTAAGCCCTTGCCTGGCACCTGGCGTTCTTTTCTTTTTCTTTTTTTAAAAAAAAATCTTTATTGATTTTAGAGAGAGGAAGGGAGAGGAAGAGAGAGATAGAAACAGTAATAATGACTCATTGATCAGCTGCCTCCTGCATGCCCCACACGGGATCGAGCCTGCAATCTGGGCATGTGCCCTGACCGGGAATCAAACCGAGATCCCTTGGATCATAGGTTAATGCTCAACCGCTGAGCCATGCTGGCCAGGTGCACCTGGCTTTCTGACAACCCAGCACTGTGCCAAGGAAGGAGCACGTGGGCTTTGAAATCAGGCAGGGCACAGCTCGAGCCCCAGCTCAGCCACTAACCAGCCACACAACTGTGGGCAAGTTAATTTACCTCTCCCAGCCTCAGCTTCCTCATCTGCAAAATAGGGATGATGGTGCTTACTTCTCTAGGTGGGAGTGCAGTCAGTTAACTGAAATAATGTATGTTAAGCGATTGGCTCAATACATGTGGGTCCCTTTCCTGTCACTTTTCCCCTTTTCTACTTCTCTCTGCCAAGCCTCTGGGCCATAATGACCCAGGGACTTGGCATATTACCTCTAGCTGGTCCCCCTGGTTAACCTTTCTGATGTTAAACTAAACCCTGAGACACACATATCTAGTATTCCTGTGTTTCTAGCCCAGAAGAATTTTTCCCCATAGCTGAGAATCATCTGAGGGCCACATACAAATAAGAAGTAATTTAGCTTCCCCCCCCTCAGAGAGAAAAATATAACATGTCACACTCACTAATATTTAAAATTAAGAGCAGGGAACATAAAACTTTATACACTACAAGAGCAGCAGTCCAGGGGGAAATAATCCTCTGGGCTGAATCAGCATCAAGCTGAAAAACGGAGCTGTGGGGAAAGACAAAACAAGCAGAGAGCCTGGCCACTGGGCAGTGAGACCCTAGGGGCCCTCTCAGTGACAGGGAAGAGGTGAGGCAGAGGCTGGCATTTGCTCAGAGGCCCCAGAGCATCTCATCTGAGCATATATTACCCTGAACACCAGCCAGCTCTGCTAGTTTAACCTACATTTACCCTGTCTGTGCCAGGTCCTGGGTTGGGCACTCACATTGCTGGGAAGATGACACAGGCTGGCCCTTTAGGGAAACCTGGGAGGAGGGAGCCCAAGAGGATGGGGAACATGGACTTGGTGAGGCTCCCTTCCTACCAAGCGGAGAAAAGCACTGTGTCTGAGAGGAAGGCAGCTAACCTAGAGCCGGCGGGGCTCCATTTACAATCTGGTGAGCCTGAATTGGTATAAGTTGTACTGTGAGGCTTTTGAGATGTCTTGTGACCTTGTGACCTTCCCCTTCTTTGGTGCTTTTGCCCCCTGTAGTGACAAGCAGTTAAAAAAACAAAAACATAAAACACTCAGATGGGCAGAGCTTGTTCAGGGATCTGCAGACAGGACAGAGGCTGAGCCCCTCACCCAATTCTGTAGGGAATGGGGTGCAGGGATGGAAGTAGGACACAGGGAAGAGCAAGACAGGAGTGGCTGCAAGCCCCACCTGAAATGCCCTGGGATAGTTTGTTCTAGCGAGAAACTCTGTGGTGAACTTTGGAGGCCCTCAAGGAGAGCCGTGAACCCTTTTACCCAGGTTCTCAGCCCCAGGCCAGAGCAGCAGCTCACAGGCCTGGGGGAGGGGGCATTAATCGAATACCCTGGCCACTCAGCTCTGCTCTACTGACCTCGGATCTGCAGGTTGGAGAAGGTCTGCACAGGAATGGTGATGCTGAAAAACAGCAGAGGTGAGGGGTGACCAAGATGCCCAAGGACATCACAGTCCAGGTCCTGGTCCAGGTTTATCATGACAGCCTTGAGGAGCGAATTTCCTAACTTTTCTCAGCAGCCAACATGCTCCATGGGGCTCCAAGAGTCTGCAAGGGGCTTGGGTATCATCTGTGAACATCACCTTTGATGGGGGTGGGCTGGGGGGGAGGGGAGTGGCAAAGAAAGTTCTGAGGAGGCACAAAAGATAGGTCAGGGGAAAAGAAGTCCATTATTTGTTGGGAGGGTGGGGTGGTGGTGAGCCTTTTAGTTTAGGGGAGGTGACCCAAGTCTTTGCCCTGGGACCTAATCAACATTGGTTGAATTGAATCAGTTCACTCATTCATCAAACATTTATTGAATACCTACTGAGTGTTATGCCAGCACTGTGCTGGGCACTGGAATAGGAAGGGGCAGAACACAAGGCTGAATAAGGCAGTCCCTGAAGGGAACAAAGTGACTCTAGGGAGGAGCAGCAGGGCGGATTCCCCAGGGCTGTGGTCGGGGCTCACCGGTTCTCCTCGCCCTCCAGCAGCTTCCTATAGGTGGCGATCTCGATGTCCAGGGCCAGCTTGATGTTGAGCAGGTCCTGGTATTCCTGCAGGTGGCGGGCCATCTCGTCCTTGAGGGTCTGCCCCTCCTCCTCCAGTCGGGCCAGGGTCTCCTGGTAACTCGCAGCCTCACGCGCGTGGCGCTCCTCCTGCTCCCGCATCTGCCTCTCCAGGGACTGGTTCTGTAGGGCGGAGCCAGCCTGTCCCTCGAGGCCCCGCCCCGCCCCGCTCTGGCCCCGCCCCTGGCCCTCCTCCTCCAGCGTCCCCGGGGGTGCCCTGTCCCCTCCTCCCGCTTGCCAGCCTCCTCTCGATGCCCCCGCCCACCTGCCTCGGGCCCGGCTCACGCTCACCGTGCCACGCAAGGACTCCAGGTCGCAGGTCAGAGCCTGCAGCTGGCGCCGGTAGTCGTTGGCCTCGTGCTTGGCTTGGCGGAGCAGCTCGGTGTTTCGGGCAGCGGCGTCTGTCAGGTCGGCAAACTACATGGGAAGAGGGCCCTATACTGAGGGGGGGAGGGTGTTGCAGCCACATATGGGGAGCTGTGTGGGCCCGTGAGAAGGCACAGTCTCTGGAAAATCAGGGAGGTGGGCAGGACCCCAGGGTTGCGGTCCAGGTCACCCCAGACATTGGCCCTGGGTGAGATTATTCCCAGCGACTGTGACCCATGGATAGGGGACACAGAAGCCACTGCTGAGTCTTCAGCACTTAACACAATGCCTGGTCAGGGAATAAATGAGTGAACAGTATTGCCACAGAACCCAGAATCTCCTGCACTGGCAGCTCCATCTATGGGACTGAACCCTATTTCCCCCCACCATAGACAGTAATGGGCTCTGCTGAGCAGATACTTGGGTTCTAATAGCCCTCCCTCCCCCAGCTTGCAGCGAAGCCCTCAGGGGTCCAGCAGGCTTCAATCTACTCACAACCATCACTGGCTTCTGCCACACACTCCTTAGCTCAGTGCCCTGGGCCAGCATCTCTGGGCCCCACTTCTCTGTGCCTTTCTGCCTCCAGGCCTCTACACACGCTCTGTCCTACACTCGGAATACCCCTTCCCTCTTCTCTTCATAGCCTGCCAGTCCTGCTTAGTCCAAGTGCCCTCCCTTCTATGATATCCTTCCTGGTCCCCACATTGCACATAGACTCTGCCCTGCAGTGTTTTCTGTAGACACCATACTTGGGTGCGCACCACATCTTCCTGGTCAGACATGTCTCTGTAGCCCAGGCAGTGCCTGGCATGCAGTAGATGCTCAATAACCCAGGACACAGATGGCAGAGGCATCAAGAATGCAGGCTCCTACCTGGCCGGGCGTGGCTCAGTGGTTGAGCATCGACCTAGGATCCAGGAGATCGTGGTTCAATTCCCAGTCAGGGCACATGCCCGGGTTGCAGGCTCCATCCCCGGTTGGGGGCTTGAAGGAGGCAGCCGATCAATGATGACTCTCTCATCATTGATGTTTCAACTCTCTCTCTCCCTCTCCCTCCCTCTCTCTGAAATCAATAAAGATATATTTTTTTTAAAAAAAAGGAAAAAAGAATGCAAGCTCCCAAGTGAAATGGCTAGGGTTGGAAATCTAGCTCTACCTCATAGAAGCTGTGTGACTGGGCAAATTAGTTAACCTTTCTGGACTTCAGTTCGCTCATCTATCAAAGAACAGTACCTACCCTGTCTATCTCTCTCCCTCTCCTTTCCTCTCTCTGAAATCAATAAAGACATATTAAAAAAAAAAAGAACAGTACCTACTTCATAGTAAGATAATCTGTGCAAAGCACAAAGCCTGGCACAGAACAGTGTTGTCAAATAATGATAGTAATAGTAGCATTAAGTTGTTATTGGAAGTAATACTGCCTGTGTGTCCCAGGGCAAGTCATCTCACTTCTCTGGTGAATGTCAGTCACCCAGAGAGGATCCTCTCCCATCTCCCTCCACCCTCCTTTCCTAATTCTCTTGTATGGAGCCAGGAGGGCTGCCTGGAGGAGGCAGGCTGGCCCACAGTCAGGGCTACCTTGGACCGGTACCACTCCTCTGTCTCGTGCATGTTGCTGGATGCCACTGCTTCATACTGGGTGCGGATCTCTCTCAGGGCTGCTGTTAGGTCTGGCTTGGCCACATCCAGCTCCACATGGACCTGCTGCCGGGCAAGCTGTTCCTGGAGCTCCCGAACCTCCTGACCGGGGTGAGAGAAGGATAGCAGGGCTCAGAGCCCAGGCTGCAATTGGAGTTTTCCTGTAGCATCTTGCCCTCTTCTGCCTGCCTGTCAGATACGGATGCTGGCTGAGGCAAATGGGACAGTCCCAGTTGGAGGAAGTGTGTGGCCCAGGCTAGGGAAGGCTGGGGGTATTTCCGGGTCTCATGGTGTCCTCCTCACAGGCCTAGATAGGCAGGAGCATTGAAAATGTGCCTGTGTCCTTATGAAAGAGTGCCTGAGTCACTGTGTGTGAGTGTGCCCGCAGGTCTCCAGGTTCCATGGGGTCATGAATGCTGAATCCATGATCCGAGGTCAGAGCTCAGCGGGATCTTTTTTGTTATGAATGGTTCTTGGTTAAATGGAGACAGATGGCAGAATGAATGGAGTCAGAGACTAACTGTGTGAGTTTAACAAGTTCTTTAACCTCTCTGAGCTTCAGTGTCCTCTGTGAAAAGTAGATAATACTGAAAGGGTTCCTATCTCACAGGGCTGTAGTGAGGAAAAAATAAGGCCACAAGGCTTTTGTAAGTGGTGTGTGTATGTGCATTTTACCAGGGGCTGTTGATGTTCTCTTGTCTGTCTCTACCTCTGTCTTCCTCAGTTCCCCCCCCCCACCCTCTCATTTCCAATCTGTGT
Organism: Miniopterus schreibersii; assembly: GCF_964146895.1. Lineage (NCBI taxonomy): Eukaryota > Metazoa > Chordata > Mammalia > Chiroptera > Miniopteridae > Miniopterus > Miniopterus schreibersii. The sequence continues at coordinate 24,543,954 of NC_138116.1, forward strand.
TGGCCTTTCCTCCCTCTGTCCGGCTTTACCTCCTCGTGGATCTTCCTCAAGAACTGGATTTCCTCCTCCAGAGATTCAATTTTTCTCTCCAGATCCAGACGGGCCAGGGTAGCTTCATCTGCCTCCTAGAGTAGGGAGGAGGCAAAGGCCACTCTGACCCCAGACTCTTTTCCCCCATTCCCTAGCCTTGTCTGTTCCCCCGCTTCTGGGGCTGGGGGAGCAGCACAATGCTCAGGAAGGCTGGTTGGGGGCTGTGTTTGGGTGGACTGTCATCAACCCTTTCCCCACTCCTGCGCCCCACCCCTCCACCCCTCTGACCTGTCGATAGGCAGCCAGGTTGTTCTCGGCCTCTAACCTCAGGTTGGTTTCATCCTGGAGCCTGAGGTAGAGGGACACATTTCTGGGTCCATGCTCTTCTGAGGACTCTTGGACCCCTGCCCCAATCTCCCTGGGGGTGACTGCCAGAGAGACACCCCACCCGCCCACCCCAGGACTAGTGGAGTGGCAGAAGGAGAGACTTGGCCAGGAAGGTGAACAGATGAGGGCCTTTGCTTTAACTCATTACCAAGGTGCCTTATCAGGGTTGCTACACCTGCTCCTGCTCACACAGGAGCTTCCACCAATGTACACTCACTGTAACATGCATGCGTACACACACGTCTTCCTGCACTTGGGGGCACACACCCATGCAGTTGGCTCAGCAAAGCACCATGCCCCTGGGGTTCCCTCTGGCCTTTGGAAATGGGTTTTATTAAGATCTCTGCTTCACAGCTGTGCAAGTTGAGATGGCTTGACTAGGATCATAAGCTGGTGACAGAGTCACCTGTGTTCTGAAGCCAGATTTTCCTGCTCTTTCTCCCACTTCCTTTACCCCAGAGCCCAGTCCTCCTAGTGCACACCAGCCATTCCTTCCAATTCCTCCTTTATTCAGATCTGGGCTCAGAATAGGTGAGCTCCCCATCCACAGTCACAGGGCCCCACCCTGAATGAAACACACAGACCCTGCCTGCTGGGGTCCCTGACTGCTCTAGCACAGACTTCCCCAGTGGGCAGGTGCTGAGAGTACCCTTTTTCTTGGCAGAAGGTCTTTGGGAATCAAATCCCTGAGGCTCTGGGCCTTCTCCCAGTCCCTCCCATCCTCTAGGGAGCAAGGACAGCCCTCCCTTCCCAGAGGTGTGGAAACCAGTGAGCAGGGAGGCAGGGTCCCAGGCCTGAGTCTCTGCAGGCCTTCAGAGACTTCCTCTTAGGGGCTCAGTCCTCCCTGCTCATGAGGCTCCTCTCCTAGGTCCCCTCCTCACTTCTGCCTCAGGGTGCCCAGGTCTTGTGCCAGATTGTCCCTCTCGACCTCCAGCCTGGCGTTGTTGGCGGTGAGGTGATCAAGCCGCAGGCGCAGCTCTCGAAGCTCAGCCTGGTAGACGTCAGCCAGCTTGGTGGGCTCCTTGGCCCGCAGCTGGTTCAGCTCCGCAGCCAGTGCCTTGTTCTGCTGTTCCAGAAAGCGCACCTTCTCAATGTAGCTGGCAAAGCGGTCATTGAGCTCCATCATCTCTGCCCGCTCGCTGGCCCGTGTCTCCTTGAAGCCAGTGTTGAGTGCCCCGGCTAAGGAGAAGTCCACCCGGGCTGGGAGTGGGGGTGGCATTCGAGCCAGGGAGAAGCGGGTGCCAGGACCCAGGCGGCGGCTGGGAGTCAGGCCCCCTACCACCATCTCTGAGGAGGAGACATAGGAGCGGCGGGCAGCTGAGGTGGCCCATCTCCTCTCCATCCTGGCCTGGCTCTGCGGGCTCCTGGGATGTGAGGGCTTTATGGAGGAGGGCGCCGGCTTGGCACAGCCCAGATTGTCCTTGGAAACACCCCCTGGCATAGCCTGAGGGGGTGGGGCTGGGTTGCAGCCCAGCCCCAGGGAGAGCTACTCTCACCCCACTGAAGTCATTGTGACCAGAGGCAGGGCCTCCTGGGCATGCCAGATCCAGCCTGGCCACAGACAGAGGTACTAGTGGGCAGTGTCTGGGGCCAGATGCTGGGTCTGAGGCCTGATCACTAGGCAAGGAGATCCTCTCTCTAGGAAGGTGGGTCAAGAAAGGGCTGTACCAGGTGACCTCTAATCTGCCTTCTAACTCTTAGTCCCATAACCCAGGCCTTCCCTCACTCAGCACTCTTCCTTCAAGTAAATGGGAATTTGACAAGAACAAACCTGGCCCTAGTCAGTTTTGCTCAGTGGTTAGAGTGTCAGTGCAAGGACTGAAGGATCTTGGGTTTGATTCTAGTCAAGGGCATGTACTTCGGTTGCAGGCTCAATCCCCGGCCCAGTCTGGGCTCAGGCAGGAGGCAACCAATTGATGTGTCTCTCTCACATGGATGTTTCTCTCTCCCTCTCTCTCTCTCTCTCTCTCTCTCTCTCTGCCTTCCACTCTCTCTGAAAAGCAATGAGAAAAATATCCTCAGGTAAGGATTAAAAAACAAACAGCCCGGCTGGGCGTGGCTCAGCCATTGAGCATTGACCTAGGATCCAGGAGATCTTGGTTCAATTCCTGGTCAGGGCACATGCCCAGGTTGCGGGCCCGATCCCCAGTCAGGGGTGTGCAGGTGGCAGCTGATCAATGACACTCTCATCATTGATGTTTCAACTCTCTCTCTCCCTCTCCCTTCCTCTCTCTGAAATCAATAAAGATATATTTAAAAAAACAAACAAAAAACAAAACAAAACAAAACAAAAAACAAACACACAAAAAAGGAACAAACCTGTTCCATCCTGTCAAGCCCAATTCCCAAAAGATTGCTGGAGTCCCTCCCTCTGTATACAGGCACCCTGTATTCCTGCTTTCTTCCCATTCCCTGGAGTTCTGGGGCTGTGGGCTGGAAGTGGACACCAGCCTTTCTTTTGGAGGGTCAGTTGAGGCCTCTATCTGGCAGTGGGGGGGATGATGAAAGGAACTTGGGGGATGTGATAGGGCAAGAGGGGGCAGGCACTGCACTCTTTGGCCCTTTCCCTGGGCCTCTCTTAAGCCCCTGCCTGTCTCACTGGGCTCACCCTCTTATGCCCAGCCTCCATGCACCCCCTCCTAGAACCCAGGCCTTGACAACTCCACAAAGCAGTTATGAATGAGCTGGCTGTCCTTAGTCTCACCTTTGTTCCTGCAGTACCCTGTTTCTCTGGCCACCCCTCACTTCACTCTCACTCTGCAGATTTATCTTCTTTGAGTTCCCACACATCAGGTCGAGAAGATGGAAAGGCCTCTGGGATGGGTGGGTTTGGGAACCCACGAGCCATTGCTTCCAAACGGGGATCCTGGAGCCTGGGCCCTGTTGGTCTTTGAGACTTGAAATCCATTTACCCCTTTTACTCTGGTCCTGAGAAGTCAGCACCCCACCAAGGACCCCCACCTATCCGTGTCCTTGGACTTCTGGGAAGTGGGCAGCCTTCCTCTCTCCACCCCCACTCTGCCCACTGCCCGTGCCTGAGCCTCTGATCCCTTCTCCTGGGCACTTGCTGAATGGAGCTTTGTTTTCCACCCCCGGTGAGGGTGCCATACACAGTGAGGGCGGCCCCCAGGGATTGTGCTGTTTTTATCCCAGGATGTCAGGCTGTTAGGCAGGGTGAAGCCCAAGCCCACTGCTCAAAGAGCTTCTCGGAAAGCATCTGATGGGGGCTGGAGTGCAGCGGGGAGCAGGCTCTGTGCCCACCCCCAACCATTGTATCTGTGCCAAGGTGAGTCATCCAGTGGGCATGAGGGGAAGTACCCTGGGGGTGGCCAGCCTAGCACTGCCAGGTCTCCAGCTCTGCAGACAAGGCCTGGCTGCTCACCCCTTGCCCAGTTCTCAGAGGCAGCTCAGGCTCCTAAGCTGGGGCTCACAGGGGGAACCCCAGCAGGCAGCCCATAACATGCCCAAATGAAAAGCATCTTCCCCAGCATCCTCTGTGTGAGTCTCAGCACAGAGAGAGGAGGTAAGAGTCCCTCAGTCTTAGCCACATCTGACCCCAGGCCCTGAACAGTTTCATGGGGAGGGAATCCTGAGGAGGGGGTGCTCAGTGACTTTTGATCCTGTTGTGGGTGGGGGAGCTGTGGAAGGACAGGGCTTGTTAAAGGAAGAGCAAGAATGGGGACAAATCCTTGTCCCAACTCTCCTCTCTATGGCTAGGAGTGGCTGCTTTTCCAGCTTGCCGGGCAAGTCACAGTCTGCAGCCTCCTCTGCTTGTTTAAATGAAATCTGGTTGAAGTGAGCACCAAGCAGTCCTGGAGGGAAAAGACCTAAAGAGAGCAGGGAGTGCTTGTCAGTGTCGTGCAGTGAATTGTACCTGCGTGTGTGAGACACAGGAGTGTTTCAGCAACAGCAGGTGGAGGCCCACCTTCACCCGCTTCAGCCACCTCCCTGGGCCCCTGTCATAGCGCCAGGCTTCTCGCTCCATCTTCAACCCCCACTGATCCTCAGACCCATCCCTGCACTCAGCCCTTACCTGTCTAAAGATGTCCACACAGAGAACCAATGAGGGAGACAGACTTGGTCATGGTTGTGTGCCCAACTTTCATTATTTCTATTATACATTCATTGTAGAAAATATCAGAAAACATACTTAAAACTAAAAAATTGAATTAGGCATAATTTTGCCACCTGGAGATAAATACTACCAGATTTCCCCCCCACACATAAATTCCTGTTTTTACCAGTGGGCTCATGCTGTATAAATTATTATGTAATTTTTTCGCTCAACAATATGTTGTAAACATTTTTCCATATGGATAAATATTTATCTACATCATCATTTTAACAACTGCATGGTTTTCTTCTATACACATTGATTTAACCAAGCCCTATTGTTAGACAGTTATGTTCTCTCTCTCTCTTTCATTCTCTCTCTCAGTTCTAGATCACGCTATAATGCACATCTGCCCCTGGCAGACACAGCTCCCAGCCTCCACCGCTATTGGCATCCTCCTGGACTGGCTTAGGCCCCATCTGCATGGTGCTGCCTCTCCTGCTTCCCAGCCTGAGGCCTTCAACACCTGGATCCTCAGGCAAACCCTAGACCAACTTCACAAAGCAGAAAGCTGTGGGCCATGGGGAGAGGACGCCTGGATGCCCCTCCACAGGGCCTTCAGCCAAGCTGTGCCCCACTTCATGTTGAGGTAGAGATAAGATGACCTCCTACGCCCTGTCCTCTCCTCCTGTGTCAGAATCAGCCAGGATGCCCCTCTGCCTACAGGGCTCAAATGCCTCTCAGGACAGACCAACACCATACTTGGTCTCAACTCATACATGAGGTGCCCAACGTTTTCCAGATTTGCTAGCCTCTAATTCAAGTGGCTGTTTTGCCACTAGACTGCTGCCAACTGGCTCTGCTTGAGCCCTTACCCTTCTCCCAGTACCTGGCACAGCATGCTGGGCAGCAAGCGTGGGTGGGATGAAGAGAACATGGGTCTCTCTGGCTGGCTCCTTGAGCACCACTCTGTCCATCCCTGACCCAGCTCTGAGGAAGAGAACTAGGCCTTGGTGGCCACTAGATGGCAGTGCTCAACTGCCTAGGTTCTGAGGTGGCCTCAGCGCCACAGTCCACCCTTTAGAGGCAGGGAGAAAGCTGGACTCAGCTGTAGGCAGTCTTTCCAAAACCCAAATTTGTGTCACCCAGAGGCATCACCACTCTTTATTTTCTAGAGCTGCCTCTGATTGCTGCTGCAATGCCCTCTAGGAGAAAGAGCAAGGCTGTGGCTACTCAATAACTGTATGATCTTGGCCATACAGTAAAATGGGGACTGGCCATACTTATTTCCAAGATAGTTGTGAGGATAACATCAGTGAAAGCCTGAGGCAGCAGGCACTTGACAAATTATAGCTTCCAATTCGATAACACCTACCAGGTGCTTTACCTACCTACATGTTAGGACACTTGTGATGGGGTGGGCCCAGAGTGGAAGCTGGGTCCATGGAATGGGGTGTGGGAGGGCTGCCATGTCCTGTTGACTTCATTGCGGGTGGGGCGGAGACAGTGTGTCCCCACCCCTAACAAAGGGCTGTTAGTTGGCAGTATGGACAGAACACAGGGGGCAGGAGCCAGTGAGGAGAGGGTGGGAGTTAGCACCATTTGCGCCTAGTCCACTAGTTGTTTGTGGCTTTGGGTTTGCCAGGGATACGTGTAAGTTATCTCCAACTACCCAGGAGGAACTCAGAGTAGAGGCTGTTTCCCAGCCTTTTTTGCCTCTCTGACTTCTCCATCTTTGCCCATCCCCAACCCTAGATTAGAGGCCCCAACTCCATCTGGTTTGAGAAGCTCCTAGTATGGTTCTCTTCTATACCTCGGCCTAAGGCTTCCTAAGGAGAAGGGCCACGTCATCACTCATGGGTGGGGACTTTCTAATGCTAGGACCTACATCTCATCAGACTGGGATCACCCTAAGGATAAGGCCTGCTTCCCCCCTCAGGCTAAGGCACCCACAGGGCAGGAGCCACCCTTTCCCCTTGGATGGGAGCTCCCTGATGTGAGAACCCATGGTTCACTGTCAGCTGGCTGTTCCTTGAGGGCAGAGGTTATTTCCTTCCAGTTGGAGGATGGCTGCCCCAGGCCAGGGTAGGTTCCTTCTGTCATCCACAGCCTGGGCCCAGCCAGCCTCTGCTGGTTAAAAGCGCCCAACTCCCATGGCTGCCAAGGGGTTCCTGGCTGCACCCCCCAGTCTCCTTCCTCTTCCTCCTGCCCCATGTCAGCACGTTGTCATCTGAGGCATCATCAGCTTACCTTCACAGACCCAGGTGCCAGGCTATTTCATTGGGATTAATAATCTCGGGCTCTTTCTTTCCCCTTTTCTCCCTCCGAGCCAGGGCCCCATTCCAGCCCCTTCCACCTCTCAACCTCTAACCCTGAGACCCGCTTTTTAATTGCCCCCGCATCTGCTCTGCTCCTCGCTCCCCTCCGCCTGCCTGCCTGCCTGCCTGCCTGCCTGCCTCCTTCTGGGAGGGTTAGGGGCGGGGACCAGATGTGCCCCTGGTGGGAGGAGAGGGCTGGCGGGCGGCCTGTTGTTTCCAATCCAGTGGTCTTCCAAATGGACAGGATGAACCAGGGATCTGTGGTGGGAGGGCTGTGGGTGAGCTGAGGGGAGCCCTTGTGGTGAGCTGGAAAACACAGCTAGTTTCCAGGTCCTTCAGAGTGACTCTGGTCCCTTCTACCCGCAAAACCTCTATCCCAAACTCTCCTGGGTCCCTCTCCACTAAAGGACCATGGAGGAGGAGAAGACAGCCATGAACTGATTCTATCTGAGAACCAGGATCCCCCCAAACTTAACCAAGAGCCAAAGGGACATTCTTGGGGGAACCTGGGGACACACATGCAGAATCTGGGAGGCAGAACTCCTGAGTTAGCAGCTGCTAAGGAGGTTCTATGGGGGCCAAGCCGATGGCTGGGGGTGGGGAGGCCCAGAGAAGAAAGCCCAGTCCCCTCCCTTTGACAGGTCCCAACACTGATGGAGGGTTGGCTTACACTCAGGTGACAGGGATAGGTGCTATTCTGATATCCTGCATGAAGGGACCATGTCCTGTTCTCTGTCTGAAGCTCCTGACACTGAGCCTAGTTCTGTGAACTGAACAGGGGTTTGTGCTCTAGTGTAGGGTCCAGATCTCAGCTGCTGGGGCCGAGGTGGGTATAAGGGGCCTGGGAAAGAGTACTTTTAAATTCCCAGAAGTAGGGGCTCTGCACAGATCACCCAGGTGAAGCTGGGAGGGGGACCTTAGAGAAGGCTGGGTCCGCGGTGGATGGGGGAGCCATCGATTGCCGTGTCTCGTGGGTGACTGCTTATGTAAGAGCAATCCAATCTCCAACTCTAGTTCCTGCCCACGGAGGTGGACTGGGAGCTGGCTGTCAGCTCCCTGTGAACTGGGGCCAGCCAGGCTGCCTTCTGGCAAGTGGGCACTCTCAGCCCGACCTCCTGTGATTGGGGGCAGGAGCCACATGTGCTTAACTCCATCGGCAGAGTCTTTGTACATTTAATGGGTCACCTGAGAGCACATTTTGCACCATGGAGCCACAAATGTTTGCTGAGCGAATGGCCATCTGCAGAACATCCTTGTCAAGAGTGATCTCTTTTACTTGCGTGAGCTGCCCCCAGCCCAAGCTAATTCTGCCTGGTACAGGGGACTCTCGTGTGAAGCTTGCCCTCCTGGCCCTAGTTGCCAGCCGCCTTGCCCCATGCCTGCTGCCTCTGCACTTGCAGGGGTGATGGCGATGACCAAATGAGATATGTGAGGGCCCCAGGAAAGGGGGAAGTTATTCAATTTGAATCCAACCAGCACTCAGCAAGGCCTCCCAAGGTCGCAGCGCCATGCCAGGCTGCTGGGGGCTATAGATGTGAAGCTGACTGCTTCTGTGGGAATCATGGTGCACAAGGGAAAAAACTCATTAAGACTAATTGGAGAGGAGGAAACCCCAGGCATGCGGGGGGAAAAAAAATGATGTCTACTCACTTCTAAAGGGAAGCAGCTTGGTGCCATGCAAAGGAGCAGACCTCAGTTTGAATCCTGACGCTGTCACTTGCTAATTCTGGGCATGTTTTGTTAGACTTTTTGAGTTTGTTTCATTCGTTCTCATAGATTGCAAAGTTTTGTGAAGATGCCTGCAGTTGGTAGAAACTCAGGGCTCTGCTTTGTGTCCTCTCCAATTCTCCAAAACGGAGTCCAAAACTGGGCAGGGAGAGCCTCACCAGAAGTGGAGGCTGCTCCCTGAGAACAGCAAGGACTCATTTGAAATTAGCAGCATTATTTACACACCACTCACAATGTTGTTAAATGCCTTTAACTTGTTTGTTTTCAGAAGCAAGTTAAACACAGAATCCTGTAATTTTGTTTACACTATTAATTCATTCTTATGTTGAACTGTCACAATCCAAACGAATAAAGAGGAAAGCCACCGAGGGTAGGGAGTGGGGCTTCTGGGGGCAAGTGGGAGGAAGGTTGCCCTGGGTTCAAGCCTGTTGGGGCTTAGCCTGGAGCCTCACCACTAAGATGCTCTCGGTGACTGACCACAGGACTCCTAGCAACCCACACCCACTCTATAGGAGGATAGGTCAGGCCTCCAGGTGTAACTGTTACTTCAATAGCTCAGGAGCAGACCTGAGGCTGCAGGAAGAGGCAGAGGGAAATGTTTTCTATACTCAAAAGCTTCTTGAGGTCTTAAAGAGTGTGAAGGTGAGAAAGGGAAGGTGTATTGCCATCCTACCTGGGTATACAGAGAGAAACACACACCAAGGATAGAGATGGTTTATTAATATTGTAACAAAAATATATATTCTATATCTACATTATACATGTATTTATGCAGAAATAAAGAACCAGAGGATATTTACCCAAGTGTTCACAGCTTTTATAGGTGGTAGTATTAAGGCTGAATTTCCCTCTCTTCTTTTTTTTTATTTTTTAAAACAATGTTTTTGTTGTTTTTAATCTTCACCCAAGGATATGTTTGTTTGTTTTTCATTGATTTTTAGAGAGAGAGAAAGGGAGAGAGAGAACCATTGATGTGAGAAAGAAACATGATCCGTTGCGTCCCAACCGGGGATTCAGCCTGAAACCTAGGTATGTGCCCTGACTGGGTGTACGGGACAACGCTCCAACCAACTGAGCCACCCGGCCAGGGCTCCCTTTTTTCTTTACACTTCTTTTTACACTGAGTGTGTAGCCTGTTCACAATAGGGTAAACAATGAAGCTATCTTCATTTGGAAATCAAGGCACCACCATCTTCTGCATCGTCACCAGGACTGTAGCTTCTGCCCCAGGGGGCTGAAGATGTCCCTCTCTCAAAAACCAGCAAGAGCCAAGCTGGGGCTCCCCACCAGGCCCCTCCTCGTCCTCATGCCTCCTCACTGCCATCATTAGGCAGAGCCCTATGTTAGACTGGGGCGGGGAACAAAGCCCCCAGCTGCCTGCCTGCAGGGAGGGTGTTATAAACTACGGGGGAACGGGGGAACGATGGCAGCACCCTTTAAAATAGCAACACATTAACACTCACGAATGTATATATACATGCTGAAAAGCTGAGTATAAGAGATTAATAAAGAGGGCGAGTGGCAGAATGAATGTCTGGGAGAGGAGCGTTAATAAAGGAATAGGGTGTTGGCATTAATTGCTCCAAGCTGAGGAGGGCAGGTCAGGGCCCCTGGCGCAGGCTGATACGGGATTCGGGCGGGGACAGTGGCCAGGACACCTTGGCGAGGCAGCTCCCAGCTGACAGCACGCCCCTAACCCTCATCAGTTCCCTCTGGCCCCTCAGGTAGCCAGGGTGGTGGGGGCTGGGGGGGAGCTCCGCAGGCCAGCTGGAAGGAGGGGAGGCAGGGGGGAGGGAGTGAAGTGAGGCTCTGTCCCACTCTTCTCCTCCACCCCACCTCCCATCTCTCTCATCAGGGTTCCTGAGATGCTTGGAAGTACTCCCAGGCCTTCGGGTCTCTGTCCACCTTGTCCTTTCCTACTTCCTGTTTTCATCTGTCACGGTGGCGGAGATCATCCTGTTCCCAGTGCTAGTCACCTGGGGTTGCAAGGGACTCAGCTATCTTCTTCAAGGTGCTGCTGCGGAGGCGGGCGATACGGCTGCGGCGGGAGACGGAGGAACTGAGGGCAGGAAGGAAGGAGGGAAGGTAGGAAGGTCACAGCTGTGCCCCTGGAGTACAGGTGGGGGTGGGTGGGCCTAGACACCAAGCCTTGAGCACCAACAAGTACTCCCAAGGCCAGATCTGAGGGTGGGAGAGGTTGGGGCTGGGGGGTGGGAGGAAGCTTTGTGGGGTTTGGGAGGGAAGTAGAGCTGAGGGGGTGGGTAGTCCATTCCCAGGACTAGCCAATGAACTCTGAACACCTCTCTCATGAAGGGGGCCCTGCGGCCTTTAACCAAAAAAGGGAGATACTCTTCATCTCTAGTATAATCCTAAAACGGCAAGGGCCAAGGGAATCTCAGTCAGACAACCATACACGGCCCTGCTCACAGGACTCCCACTACCTGCTCCAAGGGGTCCAGAGACACACGGAGGCCTGTAGTTGGCCCAGGCATCACCACCCTGGTGAAAGCTTCTTTCCCCAACACCTCCCCAAACTCACCTCACAATGCGCCTCTTCTTGCGGGCTGAGGTCTCAGGGAAGGAAGACGCTGGCTTGGGGCCCTTCATGGTGAACAGGGGCACAGGTCCACTGGGGGAAGGAGAAAGATGAAGGGAGGCAGATCAGGAGGGAACCAGGAAAGGGTGCCAGCGCCTCCCCACTCTAGCCCCAGCTTGGGGGGTGGGGAGGCTGGACAAGATGACCTCTGAGGCTTCTTCCTACTAAGAGGAGGATTCTTCTCCCTGCCTCTCGGCCTGGGCTGACAGCTGAGTGACAGGCCTGTTCTGGGAGAACATCCAGGTGTCAGTTTCTGGTGCGCCCAGGGAGCTGGAGTTCAAACAGTTTCACCCTTCCACCTGCCCGCTTGGAGCTTGTTACTGAGGCGGCTGGGGCTGCGGGAGAGGCGGGGCTGCGGTGGGCAGCCTGCCGTCCTTGGCCTCACAAGTCCAGGTCAGTCTGCCACTTGTTCTTGGCCTTGGACTGTCCTAAGCTGGTCGCTATTCTCCTACCCAGACATGTGCGTGGAAGGTGGGGGTAAGAGCTTCATCTTCTCACTGAAAAACGCTGAATGAAGTTTTCTGAGCACCCCCTTCCTGGTTCCGGATGCCAGGCTAGAGGGTAAAATCTGGGGATGGCAGTGGCAGAGGTATTTCTTAGTGGGATGCAGAACTCAAATCGTGGTAAAGGACCCCATTATGCAGAGGAACAGAGAGGGCTGGACTGCCCTCATGAATTCCTGCTCCCTGCTGACCCTTCCCAAGTGGGGGTCCCATTTGTAGCTACTCATGGGCGTGCCACAAGCCACACAGAGCTGGGGGTTTTCAAGTAGACAGACAAGGCAGGCCCCTGCGAGTAGCAATGCCTCCACAAAACTGTATGTTCTGCCCTCCTGGGCCTGGGGAGCAACCTGATCAGACTAAAGATCAGCAAATGTCTAGGTTCCAAGAGCTGGGCTGCCTTCCATTCCTTTAGGCATCACCACTGTCCCTCACTGACCCCTGATTCCCTACTGGGAGGGCTGCAAGGCAGGAAGGGAGAGTCACCTGGGGATGAAGGGCTGATCCAGCCTGTTCTGGGGGACATTTTCCCAGCTAGCGCATTCATGAAAACCCAACTTTGAAGGGGGCTCCTCGGAGAGATCAAAGGTGATGTTGAGGTCCCGAGCAGGCAGGGCCAGAGGAGTGGAGCAGTTCTGCAGAGCAGAAGGGCCCAGAGGCACCCGGCTTTTGATGACTGTGGCTGGGCAGAAGAGAGGGGAGTGGCAGGGGGAGGAGACCCTTTCCTTTTTGGGGGTGGTGGGTCCAAGTGAAGGCTGAGTCTCAGGCAGGGACCCCCTTCTCAGGCAGGGCAAGAAGGACTGGCGTTGGCGCTTGATCCCTGGCTTTGAGGCTGGAGCACTATCTTGCTCTGAGGGGCTCAGTTTCCTTCTTCTCTTCTTCTCCATGGACTGCAGAGATGCCTGGGCTGAGGTGTAGTCAGGCCCAGGTGGGACCCCCAGACTGTGCATGAAGCCACTCAGTTGCCTTGCCATGGTCCGGGTCACAGGGCCAGAGTATCCTGGAGACTCTGGGTATAGAGAAGGAGGGTGTTGAGAGGAGATCAGGGACTGAGCAGAAGAAAGGAAAGTTTCTAGAATTTGGGGAGAGAGACATGGGAGATATGCAGGAGCTGCTAACTCCTCAGTTTTGTTGTGACTTCTGGGGCCTCTCTGCGTGTCCCATGATCCCAGGGGTCCTATTCCATCACCTGAGGCCCCAGCTAACCCTTGGCACCAGCTGGGTTTTGGAGATGGCACCAACAGGCAGAGGCAGAGCAAGGGCAAGACTCACTTGACTCTGAACACAGCTCCTGAGCAGGAGGTGTCCCCTCAGCCGGGCCAGGTGTCCCTGAGGCCTCTGTTCCAGGCCCAGTTTTTTCCTCTTGCACCAGCTGCTGCAGGGTCTCAAACTCTGTGATCATGTCGGGGGTCAGGAGGTTGGCTGCTTGGAGCAGGGAGTACTGCCGCTGGGCCAGGCACAGCACCTTCAGGGCCAACCTGGAACAAAGGGAAGGGGATCCCCATCCTCCTCAGAGGCTGGCCAGGGTCCTCTCTGCCATGCACCTGGCCCCATTGCTCCAGCTGTGGTGAGGAGCACAGGTGGGCTGGCCTCCCCACCATCCCAGCCATGGCTCCTGCTCTGCCACACCCTTGCTGAAGACCAAGGTTGGCAGGATGGTCACGGGTAATGGTGGGAGGCTTTACCCACTAAACATGCCTCCTGACAAAGACAGTGACCTGGGGATTACGGAAAGGGCACTAAGTGGCCTTGGACTCAAAAGGTCTGAGTTTCTTCTTAGCTCTGCCACCTGTTAATGCAGTGATTTTGACTAAGTTTCATTACCAGAGGGGCAATGAAAGGTAGCGGTGAAGAGCCAGGCTCATATCAGACTGCCAGCCTGCCAGCTCAAATCCCTGTTCCAGAACTTCCTACCTGTTGAGCTGGGATCACTGCTTACCCTCAGTCTCCACATCCTTTAAATGGGGATAGCAAGTGCACCCACTTCATCAGGTTATTGGGAAGATGAAATGAACTATTTTATACAGAGAGTGTTTAAAGAGTACCTGGCACATGTACTAAAAAGTAAGCACTATAAGGCTAGCTAACTATTGTTTCCTATAAAATAAAAATAATGCCATCTTGTTAGGCTAAGAGTAGATTAAATAAGATAGGATGTGTGATCTGGGTTCTGAGAGGATCCTCAAACATGCCTTCAGTCTGTGCTTTCTATGTAATGGTTGGGATGCTGAAAGAGAAAGCGTGAATCAGTGCACACTTCACATGCACTGAGGGGCTATTTAAGGGAAATTATGAGCGTAATGTGATTATTGATGTTGTAAATTTAGATTCTAATAAAGCAAACTTCCTTTCTGTCAGGGACACCTACAATAAAAGAAAAAACACAATTATCTCAGTGGGGATTATTCATGGCCAATAATTTATCCTCAGGTAGCATAATCTACCTGCCTGGACACCTCTGAGCCTCCTCCTCTGCCCTCAGTGTGTGCTCAGGGAACCCGAGCTCATTTTCTAAAGCAGCCGCCAGGCCTTTTTGAAAGAAGGCAGGATATAAATTAAAAAGGACACAGCAGAAACTCATTCTGTATCCGCGTGAACCACACGTATAAAGATTAGACCACGAAGGAAAGTGGGTGTTTAGGAGAAAGGTACCGGCTGGGATGTCAGATGACCAGGTCTGGCCCCATCCCTCTCACTGTAGTTGCGTGGCCCTGGGCAAGTGCCTCAGTATCCCATCTGACAAATGGAGACTTGGTGTACATCGGGGGTATTTAATTAGGTTTGAAGAAACCCATCCGAGGACATTTTAAACGGAGCAGCTCTGCCTTATCTGTTTTCCATATTAATTTCAGCATAAGGTTTCATTTGAAAAAAGGACTTTGCAACAAAACAAAACAAAAATTCTGAAAACCACTGAACTGGAAAATCAAAGATTGACTCAGTACCCTGGTGGTCTCAGATTCTAATGTTTAAAGCCAAAGAGAAATTATTTTCGATTACCTGATTGTTAGGGTGTTTCCAAGTATGAAGATGATCTAGACTATTCTGCAACCCCTAATACTTGGGGTCTTCTCTCACACTTTATTAGTACTTCAGCTCAAAGAAGTACGGAGAATAATTAGGGTTTTGATCCCTAAATCACAGCCACAACTGAAGCAACTTGTAAGAGGCCACAAGACCAGAAGCACAGCAGAAGTGAGAACTCTGGTGTCTTCTCTCCTCGCAATGGGGGACACCAGGCAGAGAGACCCTGAGTCATAAGTGGGGGCCCACAGTTTTTCCCTGGGCTCCGAAGAGATATCCCACCACTGCATCCCTGCCACTGCTGGGCCCCCAGGAGTCAGCAGCAGGAGACAGATAATAAGCTGCTGATTATTCAGGCTGCAGCATTTTTGCTGAGTTGGGAACAGACACTCCCCAACAAGAAATAAAATTAAACAGGCCCTTCTGTCTGGAGGCTTTAAATACACTGCCTAGCATGAAGCATACTGGGGAGGGTGGAGTGGGGTTGGCAGCAGCAGAGCTAAGTGGCAGGGGATTTACGTGCTGGGAGCCAGGGGGAAAAATATTAGCAGCACCTCTCTATTAAGCACAGAAAGAATGGTCCAAAATCTATTTCTCTGGCTTTGGGTGGTGGTTTGTATTTACTTCTGAGAAGAAACCTCTACAGTCCATCTGTTGAAGAGGACACATGGTAAACACCTGACTCAGGAAGGCTGTCCCTTCCTCAGCCTGCCACCTGACTTCTCTTGGCTGCTCCCTCCTTGCTGAGGACTGGCAGCTTGGCCCTCAGACTGGAAAGCAAAGCACTAGCCCAGGTGACCCTGCCCTAACTCGGAGCTTACCAGCTATCGCGATGGAATTTGCTGTTTTGCTTCCCTTCTGTTTGTTGGGCTGCCAGCTATGTGGAGCAGTAAATAAATGATAAATAAATAGAGTAGGTGACAATAAGACAAACTGCTAAAAAGCAGATAACGGACAGTAGTGGGAAAGACTTGACTCATAAAGAGAGCAGAACCAGAGCTTTTGTGACTTAGCACCAACTCCCACCCCAAAAGGCTGGAACCCAAACCTCCCTCCTTGGACCCCAGAGAAGGGTAAGAGGACACCTACTGCTTAAAATGGTCCCTTTCCAGGTGCTGTGGTGAGAGGCGGCCCATGACTTGCTTGGGCTCCAGGGTCAGGTCAGAGGACTCCGGCAGTGACTGTTGGAGGCTCTGTTCTGGTGCCTGGATCAGAACCTGAAGAGGAAGGAAGTCACAGGTAAAGGGCCCAGGATGACCTCCCTCCCTATGTAAGCAGCTTCCAAAATCTTTCCCTCCTCCAAGAGTGGGAAAGACAGCTCCTGGAATGGCCAGATCCTCAGAGGGGCTTTCTTCCTCTCAGTCTCCACCCTGCTGGCAGCACACACTCACTTCAGACACACAGGATCTGACAGAAGAGCTCTCCTTCCTGCACAGGATCGGAAAGCCTCCTAATGACTAAGATGTGATATCCAGGTAGAGAACCTGGGACTGAAGGGACTCTATGAGTTGGAAAGGGCATTTCTTTGAATATTCCACCAGCTCTAAGTCCTACCTCCTTGGCCACGCCTTTGTCTTTGTCCTCTGAGGGCTGCTCCTGGTCTGAAGAGCTCCCTTCCATGACCCTCTCCACCTGGGCCTCTGTCCCCAGGCTCTTCTCTTGAAGGAATGCAGACCCTGGGTGGAGCTCTGGGGTGCAGGGCTGGCTGGAAAGGCAGGGCGGTAGGGAGGAGCTGGAAAGGCAAAGGGGGAAATGAGGCTTTAGGGGCGGGGAAAGCAGGAAAGGGGCAGGTGAGACAGAGCCCATAAGGATGGATGCTTGGGTAACAAGGGGGCAGTAGCTGAGGTAGGGAGGAGTCAGAAATGTTCTGGTTTAGGAAACAATGACACCAGCCTCTTCACTGTACCTTCTTTTGAATAGTAGATGCTGCTTATATATGGACTGGGGTGTCATTTACTCGTTTGACACAGAGCATTGTGGATGCCAGTCAGTGTGCAAGGCACTGGGTGGGGACCCCTAACTCTAGGTGTCAGAACAGAAGAAAGGAGTCCTAGTCCTCCAGAAGCTGAAGGAGGGGGGCTTTCCCTGCTGAGCTGAAGGATGGAGCATGTTTGGGCCACAGGACTCACGGTTGTTGTGGATGGCCCGATTGGGGGGGCTGTGGGAGGTCCTGTTGTGGGGCCTGGGCTCCCGCCTCATATACTCGGAGCTTCTCCCTTAGGGTGGCCACCTGGAACCAAAACAGCCAGTTCCTGAGAGCCCCCAGTGAACACAGGAGGCAGGGGCTCCACTGGGCATAGAGCCCCAGCCATACCCCAATGTTCCTGTCTCTTGTTCTCCTGCCCCCCCCCCATCCCCTCATCCCAAGCCAGGGTACCCTGCCTCCCAGCCATGCTCCCCAGGTGGGCTCCTCACCTCAGCCTGGAGCTGCTGGCAGATGGTGGCATACTGGCTGATATGACAGTCCAGACTGACCACATTGCTCTTCAGCTGAGATGGGGACACAGGGGAGAGATCTGTTTGTTCATTCAAAGTAGTTTTAAGCAACCACTTCAAAAGGCCAGGCATTGCGCCAGGCACCTCACTCATATTCCCATGACTCACACTCAGGACTGAGAAACTGACCTGGGAAGGTCAGTGGCTTGCCTGAGACCATAGCAGAAGCAGAGGTTTCCCTTGAACCCAAGACCCCTGACTGCCTGACTAATACACTCTCATCAGGCCAGGGGCTTTTCAGTAGCAGCTCCGGGAAAGCCAGGGTTCCCTAGAGGAGGCAGGGGAAACCAGAGCAGCTCTGCCCTTATCTGTGTTATATGTTGGCCTTTATGTTGTTTTGCTGCTAAAGACAAGTCTAGAAAAGATCACTGGCCAATACTTGGCCATCCCTTCCCATTGCCACCCTCTTGAGACGATTCTGCCTCAGTCATCCAATGCTGTATTTTACTCTTTTTCCAAGTCTTGGAGACCATCCTGCCTCTCCCCCCAATGGAGACTTCCCAAGGACAGGGACTGTGTCACTTCTACCACAGTTTCCCTGAAGATAGAGGCTTGGGAATGTCTTCCCTCTGCCTGTGGGAATCCTTGCTCCAGGCACCGGAGGACGCCTGTGGGTCCTGTCCCTTCCTTCACCCAGCCTGGGGGCTCCCCCCACACCAGGCTGGCACGCACCGAAAGTTTGATCTCCTTGGCCCGGTCGGCATACTTGAGGGTGTTGTAAGTGTCCTCATATGTCAGGCTGGAGGAGCTGATGGCAGCAATCATCACCGTGCGGCAGTTGCCCCCAATGGAGTCCTTGAGCAGACGGGTCAGTTTGCTGTCCCGGTAGGGCACGTGAGACTTGCGGCCCTAAGGGGCAGAGAGCGGGCTTGGGGTGAGGTGGCTGGACTAGACAGACACAGGCTGGGATATGGCAGCCTCTGGCCCAGGGCTGTAGGGACGGACCCTTGGATCTGGGCCGTCAGTAGCTGTCCTGTGGGGAACCCTGGGTCTGTGCAGCTTTACCTTTGCATCAGCGAGGGCATTGAGGACATTGATGAGGGCCAGCAGAGAGCGGTTGATGTTGGCACCTTCCCGCAGTCGCTCCCCCTTTGCATGGGTGCTAGATGCCCGCTCCGAGCCAGCCAGGTCAATCAGGCTCATCTTGGCCACTTGAAGGGCCTGGGTCAGACCTGGAACGCGGTCCTGCTGCTTCACGAAGATCTGGGGGCAGAGCGCAGGGGTGAGGGGCGCTGGGCATCAGAAGCCCTGTCTTCAGTCTCCGACCCCCAATCCCTCTCACCTGGAAGATGGCATGGGAGCGGGAGGAAGTAGCATTGGCATCAGTGGGGTGCTGTGTGCGGTTACGGTTCCCCCTGGTCAGCATCTCCAGCAGCTGCTCAGCTGTGGTTGGCTACAGAGGAGATGACCAGGAAGGGAGCTGTGGTTTCCCCCGCCAGGAGGGCTGCTCTTCAGAACCCATGTCACCAGCGCAGCCATGGGATACGGGGCACCCCCAAACTGCCCAGTGAGGAAACCCTAGAGGACCAGTGGGACTGCTTGTGCCACCTGAGCCCAATCTCACACCTGGTGGAAGGAAAGTCCTTGTACTACCACCCCCTTGTCAGGGTCCTCACGGATGGCAAGGGGTCCCTTGGGCTCCAGGAGGTCGTGGATCTGCTCATTGTACACCTGAGGAGAGAGGAAGCAAGGGAGAGACCTGAGGAACAGGGCCCATCAGGAAACCTCTCCTCTAGGCACTGCGAGGGCTGAGCTGCTGGGCAGGGAAAATGTGACCAGACACCACAACATGAGTGTCACTTTGCCAGATGATGTTAAGTGACAAGAGCAGGTTTAGTTCACATGCAGTCTTTCTCTGAGCTGTTACTGCTCTCTGGGCTCTCACTGGCCCCCATCTGCCCACTTCCTACCACCCTTTCCCCCACTACTCACTCCATTCCACTCCCTCCTGAGGTGGTTGTGAGAATGAGGGATGGGGCGACCCAGTCCCAGGGAGAGGACAGTCCTACCTCCTGGTAGCTGATGAGCACCTCGAATCGCTTCTCCTCCTGGCGGGCCTCCAGTCGCTTGTACAGTTCCATAGTGGTCAGGTACATGATGCCGGGGTCCCCTTCTGTTCCCAGCATGGTGTGTGTCTTCCCGGCCCCAGTGGCCCCATAGGCAAACACTGAAGAGGACAGAGTGGGGAGTAGGGCGGTGGCAGGGCCAGACCCACCTTCTCTAGTGGCTCCCCCTATGCATTTCCACCCGGCTCGCCCTTCCCTCCGCAAGCCCCTTCCTTTGCTCCCATCTGCACAGTCCCACTGCTCCTACCACTCACGCCCCCACGCTTGCACTGCAGCTTGAGTTCCTCACTTCTACATCCTGTTTTCCCATAGGTCTGGGAATTTGAGGGCAAAGGGGTCTCCAAGGTGGGTGGGGAATCTCCCTTTCTGAGGGATGCCTTCTCCCTCTGCTGAAGGCCCATGGCTCTTTCCCTCCTATCACCTCGGTTTAGAACCACACACTTGTGGGTGTGATTTTGATTAGTGTCTTCTCCCCACCTCTAGGCTGTAAGTATCAAGGGGACAGGAACCATGTCTGTCTGATGTGCTACTGTATCCCAGGCCCAGGAGAGTGCCTCACACAGGAGAAGAATGAATGGGGACCCACAGAGAACGCAAGGGCCAGAGCCCTCCTCAACAAGTGCCCAGCTGAGGGGAGGGCACCTGTCAGAAGACACACAAAACCCTGAGAAGGAAGCAGGGAAAGGTGGCTACCAACCAGGGCTCTCCCTCCTCCCTGACCAGATTCTCACCTGAGCAGTTGTAGCCCTGGAGGAAGCTGTCCAGGATTCTGTGCGTGGTGTGCTGGAACACGTCCTGTTGGGTGGCCGCCTCACCGAAGACCCGGTCAAAGACAAACGTCAGGTCTTTGCCCTTCTTCTTGGGGCCATCGTGGATGTTGCCCCACTTCAGGCCAAGGAAGCCCCCATCGGGCTCCTCGGGGTCAAACACCAGCACCTGCTCATCCACCACCTGAATCACAGGCCTCCGCTGGCTCTCCAGCTCCCGTGGGGTGGCGGGCCGCACCCGAACCACAACCTGCACCATGCTGTCCTCCACCGCCATCACCACGCAGCACCTGAGCGAGGCACAATGGAGATGAGGACCAGCCAAACCCAGGCTTGTCCAGGTGCCCTCTCAGCCTGGCATTCAAGGCCTCCTCCCACCCCCACCCCCACCGCCGGTCTGTTTTATACTTCAAGAATGAGAATATTGGTGCCAGCACCAATTATTAATAAATCTCTCTTTCCCACTTGAAATACCACGTTTGTCATGTCCAAATGATTGTTTTTTCAGAGGCCTATTACCGGGCTTTTTGTTATGTTCCACTAATTTGTCTACTCCTGTGCTAACACCACACTGTTTCCATTCCATTCCTTTACAGTATGCTTTTTATCAAGTAAGGCAAGGACCCCCCTCCACTAGTGTTTCTTTTTCATTATTTTCTTGGCTATATTCAGACATTTATTGTTCTATTTGACTTTGAGAAAATGTTATCAATTCCATCCCCAACCCAGAACACCTCCTACTCCCCACAAAAACCTTATTGGAATTATAATTGGAATTGTATTACATTTACATATTTATTTTATATTAAATTTTTTCATGCAAAAACATGGCTATTGCCTTTCTATTTGTTCAGATATTTTTCATGTCCCTCAGTAAGATTTAATAGTTTTCTTTTCTCTTCAGATAGTTCTGTAATTGCCCTTTTAATGTAATTCCCAAGTATTTTATGGACTTAATCACTCTTATGAATAGAACACCTCCTCCCATCTCTAATTTCAGGTGGTAATTGCTAGTATGGAGAAACACAATTGATTTGTATATATTTGCCTTATAACTACCACCCTCAGACTCTCTTATTAATTCCAATTGTATTTTTTTAAAATAGTGCTTATTGGGTTTTTCAGAATATATACTATATATCAGAAAGGAAAATAATTTTTTTACCTCTTTTCTCTATATTTATACCAAATATTTTATTTCTTTAAAAAAACTTTCTTTTTAATCCTCACCCGAGGATATTTTTTCCATTGCTTTTCAGAGAGAGTGGAAGGGGGAGAGAGACAGAGAGAAATATCGATGTGAGAGAGACACACTGATTGGCTGCTTCCTGCATGCGCCCCGACTGGAGCCAGGGATCGAGCCTGCAACCAACGTATGTGCCCTTGGCTGGAATTGAACCTGGGACCCTTCAGTCCGCAGGCCAATGCTCTAACCACTGAACCAAACTGGCTAGGGCAATATTTTATTTCTTATCTATTGCAATCCCTAGAACTTCCACAACGATGTTGAACAATAATGATGACAATGGGCATCCCTGTCTTGTTTTTGATTTTAAAAGAAATGGCTTTAGTGCTCCACTATTTAGAAATTAGTTTTGGATATATAGTCATTATCATACTAGTAATTTCTTCTATTCTTATTTTACTTAGAGTTGTTATTAGAAAGATCTAAAATTTTACCTAATGTTCTTTCAGCATTTCCTGATATGTGTTTCTTCTCCTTTATTTTGTTGAAATGGTAAATTATTTGATATTATTTCTGGTATCAAACCAACCATGCATTCTTAGAAAAATCCTACCCTGACCTTGCTGAAGCTTTAAGTTTTTAAATGGTCAAGTGTGTCCAATTTTCTTTTATGATATTATGTCATATTTAAGAAGAGATTCCTTCCCCAAGGTAATAAACACTTTTATTATATTCCCGTCTAATATTCTTTCTGTTTAAAATTTAGGTATTTTTACAGATGGAATTTACTTTTTTTGTGAATGGTATGAGGTTTCTAGATTTCTTTCTAAATGGTAAGCAATCTTCTCAAGGTCATTTATTAAATAGTGTTGTTGTTTTTTTAATTTTAGAGAGGAGAGAGAAAGAGAAAAGAGAGAGAGAGAGAGATAGACAGACATTGACCTGCTGTTCCACTAATTTATATATTCACTGGTTGATTCTTGTATGTGACCTGACTGGGGATTGAACCCACAACCTTGGTGTATCGGGACGATGCTCTAACCAACTGAGCTACTCCACCAGGGCTAAATAGTGCATTCATTCTCAATTTTAAATGCCACATTTAACATAGTTAAATTCTCCTATAAACATGAATTTGTTTGTGGACTCTCCATCCTGTTCTGCTGTGTCCATTCCTTTTCCAGTAATTATTGTGGTTCTATAATATCTCATCTCATTGTTCCTTTTCTTGGCTATTCTTGAGCATCTTGCCTGGCATATAATTTTAGAATCAGCTTACAGAGTTATTCTATGAAAAATCCTGCTAAAACTTTAATTGGGAATACTTTGAATTTATAGGTTAATATGAGGAGAATTGGCATCTTTATAATATTAAATCTTCCCATCTAGGAACATAGTATTTCTTTTTATTATTCACAACTTTATAATCCTCAGTAAAATGTTACAGCTTTCTTCACTTGAGTTTTGTGTATTTCTTGATAGGCTTACTACCAGTTATTGTATAGTCTTTATTACATTGTGAATAGGCTCTTTTGCAAATTACATTTTCTAATTCATTTTTGTCAGAATATAGGAAAGCAACTGACTTCTGTATGCAGATCTTGTATCTGGCTGCATTACTGAACTCCCTTATTAGTTCTAATAGACTGTCATCGATTCTCTTAGGTTTTTCAATTAAATGATGGTATAGTTTGCAAATAATGACAGTGACTCTCTATCTTTAGCTCTTCTATATTTAGTTCCCCACCCTTCACTGTCCATTAGGAATGGGTGTTAAATTTTATCAGATGCTTTCTTGGCACTAGCTGAGATGATCACACAGTGTTTCTCCTTTAATCTGTTAATGTAGAGGGTGACATGGATATATTTCCTAATGTCGACCTGGCAATAATTCCAAACACTTATTTACTTATTCCTTCTTGTATTCCCCTCAGACCTCTCTCCTTGTTTTTCTCGTTTCTGCTTCAAACCATCTTACCAAGGGTAGAGATGGAATTTTTGGAATGCAGGAGTCACAGATATCCTGGAAAAGTCCAACCCAACTCTAGGGATATATTAACAGGGGTAAGAAACAAGGGCTGTTCCTGGGGGATATGAACAGATGAGTGCTTTCCCAGGAAAGACTAGGTCCCGCTGATAGGACCAAGGTCATTCAGCAAAGAAAACTAAAATTTCTACCTAATACTCCAGCAAACAACTCATGCTTTCCTTTGGGAATGAGGCAGAACTGAGCTGATTTGAAACTCCTATCCCCCACCTCAAAACTTCTTAATTTCTCCCTACACAAAACAAGATATCAACCAATAATAATCTTTTTACATGTGTATAATTTTTTACACATGCAATTGGACTGCAACTGCTTACCTACTATATGAGGGACTGTTTCAAGCGCCTTATGAGTATGATCTCCTTTCATTTCCATCACAATCCCACAAAACAGATAGTATTTTATACTCATTTTTTCAATGAGAAAATTGAGACCGAGAGGGTTTAGCAACTTGCCCAAGATCCCAATGCTAGTGATGAAGCCTGGTTCCAAGCCAGGCAGTCTGACTGCAGAGCCCGCATACTGCCTTATAATGAATGATATATAATATCACGCTTTCATGATCACACTGTTATAATTGTCCCTTATGCTTTTTAATAATTATAATTTCTTTTATGTAACTAGCCTAATGTATTCTGCAAACACTTTCAGATATATGGATTGTACCTAATTTTCAACACTCAGAGAGAGTTCCTGTCTCCCATCCTCTCATTTCCATCCCCACAATCACCCTCTGCCTTTACCCAGGGAAGTGAAGACAGAGGGTACTTGGCCCCACAGTCTGGGTCTACACTGGCTGCCTTAATGGCAGACCCAGCTCCTGACAGGGAGGGTTTCAGCTGAGGAGGAGCGACAGAGCAGCCTAACATTCTAAGCAGGAAATTAAAAAGGGCACTGGCAGCGGAGTGCGCATAACCTTTACAGTTCTCTCCTCTCCGCTTCCTAAGGGCCAGTGAGGCAGCCTGTTTGCCTAATGAGATGTTTTCCTCCTTCCTGAAACAGTGCTGGGGGCATGGGGTGGGGGTGACACTTGGCATGGCTGCAACTAGGACACCTGGGTCCTGGTCTCTGCTCTGCACCTGACCAGTGGGAGGTCTTCCCACCAGCCACACCACATCCATACACCGGACTCCCCCCTTTGAGAGCCAGAGAGAGAACAGCTACAGATCTGCTCCCGCCCCAGGGGGATGGGGAGATTAATGAGAGAACGTTTGTCAAGTTTGCTTTGATCCTCAGTTGGAAAGAGCATTTCAGCCCAAAGTATGAGGGAGATGATTCTTTAATAAGATCTTCAGGGTTCTGAGCCTGCCACAGTCACGTCCTGTTTCTAACCCAGGGCAGCTCATTAAAAGCCTGAGGCTAGTTCACTGCTGAGCTGGGGCTGGGAAGCCAAAACTCAGTTGTTTTCAGGATAGTTTCCTCTGCCCACCCTCAGAGGAACAGGCGGAAGAAGACAGAGGTCCTCAGAAGCCCCTGGAGAAGAATTTCTGAGGACTTGAGGGGATCCGCCTACAGACATTGAAGGCTGGGAAGGCAGGCGGTGCCTAGCCCTTGGATGTTCTATTTTTATAGGGATTGCTGTAGTCCCCTTCATCGCTCCTTCACAACCCTCACACTTGTTTCTTGTCCTTAAGATCCAAGAAAGCAGGACCTTCTTCTGATACAGTCTGTATACTGCAGATGCCTAGGCACCATATCCAGCATGCAGTAAAGGCTGTATAATATTTGTTCTATGGATGAATGAAGGCCAGAGAAGAGCAGAGTCTGAATCTAAAAATCTAAAAGTAATTACTGTTATAGCTAACATTTATTGAGCGCTTACTATGTATTAGGCCCTATGCTAAATGCTTTACAAACAATGTCACTTAACTTTCACAGCAATCTCATTCTGTAGTTATATCCCAACTCTACAAAGAAAGCTGAGGCTTAGGAAGGAATTTGTCACATGGACAGTACATAGCAAGGCCAGAATTTGACCTTGTTCAGACTATCAGCAGAGGCATTACTCTTCCTACCAGGCCATTCTGCCCTGTAGCTGGGCTTTTGTGGCTCCTGCCTCTCCTCACCTTAGTACTTACAGGGCAATGTCCAAAGACCACTGGTTCTTTCTGTGATTGGTTGTGCAGAGAAAAGAGCTGTGTTCTTTCGTTTTTTGAATAGACAATCATAAGGCTGTAACTGATGACAGTTTTGCTTATTCTTAATTTTATTTTTATTTATTTCTCTTGTCTTATACTTATGGCTAGGACCTCTGGTACACTACTGAATAGAGGCATCAATAGTGCGCAATCTTGTTTCTTTGCTGATCTTATAAGGAATGCTCCTATTATTTCACTTTTTGTTGGTTTAAGAAAATTTACCTCTATTTCTAGTTTACTAAATTAAAAAAAAGTCATGAATGGGTATTGAATTTTATTGAATTCTATTTCTGTGCATAATGGAATATGTTTTCTCCTTTAACCTGTAATTATGTAAATTATCTTAGTAGATTTTTCTAATGTTAAACCATTTTCATATTCTTGGGATAAACCCAAATTGGTCATAATGTATTTTTTAATATACATTGCTGGCTTCTGATTGTTAATATTTTATTTAAGGCTTTTACAGCTACAAAACAGACTGGCTCATAATTTTCTTTGCCTTATTTTTGGTATCACAAAATAGATTGGAAATGTTTTCTTGGTTTTTATTTGGGAGGGGGAGAGTTTGTATAAGATTAGAATAATTTCTTCCAATTGTTTGTAAATTTCTAGTTGAGTATGGTAATTATGGTGTTTTGGGGTTTTTTTTATGGATGTGTCAGTACATTTTAAAGTAATTTAATTTCCTCAATGGCCCTAACTAGGTCCGTTCAAAATTTCCAGAGCTTCTTAAATCAGTTTTGGTTAGTTGTTTTTTCCTAGAAAACTGTCCAAAACCATTGTTAACAACGGTGTTCCACTAAAGTCTTTCTCTTTCTTTTAATTTCTCAGTGACTGAAGTTATGTCTCTATTTTCTGCTTAAGAACATTTTTCTATGTTTCTTTTCTTTATTGCTAGAAGTCTGGCTTTTTTATTAGTCTTTTTAAAGATACAGATTTTGGCTAAGTTAAACCTCTCTCTATTATGTAGTAAAATTCTACTCTGTTAATTTCTGCTCTTAACTCCTTTTTATTTCCTACACATTTATTCTGTTGTTCTAGCTTATTAAAGTTGTATATTTGCCTCACTGACTTTCAGCTTTAAAAAAAAATCAAATTTAAAGACTTAAGACTATAAATTACCTTTGAAATATTGCTTCAACTGTATCCCACAAGTTTTCTAAATAATATTATCACTGTTCCATGCTAATTATCTTTTAATTACAATTATGATATTCCATTTAATTGAGTTAAGTGGGTTTTTAAAAGAGATCTAAAATATGGGTTTAATTTCTCCCTCTTTCTTTTTTTTTGTATTTTTAACTTAATTGCTTGTGGAAAGAGAATATGGTTTGAACAATGGTAATTGTTTAGATTTGTTTTGTGGCCAGATAGAGACAATTTTTATGAATACCTTTAAAAACAGGCTACTTGTAAACTCTTAAAAAAAGATCTCAGTGGAGCTGGGATGGACAATATAAAGACCAACAAATTGAGACACCTTAAAATATCTAAGGGTAGGGTAATTCAATAATGAAATAAACACAGAAGTATATTGGTGGTTGAAGCATGGGATGGGGTGAGGGAGAGGAAATAGAATTGGGACAAGATTGGAGAAAACTGTAACACTGAGGAGAAGCTCATTCAGAAAAATGTTGTAGACTTTCTCCTCTGAGCTAGATTCAACTTCTCTGTTTTCCAATCTGTAAAATGTAAATGATATTAGTATCTACCCCGTAGGGTTGTTGTGAGAATTAAATAAGTTCATTCAAACATGGTAAGTGCTCAAAAAATGTTACCATTATTATTAGGATCAATATGACACACATTTTCCCATGATGCCAGAATTGTCTTCAGTAAAATTCCGTTTCCAGTGGCAGAGACCAGGCTTTATGTTTTTCAAGTTACTTCACTACCTTAAAGGGTCAAAGCTAAGAGAAGACATCCTAGGAGCAGTAGCAGAAAGCATGGTCTTCTACCATGCAGATATTCTTTCGTTCCCTCCTTTATTCAAACTTTGACTCTGTAACTAAGTAACTCAGTAACTAAGTTACGGCCACTGGCACAGCTCTGCAATCAGTTCTCCCGCACAGATGTGTGGAGAGGGTGTTAGCTACTCCACACAGAGGAGCAGGAGGTCCCAGGTCGCCAGATCTAGTGTCCAGAAAGACCTAATTCTTCCTTACACGTGAGCAGGACCTTTCACAGAGCGGATGCACCGAGGCGGGGGCCCAGCGCAGATGGGCGGACACACTCTAGGTCCGGTACAAATGAGCGGAGGGGTCATGGTCTCCTGCGCAGACGTGTCAGGAAGCGGCCTGCTCCCCACTCCGCCTCTGCCCTGCTCCCGGGGACCACACAGAACCTGCTCGGTCCCCACGTCGCACGTTAGGATCTCGCACTACAGAGGTCGGGCTGGGGCTGCGCCCTGGGCAGCTGGGGCTGAGCGTCCCAGACCTGAGCGCAGGAGCCCGCGGGAGAGCTTACCCTTCGTCGGTCCCCTGCCGCCGGTGTCGTCGCTCGTTGCAGGGCCCCTCGGCCGTAGACCGGAGCCCGGGGCCACAGGACAGCGTCCCCCACACCCTCCACTCACGCAGGGCAACCTCCGCCCGCGCCGCGCTTTCAAATGAGCCGGGGCGGTTCATGCGCGCTTCCCATTGGTCACCGCCCGGATCGCTGATTGGCTGTTTCCTAAGTAACAAAGTACCCGCGGCGGCGCTCCCGTCCACAGTGCGCTTGCGCACTTCCGGTAACTGCTGCCCCGAGGTTTCGAGGCTGGACCCCGCCAGGCTGACGCGCGGAAACCAGCTCGGATGGAGGTCCGGGGTGGAGGTGCGTGGCCCGTCTCTGTCGTCCCTGGGACAAGATTCATCACCAATGGCAGCAGCCGGACGTCAAGCCCGTTTTCAAACCTGCTTTTTCTGCGGGCATCCGCTTATCCAAGCCACTGTCCAGGGTCTCTTCTCGCCCCTCAACCATCCCAAGAATGAATTTCGAGAGCAGCCTTGATGTGGAAAAGCGGGCGGAGGCAGAGAATGGCGATTCCACCCGCTTGGCTTTGGCAGTGTCAGGAGTGTCACGGACTGATTGTTGAATACGGGGGTCGGCCCCTAAGGGGAACTCTGTCCATCCTCCACAGCCGCTCGCTGCGTGGATGCTGGTGGGCCAACCTCACGCTGATACCCAACACCAGAGGTTGTGGGGGTCGAAGAGAGTCTTGCCCTATTCCAGTCACTAGTGGCCGAGTGTCAGTTTACTCATCTGTAAAATGGGCAAATATCCTACTCACCTAGAAGAGCATGGATGGGAAAGATCTCCAAACCCCCTGCGCGTGTAAAGGGATAGCTTTCTATTAGTCTGATTAGGGTGATGGCTGCTGGTAAACTGATCTGTTCCCACCTGCGAGCAGGTCTGAAACACGCAAGAAAGCAGGAGGCAAAACTCCCTCAGTGGACCTGCCATCAAGATAGTAGAGTCGCAGCCCTGGCCACATAGCTCAGATCGTCCAGATAAGCCACGATTGTGAGTTTCATCCCTGGTCAAGACACATACAAGAATCAAACAGTGAATGCATAAATAAGTGGAACAACAAATCAATGTTGTTTTTTCTCTCTCTCCTTCCTCTTTCTCTCTAAAAATCAATACAATTTAAAAAATTTAAAAAAAAGATAGTGCCCTAGCTGGTTTGACTCAGTGGTTAGAGCTTCGGCCTGTGGACTGAAGGGTCCTGGGATCAATTCTGGCCAAGGGCAGGTACGTGGGTTGCAGGCTCCATCCCCTAGCCCTGGTCAGGGCATGTGTGGGAGGCAACCAATCAATGTGTCTCTCTCACTTCCATGCTTCTCTCTCTCTCTCTCTCTCTCTGAAAAGCAATGGAAAAAATATCCTCAGGTGAGGATTAAAAAATAAATAAAATAAAATAAATAACTAAATGTGCCATTTAAAAGGCAGTGTTGAATTGGATTAAAAAATATATAGTGGAGTCACTATTTAATACCTGGTTGATTTGGCCCAAACTTGTCATTAACCTACCTGGACCTCAGTTACCCTCTCCGTATGGTGGGATAACACGGCAGGTTTCATGAGAATAAAATGAGAAGACTATGCAAAGGTCTTTTATTGTAAGTTACAAGAAAACCAAGGTGTTCTTGTCATCTCCGCTACCCCAGAGAAATGAAACTGTTAAAGAAAGGCTTCCAGAGGTTTGGAGCTGTGGTGGAGGGCTTGGGATCTTCAGGAGCCTCTTGTGTCCTGTAAGCCAGGCCTTGCCCTGGTCCAGTTCTGGTTTGGACAATTAGCTGAGGAAGGTGAAGTGAGTCAGGGTGAGGCAAGGAGCAGAGACTGATTCTGCTCTCAGAGGGGAGTGACATGCAAGTTGAGGTCTGAAAGAGGAGTGGAGCTAGTTTGGCAAAGGGAGTTGTTCCTTGGCTCTCAGAAGCCAAGGGAAAAGAATTTTTCAGCTGAGTCAACTTAGCCCATGATGCTGAGAGGTCTTAGTAGGGCCTGGCCAGGCCCACTTTTAGTAGACACAAATGGGAAACCCTTGGGCTCTACACCACAGATACTGACAAGAGGAGATTATCTAGCATTGGCTCAAAAAGGATTTCAAGGCCTAAAACCCAGATACGAGGGCCAGGTGCAGAATTTTTGCCTTGTATGGTGATAGATGTTTCTGGGCTGATATGAGTGGGGGTGTGAAAAGCAACAGGCTCTATGCTCTTGTGAGCTGTGTGGATATCTTACTATTTGTAACAGGCAAGACCACCAACCCTAGTGCTCAAAGGAGATAGAGGGAAGGCACATCCTTTCACCTGCACCCTTATCACTGCACACACTGTGCACCTAGGTATGGTATTAGCTGTTTCAGATATAGACTAATTTTAAAAGGTCCTTGAACCAAATCCAAGACATTATTCTTGCCATCCTTAAATGTGAGCCAGATTTTAAGATCTGGCCTAGCACAGAAGCCAAGCACGATAAAGATGGAAAAGTGCTCACTCAGTTTGTCAACAAGGAGGTCATAGGTTGCCTTGGCAGGAGCAGTTTCAGAGAAGTGGCAGCAGCCAGATCACAGTAGGGGGTGAGAAAATAGTAACAACTCTTTTAAGTCATCTGGCTGTCAAAGGGAGCAGAGAAAGGTAGTACCCAGAAGGTGATGTGTGGTCAATAGAGGATTTTTAAGGATAGGAGACTTTTATTTTTTAAAATATGTTTTTATTGATTTAAGAGAGAGAGGAACGGAGATGGAGAGACAGAAACATCAATGATGAGAGAGTCGTCATTGATTGGCTGCCTCCTGCATGCCCCTGACTGGGGATCTAGCCCACAACCCAGGCGTGTGACCTGACTGGGGATCGAACCACGATCTCCTGGATCCTAAGTTGATGCTCAACCACTGAGCCACGCCGGGCCGGGCCAAGGATAGGAGACATTTAAATGATGATGGGAAAGTGCTGATACAGAGTGAGCAGTTGAAAATTAATTGAGAGGTGTGATTATCAATTAAATGAAGTCCCCCGAGAAGGAGAGAGGTAGATTAGTCAACAATCTCATTTTGCCCAGCTGGAACTAAGGGGTTTACCAGAATGCAGGACTTTCAGTTTAAAAACCTGCACAGTCCTGGGCACACAAGGATGGATTGGTCATGCTGGAGAGAGGGAGTGGATGCAGAGCACCAATGGCAGGCTGGTCCCTGGAAGGTGACACAACTCCTCCATGGAGGCAAAAAAGGAGGAGAGAAAGGGTGCAGATGCAGGAAAGTTTGTGGATTTTATGGTGAAAGTTAATGGAATTTGTGGATTTTATGGTGAAAGTTAATGGAATCTCCTTTTTTCTTTTTTAATCCTCACCTGAGGATATTTTTTCCATTGCTTCCCAGAGAGACAGAGAGAGAGAGAGAAACATCAATGTGAGAGAGACACACCAATTGGTTGCCTCCCACATCTCGGAGAGGTACATGCCCTTGGCCAGAATCAAACCCAGGACCCTTCAGTCCATGGGCCGATGCTTTAACCACTGAGCAAAACTAGCTAGGGCAATGGGGTCTCCTTCTTGTAGCTTCTGACTTCTCTGGGACGTAGGAGATATGATCATCAATTGGACAGTTAGTTTCACACTCCATCTGCTGCCTTTGTTGCTGGTCCGAAACATACTAGGTACTCAATAAAATTGGCTGAAGGAATCAATAAATGAATGAGACTGGGGGTAGATGTTGCAGGTTGGGTAGTCTCAGGAGCAGACTCTGAGACAGAGGTCAGTGTGCAGGAAGTTTATTGAAGAATGCTCTTAGAATTAACACCTGTGGAAGAGAGGGAAAGGAAGCAGGATCGGGCATAACTGGGAGCTGGGAGCTCTGAAGCTGGGAAGATTTTTCAGAGTTGTCCTGAGTTGAAACCCCCATGTTGATCAGTCACTGGAAACAAGCTGCCTGAGAAAGGGGCAGGACGTTGGGCAAGACAGCTCACGTCAGCAGAGGCAATCCCTCTGGAGGGGGCCGGTAGCCAAGAGCCATCTGCTGGCAGCACTCCCAGCAGCTGGGAGAATAGATCCTCAGTCCTGGAAGAGACCTGGGCAGAGTATCACAGCATCCATCACAGGAGGTGGAAGTTTATGAAGAGTGAGAGAAGTTTGAAATAGGCTGCTATTATGGTAGTAGAATGGTTATTTGTGAGGCAGGCACATGTTAAGTACTGAGTAAGCCATTGTCCGACTTGGAGGAAGCTCTCAGTATGTACTTGGAGACAGGTAGAGAGATGACTGCTGGCGAAGTCCATGAAGGCTTCATGGAAGGGCAGGCAAGGGACTTGGGCTTTGAATAATAGTCCGGTTTTCTGCAGGCCCAGGGCCTAGCAGAACCATCCCTGGCTCTGGGCAGGCAGGGAGAGGGCTGTAACTCTCCTGGCCTACGCAGTTGTCCTGGTCCAGACTGGGGTTCCTCACTCAAGGAACAGAGGAACCTGTGCCCTGGGGGCCTGGGAAGGAACCCTTGAATTTGCTCTTCACCATCTGGGGAAAGGCAGGAGCCCCAACCTTGTACTAGCTAGTTGCTCAAGCAGCAGGCATTGTAGGAAGGGGTGTGTCTGGTGACTTAAGGGATGAAAGGCTGTTCTGGCTGGGAAGTAGTGAGATTTAACCCTTCCCTCCCCTACTCTAGGGAATGGTCAGTCAAGAGGGCTGTTCTCAGAAAGAGTAAGCCATGAGATCTTGGGTAAGTTAATTCACCTCTCTGTATCTCAGTTTTCTCATCCAAAAAATGGGTGCGACAATAGTAACTACCTTGTGGGATCATTGTGAGGTTTAAATGGAATAGTACCTGGTACGTAAGTGACTGTTATCACTTAGCTGTTGATACAGACATGAGTACATATTGTTCCTCCAGCTCCAGTATCCCTCAGCCCTTGGGCAAGAGAAGAGAAAACTCTCAGCTGTCAGGGTTCTACCACCCACAGCATCCCCAAAGGGACAGTTTCAGCAACAACATGAAGGGTTGGGGGTGATCAGGGTTTGGAGGGAGATATACTTGTAAAACCTTTCCAAACATATAAGTAAAAAAAAAAAAAAAAAAAGCAAGCCTCCACTTAGTCCAGCTCCTTGAGAAGTAACCCCTCTTAACAGTTTGGGAAGCCTCCCCTGCTCATCAAACAGCACCATGTCCTGGATGTATCTGTGTGATCTCTGTGGGTATCTTGAAGCTCTGGGTGGTTTCTTATCCATTGCTGGATCCTCCACACCAAGCTAGAGCCTGGTGTGCTGGAAGTGTTCAATAACAATGAAGCAAAATAGATCAAATAGCAACAGGAACCGATGGGTGGGCCAGGGCCCCGGGGGCATCCCCAGGCTCTCGCTCCACATTGGACGCCACAGAGCATAGGGTGAGGGAATCCACATTGGAGACCTGACTCAGGGCACTCCATTCTCAATATTTAGCTCCACATCCTGGGTTCCCCAAACCAACCCCTCTCCTAGTGCCCCACATTCACTTTGGGGTTACCAGGGTGAGAGAACAACCAGATGTCTTCATCTCCCTTGATGACCATTATCACCATCCCAGGCATTGAAGTGCAGCCAAAAGAACTTTAAATTATGGAGCTCAAGAGACTTGCGTTGTGATAATAAAAATGCATTTGCATTTTGCTTCATAACTTACAAACAGGTTCTCACCCAATGCATCACAACAGCCTTCAAGTAAATATTTTTATTATCTAGCTCCGTTTTATAGGTGGAGAAACTGAGGCTCAAAGAGGTGAAGTGTTTTTCTCTGAAACACTGAGCAGGGCTAGGACCTGAGTCCAGTGCTTCTGTCTCTATTTGTTGCATGTCTCATGGGTCCTACTGTCTCTGGTTCTAGCTACCCTGAACCGACGTGAGCAAATTTGAGTTCCTCACTCAGTCTCAGTTTTTCCAGCTGTGTAATGGGAGTTGCCCATTCTGTTGCTTTAATTCTCAATGTTGGTGGATGGGGCAAATGAGTAGCATGTACAGAGTATGGGGGGCAGGTAGCTCTCTGGCCTTTTTTCCTCCAGCCCCCAGCTTCCACCAGCTCTCTGTAACCCTGCCACCCCTTCCAGTTCCAAACACGTGTAGACTTTTCCCTTCCACTTTATTATCACCTCATTTGTAGGATTTTAAGGTTTGTTACCTGGAAGGGAGTGTGGAAATCACACTTCCAGTTCCGCTTTTCAAATACACCTTCATATCTTGTGAAATGAATTGTGATTAATTAATGAATAATGTCCCTGCCAGGCGGGTTGTGAGGATGGAGGTTAATAACCTTATCAACAACATCTAACCCGCTACAGCTTATGGGGGCGCCCAGATAAATAAATGCAGAAGGAACCAGGGCAAGGGAAACAGTGCTCCTAGCTGGGGTGGTGCACAGCCTTTGGACCCCTGTGATTTTCTCCCAGCTCTTGGTGATCCTCAAACTGTTGTCAGGGTCAGTAGAACATGGATGAGGCCCAGAGTAGTCTTGAGCAATTGGCTGCCTTCTCCGGGTCCTCGCCTCCTGCCTCCTCTGGTGCTCAGAGATCCTCCCAGAAATAGCCCCTGTGCCTCCGAAGCTCCCCTGGCTCCAGAACGCTTGTGCAGGATTGATTCTCTGAGCAGCTCCCCCTCTGAGCAGTAAATGAAATATTGGTTACCAGGAGTGAGGCAGGAGGCAATTAACCCCTAGACCTCACCATGGTAGATGTGTTTGTAGCAAGCTGAAGAGGGGAGAGCTGAGTGTACCTGCCTGGCTTTCCTGCAAAGTCATCCAATTAGGGCAGTCCCCAGTGGTGGGCTCCCACACCCCTCTGGCCCCTATGACCCTAGAAACCAGGGCAGCATCAGCCCCTAGGGCTGGCAACTGCCTGGGCACAGGATGGACTGACATTCCTTGTGTGGGTGAGCTCCAGGGGCACCTCCATCCTCACCACCCCCTGGCAGGGACATTATTCATTAATTAATCACGTCTTCCTAAAATGGAGGCAGCCTGGGGAGGCTTTTTCCTTCCTTCTTCCAGAGTGTGACCATCATTCTGCCTGTCTAGCCTCCTTTCTACCACCCAGCCAGGCCTGTGCTCTGGAATGTTCCTGTGCCAGAAAAGCCCCTGACTGAGGAGGAGGGGAGACACATGCCCTGCTTTCAGGGCACTTCCAATCTGAGAGGAAGACATAGCTCCTGAGCTCAGAGAGCCCCCAGTTGGATTAGGAGACAAGGTCTGTCCTTTGGGGGAACCTCCAGTCCCAGGATCTGGTCTCAGAAAGCCCCAGTTTAATAGAATAAGTACAATATCTACCCTTAGAGCCACTGAGGGAAGAGCCACAGTCTCTGCATCCAGGAAACCCAGTGGAGATACTCACCTTGCCCTCAACTCACTCAAAACACTGTCTTTGAGGATCCCCAGTCTGATCAAGGAGACACAGATCTTGCCTTTAGGAAGCTTCCCATTCTGATAGTGGAAACAGTCCCTGACCTTGGGTATTCCAAGTCTGAGCGGGAAAAACAGACCTTGCCCTCTGGGAACCCCTGTCTGATGGGGAAGACATCTCCCTAACAGGTTCCCTTGCAGCTTGAATGCTGCCCAAGTGACAGGTAGCTGACAGCTGGCCCTGCTGGACGCTCCTGGTGCCCCACAAAGAAAGAGACAGTTCTTGGCTTCAGTCCAGTCCCAGTTCTGCCACAAACTTGCTGCATGACCATGGGCAAGTCATGAATTTTCTTCTGACTATGATTTCCTCATCTGTAAAATGGAGACTTCAGGCCCATCTTTCAAAATGACATGAGGATCGTCCAGTCACCAGAAAGAAGAGAAAGCCAGTCAGCCAGCCAGCCAGCCAGCCAGCCAGGCACTCCCTACAGAGATGATTAACATGCTTTTTATTGTAACAGAGGTCCTAGACCAGTCCCTGTGGTCCTCTGGGGAGGAGTGGGGTGCCCCCAGGTGTGGTGGCTGGGTAATTATGAGCCATTGGCCATTAAAAAAATCACAGGGGGCTGTGGGCAGAATTGGGGGGCCGGAGAGGGGGAGTGCTGTCTAATCTAATCACTCTTCCCAAGGCAACTCTCATTCCAGCCAGATCTGCCAGGGGTTTTATTGGGTTTGTGGGGACCTGCAGATTTCAATCTCCAGACCCCACAGGGAAGGAACAAGCATTAAGCTAATTTTATTAAATGGCCACAGCTGGCAGTAGGGGGAAGCAGGGGAGAGAAGGGCGCATAAAGAAAGTCATTCACGGCTGCCAGCCATGACAAGGGTCCACACATGGAGCCTGACTGGAAGAGAGGCCACCCCCTCCTTCCTGTCTCTCCAGCTGAGCCAGCGGGATGGGGGGTGGGGGAGGCCAGATGGGACCTTTCCCTCAATGTAGAGCCTTGGAATTCTCCAAAAGGCTTACTCCATGTCTGCTGCCGAGGGCAAATGCCTGTAAATACACCAAGTTTCTGCAGGGCAGGGGCAGCCGGAGTGGAAGTGCTGAACATGATGGGGAGAGAGACTGAGCTGCCTCAGTGTCATCCTTCCTCAGTTTTGCTTTGGAGATCCCAGATCTTTATGAAAGATGGTATACTAGGAAAGATGGTGTACCAGGTCTTTGGCTCAAATACTGACATTTGCCTCTTCCTAGCTCTGAGACCCTGGCAAATTAGTTAGCTTCTCGGAGCCTTAGTTTCCTCCTCATCTCAGAAAAAAAATAACAATATCCACCAAAGGGCATGAGAGCATTTCCTGACAACCCCACACACATCCATGAAATATTTATACAATTCCCGTATGGAGTTTGATACAGAGTGGGTGTTCTCTAAATGTTAGCTCTTGTTATTCAGAAAAGTCCTGTGGGACTGTCATGGCCCCAGGTACAGGAAGTGGGGAGGCAGTGGCAGGGTGAAGAGACTTGGTGTGTTGTCTCCAAGGAGCAGTGCTTCTTAGACTCAAGTGCAATCACAGAACTTAGTGACTGTGTCACAATAAGCAAGCTATTTAACCTTGCTGGAAGGATTAAATCTACTCATCCAAACTTGGGAGACTTGAGATGACATACCCGAAAGCATTTTTGAAAACTTTAAAGTGATGTATAAACAATAAAAGCTATGTTTATTGAGCTCGTACATTATATCGCTTTAATCCTTAGTCAAGTGAGGTAGGACACCTACATTTTATAGATGAGAAAACTTGAGGCCCAGAGGTGAAGTGCTTGGGCCAAGGTCAGCCAGGTTTTGGTGCAAAGGCTGTCACTAACCCAGAGAGGAGTGACTTGCCCGGGATCACATATGGTGGCACCGGGTAACCTGGGTCTCCCAGTTTAAACCTTGCTGTGCCTTTGGAACACCGATGCCACTTTCAAGGATGAAAAACTGGAACTTACCCGCCTTGGAGGATGGTAGTGTAACCGGGCAGCTTCCCTTGCAGCTGCTCAGGCCCATTTGGGCTGTTGTGGGCACTGGGCCCCTCGGCCCACCTCCTCCTGGAGCATCTCTGACTCTGACCCCCAGCTTCCCCCAGCTCGTGGGCAGCTCCCAGCAGACCCCTTCCCAGTCTGGAAAGAGGGCAGGGTCAGGATCCCCTCCTGCAACTCCTCCCCAGGGCACAGACGGAAATCCAGCGGGGTGGAAGTGTTTTTATTATAGCTTTGGTCAGACGGGGCGCGACTGGGGGCCGGGCTTTAGAGGGTGCTGGGAAGCTCTGCAGCCCCCACCCCACCCCTTCCCCAGGCGGCGCCGCCCGGGAGCCAGAGCCGGAGGGCAGCGCATCTGAGCTCGGGAAGCGACTCCGCCTGACCGATCCGCGGGCTTGGGCGGGCTGGCGGGAGCGGTGGGCAGTAAACGGTCCTATGGTACAAACACTCAGCGCGGGCAGGGCCGGGGCCAGGACCGGGGCCGGGGCCGGGACCGGGCTCTGCGGCCCGGGCGGTAGTGAGGGTGGGCCGCCCGGCAGCGGAGAGGCGGGCGGGGGGCGGGTCATCCTCTGCCCGGCGGGACAGGGAGCCCCGGGGGCGATCGGGGCGCGGGGAGCTCAGTCGGAGTAGATGATGAAGCCGGAGAACGTGCTGTATTTGTTGCTGTTGCCGCCATGCGCTTTGCCTCCGTCGAGCTTGATGAAGACCTCGTCGCCCGCGTCCAGGTGCAGGATCACGCTGTTGCTGGCGTAGTCGTAGTTCTGGTCCGCGTCCTGGGCAATGGCACTGGCCCGCACCTGAGGGGGTGGGGGAGGGGGGGTGCCAGAGGGGAGGGGGGAGAGAAGTGGGGTGACGGAGGGAGGGGAAGTGTCAGAGGCACGGCAGCCACCGTGGAGGATCTGGAGGCCCTAAAAGCCCACTTTCAGCCCTGCGAGGGCTCTGAGCCTGCTTCTCTCCCATCATCCCTGCCCCCTTTTCCAATCAGAAGGTGTGTTTTAGGTGATTACAGAGGAGCCCTGGATTTCTAGGGCTGGTATAATCTGGGTCTGAATTGGGAGTCAAGATACAGTCTGTTTTCTTAACTTTCTAGGTCTTAACCACCTGGCCTTCTGAGAACCTCAACAATGCCTCCAGGATGGCCCAACCTGGAACTCCCTCCTTGCACAGTGAGATTCTCTGGACCCCCAAGGATGAAGGGCCCCCCTCTCTCATTATTCCTTCCTCTCTGCTTTAATTGTAATAACAATGCCTTACTTTTCAGCCACACCCACCTGTTCTCACATCAGAGGATGGACACAGGGCACACCTTGGCTCTGTACATCAGGGGACTAGACCAACACCAGGCTGCTGGTAAGCAACCACCCTAGTACCAGAACCTGATTTTTGGACTCTTTGTCTGAAGTTCATTCTGGAGTCTGTCACACCGGAGCAGTGATTGGAAGGCCTGTAATTATTTCCTCTCCCAAGGCTCAGATTGGGCCTGTACACCTGCCTCCAAGGAGCTGTAGCTGTACTTGTGACTCAAAGAGGATTTCTTTTTATTATTTTTTGATTGTCACCCAAGAATATGTACCTGAGGATATGTTTTTATTGATTTTAGAGAGAGGAAGGGAGAGGGAGAGAGAGAGAGAAACATCGATGTGAGAGAGAAAAATCAATCAGTTGCCTCTCATACATGCCCCAACTGGGGACTGAACCCACAACCTGGGTATGTGCCTTGACCAGGAATCAAACCTGTGACCCTTTGGTGCACAGGACGATGCTCCAACCAACTGAGCCATACCACCCAGGGCTCAAACAGGATTTCTGACTCGTTTCAGCTTACGGTGGCAGAAAAGAAGTGGGAGGGAAGAAGGGAATCCTTAAATCCCTCTGTGATTTTTAGTCTGATCTGATATCCTTGCTGGTCCCTGTTCTGATGGAGAAAGGGAGGAATAGGTAGGACAACGGGGCAAAGGAGCGCCAGCATTTGGGTTTGAAGCCTGCCACCATCACTTTTGTGGGCTCTGACTGCAATGATAAGATATTGAAGGTGGGTGGTGTGAACAAATTCCCTCCAGGCATTTGTTTTCCACAGCTGAGGCAATGGCAAGGTCTGAACCACAGCACCTGGGGCCTCTCCAGGACATCTTGGGTGGTGAACAGAAAGAGAGGAGCTATCTCTAAGATTCTGACTTGTGTTGGGGGGAGGCTGCATTGAGAGGGTTCACTCAGCCAGGCTCCTCAACAGCCCCACTCCGTCCTGCCCCTTTCCTGAAAGCAGCTCCCCTAAGGGCTGACAGTTTGGGCTGGACCAACCCAAATTAGGGGAGGAGCCCATCCTTCTGGGTGGGAGGCAGGACTGCAAGTCAGCTGTGCTAAAGCTGCTGACTCGGCAGCACTGCTGCAACAGGGGGACCCAACATATTTGCATGCAGACTGCCATTTAAAGTCCAGATCCTTCCAGCCATCTTCTCCCCCTCAACCCCTTCTTCTCCAGCCTGGGAAGGAATGGTTTGGGGCACTTAGCTGGGAAAACTCATGGTCCATCTAAAGGTGGGGGTAAATCAAATGAGGAGGAGACCTTGTTTGTCAAGAAGCTCAGTTTCTCTGTTTAGAAAATGGATGAGAAGATCCTGCCTCACCACTGCCACCTTTATAAAAGCTTTTTGATGGTAAAGAAAAAATGTTTTAATCTTGTTGGGGCTTTGAGCTACTACGGAAGAGCTCAAAGCAAGCAGCCAATTTCCGTATTGTTCCCTGGGCCCTAATCCTGGTAGTATTTATTATTACACATGCATTTCATTATCTTTGCTAATAAATTACTACTAATAGCAATTATTTTTATTACCCAGATTAATTTAGCCTTAACTCATTAAAACAGTGTGCTTGTTAATAGCAAAATCCATTAGAATACAGTCATCTGTCATCAGGAATCTCCTGGTGATGTGACAGGCATCAGAACTGTTATGCTTATGTTTATTATTTATTCATCACCATGATTGTTGCTGTGATTATCCTAATTATCCATGGAGGCAGGGAGAATTTATGCCCTTCCGTGTTTAGATGGTGAGGGATCCAGGAATGGAACACAGGGGTCCTGATTCTCCGCCCAAGACTGGAAACAGTGGAGGCATCCAGCTCCTTCTGGGGGGCCAAGGGAGTTTGGGGAATTGAGGTTGCCATGGAAGCAGGAAAGCAAGTCTGGGACTTGTCCAGAGGGGGCGCTGTATAATCACCTCTTTGAGAGCTGCCAGGAAGGGAAACTGAGGCAGTGGTCTGACCAGGGACCTGGAAGAGGTGGGGGGAGAACCCAGGAAATGTGCCCTAGCCCCCAGGTCAATGCTGGGGACTTGGATGTGCAGGTGTGCCTCCCATAGGCAGTTAGCCTTGCCTGCAGGGGACACACATTTACTGGCTCCCTACTGTGCCAGCCACTGTACTCTGTGTTGTCTGAAAGGCATTAGAGGCCAGAGAGGAAAGCTGGGGGCCCCTTTCCCACCATCAGGTGAGAGGCTGATCTCTAGTTAGGTCTTTATACCACAGCCTTCAACTTATATACCCTACCACCTCTCACCTCACTCAGACTCTAATCCAAGCCCCTGCCTATTTGTAATGCTCACCTTCCCATAGGCCACAGCCTGTCCCCACACAGCCCCTCTCCCCCAGTCTAATTTATCAATTTCATGTTCTCCTTGATCCATATGAACTGTGGATCTTAGAGGCAGCTGCAGGGAGCTCACCTCACCCAGGGTACCAGCCCCTTTCTCAGGCTCCTCAGGTCCCCATGTCCTAATGACCAGGGCTTGGTGCCATCAGGCTGTGCAGTGGTGACTCAAAGCTACCCCTGGGGAGATGGGCCAGTGGGGCTTAGACAAGGATAGATGGGGGCCTCAGCACCAGGCAGGAAAGTGGTGACTTCCCTCCTCCCCATCTTGCCCAGGGAAGGGCCAGGCCCAGATGCAGCTCTGCCTTCCTGAAGAAATTCTGGAAGTCTCTCTGTAGGCAGGAAATCAGAAAGAAAAGCACAGAGCCCACGGTTGCCCCTGGTCTTAAAGGCACAAGAGGTGCAAGCTCCCCTCTTCTGTTCCCATCCATTGCCCAACTCTGTCACCTTTTCCTTGGCTCACTTGAATGCCCTCTTCCACTTCTGAGCCAGTCGTTCCCGACACTTGACCTTTTTATTTTCTCTCTAGTCATGTCCCTTCACCTTGGGGACCCAGGGTCACCATCCTCTTTCCCAATCAGGTTGGTCTGAACCGGGGCAGGTTCCACTGAATCACTCCCTCCAGCCGACACATTTGGGGACAGGAGCTCCCAGCCCTCCTCTAACACAGTAATCCCTGGGGCATGCTAATGTGCGGTTACTACTGTCTCCCCTGCACAGACCATGAGGTCCTGGAGGGCAAGCGGATTGAACCCCTGGAACCAAGTCCAGAACCGGGCTCCTAGTAGGGGCTCAAAACTAATACTACATGGAATACTTGGTGAGATTAAGTGAGTCTCTTGGATAATCTGGAAGGAGAGGTCACCAAGGATATGGGAGAGGCCATTCGCCCCACTATTTGTCTTGTTTTTGGAGGTGGGGGAGAAATGGTCTGAGTAACTGTAAAAATGCTGAGTCTTTGAAACCTCTAGTTAAAGCCACCTCCTTTCTTCTACTAGTCTGTGGTCCCACCTCCTTGTCAGGCTCTGCCAATCCCCTGCCCCTGCTTGAGGGGAAAGAAAAGACTTTTGAGTCGGTTTCACCTCCCAGTGATTAAAGCAAGTGCCCCTGCCCCAAGCACACAGGGTCTTTGGGGCCTCCTCTTGCCCCATTCTGGGGGCCCTATTGCAACCTCCTGAGGTGGTGCAGGGTATAGGGCCCACTTGTGGTCTGGTGATCACTAACCTCCCCACACAAGCTGGGCCCCCACCCCTCTGAAACCTCAGCTTGGTGCCAGCCCAAACTTTCTTTGGGAAAGAAAGAAATTCCATTATGAAGGTGACATTGCTGCATCCCTTATTGGTGATTAATAAGGGGAATCATGGAGCTGTCTGCAGAATGAGCCCTCACAAGATACTGGGGCCTCCCTTTTGGTTAGGAACCAAGGACAAAGAGGAGAGACACGGGAAGCCTAACAGACACAAGTGGGAGAGAGACACCCGAAGAATAGAGAAGGGGGGGGTTAAACCCAGGAGAGGGAGGCCAGAAACCCAGGGAGAGACAGATAGGACTGGTAGACACCAGGGAGAGACAGACACAAGAGACAGGGAGACAGAAGAGGCAGGGGAGAGGTGGAAACCAGAAAGAGAAGCAGGCAGTGGGGAGAGAAAAGTGTGTGTGTCAGGGGAGGGGGGACTACTTACAAGTACCTGGTCAGTCAGCTTTTTGCTGACTCTTACCCCCAAGCCAGGGTCTTCCTCAGAGCAGTGCTGTAGTGGGAGGGGTTCCAGCAGAGTCTTGGGTCTCAGTCGCAGGAGATTCCTTTCCAATTCCCACTAGCCTAGCTTTAGTTCTGACCTGAGCAGGTCCCCTTCTTCCACAAAAATGCTTGGCCTGACCACCCGCAGAGACCCCAGGCCACTGGAGTCCGGAAGCACTGGGAAGGGAGGGTGTATCAAAAGGGAAGGGAGTTGGGCAAAACTGTTGCCCTGGGGCAGGGTTAGGTTGAGATTGGTCCAGGGGCAGCAGTCCCAAGAAGAGCACCATGTATTGCAGGTCCAGGTACCAAAAACCCTGTGTGCTTGATGCCTGCTGGCTCCCATCTCTGGGATGGGAACAAGGAAGGAGGAGGATTCCCCCCCACTCCAGGAGTCAGGAGTTGCAGCTGGGAGACCAAGAGGAGGGGAGTTTTCACCTCTTTGCCCCGCCTCAGAAGAAAAGACTCCCCCCACCCAGGCCAACTTCTTGCCCTGGTAGCTCTTACACAATGCCAAGGGGCCGCTCAGTCCCGGGTTTTGCAAAGGGTGTCAGATCGATCCAGTGGTCCCTTCCCAAGGGCCGGAGATGTATTGCAGCTAAGGCTTTGCGCCAGGCTCCCTTTGCCTTAGTGCCCAAAACATCTACAGCTCGCCTTTTCGGCTGGTGCGCATAGCTATGCACCTGGGAGCCCGCAGGCGCCAAGGCTACCTTTTCCCATCCTGCCCTCCCCTAGTCTCCCGCTGGTGTCAACCAGACTCCCAGCTCTCAGACGCGCTTCCCAAGGGCCAGTCCGCGCGCCCGGGAGCCCTGCGCTCTCACTAGTTCGATTATCTCCCGCATTTCCACGCCGCGGGTGGCCAGCAGCGCCTGCCTTGGAGTCGGCGCCCAGTAATTGAGGAGTTAGAGGTACCAGCCACCTTCGACCGTCCCCTGCATACGATGCCTT
This sequence comes from Miniopterus schreibersii, assembly GCF_964146895.1. Lineage (NCBI taxonomy): Eukaryota > Metazoa > Chordata > Mammalia > Chiroptera > Miniopteridae > Miniopterus > Miniopterus schreibersii. Next base: position 24,587,475 of record NC_138116.1, read on the forward strand.
AAGTCGGGCCGCTGTACGGTTTTCACCAGCGCCCTCCGACTCCAACCTGGTACCCATATGACCCGGGCTCCTAGAGGTCCCTGCCCCAAGGCCAACCCCGTGCCCCCGCCGGGCCCACCTGGCCGTTCTTGCAGAGGTCAGCCCACATACTGGTGCCGTCGCCGCCGCGCATGAGGACATGGTAGGTGAAAAAGTAGGTGCCGGGAATGTTGCACGTAAACTTGCCGCTGGTCGCGTCGTAGTTGTTGCCTAGGTTGGTGACCACGTCGTCGAACTTGAGCACCTCGTAACCCTCGTGGGGGTTCTTGAGGCCGGCGTAGAAGGCCACGCGCGGCACCGTGGTGTAGGTGGCGGTGCTGATGGCGCCGCTGCCCCCCGGGCCCGGCAACCCTGGAGGGCCGGTCTTGCCCGGCTCACCCTTCTCTCCCGGCGGCCCTACAGGGCCCGGAGGACCCGGGTCCCCGGGGGGTCCGGGGGGTCCAGGCTTGCCAGTGCGGCCCGGCTTCCCCTGGGGGCCCTGCACCAGCGTGGAGGGCGGGGGCGCGCCGCTCTGCTCGCTCAGGGCATCGCCACCGTCGGGCCGCGCGCCGGCGCCGGGGCCCCGCGCGGGGTAGGGGTCGCACACCATGCGGCAGGTGCCCAGCATCTCATAGTGGCCATCAGGGCCGCCCGAGCTCACCAGCACGGGGATGAGCACCACCAGCACCAGCAGCATCACCACGCCCGCGGCGGCCGCCAGCAGCGTCTTCCGGCCGGCGCGGAGCCTGGGGAGCGCCGGGCCGCCCGGCCGCGCCGTCGGGGCAATGGTGCCGGCGGGCGGGAGGCGCGGGCGGGGCGCCCGCGCTCAAGGGCCGTCCGGCGGGGCTGCAGGCATGGGGCCGGACCCGGGGCACCGCGCTGCGCTGGATGCGCCGCCGAGCCCAGCCTCCGGGTCCCGCCTCGCGCCTCCCTCCCGCTGCGCGGCCGGACTGAGCGCGGCAGCCGCAGCCTCCCGCCTCGCTCCTCCCGCCTCCCGGTGTTGGGGCCACCGCCCCCTCCGCCCCGCCCCGCTCCACCCGCATCCATCGACTCAGGGCCCGCGATGGGTGGGGCTGAAGGCGGGGCCGGCGTCTCATTGGGCCGCGGGAGGTAGGGCTCCGCCTACCTAGAGGGGCGGGCCCGAGGGGGCGGGGCCACGGAGGGGAGGAACGGAGCACCCGGAGGAAGAATCTGAGCCCGCGAGGAGAGGAGGGGGCGAGAGTCTGAGAAGAGGCTCCCGTAGGGAAGGGGAGAGTGGGGACCGAGAGCGAATGGAAGGGGGGGCCACCCGGAGAGTTAGCGAGCCGAGGGGCCCTGGGAGAGGAAGGGCCTCGAGGGTCGGTTACGAGGAAAATCGGGAGAGACCGCAGGAGGCTAGAGGGGCCACGTTCTGCAGGGGGCGGAGGCAAGGGGGGTGTACCCCGGTCTTCAGGGGACAAAGGAAGCGATTGAGGGGAAGGCCGAGCGGGGAACAGAAGGGACAAGGTAGAGGGTTATGTGGGGAGAAGAGGGAGAGGCAAAAGGCGGGTGGGGAGGGGGCCATCCCGCACCCGGGACTGGAAGACCACCCATCCGTGAGATCCGGGGGAACTGTGTGCCTGTCACGGTACCCAGCGGGGTCCTGAGTACTGACAGCAGCCCCCCTCCTCTTTTCTGGCTCCTCGCTGTTCCAGGACCCGCCTTCACCTGGGAGGGGCAGAATCGTCTCCCCCCAGCCCCAGGCCCGACCAGGCTGCTCCGTCCTGGGAGGGAGGGGCACCTCCGTCTTCCTCTGATCATTTCCTTATCTCCTTCAGACAAGGAGAACTGGGGCCCCTAAGAAAGCGGGCACCCCCACATTATTTCTCCATTCCGACCAGTACAAATATGCCCCTGGGTGGTGGCCCCCTTTTCCAGCCTTCAGGAGAAAAAGTTGAGCTCAGCCAGCCAGCCCCTCAGCCCCTCCTCCCCACCCCAGCCTTCTCCGCAGCCCCCTGATTCTTCTCCCCATCAGGTTGTACGAGACAGTCCTCTTCCTCAAGTGCAGTAAAGTGTTTAGGTTGCATAAACTGAAATGTGTCTGCTTCCATAAAAGTATTTGTCACATTACTGGAGGCCGGCCCTGGGCTGCGCCACCACTCCTCCCTCACCCTGCTTTATCCAGCCCACCAGGGAGGGGAGACCCTCCAGCCTCTTTCTTTTCTTCTGAGATCCGCTCCCAGTTCACACTCTCCCCGCGCTGACCTGTCACCAAGTCCTCATGTTGCTCCGGCTTTCTCTGCTCAAGGCTGAGACTGCTTGACCCCACCCAGAGCGGGCTGAATGAAAGGACAGCAGGGTACCCAGTAGGGGGCTGTGAGAGGACCTCCCAAGCACGGCTGGCTGATCCCAGGTTAGAGCGACACCCACGACAAAGGAGGGAGCTAAAACAATTCAATAAATAACGTTTATTCAGGCTTAACCGTGTGCCAGGCCCTGTGCCTAATGCTTTAGGTATGTGGCCACACTTGGTGAAATCCATAGAGGCAAAGCCAAAACCCATCATTATTCGCATTTTACAGAAGCTCTGGCAAGTTAAGAGATTTGCCCAAAGTCACACAACGAGTAAGTGGTAGAGTCGGGATTCAAACCCGCAGCCTGGCTCCGCGCTCTTCCAACCTCGATGCCATTAGGTCTCCAGGTGCCGTTTACCGCCCAGAGGGTGGAAGGAGCCAGGGCGGGAGGAGGGGCGCTCCGGCAGCCAGCGCGCTCCAGGCTCGGGAAGTCCAGTCCCTAGCTCTCGCCGTCAGTCCGGCCTCCTGTCCCCCCACCGCGGTCTCCCCCAGCGTGATTCTCCCACGACCCGCACGGCCGGTGACTCCAGGGACCAGGGCGCGGTCATTAGCGTATGATTTGTATACCCGCCCCCCCCCCTCCGCCTAGTTCGCACGCAAAAGGGTCCCGCCTCCGTTGCGCCGCCGGAGCTCCTCGGCCCCCCGCAGCCCTCCCGGAACCCGCCAGGGAAACCGCGGCTGGCGGCCCGCGGCCGAGGAGGGGCGGGAGCGCCCGCCGCCCGCGCTCGCCCGCGCGTCCGAGGCGGCGCGTCCCCCGCCCCGAAAGAACGCCTGCTCCCCTGGCGCGGTGTGGCGTCTCCGTCAGCCCAGCCGGATTCTCCCCGCTTCGCTGGAGTGGAAAATAACGGCTTCAAACTTTGCAGAGAGGAGCTAGTGCCAGCACTTTAATTAACAGCCATCTTGGCCTGTGAGCCTGGGCCACCGGCCCGCGTCGCTCCCGGGCTCACCAGGCCCCGCCCGGGCCCCGCCCGGGTTCGGAACAAGGTGAACCCCTGCCGCGGCCTCCGAGGGAGACGGGGGCCTGGCTGAAGCGGGCGGGTGCTGCCCTGGGGAAGAGACTCTCCTTAGCTTAATACCTGAGGACCTCCAGCATTCGCGCACGACCCACCCACTCTACATTCTCCAAGCCTGGCCTTGAAGATCCAGGAATTAGAGACTTGTGTGCCAATCCCAGCTGGTGACTTTCGGCTAGTCGGTTAATCTGCAACGCCTCACGAAAAGGGTGGTGAGACTAAAATGAGATATAACGAATGGAAAGCGCTGGGCTCAGTATCTGACCCTTGTGATGTACCCAGTAAATGGTGGCTAAGGAAATTATTCCACCTCAAGACTATGAAGGCCCTCCCACCACCTCAGGCCTTGGGTCTCCTGGTCCTGCCGCCTTCTTGCAGACTGCTGTGCTTGGCACTAGCAGAGCAGGGCAATGGCCTATGCTCCCAGGTTCAGAGACAGGACCAGATGAGAGAGGAAGGAACCCTGGAGTTCTGGCTCCCAAGTCTCTTCCTCAACCACCTGCCAAGATCAGGGGTCCAGGTTTTCGGAAAGGAAAAGAGGTGAGCCGCCAAGGGAAGGCAGGGCAGCACTATCTGTAGCTAGGATGCCCCAGTGCTGGGGGCAGAAGGTCCAGCTTTGCTTTCCCTCTTGTGAGTGGGAGCTCCCTCACTCCTACAGCCCCATCATTCCATGGGTGGGGAGAGGGTGTTGATCATTTTGGTGGTGTGTGGAGAGTGCAAGAAAGTGGGTAAGTTCTGCATTTATGCATGGCTGACTTTAGGAAACTGGGTGGCTCTTCTGTGGTATTTGGGGTTCTGTGAATGAATGTGAGTGAGTGTGAATGTTTTAGAGACTGTGCGTGTGTCTGGGTTTGTGAATGACGAAAGGGGGTGCTTTGCCCTGACTCATCAGCAGTCAAATCTGCATTCATTTGTTCATTCAGTAAACATTTCCGGAAAACACCTAGCGAGGTATTGCCAGGTGGTAGTGGTGATGTGTCCAAAAATAAGTTAGACGTAAGCAGTACCCCTGAGGAGCTCACTCTTGGGCAGGGATCACAGGAAGGAAGGAATGATAAATGCTATGATAATTATTGGAGCTAATATATATTTTTAAAATATATCTTTATTGATTTCAGAGAGAGGAAGGGAGAGGGAGAGAGAGAGAGAGAGAGAGATAGAAACATCAATGATGAGAGAGAATCATTGATCAGCTGCCTCCTACTTGCCCCCGACTGGGGATTGAGCCCGCTACCTGGGCATGTGCCCCGAACCGGGAATCAAACCGCCATCTCCTGGATCTTAGGTCAATGCTCACGCCCAGTCAGGCTGGAGCTAATATTTTTTGAGGACTTACTAAGTGCAAGATTTTTTTCTAAAGCACTTTCTGTGGATTATTATCTCATTTAAATTTAACAACCTATTATTAGCATGGACTCAAAACTATTACATGGCTTATGCCATTTAATATCAACAATCTCATGAGAGAGGTACTCTTATTTTCCCAATATATGGCTGAGGAAACTAAGTCTTGGGTAGAGGTTTGTACTAAGTGCTATGAAGCACAGATGAAAAACTCCCTGCTCAAAGGACTCCAGAAGACTTTACAGGGGAGGTGTCATTTTTCCATCTATCTATCCATTCATTCATCCATCTTCCATCAATTATAAGCCCATAGTAAGTGACTGTCCACCATACAGGACAGTGATGATCATGAAAGACTTCTGACCTCATGTGGTTTATAGTGTATGGTAGGAACCTGGACAATTAAACAAGCAACTGCTATCTAGATTGACAATAAGCTGCCTGGGAATGTGTGGAGTGCTGTAGGAGCATGTGGCTGTGTCGCCAGAATCCATCTGGAAGCAGGGAATCATGGGAAGCTCCCTGGAGGAGGTGATATGTAAGTCAAATCCTGATGAAAGGACAGCAAAGTGAAGAGGATGGCCATCCAGAGGTGGAGGAGAGAGGGAGGGAGGGAAGATTATTTCAGGCAAAGGGAACAGTATGTTCTAAGGACTAGTTTGCAGTGCCTCATGGGCTGTGATAAAGAATGTATAATTTATCCCAAAGGCAATTAGAAACTACTGAAGAGTTTTGAGTGAGTGATATAATCAGATTTTTCAGATTAGAAAGATCACTGTGGCTACTGTGAGAAGCAGGGATTAAAATAGAGTAAGAGTAAGATCTTGAAATGTTTATGAAATTGATGAAGGATGGATGAATGTTGTTGCTCTTACCTGAGTATCAGTATGTGGCAGGTACTTTGCATACTCTATTTCGTTTAATCCTCACTGGAAGTTTAAGGGATAAGCATTATCATCTCCATGCTGGAGATGAGAATGCTGAGGCTCGGAGAAGTTAAGTAACTTTCCCAGATCACACAGCTGGTAAGAGGGAGAATCAGGATTAAATATCAGGTCTGTTTAATCCCAGGTTGGGGGCTCCTTACCACTTGGCCCAGCAGGCACATACCTAGTGGGGAGAACAAGGAAGGCACTTTAGGGAGAAAGAACAACTTGGGTCAAGGCCCAATAGCATAAAAGGCATATTTTTGGTTTTTGGTTGAAGACACTGGTTTATAGCCTTGGCTTGGGCAGGATGAGGAACTGGACACCAAGAGGCAGAGGCTCTCAAGACCCAGTAAGGCCACCAACTTACCATGTAATGTATGTTTGGGGAAGTCTCATCATACTTGAGGGCTTCTATTTCTTTCCCTGGGCTGGAGAATTTTCCAGAGCAGCTCTGAAAGGCTGTGATTTCATGTTGAAAACTCTCCATGGACCCATTAAAATATCTCAAATCCCTTCATGGCATTTAAACTTAGGCACTTCCAGATCCTCCATGGGAAAAGCCTCCATAATTTCAGCCCCCGTTGGGGGAAGGGCATTTGGACAGAAAGCCTGGGAGAAAGGGGTTGTGTTGTGATTTGGCATGGGGGGCAGGACACACCTCAGTGAGCCAAACCAGGCTGGGACTCAGAACCCCTGAGTTTGGCCAGGTCTTGGAGGTTGGTGAGGAACCTTCTTCAGGAGCCCCTCTTCCAGCCCCATATCCTAAGGAGGAGAGGAGATAAGGGGGCAGAGCCCAACTACCCAGGTCATAAGCAGGGTTTCTCATGCTCCTTCACCAGAGAACTCTGGGCCTCATGCCTGGGAGTTCCAGGGTAATGCCCAACTCTGGGCCTCCTCCCCACCACCTCTGACCTGTAGCTGTCTGCCACCCATCCCAAAGCCGGCTCCAAGGAGGCAGCTCTATAAAGGCCCCTGCTGTGGGAGGGGAGACCTCATGGAAGGGGCTTTCTCCCCTTAGCCAAGCCTGAATCTCCCAGCTGCATGTATAAATAATGAGGCTCCACAGTCCCAACAGGAACCAATATAATGGCTGGGTCAGCCTGTGAGACAGATAGCGGGACGCAGTAGTGACAAGCAGTGCAATTATGCTGAGCCTCCTGCAAAGGCGAAAAGAGAAGGCCCGGCTGGCTGGGATGGTTGCATACTCTCCACCCCCTTCCCACAGGCCTTTACTCTTCCAGACCCCCCTACCCCCCAGCCCCAACTTCCAGGCAAGGTGGGGGAAAGCAGGGGGGCAGGAAGAGAAGTGGGGAGAGGGCGGTAGAGGAGGGACTTGGGCTGGTGGGTAGTTGCCAGTGTTCCTGGGTTCTGGAAAATACGCCCCCTGATCTGAGGATGGGGGAATGAGGGAGAAAGTCTCCTTTCCCCCAGGATGACTGAGGAAGGCTTTTTTCTTTCTTGGAAGCCCTATTCTTTTTAGGAAATAACTTCTCCTTGCATTCCCACCCCAGCAGACCTACAACCTAGGGTCTGGAAAGGCCTTAGAGACCCCATCCTTTGACAGATGGGACAACTGAGGCTTAGAGAGGGAAAATGGCCAAGGTCATAGGCCTATATGAGGCAGAGCCAGATGGGAGCCCTGGGGGCTCTTTTCAGGACCCCACTGGTGGTGGTCAGGGGCCAAGGGGAAGAGGAGCTGATTGCTTGCCCCTGTGCTAGGTCGTCTCTATAGAGTCTCTGAGGTGGTAGCAGAGGGTGGGACTCAGGGGGATCTCACTGCTGGGTGTGGGGACTGGGACTCTGGCTGCAGCAGTATCCTGGGAGAGCTCAAATCCACCAAGGTTGTGGGAGGCCCAGCCCTCCTGTGTTGAGAGAGGGGTCTTTGAACACTTTATCTCCATACATTTGAGAACAGGAGTGACAGAGAGATGATCTCTGAGGTGACACAGCCATTAGAGCAGTGGTGTTTAGTAAATGTTCGTTAAACAGAACCCCTGAACAGGGCCAGCTTTGTGGGTGTGCAACCTGTGCCGCGGGCAAAGGTCCCACGCTCAGAAGGGATCTGCACTCGATTTAATACTCTGCTCTCATTGCCTTGAAATTCTGAGGAATTTTTGAACAAAGGACATCACACTTTCATCTTACACTGCACCCCATAAATGATGTGGTTGGTTCTGCCCCTGAACCAGAAATATGGTTTGTTCTTGGAGGGGCTCCTCTGGTCCTTCCCTGCCCCAGCCTCATCCTAAGATGCCCCAAGTGAGGGGGAACACAGCTAAGAGAAGCTGGCATTTAATGGGCTTCCTGGGGGTCCCCATCCTACAGTGGGTGACTGTGCATGTGTGGGGTTGAGAGAACTTGGCTGCTCCTTCCTGTCAGCCTCGATCTCATTCACAGGCCTACACTTTGCCTGTCTGTCCATCTGTGTGCTTATCACTGACCCAGGCCAGGGGTGTGTGTGTAGGGGGGTGCTGGACCATAGGAATCCTTGTCCCAGCTGGAGTGCCCTGTCACTGGGAAGACATGGCCCCAATCTCCCACTCCCTCCCCTGCTAGGGCAGGAGGGGCAGGTGCAAGGGTGGGGTGCAGGGGTGGGGAAGACTTAATTAGCAGCCCCAGCCAGACAGCAGGCGGTGGGCACAGAGCAGGCTGACTTTTCCCCCACTATAGATCTGCTCTCCAGGAGAGGCACTAGCCGGCTGGCTTAGGCTTTGGCTGGGCTATTTTAGGAATATTCTTAACTCTTCCTGTGCCACCGTTATCACTGGACCTCTCTTCCAGGGCACTTGCCAGCATCAGACTGTCCTTCTCCGGAGCCCTCCTCCCAGTCCCTGCTCTTCCATTCTGGCAGCTGAGGTCACAGTTTTCTGGAGAGTGGGGCCAGTTGCCTTTCACCAAGGAAAGTTCCCATCTCAGGTCTTCAGAGCCCCTTTTTTGGCCCTGCCCTGTGCCCCCCCCCCCCCATCAGAGCTCTGGACTAAGGACATTGGCAGATTTGAGCATCGCCGAGTCTCTTTTCATCTTATGAAATTGGGATAGTTAGCCCCTACTCCTCCCAGTGTAAACAGCTAGCCCGGGCCCCCAGAAGGAGATGGAAAGCCACAGTCCTGGCTTCTACCCTCTGGCAGAGCGGCAGCCCTGCCTGCCTGACTTTGATGCCCCATTAGGGTGCCCACACAAGCAGCTGGAGCCCCACAATGTCATGGGGCTCCCTTTCCCTATTTTTTTCCTCCCACTCCAGTGTCTGGCTTCTTAGACAAATCTAGGCCAGGATAGAGGCGTTACCTGTGCAAAGTCAAGGGGATTCCCACTGGGGGCTGGGAGCGTCAGCCTTAATAAGTCTAAAATTCCAGGCAAGGTAAGGGAAGAGATCTTAGCACTCTTGGTGTCCGTGCTGGGAGGTCCACAGGACACCCATGACCTTGGTGCCATCCCTTAGGCACACGCCTTCTGGGACTAGAGTTGAAAGCTGCCACCAAATGCTATTGGGAAACTTGACTTGGAGATTCAGGCATATGATCGATGACTCCACACAAATGCCCAAGGGACGGTGCCTGACACTGAGCTGGGCACCTGGTATAGAGGATCAATAATCAATAATTAATCTCTGAGAAAGTTCACCAGGGTGGCCTGGGCCATGGTGTTGATGGATTGGGGCAAGTGAGTCCCCTTTTTTGACCCTCCGCACAGGTCCCACTAACTCCCCTCCTCCAGGTTCCCACAACCAGCCCAGCTCCAGAAGTGACAGGACTGGCTGGGAGTGGAGGCCAGATGAAAGTGCTTTAGTTCCCCTCAGGGGCTACAGAGGGGGCTCTTGTGATGGGGACCACTGAGCTGCAAAGCCCTCCAGCCTCCAATTTAGGAAGATCCAGATGGATTTAGCAAGGTGTCCTGGGGAAGATTTTGAGTTCAGAGACACAATATGCTCTAGGAACTCTGGGAGAATTGTGTGCTGCTTAAAAAGTAAGAAGACCCCTCCCTTTACCCCTAATTGAGAGACATCAATAGGAGGCAGGAGGTTGGCTGTGAAGGGAGCCCCTCCCCATCAGGTAGGGATGGTGCAGGCTTCCTGAGGCAGAGGCATGGATGAGATTTCTGGCTCCACTGTTTCGATGAAGACACTGGGGAACATGGCTAAGTTTTGGCAAAACTAGGAGATGAACCCAGGAGTCCTGGCCACCTGCTTCTCCAATGCAACCCCATCTTTTCCTCCCCCACATTCCCGCCCCATCAGCTTCCAGGCCGGGAGCCCCAGCTGGCGGAGGATGTTTTGCTCTTTGGCAGCTGGGATTTGTAAATATTTATAGGAACATGGAACAGATCAGTGGCTGACAGGCCCAAGGAGCGGACAGGGACCTTACCCAGAGCTCAGTAGCTTCACTCCCCCTTCCCCACACCCTGACCTGATTTGAGGGAGCCCAGTATGACAGAGATGGGGGCAATCAAGCAGGGCATGGGGCTGGCAGCCTCCATATTCAAAATCACAAGCTCGAAGGATGTCTGTGTCCATCTGCTCTGCCCCCACACTCAGCCACTCACATCCTCCCACCCTCAACCCCCTCACCTCACCTCACCTCACCTCACCGGTGCACTCACACCCCAAGGCCACACTGACCCCGTCCTCACACACATCCTTTCAACACTCATGTGCATTCATTGTCACACTCATGTGTATACACGTTTTCTAACTTCCACATCCACATCAATGCTGACTGTCATGCTCACATCTTTGCACACACACCAGCTCACTCACAAACCCACTGGAGTCCCAGGTCCCAGCCACTCCCCGCAGGTCTTAATCACAGGTCCTGGAAGGGAACCTCCTGTAGGAGGTGGTGTGTGTGTGTGTGTGTGTGTGTGTGTGTGTGTGTGTGTGTGTAGGAAGCAGAAGGGAGTAGGCCCTGAGGTCAGGGGGTAAGGAAGAGGGGAGAGGAAGGAGTGGATAGAGAGTATGGACCAAGAGCCATTCAGAGCTGACATCAGACCAGAACGGAAGCAAGACAGAGACAAAGGCAAGGCAAGGAAATGGAGACTGACAAAAGTCAAGGCAGATGGAGCAGGAGCTGGGGACAGAGGCCCCCCCTACACTGATAAGCTGTCACATTGCTGCACCAGTGGCCTGTGAGACCAGCAGCACCCCCACAGCTGAAGCCTCTCCCCTCTGGATCTTGTCACTGTGGCTTTGCTTTGCTGCTTGGGCAGCCGGGAGTGGTGACAAGCAGGGAAGACAGTGCCCAGGGTAGCTGAGTGGAAGACAGTGCCCAGGGCAGCTGGCTGTGCCACTCTAGCCCGGCTGCTAACTCACCCATCAGTGCACATCTCGTCACCCACAGGGGCCCAGATGAGACCAGTGACCAGCCTGGCTGCCTTTTTCTCACAGAGCCACAGCAGGGGCAGAGAGCCAATGGAACCACCCTCCCTGAAAGGTAGGCAGTGCTAACCAGGCCTGGCCCACACCTCTGGCCTCTGGAGCTGGGTTTGGGAACCATGGGTTAACTCTTTGCTTCCAGACACTCAGGACCCATCAGACATGGACCAGAAGCAGTGTATGAGGCAGGGCTTGAGGAGGGGGGTAGGGAAGAAAGCCACTGTGAGAAACCAAACAGGCTCTGGCATAAACTTTTTATTTCATCTCCTTTACTATGCACAAGAATGATGTCCTCACGCCCTGTATCTCTGGATGCTGTTTTAAATAATCGTCCTTCTCGCCTGGGGTCTGTCTCAGGGTATTTGTTCTGGGGCGTCAATCAGTCAGTTTGTGCTCTGTAATTTGGAAACAACCATTTCTATAAAATCAGGAAGGCAAACAAATAATAATAATAAGCAGGGAAAATTGCATTGACTGCTGTTTTCCTGTGTGTGTGTGTGTGTGTGTGTGTGTGTGTGTGTGTGTGTTATCAGCGCAGCTTTCCGCCCATCCTGATTGATTCATGCTTTCACAGGTTCATTCATATATTTACTCAACAGCCATCACTCAGCCAGGTGCCAGGCCCTGTGCTGAGTCCCGGGAGCCAGTGCAAAAGCCAGACAAGGTTCTTAACTGCACAGTGTTTAGAGTTGATGGAAGAAGACAAACAAATGCCCAACAAAGCGTGATGTCCCCAAGGGGCTAGGGAAGCACTGTCTGGGTGCCCTGCCTGGGGACCCAGATGTCCTGCTCTTCCAACTGAATGCCTGAAAATGACACAGAATCTCTCTTGTCCCAGGATCAACATTTCCCTCTCACCCCTCCTTGTCTCTGCAGGTCTGCCCTCCTGGGCAACCAGGCCATCTGAGAATGGTGGAAAGAGTGTCAGTGTGACACTGAAATCTCAGCTTGGACACTCACTGGCTGGTGACCTCAGGCAAATCGTTCATCTCTCTAAGTCACAGTTTCCTTCTCTGTGAAAATGCAGTAACTAATACCCATCACAGTGGTATTGTCAGCATCAAATGAGATTAAGTATATAAAGATGGTGCCTGGCACATAGTAGGGCCTCAATTCATTCTAGCTCCTTCCCTGTCCCTTTCCCAGTGGTATACACTGAATCTCCCCTCACTGGCAGGGAGAGGGAGCTTGGGGGGAATTTGGGGTGCAGGAGTACCCAGCATTCCATACACCATGAATCTATGCTTCCTGTTGTCCTACCAAGAAGTCTGGTTTTGCTTTGCAAGGACTCTCTTATTTGGGGGGAGGAGGGGGGAGAGTTATGGCTTTGCTTCCTGGGCCACCTGAACATTCCAGAGAAATATCCCTTTTCTTTACCATTTCCCTTCCCTGTGGCTCTCAAGTTTGAAAAAGCATTATTGTTTTGAAACCTGTATGGCTTCCTGAACCAATGTCACCCCAATAAATTCAATAATAAATAAATAAATAGAAATTAAAAAGCATTATTGTGTGTGTGGTGGTTGTGAGATGGTGATGGTGGAGCTGGTAGGAGGTGGTGATGGTATTGGTGGTGATGGTGGAGCTGGTAGGAGGTGGTGATGGTATTGGTGGTGATGGTGGAGGTGGTGATGATGGTGATGGTGGTAGTGATAGAGATGATGGTGGAGGTGATGGTGGTAGTGGAGGTGGTAATAGGAATTCATTTCAGAACCCTATGCTCAGATTTTGAGCTCTAGATGAGAGCTCAGTTCCAGGTAATCAATTGAGAGCCTACTATATGGTGGGCCCTGTGGTGCTTACTTTATTTCCACAGCAATTCACAGAGATTATTATCTCCTTTTGCAGATAAGGACACTGAGGCCAGACATAACAAGCGACCTGGCTACCGGCTCAATCTAATAAGACATGGAGAGGCACTTAAACCTTATATCCTATGACTCCTAGCCCCATGTTCCTTCTCTATGTCATCATGGAACGACCCACATTTCACAGTAGGGGACATGGAAACCCAGGGAGGTTAATTGATTTGCCCAAGGTTATGCAGCAGTTTGAAGCAGAGCCTGACTGTTTTCTCTGCACTTCTAGGTCTCAGCAGCCTTCCCATCATCAGGGACTGGGTCTCACTGGGGAGACCAGTGCATTACCCCTCACAGCCCTGACAGAGGCCCAGAGCCCAGACCTCCTCAGGCCCCTGGGGCAGGCTCTGTATTTGCTGTCCTCCTGACCCTGTACACTGTCAACTCTAGTCTCCTCCTCCAGCCTCAGAGTGAGAGTGACAGACACCCAGCTGCTGCCTGACCCATTATTCTTGACATCTCCTCCCCCAGATCTGATGGTGGGCCTCCTTTGGCCTGCGCACCATGGTGCAGCAGCTCTGACTGGCACTGAGGAGGAGGGACAGGGATGGCATCCTCTACCTTCATCCCTGTCTGAGCTCTGAGGTAGTGAGCTTGGGAGTCTGCTCATCTTGCTCTCTTCATCTTTTTCTGGTCCTGGACCTTAGTCTCTTACTCAAAACAATGGATAGCTCCACCTTGACCCCCACCCCAGGAGTTAGAAAGAATTGTGCCCAGGCTGCATGTTGTCTTTAGACTTCCTCCCCCAGGAAGCCTTCTGGACTCATCCCACACAGTTCCACTCTCTCTGACCCCTCTGACCATCCCTTCAATCTCAAACTAGGTGTCCGACTCTAAGTCTGAGTCATCTGATGGTGATGTTGGAGGTGGGGGAGGTGGTAACAGTAGTAGTGATGGAAATGGTGATGACAGTGGTGGAGGTGGTCAAGGTGATAGTAATGGTAGTAAAGTAGTAGTAATGGAGGTGATGGTGGAGATGGTCGTGATGGTGGTGGGGAGGGTATCTCTTGGATGATCAGAGTAAGGTAGGGCCTCCTGGAGGGAAGAAAGTTGACAGGTCACTACCTTCCTCTACATCTTCTCCCACCTTTTAAATAATATCTACTATTTCTTGAGTGTCACCCGTAAAACAGGTGTATGCTCAGTACTTTATACGTAATAATTCATTTAACCCTCCCAACAATCCTATGAGGCAGGTACTAATATTTTAGAGATGAGACAGCTGAGACACAGAGAGGTTAAGTCACGTGCCCAAGGTCATACAGCTAGCAAACAGCAGAGGGTAGACTCAGCCACATCCCACTCCAGAGTCTGGACTCCTGCTCTCTACTTCTGTCACCCGAGCAGAGCTCTACACATGGAGGAGAGCTGTCCTGGTAAGTGTGTGGGGGGTGAGGCAGAGAGGTGTCTTTAGGGGACTCCACCATCATGGGGTTTCCATGCCATTCTGACTATCTTCTTGCCCCCACCTCTCTCAGGAGCTCTGACAAAGGAGATGAGGATCGTGGATGTGGGAAAGGGGCTAGATTCCACCAGGTGGTGGCCACAGAATTGGCGGTGTGGGGCGCTCTGCCTGACCCACGCAGGGCACTCACTCCAGCTCCTGGCTAGTGCTCCTACCCTTGGGAGTTCCATCCTGCCAGCCTCCCTCCCTCCCAGGATCTCATTATACCCCTAAGAGAAACTGACAGCCTCAATATCTTACTTTGCAAATATAGTTTATTCCTTCAATAAAGCCGCCTGCGCAGGGGAATGTTTAAGCCCCGCTCTCCCCCGAGAGCCTCATTTGAATTTCTAAAGTCTTTAGTCGGCTCCTCCAATGGGGCAGCTGGGTAATGAAAACGCAGCCGCTTATAGCAGGGGATTCATTTCCTGTCCGGTCTGATCTCCGCTGCCGGCGACAATGGACCGGCCCAGGGAAAGAAGAACTACTGGCTACCTGGATGCTGGGGTGGGCGGGGGCAGGGAGGTATTGGCTGGGGCCTGAGCACCCAGGGACCCACAGGTTTTCTATGCCCAGCGGCCCCTAGACAGCGTCCCTTAGGCCAGGTGCTCCCCCAGGGGCCCAGCCCAGGAATCCCTGGATGGGAAGCCGACTCCCTGGTTGGACCCTCTAACTCCAGGGCAGCCCCTATCTCGGGCCCCCATGGGAGTCTCTAATTAAAGGACTGGCACGCCCCTTGGGGACTCATTAGGCCCGCTGTGCAGAGAACATTTAATCATTGCTCAGAGCATCGATTGGAAAATCAATTTCTTTGTCTCTCCGCACGCGGCACTGGGAAAGTGGGGGGAGCGCTGACCTCCTTCTGCTGCCATGTAAAGTGCTGCACATTTAATCAGGGAACAGAAATCAATTAGCCACTTACGAGGTTGGCTTTAGTTACCGAGTCGGCAGGGCCCGCGCCCCAGCTCAGCCGCTGACAAGCGAATCTCCTCACACACACGCTGACAGGCCGCTCCCAGGCATCCCACCAGCTCTCCAGGGGTCCCCTCCCCACCCTGGGCACCCAGCCTTCCACACAGACCCCCTAAGGACCTCAGTGAGGTCCTAGGAAGGCTCCCCAAACCCCAAGCTCACCGTCACAGCTTCCCTGGATATCCCCCTTTCCCAAGAACCCAGACTCTGAAAAGCCAAGTGGAGACTCAACAGAGGCCCATTCAAACCTCAGCTTTGCCTCCTGCTGATTTCTGTGATTTCTGTGATGTCTGGGAGGCTTCTTAACCACAAAATGGGAATAATAATAGTACCTACCTCACCAGAATGGGGTGAAAATTCAGTGACATCCTCTAAAGTGCCCACGAAAGAGTTGAAGCTCAAGGAAGAGAACTTGGCACTCACAACAGTGAGTCCTTCCAGCCCCACAGTCAGCCAGGTCAGACAAGGAACAGTGTGGGTGTGGGCTGGGGGGCTCTGGCCACTTGCTCCCTTTCACGACAGGCAAGGTGAGCCCAGTGCCCCCCTCACCTCTCCCACTTCCCCATCGCCTCCTGGGGGCTTGACTCTGAGTCACCTCTGCACCCATTCTCCCCCTCCTACCTGTGCGCCCCCACCCAGCCATGCATCTGGCTGCCCCCTCACCCCCATGCCCGCCCCACACAGCGCCGGGGGTACAAGCTTTCCAGTGACGCCTCACGCACCCTCCAGAGTTATACACACCCGATTACACAGAGTTGTACACAGTCTGCATGCCCCATTACACACAGCTGTGCAGAGTTCCTCCCACAGTGGCAGTCACAGAGCTCCGGTGCACTCGCACACACCTCCTTCACACACACAGCCGCCCCCGCGGCTGCTCGCGAGCCCACGCACCCTTGCCCGAGCTCGCGCGCGTGGGCTCACCCATGGCCCCCCACCCCGCAGAGTTGCATACGGGCGGCACTCGCACTCACTCGCACGCACACGCACACTCACACCCATTCCGTAATAATATTAGACATGCCATTTCTTTTTCATGACAGTTCCAGTGGAGATGCTCAGAGCTGTCACTTGGATGAAAAATAATGCATAATCCTCGTCTTCCTTCCTTCCCTTCCCTTTCTTTCTTCCCTGTTTAATGAGCTCCTAAAAATATTCCTTGCTGTCTCGCCGAGGCTGTGGGCTAAGTGTGAGTCAAGCCTCCCTACTCCCTCCCATCCCTGTTCCTTCCCTTGGCCCCTGAGTGGGCCGCAGGATGAAGGGTCACAGCATGTCAGGGCTCGGTGGTGCCAGGTTAGCAGAAGGGCTCTTTCCCAGGCCTTTTAAGATCTCTGACTCCTGCTCCTCCCCCTGAGGCAGGTGAGACACCCGTGGGAGCAGAAAGAAAGGCAGAAGAAGGTTTTCTGAGGTTCCTGACCACCCTTGGCAACCCCCTCCTCGACTCCTGATCAATTTCACAGGAAATGCCCATCCATCATCCCTCCAGCTTGGGGTGGGGGGGTAGTTAGCCAAGGTCCCTTCTTTACCTCCTTGTACACCTGCTTCATTCTCAGAACTCGGAGAAGGAGGAAGGTCCCCCTAGACCCCCCTGTGATTTTACTAGCACCTGAGCCTGGCCCTGCTGGGAAAACTGCAATCGTCACTGCTTCCTCCAATTCATCCTTCAAGCCCCAGAGAAAAGCCACCTCTTCCCTGAAGTCTCCCTGATTCACACAGAAGTAGCTATTCGTTCACTGTACATATTGACACACTTTAATAATATTGAATTTACTGAGGAGAGGCAATCACATGTCGTGCCTGGTGGGACCTTTGTCTCTCTGTGGGACTCTCCACCCTGCGTTTTGCTTCCTTATTTATGTGTGTCACTCCCACCATATCTGAACTCCTTCAGGCTGGGAACCTGGCTTGCCTCTTTGGATGGATGGATGGATGGATGGATGGATGGATGGATGGATGGATGGATGATGGATGGATGGATGGGAGGTGACAATTCAAGGGCCTGGATGTTCAGTCAGTTTCTGTAACATTCACTGTGACTTTGGGAAAATCAAAAGCCCTCTCTGGGCCTCAGTTTCCCCATCTGTAAAATGGGAGAGCTGGGCCAGGTGGTGTCTGAGGTCTGTGGCAGCTCCCTCCAGTAATCTTCTTTCTGCCATTCTCTGCAGTGTCAGATGGAATAAACCCGTCTTTAGTCTTTAACGTCCCATCCTCTGTGCATGAGGGGCTGGGGTATGGTGTTGAATGTGGCATAGAGCTCTCAACACAGAGACCCGGGGCTTTATTTTCCCACCCGTTCCTCTGCCTCCCACCTCTCCCATATCTATTTCTTTGCTCCAGTCTCCTTAATTCCTCCTCTGAGTTTCCCTTTCATTCTCTGTCCCTTCTCTTGCTTTTTCCAGCCTGCATCCTACCGGTTAGTAGCTCAGAGCAAGTGCCCTCCCCTCCTCCCTTCCTCGGCTTTCCCTCTCCACTCCACCTGCTTCAGGAGCCTCCCTCCCCACAGGCCTCCCCATCTCGTCCCAGCAGCTCCAGTCCCGAAAGGTTAAGCTAATAGCAGCTCCTTTCCCATCAGCTGTTCTTGTTTGCTCTACATAATTGCAGGAAAGGGGGCTGGGAGGGGGGCCCGCTGAGTGGTAGCGGGTGTATAGGGAGGGGGCTGCGCAGCCTTGTCCCTGGGAAGGGGAACTGGGGGAAGGTGGCATAGAAATGGGACGGTAGGCTGTGTGGGAGCTGACCATATGGGACAAGAATTGGGCAGAAGGCCCAGCTGTGGCAGAGTTGCCCAGAGAATGGGAAGTAGGGTCCGGAGAAGAGCTGTCAGAGGCATTTCTAGTCCTGGGAAGAAAATAATAATAATAGCCATAGTAACATTTGTCAAGGATGTAGTGTGCCAGGTCCTGTACCAAGCACTTTACTGGCTTTATCTCATGATCTTCACAATAGCCCCAGGATGCAGGGTTAGCCCTTGTGCCCATTTTACAGAAAACTGAGGCTCCAGGAGGTTAAATTGTTGCCTGAGGTCACATGTTGTTAAAGGGCAGAGCCTCAAACACTCTGCTTTTATTCATTCCTTCTGCTCAGAGATTAGCATTTGCAAGAACCTGGGAGGTTATTAGATCCAACCTACTCATTGCCCAGAGGGACAGAGGAAAAGGGACTTGTCCAAAGTCACAGAGCAAGTTACTGCCACAACTGGGCTGAGGCTTTAGGTCTGATGCAGAGGGCTTTGCTCCCCTTCTTAGCCTCAGTCCCCTTGGAGACTTTCTGTGCATGAGGTGCTCAGGTGAGGGGTGACAAGGTAGACAAGACAGCCTTCGGGGTGGAGGGTGTGGAGCTGAGTGGGCTTGTGTTCACAGTGGAGGGGGAACGCTGCTTCTCTGCCAGGGAGCCGCAGCTCTGGCCTCCTGCTGGCATGAGTATCTTCAATAATTCATCAGGGGCAGAGCAGAGAGGAGCAGCGAGCGGAAGGTAGGGTGGGGAATGTCACAGGCAGTGGCAGTGAATTTAGGCCAGCACCAGAAAGTTGGAGATAGGAAGTCAGCTTGCCTAGGTTCTCAGACCGAGCCCTCTCAGCTGCAGACCTGGGGCCATGCTGGCCTCCACATTCCCACCTCCCATCTCAGGTCTGGGGCACCAGATATCTGCTCCAATCAGGACAACCTGCCTCTTGTTTTCCTCCCAATGGATAGATGCTCTTGGAAGGCACTGTTTTCCCCTTTACACTTGGGGGCTCCCCAAGGCAGAGACTGTGTCTCTACCATCAGACTGGGGCTCCCAGGGCAGAGATTGAGTCTCTCCCATCAGATTGCTCCCCCTCCAGCCTTTGTCCCTGTGATCTAACATTGGCTCCATCCTGATCCATCACTGGCCCCACCGCACAGCAGTGAATAATACTGTCCCTTCCTGGCTTCTGCCTGAGTACCTACCAGATTTTCCTTGCAGTGACCTGCTAGGATGGATGCAGCTGTGCCCCTGGCTGGTTATGCCCATTTCCCATCATCCACACCACTAATGGGACCCCTGATGACAATACAGGGGCAGGGTTGGTGAGAGGGGGTGACTCAGAGGCCATCTTTCTTGAAAGGGGGTCTCCCAAACTCTGGTCGGACACTTCCAGTCCAGGGCACTTGGTGTCTCCGGAAGTAGGGAAACTCTCTCTTGTGGAAAATGACCTGCTTTCTGGAGAAACCTTCCTCACTGGGAGCCAAAATCCATCTTCTGTGACTGCCCCACGCAAACCTGATGCTCTCTGCACATTTTCCTGCAAGTCTGCAGCTTTCTCAGAGCTAGGGTGCTCCAATCAAGAGCTGCATCCCACAACCTACCATGGGTCCCCCAACACCCGCATCTGCAGCTCATTGCATGCTTGGGTGCATGCCCCCACCTCTCATCAGAACAGATGGTCTCATTTGTATTCCGAGTGGTCAGGCTGGATTATGGCTTTCTCCATGAAACCCCATTCTCTCCCCCAGCTCCATCTTTCGAAACTTCTCCAAGCAGCATCAATAATGGGAATCAATTGATCAATGAATATCCTGGCCTTAAGGCCTATAGCCCCTGTGGAGCTTTGCTGCATCCCTAAGCACTTCTGTTCCCTGCCCACTCCATGCTCCATGCCCCATGCATCACTTCTAGGGACCTGGCCCTGCCCTCTCATGTGCCACCATCCCAAAAAAACAAGCCTCAGGACACCTTTGTTTGGACTGAGCAAGGAGTGTAGCCTGGGACTGGAGGAAGCCCTGGGGCAGGGAACCAAGGACTGATTCTGAGCTGAGAATTGTGTGAGTCTTATCAGGCACTGTGCAGGGTGGGAGAAGGAGTGCCATGACTTCAGGGTGTGGGAACTGATCACTTTATCCCCAACTCCAAATACTGACTATTCAATATTTTCCTCTTAGCACTGACTAGCCAAGTGACCATCCCCAGCAGTACTGACCACCCATCAACCCAGCTCCAACCTCCCAACACTGATGGCCCATGCCCAACCAATTATCGAATATCAACAATCCATTACTGACGCCTGATAGCCCAATATCAATATGCTAATACACCCTCTCCATACTGGTCACCCATCACCAACATCTTTACCACGACATACACTCATAACCCTCAATACAGACCTTCCCAAACTGACCGCCTCAAATTTTTTTTAAAAAATATATCTTTATTGATTTCAGAGAGAGGAAGGGAGAGAGAGAGAGATAGAAACATCAATGATGAGAAAATCATTGATCGGCTGCCTCCTGCACGCCCCCGATTGGGGATGGAGCCCACAACCCGGGCATGTGCCCTGACCGGGAATCGAACCCCTATCACCTGGATCCTAGGTCGACACTCAACCACTGAGCCACGCACGGCTGGGCTGACCACCTCAAATTGACCACCCCAAACCACTCTCCATTGGCTGTCTAAGATTCTATCTAACAAGTACCCCCCCCCCCAGCTCCCCAGTCACTATCACCTGTTACTTTCCGCTGGGCCCTGTGCAGCTCTTCACCTGTCTGCTGGTCACGGCTGGACTGCCCTGATCCTGACTAGGCACTAATCTGAGCTTCCCCCAGCTCCTGGGACCTGTCTGTTCAGCCAGGGGTGGAGCTGTCGGCTCTCCAGTCTCATTCCTCTCCATCTGACCAGGCCCTAAGAACTCCTCCCAGCTGGCACTGACCAGCTGAATAAAGTGTGGTTGGAGAGGGTCTTCCTCACTGTCCTAGGGCTGTCCTCAGAGAAGTCCGACTGCTGCTTGCTGGACACCTCCATCACCCCCCCCCCCCCCCAAGCCAGGGTGTTACTTGCTTGCAGTGACAATTGTGAAGGGCCATGGCTCTGGGCTGGGCTGATCTCACCCGGAGCCCTAAGGCTGCTGTCTTTGATGTGAGTAGTAGGTGGAAGGAGGCGCCTCTTCCTGCCCAATCCCCTCCAGGAGCCAGGGTTCAAGGTAAAGGACTCAATGAAAGACTCTGAGAGGGGGCAGAATATAGGATGGACTGGGTCCAGGAACCAAGTAGCAGGAGATTACTCTGTCGGTGAAAGCTCTGGCCCAGCCCTGGCCTAAGGGTTGGGAGGCTGTCTGTCCAACCTCATTCTCTGTGGAACCCATCCAGCGACATGCATGTGCCAGCTGTGATCTCTTGCCTGCTGCCAAGCTTGGAGCCAGGGCTCAGGAGACCCCATACCCAAGGTGGGAAACTGGCTCCTGGATTTGACTCTGACATGTGTGTCCATGATCACGTTTCTCCATAATTCCAATGAGGAGGCTCAGTTCCTCCTTTGAGGAATGCTGCTGCCCCAGCTGCCCCAGCTGCCCCAGCTGCCCCAGCTGCCCCAGCTGCCCCGAGGGGGCAATCTCTGGGCTCCCCCCTTCCTCTCCTGGGCACTGCCACAGTCCCCCTGTAACTTGTCCTGAGCTGAAACAAGGCTGAGCTTGTTGGCCATGACTCTGGATTCTGGACCCTTTTTCTGCTCTCTAGCCCCACCTTGGGGATCCAAGGAGAGCCACCATCTGCCCAGGTGGTGGACAGGAGGACCCTCACAGCAGGGCATGAAGGGAGGGTAGGCACAGGAGCTGGAAAGCTGTCCAGAACCCGCTGGCTCAGGATAGAAGACAGATTGGGGGAAGCATAGGGGCTTTGGGAGATGAAGGAATTCAAGATGAAGGAGATGGGAGGCTGACTTGAAGTTGAGATACCTGTCACCCCTCTACCTGCCACCTCCAGATGACAGGGCAGAAACTCTTAGAGTGATGTAAGGGCTGCCCTCCATCACTAGAACTTTCTGAGCTGGTGGGAAGGAGATAAGATGCTGCTGCAGTTCCTTCCAGTTGCAGGAGTCCCGGAGGCCGTGAGTCTAAGGCTGACCAGGCAGCAACCATGTGCCGTGCTGTCTACTGTGGGGTTGGGGCTGATGGGGATGGTTAAGACCGGGCCCTTACTGTCCAGTGGAGGAGATGAGAGTCTCACCCAGGAGACCACAGGACACCTGGAGCCTTCACTGAGCCTCCACATGTATACATTCACACACACACACACACACACACACACACACACTCAAAGGAGATGGCAAGAGGGAGGTTGCTGTAGGGGACAGTCCACAGGTAGTCATTGAAGGAAGAACCCAAGAAGGCTCTTGACAGCTAGGGAAGCTTCAGTGGGAAGCAGGAGTTAGTCTGGAGCTTCAGAATTGCCCAGGATGTGCATTCATGGAGAGGAGATGGAGAAGGCATTCCAGGCAGAGGGAACAGCCTGTGCAAAGACATGGACAGGTGCTGTGGGGACTTGGGAAACGTGCCAACTCCAAGGAGCCTAGAGTGCAGGCAGGATGGGGAAGAAGCTGAAGAGGGGTGGTAGGGACCTCTCGAGGTGTGAAGGTTATGCTCTGATCCCCAAACCTGAGTATATGGTGTGATTGGTTGTATGTGCTTAAGGGCCTGATGAGGCAGGATGTTTGAAATCTGGGTCACCTTGGAAAAGCAGGTATTTTGGGTAGTGGAACCTTTTCCCCTTGTGTGTTTTTCCCCCCTTCCCCAGGTGCAGGTCATACCTCTTAGATTCTTGGGTCATCTCTCAGGAGCTGCATTGCCAGGGGCATATGGATTGAGGGGATCACTCCCAGGACCTTGGTCTAGGCCCTGGTATCTCTGAGGCACAGCAGCCCTGGTGTCCTCCCTCCTGCCCTAGGCTCTAGTTAAAACCCAACCCCATTCCTGCTGGTCCCAGGGCTCCCCCCAACAGGACAGAAATCAATGTGCAATTTTGCAGCTATTTGTAGATACCCTTTCCCTGCTGGCCCCCAACCCCAGCGGGTCCTGACCAAGTTCAATGCTGCCTCCATCCTCAATCAGATGAACTGGCACTCTGCCCAGCCACGTGGGGCCTGGTGCTGAGAACCTGGCCGTGGGGCTGGGGGAGGGGGTTATGTGCCACAGCCCAGAGGCAGGGGCCAGGGCTGATCCTCTACCTGAGTAAACTCCTGAGAATCTAGAGGAAATTAGGACAAAGCAAAGCATAGGCCCAGGAATCTGTACTTTTAAGAAAGCCCTCCAAGGGATTCAAAGAGGGCTGGTGCAAACAATACTGGGAAATTCACAGCATTAGCTACTGTCAGCCTCCCTTCCCCTGCTAGCTGTGTGGCCTTATTTACCTTCTCTGTGCCTCAGCATCCTCATCTGGAAAATGAAGGCAATAATAGCTTTGGCCTCCTATGGTTGTCCAGAGGATTAACAGAGAAAATGCAGGCATGGGGCTAACTCAACGCCTAGCACTGGATAGGTACTCAATAACTGATTGATGATCCCAGCAAGTGAGACTAAGGGCTCTCAGCACCAGCACACTGGACTTCCCTGGGGTCCCTGGGTGGGTTGGCCTGGTACTGCCCGGGAGGAGAGTGCCCCTGCCCCCTCCCACTGCACTCTGGAGGCCCGTTACCTATCTCATGGCTACAGGTGAGAGAGGCTTGTCAGGAGGATGTGCTTGGGTGAGCTTGGCCCCTGGGGGTGGAGGAAAACAGAGCTTTGACTCCCCAGGGCAGTCAGGATGCTGCTTGAGGAAGCTGTAGAAGGCTTTCTGTTGGAGGGGCCCCAGCAAGAGCTCAGGCACCCCGAGGCGGTCAGTTCCTCCTGCTACTGGGAAAGCCACAGAGAGGTTGGGGTGGTAGGGTGGGGGAGAGGGGGACAATAGGCAGAGGCAAGCTGGGTGCTTCCTTCTGGTGGGGGCGGGTAAGCAGCTTTAGAACCACAGCCCTAATCCTTTCTCAAAGGGGCTCCAGGAGCCCATTGCTCACCTGCCACTCGAGAGACACGGGGCATAAATAGTTACAGGTGTGGATTTCAGCTCAGCCAACTGGGCTTCTTTTTTTCAATTTTATTGAAGTATAATTTACATACAATAAAATGCATACATTTTAAGTGTTCAGTTGGATGAGTTTTGACAAATTTATACACACGCATACCCACCACTACAATCAGGATACAGAGCACTTTCATCACCCCCAAAAGCTCCCTTGGGCCCCTTCCCAGTCGATCCCCACCCTTCCCCTAGCCCCAGGCAACCACTGATCTGCCTTTTGTCACTATAGATTAGATTTGTCTGTTCTAGAGTTTCATATAAATGGAATTATGTAATGTGTACTCTTGGTGTCTAGCTGCTCTTCACTTTTCATAAAGTGATTCATCCATGTTGTTGTTTTGTCAGTTTACAACTTTTTATTGCTGAGTAGGATCCCATTGTATGAATATATATCAGTTTGGCTGCCTGTTGATGGACATTTGTGTTGTTTTCGGGCTTGGGCTCTTGTGAATAAAGCTGCTACGAATATGTGTATACAAGCCTTTGTGTGAACATACATCTTCATTTTTCTTGAGTAAATAAGAGTGGAATGACGGGATCCTCTGGTAATTGCACGTATAATTGACAAACTATTTTCTAAAGTAGTTGTATCATTGTACATTTCTACTGTTGATGTATGAGAGTTCCAGTTGCTCCCAACCTCACCAACACTTAGCTTGGTCAATCTTCTAATGAGTATGTAGTGATAGTTGTTGTGGTTTTAATTTGCATTTCCCTGATAGTGAATGATGTTGAGTGTCTTTTTCATGTGCATATTGGCCATTCTTTATCTTCTTTTGACCATTTTAAAGATATATTGTCTTCTTCTTATTGAGTTGTAAGAGTTCACTGGATACAAGTCTTTTGTCAGACATATGTATGGCAAATATTTTCTCCCAGGCCTTGGCTTGCCTTGTTACTTTCTTAGCTGTCTATATCTTGACTCTGCTGGTTCCATGTGTGCAGTCTTGAGGAGGTTACTTAGTCTTTCTGACTCAGTTACTTCATCAGTAAAATGGGGATAACAGTAGGTTTCATGCAGAAGTATTGTGACATTTAACTCGGTTCACGTATGTAAAGTGCCTAGACCCAGAGGAGGTCCTCAGCTCGTGGTGGTCAGTATTGCTCTTAGTCTCAGGCAGTTAATGACCTCTCCTTTACCTCTCTTGGATCTGGCCCTGATGGAGTAATATCTCTTTTCTGTTCATCTGGCTCCTGAGGATCCCATGGTCAGCCTAGGCAGGGGCAGGATGCAGGTGGGATGACTAGTGCCATCACTCCATGTGAAGCTGGGTCTCCATCCTGGCTGTTGGCCAGACACACAGATCTGGGGACCACAGAGGCTGGGCCCAGGGGTCCACCATCCTGAAGTTTCAGAGGGAGAAAAAAGTGTCCCTGGGAACCCACAACTCCTACCTGCGGACCCTTAGTTGCTCATGGACACCCATGACCCCTTAGTCTCAAAATCTACACAAGCACACTCATGAAACCCTTTCCCACTTCTTCTGTCACCTGCACAAACTCAGACACACCAAAAGTGAAATGCAGTGATCACCTACTCCTAACCCCCATTGCCACTGATCAGGAGTGGCAGGCTCACTGGCCAGGCCATGTATAATTCAGAGATTTGGCCCAAAATAGTTCTATTCGAGCTCAGCCTTCTGGATAGGAGAGGAGGAGTAGGAAGAGCAGCAAAGGGAGTGGGGACAGTGACCTCAGCCCTGGTGAAGACCCTAGAGTCTGCCTCTTGCTGCAGGTGCCTGGGCAGAGCCTGGGGAGAGGGGAGAGCTAGAAGAGCCCCCTGAAGGGCTCCCTTCCCAAGTAGAGGGGCCCCTTTTTCTCCCTTTCCCACTCCTATCCCCACATCCTCCCACCTGGAAAGACAGGGTCCCCTGAGGGGCAGCTGGGAGAACAACCTGGTGAGCTGCACTGCCCACATCCGGCCACTCGCACCTGCTGTGGCCTGGTGTCCCCACCCGTATGTCTCTGACTCCCTGACCGTTCCTCAGGGCCCAGGGTGAGAGGGACACTGCTCACTTCTCAGGCATCTTTGTCCCAGGCCTCCTGACTTCACCTCACCAATCAATCAGTTAAGTCCACAAATATTTACTGAGCACCCGCCCAGGCAAGGCTGGGTCCTAGGACATTGGAGGGCACCTGGGCTGTGTGGAGAGAGGCTCATAACTTGCTGAGGAGGCAGGACGTTCACAGAAAGGACAAGGACCAGTCCAGGGAGGGACAGGCCGCAGGGGTCAGGGATAGGGGCTACAGGGAGGCTTCCAGCTGAAGGCCTGCCTGGATTATTCAGGGAGATGGGCAGGCAGGAGGGTGTGGTGTGAGCTGGGTGAGGGGCTGGAAGGGACAAGACTATCTGGATGTTAATAAGAGGACTGGTTGATGGAAGTCGGGGTCATGTGAGGATGTCACAGGACTGGTCTGGTGTGTCCTTCAACCTTCTACAGTCAACAGCGACAGGGACTGCGCCATAATCAATCCCCTGGGGTTTCCCCCAAGATTCTGTCACATGGTGTTAACCACTTCGCCTTGGAGTCAGCCTGCTTGGGTTCAAATCCAGACATCACTACTTCATTGCCCCATGACCTTGGCAAGTGACTTAACTGAACTGTTTCCTCACCTGTTAAGTGTAGGTAATAACAGTCACTACCTCATTACCTGTGAAGAGATGCATGAGAAATGCTCGTGGGATCCGTAGCCTTGCAGCCATCCTGACGGTCTCACCGCCCATGTTCTCCCGCCTGCACGCAGAGAAGCGGCAGTACTGCGTCTGCAGGCCCCGGGTGGCTGGTGGAGACAGCGAGCCTTTGAGGTCTGATTAGATTTGAGGTACCTGACCCCAGAACACCTAGTGGCAAAGGGGACTGGTGGGCCCAGTGGTATGGGCCTGTGTCGTGTGGAGCACAACACTCCCATGATGCCGCGAGAGCCCCAGGGGCTTTGACTGAGCTTTGCTGCGTTTTCTCCCTGAACAGAGTCAGTGTACAGGTTATGCTGACCCTAAGTTTTGGTGGTTCCCTCCCTCCTTTCCTCCTCAGTCTCCATCCATCTCTTTGGGCTTCTGGCTCAGTGTTTCCATCACTCTGCCTCCACTTCTCTTAGTCTCGCTAATTTTGTCTTTCCCTGAGTCTCATCCTCCCTCCCTCCCTTCTTCCAAGTCTCTCTCAAGCTCTGATTCCATCTTCCTTATCTCTCCTTTGGTCTCCAGGGACCTCCCTAAAACTACACGCTCTCTTCCTGGGACTGGAGGCACCTGGGCAGGGGGGAGGGGGTCCCTGCCTCTGAGGGGCCCACCCCACGCCAGCCATATCAATTAGGGCTTTTTTCAGAGGGAGGGAGACATCAGTGACTGCTCTAAGCCTCGCCAGCGCTGCTAATATTAGCCCAGGAAGGCAGCTCACTGATGGATTAGGAGAAATTAAGAATTCAAAATCTGTAATTTGAATTGGAGGGCCCTGCTTGGTGACAGCTAATACTGCCCCAGAAATTAATGAGTGAAGGAGGGATGGCAGCGCTGGTTTTCCTCTTTGACAATATAATTTTCCCCATGATCTGTGCCTTTGAAATCCCCATCTCCAAGGAGGCACCTGCCTGGAGGGCTAGGGTTCTGTTTGTTTCTGATCTTATTTCCAGATCCTTGTAGATCCCAGAAATTCCTGGGCTCTAGTCTCTTAATGCCCAACAGTGCCCTGGGCTCTTGCCTGCTGGTGCTCCTGCTCAGGGGAAGGCAAGGTGAGGCTGGGAAAGACAGGCCGTGGGGCACAGGCAAACCTTGCTTTCTGGCCCTGCTGCCTGCGTGTGGCCTCGGCAAGTGACTGAACCTATCATCTCAGGACTCTGATTTCTAAAATGGAGATGATATTCTCCCCCGCCTCCAGGGGGTGTTGTGGGGTACAAGATGCACCTTCTTTCTCCCTCCCTGCCTCTTTTCCCTGTGCATCTCGGCTGTGTGGTCCTTCAGAAGGCCCAGAAACTTCCCCACAGCCAAACCACGCCCAGACCTTCTTCCTGCAAGAAGGCCACTAGGCATTTTCCTATTGAGACTGATGGCTCCTGAGTCTCCAGGGCCTCATTTCTTCACCATCTTTTCTGCCAAGTCTTGAAGTTCCAGGTTACCCCAGGAAGAGGGTGTCCTGTGTCTCAGACCAGATTGCCAGCTTCCCCAAGGCCACACTTGCCCCATGCTTGGTACAGAGTAGGTGCCCAATATCTAGTGAATGAATTTAATCAACACCTGCTATTCCCTTTGTGCCTACCTCGCTGTCCCTCTACCCATGCCCACCAAGTGCCTGATAAATGCTTGCTTATGACTAGCAGATGCTGGAGTCTGCCAGGGCCTGGCCAGTTCCTCCCTGTGGTCCCAGTGCCCCTGTCTTGGTGGGAAAGTGCAGGGGGGCACATTCGCTCCTGCTGTGGGTAGCTCCCCAGAGGACACTCTCCAAAATGGCAGCTTTTAAGCAATTTTCTAAAAAGTTTTGGCATTGGGTTTGTTAAGATGATGGGCGAAAGTCTTTAGAGAGAGCCCTTGGAAGGCCAGAGGTGGGTCTTTCACTGTGTCCTTCCTCTTCACCCCTCAACCTTGGGGACACACCCTGCTCCTGACCTCCTGCCCCAGTTACAGGCTTAGTCTCTCTACCTGGCACCTGGCTGAGCTCTAGCTCGGGCATGAGGAGGGGCATCCTTAGCTGGCAGGGCAGACAGGCCCTGCAAGGCTTGGAGCCCACAGGTCCCCACAGGATTGGCCACCAAGGAGTTGGGGTTGGACTTCTCCAGCCTCATGAGAGCAAGAGCACATGAGGAATCAACAGAAATGGCTTCCTTCAGAGCTGGGAAGGGCCTTAGGGGTCACCTAAGACTAACTGTCTCTTTGACAGTTGGGGAAACTGAGGCTCAGAAAGATTAGTATGCAATCAAATCCTAATAATTTGTCCAAAAGGGAGAAAGTTGGCAGGGTGATCCCCAGAGCAGATAACACCAAATCCCTCTAGAAGGCTCTGCAAGATTCTGGAAAATCAGATGTTCTTCAACCCAATTCTGCTTCCTCAGGTTAGTGCTTGAGCAAAGGTTTACTCCTGGGGGGTAGGGGGGCTGGGCCAGGGGCAGAGATGGAGATTGACAGTGACTGAGAGCTGCTTTGGGCAGTAAACACGGCTACTGGAATCCTGCCCCCCAAAAACTCTTCTCCAACCTGCTTTCCTGGGAAGCCACCCCAATCAATTTCCCTTTCCCTGCTGAGGCTCACCCAGATCCAGGATGAATATCAGGGAGGGGGCGCTGGGGGGAGCGGCTCAGAAGCATCTACTGCCCTTCAACACTCAGGGGCTGGCGGGCTCCCGCCTGACATTCCCACGCTGCCTCCGCAGCCCAAGGGCCCTCTGATGCCCAAATCGCCTTTTCCCAGATTCAATTAAAATGCTGTTTGGAGCAAGGCTGAAATAATCACATAATCATTTTCTCTAGTAAGGTTACTAGCTGGAGCTCGATTGGAAAGCCGAACTGGAAATTGAACCTGAGGGGCAGTGACAGCAAAGGGGCTGGAATGGTGGGGGCTCTTCTTGGGGATCAAAGGTTCCGGCTGTGATCATCTCTCCCACCCCAGGCAGTGGGGGTGTCACAACCCCCACTCCTACTGTCCATCACCGTCTCACTCACTTCCTCAGGTCACACACGTCTCTCGGGGCTGCAGGACTCTCAAACCACGGAAGACAACAGGTCTGGAGCCCACATCATCAGACTTTCTCAGTTCACGGGCCCAAAGTCACCTAGGGGGTTAAGCAAAGCTAGGACTCCAGCTAGGTCTTAACTCTCCCACCAGAGCTCTGTCTCCACCCCAGGTTTCCTGTCTCCCATGTAGGAAGCCCCAGTATCCACATATCCTCCCTGCCCACCCTCTCCTGCCCTGTCCACCCCCCATCTCCCAGGGTTCCCTGAGTGCCCCCCCCATTCTCTGCAGAGGGGGAGGGGCTTGCTTGCTTGCTCTCTGGTCCGATGGACCATGCATGCCATGGAACCCCTGTGTGCCCACATCTGAAATGCCTACACTGGGCTGCCCTGTCCTTTGCAGTGTCCTTCCTCCCAGCACTAGGCTGGGGATCAGAATATCTGCCACTTGTGGCTGATTCATTTCTTCCCCTCCCCTTCCTCCAGCACATGTTCACTGTGTCCTTATTTTATGTGAGCGGCCTGCCGGAGACGAGCAGGAACAGACCAAGCAGTGGCTGCCCTCAGGTCCCAGCGGCAGGTAGGAAGGAACAAGTTAAGGACTGTAAGAACAGGACAGGAGGGACCTCACCTGCAGCTGGGGGGGCAGGGGGTTCCTGGCCTAAGTGAGCGCTAAGCCGAGGCCTGAAAGCTGAAGAGGCGTGTGTGTTCCCAAGATGAACTTGAAGGCTAGGACACAAGACACAGCCAGGTGTGACCGTGGGCAAATTGAGGTCTCAGTTTCCTCGTCTCTAGAATGGACTTCCTGCTCTGTCTGCCTCACGGGATTCTGGAGAAGAGTGGATATGCATGTACTCTGTGAGATGGACAGTTCCATTCAACTGGGTATTGCTGTTAATGGAGGGCATTTCCCTCCACCCCAGACAAGGGGACAGAGTCTGAGGGAGGGCTGAGTCAGTGGTGTGTGTGTGGGGGGGGGGGTAGTGGGGGAGGTCGGAGGTGGGAGGAACAGGAATTGAGGATTTACTCTGCAGAGCTCTTGTGGCTTCTTGGGATTGGGAGCCAGCACCTCAGCATGGGGAGTGCCTTGACCACAGGACTGGGAGTTGTGGGGGTGGGAGAAACTACAGAGTTGGCAGTTGTTGGCAGGGCTAAGCCTGGCCACTATTATCAGTGTCTAGCTTCCACATAGCAGTACGTCTGGGCCCTGGGCATTCCAGGCCCTGAGAATCCAGGTGAGATTCTGAGGGGAGTTAGTCCCCTCCCTGCACCTCTCAGCCAATCAATAGCTGCTCTACCCTCCCGGCCTTCAGCAGGGTTGGTGCTCTATGTGCCATTCTGGAACTGACTGGCTGGCCAAAAGAGCCACTATCTCCCAACCCTACAGAACCCTCCTCCCCCCAAGAGGGCTCTGGAGGAGACCTAACCATGGGCAAGCCTTGTGCCTCCTTTACCAGTGGTACCAACCACTGGGCTTCCTGCCCCTTGGGCCCTCCTAAGGCCATGCCTGTGGCCCCAGCGCCCTTCCTAGCACAGCTGGCCTGGTCAGCAGCTGCAGGGGTGAGTCACAGCTTTCATTAGAGCTTAATTAATCAATTGAGTTAATCAGACAGCTGGGATGTGCTGTGGTTGCAGATGGGGGCAGAAGAGAGAGTGAGCCAAAGCATGAAGGGTTGGTTCGGGTGAGCAGGGGCTGCCAAGGCCAAGGTTGGCGGTGGAGCTTGGTGGGTTGGTAAGGGAGGAGGGTGCTGGCCAGGACCACACCTGGGGCCTCTGGAAAGGAGGATGAGTGGGCTCAGCAGAGGCCCGAGAAGGGCCACTCCGAGGGTGCCTTTTGCTGGGTGCCAGAGACAGGGCCTGGGGAAGGAGAAAGCAGAACCTCTTCCACCCCTGGCTCCCGCTCTCATTTTTTATCTGGTCATGTGTGTCTCTGAAAGCTGTTTGAAATCCTTATTTGAATGGAGTGGGAAAATAAAATGAGAATAAAAAAACAAAACGAAAAGGTAGGTCCTCACATTCCCAGAGATTCCAATGATGGGGAAACCAGATGTCTACTGGGACCCCAGACAGAGATCTAGACTCAGAGACAAAGAGACGCTCATCTCTCCAGTTGAGCGACTCAGGCTCTGGACATCTGGACTGAGGAGATGGGGAGGAGCCAGAGGGACCAGAGCCAAGGTCGGGCCGGAGTCCAAGAAGAATATTGGGAGGAGGGGAGCACTTGAGCAGAGTTTACATTGTGATTTGCAAAATGTTGTTTCATCTGTTTTTTTCTCACATCCGACCTTGGAATTACTTTGCGGGCAGGGGGAGTGAACAGGACAGGAAGTGTGATGGTGGGAAATGGATTCAGAGAGGACTCATGGACACCCCCCACAGACCCTGCCCTCCAGGGCCTTACAGTTTCCACAGGGCGACAAGCTAAATGCAGTCTCAGATGGCCCAGAGTCTAAGTCTGTGAGAGGTAAGGGTCCAGGGCCTGAGACATGCAAGGGACTATGGGAAATGGATTCAAGGAGGGCAGGCATTTCTGATGAGGCTGTGAAAGGCTTCATGGAAAGGGTGGCACGTGAGCCAGGCCTTGCAGATGGGTGGGATTTAATAAGTAGAAGTGGGCATGGAGAGGAGGGGTGCTGCAGGAGGAGAAAACTACCGGGGCAAAGGCAGGGAGGGTGGACTGCATACGGCGTGGTTAGTTAGTCCCACAAGTTGGGCTGGAAACAAGGTTCCTGTTTGTGTCAGGAAGAGAGGGCTTTATGGCTCAAGGCTCTTTGAATGCCAAGCCTAGGAGTCAGAAACTGAATTTGGTAGGCACGGGAGTCAGTGCAAGCCTCTAACTGGGAAGAATGGGCTAGAGCAGTTTTGGGGAGAGGATGCCTGTAGAGGCGGCCCTGTGCAGGATGGAACCAAGATGGAAGAAGCCTGAAACGGGGCGGGGGGGGGGGGGGGGGGGAGAACACGTGTATATGTGTGAGTATATGTATGTGTATTTGTGAGTATATGTGAGTGTATATATGTGTGTATTTGTGAGTGTGTGTGTAGAGCAGTGGTTCTTACTCTTTGGGGAGTCACAGATGCCTCTAAGCCTTGACAAAAGCTCAGACCCTTAGCTTAGAAAAACATACATCTCAAGGAGGACGATGCCTTCAACGATGGAGAACAGGAGGTGTGTTAATAGATTTCCTGAAGCCCATTTGCTGGGCCACCTAAGGCTTAGGTTTCCTAATTCCCAGCCCTCCCCCTTTGTTGAAGAGTCTGCAAAAGCTGTAACTGAGGGCTCACCGTGGCTCTCAGGACCCGGCAGGCGTGCTGAGGGCGCTCGGTCCTGGGCATGCTGCCTCTTCCCACACCCTTCTCCTGGCACGACAGTTCTATAGCCAGAACGGGCAGGAATGGTGGGTAATAGGAGCTGGGCCCCTTGGGCACAGGAGCAGCCAGCCCAGTTGTGAACACTCCAGGAGGCCAGGCCCCTTGCCTGGCTCCCGGCATCAGCAGAAAATGTCAGGCTAGGCCGGGGAGGGCTGCCTTCCTGTCAGCACTAAGCGCCTTTCCCTTGCTCAGAAATAGCCCCAGTCACTCTTTCCCACAGATCCTAGAGCTGAAAGTAGTTGAGAAGCAGGACCTAAGTGTCCCAGCTCCAAACCAGGGAGTTCTGGCTAAGCCATTTCTGGGTTTGCTGTGTGGCTCCTGGGGAATCACACCCTTCCTGGGCCTCCCCTCCTACCCTCTTCCTCCAGCTGGAGCCGGCCTCACCAGGAGTAGGGTGGCCCCTGCAGACCCCGAGATCATGCCCAGAAGTAGCCATCAAGGAAGAGGTGGCATTGGAAGAGGCTTCCCTGCCTTCCCTCCTCTCTTTCTCTCATTCACACATGCCTGCAGAGGCCCCCTCCCCACTGTCCCAGAGGTAGAAGCCCCTTCCCGTGTGGGCTTCTTATTCTAGATCTCTGCTGGTCCAATATGGCAGCCACTTACCACACGTGGCGCCTGAGCACTTAGAATGTGGCTAGTGCCACATATTAAAATGATAACATTTTAAACATATTGATTAAATTAAAAATATAATTTAAATTAATCCCCCCCTTTTTTTTACTCTTTAAATGTGGCTACCAGAACGCTTTAAAGCACATGTAGCTTGCACTATATGTATTTGTATTGGACAGTGCTGTTCTAGATAGCTACAGCCCCTCACCTCGTACAGGGTCTTGTATAATCTCATTAAAAACTGTGTGAG
This sequence comes from Miniopterus schreibersii, assembly GCF_964146895.1. Lineage (NCBI taxonomy): Eukaryota > Metazoa > Chordata > Mammalia > Chiroptera > Miniopteridae > Miniopterus > Miniopterus schreibersii. The sequence goes on from NC_138116.1 coordinate 24,621,457, forward strand.
ATAACATTGAATGTCAACTTCAATTGAAAAATTAAAAAAAATTTAAACTCTGAGATGAGAGGTGTGGGGGTTACAAGCCTTCATTTTACAGATAAGGAAAGTGGGACTCTGTGGGGTCAAATGACTTAGTCAAGGTCATATAGCCAGGAAGGGTGGAGGCCAGGTTTCCCTGACTCTGAAACTGAGATCACTTTCCAAGACAATCCAGAGATGCCCCTTTCTCCACATTGACACTGAGCCACTCACTTCCCCCTGCCCCTGCTGAAGCCCCTTTCCCCTTCCCACACTCTGGGAACCTCCTGCTAGAAACATCCCCCTGACAACCCCATTAAGACATGCCTATTGGTCCTCCACTAAAGCCAGAGCCTAATCAAAGCGGGTGCCTTTGCCCTGTCATTAAAAGCATGCTCTTTTGTACCTGCTGTCTTTCACATAAGTGCCCCAGGGCAAAAGAAGCTGCTGCAACTGCTCCCTGGGACACACCCTCTTTCCCCCCCACTCTGATCCTCAGCTGGCCCCCTCCGCCTGCTTCCACCCCTTCTGCCTCCAGCTTGGAGAGGAGCATATTCAATGAGGCTAAGGGACTGTTTCTTTACCCACCCCCCACCCCCCTTCCGTCGTCCCTGGAACATGATAAAAATACCCAGCATTGATCTTTTTTTCTCCCCCTCTGCCGGGGTAATGTTTACCCAGGTGTCAATCAGAAGAATTTGGCTTCCTAATTTCTCTTCTCCTCCCTGGGGGCTGCTTGTCTCCCGCCTCACATGGACACTGAGCTGGAATCAAGGTTACTAATAATCCCCCAGCACACACAGACACTGAGAGCACATATATTAAAGTCACATATTGATTTATATTTTCGGGTCCCTTTGCCTTTCTGCCCAGCCTCAGCCTTTCTCTCTGCCAAGGAGAAAGAAAGAATTACACAGCTATATTTATCACCAAGATGTTTAATGTAAAGAGCATTGTGTCCGAACGTAATTCCTACCCCCTCTGCCCTTTTTGGGGATATTTTTTAAGAATAGTGTGGCATCGCCTATTCATAAGCATTTATCTTTTGTTGTCCATTGTTTAAATTTTCCCTGAAGGAAGTGGTGAGAGATTTAAGGTAGACTGTTGGAAGGACTTCCTGACTTGACAAATGGTGCCTGCCACCCCCAAGGAGGCTGGTGGTGTTGTCTTGTGAACAGAGAGGTAATCTTGCTGCAGAGGGAGGGGGTGGTAGGTAGGAGCCTATGTGGAAAGTGGGGCAATGGATCTCAGTAACAGAGACTTATCTTTTAAGGTGAAATGGCAGAAGGAAGGGCTCCCACAGCTCTAAATGCAGACACCTGTCACTCTCTCTGGAAGAGCAGCCATTTAAAAAAGCCAAACTAGCCCTAGCCGGTTGCTCAGTGGTTAGAGCATCGGCCCTGGGACAGAAGGATCCCGGGTTTGATTCCAACTAATGGCATGTACCTCGGTTGCAGGCTCGATCCCCAGCCCCAGTTGGGGCACATGCAGGAGGCAACCAATCGATGGGTCTCTCTCACATTGATGTTTCTCTCTCTCTCTCTCTCTCTTTCCCCCTTCCACTCTCTGAAAAGCAATGGAAAAAATATCCTCGGGTGAGGATTTAAAAAAAAAAAAAAAAAAAAGCCAAACTATTTGACTCTAGTTCCTTCAAGAGACTCTTGGAATGCAGTGGAAGCAACAGTGAGCATGGGAGCTCACATGCGAACTCTCACCATCTTCTTAACGCCTGCAGTGAATTTCCTTCCTGCTTCCATACATCACCTCCTTTATTATTCATAAATGCACTGGGAGCTATAGGGTGTGACCCCATTTTACACATAGGAAAACTGAGGTTCAATCATTTGCCCAGCATCATACAGCTGGGACAAGGCAAGCCTCAACTACCACCTGGCTTCCTAATTCCTCTGCAGGGCTCACCCCCTCAGCCGGGCCACAGGTGTAGCCTATGGTGACCTTCAGATCCCTCTAGCCTCCTTCCCTGGCCCGGCCTTGGGTCATGGCTCTCAGCTCACCTCTAGGCCCAGTTAACTTTCCATCCTCAGTGCCAAAGTCTCTCTTCTGGTTGTGCTCAGATGCACCTGGGTTGAGGGTCAAAACTTTCCCTGGTGGATCCTGACCCCATCCTGCTGCCTACAAGCTTCTGCCACCCCCCCCCCACCCCGTATTTTCCAGCAGCTTGATTGAGTTACTTCCGACCAGTGCCCCTCACTTCATTCTGAAACTTATTCTACCCCATGGCAGGACTGAGAACTAACGTCTGTGGAGTGCCACTATGTGGCAGCCCAGTGCAGGGCCCTGTCCCGCTCGTGGTTGACGCCACAACAACCCTGCAAGGTGAAGGTAGAGCCCCATATAACAGATGAGAAAACCGAGGCTGGGAAGCACAAATAACTTCTAGGTCACTCAGAGGGTAAAAGGTGTTACTGGGATTGGGTCAAGTCCCTGTGACCCAAAGTCCTGGCTTTGGAGCTCACTCCTACCGCCAGGCTGTCCTCATGAGACCGCGCTGGTGAGGGCGGAGGGTCCAGACAGCGCAGGGCGCGGCAGGAATCAGCAACGAGGACCCTCCAGGATAACTTTTCCCATTGAAAATCTGTTCCCCTCGCGGCCACGGGTGATGTATGGCTGAAGCTGATGAGAAACGTGCGGCGGAATGAAGGCAGGCAGCGCGGGCGACGCCGGCGCGGGGCGGGGGCAGCTCGGCATTGAGATTCCGCGGGGCGCGGGGCGCGGCGCGGGCCCTGACGCGGGCAGGGTAATTGATCTGGAGGTGCCAATTTGCAGCAACTAAATATTTGGTTTCTGCCTCTGCCTGCTCCACACTCTGCTCAAACAAACTTCAATTAAAAGTGAAAAGCGAGGGGCAGGGTGGGGGCGGCGCGCCTGGGTCCCCGCGGCCCAATCAATGGGCGGAGCCTGCGGGCTGCGGGGCGCAGCAGCGAGCCAGGCTCCCCGCGCCGTGGAGCAGGGTGGGGAGGGGGTTTGCGGGGCGGGCGCCCTGTTCCGGATCGCCGGCCCTTGAGAGGCTGTGCTTGGGGCCTGAAGCAGCGATTTTACCTCCGTTGGCGGAGCAGAGGGTGCCCACTATGTGCCAAGCTGGGGACACAAATAGGGCTAGCCGACAATCCCAATCCAGACGTCCAGGCCTGTGTACATGGGCAGGAACCCCGGGGCAGGAGAAGCCCCAGGGCACTGAACCCCCTCTCCCAATGCACCCACCACGGGAACTTTGATGATGGCCTGCTGCTCACCAGCATTCACTGAGTCTTTGCTGAATGCCGCAGGGTGCCTGGGGCACTGGGTGCTGAGGTCCATCCCCTCTCCATTATCTGCCCATCTGTCTACACTTGGGTGGGGGGAATCAATGAGGGTGACTCCAACCAGGCCCCAGCCCTGGAGGGGTCTGGAGGAGAGGGTTTGGAATTGAGGGAGGAGGCAGTGAGATCCTGGGAATTGGGAAGAGGACCTGGGGAGGTGGCTACAGCCTGGAGCAGGGGACGGGATCATTGGGTCACAGTTGCCTCTTTGGGGGGTTCAAGACAAATACAGCAACAACAATCACTGGGAAGTTTCTGGCCCTCAAGGATCTTCCAGGACTTTCTGGGAGAGACCCCAGGACTGGGAAGGGGAGCTAGTCATTGGTGCTGGGAAGCTGGGGCATCTCAGGGTCTGCTGGATGGGCAGCCTGGGGGTGGGGGCAGTTAAGGCAGTTCTGGGAAAGCTATGATGAAGGGTGGGGGTGGAGTGGCAGAGGCATCCAGGTTCAGGGTATGGGTAGATGCAGACAGATGGAACGTGGAGGGGATTTGGGATCCTTCCATCTGAGTGAAAGTTTCTTGAGGGCCAGAGTTAGGAAATGAGGCTGAGGGACTAGAAAGGTAAGTGAGGAGGCTATTATCACCTCCCACATTTCTGTGCCCACCTCCTGGAGTGAAAAGATTGCTTCCACGCTTACGCCTTCACCAAGTGAGGCTGCTGCTGGCCCAGTCAGCTGCATACTGAAGCCCCTTCCCTTTCCTCTTCTCCTTTCAACCCCTGCCCACTGCCCCAGGATCCCCTTGGTCCATGGCTGGGTGTGGAGGCACAGGTCCTGCCCACGTGGGCCACAGCTTCTAGGTAATCAGATGGCCCTGCAGGACTCTGGACCAGGGAGGCTTGGGTGCCATCCCCATCCCCAAACACAGGGCTCTGGGGGAGGCTGATCTCACTACTCCACCTCTACTCTAAGCAGTTGCCTCACCCCTCCCCAACCCTGCTCATCAGCCCTCAGCCCCCAGTTCTCTTTGTTGCTTGGGACACCAGTCTATCAAAGGGGACCTGAATGCAGAAGCCTCCTCATACTCCGCTACTCTCCCTCCCAGCTCCTCCCAGGGGCGGCCACATTCCATGCCTCAAGCCCCTTCCCAGACTGTGAGCTGGGCTTCTACTCCCTCACATTCCCCCCTCCTTCCTTCCCACCCTCTCCCTGGGTGCTGAGCTGTGGAGCAGAATGATTTCCTGTAATTGGCCAGCAATCTGGCTGCCCGACTTGTTCTATCGACATGCTGGTTAGCTGGAAATTGTATTGGAATCTGAGCGACAGGGAGGGGAGGGGAAGGTGGGGAGCAAAGAGAGGAGGCTCTTTGGGCCCCAGCTGGATGCAGCCTCAGCTCTGTGGGTGGGACAGAGGAGCCACCAGCCACATCTCCCCTTCATAGGAAGGAGCAGAATGCAGCCAACCCCTAGGACTTCACCACCTCCTTCATTTTGCTCCTTCTCTCACCATCTCCAGGGGTCTCCCCTGCCTACCTCTAATGTGCCCCTATGGCCTCAGGCAATTACTGCCACCCTATTCCCTCCTGCTCCTAGGACTAGTTCCTCCTGACTTAAAGTATCTTAGCAAGAACTAGGGGTGCCCAGCATAGCCATCCCTCTCATCCAGTTTCTAGCCATGGAGGCTCCTCATGGTGTCCCTAACCTTCCCCTGCCTATCCCCAAGCAGGGAGGCTAAACATCAGAAGAGCTGACAGTAACTCCTAGATAAAGAACCAAGGTATAATTAATGGGGGCAGTGCAGTTAGTGGGAGGAGCATTGTATTGGGGGCCCAGAAACTCAGTTTTTAGACCCTATGGCTCAAACTGAGCCTCGGTGAAATTCTAGCCTGGACTCCTTCGCAGAACTTGATTTTAAGGAGATAACCATGTGAATGTACTTTGTAAACTGTAAAGCTCTGCAAATTAGGTACCCTAGGGTCTGGGAGTCCCCTTCATCCCTGGCCAAGAGGCTGGTGCATCTGCTGCCCTCACTGGAGTCTTCATTGCTCCTTGTTGGGTGGGAAGGCCCCATGCTGAAATAGAGTACAGTGCCCAAGTTTCAGGCTGGAGGGTGGGAGGCTGGAGTCCAGGGTCTCCTGCCCTCCGAAGGGAGGGTGGGCAGAGCAGGATGGGGACACAACCCTCTGCCCCAACACAGCTTCATAATTAGCACCCAGGGCCAGGCAGTCTGCGCTCCTGATTCTCCACAGCCTTTGCGGATAGTTAGTAACTTCACCGGAGCCTGCCACAGAGGTTGGACCCCAACCTAGGTGGGTGCTGCCACCTGCTGGCCAGGAGGGATGCTGCCCACTGGGGTGCAGGGCTGGGACTCCCTGTGGCCTGGCTCTGGCTGCTCTGGGGCCTTGGGAGCCCCATACTGGCCTAACCATGGCGTCATGACCCTTAGGAAAGCAGGCTTTTTTTAAGACTGCCTTCGGTCACCCAGCCTGGGAAAAGGAGGTGGTGAGGAGGGAGGTGTAAAGAGGGGGAGTGGGAGTTGTATGGGACCGGAGGTCTGGGGAGGACTGGATCTCGTTTTCTCACCTTCCATGTTGGCCATCCTCTGACATTTTTGCATCAAACTCAGCAAACTAGGTCACGGAAGAAAGTAATTCTTTGGAACTTTACAGTCTGCAAAGGGTTTTCACTGTCCTCCATTCATTAGGTCCTTTGACCTAAGCATCACGATGCCTACCTGATAGAAGAAACTAGAGCCAGGAGGCCACATAAGGATAGGACCAGGTCGCAATCCCAAATCTGTTCCTCCTAGAGGAGGCTCAGGGGTACAGTGGGCAGAATCCTGAAGCTTGGCTGTGACCCGAATCAGATTTCTCCATCTCTCTGGGCCTGGAATCAGGATAATCAGTTATGTCACCACTAGAGTGTTAGACATCTAGCAAAGTGTCTAACACATCACAGGTGTTCATGAAGAGTCATTTTCTCAATGACTGGAGTAATAGGACACCTTGTTACCTCAATGAGGGGTCCATACCCCTCATGCCAGGTCCCACTAAACCCAGGAAGCAGCTGCCTTCTTCCTTTCTCATCCTGCCCAGGCCCCAACCCGAAGCTCACCAGCCTTTGCCCCTATGGGTTTGCAGTGAGTTAATAAGCTGGTCTCCAAGGTCTGAGCAGCTCTGGGAAATGGGCACTAAATATGGCCACCAGAGCATTCACATTTGTCACACTCATTTCTGGCCTTAATAGGTTGCTGGCCAGGATCACCACATCAGCAGGTCTGCCAGCTCTGGCAATGGAAAGGTGATGTCTACACTGGTTTAATTGGCTTGGGGAAGGAAGATGGAGGAAGTGGGCACGATGCTGCCCCTGTACCTCCACCTGCCTCTCACAAGGGTACACCTGGAGCTAGCTGGAATCCTCCTGGCACCCCAGGAGAAACCAGAGGGCTACTGTACCTTCTGGGGCCCAGGCTTCAGTGTAGGAGGAGGCCAAGTATAACCCAAATGGTATCAGCCAAGTCTGGGAACCTTAACTGGCCCATGGTGCTCGGGGAACAATGGCAGTGTAGGGCATTTCAGATCAACACACTTTATTAAGCACCAATGGCGAGGCAGGCTCTGCACAAGGAACAGAGATGAATAAGACAGTCCCTGCCCTCAAAGGGCTTACAGTCTAGTAGGAGAGACCAATAGCTTTGGGTTGATTGCTGTACTGTGGATTCAGATAAAACATGATGATGGTGGTATCCCAGAGCACCTAACCCAGCCTGGGGCTTCACACAGTGCCTGAGCTGGGAGTCAGCCAGTTACGGGGGGAGGAGTATTCCAGGTAGGGGAACAGCACAGTGAAGGCACGGAGGTCAGAAACAGCCTGGTGTGCTTGGACTACCAGGAGTTCAGGGCTAGGAGTACATGGAGTGGAAGGTACAGAATGGTGGGAGGTGATGAGCAGGGTAAGGGGAATGCTGGACAAATGCCAAAGGGGGACAGTGGGTCATCCCAGAAGAGGCCTGGCCTCTGCAAACTACTGCATTACCCACAGGGAATCCTCACAGCATCCTGGCCAAGGGCATCAACCTAAGGGAGAGTCCTGTTTGAAGATGGTAGTCCTTGGTCCAAAATGATTTGCCATGGTCCATGAAGGAGGTTTTGGCCACAATGGGGCATGTGCTCAGAGAGGGTCCAAGCCCAGGGAACTTCCCAGCTTTAAACACTGCTGACAGCCACACAGACAGTGTTCCTCATTCCCACCCACAATAAATTTATGTCTCCCACAGTTGCTTTCATGTCCCACTGTGGACACTGTAGGTGGTTTCAGAGGAAAGGGCCCTGGGGAATGTAGGAAGGAATATCTACTGACAGGGCTGTTTCTTTGCCTCAGACAGAATGTACCCCAAACAAGGGTCAGCCCAGTGCAGGGTTCCAGCCCAGAGAGAGAGAGATAAGGAGAGCGAGGGGGAGGGATATGAGGGGGCTGAGAAAACAGGATGCATTCATCACCTAGCTTCAGCCTCCGAGGAGATCGAGGCCTGGGTCTTCCTGTCTTGAAGTCCCCAGCTAGGGGGAAGGCAGGAGGTAGCGGGTGAGCAAATAGAGGAGGCTGGCAATGCCAGCCAGACCTGTGAGGACTCCGAGCCTCAGGGGCAGGTACTCTAGGGAGCGCTCCAGCTCCGCGTGCAGAAGGATGACCTGGCGTTTGGTGATGCTCCACTCGCCCGAGTTGTCTAGAACGTGGCGGGCCATGCGGGCTTTGTCCTTCAGGGGCAGCTGAGCATTGATCCGAGCCTCTGCGTCCTCACGGTTCAGGTTGTTCCGCCGCATCAGCCGTGCTAGCTGTGTGTCCCGGTCGCTATGGGCAGGGCAAAAGGGCTGGTCAGGCTTTGTAGGCCCCACCCTCCCTCTCCCCCACCAAGTTACAGGGGTGTGCAACCCCTTCTCTCAATTCAGTTTAGGGTCCCACAGCCGGGAGGAAGGCCTGGGAAGTTCGCAGGCTCCCCCTACCTCACACTACTCTGTGAGGACCCTGATAGCATGATGGCCTTAATACAAACAAGGGGAAAGGCTGCAAAAGCTGCTTTCTGCCATCTGGGGCTTCTCTGCTTTGCCACCAGACCTGAGATTTCCCAGTTATAAGATGAGAGAATTTGATCACCTGGAATCAGCTACATCCTGGATCCCTGGATGGATGACCTTTACTGAAAGGCCTGTGCCTGCGAGCTAAACGCTTCCTGCACTTCCCCTGGGGGCTTGGGCCTGCTACATCAAAAATAGCTTCCTGGGCCACCACAAAGACCCCTTTCCTTGCCTCTACTCCCACTCCTTCGTATTTAGAGCAAAAGGACCATGAGGAAATGGTGGCTGCTGAAGAAAGATGAGCGAGCCTCAATATGCTTCTCGTGGAGCAAGGACTTGAGAATTGGATCCCCTCAGTCCTTGGGACAGGACAAAGCACTGCACATTAAGCTGAACAACCCCTAGTCTCCTAACTACAAAAGAAATTCAAAGGATACCTCTTTGGCCCACTCTGATGTCGCTACCTTGGTCCTTCCTCAGGAAACTCTCTGTCTTGCCTTTGGCTACACAGGAACAGCCCGCTGTGCTCTGGAATAGGGTCATCTCTGACACCCCTCCAGCTCCGTGACTACCTAAGCCCCTCATTGGGAACAAAGGAAAAGGGCTGCAGCAGCTGCTTCTGCCACTGGGGCCTCTCTGCTTCACCCCTTGGCCTGAGATTTCCCAGTTATAAGATGGGACAATAGGTCACTACAATTTGGTCCTTTCTTAGGTGTGGCCTACACCTGGGATGTGAAGACAGAGCTTCTAAGGACAGATATAACCTGAACACCAGCCAGTTCAGTTCCAGTTCCATTCAGAACAAAATGCTGCAGAAAGTAATTTCTGGCTGGGTGATCAGGGAAACCTTTCAGAGGAGGTGGCATTAGTAATGGCCTTGAAAAGTAAGTAGGACTTCTGATTTCCTTTGTTATGGGGGCAGGGTACTATTAAGGTCATGGGACCAATCCCTGCCTGGCTGAGAACAAGAACTCTATCAAACCTTAGGAATATCTCAGGTCTAGGGCTGGGAAAATCTGGGTGAGAGAAGAGATGGCTTAGGGACACCTGAGTGCACACCCTTCAGAAGGTGTGGCCTAGACCAGAGAGCCTCCTGGAATGTGAAGGCAGAACTCTCCAGCAGCCGTTCCTGTGGCTCAGAAATATTTGTGGTAACGAGATTTTTACAAAACACTTATTCCACAATTGGCACATTCCTTGAAAATGTCAATTATCACATTTTAGTATAATCATATTTTGGTAAATGCCCCATATTATTTCAAATGCATCAGGGGTAGTAAGGCAGTTAAAGGAATCCATGAGGGGAACCTAATTTTTATAAAATGTAGATCCCTTTTATGAAAAGCAAATAACCACACTCATTCATACCTCTGGCAGCTCTCTCGAGTCGTATACCCACATGTGCTGAAAGTGGGGCATGAAACCACCAGGACTTTGGCAAAGGTTCCTTGGCTGGTGAGTGGGGCTGGAGGATCTCCTGGACAACAGGGAGAATCTACAAAGCCCCATTTATCTGCCAGGAGTCATAGCTATCTCTGCTCTTAGCAAATAGACCAACCTTGAAGGGAAGTGCCGGAAGACGGTGGCAAGGGCAGGCATGGAGGCATCTGGTGACTGCAGATGCAACCTGTTTTCTCACCTACACTCAAGATTCTTTCTTTTGGATCCCTTGGTGCAAAGTTCCAATTGTATTAAGACTCCAAGGCAAAGAGAATTCCAAGTCTTCGTGGAGTTTGCTTGGCCTCAGTTGACAGTCTTTCACAAACAGGGGACAAAGAACCCAGAGAGGTTGTATGTTTACATGGAGAGACATGGGCCCAAGCAGGAGCTATGAGGAAGCCTGAGTCTCTACACCAGGCTCAGCAGACTCACATTGGGTTTTAAATGACAGTCTATGGGGGGGAGCTGGGGGGGGGGGGGCAGGGTGATGCTTAGGGCAGTTTATGGTGGGGAGGGAGGGCAGGGTGATGCTTAGGGCACTGAGCACGCTAGGCCCCATCTCCAGTGTGCCAGAAACCTCCCATGCATTAGTTTCCTGAGAGCCACCCAGTGCCCAAAATACCCACAGAGCCAAGTGCCCACCTTTGTGTCTGTTTTGCTTGTGGGCGGCATCCAGGAAGTTTCTGAGAGACAGAAACACTCATCCTACTCTCTCACCCCACTGGGACTGTGACTCATTTTTTCTGACAGATCCTCCTCTGTTTGTCATACCTGATTCTGGTTTGCTTCATATCCTGGGGGATTCTGAGAACAAAGCTCCTTCCTAAGCTGGGCTCTGACAGTTCACTCCCTGCAACTTTCGGTCCAAATATGTTGCCAATGGGAGACCCTGGACAAATTCTGTTACCTCTCACCACGTACCACACCCCCCTCCTCGCCCAAGTTTTCTTTTCTATAACTCAGAAGTATCAGCTAATGACCTGAATACCTCATCTTGAAAGGTAAATTGAGTGAAGTAATAAGTGTGGGAGCTGTCTGGAAAGTTGAGAAGTGCTGGAGGAGGGAAAAGGGATCCAGTGAACAACAACATGGTAGCCCTGGGCAGAGCCTGCCATCTGGTATGAAGTGCCTCCAACAGCCAGCAGGGGGAGACCTTCCCAAGCACTAGAGAAACCTGGGGGCCATCCCTTCCCACACCTAACTGGGGGTATATTTGGATCAGGCACAGAGGTTGGCTTCTGTAGGCTCTGGGTATTGCTGCCCTAACCCCCTGTGCTTCCTGGCCGCCCTGTGGGGAAAGGGCAGTGATGGGGCCATTTCTCAGGCACATGCCTTACTCCAGGGGTCCTGCTTTCTAGCTTCAGTCAGGCCAGGCAATGCCACACACTCACCAGTATACCACCACTGTGTGCTTCATGTACTTGAGTAGTTTCTTGGTCTCAAACAGCAGGGGGATATCCAGAATCACGTAGCGGTATCCTGGAGAAAAGATGGGAAAGCCACAAGCTCAAGTCTGCAAGCACACACTAAGGACTATGTGTTAGGCATGGGAACATAGTTGAAGCTACTGGCTCCTACCAGTGAAAGCTCCCCAACAGAGGGGGATAGGCATAACCTGACAGCTAGCCAGTTCCAAAGCCAACAGAATGCTGCAGAAAGTAATTTTTGACTGGATGAGCAGGTAAGACCTTATAGAAGGAATGGCATCTGTACTGGCTTTGCAAAGGAGGTAGGACTTTTGATACTTGAAAATGAGTGGTTGAAAGTGAGAGTTCCAGGAATGGGGAACAGCAAATCACAAGAATCAGCAAGGTCCTATTGCTCTGGCTGAAGTGGAGGTCTTGAGCAGCATGAGGCAAAATTGACGAGGTGGTCAGGCAGGCCCAAAGCATTGAGTTCACCCTGACCCTGAACCCAAAGAGTTATTTCTGAACATGGAAATGACACAGCCAAAACTGTAGGAGACTGGGAAGAATCTGCAGGAGTAACTGGGTCCTTTCCACCCTACTTGTGCCAGGTCCAAGCCTGCCTCCCTGCTGAAGAAGAATCCCGTATGGCTACCTCTACCAGCTCTCCACAAGAGACTCACATGTGGATTGCAGCCATCAAGAAAGGGGCTGCTTCTTAGGGTCAGAGGCAGACCTCCAGCCTGGGATTGGAGGGACAGGGCTGGAGGTGTTGCAGTGGTTATGATAAATACTAAACTAACTCCAGTGGGGTAAAAGCACTGGCTGGCTCTTCCACGACAAGCCAAGTCAAGTCAAGGGCGGCACCCTCACCCACTGTGAGTGGGCACATCCCTGGGCTGCCCACCCAGGAATACCGTGGGCTCCACACTCCTAGTTCTCTTTAAGCCAGTGACCCATGTAGGTGTAATAAAGCTGGTGGGGGTCCAGAAGCAGTAAGAGGAAGGGACGGGCACTGCTCTACCTACAGACTCCTGCCTGGCTTACATGGTGTCCCACTGCAAACACTTCCAACCACAGATCCAGACACATATCACACGAATTCCAAGTGTGTCACAGGGAAACTCGCACTCTAGGTGATGCAGGGAACAGAGTGACAACACAAGCTACTGGGTTTCCTGTTCCCCAGGATCTGTTGCTCAGGAAGACTTCAATTGAATGAGGAGTTAAGAGAACGGGCTTTGATGACATGCTTGGGTTTGTAACGCCCCACTTTCCCACCATGTGACTTTGGGCCCCTTAATAAACTTCATTTGGCCCGGCTGGGCATGGCTCAGCGGTTAAGCGTCGACCTAGGATCCAGGCGATCAGGGTTCGATTCCTGGTCAGGGCACATGCCTGGGTTGTGGGCTGTACCCGATCAATGACTCTCTCATCATTGATGTTTCTAGCTCTCTCTCTCCCTCTCCTTTCCTCTCTCTGAAATCAATAAAGATATATTTAAAAAAAAAATAAATAAATAAACCTCATTTGGCCCAGCCAGCGTGGCTCAGCGGGGTAAGCATCAACCTATGATCCAGGAAGGATATCAAGGTTCAATTCCCGGTCAGGGCACATGCCCGGATTGTGGGCTCAATCCCGAGCAAGGGGTGTGCAGGAGGGAGCCGATCAATGACCCAACAGCTGGTGATCTTATCTGACGTTTGATTATACGAAGATGGGTTCATCTTGCAGAAACATCAAACTCATCATTGATGTTTCTATCTCCCTCTCCCTCTCCCTTCCTCTCTCTGAAATCAATAAAGACATATTTAATAAATAAATAAATAAATAAATAAATAATAAAAATAAACAAACCTCATCTGTGTAAATGAATGAAAAGACTACCCACTTCACAAGATGGGAAGGATTAAATGAATGAAGTCATGTAGACCACACAGCAGCCCCTTACCCAGACCCTCACTAAGTGCTCCATAAATGCTGGCTATTATTACTACTGTTCCCTGAGGAGGGAGGCCTGCAGTGCTGGCTCCCCCGCTCCCCCCCAACTCAGAACAGGAGCCAGGGCCAGATCCTCTCTGGGCCTCTTATCTCTCTTTCCTGCTCTGCTCCCATTCCTTCCTCTCCCCTCACTGTCCTTTCTCCCCAGCCCCTCTCGGGAGCTCGTGGCCAGTTCTTTGGTTCACCAGCAAAGGGCTATTCAGCTGTCACATCCCTCCTGCTTGATAAGCTCTGCAAACTAACCTGACTCTATTAAGACATCCGTCTGCCTACACAGAGACCTCCCCAACAGCTGGTGATCTTATCTGACGTTTGATTATACCAACTCTGACAGTTGTATTTGTTATAGTCATCAGGGAAAAACTGGGACTGTGGAAGCCACAGCTGTCCCCATTTTTCACCTTATCGAGCTGAAAAGAGCTTTCTGGCTTTTATTTAAGTGGTGGTGGTTGGAGGGGGGGGGGGCTGGGTGGATGACACTGCGGGAGAACTTTGGAGCGGGTGACATTATCCGACGCTTAATTTCATAAGGGGAAAGCCATTGTTGTCTCAGAGCCCAGCAGATGTACTTGCAACTGGCCTGGGAGTGAACGCAAAAGGGCAGGAATAAAAGGCAGAAGGCTTCACTCCTGGGTGGGGACAGGAAGGGATCCTGGCACCCACACAAGAGGGATGACAAAGGGAGAATCTAGAGACTCTCCTTGAGGAAGGGAGGTAGGCCTGCGGGAAGGTACTGAGATGCAGAGCAAAAAGGTGATCCAGCAGGGAGGGTGCCTGGAGCCAGATCCCACCCTGGCCAGAACTGGGGAAGGTAGGTCAGCACCATGGATGCTTGTCAAGTCATCCCTTTCCTTCTGGAGAAAGGTTCTGGCCAGAGGGGGTGGGGTTCCCCACTCTATATATGAACTTGACTCCTGAGAAAGTAAGGGGTTTGGACATGATCGCAGTGCAAAAGCCAGAAGAAAACCTAGAAGCCACCCTCATACCCTCCAGGAAGGAAAGTCTCAGCATCATGACTGACAGTGGGGAGACAAGCAGCCAGGCCTTTAACACTGAGACCAGACTGGAGGCCACATGTGCCAAAGGCTGCAGGGGGCCCTAGGCCAGCCTCTCACCTGATCCCAAGCCACTGCTCTCTGCTCAACCACTTTTGGTGACTGGCTCCATCATGGACAGTAAGTATTAGGTCACCCCTGCCCAACACAGTCCTGAAGAAGAGGATTTGAAATGTGCTGTATAGTTTGGGAAAGGCTAGCAACAGCTGTGGAAGGTGCTTGCCGACTGACCACAGACCCCTACTTTTCAAACACTCTTCCCTTCTTTCAGTCCCAGCAAGGCACCTGGCTGTCTCTGTACACACCAGGCTAACTCTCTCCATGGAGCCCTAGCCTCAAAGGATTACTCTCCACTTAGAACCCCTCCACCACCTGCCCTGGCCACCCTGGATCCTCTCCAATTTCCTGTCTGCAAACTCACTTTCCCAGGAGGCTTGACCAGCACCAAATCTGACTCTGACTGTGGTTTCTATTTGTGGGGTGATGAACAGTCACTGATGTGGACTCTTAAGCTCCCTAACAGCTTTGCAAGGTTGGCATTATTAGTCTCACTAAGCAGATGAGGAAACAGGCACAGGGGTTGGCTCATTGACAAAGTCAAACAGCTATAAATTGTGAGGGTGAGGACTTAAACCCAGGTCTTATGATCCCATTAATCATCAGCTGTTATTCCCATCCCTACTAGAAAAATCAACTTACTTCCTGGGGATCATGGCTCAAAAGCCTCAAGTGTCTCTTCTCATTAAATTGTCAACCTCCTTAAGAGTTGAGGGACATGTGCTTCTTTCCTCTGGGACTGGTACGGGGCTCTGCATGGGGGGTGCCAATAAACAGTGTGAACTCTACAGCCTGGATATCCAGCTCCCCACCCCACCCATCCCACCAACCTTTCTGCAGAGGAGAAGGGCGCTGGCCCTGGAAGGAGAGGGCTTTGCCCACCCTTGTCCCAGGCCCTGGGTCTTACCCCGAAGGAAGTACTTGAAGGTCTCCTTCATCATTTCCTTTTGGATCTCAGGGTGGGTGATGGTGTTGAGCAGATGCCGCCGGTCAGGCTGGTTAAATATCAGGTCCCCCAGGACCTTGCGATTGATGTCTCCATTCTCCAACAAGACTTCAGTGCCAAAGGCCTCCACGATGCGCCGGTGGGCAGGGCATCCTGGCTGGACAACTGTGGCAAGGGAGTAAGATGGGGTCACTCTTTGGAGCCTCTAGGCCAGCCAGAGGACCCCAAGTGACTAGAGGCAAAATGATGGGGGAACCCAGGGTTGCTTCTTTCAGTTAACGAGGGGAGGAAAAGCAGTTAAGGAAGAGAACAAAGTACAGAGAATCCCTCATGTTGGTCATGGGGTGAAGGGAAGGAGAGGGGATGTCTAGTGAAAGGGAGGAATAAAGAGAAAAGCAGGAGGACGAGCATGGGACAGGGAGCGGGACAGGGTCGAAAAGAAAGTCTTCCCTCCTCTGAGGCCTTGGAAGGCTTTATAAGAAGGAAGCACAAGGGAGCTGCCATGTATAACCCCACAACCCAACCCCTCCAACTCACCATGTCGGGCGATGACATCAACATCAATCACTGCACAACCCAGCTGCTGGAACACCTGGATCACTGAGCTCTTGCCTGAGGCAATGCCCCCTGTCAGGCCCACCAGGAACATCTTCCCAGGAAAAAGGCCGGCAGTGAGACGAGACCAGACGTCAGATTAGGGCAAGCTCAGCTAATCAGGATGAGCCACCACAGGAATTCCAGAAGGACCTGCCTGTGGGACAAGAGCAGGCCTGGTCAGTGCTGGGAGAGGAAGGTAGAGGAAGGGGAGGGAGAAACAGCCTGGTTGGGGAGTCAAGCCTGGAGCTTGGGGAGCTCTGGGTCCATCCTGAAACAGAAAACTCAGGAAAGGCCTCTGGTATTCTTTTAAAAACACTCATAAAGAAGGCAAACGAACATAGTCTAAATTTAGCAAAGTGCTGAGGAGGCAGAACAAGGTCAGGTGCCATTAAGCAAAGTGTGCTTTCTAGGAGGTGGCAGTAACTGACATAGGCACACTTCCAGTAGGAAGGGGACACCTGTCCGTCTATGGTGAACCCAAGGCACTTCCAGATGCCCACAGAAACAAGTCCCCCCTTCCCAGCCTCTACTTTTTTGTTAAATTGATTTTAGAGAGAGGATGGGAAAGGGAAAGAGAGAGAGAGAAACATCAATGTGAAAGAGAAACACTGACTGGCTGCCTCTCACATGCACCCCAACCGGGGATTGAGCCTGAAAGCTGGGCATATGCCCTAACTGGGAATGGAACTGACAACCTTTTGGTGAACAAGATGACGTTCAACCAACTGAGCCACATGAGCCACTTTCTAGTCTTGAACACCTAGGCTCACAGAAAGAAATGGCCGGCCTGCCCCACCCTAACACCAGCAGGACTATCTGGGTGGCAAGTCTAGATTGAGATGAGTAATCCCTCCTCCTCAGCTAACAAGGGGGCCAGATGGGAATCTCAACGGCAAGCAGTGGTTCAGTGGCCACTAAACCTGAGGTTTAGAGAAGTATGGATCTTGCCATGAAGAAATGTGAGGAAAGGATAACAGGCTTGGGGGGATAACTTTGAGCTTGGTGTAACTTGCGGTTCTCACACTGAGCAGCAGTAGTACAGCATGAAGGTAAGGAGCATGGACTTCTTCAAATCCAGTTCCTCGCTTACATGCTGTGCAACCCCAGGCAAGACACCTGCCTCTCTGAAGCTGTTTTCTCATCTATAAAATGCAGTGACATTATCTGCCTCCTAGGCTGTCATGCAGACTAAATGAGAAAATGCTTATGAAGCTCTTGGCACGCTGTCTGATAAAGGAAGTGAGGATGGTGATGTGGGGTGGAAGGTGGGGGTTACAGTCAGACTGCAAGAAAAAAAGACTTTCATGAAGTTAGGTCCCCATTCCTCTAACCTCAAGACTACCTAACAATATATTTTTTAAATAGTCATGTTGTAGCCCTGCCTGGGTAGCTCAGTTGGTTAGAGAGTCGTCCTGATAGGCCAAGGTTGTGAGTTTGATCCCCCGTCAGGGCACATACTAGAATCAACTAATAAATAAATGGAACAATAAATTGATGTTTCTCTCTTAAAAAAAAAAAAAGTCATGTTGCATTATCTGGAGTAAACAGGGTTACCATGTCGTGAACTTTGGTAACCCTGGATGAAAGTAATTAAATTCAAGGCTAAGTCTTCCCATCCTTCCTTCAGTGTCAAATGATGTCTCCAGGACCTTGAAATCTGTCATGACTTTTTGTTGTTGTTAAATAGCAGATTTACTGTCCTAATTACACTTTGCTTGAGCTTATACTGAAATGAGTTTGCTACCCTGAGGACACACCAAATGGCAGGGGAAGGCAGCTGTTTAGATGTGGGCTGAGTGCATGGGTGGCTTGGAGCATCACAGGGACCAACCTAAAAGTTTAAATCTACCCAGGCTCATTATCACCCAGGGAAGCCAGGGGCGGAGAGAGGGAAATATCCACCAGCTTTGTCATCCAAATGGAGAGACCTAACTAAGTTATTAAACCATTTACAAAGCATTTCTCCTCAATCTGAGACTGGAGTCGTCCCCAGGTGGTCTCCCTCCAGCTTACAAAAAGGATTTAGGATAGGGTTCAGTTGCCAAAACAAAAGTTCGTCTACACAGCTGAAGTTTGACATGGAGAATCCAGCAACAGCGTTTTTTTGTTTGTTTTAACCCACACCTGAGGATACTTTTTCCATTGCTTTTCAGAGAGTGGGAGGGAGAGACATCGATGTGAGAGAGATGCATCAATTGGTTGCTTCACGCACCCCAACAGGGGCCAGGGATCGAGCCTGTAACCGAGATACGTGCCCTTGGCTGGAATCGAACTCAGGACCATTCAGTCTGACGCTCTAACCACTGAGCGAACCAGCCAGGGCAAGCAACGGTGTTTTTAATCCCAACTCTGTCTTGTTGTCTCTAAAGCAATGAGTCCGCTACTCTTTTGTTGAAGACCAATCAAACAATGGGAGTAGGACTTGAGAATAGGTCCTGGTGGAGCAAAAAGGCTAAGGGCAGTTCTCCACAAAGCCCTGACCTCTTGACCTTAAAAGCAAGCCACTATCACAGGTCAGTGGGGCTTTGCCAGAGTTGGCTGAAGGGACTATAAGGCCATGTGGCTGAGACTTTACCCCCTGCCCACCCACAGAAACCTACTGAGTCAGAATCCTGGGGATGGTGGTGCCCTGGCAGTTCTGCTGTGTAACAGGGCTTGGGATCAACTCTAACTCTTCACTTACAGAGGCAGAGATGATCAGAGAAGGGAAGGGGCTTGCCCAGAGCCACAGCTGTTAGTGGAGCCTGGATGGAATTCAACACTCCTAACTCTGAGTCTAGACCCCTGCCTTTCTATATTCAGGGAATGCAAATTAATTTACCTTTAGACTAGGACAAAATAAGGACGGTGAATCTGTCTGCAGGCAAATCAATTCAGAGCCAAAGAAAAATGATTTCTTGATCATATTGGTACTTCCTCCCCACTGGCAGAATAAGGGTGGGGTCTTATAGGGAGCGGACAGCACAGGTGTGAATTCCAGGCTCAGCTCTGTCCCAGAGGCCTGGGGTAACCTATCTTCCCTTCTCTGTGCCTTGGATGACCATCTGCGGAAACAGACCAACAGCTGCTTGGCCTCTGTCAGGAAGGCCAAGGGGATGGAGGAGCACAGGCCCTGGCCCCTGGGCTTAAAGGGGCTGGACAAATACAGCTGTTCCTGTTTCCTCTATAACTTATTCCCTCACTAACCACCGACTGAGCTCCTCCGGGCTTTGTGGCATGATACCTGGGACTTCTCAGGCAACCAAAGGAAAACACAGGCCTTGCCCTCAGGAAAACTGGACAGACAGACAGTAGCAAATGAAACCTGCTGACAGGCAAGCAAGAGTAGTCATACGGTACACACCCTGGGCCTGCGTGTGTATGTGTGTGTGTGTGTGTGTGTGTGTGAACTCACTCACAGATTTGCTCACAAATCTGTCCAGAAGGAAGCTGCAAACAATAAGAGCCCACTGTCCCTCAAGGCTTATCAAGAAAAAAATGAAGGCTTGGGTTCCAAGCTGTCTCCAAGTCCCACACAAGCCTGTCCCCACAGCTCCTCCCGAGGCACCCATGGAGAAGTGACCACCCTTGATAACCTCTGATGACCTTCTTCCTGCCCTGGCTCAAGTCATCCTTCTCCAGAATCAGCTCATTTCTTCTTATTCCACGGAGAAACTCCTAAACCTGGCTCTGACCTGAATCCCCTAGGAAACTTTAGAAAAGGTACAGAAACCCAGGCCCCACCCAGTGCACTGAATCTGAATCCGGGATGGGACCTAGCATCCCAGCCAGCCAGGCACCAGAGCCACTGCTAAAATGGAAAGTTGTGGGCTGAAGTAGAGAGGCCTGGGTCCCAGTCTCTGAACTCTGCCACAGAACTACCTGTGTGACTGCAGAAATCATTCTCACCAGCCTGGCCCAGGGTGGTAAATTTGGGGTAAGCTGAGTCCCAATCATCTGCCTTTCTTTGAACCTCGGTCTCCACACCTGTAAACAAGGGAAGAACTGGACTTCCAGTGCTAATACCAGCATCAGCTCCTGGGGGAGGCTGTGACTCACACTGGTGCCTTCTTTCTCTGAAAGTGCTCTTCCCAGAGCAGTCAATAAATGCTCGCCAGAGTAACCAAAGAATGACATGACCTTGGTGGCCTGGGAATCTTCCCCCTCCACACCCAAAGCTGTTAACAGAAGTGGCTTGGCTGGAGGAGGAAGGACAATACCAGGTCCCATAGTAAGAGAGAAAAGCTAATGCCCAGTCCAAGAGTAAGGGAAGCTGGATTCCACAACCAACCCTAGGCCTGGCAGTCATCAGTCAAGATGGGCTCTAATCCCAGGGGAGCCATATCTGATCCTTTCTTTTCCCTTCTCTGTGTCGGAGGAGAGGCAGCAGGGTGTAAAGAAAAGGTAAGGACTAGAGCCAGAGAGGTGGGTCTGCAGCCTGTAAAGAGGAGCACAATTCCCCTGTGCTCCATAGATGGCAGGCCCTCTCACTGAGCCTCTCCAAACTGCCTTTCGGGTTTTACCTCTTGGGCCCCAATAGCCTGGAGAAGACAAAAAAATCCCTTCAGGGAAGAATGGCCTCTCTTAGAATCTCCTTGGCAGTGTTTCTTAGGAGAAAATAAAAGTGGCTGCTGCACAGGCTTCCAGAGAAAAAGCCCCACTGCTGAGTGCTGTCTGTGGAATTCTGCTAACCTAAGCCACTAGCACCTCACCCAGACCTCTGCAGTCACCTCTGACCTGCCTCCAGTCCCTGCCTTATTTCTCCCAAGGTGGCAACGGTCATGGCTTCAAGGACATCTGATTATGTCACTCCCCTAATTAAAACCTTCACTTCATTCCCCACCCGCACCCCCAGGCCCTCAAAGAAGTCTCTGGGCCCCATGTGACCTACCCATTATCCAGCCCTCCACTCTTAGTCACTCCTGTGCTTGTGACACACCTGTCTTCTGTCCCTGAACATGCAGGCTCTTTCCTCTCTCAGAGCCCCCTGCCCCCTACACTCACCATCTGGCTAACTTCTCTTGGCTAATTTCTCATTCATTCCTTCAGCTCGTCAGGCACCAGGCATTGTTCAAAACAAGGGTACCTGTCCCTACAAAGCTTACTCTACCTCCTGGGGAAGGGTGTGTGATATAAACATGAAGCTCATAATACATGTGGTGGTGCTAAGGAGGGGAGGGTATCAAGGGTGATGGGAGCCAGTGTTTCAGATGAGGGACCAGGGCGGTCTCTCTGAGTGAGGACCCAAAAGCAGCCTCTTCCACCCCCAACCCAAATCGGGCCCCGACATCTCTCACCGCTCCACTTCTTTCCCTTGTACTCCTCGTGCTTTGTACTTTCGTTTCACTATTTTCAGCACATTAGATAAAATAAGCTCCATGAGGCCACCGCTATGTCCATTTTGTGCCCCTTTGTCTCCATCATCTAGCATAGTGTCCAGTGTTTGTCTGTCACTCACCAGGTGAGTGATATTGGTCAAGTTACTTAACTTTTCTTCGATTCAGTTTCTTCATCTGCAAAATGGAGCTAATGGAACCTACTCTCAGTTGCTGTGAAAAATAAATGAGTTAACACACGTAAAGTGCCTAGAATAGTACCTGGTACACATTAAGCACTCAACCAGTGTTCCTTATTAGTTATGAGAGAGTATTTAATAACTATAGAATTTACTGAATGACCAGGGAAGGGGAGGGGAAATACTTAGGGTCACATTCCCGTCAGTGGCAAAAGGGAGGCTGGACCCAAACTCCTAATGGGTTAAAGAGAATAAGGAATTGATATTTGAATGGATACTTTCTTTCCTCCCTTGGGGGAGCTCAGGACTTCAGTTGGAGGTGAGTTCTATGCTTTGCATCTCCCAATCAACAGCCGAAACCTGCCTCCCTCATTAGCTGGCAGCTTGTTTCTTCCTCCTTTTGCAGCCTCTCAGGATCTCATACTGGGCATGACTGACCAGCCATGCCCTTCTCCTTTGAATTTCTCTCCAAAGGGTATGTATCCATTTTGCTCCAATGATCAATATAATCATTCACGAATACGAGTCACTTTCTGTCTTGGGACCCAATTATTTTCTTGTGGAAGCAGTGGTTGCAAAAATATATTGTTTTCCAGTTAACTAGTAAGTGCTATTTTTATCTATGGTTTCCCCACTCCTGATCTTGTACTACTGATGAGAGGTTGCTGTTTAAACCTGAGCCCAAGTTCCCTTGTCTGCTAGGTCTATTAAGTCACCACTTTCTCCAAGCTGTCAATTATCTGAAGGGGGCCACAAGGGAAGGTGTTGGCAGTCAGTCTTCCTCTCCCTTCTCCCCTTGCCAACACCAAGGGAAGGGAAGGAACAGGTGTCTCTTCTTGAGCACTCTCCAAGTACAAACCATCACTCCAGAGAGATTTTATGGGTGAGCAGAGAGTTTGGACTGAACTACTATGCTGGCATTTATGCAGAAAGGGATCAAAGGGAATGCCATCTCTCAGGGTGTCATAGGGGCCTTGGCTGACATCTCAGCTCCGTCCCTTAAACTAGTTGTGTGGCCTTAGGCAATATGCTAGCATTGTGAAACTGTTAACTTGCATATAAAATGGGATCAATAATGACTACTCACAGGGCTTTTGTCAGGATTAAATGAGGTAACATATGTGATGGTCACCTTATCTTCCGCAACTCAGAGTGTGACATGTCAGTCACTGAAGTCTACTCTATTTCCCTAAAGGGCACCTCCATCCTTTCAATTGCTTAGGCCAAATACCTGGGTGTCCTTCTGGCTCCTCTCTCACAATCTTCATCCACCCATCGGTGCCCCCTGCCAGCTCTGCCTCCCACCTTTACAACCAGGCCAATATCCCCTCTCCCATCTACCACCATCATCTTGCTGCTGGACTACTGCAGCACCCTTTGAGTGATTTCCTTGCTGCCACCTTTGTTCCCCAACAGTCTATTCATAATACAGCAGCCAAGCTAGTGCAACCCTTTAAAAATGCAAGTCCGATCATGTGATTGCTATGCTCAAAACCCTCCAATGGTTCTCGTCTCACTTAGAGTACAAGCTGAGTCCTTACAGAGTCCTACTGGGTTTCATGATAGACGCCGGTATTTCCTCCGCAGGCACCTCTGGCCACTCTCCACCTTGATCACACCCCTCCTGACACACTGGCCACCTTACTGCTCCTTGACCATGCTATGCACACTCCCACCGGGCCTATGGACATGCTATTCCCTCCATGTGAAAAGTTCTTCCCCCAGGGGACGGCATGGCTAACTCCCTTCTCTGCCCCATTGTCCCTCTACCAGAGGCTGTCCTGAATTTACAAAATAACACCCCCATTTCATTCTCTATTCTCCTTTTGTTCCACTTTTCTTCACAGCACTTATCAATTTATCACCACCCAACATATTGACCATCTGTTTATTTATTGTATTCTGTCTCTCCCTAGAATTTGGGAGCAGCTGTATGCTTAAAACAGGGCCCGAAAGTAGAAGTCCCTCCAAAGATATTTGTTGAATGAATACATAAACCATGAAGCAAAATGTCCAGCTCATGAGTAAGCAGGAACTCAACATGAACTATTTCAAAATAAGAACATAATCTGGTCTAGAAAACCTACTACGAGAATCACAAAACCTTTTCACATCATTTCCCACCTCAACTTTCCTGGGCTGACAGTATCTTGGGCTCACAGCTGAGGAAACTGAGGCAGAGAGCCTAGGAAGGTATATTTCCCAG